>NC_081824.1:392812703-394204578 GCF_030867095.1 Alligator mississippiensis
TCCACTGGTACTCTACCTGAACGGACAGTGTATGGAAATGGCTGGGCCACTGGGGCAGGGGTGGGTGGTGCTCTGGGAATAGTGGGAGCTGTGTCAATTCAGCTTGGATAAAGGAGAGGGCAGGGCTGGCAGACCCCATCCATACCCAAACAGCATTGACCACTCCCTTGTCCAAAGCCACCCAGCACCCCCAACCCCTGCCACTGACACTAGCCAGTCCAAGCTAGTCTCCACAGTTCTTGGACTTCCCCTCCAACCCTTCCTTCCATGAACACCAAGTGACCTAGAATGGAAAAGCTAAATGCACAAAAATCAAACCAAACCAAACCGGGGAAGTCTCCTGGAGCTGCAAACCAATTGGCCCTGATCTGTATTTTCAACTGTTCTCAGCTGTCTCCAGGCAGACTGAGAAGCCTCCAAATCATGCTGGGATGTGTGTTCTAGGGCCACCTGGCTGGGTGCCCTTGACAATACAAGTTGTCTGCAGAGCACACAGCTGGCCTCCTAAACTCTTGTGTGCTGTTCTATCAGTAGGGTTTCTAACTCTCAAGCTGCTACACTTCCACCAGTTTATTTGAATGCTTCTATGCAACCAAAATGCCCAACAGGTTATTACCTATTAATTATATTTCTATTTCTTTTACATAAATTGACCTCTAATTCAAATATTATGAACAGCCTCTATAGTTCATATTCTATTCTACAACATATAATAGAAGTGGTTTCATTGTTTCCCTTGTTTTAAACATCTATATCCAAACCATAATGTTACTTATGGGTATGGAGATAGGCACTTAGGATAACTATACTCACCCGCTGAAGTTATTCTAGTCCAGTGTTTCTCAACCTGTAGGTTGCAACCTGAAAGGGAAACACAAGAATATATAAATGGGTCATGAACAAACTTTAAACATAGATCAACAAAATGTAAAGTTTAAAAATGTGAGAAACTATGGGTTTTCCATTGCAAGCTGGAAGACTTCCAGCCTGCAACAGGCTCCTTAGGGTCCCCCCATGCCTAAACACCGCCCCCCCACTTTACCTTGCACACTGTGGGGCTGTGGCCTGGGGACAGGGGCAGTGGGTCAGGAGTGATGGGCACTGGCAGTGGTGACATGTAGGGAGTACATGGGGATGCATGTGCACCCCCTGAGAGTGCCAGTGCACCTCCTGACTGGCCACGCTTGCTGCTAAGGTGATGGGCAGGGGGCGCAGGTGGGAGCACCAGTACCCCCTCCCCCCGCAAGCATTGGTTGATTGCTGCAATTGCTGCAGCCACTTCTGGGAGTGGCTGCAGCTACTGCTGGGAGCAGCTGCAGTGAAAAGACAATGCTTGCTCCCAGAAGTGGCTGCAGCCACTCCCAGAAGCAGCTGCAGTGATCACAGTGATCGGCCACAGTGATCAGCCACTGCAGAATTGCCTGGGGCAGAACCCCCCTTCCTGGTCTGCAGGTTCAGCACCCCCCCCAGTTGGCAGGACTGGTCACAGGGGGGACATGCCCCCCCTGACTAAGGTGGCACCAGTCACCCATGGGCACCAGCCAGGACAGAGTGTTTTCTTCTTAAACCATTAACTAGGCTGGGACTGGCTGTTTGCAGCCAGTTTACAAATGGATTCTGGTACAAAAAAGGTTGAGAACCACTGTTGTAGTCTATATATTTTGATACTAAATACTACAATTACCACTAGTAGTTAGCATAGATACTGTTATGTCAGATCATCCTTCCTCCTCTAGCAAAGGAAGCTAGGAAGCTATGGGAAGCATGGGTAGCAGGGGGGAAGGAGGGAAATAGAGAGTAAGTACCAGATGTAATTAAGTCTGATGTCTCCCAACTGACAGAACTGTCCTTGAAGTTGAACATTACTTTAAGCTGAAATAGCTCTGAGGCCATACTTGCATCTGGTAGATGTGAGGTTCAATGCCTGAGTCTCCCAGCAATAAGTGATATACAGGGATCCTGGTTTTCTCTGATAAAAAAATCCCCAATGTATGTATTTAAAAAAGTAACCCCAAATCCACATTTTTCATGATTAAAATGAAACACCACTATATATGTATATATGTGTGTGGTGTTTCATTTTAATATATATTTATATATATATATATATTTAAGCTATATATGTGTGTGTATAATATATATATATATATAGAGAGAGAGAGAGAGAGTGGTGTTTCATTTTAATCATGAAAAATGTGGATGTGGGGGAGGGGTGTATTATATCTGAAAATTGGGTATTTTTTTATCAATGAAAACCAGGATCCCTGATGAGATATCTATCTTTCGATCAATATATATGTATATGTATCCATGTGTATGTGTGTGTGTGGGTGTGTGTATATATATATATACACACACCCACACACACACATACACATGGATACATATACATCTGTATATATACATATACATATGTATACATATATATATATACACACATATACATATGTGTGTGTATGCATATGTGTGTGCGCACACACACACACACACACACATTTATACATATTTCTTGATTCTTCATTGTGTTCCTCCTTTTGAAAAAAAAATACCAGATGGACCAAAAATAAATTACTTCTCTTTCTGTTAGCAAAACAGTGATTGTTAAATTGTATTTGGAATATGCATGAACAGGTCTCATTGAAATAAAAAGGATATCGGTTGTATGAAAATCAGAGAAGCATTTGTTCCTGAAAATATTACTGTACACATTATGCTTATTTAGAGATTCACTGAACTTCTGAATTCTGATTATCTATTGGTACATTTCACCATTTTTGCAGAAAAATTAGTAATCCGTTCTGCTTATTTTCTCTTTTGTTGGACAAATACAATTTTCTTGAGGCCATCTTCAATCAAGGACTATTTCCATAGCTTCCATGTGTTTTGAGGAAAAACTGTACAGGGCATTTTCTTGAAGGATGATGAAGATGACCCAGTGCTTATGTGCATTTGAGATGTTAGGAAAAACAGAAACAGAAACTTCATCAGTAAAGTTAGGAGACACTGGGGAGTGGAAGAACAAAACCATACCTTTAGTTGTATTTTTATGCATCATGTTTAGGCAAGTAATATAGAAAGGAAGAGAGAAATGTTGTTGGATGTATTAGGAAATGATACATACAGTAATAGAATGGTTAAAAAAGTTTATTGCCAATGTGGTTCTAATGCTACAATGGCAAGCTCTCTTAATGAAAGCGTATATACTCCCTGTTGTTCATGAAATAGGATCCTTTGCATTTTAGCATACAATAAACTGTCAGATAAGCAGTTATGTACCAAATAAGTGCTGAGGCATCACTGGACTAGTTAATTGGCACATTAGGGCAGTTAATTGGCAAGCAGAAATACTGTTGATCTTTATGAATATGCAAATTGAGTAGAGGTTATATTCCATTTATGATACTTTTTTAGTATTTTTCTTTAATGTTTTTGTTTTACTAGCTCTGTTTGTTATGTTCAAAGAGGATTAGTTGATTTTTTTGTCTTGGTTTTATTGGAAAAAAAAAATCCAGGTTCTTCTATTTAGGCTATTTATGTGCATAAGGTTTAAAGTGGGCTTAAGGTTATAAATATCATTTTTGACTCCAGCTTCAGCAGAAAGAGACATGTACAGTTATCTTCATCAATTCAAATTCTAGAACACTTCTGGCTCTTGTACTGCATCTTAAGTATAAAAAAATCTGATAATTTTATATTTTTGTTGCCACAAAGGAAGAAATAAGATCTTTTGATGATTCTGATGAAGAAAATTGCTTAATAGTATTATAGTACTCGATATCTTCACTCTTAATACCCATTGTACTAATTCAAAATGTGTACAAAATCACTCAAGATGCCTAAATAGGAGAATACATGTTTAAGGATGCTTTCATTTCTCCTGTAAATGAGTAGTAAAGCAAATCTGAAAATAACTTGCCAAAACTCATACAGTTATAATTATTTCCCTACATTTTAATATTGGGTACATGTTTATTAAATGCATAAAGGGAAAGCAAGGAAGAATTGCACAAAATATAGAGAATAAGAGAATATTGAGAGACAATAAAGAGAATAAAGGAAGTCAATGAATTGGGGAAAGGAATAATGACTAGGATGCAGGCAGGCCCTACAATCAAACCAAATGTATAGACCTATTGTGGTTGTCTTAGCAAAATCGTAATCTTTGAGCATCATGGCTTTCCTCTTCTAGAGGTTCACTCTTCATATGCTTTCATAAACATAAATTAAGGCCATCTTGAGAAACAAGATCTAACTGTATTATGCCTTAGCAGGTCAAGAAGTACCAGATGATATTTTATGTTATTTTATTTTGTTTGAAAATTTATTATAAAACCAAAGGGGGAAAAAACCTCAGATGCTGGAGAATTAGGGTCTCCCTGTGGATCTGACACATATTTCTGTGGCTTTTGTATGGAAAGTGTTCCCCCCCCGCCACTCACACCACCACTTCATGTGACGATAAGTTACAGTAGATTGTGTTACCAGGGTTGTTTTTTGAGTCTGGAGAAATTCTGTATGGCACTTTTGAATGTGCTCTGATGCATTCTGATTAGAATGCATTGGAGAAGGCTTGATTAATCAGTTTACTGTATTTACCCAAAGACAGGATGGCCATAAATGTAAAACAACCCCCAATAATCAGATTGTATACATGGAAAATGTATAAATGTATTATAATGTTCTATGTATGCAATCAAATTATTGGATGATCATCTTAAATTCAACCCCCCACATTAGTGCAGGTGCGGGGGGGAGAGGTGATGAGGAGTAGGGGTGTGCAAAGCAGGCCGTATTCAATTCAGATTTGGATTCAGCCCAAATCAGGAACAGTAATTTAATTCAATTGCTTTTTATCACTGTCCCTGATTCAATTCGGCTGAATCCAAATCTGAAGTTGTGATGCTAATTCAGAGAATCAGTCATTCAGATGTAGATACAGCTTTAAAAGTTTTTTCTACATACCTTGAGGTACCAGGTGCAACTCGTGAACGCTGCGATGCTGGGGCACATGGAGTGTCCCACAGGAATGCTGAGGGGTCCTCCACATGCTTGGTGGCAAACCCGGAAGTGGACTGGAAGTGCTGCTGATCCACTGCCACATCTGCTGCTGAGCACGCTGGAGAAGCCTCCGTGCTTCTGTGGGACACTCCACATGCCCCAGCATCACAGCACTCATGAGCCCCTGCTGCCTAGAGGTATGTAGAAAAAAACATTTAAAGCTATCTCTATGTATGAATCTTTCTGAATCTCTCCAAATTGATTTGGAGGGTTCTAATTCAATTCAGAGAGATTAAAGGGTCCTCTGATTTGGTTCATATTCAGAGATTTGGCCATCAAATTGGGCCAAATCACTACCAAATTGAATCAAGGACCGAAGCTTCGCACAGCCCTAATGAGAAGTGCAGTAATGGGGAAGTGGTAGCGGGGTGTATGGTAGGGCAGACAGAGGGGCAGCAATGGGGCAGGAAGTGGGGGCAAGTGGTAGAGGGCAAGCATTGTGGAGGTGGTGGGGCAGGCAGTGAGAGAGACAGGTAGCTTGTCCCCCTGCAGCTTGTCCCCTGACATTTATCCCCCATTGTGCTTACCCCACACAACTTCAAGCTGTGGGGGCAATTCCACCTTCCCCTTCCCCTCCTCTCCTCCTTCCATGCTGCTTCTGCTCTCCACAGCCTCAGGTCCCCACCTCCCTTCCCCCCCACCAAAGTCTTTTCCACTTGCCTGCCCCTCCACCCTCTCTCTTACCTTTGTTCTAAGCCTACAGGTTCTGTCCCTACTGCAGCCCTGGGTGTAGCAGTGATGCTGAGTGGGCGCTGCTGCTCCAGCCCAGCTTCAGACGTGTGGGCTGGTTTGGTGCAATAGTGCCGGCTCTGGGCCACTGCCACAGGGCAGGGCTGGAATCATGCTCCATGCCACAAGCTGCAGCAGGGATGGAGCCTGCTGGCATGGAGCAAAGGAAAGGAGGAGTTCAGCAGAGGGGGAGAGAGAGGGAGAAGCAATGCAGGAGAGGGGAGACTGGGAGCTGTGGGGCAGGAGTGGAGGGGCATGAAGAGGCACCAAGGGGCAGGCAGAAGTTGCAGCTTCAGATCCATCCCCAAGATCCCAGCCCTGGGATGTGGCCCAAGCCACAGCCACAGCAGCTTCCTTCCTCCCTGATGACTCATGCTCGATTGTAAGGCCAGGTGCTTTTTTTCTCTATATTGAAGGGGGGGGGGAGGGGGAACCTTGTTTTTTAATTGAGTAAATACAGTATTTCGGATTGCAGTAAATACAGTAATCAAAATACTAAGTATAGTACTAGTTTTTAATTAGTATTAAATACTAATACTAAACAAGTATTATTATTTAAATATTTAAATTATTCATTTATAGAATATTAAACTATTCATTTAAGTATTAATATTTAAATACAACATTAGTATTTAAATACTAATCTGAAACAGTATTTCAGATTGCAGCTTGATGCATAACAGCAGACTAATTAAGTAGCCTTATTAGTGATTTCTTTGATCAGTAGTTAAGGCAACTTGGCTGAAAAACTATTAATATTTTTGCATGGGACTCTTTTTTCTATGATAACATGTCTTTAAACATTTTCAAAAATACAAAATTCTTATAAAATCTGAAGAGAAAGGTGTTTGAAAGATGACTTTCTAGATCAAATTCAGGACAGCAGATTTATGACTGAATTATGAACTGACATCTAGAAAATCAAAATGTAGAAATTCTATTTCCATTGTTCAGAAAACCTATAATACTTGACCTAGAATATCAAGCACAGGACATAGTTGAATTGTTGCTGTGAAAATTACGTAAATATGGAGATTAGATTACTTATTTCACCAAGCCACATCTCCTAACTGAAAACTCTGAATATATGTGTAAGAACACAATGCCTCTGGTGACTGGAAAGTTTCTGGCAATTACAGGCATCATTCTTATTTGAACTGAGGCTCAACCAGGATCGAACCACCCAAAAAAGCACTTCAGTCATTGTGAAAGTCATTCTGGAACTTCTCATATGCAGAACATTTAATAAAAAACTATGAATGCCAATGCTGAATCTTCTGTTGCATTGAATGAATTTTGAACTAAAGAGATGCAATTAGCATTTGACCATAGAAACATTATTTTAAAATGACTAGTTTTTTCTTTTTCTTCAAGTTCAGCTTCTAAATATACAAAAACATTATATTACTGTTACTCTTGAAGACATAGCTTCAAAAAGAATCTGTGTGATGGCATAAAGATAGCTAACTTTTTAAAAAAATAGATTTTGTTCTTTTTTTTACTTATGGGCACTGTATACTTGTCTAACATTATAGTTTAATTTTTATTTGTTCAGTATTCTTTTTTATTATGTTCCAAAATATATTGTAACTTTTCCAATGGTTAGAATTTAATAGCCTAATGGACAGCCTTATGCAGGATTCTAAAGTTAGAAGATTTTCTTTTTCAAATATTTCAGCTCAGAATAATATAATGTCATGGCACTCATAAAAGCTAATGTCGAATAGAATAGTAATGAAAATCCATTTTTCTTTTACCAATTAAATTGCATTTGAGGAATATTTGTTAAACTGATCAGTTCTTCCTTCTACTATATTAATTCTAGCAGATTTAAACATCTTCCCTTTTAGCTGTCTGTGTGGAAGCTGGAATACATTATAAAAATACACTGCATGGTTCAACCTTTACAGCTGTGAAGTATACAAGGGCTTTTCATAATGACCTTTCTGGAACACGAACAAATAAGTTAGAATATAAATTTGTTTTGATCCTCTGTTATTTAGGCCCCCTGTACACATGCAGGCAAAGGCACAACAGCATCTAATGTGTGATCCATACAATCATACTTTCTACCATGACACACATGTATGACAGGAGGTATGATTGTGGGATTGCTCATTAGATCCCATTGTGCCTTATTGCCCTCAATCTCCAGGGCCCAAGGGTTTCACACTCGTTATAGTGCACCTCTGTACCTTGGAGCCCTGTTAGCTGATGGGGCTCCCAGAAGAGACCCTGCTACACATGCACATTAAAGCTCAATAGCAACCAGCTGTAAAGTTAGCACACATTTTCAAGGTCTAACCTTATAACCGGTTAGAGTTTTTATTGTGTTATAAGTACTTTGCATGTGTAGCTGGTTTTAAGGTAATTGTGCAATTAATCAGTTTATTGTACAAGACTTGCAACATGTAGAAGGGGCCTTAATGTGTTAATACAGTAGTACATAGCATGTGGAAAATACTATGATTAGGTTTTGTTTTCTATTTAATTCAGATTTAGCAGGAATTAGATCAACTAGAATTCACTGCTATCCTGATTTTTCAGGCAAGTTTGAATGTTAGCTGACAATTGCTTACCTGTTATTCAGTATTATTTAGTATACACTACTTTTCTTAGTAAAAAGTAGATCTAGTGAAAAGAATGTGAAAAAAATTAAATGTCAAGGCCTCTAGCAAGAGCTAAATATTTTAATTATTTGTTTTGCAATCAGAAGTGCACAGTAGAATATGTAAATGGAGAGTAACAATATAATTGTTGCCTCCTATTTGATGCCAATAAATCAAATTCTATTGAGGGTTGCTCTGTAGGACATAAATGCTTCCAAAGAAGAACTATTAGTGTAAAATGCATGTTTATTATATGACTACGGACAAGATCTAATTTTACACTGACTAGAACATCAATTCTGTATTTTTAGTATGTTGTCTTATATATTTATTGGTGGATTTGTGGAGTTAAGTACACCTGTATACTGAGGCACCTAAATTCTGCTTATCCCCTGCTTTAGCTGTTTAAATGGTTTTGTGGATATGGAGCAAAATTAGTTTTAAACATTGGACTCAGGTTCCTTAGTTATATAGGCACACTAAAATGCAAGGGCTTTGGAACACTAGGGACATAGAAGCCTAAAGAGTCTTAAAATAATGCTAAAATCCAGACTCTTGCTTCTTCAGTAGGAAATAAGATTGAAACTTGTGCCCTCTCTATTGTTACTTTATCTCTTTTCTCCAAACCTATATTACTTTCAAAGTCTTGGGAATTTACCATGCCTTTGTGAAAGGAATATATACCTTGTTAATGTTCTATGAAACATATGTCCCTCAGTTAATTCCAAACCATTCTAACTTCCATAATGTCTATCAGGTGGCACAGTGGCTTCTTAGCAAAACTTAGCAATCAAATGATCATCAAGCTGCAATATAAAATCAGAGGATATTGTCCCTAAAAAGTAGGTATAGATTTTATATCCTTGTCATAAATTAATGTCTAGTGCCACCAGCAGTCACCAATCAAGACAGTTAATAGGGAAGTTTTAGTGGGATTTCTGCTTGGGAGGAGACAAGGAAGTATTTGTTGCTTTGGGTAATGATTTTTTGAGTAGCTTTGTGATTTTTGTCTAGTCTTTACCATCTTATAGTGTTGTTTTGGATAGTTAGATGTTCACAGCCCCTGAGCTTTAACAGATCCATGTTTTTGTGATTTGGTTTATTAGTATAATAATTGTTTTAACACTGTTAGTGAGGAGAAGACATTTTCTTTGTTCTAAATGAAACAAACAGCAGCATAATGTCTGAAAACTCAGTCTTGCAAAAAACCAAAAAATGAAAAACAAAAAAACCCCAAACCAAACACACACACACACACACACACACACACACAAACCCAGATCTAAAGGCCTGTAAGGGTCTGAACGGAAGTTCATGGTTGCCCAAAAGGAAATGAATGGAGGTAAAAAAACCCCAAATACTGCTGCATGGATTATCCTGCTGAGCAAGAGGCTCTGCAGACCTGGCCTATTGTCTTGTGAAGTTTGACATCTGCTGGGAGCCCAAATCCAAGATACTGTAGAAAGTGCCCATGAATCACCCTGAAAAAATGAATCACCCATAACTCTGACTACTACAGCATGGTCCATATTTGTGTGCCTATTAGCAATGTTGCCAGGTATGACTTTGAGCAGATCAAAAGTGACTACAAAATAATGGAAGTGAGGGTGAAGGAGACAGATTAGGTGATGTTCTTGTCTATTCTTCCACTCAAGAGTAAAAGTAGGATAAATGCATCCTGGAAAGAGATGTGTGGAATAAACAGGAGAAATAGCAATCATCCTAGTATGTGCATAGAATTATAATTTAATTGGGATAATTGATACTTTGTGGGATAGAGCAAGCAGCTAAAATTGATATATTGATATGGATAGTTATAGAATGTTCAGGGAGAACAGACAGAGGAAAAATTAGGTGTTATTGCCTTGTATAAATATATATTGCCTCATATATAATATGTATGCTAGTTCTAAAAGCAGTGGTGGATTTCTTTTATAGAGCAACACCTCTAGTGAACAAGATTTTTAAAGGCAGATAACTGAAGCATCCAAACCATAGAAGCTAGTGTTTATTGGGGTTTGGTACAGCTAGGATGTGACAGAGGACACCCACTGCCTGCCAGTCTTTGGCACTCAGTTCGAAGAACACCCTCCTCCCATCCCTCCCCAGGGTGTAAAAAATGTTGGTTTCACCTCTGGCTTAAAGACATTCATCATAGAGTTCTCAAGTGTAGCCCAGGTAACTCGGGTATATACTCTCCTTCTCCAATTCAAGGGGATTCTTGGTTGGCAGGTGTGCTGTGGGGGAACTACAGACCACTCAGTTTCCCTCTGTCCCTATAGGACCAGGCCAGGACAGTCAGGGGACTTAACTATGTATGCATTTATTTATATTAACTTATCACAAGGAAAAGAAACATGGATATAAACATATGTAATATATATATATATATATATATATATATATATATACACACACACACATACATACACACCCACCCACACATATATATGATATCTAAACAAATAACATAAAATATACCCTCTGGATAAATGCCATAAAACCTTATACCAGTGCTCCAGATACAGGTAAGTCACAGGTAAGTAGATGATCTGAAACAGATAAACCCCAAAATAAACATAGATAGCTAACAGATAAACTATAGATAAGTATGAGTGAACAATAAATAAGCCACAAATAAATATAAATAAACAACAGGGAAAAAATTGCAACAGGGGGTCCCAGCAGAGCCCTAGGACTCTACTCATCTACTAATTTACAAACATGAGAGTTCACAAAATATAAGGCATGACATCACACCATTTATGGTGCAAGGACCCCAAAGATAAACTTAGTTTCAAGGGGAAATCCCAATGCCCTTGGGCTTTTCCCAAGCCCTACAAGGAAGCTAGTATCTTTAGAGGGGCCCTCCCAGTGGGGCCTCCACTTTTAGGAGCCCTTAACTAACCAGGGGGAACTCCCCCGTCTCTGTGGGACTCCTCTTTCCCCTGAAACTCATGGCTCCCAGGCCAGGAAGGTGGCCCTCGTCCTCTGCACCAAGCTGCTCTCTCACCTGTAGTGGGCTTTGTGGGGGGGGGGGGGGGGAGGCTGGTCACTGTCCCCTGGAACAGGGATCCTCTATGCAGGGCTTCTGGGGCCTCTGGTTCAGCCCTGCTTGCTGGCTCAGTAACCTAAGCACTGTCTGGCTCCCTGGACTCAACCTTTTGCTATGGGTCGGAGGTCTGGGTTGCCTTGTGCAGCACCAGGCTTGGTCCACTCCCGGACCCTCCATGCAGCACCTCCTGCACTGAGCTCCCAGCCTCATTCTGGGGGTTGAGGACCTGAGCTGCCCAAGTACCCCAAAGGTCCTACTCCATGCACTGGCCTGTGCTCTGTGTCTCTGGCCACATGCCAGCGGTTGCAGACCCGAGCCGCCTCACACAACTCCCAGGGTCTGGTTGCCGTGCACCGTGCTTCACACTGAAAGCCTAGGTGCTGGAGCCATCTGCCATTCCCCACTGATGGAAGTCTTCAGGAGTGCTTCTGGGCTAATGCTTCACCCTGCTGAGCAGCTCTCCTCAGCTCTGCTAAGCCCTGCTCTTCTCTCTTCTCCATCCCAGATGTGGTCCCCTCATGCTGGGCATGCAGCTCCTTTTTTACACTCCAGGGCTCCACCCCTGAAGTCTTCTGGACCTGAGTGTTGCAGGCTTCTATCAGGTCTGGGGGCGGGGGGGACTCCTCTCCCCCTTCCCTGAGGAAAAGGGCATGACTTAACTCATCTTGATGCCTCCTGATCAGTGGATGGGCTCCACCAATCAAAACAGCAAGATTTCAAGCCTGGGATTCAACCAAAGCTCCAAAGGGCAGGCCTGCTACACAAGGAATTGATTGAAGTAATTTCAGGATCTTGACTATTATTTCACTCATTTAAGGAAGTTAGGTAAAGTCCCAGAAAACTGAAAAAGGGCAAATATAGCATCCATCTTTTAAGAAAGGGGGGAGGAAGACTAAAAGGATCACAAATTGGTCAGGCTAACCATTGAAACCCGAAAAGATGCTATAGCACATCATCGAACAATTGGTTAGTAAATACCCAGACAGTAATAAAGTAGAAAGTAACAGTTTTTAGGAATTTATCAAGAGCAAATCAGACCTAATTAAGGGCTTTGTTACACATCTAAATTTAGGTGACTCCTGGAGCTCTTAACCGCTGGATTGTTGACATATTAACACCTGAAACTAGTTTTAAGCACACTATAAGCAGCTTAAAGTTATGCCTCTCCAGAGAAGGTTTATCATAGCAGAGCCACTGGCACAGCTGTTCAAGCACACATGGTGCTCCAGTCAGGTCCCAGAGGACTGGAAAAGGGCCACT
The DNA here is from genome assembly GCF_030867095.1 of Alligator mississippiensis. Classification (NCBI taxonomy): domain Eukaryota; kingdom Metazoa; phylum Chordata; order Crocodylia; family Alligatoridae; genus Alligator; species Alligator mississippiensis. The sequence continues at coordinate 392,825,415 of NC_081824.1, forward strand.
GTGGTCCCTATTTTCAAGAAGGGGAGGAGGGAGGCACCAGGAAACCAGTTAGTCTCATCTCTATCCTTGGGAAAACTCTGGAAAAAATCATTAAGGATCACATCCATGGGAGCCCAGCAAGGGAAATAATGCTAAAAGGAAATCATCACAGGTTCATTACATGTAGATTCTACCTAGCTAACCTTGTTTCTTTTTATGACCAGGTCACAAAATGTTTAGACGCAGGAGTCAAGGTAGATGTCATCTACCTAGACTTTAAGAAGACCTTCAATATGCTATCTCCTTCTGTTCTCATAAATAAACTGACAGGATGCGATGTAGATGATTACATGGTCAGGTGGGTGTCAAATTGGCTTAGGGGTTGCATCCAGAGAGTGATGATGGATGGGTTGATATCGATCTGGAGTCCCGCAAGGCTCTGTCCTTGGACTGGTGCTATTCAATGTCTTCATCAGGCACTTAGACAAGGGCATGGAGAGCACCCTGTCAAAGTTTGCAGATGATACCAAATTATGGGGAAATGGTAACACACCAGAGGGTAGGGGACGTTTCCTGGCAGATCTGGACAGGTTGGAAAAATGGGCAGAATGAAATAGGATGCAGTTCAACAAAGACAAGTGCAAAGTGCTGCACCTGGGCAAAAAGAACCACCAACACACTTACAGGATGGGGGTGACCTTCTCAGCAGCGCAGCAGCAGAAAGAGATCTTGGAGTCATAGCTGACTGCAAGATGAACGTAAGTCATCAATGTGATGAAATGATCAACAAGGCTAACCGTGCTTTATCATGCATTAGCAGATGCATGACGAACATGTCCAGGGAGGTAATGCTTCCCCTCTTTGCAGCACTGGTCAGGCTGCAGTTGGAATACTGTGTCCAGTTTTGGGTGCCACACTTCAAGAGAGATGCAGAGAATCTTGAGAGGATTCAGAGAAGGGCCACTCATATGGTCAGAGGCCTGCAGGCAAGGCCCTACGAGGAGATTCTGAGGGACCTAGATCTTTTCAGCCTTTGCAAGAGAAGGCTGAGAGGTGATCTTGTGGCTCCCTATAAATTCATCAGGGGAGGGCATCAGGGAATAGGAGATGCTCTATTTACTAGGGCACCCCCTGGAGTAACTAGGAACAATGACCATAAATTGATGGACAGCAGGTTTAGGTTGGACATTAGAAAGAACTTCTTTACGGGTTGCCAGAATGGGCTTCCAAGGGAGGTGGTGCTCTCCCCTACCCTGAGGGTCTTCAAGAGGAGACTGGACAAGCACCTAGCTGGGGTCCTTTGACCCCAGCACTCTTTCCTGGCCAGGGCAGGGGGTCGGACTCAATGACCTACTGAGGTCCCTTCGAACCCCAACATCTTTGAATCTATGTTACCCAGCCCATATTCCATTAATGTGTGCCCACCCCGCCATAGGTGAGCCATCCAAATTACATTCCTCCAGCATCCCAGGATGCAATGTCCCATTCCCACCCTCCTGTTCTGTGCAGAAAAACTTTCCACCCTCTAAACTCTACTTCCCAGGGAATGGTTGAATGGTTCTTGCAACCAAGAAAACTCCCCCTCTTACCCATGGAAACAGCCTGCAGAGATAGTCAGGTCACAGGGCACAGACAGATGTAGGAGTGGGGCCTACAAGGGGCGGGGCACAGAAACAAGGTAGTGGGTCAGATCAGGTCCCCATGAGTTGGGGCGTCCTTGCCAGGGCAGGGGCAGTAGCTCCCACAAAAGTGCCTTCCCTCAGTACTCCGACCTCCCAGTCTTCCTGGAAAGCATGACCAGCATCCTCCACAGCCCAATCACAGATCCACATTTATTAAACCATGGGACCTTCTTTAATGTACTTATTTTTTATTTGTTTGTTGGGGTTTTTTTCTTTTTTGGGGGGGTTGTTTTTTTTTTTTACTTTTTATATTATCGTTCACTGGCTAATCCTTCACTATCCTTCCTTACTTTTATTAGTCACCCCCACCCCCATTTCCTTTCCAACACCCATTTCATTACCCACCCCCATCCCATTAACTCTCTGCCCTCCCTTCCCCCCAGCTTCATACCCCCCCACCCCCATCCATCAATCCATCACATGCCACCCCTAGAGGAGGGATAGAAGCCTGTCTTGGCTTACCAGCCCTGTATTACCACCCCTGTAGTGGCAAGTCACACCTTTAGGTCCTAGTCAGGACTCTGCTCGCCCACCCTCTAGTGGCATTTCATAGCTGTGCAGTTGGGGGACAGTCAGAAAAGGCTTTTAGCTTTAAGGCATGACTGCTGTAAACTTGAGCTAGCACTAACAGTGATCAACATTTGAGCAGCTCAAAGTGCAATGAGTAACAAGGCCATTAAGCTATTCTTCTTATGGCAAGGTGATGGGACTTGTGAATGGGAAAAAAAAATGGACATGTTATATTTTGAATTAAGTACAGCTTTTGACAATATCTCCCATTATTTTCTTAATAAGAATTTCCTCTGACTTGTTTGGGTGAGTAAATCACTGACTGAATAATCATGTTCAAAGACTAGTTATGAAGAGCTCAATATAAGATTAGATGACGGTATTAAGTGGGATTACCTAGAAGTCTATCTTGGTTCTATTACTTTTCAAGGTCTTCATTAATAACTAGGAGGATGTAATTAAGGGTATGTTTATTAAATTTGTAGATGACAATAAGCAGGTGGGCTGGAGGACAGAGCTAAGATTCAAAATGATCTTTGTAATCTAGATACATTTTCTATTTTCTATTACAAATAAAAATATAGTTAACTTTTAAGTCCTTTTTCACAAATATATAATTTGAAGCTATGATAAATTTAAGGACAAGAATTCAGGGCTAGCAAGTTGGGAGCAGGGCTCAGTGCTGAATTCTAGTGTAAGGAGCCCTGTTGGGGATGTGTGCCAGTAGTAAAGTGAGTGAGCAAGCAGTGGGTGTGTTAATTCCTGTGGCCCAGGAATCTGCAGTAATTAACAATGCCACCACTAACTCTTTTGAGACAGTTGTGTGCAGATTGAGCCTGTAAGGATTCCTGTAGTACAAATCCATCCTGGGGGACTAGGGGAGTTTGACACCCCTGATTTAAACAATATAAACAGGAGATACATTGGAAGTTATGAGATGATTATTTAGTCCTGAAGCAAGACGAACTGTTAGGCTAGAGACAGACATTCAAAAAGCCTGAGCCTGAATTGATTGAATCTTTGCAGGTTAGTTTAACCTGGGCAGGCAAAATCAGTTTTGTAGCCAGACAGACATTCCAGAAATGCAGGCACATGCCTGCAGTGGCCTAGGCTAGAAGCTGGGGGGCGCTAGAGCAGCCCTCCCTTCCTTCCATACCATGGAGCTGAGCAGGGCATGGTCAGGCTCTGGCAGGATGCTGTGATTAGCCCAGAAGGGAATTGATACCATGGGTGATCACCCAATTAAGAAAACAACAGAGGGACATTACCAGCTACTTGCTGATTCTACCTGTTGATTCAACACTGACTGTATCCAGTATGCGGTCTACTAGCTAATGCACAGACACCTCCTCAGCAAGGCAGGGGAATTCCTGCTTAGCAGGGAGTGGTGAAGGGGAGAAGGGGAGCTGAAGCCAGGGAGTAGAGGGCAGGGGCTAGCCCTGCTGTGGAGCAGAGACCCCTGCCCTGCCCAGAGAGCACGCTGGGATGCTGGTGGTGTCTGTTTTCTCTTAAATCAGCAAAGGGTCTGGGGCAGACATTGCATAAACTGGTTTGAGCCAAATCAGTTAAGCTTGATACTATATTCAACCAGATTTATCTCAAGCCGGTTTCAGCCATTCTCAAACTGGTTTATGTGCACTGAACATCTGTTCTGTTACAGGTTTAAACCAGTTGGTGATCACTTAAACTGGTTTATGTGTAATGTCTGTCCCTAGCCTTAATGCTTCATTGACCCCTGAATAGTACATTTTGTTTATTAATATTAAACATACAAAGAGTGTGAGAGGGTTTCGTTCTTATTAAATGTATCAGACTAACAAGACTGGCCAGCAATGACATCCACGTGATGTCTCACCAATTAGGTAGATACCTGATCAAGGGAATCCAGCTTCTAAAGGGCAACCATTTTGTAGTAATCTATTCTTAGAATAGATGGTTTTGTTTATGATCTTGTTGCTCATGTTAATTAATTGGTCAAAAGCATTTTAGAAGCAAATTCTTGAAAAATCTGTAATTGTCATAAACTCACTTGTACACACTGTCTGAAATTCAGACCCAGCACAAACTGATATCCTAGTTCCATTAAAGAGGACAAGTTAGTAGGTGCCTGAAAGTTTAGTTTGGCCAAACACTATATAGGCAGAAAATTACTGGTATGGTTATACAGTGTTTGATGTGCTTACTCAAATCAACAGTTCTATTAATCTAGTGAGACAAATTTCATGAGAAAATGCAAAATGCTTACATCTTTGACCCTTAAGGAATTGGGACAGAATTGAGTGAAAGGTATTGAAAATAAACTTTTATTACCCCAGATCTTAATCTATTTACATACAGAAAGCATGAAAAAAATGCTGACCATTACATTGTGTATTGTTTCAAATAGATAAGGACTGCAATCCACCCTCTTTGAGATAAGCATACCAAAAACCAAAGAAATTTGAGAGATGATTACTTTACTTTCTTATTTCTAGGTTTACTGAACACAGTAAAAAATATATTGCTGTGGTATGCTTCACATTGACCATCCCTGAAAGTACCATGGAAAGCTGTAGACACACTGTAAGGTTCCTGAGGGACCCATTCCAGTCAGAGTGCTTTGAGCATACCAAAGACACATCCAGGGCAGTAAGTTTCCCTAGTGGTTAAATCAGTTTCCTAGGAAGTGTGAGAACTGGTGGTTCTAGACCTTTCTCAGCCTAGGGAGATTCAAACCCAGGTGTCCCAACTGAATGCTCTAACCACTGAACTATAGACAAGGCCGGGGAGTGACAATGTTCATTCCTCCAGTTACTGCTGAGCCATTGTGTACCAAGGCATTAATGAATCAGGAGACTGAGGAATAGGAAACAAGAAGAAACTAACCCTGGTCCTACAGACAGGTGGACGAGTTTGAATTCTCTCAGATTGAAGAAGTCCTAAAAGCCAGGTTTCCCACTTCTTGGGCAAGTGCTCTAATTATCTTATTATGATAAGAAGTGAACACCTCCTCTTCCTCCTCTGACCGTTTTAAAAAAAAAGTTATCCTTTCTTGGTTCTTTCAAAGAATGCTTATAAGCATGGATCCTGGTTTTCTCTGATTTAAAAAAAACCCCAAGTTTTGGATTTAAAAAAGTAACTCCGAATCCACATTTTTCCATGATTTAAATGAAACAACACTTATATATAGAGATATGTAGAGAGAACTTTGCTAGGCTCTTGATGGTGAAAAATGAAAAAAACACATAAAACCTGTTATTAATTTCACTAAAACAATAGTACCTCCTTAGCTCTCCAACTTTGATACCGGACAACTAAAAGGAATCCTTAATCTCTGTAGATATATAGAGTTATATAGATATATATATATAGATCTGGATATACATAGAGAAATTTACTAGAATCTTGATGGGGAGAAATGAAAAACCACAAAACACCTGTTTTGCAGGAGGTATTATTGTTTTAGTGAAAATAATAACAGGTGTTGTGTGGTTTTTCATTTCTCCCCATTAAGATTCTAGCCAGTTTCTTGCACAGTATATTTTACAGATTTTTCATTCTTCAGTTATCTTCATTTGCATACAAGAACACCTTCTCAAATCAAAATTATGGCTCTTCAGTGATCTGCTTACTATATGAACTCCAGTTGATATTGGTAAGCACAAAATAGTATGCATTCAGGGCAAGGGGATGGTATGATTTTACAAGTGCTAATATTAGTTTAGAATTTTTAGTTGATTTACAGAGACTACTGAATAATGTCAATGGACTAGTGACTGTGTAGCTTTGACAATTCTAGTCTGAGTACAGATATTGCTACCTCACCTTGTATTTAAGACAATCCTTCCCTTTTAACAGAGGAATCACACTGTTAGATTTAAAAGGAAATGTGTAGAATGAGTTAGCATGACATGAGGACTAGATGGACAGACGTTAATACACAAAAACAGTGCTGCAAAGTCTTTTTTAAATCCCTTATTAAGAAATTGATGCTGAGAAATTATTGTATTTTACAGCTAGTTGATAGTATGATTTCACTGGTTCTTGGCATGGAACATCTTAAACAAATTGATACATAATGTATGTTCCTTCAAAATATACAATTTACTAAACACCAGTAAAACAAGAGTATCTGTCAGTTTAATCAATCTAATGCACAGTAAGACAAATGTTTTGCAATCCCACTTTAGTCTGAAATTTGTCTTTTGGGATCCATAGAGTACATTGATATATATTCAAAATCTGATGAACAATTTGTAAGTGTTCTGTCATAGAATAACAATTTAATGTGACAACTTTTCAGTGACCTTGCATCTTGACCACCACTTACAAACTTGGGGATTTTTTTTTTTAATCAGAAAACCAGGATCCCTGATTATACGTTTTTTAGGTGTGTCTACATGTGCCCCTGACTACACAGTAGGTACTGCCCAGCCATTTAATACTTGCTAAATTATTTAATACTGCTAAAGCAAATATCAACTGACTGCACAGTACCTGCTGGTACTGCACAGTCCTGGCAGCACTCATTGCTACTGTACAGTGGTTACAACATCCCAGTTTGTGCCCGCCGATGCTACATCACCACAGCAATAAGCTACACCACCATAACTCATTGCTACAGCAATGTAGCATCTCATATTGATGTGCAAATTGTGTGAATTATTATATATTATGAGAGACCTTAGACCAGGGATTCCCAAAGTTTTTATGCCATGACCTGGCAAACCACTGCCTGGAAGTGGCCGCAGCCCAGCAAACTGTGGCCCAGTGGTTACAGCCGACCATGGTTGGAATCTTCAGCTGGCAGACAGGTTAGGATACCCACCCTGAGTGGGGGTGGGGGATGGGCCAAACCCTGCACTGCCATGGGCCCTGCAAAAGGGGCCATGGCCATTCTGCCTGGCTCTGGGGGGCCACAGTTTCCCTCAGCACCACTGTCATGGCTGGCACATAGTTTCACAGTTTCATAGTACTTAGGGTCAGAAGAGGCCTAGACAGATCATCAGGTCTGACCCCCTACCCCAGGCAGGAATGTGTGCCGTGGTCATATCACCTGAGCCAAATATCTGTCCAGCCTCCTATTGAAGACCCCCAAGGTAGGAGAGAGCTGTTCAGAGAAGAAACTTTTATTCCTCTCACAGCACACACCCTCAATCCCTCCCCAGTCAACACACAGAGCCCCCTCCCCGCTCCAACCTCAACAAACAGAGCTCCTCCACCACCCTCCCCTCCCACCAACAATAACAAATATCTTCAGCATGAAAACTATTTACAAAGTTTTTGTTTTGGTGTCCCAGAGTGGGGGACCATGGGGTGGGGGTGCCTAGGGGGCAGAGCTGGGGCATAGGTGTCCAGCACCATGGCCTCTGGCTATTCTCATGCAGGTCCACACACCACTGTGACTGTGGCAGGTGGGTGGCTTGCCCGGGGCAATGGTATCTCAGGATCCTCAAGGGTAGGTGGGTCTCCCTCAAGCTGGTGGAGTCCAGGCCCAGCAGGACCGACATCCAGTCATGACACCACTCCAGGCAACTCTGGCAGTGGTGGATGGGTCATTTTCAACATGGAGGGATGTGGGCAGTGGGGTCCCCCAGGGCTCAGTCCTTGGGCCCGTACTGTTTAACATCTTCATCAGCGACTTGGACGAGGGGGTAAAAAGCACCTTGTTCAAATTCGCAGATGACACTATGATGTGGGGAGAGGTGAGCATGCTAGAAGGGAGGGACAGGCTACAACTAGATCTGGACAGGTTACAGGGGTGGGCAGATGAGAACAGGATGGGATTCAATACTGACAAGTACAAGTTATTTCACCTAGGGAGAAAGAACCAGCAGCATACCTATAGGCTGAGGAACTCCCTTCTCGTCAGCACAGAGGCAGAAAAGGATCTTGGAGTCATTATTGATTCCAAGATGAACATGGGCCACCAATGTGAGGACGCGGTCAGTAAGGCTAACCGCATCTTATCATGCATCCACAGATGCATCACAAGCAGGTCCAAAGAGGTGATCCTCCCCCTCTATACAACATTGGTCAGGCCGCAGTTGGAGTACTGCATTCAGTTCTGGGCATTGCAATTCAGGAGGGATGTGGACAGTTTTGAGAGGGTCCAAAGGAGGGCCACTCACATGGCAAGGGGGCAGAAGGGCAGGCCCTATGAGGAGAGGCTATGAGACCTGAACCTGTTCAGCCTCCATAAGAGAAGGCTGAGAGGGCATCTGGTGGCCATCTATAAACTCCAGGAGGGACCAGCAGAGAATGGGAGAGTCTCTGTTCCTCTGAGCTCTACCAGTGGTAAGTAGGAATAATGGCCACAAATTGACTGACAGTAGGTTCAGGCTAGACATCAGGGAGCACTGCTCACAGTCAGGGTGGCTAGGATCTGGAACCAACTTCCAAGGGAAGTAGTGATCACTCCTACCCTGGGGGTCTTCAAAAGGAGGCTAGATAATCACCTAGCTGGGGTCATTTGACCCCAGAATTCTTTCCTGCCCATGGCTGGGGGTCGGACTTGCTGATTTGCTCAGGTCCCTTCTGACTATACCCTACCAATTACCAACTATGAAACCTAGCTACACACCTACAAGGAGCTGGGGTAAGCTGCAGGCTTAAGCCCAGGTGAGTGGTGGCAGACCTGAGGCGGGGGTTGGGGGTTGAGCCAGAGTCTCCTGCAGGCAGGAAGTGGTGAAGGACCTTTTCCCAGGGCCAGGCATGGACCTGCTCTGTGATGGTAGGCAGCTGCCAGTGGAGTTGCAGGGCTAGAGTCAGGGGTCAGGCAGGAGCCAGCATGAATGAGACCACCAGGCCCAGGACAGTGTCCAGGTTCTGATGGTCATCATCTGCCCGCCTGCACTGCCTAGTCCAGGATGACATTCTGCTCCTGCCAGACCTAGATCCACTCCCACTCCAGGGCCAGGAACTCACCCTAGAATGCCAAGTTCTCCGCCCGCCACCTGTCCTGGTGGGCCAGGTTCTCCTTCTGCCATCTCTTCTCCCAATCCAGGTCCACTTCCTGCCAGGCCAGTACAGTCTCCTTCCATTCCTCAGCCACCATCAGCAGCCACTGGAGGAGGAGGGTCTGGTCCTGCATGTACCTTTGGTGTAGCCGGCACATCTGGAGGGTCCCAGAAGTGGGTAGCAGCATCCCTGACCTAGCATCTCCGCTGGCCACTCTTGCCTGTCCCCTGTTTCCAGATGCTGGGCCTGTAGAGCCAGGAGACAGAAGCCTTTTGTCAGAGTTTGCAACATTTTAGAGATAAGATGCTCTGCACCAGGGGCCACGTGCTGTCTGGTCTCAGATCAGAGATCAGTCATGCATGGATGCCCAGGGACCATTGTAAATTAGGTTGGGCAGGGCTGAGACCAGGCAGCCACCAGCTGATCTCTTCAACCCTGCTTGCTCCCTTGGGGCCAGCAGCCCACTGAGTGCTGGCCACAGGCAGCCTACCTCCTGCAGCCTGCTCCCAGGGCAGGACAGGCCAGGGTCCTCCCAGCACCTGATGCCCTCCCTTTGCCCCTGCAGGCCAACCACTGTGCTGCACTGCCACTCAGCCCATGGCACTGGCAGTTCAGGTGTCCTTGGGTTCGGGTGTGTGGGGCTCCCAAACACTTGGATGAGGAGCTGGCCACCCCCCACACAAGGAGCCTCTTTGAGGAGGTCCCCCATGCACCACCACTGTGCCCTAAGAGTGCTGCTGCTGTCTGTGCCCCAGTCAGTGTGTGAGGAGCTGTTTATGTAGGCTGAGCGATTCCTGACCCACTACATCATGCTGCTGATCCTTATGGTGCCCTGGGCATACCTGCATACCTAGTACACAACTGTGAGCTACAGTGGTGCAGGGAGCAAGCAAGGACTACCCCGCATTCTCCATCACCACCTGGAGGTCTACCTGTAGAAGTGCTACATGTCCCTGCCCCCTGCTACTGAGGAGAACATCACTGCCAGTATCAGTGCCTCCCTTGGGGTGTGAGAGGCCTGTGGCTGCCTAGCTGTCTGGGTATCAGCTGCTAAATAAAGTTTTGCACTGTGTCCCATCTCTCTGAATGCTGTGGGGGGAGCTGCAGGCCAGGAGAGTATAGGCAGGCCAGGCAGGGAGCAGGGGCAGGGGTAAGGGTAGGTGGCAGGGGCGAAGGCTGGAGCAGAGAGGGACCTGCCCCCAGTGTGGGGCTTACCACATGTCCAGGGCTGATGAGGCTGGTGGCTCAGCACAGTCCTCTCCATTGGTGATGGCATTCAGCTGTGCCCAGTGTCCTAGTCCTGTGGTGTGCAGCGTGCAGGCACCCAGCTGCCCGCGCTGCCCCTGGAGGAGCTAGCACTGTTGATTGCCAGTGGTTACATGGCTGGCTGTTCTCATGGCAGGGTCTGGGGCTGTGCAGGGCCAACCAGCAGTGCACGGCTCCAGAAAGGGAGGCACAGCTCAGCTGTGGCCTGTCCAGGGGGACACACAGGTCCTACACTGCCTTCAGGCTGCCTGTGATGTGTGCCCCAGGGCACCAAATGGCTACTGGCTTTTATAGCCTGCAAATGGGATGCCAGAGAGGCAGCCCACACCTAGACCAGGAGAGGCTCTCGGCCAGGAGCCCAGGGTCTGGCTTCAGGCTGGCCCCCTAGTGTCTGCATAGACCTGGCAGCAAATTTGCTTCTGGGTCACGTCTACACATGCATTACTGTGCAGTTACTAATCACACTTAAATTTGCTACCTGCACAGTAAGTGTGCATATGTGTAAATGCACATGCTTACTGCACAATAAACTAGGCAACAGCACAATAAATTGTCTCATGTAGACATGCCCTGTGACTGTTAGGAGGTGGATTTGGTTTCTAGCATATGACAAAATATTAGAACAAGGAGAAGCAAGTGCAGCATATCTACATCTCTGATATTTCTGGAGCATTTGCTACATCGAATGGCTCGAGTCCAAACTAATTTTTCTAATACTTGATACACGCATATATATTGCCATTCAGGTGTTTCCAAGTGCCATTAATCACATAACTCAAAGATTAAGGATTCAATAAAATTTCTTAATAGATGCTGCTCTACATGTACAATATCCTTACCTATACGCTTTCTTCTCATGAGTTTGTAAGACCCATACTTTAAAAAGGGATTGTCGAGAATAGAGGCCTTTTGATGTAATGAAGAATGAAACTTCAGTAAGGTTGCCATTTTCCCAAGTTTGTCAAACTACAAAAAATGTAGAAATTAGAGAATTTGAAAAATGGTGACATACAACTTATGGTGATTGATACTGGAAGGGAAAAGAAGCCTGTTCAATTTCCATCTATTTGAGGGTTATCTGCAGGGATCCTGGTTTTCTCTAATTAAAAAAAAAACAATTCCCAATTTTTAGATTTTAAAAAAGTAACCCAAAATTCACATTTTTCCATCATTAAAATGAAATACCACATCTATATATGTGTGTGTGTGTGTGTGTATTATATTTAAAAAGTAACCCAAAATCCACATTTTTCCATGATTAAAATGCAATACCACTTATATATATGTGCATGTGTATATATATAGAATATATAGAATACACACATACACACGTGTTTTATTTTAATCATGGGAAAATGAGGATTTTGGGTTACTTTTTTGAAATTCAAAAATTGGGGATTTTTTTTTAAATCAGAGAAAACCAGCATCCCTGGTTATTCATCATATCAATCACCCATTACATAGTCTGACTTATTAAGAAGGCATTGTGATATTGTCAAAGGTTTAGAAGATGAAAGCCACCCATTTCAATTGGCAGTTGCATCTTTTTTTTGCAGAAAGTCAAGTCCTTTGATCCTCTCTCCGCAGAAATCTGTTAAACATGTGATTGATTAAAAATGTTTTTTAAAAGATTGAGGGATTACAACAGGTATATAAGGTATAAATGAGGTGAGATAAAACATTAGTATGTACAATATTCACATCCCCCCACAATGATATTTGCAAATTGTTCCATTTGTTCATATCCTGTGATATAACATTGAGACTCCTCTCAAAGATTTGGGAAACATTTACATTATTCTTAGATATTTTAACTCCCAAGTTAGCTTATGTGCTCTGATTGCCATTCATTGAAACTTCCATTAGCCAACCATATAATTTCTGGTATACATATTTAATCCAAATAACTCAGTCCAATAAATTTAGTCCAATAAATGGTTATGTAGTCCAATAACCAGATAGATTGTTAAAATTCTTGATTCATGGTAAGAGGACAGGTCAGCTGTGACAGAAATTTTAGTACTTCAGGGGATAATGAGCAAGTCCTTGAGTCCCCCTTTGAAAGTAAAATGGACCAGATAACATATTATTGGTCCCAAATCTTGAAGTGGGATTTGTATTTAGCAGCTGTATTCACTTTGTGGATTATTTACCAAAGCATATATTTTGTAATACATAAAGAGGTATCTCCAAGCAAAATAATCACAGGTCTTCTCTGCATCAAGAGCTAAAAGACCTGTAGGAACTTTTGAATGCTGTCCTGCTGCTACTATATCAGTAATCTGACATACATTAACCCATTTTTGGGGGGGGGGGGGAGGGGGGGTTGTGGGGTGGTTTGTGAATTATCTTCAGAAAGACCTGTTCCAATCTGTGAGATAAAGTTTTGGCTAGGATTTTGGCACCAAATATTCATTAAAAAAATTGCTCCATAGTTAGAACAATTCATAGAATTATTGTCTAGTTTAGGAATTACAGAAATAATAGCTTCATGTAAAGTGGTTTGCAGCACATGGGGTTTTATTACCGTTATATATATTCAATAATTGAATAATTATTGAATATCAATAGATATTTAATTTTTTTAATAAAACTCTACTGGAGATCCATCACTGCCCAGAGATGTGTTAATCATCATCAGGGATCCTGGTTATCTCTGTTAAAATATCCAAAATTCTCTTATTAAAAATACCAAAATCCTCATTTTTCTGCAATTAAAGTGAAACACCATTATATATATATATATATCAGTTGAACACAATGTTTTATTGATATATTTACAATTTTAAAGCAATTTGGAAGCTTACCAGTGCCTCAATAATTATAATAAAATTAATTCTAAATACTAATATATTAGTATTTAGAATATATTAATTCTAAATTATAAACGAAAAAATTCGTTTTGGTTTTTTTATTGTGGAAAATCAGAGCTTCCACTGCCTCCTTCACTCACTAGGACATGAGGCCAGTTGCGGCTCTCCTCCCTCTTACCCTCCCCCCCCCCCCGCTTTATGGCACTGAACAGCCTTGCTATGCCAGTGCCCTGCTCCTTCCCATGCTGTTGCCCCTCCACACACACAGCCTCCCCTGCATCCTGATCCACTGCCCCCTGCCTCCAGGCACCAGCCCCTCAGTGTGTGGGGAAGGCTGTGTGTGTGTGTGTGTGTGTGTGTGTGTGTGTGTGTGTGTGTGTGTGTGGAGCAGAGGGTGAGTGTGTGGGGAAGAGGGTTGTGTTTGGGCATAGGTAATGCCACAGGTGACACATTGGGAAGTATGGAGGGGACACGTGCGCCTCCCCAAATTTCTGCTCAGCGTGGGGCTGCAGCCTGACCAGTTTGGTACAGAGCAGGAGGCATCGCCATGGGCCAGTGGGCAGGACCCTGCACAGGAGGGTGAACTGGGGCAGGAAGGCTTGGTGCTGCCACTGATGCTGCTGCTGCTGCTGCCACCAGGAGCACCACACCACTGTGACTGCCAAGGTGAGGTGCCCCCTGTCTGCTGCTGCAGAGGGGGTTCACAACTCAGCACTGCCACTGCCGTAGAACCTCATTTTGGTGGCTGTGGTGGTGTGGCACTCATGGTGGTGGTGGTGGTGGTGGCAGCACTGAGCCTCTCCACCCCACTCCACCATCCCATGTTGGGTCCTGCCCTCTGGGCTATGGAGGTGGCTCTTGCCCAGTGCTGGTCCAGTCAGGCTGCAGCCTCATGCTGCAGGCTGAATCTCTGCCAGCCTGCAAGGGGAGACCTGTGATTTCCCAGGTCAGATTCTCAATGTAGTAATAAGAATAGAGTTGACTGAATAGTTGGCTGATTTGTATGTGTCATATGTATGTTTCACAGAGAGTCTCTTATAGTTCATGTTTTATTATGGTTGAATTTACTCTTTAGTATGCTAATAACCTCTCAGATCGCAATAATCCCAATATAATTCTACATAGAGCATACCCTGCATTCTGGGACAGCACTTTATTTTATAACTTATTGATAAGAATGCATACTATATTAGGCAACATATTTTGTGATATAATCCGCATCTAAAGATTTAATTTCTTTTACTGAAATATTTATTTCTATCCTGGTTTGTTTGTTTTTTTGTTTTGTTTTTTCCAAAAAGCAATTTTTTACTCTCTCATAAGAAGACTTTAGTAGTTCCCCATTATATTGAAGTGGAGGAAGAATTAGGTTGATTAAGCTCCATAAATTTTTGAACTCCTGTAGAATGAATGCTTCAAATTTCTAATCATTCAACAAGGAGGTGCAAGTCTCCAGTAATTATTTGCAGCTGGTCTCTACCTCAGCATGTTCCAAAATAGTCAATTATGCTTTGAAAAATTAAAAAGAAGCCAATTCTAGGATATACTAAATGAGGCATTAAAAAAAAAAAAATCAAACTATAATCCCTCATTGTTGAATTTGCCATTTGCTGAAACTGTCAATAACAGAAATACACTTTTAAAACATAACAGTACAAATGTTTTCAGATAACTAATTGGAGAAGATAGAAATTGTGCTATAATCCATGTTCATTTTATAATCCTTATGCTAATGACTATTTTCTATGTACCACCATATAAAATAGAAAAAAAAAATTAAAGGTCCCTTCCATAAGTATATGTATCTTTGGTATATTGATCATATTCACACTATGTCCAGCTACATTTCCCTTTCAGTTTTAGATGGATATATTTTTATTGTAATTTCTGTGCATTTTGCATTGCATTTGAGACATGGCTGTATATCACTGGTTGGTGATACGATCATATGCTATATTTCTTAATTGATTGTGGCATTGTTTTGCAGAGGTAACTGATAGTTGGTAAACTATTTAAGAAACCTGAATGAAGATTTATAATAGATATATTAATAATAATACATGAATAATTTACTTAAAACAATTAAATCCCATGCAGACAAAACCCAAGATCCTAGAATTCTACCTTACAGGGGACACATCTACATTTAACTGGAATTAACTGGAAGCAATAAGTTCTGACACTTATCATGTGGGAGTTTATTGCTCCTGGGCACCATGTTTACACATGCGCCTAGGACTGTAGCACATTGAGCCAAGTTGGAGGGCTGACAGGGAGTCTGGGGTGGGAGGGGAAGGGTCAGCCTGCTAGCCTGGGGCTGCTGCCATCAGCTCAATGTGCTATGGTGGGGATAGCTGGGGCATGAGGTTGCTTCAGTGTGGAGCTTGCCAGCATGCAGCCCTCACACTGACATGCCCTCACATCCCAGCCAGCCAGTTGGCTGTGTTGAGACCTTCAAGTATTATTAGATGGTCTTCCATCTATTTTTCATTTGTGGACTCCTAAAATTTTTCAAATGGAGGTCCACAAATGAAAAAGTTTGAAAACCACTGCCCATAGGAATTGCATATTACTCCCCCTCAAAAGATTTTTCTGTGTTCTTCACTGGTTCCAAAATGAAATACAGAGTTTATATTCCATAAAAATATTTTAAGATTCTTGCCCTGATTCAGGATGAAAAAATATTGAATTAAAAATTTAAAAACTATCACAGAATTTAAATCTTTTTTTTTTCCAATCTGAAACACTGATCATCTAAAAATTATACAGAGTAAATAGGTTTAGAAATGTCATCACTTATATTTAGAGAGATTTCAAATGTCAGGTATGGAAATTTTAGTCAATGTTTTTGGAAGACCATCTAATAATAATTGAAGGTCTCAACACAGCCAAACCATTTAGCCCCCCTCCCCTCCCCCCCCATGAATTGGAAACACCACAAGTCTTTTGTATATATGAAATTAATTAGATTTTAAAGCTATGTAGGCATTTTCTATCAAAATAATTCCTATGTTTAGCAACAAATATGAAATACCAAAAAGGGTGCATCTACACGTCACCGTACAGCAATGTTGCTACAGCACCATGCTTTAGTACTTCCTTTTTGAAGTACTAAAACACAGTGCAGTATGTGTGGTTTCTGCACCATACACATGGTACATGGTTAGATTTCACCACTATGTCACCAAAGGGGTGTGCTATATTGGGAAGCATGTCGCTTTGGTGCCATAGTTGCCAATCACATGTAGACCCACATAATTGCTCCATTGCTGTAGTGTGCCATATGGTGACACAGCGCATTCCTATGTTGCTGTAGGGCAACATGTAAATGCACCCAAATTGTATTTTGAAACCCAAGAATTTCAAGTTATAAATTCTAGTCCTTTCTCTTTTTGGCACTGTAACATATAGGCCTAAGGGTCTCATTTTCCATATATGAAGCAAAACCAGGTTTCATCAAAATAGTGTTGTTTTCAGTGTTTAACATTCCAATAAAAAAAAAAATTCCCCTGGAAAGCACACACTTTCCATTTTGGATGGTTTTTTTTATGCAGGGGAGAGGCGGGGTGGTGTGACTAAAATGCCACCCTGTTTGATTTTTATTTTTTTTTACATGAGTTTACATTGAAAGTGAAAGATTTAGGGGTTGGCAACATTTTTGGCCACAGTGCCAAAACCATGCCAACACACACACATTAACTTGGTGTGCCAAGGGAAGACCATGGGGGAGCCATGAAAGGCCTGATCCCCACTGTTGGTAGATGCTGGAACCCTGGCCCCTCCCCTGCCATCCACGTGGCAGCACATATGCTGCTGCTGCCACCATGGAGCCGGTACAGCTGTTTGCAGCCTGCCAGCCCCCTGATACAACTGCTCAGAGCCCAGGCTGGCTGTGGCAGGCAGCCAGGAGGCTATAAACAGCTGCACTGGGCTCCATGGTGGTGGTGGATGCATGTGCATCTCTGGGCAGACAATGGGGAGGGGCAAGGTTTGCATTGGACTACACCCCTCCCCCACCATCTACCCAGAGGTGTGCATATAGCCACTGCCACAGAGAGGGCTCCAGAGCCAGGTGCAGCAGCTTGCAGCCTCTCAGTTGCCTGCTGTGAACAGCCTGGGCTCTGTATCATAAGGATATAAGAAAAGAAATAATCCCTCCTCTGGCATGTGGTAATGGCTGAAGTTTTTTAAAAGTGTTTGTGTCATTTTGTAAAAAAGCTTATGCCACGGGTTCCCAAAGTTTTTATGCTGCGGCCTGGCAAACTATGGCCCAGAAGTGGCCATGGCCCAGCAAACTTGGGGGTGGGGGGAGGGGCAAACCCTGTGCTGCCATGGGCCCTGGAGAAGGAGCCGCAGCCTCTCCGCCTAGCTCTGGGGGGCTGTGGTTTGCCAGTCTGAGGCCATTTCCGGCCCAGCAGCTGACCGTACTGTGGATCAGTAGGCAACCTGCCACGGCCCGGCACTGGGCCGTGGCCCAGGGAATGAGAACCCCTAGCTTATGGTATACATCTCTGATTTAATTAGACTATAAGGTGCAAATCTACCCTGTCTGCTCATAAGGAACAGGCATTAGGCCTTCTAATAGTCCCTTTACCTGTCCACTCTTTGATACATGTTGCCTATGTAGCTCTTAATTAATTGATTTCAACATACTGTTCTAACTCTAGCAGTTTCTAGCAGTTACTCTTTTATTTTGCTTTAAAAAGATCTATGACTTCTAATTATTTACTGTCTAGGCACCTTACAGGAATAATTACCATTGTCATTATTTTGCGGGATTTTTCATTAATTTTTCCTATTTCTTTTACTGCCAGGCATAATTATTCAAATAAAATTGTGCTTTTGCTCATGTAATTTGTCTCTGTTTAATGTTTAAAAAGGGTATATTATTCTCTGTGATCCACTGGAAACTGTTCCTTGAATTTGGTAAACATTCATTGAAACCTGGATTTTTCAAATGAAATCTTTTGGACTCAACAAACTGACATTGACTGACAAAACTTCATTGAGTTGCAATGCCTTAGAGCACCTCTGTTCATAATCAAAAGTAAATCCATACAAATACTTATAAGAGTGGTGAGTAATCTTAAATATATGCCCAAATTCAACAATTTTAAAATTATGAAAAAAACCTCAAAACTGAAATATTATTCTGAGTTCAGAAGGCTTTTTCCCCACAGATTTTGGGATTATGGCAAGCAACCAAATGTTCTGTAAATAAACTAGTAGAAATTTTGAGTTCATGAAAGGCATTTTACCAACTAAAGTTCTGTTAAATGATATAAGGCCATTGATTGTATATACAATTGCAAAGTTTCATGTTAGCGCTTATTAATAGAATTATATTTTCTTCATAATCATATTTGGAAGCAATATAGTCTAATATATTTAAACTGTATCTTATAACCCATTTCCTTGAGAAAATATGAATACATTTTTTGGCTTTAAGTTTGATTTTAGAAAACATTTTCTAAGCTATGAGGTTGTTTAAACAGTGAAACAGGTTAGCTAGAGATGTGGAATTTCCATAACTGAAAGTTTTAAATCCACATTAAGACAACATTTGTCTGAGCTGCTTTATTGGTGTGGGTGTTGTAGGCATTGTAGTTCAGAGATATGAAAGGAACAAGATTTGTGAGGTGACATATAGGCCAAATAAAAACATTACACTTTTTGGGGATATAAGTGATTGAAAAGCAGTCTATACCCATAACAGACAGAACATTTGTCACACAAAACTCATCTATACCCAAAACAGAATATTGCACACACAGGTTTAAAAATGTCAGAACCCGGTCTAAGATTTGTTCCCTCTCTCCCACCAAAGGGTCTAATGTGTATTCTAGTTGCTACCAATCTCAACTATGCTGCTTACAGAAAACCGCATAAATTAGAATGATTTTGCCTTGGGCTTTTTAAATGTCTGTATGCAGGCATAAAGTCTTTTATTGTGTCAGCTTGCAAAGTTTGGTGTGATAAGAGAAAATCCTTCTGGTTTAAGGGCCCTTCATTAGGTTTGGGAAAGAAGCAGTCACAGTCGTAGCTCAAAAAAAGTTAGAACAAATGTATTTAGTTTAACCTAACTATTCTAATAGATTTCATCACTTAAAAGTGACACAGGCATTTACCTGTGAAGCCAAGCTGAAAGAAGGAGAGATGAGAGGCAACTTATAATGAGTCATAAAACCACTGTCTTTGTTAAGTTCATTATTTTTGTGTCCAATAAAAAAACTAAATTACTTTTTCCAGACTTATCTTCTGAAGCTAGAATGTAGACTTCCTTTGAGAACAAGGACTGTGAGGTCAGAGATGGGGCGACTGTTTTACGAAAAGTACTCTCCCACTGATGATAAAGTGTTTCGGCCCTTTATCATGGTAATGATGGAATTCATTCTGGAGCACAGTAGTTGTTTGAGCTGGATAGAGATGATCCTGCAGGGGGCTGTAATAGATGGCTTTTTGAGGTCCCTTACAGTCCTCTTTTCTATGATTCTATTAACTAATAAACCTATTTTCCCAACACAATGAGAAGGATATAATGCAACAATGCTTATTGTAGTAGGGCTTTCTTTTCTTACTTTTTAAAAAATATTTGATATGTGCTAAACTACTACTTTCCCAGACCTACAGTAATAGAGAGAGATCTCAACTTAAATGACAACTCGCTTTTCATATTTCAAACCTCTTAGCACTATAATATGACCCTCATTATGTAACCTGAGGACATTTGCATTTCAGTGTGAATTATTCTTAAGGCTTATTTTGGGATGACTGTGAAGGATATTGGTTGATGTTGGTGTTTTTGTAGCTTTAGCAACTGATTTAATATTCTGGTAGGATTTACTCTCTGAGTACTTTGTTTCCATACAGGAGAACATAATGGAAGTCATCAGAAATCAAGAGTTTTTACTGTTGCCAGCAGAGGAGCTACATAAACTCCTTGCAAGTGATGATGTGAATGTTCCTGATGAAGAAACTATTTTTCATGCCTTAATGATGTGGGTTAAGTATGATATGCAAAGGAGATGCGGTGACCTGAGTATGTTACTTGCCTATATCAGACTACCACTGCTTCCACCACAGGTAATTTATTCTCTTCTTGTTTTTAAAAGTGCTGTATGAAATTATAACATGCATTTTTTTTTATTCTATTATTTTATAAATAAAAAGTATTCATATTTTGCATGGAGCCTAGTGGTAATTCCATTCTATATAACTTCATAATCTACTCAACTGGATTTGGTTAAAGTTGGAATGGTTATTTACAATGAGTATGTAGGTAGAAAATTGCCAGATATTAAAACTTGATGATTACTGAATATTTGTATAATCCATCATAATTTACTATTTGGGTCTCACTACTCGGGGTGACATGTGAATCGTATTATATGTGTGTATGAGAGGAAATGGTTTATGTTTTAACTACTGCTTGCATTTTGGTTTATATCTTTTGACTACTGATTGCATTTTGAATATTTTAACTTTCATATGTTCCTATGGGGTAATTTGCTACCCAAGATGCATATTTTGTGCAGTATCTTAAAGTGTATTAATTCTAAAAATAATTATTTTCAGGACATTGTCACTGGCACCACAGTGCACAATATCCCCGAAGAACAGTCAGTTTACATAAATGGTTTGCTCTCTGTGGATGAAAAACTTCTCAGGGTAACATGCTATCCCAGGCATGAATGTGTTTTTCTATATGGGGTAACAATTTACCCCAATCCCATGTTAATACATTGGGGTAACTTGTTACCCCAATGCAATTTCTGTATAAATGACAGACCTAGACTTGTTTGGCTACTTTGGGTGGATGCATCTGAAAGGCCAGCATTCATTTACACCTCATTTATGTCCACTTCAGTTATCCATGGTAACTAATAGATGGCCATCCTCCACTCTGCTTTTCCAGAAGATGTGGTAATCCCTTTTGCTAACCACTTTGTTTGCAGGCTTCAAGGTCATCAAAACACCATGTCCTTTGCCAAAAAAAAACAACAAAAAAAAAATCTTTGTCGCACCAAATCCACCACTGATCTCTTTTCTCATGGCAAAACTCTGTCTCACCTGCCCCTTCCATAACATAAAAGCTAGTTTTCCCTGTCTTTGTTGGAAGTGAGGACAAGGAACAAAGGGACAGCAGAGAAGAAATAGAACAACATCATACTACAATGCAGCATATACTGTGGAGTCCCCTTCAATGGTAAGGGCTTGACACTCCCTGTGCCCCTTTTACCTGTTCTCAATAAGCCCCTGCATGTGTGGTTTCCAAACAGCATCCACCTGCATTTGACTTGCCTGCAAAGGGTGGATGTTGGTCTCTGGCTTCTGTGCCCAGAAGGAGAGGGTGTTACCTGCGCTGCCATAGGGCCGGGAGGAATTGCTTCTGTGACAGCATAGGTGGACAGGCTTGTCTTTGATTGTTATTTATATGCATTCAGCAGTAATTATTTTTGTCTTTTTTTTCCGCAGTCCAGGATGAGAAGGCAGCGCATAGTCAGTGCTGAAGCCTGTCTTGCACAGGTAACCGGGGATGAAAATAACACATCCACTGAGGAAATCTTATCCCAAGGCAGTGAGGATTCTGACTTTGTTCCAGACATGGGAGATGGTTTAGAGCAAGAAGACCATGTCTCTATAGAAGCTTCATTAAGCTCAGATGAGGAGGAGTTGGTACCACAAGCAAAAGTGATGCCAACACTTCTGGTGGGAAAGGAAATAGGATCAGCCCAGGGCGACCATGGAAGACCAGGGAGAGCTACAGTAGGATGTGGAGAAGAACCACTGACACCACCCTCAGAAAACATTTCAGGTGATGATACCTTTAAAGGAAGGAATGGCAGAGTGTGGGGGGAAAGTTGACAACTAATACATCATCAGAGAACAGCCAAGGGCATAGTTCATGAAAGTGCTGGGCCAACAAGAGAAAGTAATAAAAACACATTGGTGGAAAGGCTCTACCTTTTTCTCTCGCAAGATATCCTGACTGTTAGCATAAGAGAAACAAACAGAGAGGCAGAAAGAAGGTTCAGGAAATGGAATGATAGCCATCCTGAAAATAGAAAGGAGTGGAAAAAGCTAGATGAAACAGAGCTGAAAGTCTACATTGGCCTCCTACTGCTGAGTGGTCTAAGCCACAGTCACCACAAGTCACTGGAGGAGTTGTGGAAGCAATGCACCAGGCACCCCTGCTTCCATGCCACCATGAGTTTAAAACAATTCTGTCAAATCACCAACTACCTGAGATTTGACAACAAACTAACACATGAGGAAAGGAGAGCTGTGGACAAGCTTGCTGCCTTCAGAGATACTGGGACACAATTTGTGGAGCAGCTCAGGGAATGGTATATTCCAGGAATACACCTGACAATTGATGAGCAGCTCATTGCATTCAGGGGTCGCTGTCCCTTCAGGTAGTATATGCCCAGTAAGCCTGCTAAATATAGCTTGAAAATTTGGTGGTGCTGTGATGCAGCAACATCATTCCCCCTGTCTGGAGACATCTACCTAGGCAAGTAACCTGAAGCTCCATGTCAACTTAATCTTGGTACCCAGGTCATTGAAAAATTGGTTCATCCCTGGTACAAGACGGGATGGAATATTGTGGGTGACAATTTCTTTGCAAGTACTGACCTGGCAGAAAGACTGCTATAGCAGGGCTTGACCTATGTGGGCACAATTCAGAAAAACAAAGCTGATATCCCAAGTGAAATTCAAGCAAATCAAAGAAGAAACCTTTTCATCCATTTTTGCTTTTAATGGGGACTCACACAAGTTTCCTATGTTCCAAGGAAGTCCAAAGTTGTGCTGTTGCTGTCAAGCATGCGCCATGACCTGTCAGTGAGTGGAGAGCAAAGAAAGCTGGACATCATCTATAACTACAATAAAAACAAGGGTGGGGTGGATAACCTTTACCACTTTGTCTGCATGACCACCTGCAGACAGAAAATCAACAGGTGGCCAATGACACTATTTTTCAATATGCTGGATGTGGCTGCCATTGCCAGCCTCATCATTTGGCTAGGCCACAATGCAAACTGGAAGCAAAGATCACATTTAAAAAGAAAGCCCTTTTTTTTTTTTTTTTGGCAGGAGCTTGGAGAACAGTTGATTGACAGACAAATAAAGCAAAGATTGATGGATATAAGTTGTCTGTCTAAGTCCATCAAGTCTGGTATGACTGCCCTAAATTACAAATTGCCACAACTTACCTCAGTAGAAACTTCTGCAAGTATGAGTGGACCTTGTGCTTTTTGTCCAAGGGCAGATGACCACAAAACCTGGAAATGATGTAAAGATTGTAAGTGATTTGCTTGTGTGCACCACAGTACATCACTGCTGCTTTGTTAGGAATGCTATATTTAGTTAAAACAGTTAGGAAATGTTTTTAGAAGTAATTGTTAGTTTGAAAACAGTGTGAACTGCATATTTAGCAAATTGTTCATTCACATTTGGAAATTCTAAAAAAGTTTAAATTTTGTTCATAGTTCTAGTTAAATAATATTTTGGGTTCAAATCATCATAAATACTCCTTCAAACAGTCTGTAAGTTTAATAAATAGTTTTGGGTACATTTATATTTTTGTCGCTGGTTCCATTTTGTTCATGTGGGTGGGGTAACAAGTTACACGATCAGACCAACAATGTTAAATTGCAGGGTAACAAGTTACCTGCTGAGAACAACAGTTATGGTTTCATGAGAACAGATGAGAGTTAAATCTCTAACACGCCTAGTGCTTTGGATGTTTACTGATGTTTGGACCATTTTCTGCAGATTTTACTGAACATATCTTAAAGAGTACTTTTTTTCTTTTTCTGTTTCCTTTTTTTTTGCAGGGGGGTATTTTTCATTTAGTGTTTTTACTACTTCTCTAACTGCCTTTTGCTGTGTTTTTGTACTAAAAGGTTTAAAACAGTATTCCAGGTAAAACACAAAGCAAAAAATATTACTGTCATAGAGCTACCTAAGGAGATGATGTAATGGTACTCAAGGTC
The DNA here is from genome assembly GCF_030867095.1 of Alligator mississippiensis. NCBI lineage: Eukaryota > Metazoa > Chordata > Crocodylia > Alligatoridae > Alligator > Alligator mississippiensis. The sequence continues at coordinate 392,849,601 of NC_081824.1, forward strand.
CTTGAAATGAAGTGTACAGAGAGTTTTTGGGAGGTGTTGCATATTGCTAGACCCTATGGTGTCTTTGTTGTCTGTGTACTGTATGTTTAAATTTTTACTCATCTACAGAGACAGAAGCCATTCTATTCTCTGAGATGCTGCAGCTTATTACAGACAAGAAACATACTTTATGCTCACTGATTGGAACTTTATTTTTTGGTGATAGCTGTTGATTTAATAAAGCTCTAAAGAATTACGATTGAAAGTTATGTTTTTCCCTCTATATGTAATGACATAAGCAGGCTTTTTAAAAATATGGACTCTAGCATGTTTTTTCCAAGACTGTAGTCATAATTTGGAGTCAAATGATTTGAGTATATAGGTCTTACACCTTACATACAATGTGAAACAGGAATGTTTAAATCTAAACAGAAAATAGATAATAGTTCACAACTATTTTGTATATAACTGTTTGATATTTTAAGAGAAAATATCTTGCTAAATCTGACCCCAAATTTAAGTAAGCCCATGCTTCCATAAACCTAATCAAAGTATTTCCGTGAAGGTTTTTAATACATTCCAGTGGTGCTACCAAGTGCTACTGTAATATTTGCATTACAGCTTACTCATTACAAAATTATACTAGTGATTGAGCATCTGAACATAAAACTGATTGAAAACTGAAGAAAAAATGACTAGTAGCTGTGAAGGATAGAAAATGCAAGCATAATTACAGAAAAAGTAAGACATTTGCGTGTATCACCTATGGGATATATTTTTTTCACATTGCTTAGGCAACACAGCAGCAATGGTGAAACCCCAATGTGGATGCTACAATGCTGACAGAGTGCTTTTTCCAACCTAGCTTTTGACACATGGGTAGGTGATATATCTGTGTTGGCAGACAAAGCCAAATGTTGTTTCTGCTAAAGGGTTTTGTTGACTTAGCAATATTGGCAGAAGCTCTCTAGTGTTGCAACTTTAAAGTAGGTTTTTGTTTTTCTCAAATTCACACTATTGTGAAGTGTAATTTTATAGCGTGTCATATCAAAGCTCTTCAGATTACAACTAAAAAGTAATTTCACCAGTCTTTCCAGTTTCCTCAGAGATTTAACCCTCAGACTGTCTTTTTTAAGGTTCATGCCTAAGCACTACAGATCAGTGAAAATCAGAATTTATTTCTTCGGGGAAATACTATTTTATAGTTTGTTTGCAGCTCATATCAGGACAAAAGTGTTCATGAAACTAAAATTTCCAAAATTATGTTTGATTTGGAAATATTTAAATAATCACATCTGACATTAAACTGCTCCTGAGTGGCTTTTCTTACTGTTTCTGATGCCTGCTACCCTAATCTTTTTGAGCACTGATACTTGGTAGGGCTCCATTTCCAATGATGGACCTGCAGACAGAATGCATACATGGCAAACCACATGCTTTGGTCAGTGTAACAGGGAGCCCAGGAAGATCCCTAGATGGGGGAAGATTCCATGTGAGGGACGGCAGTAGGACTGGCTACCAAAGAGAGTTATAGGCTATGAGTATTTACTACAGAGCAACTAGCTCTGCAGTAGTACAAGAGGAGGGCCTGTGTGGGCAGCAGGGAGCCTATTGAAGTGCCAGCAGCTTAGCAGTAGTGCAATAGGGTAGAACCCTGCATAAGAGACAAGATACTGCTGTAGCAATGGCCAGCAGCGGTAAGCTACCCTGTAGACAGTCAGTAAGCTTAATTCAAAAGCACCTGTGGCCAGCTCAGAGAAGAAACCTGACCAGAAAGAGGGAGGGGCCTAGGGTTTGAGCCAGGGAAGTCAGTCTGGCACTAGAGGCTGAAGGGGAAAGAGCTCTGATGTTACTGGTTGACTTACAGAGATTCTGCCAAACTTGAAAGTAATGAGTAAGGAGTTGACGGTTGACTGAGACCCAGAATAGGGAGATTTTGGTATGGGCCTATTAGGGTCTATATGGCCATATTAGGGGTGAGTGGAGGTCCCAGCTGAACCTCTGAACAAGACAGATTCAGGGTTAGAGAGCCCAGTGCCCCAGTAGTGAAGACCAGGGCTAGGAGCCCAGTAAGCAAGTGAAAGTAAAAGACTGAGACAGGACCAGAGACCCAGCATAGAAAAGAGAAGGAGATGAAAGTTAGGGGTCCACAACCTGGGAGGGGCAGAGATGAGGGCCAGGAACCCAGACACTGAGGTCCAAGGTACTATACCTGGGCTGATACAGCTTAGCCAGACAACAGGAACCAAAGTTGGGAGGGTTGTAAGAGAGAAGCAGAGATTAGGAAAGGCAGAGACCCCAGAAGAAACACAAGATAACATTGGAGCTGAATGCCCCATTGATATAATTCATGGTTAAACCATGTGGGGCATGAGAATGACTCATGGGAGTTTGGAGGCTGTGAATAGCCCATAATGTGATAGCTGTCCTGGGTGATGGCTAGAAAATGGCATTTAGACTTTTGCTTTTGGGAACTGGCTTATAAGTAAAGTAAATATGCGCTATAATAATGGGCTGGGGCAATGGCAATGGCAAGGGTTAATTTAGGGATTCTCAAATTGTGGGTCACAACCCCCTGTGAGGGAGGGGTCATGAGCAACTTAAAAGAGGGCTGCAAACTTCCCAGGGGGTATGTATAGTGGCATGAGGAAGCAGCACACAGTGTGGTGGTGGTGGTGGTGGCAGTGGCGTGGAGTGGTTTGTGGTGTCGCACGCATGCTCCCCGTCCCCTGCCGTTGCCATCTATCACTCAGGGCCATGGTATCATGCAGTATGAGAACCCCTGGGTTAATTGATTTCTAAAAGCCTGGTTGTTACACAGTTTCACAGCCTTCAAGGCAAACAGGGATAGACACACAGGCTGGGAAATTGTAGGCATGTACCACAGTGTTCCATAACATACAATAAGGTGGCTCCAATTCACAGTGCCCAAGTGTAGAGCCCTTGAGATTTCCAGTTTTAGGGAACAGACCAAATGAAAAGGACTGGGAAGGCTGAAATTAGGATATGCACATGTGATGGATTTGTGAAACAAAGGAACATGATGACAGGACTGAACATGGACAGTGTGATGGTGACAGAAAGACCAATCAGTGATGCCCATGTATGAAGAGTCATCAGGAGGGGAAAAGAATACAAAAGAAGGGATTTCAGAGCAACAAAAGTTACCCAAGAGTGGAACCTGAGGCACTGTGGACAGAGGGCATACCACCAACCCATCTCATCCACACCATTGTCAGGGGGTGGGTCTTGGCCTCTGAACTCCAGGCTGCTGACATGTGACATTCAAGAGAGAACCTCAGAGTGAAGCTCACTTCCTGGCCAGATATACCTTGACTCTGATGATAGCCCTAGGACTGGTAGATTCAAAATTGCTTGTATTATTCTTACCTGCTATCATTGTGTATCAATAAAATTTGCCTATTATTGAATGGAAAGGCTGTAGTCAGTCTGAGAATTTGGGTCCACCCGGAACAAGGTATCTGGGTCATAAATACAGTGCCAACACTGGAGGTGGGGCATATAAAGGCCAGGAGGGTGCACTGAATGTGAAAAAGAGATTGAAAGAAATGGGGTTTGACAAAGAGACAAAACTAGGCTAACTTTTAAGACTCTTGGGCAACCTCCCTTTTCCAAACTTACTAAGAATATCAAGGCATGGCAGGAGACAGCGAAAGGGAGAGCAGTTTAGAAGCAGAGTAGTACCTGGCCACCAGCAGGTGCCACTTCTACCCCTGGGACATGGTCCTGCTTCACTCAGATAAGAGACTGTAGAAACTCAAGGGGATATATTTCTGCCAGGCAGTCTGAAGCACAATCATGAAGCATTGTGATACCATAGCAGACAGATATAGTTTAATATCAGAGGGCCAGATCCAGTTTGACTTTTTTAGTTGCCTACACTTAGCAGGATTTGGCCATTGCTCCTAAAGTTATTTATTTTTTGCTTAAACAGGTAGCTTTCTAATGTACAATATACAAACAGTCCTGGGATTAGGAACTGGAATCCAGGTCTCTACCCTTCCAGGTGTGTTTCCTTTATATTTTGTAGCTTGGTAGTTACTACATTTTCATGGGATAAAGGGAATGTGAGTTTTAGTCTCCTGGGTCTGAAGAGGACCTGTAACCCATGTGTCACATTTTTTGGGCAAGTGTTCCAATTAATAGCTTTTTAGGCAAAAGGTCAGCAATGGCAGTAGCACTAACACTATCATATCTGAGTCAATATCCAATGTTTCTGGTGTAAACTAGTTATGCTTGTAGCCTGTCTGGTGACTTAGGTGCCTCCCTGGACCAATCTGAACTTCAAGAGTTTTAGACCACAGATATAGGCAGACAAGGTTCTTTGGGTGAATCTGATATCTTTTATTAGACCAACTTAAATAGTTGGAAAACAATTATTAAGCAAGCTTTTGGGTTCAAAAACCCTTCGTCAGGAAGTTTCAGCAGTTGGTGTGTGCTCTTCCTGGATGGAATGAAAAGTAAAGAAGCCAGAGGCTGGGCTGGTCTGCATACAAGACAGGTAATCAGTGAACCTTGTTTGCCTATGTCCTTAGACCAACACAGCTACAACCTACACCCCTGTAACATGGAAATATCAAATTCAGCTGTTTGAAATGGAAACTGTACAATATGAAAAAGAAAGAAGCCAAACTCAACAGCTGCATACCAGACCAGCCTCTGGCTTCTTTACTTTTCATTCCATCCAGGAAGAGCACACACCAACTGCTGAAACTTCCTGACGAAGGGTTTTTGAACCCAAAAGCTTGCTTAATAATTGTTTTCCAACTATTTAAGTTGGTCTAATAAAAGATATCAGATTCACCCAAAGAACCTTGTCTGCCTATGTCCTTAGACCAACATGGCTACAACCTACAACCCTAGACCACAGATAGGCACTTAGGTGGTCAAAGTATTCCTAATGTTGTACAGAAACCTAATAGGCATCTAAAGAAATGTATGAACTAAAATGGAGGTACTCACTGAACTTAGATCCCTTCTGAATTTTGTTTCTTGGGGAATAGAGCTATTCTGGAAATCTTTTTTCTGAAACTTAGATGCACACATTCAGTACACATCATGCTTAGACATCCATGGAACCATTCTGGATCTGGTCCAATCTGATTCAAAATATTCCATTTTGTTCAACAAGTTGGAAAGTTCAGACAAAGGTTGAGCCAACCTGTAATTAAATATTTTATATTAACCTTTTCATGATAATCAGGGCTGGGGGGAGGAAATCACAAAACTGAAATATTTATGCTGATTCTCAAAATTCCAAACCAGCTCTCTTAACACCAATAATGAAGATGTTGCATTCTGACCTGCGTATCTTTAATATTCTCATTGATGTTTTATTGATTTTATGCAAGATGGGGGGGAAATCCAGTCTCTACTATCATAACCATATTAGCTTCACATTAAAAGTCTTTATAAGTAAATGGGAGTGAAATATCTTTTATCGACAAAATTGGAGGAGATATTATCTAGAATATTCTTAACAAGCCTATAACTCTTGCAAGAGGTAGCTACTAGTTTTAAGTAGTCCCCATAAACATGCTCTGTTCGGTTTGTTAATATCAGAGGATTGTAATTATCCCCTTCAAAGGCTACTTCTGTGTAGGAGTCAGGAATTTAGTCCTCCTCACAGCTTTCATTTCAGGATAATGTCCCTTGGAGGTCAAATTCAGAAACTTGACTAAGCAAGACTCTGGAAAATCAGGGAATCATGAAGCCAAGAAAGGAATTCTTATTTCTCTGTCTCTGGGGACAGGGTTTTCAGCTCTGCAGATTTTTTTTTCAACCCATGGAAACAGAATAGATGATATGGACCATAGGTAAAGACTTTGGGCTAATTTGTAATTTTACTTTAACCTATCAATATGGGGCGGGGGGGCGTTGTTTGCTTTTTTTGTCTCCCAAATATAAAGTCCTTTCTACTGAAATAGGCACCTTTAAGTATTAATATTAGATTTTATTTCTCTGTATACCAGGAAGATGTAGTTTCAGAAGTTCATCCTGTGAATGTACACAGAAGAAAGACTGAAGGGAGACATTTTCTGCATTGGGGTTTAGTGACAGCTTGCTAATTGAACATACAATGATATTGAAAGATCTCTACTGTTCAGAAAAAATATAGCCACATCTAAAAGACTCAAGGAAAAAGCAAGCAAAGTGATAGGGAGGAAATCAATATAAAACATTCTACCATGAATCAAAATGTGAAGATTTATATGCTCTTTGTCATTGAAGGAGGTTTTTTCTCTTTTTTATTGTTTTTTGTAACTTTCTAACATGAAGAGTGACATAAATGGAAAACTGACAAGGACAACAGCCTTAAAGCTTCATCTATCATAAAAGTTGTGATTTCATAGTGTTTTTTACATTCCAAGTTATACAAGTAGCAGCATCACAATACCCTTACATCACAGTTAAGTTTTATTATTGAAATTTATACATAAATACAGAGATAAGGTAATTTGACTTAGGGTCTGATTCTGCCCAAGTTGCCAGAAATAGCAGTTCTCCTTTTGCAAGAATTAACTTCAGTGGAGCTATTTGCAGTTGCGATGTGAAAAAATGTGCTTACAAAATTTTATTTCTGTATGAGACAAGGTTGTTTGGGTGAATCCGATATATATTTTTTAGACTAACTTAAATAGTGGGATTTTTTTTTTCTTAGCAAGCTTTCGGGTTTAAAAACCCTTTATCAGGCTGAGGAAGCATCTGCAGTGGTGTGTGCTCTTCCTGGGTAGAATGAATAGTAAAGAAGCCAGAGGCTGGTATGCATGCAAAACAGGCAATCAGTGAAGATGTATATTGAGGAGTCAGTGGATGAGAGGCAGGCTGCATTGGGGAGGAAGAGAGAAGGGGGATGAATGTAGCAGGTAAATAGTGGAGAGGTACTTGGGGAGTCAGATGTCAGGCAGGTTGTAGTGCGTCATAAATCCAATGTCAATATTTAGTCCAGACAAGGTTCTTTGGGTGAATCTGATATCTTTTATTAGACCAACTTAAATAGTTGGAAAACAATTATTAAGCAAGCTTTTGGGTTCAAAAACCCTTACTCAGACTAAGGAAGTTTCAGCAGTTGGTGTGTGCTCTTCCTGGATGGAATGGAAAGTAAAGAACCCAGTGTCTGGACGGGTTGCATACAAGACAGGTAGTCAGTGAAAATGTAGATTGAGGAGTCAATGGGTGAGAGACAGGCTGGGGAGGGGGGGAAGAGAGAAAAGGGGGATGTATAGTGGAGAGATAACTGGGGAGTCAGATGTCAGGCAGGATATAATGTGTCATAAATCCAATGTCTATATTTAGTCCATGATGTTTAGTATCCAGGAGGTTGATGAAGTGGAGTTCATAGGCTCATCTCTGAGAAGTGTTTTGTAAGTTTCCTTTGAGGATCAGGACTGAGAGAGATTGGAGAGAGAGTGGTTTCCTTGTGAGAAATGTGCCCCCACAGATAATTGGGTATTCCTGTCTTTGATAGATTTCCGGTGTGCGTTCATTCTGGTGTGCAGTTGTTGTTTGGTCTTTCCTATGTATTTTCCATCAGGGCATTTGGTGCATTGGATGAGGTATATTACATTTCTGGAGGTGCATCTGTAAGATCCAGGAATGCTGATGGCTCTGTTGTAGGGTGTAGTAATTGTGGGGGTGGTGGAGATGTGTTGGCAGGTTTTGCATTTCTTGTCATGGCACGGTCTGGATCCCTTTGGTGTGTTCTGGACTTGAGGAAGTTTGCTTCTGGTGATGAGGTTAGCGAGGTGTGGTGCTTGTTTGAAGGCTCAAACCACCTCACTAATCTTAAAAAGGCTTTCTCTCAACAAGGACACTCCTCCAGAGAGATAGATTGCACATTTGAAAAAAACCACCTGGGTACCATGTGAAGAATTGTAGCAGTTCAGAAATCTCGCCCCCTCCCCTCCCCCCCCACTAATCGTACAGCGCTGGTTCTAACATATCACCCGTCCCTCGAACCCATACAGAAAATCCTAAAACAATTCAAACCCATACTAGAAGGAGACTGTATTCTTAAAGACATCTTCCCAGAACCATCCATCCTAGCCTTCAAACAAGCACCAAACCTCACTTTGGTTGTGGCTATGGGAATGGTAAGAAGGCCACAGGGGCTCCTGAGAGGCATGCTATATAGAGTCCTGAAAGGATCAGGGACCCTAGGGGCCTGAGCAACATGCAAGCAGCTTTGCCTGGGTCAGGAACCCTAGGGGGATGTCACAAGATATGAGGGCCAGTGGACGGGGGCTTGAGATGGTGATACCAGGGCCAGGGGCTCAGAGCCCAAGAGGGGACCCAGACACTGAGGTCCAAGGTACTGGACCTAGGCTCAGCAAGCATAGCCAGAGAAAAAGGACCAAATTTGGAAAGGTTGTAATTGTCCCAAAGGGGCCAAGTGTTGTGTTGGAACTTGGGGACCCCCTCCAGAGTGATGCCAAGTTACACCTTCAAGGCACAGGCATGGCTATATGGGAGGAGGGAGATCACGAGTATCGCCCTCTAAGAGAGCTTGTGCTCTAAGGCATGGATAGAGCCAGGAGGGCCATGATTTATCAGTAGAGGGGTGAAACTGGTGCCTGCCAGGCACATGGAGAATAGTTGGCTGAGGGACTGAGGTTCACTTTGGAACCCTGGAGGACCCTCCGTAAGTATTATAAGATACATCAAGGCATAGCATGTGAGGTAGAAAAGGGAGGGTACCCTGAGGAGCTGGAGTGGAACAGGGGTTATTTCATCACCAAGGGGTGTCTTGGCCATCCCTGAGGCCAGAGCCTGCTACAGGGGGTTCCCTTTCCCTGCCTGGTCCCCAGCTTCATCTCTAGGTGCTTCCAGGAACCCTCCTGCCACTCTCACTGCTACTGTTCCTGGGTGAGTCTGGCTACCCATGCAGCCTCCCTGTAGCCAGCCCCAGCTCGGATAAAAGCATGGAGGGAAATGAGACAGAGGAGGCTAGGATGGGGAGGAGAGGGAGATTATTACCTGATTGTCCCCTATTACCTGGGGACCTTAAAAAAGTCCCCAGCTGCTGCTCTCACAACATGATCCACCAGCCCCACCTGGTTGCAAGGCTGGGAGTAAGGAGTGAAGCTATCCTTACAGTTCTGGTTGCTGTTCCTGCATCTCCCTTTTAAAAACTGTGAATCCATCTGTGTATATACCCAGGGGATTTAGGCCAAGAATTTCAAAATTATACTATGGTCAGCACTTCCCATTGTTTGTAATTGTAGATTTAAACACTTTTGAAAATATAACTAATTTCTCTGTATTTAGGCAGCACCATTTAACTTAGTATTTAATCTAGGAGACACATTGTTGGCCACATCCACATTTTTCCTCTTTATCTGTCTACGTTTCCATTAGTTTTCTACTGGAAATTTATACACGAGTGTGGATAGGTGAGCCCAAGAGGCAAGGGATATGTATGTATAGAAGTCAGTCTGAAAAATTGCTCCTTAATATTTTGTAAAAGTTGTTGAGTGGTTATTTTGAATCAATATTATTCTGCTCTTTTTTCTATTTGTAATTACATCTCCTAATATGAAACATATAGTTATAATAAATAAGTCATTCTTTTTTATATTTCATCATGAAATACTGTAAATATTAAAATGCTAGGAAATCATTTAAAAGCTGCATAAGAATTACTTTTAATTTGAAGCTAAGATAAAAAGAAATAAAAAGGAGAATATATATATTCAGAGTTGAGAAGTGATAGATATATTTTTTTTTATCACCAAGGAGCTGAAACTGTCCCTACTGAGATTTTAATTTACTATAGTACCAGTAAAATAAATTACTATATCATTCTAATGCTAGTGAAAATTAACTGTGAAGCTCTCTGGGGAGGAACAAGGTCAAAATTTATGGACTAATCACAGTACTCTAAATGAAGCAGATTTAGATGTGTTTCTTTAAAATTATCTCTAAGAAAGTAAAGCATAAACATGGCATGTTGTTAACAAATTGAAAAGATTGTACTGAGATTCTCTCAATATATCTTCTGTTTGAAGATACCTCATTTCATTTTCAAGGTGCAGAGATAATTCTGGCTGTATAGTTACTCTTTCAGTAATAATATATCAAACAATATACTTCAAAATTAGTGGAAGAGCTTGATATCAACCAGTCAAGTATTAATGTTTAAAGGGAAAATTTCATGAGGCTGAAAATGAAATAATACACCTAGCCATATTGTTATTTAGGTTTAGTTTTATTTTGCTCACTTTGATTATCCTGAAACCATCTGCTAAACCATATAGGTTTATCCTAAATTCCTTGTTCAAATTCTCCTAAAACAACTGGATGCTTGACCAACATAATAAAATATTTTCTGGAAAGCTATTACACAGCATATAAGAAAGCTTCTTATAATGCATAAGCCACACATTTTATCTTTATGCTCTATAAAACACTCACATCCTATTTTTACAGAAAACTTTTAAAGGAATATGCAAGTTGATTACAAGTCTTTAACTATATTTATGACCTATTGTTGGAAATATTTATTCTATGGCCTAATTCAAAGCCCACTGAAGTAAATTAAGATTCCCAGTGACTTCAATGAGTCACAAGATGCACCTGGATATGGCACCAGCTGAATAGCAGTGGGACTGCATATGCAAACTAATAAATTGGAGCATATTTCTGAAAATATTTAGATCCTCAAAGATTCAGGTAGATTCCTCAGTTAATTTTCTGAAGTCTCTAGGTGCTCTTTGGAGGGCTAAATATATCATCATTTTTATGCCCGATCCCCTAACCACTTTTAAAAATCAGTCTGTTAGTATTGTTAAGGCCAAGAAACATTCAGTGTTGTTGTCATTTTCTGAATAGTATTGTTATTTATTAACAGGAACCCTGCTTTTCTCTGATTAAAAAAAAAAAAATCAGATATAGTGGTGTTACATTTTAATCATGGAAAAATGTGGATTTGGAGTTACATTTCTTAACCGAAAACTGGGGATGTTTTTTTTTAATTGGAGAAAACCAGGTTCCCCGTTTATTAAGTACTGACAATGTTTTAATATTCAACCAGAGACAAAAATTTGGTACTTAAAGGAGTTTTCTATCTGATTAACCTTGCTGCAATGATTTTGACCTTTAACATTAAAAATAAATAATTTGTCCAAAAGAAGTGAAAAGTCACCTGGGTTTAAACAATGGTACACCAAGAAAGTTTTAAGATGAATGTACCCGTATTTAAAAGAGTTCGTAATAGTTGGTCCAATGAAGCTCTTGGGAAAGTATAAGATAATACAGTATACAAATTTAAGTGATTGTCAGGAGTCCCATACTATGTAAAGAATAAAATTTGTCGTTATTGTTCATACTCAACATAAAGTAGAATATATATATTTTTTAATATATATATATTTAATTGAAAACATCTTTAACTTAAACTAGTGTTTTAGTTTTAAGTAAATATATAATATTTTTTTTGCTTGGAGAAATGGTCAAGTGAAAAATGAATGTGTCTTTTGCATGGTTTGTTCATGCTGTTTGGTTTTGTACCTGCTTACAATATTAGATCAGTGGTTTTGTATGAACTCTAGTAAGTACCAGAATGAACTGCAGGGCCGTTATTTCATTTCTTACTGAAATACTTTTAATAAGATTACCTTGAAAGCCTTGCAGTTCACTGTAGTAGGAAAACCTGTGGTGCATGAGTACAAAACACTCAGTGTGATTTTGAGGATTTATATTAATTCGTCCTTTTCGGGTGAGGTGCAAAAGTCTTTTTCTTTTCAGAGGTTTCATGACTTATCTTGCAGAGAAGAATTCTTCTAAATTCCAGCCTGCATAATTACAGTAATCTGCCAACCTACTGTTAATTCCTTCTGCTGGCAGAGTTAGATTTCTTTTCTCTTAAAAATGTTTGAACTGCTGTTCATGAGGACTTAGTTCTGCCACCTTTAACACCACATTGTACAAGGCAAGAATTTGACAGAATACTGATGTGGTCACTAAGCCATTACTTAACAAGATATTTCTGTTGATTTTTTAAAAATAATATTATATCCTTATATATATACCATTCTATTTCTTCTGACTAACACTGTTGAAAACAAAGACTGACAGTTAGTAGTCCTCAGATTTCCTTGATCCTAATTAATCTGATTTCCAGCATAGGTTTGGTAAGGCTGCATATGTCTAATTGGTTATTAAATCCTCTTTGGCAGTTTAGGAAAATCAAGCTAGGTTTATTCTACTAGATTTATTACCATCCTTTGATACCATTTGATATCAGTGACTTTTATGAACATGACTGCATCTCTAGTCAGGAGTGATTAGCAAGGATCCTAGTTTTCTCTGATTTAACAAAAAAAAAATCCCCAATTTTCGGATTAAAAAAAGTAACCTAAAATCCACATTTTTCTGTGATTAAAATGGAACACCACTATATATATATACCTATATATTAGTAGTGTTTCATTTTAATCATGGGAAAATGTGGATTTTGGGTTACTTTTTTAACCAAAAATTGGGGATTTTTTTTAATTCAGAGAAAACCAGGATCCCTGGTTATTAATGGACTCATTTCTGTTTACTGGGGGCCGTAGCAGAAACCAGAACTCAGGGCTGCCCTTTCTCCACAGCAGAGTCCATGTTACTGGGCCATGCTCCCTCCAACTTCCTCTCCTCCTGTCTCCACGTCTTCTCTGGGCTGCCTCGACCAGCTTTTAGAAGAGAGGTGGAAGGTGCTAATGACATTACCTATCCCATGGCATATACTGTGAGTGCATTTAAGTGTTTTAGTGAATCTAATGTTAAAATTGAAGTTATGATCAGAGTGGTCTGAACTGAAGCACCAGGTATTTTGCTGGGAAACCTAATATCAGAGTCTCTGGGCAAATGTTCTAAGCAGTCACTAAAAGGTGGGACAGCCCTCTTCCTTCACACAGTTTATAGTTATTTGTTCTCAGCTAACATTTCCTGGACTTGCACTTAGTTGACATGTTTGCCCATTTGGAATGGGATTACTATAGAGCATAAGCGGCTGAAGAGATTTCTTCTGGTGAATTGAAGTCTTGTTTGAAAAAGTGCATTGTATAAATCAGTGGAGTTTATGAAAATAAATAGTCCAGAAGAACCTGCCAGCTTTTCAGCTAATTTGAACATGGACTAAAAGCTGTCAGACGTCAGAATGGCTCTCATTTAGTCAGTAGATGAGTGACAGAAGGACCTTTCATAATCATGGGAAATGCTGACCTCTCATCAAAATTTTATGTAACATTCTTACCAGACTATATCCACTAGGATAGTTAATGCAAACATTTTGCAGCTGTCACAAATAGTGTTGAAAGAGAAAGGTAGTGACAGCTTAATACCTTAAGACTAAATCTAGAGTGTCTGTTTCTGACCTATATATATACAGGCAATCAGGTTATTTGTTTTGTTCAGGGTTTCATCCATGAAGATAAGGAGAGCTTGATGTGTTGTTTAATGTTATCCAGGGAAATACCTAGCTTGGTGCAGTCTTGGTGGTTGTATCAGTCATCTTTTCCAGTGTTCCCCTTAAATCATTTTAGCTTTATTAGTGGTACAGGAGATTTGGTAATGGCACTACATAATCAAAAGAGGTATCTCGCTTTACCTTAATGTAATTCTTATTTGTCAAAATGTCATAATCTCATTTTCATTATAACATTTTTAATGTCTCCATCTAACTAATTGACAGTTAGGTATGTGTAAAAAAAAATATTTCCATCAACACTGGTTTATGTATCTGTGATACTTCAGATAATATTAATAGTTCTGCTGCTAAGCTCTGGACACATATATATATCCTTTCCTGACTTCCCCAGCAATGCAGGGAGATTCAGGGACATGCTTAAAATGTATGGGGCTATGTTTCATTATGCATGAGAAGCTATGTTTTGTTTGTTTGGGGGACAAACCTTTTGGTTTTTGTAGTTTTATTTGTTAAAAAAAACCATTACGTAGTATAGATCCATCAAGAACCTTAAATCTGGATACTCATATCGGCATCTTTCAGAAATATGTAATCAAAAAGATTTCCTTGTTCTTATTGCTGCAGGAGGCTATCTTAATACAGACAGATACAGTCAGTCTTCTCGATAGTGCCTCCCTTTTTATTTTTTTTAATTCAGGATGTCTTGGTCACACACTTTTTATCAAATAGGCAGACTACACAATAATGGCTTTCTAAAGTGCTCAGCACTTACAGTGAAACAAGATTTTCAACAGAGCTCCACTGCTTTTCAGACACTTAAATGACATGGCCAGATTTGTCTCTGTTGTTTCTTATGGGAACAGCTGGTTACTAATCATTTTTTAAAATCATCCCATATCATATAAGTGGCTACATACGAGCTGTAGGATGCTGAGTTTTTCAAAAATATGGATCCTAAACATTTGAGGAAAATCTGTTTATTCTTCTCATCCTTTCAGATATTTTATGTATGTGTTTGGGAGAGAAAGGGGTGTACTTGCACTTAAGTCTTCTACATGACATTATATTATTCTGATACAAATCTGAAGGCAAAAACAAAATCTACAGCTTCACACTTCACAGGATTTCAGACCTTCAGTTTTCCCTAATTATGTTTGCTTCTAATATAGGAATCTTTCATATTAGCAAGAGAACTTAAAATGTACATATCAATAATTTTAACTACAACCCCCTGCAAGAAGATTTTCTGACGTGCAAATGACATTATCAGTTAAAGATCTAATTTACACAATTCCTGTTCTCTTAAATTAAACTATGTGAATTACTGATGTATCTTAATGTAAGTTAGTTGGTCAAAATTGAAAGTACTACCTTTTTGAAAGCTATACCCAATGGTACTATTTAGTCCAAAGAAATTTAATATATGCCAAGATATGTGGACCTATTTAGGAATTAAGTTTACAAGGAATTTTAAACAATGTGGTAAAGGATAACGGGGGACCACTTATACAAAACAAAATTGAAGATGTTAATAGATGGGCTCATTAAATTATAATCTTTGGGGAAGTGTTAATGCTGTGAAAATGGTTTCAACACCACCATTTAATTACTTATCACAGATGCTACCAATGAATATTCCCTGTTCCAATATTTAGTTTATTCAGTGGAGGAGGGTGGATGGATGGAGTAATTTTTTATATAATAAATGGAAAACTTCAGCCAAGTTTTTCTATCCTAATGGAGGGTTAAAAGCACCAAACCTTAGCTCTGCCAGATTACTTTCTATCTCAGAGCAATTTATTTTTGGATTTGGGGTGATAACTGAAAAACAGAGCCTTCATTTAAGAACTGCTATGAGTATGTAGAGCTATTTTAACATGTGCAAAATAAATTTGAAATGACAAACCAATTAGATGCTATATGCATTTCATCTCTGTCAATGACTCTGATTACAGAAAATAACAGGCTGGTAAATGTAAGAGTGCACTTGGTTAATCACAACATGGAAATAAATTTGTTTATAAAATTTCTGTCCAGGTTTCTGACTTACTGAGATGTGAAAGCACTCTTTGCAACCTAGGGTTGCACGCAAGCCTACACAATCAGGCTGCTGTACTCAGGCAATAAATCTTACTGTACCCAAATTTTTGTGGCATTGAATACCTCTCTGTGCCCTGAATAGAAATGGCTCAGAATTTTCTAAAATTTACTCAGTTTGCTTATCTGCTTTTACCTTTCTCTAGGTGTTCATGTTCTCTCCCTGAAAAGATCCAAGTTCAAATCATCCTACTTCCATGTTAATTTAGCCAGGGAGACAATAGAAATACTATCTATGCACAACACAAATATTGATTTCTATATGTCAAATAGATGCCATGCCTTGGAATTAATTATGGGGCTTAAATAGATTTACTTAAACCATCAATTAAATATGAATAAGACAGAATTAATTTCAGTCAGTTCCTGGATTTTATTTCACCTGAAAAAATGCCAAATTACCAAAATTATTTATTATAAATATTTTTCATGCATTGAACTGAGACAGTGTATGAAAACCATTACATTAAAAGCATAGCAAGATAAAATGGATGTAAACTTCTTATTAGATTTCCAAGGCTGAATCATAGTAGGGTTGGATAAAAAACTGGAGATCATGACATTGGATTTAGTCCTATTTATTCATTTGCTGGCAAAAACAGTTGGGTCCTTAAATAATACTGGCAGCTTGGTGGTGAATAAAATGGTTTTGAAAAGGGGCACCATAGTTGGATACTTAATGAGTTTGTGAGTAAATGCCTAATCTTTATTTAGGCTTAAGGGCTAAAAAGAAACATGGGGAGGTAGGGGGAAAATAGAGAAGGATCAACATGCTTAATTTTTTTCTAACCCATTCCAGTTTAAATCTGAATAGGTTTTACATAGTAAAGTTTAGGTAAGGAATGTCAATACACAAAATCCATTCATATATCTTCAGAGAACAAGAAATACAGATCAATAATTCTCTCATGCTGTGATATATTTTGTTTATATTTTAGAATAGATTAGTTTTAATGCCATATAAGTACTCTAGTGTTCCAGTGCTACAGTGATGAATATAATGCAAAACTAAAAGACAGCACAGGACTGTGTGTAATAGGTGATTCAAGAGGCTTCTCTAAATATTCTCTTGCTATTTTCAGATTAATATAGCATGCTTAATGTCCTCTCCCTAAGCACCAAAGTAGCACTTTGTGTGTTAAAGAGTTACTATGTTTCGTTTGGGAATACTCAGCAAAGTGCTCCCAGTTTGTATGAATCTGAATTTCCTAAGAGTTTTGACACATTTGGAAATGATAGCTAATATATAACAGTAAAGCTTTTACTTTATTTATTCATGTATTTATTATTACTTTAGTTAGCAACACATACTTGGCCAGTAGCATAATAAATTTCCCATGTTGCATGTAAACACTGGAAATATGCATTCACTACTGTGGGTGTTTCTTCAGTTTCATTTTTTAAACAGTGATTATTACTTTTATGTATTTTAATATGATATAATGCCTTTGTTAGGCTAAAAATACAAACATATTTGATATTATGCTCTGTTTACACATAATAAGGTACTTTTTTGTTTGGAATTAATAATGACATAATCTGTTCTGAGAGGCAAGGATTTTTGTGGGTAATATCTTTAATTAAACTAATTACATGGTTGGAATAGACTTAAACAAGCTTTTGAGTATCACAGTACCAGACTATCACAGCATCCTACTGCACTACAAGAAGGAAACCCCTACTGATCACCAGGGATCCTGGTTTTCTCTGATTAAAAAAAAACAAACCCAACTTCTGGATTTAGAAAAGTATCCCAAAATCCACAATTTTCTATTAGTGGCATTTCATTTTAATCATGGAAAAAAAGTAGATTTTGGGTTACTTTTTTTAATCCAAAAATTGGGGATTTTTTGGGGTTTTTAATCAGAAAACCAGGATCCCTGTTGATCGCTTACCTTGGGTTGTCACCTACCATCCCACACTTGAATCTATATGAAGGATCATCAAACAATTACCACCTATGCTCCAAAAGGACCAGACCTTGAGAGGAATATTCCCAGCCTCCCCATGCCTGGTCTTCAGACAGCTCCTTAACCTTGCCCAAGTCACCATCAGAAGTAAATTCCCCACTGATCAACAGGCACCTAATGACACCCAATCCTGCTTTAACAATAAATGCAAGACAGGTCAATTCATCTTTGCTGCCACAACAACAGAATTGCCCCTGGGTATAATTGCCTGTGAAGCCATAGTAGCCAGGCAGTAAAGCACAGTACACCAAGAACTGTATCTGCAGGGTTGGGGACAAGTGGAGCAAATGAAATGCTGCGCCCCCCCCTGCCCCCCCACTCCCTGGGGAGCCTTTGCTGGAGAAGGTGCAGCCCTGTACCTAATATGTGTATATGGGGATGATGGGGGCAATGAAGGGGACACCAAGATCAGCTCCCAGGAAGCTTTGTCATGGTGCTGCCAAAGCACAGCTGATGCTGCTACAGCAGCAGCAATGGCAGCAGCAGAAGTAGTCTGGCCAGCCCCCTGCCCAGTCTACATACTCCTGTGCACTCCCCCACCCTGGGTACTCAGTGATCTCCCTACACCTCTGATCCCAGGATGCACAATACCTCATCAAATTCCCTATATGGGTGAAACCAAATTAAAGCAATGCACCAGAATGAATGATCACCAAAAAAACATGAAGGAGAAAAACAAAACACATGTAGGGGAATCTTTTGCATCGAAAAGCCACCCCCTGTCTGACCTCATACTTTTCCTGCTCAAGGGAAATTTTCAAAAAACCTTTGAAAGAGGATCCTGAGAATAAAAAATCATCAGTCTATTCATCACTAAGAACCAGATACTTAGCATACACAATGATTTCATGGCCCATTATAATCTACCTGATAATTGTTTCCATTATCAGGTTTTACTGCATATTTCTTGTCTGCTGACTGCCCAATAATTTCTCTTATATCCTATTTGTTTTTTACATATGGAGTTTTACATAAGGTTTGTTCCATCTACTATTTAACTCTGCTGTGTCTGCTTCTCTCCCAGGGACCCAAGGAAGGGTACTATGACACCTGAAAGCTTGTGTAAGTCTATCCCACAATAAAAGATATCATCGACAAAAATTCTATATTCTTGCATATTTTTTCAAATCATTATAGTTACAACATCACTTTAACACTATCATACCGATCTGTTATAATAAACCTGATAGCCAGGGATCCTGGTTTTCTGTGATTTAAAAAAATCCCCAATTTTTGGTTTTAAAAAAGTAACCTAACATCCAAATTTTGCTGTGATCAAAATTAAATGCCACTAATATATATATAGTAATATTTCATTTAATCACACAAAAATGTGGATTTTAATTTCCTTTTTTAAAACTGAAATTTGGGGATTTTTTTTTTTTTTAATCACAGAAAACCAGGGTCTCTGCTGATAACTTTGAAAATATAACAGATACTATTAGTTGAAACCATGTAAGATTTTAATGTAGAAAGTTACATGAATACATCTTGTTGTCAAGGGAGGCATAATTTTGTCTTATTTAAATATATTTCTTATAAATGTTTCATAGGAAATTCACTTCTTAATTATAAAACAGTCTATGGTAATACAAAGTTGAAAAAGGCAAGACACTTTTAGCTCCAATACCCAATGGGTTTTTTTCTGTTTCTAAGTTCACAACTCTCTTGCTCTCTCTCTAACTAGGTCAAGGGAAAGAATAAATTAACACAAAAGGAGGAAGTACAGTTGGGCCTTGATTTACACATGGTTACATTCTTGAAAAAACACTCTGCAAATAGAAATCATGTAAAAAGATAGCAAGGTTCTATGGGAAATAAGGGTTTAGGTTACAGATGTGGCCTATAATTTGGCTGATAAATGCCAGGACATGCACGCAGCCTCACCGCAGCACTCAGGCAGCAAGGAGCAGAGCCTCGCAGCTTTCAGAGCTGTGTGTAGTTGGTAAGTCTGGTGTGGTGGAAGGGGAAGGAGGAGGTAAGTGGTATGGGAGAGACAGATCAACATCCCCTGCAGTGAGGGAGGAGTGGGGTAGGAGCAGTGGTAGACGCTACTGCGGTGGAGAGGGTGTGGGACAGAGCCACAACTTGTCCATGGGGCACAGGGGTGCAGCTCCCGCCACTGCACACACCCTGGGATGGCATGGGCTGGGGCATGTGTCCTCAGATCTGCACAAGCTGGGCCAGGCAGGCTGCAGCTGCAGGCTGGAGCTGGGGGTGTGCCAGGCTTCTCTTGGCAGGGGCCTGGCTGAGGGTGGGTGGCAGCAGTGCTAGGAAGGAGCTAGGGGTGGGGGGGGGAGCTGCAGCCACTCAAAATTTTGCCATAGCCCCCATGTAGCCCCCTTCCAGAACCACTGCTGCCAGCCTCGCGCACAGCTCCAGCTCAACCTCCATCTGCACCCACACACCAGGAAGAGTCAGGGCTGCACCAGGAGGGCAGCAGCAGCACTGGACAGGGGCTATAGGGGCTAAAGTGAAATTTGGTGTGGCTGCAGCTCCCTCACAGCCCCCTCCCAGCACTGACACCACCCACCCCGAGCCCAGGTCCTACTGAGAAAAGCTTGGTGCAGCCCCAGCTTTAGCCCATAGCTGCAGCCCACCCATCCCACCCTGTGCAGATCTGGGGGCACACGCACCCTGTCTCCTCCCTGAGTGTGCTCAGCAGCAGGAGCAGCTCTCCCCCTCCCCATGTCCCCCAGACAAGCCCCAGCTGGGCAGCGCCTACCTCAGCCCCTGCACCACTCCCTGCACCACCTCGGGGGCATTTATTTGCCCCTCAGTGCCCCTTCCCTTCTCCCTCCCCTTCCACCACAACACAGCACACTTACTATCTACAAGCGCTGCACTGCATAAAAGTGAATTCATACCATATACAAAAATAAGGGCTCACAATTAATTGACTATGCATAACTGAAACCGTGCAAAAAATACCATGTAAATTGAGGCCCAACTGTACTAGCTCTGTGGAATATTTCTATTCATTCTTTTGAGCTCAAAGGCCTCTACATACAAACACTCTGTGAGATATGAGATATGCAGATATATACATTATTCTACAAAAAACTTCACGAAACATGAAAAAGTCTAAATTTCTCAGAAAAAAAAATTGATTTGAGCTAAAATTTGAATACTTTTTGTTTGTTTCTTTTTTCTCCATCTTGATCTGGGGTGTTCACATTTTCAACAAAAATACATTTTCCTCCTGTGGAATCAGATTTTTTTCCTACAACTAATAATAATGCCACTTCTTTAACAAGGAGGTAGTATACGGTGTGGTAAATAGAATCTCCTGAAGAAGCAGTGCATATGGGTATGAAAGAGACCACATGGACAATGATCTTTTTGGATCCATGAGGATTAAATCTGATATTCTTTTGGAACCCTTGTATTCTTATCATTAAATCTCCCCATTCTACATTTTTGAGGCCAGAAATTTTACCCAGGAATGATCAGTAGTTACACAATCTATTGACGGTTTGTTTGTTTGTTTGTTTGTTTGTTTTTCCTGCAGTTCTAAATCAACTTTTGCATGATGGAAAAGATAATAGGGTGATCACTAGAATATTGGTTGGAGAACATAAAGTAAAGATTTCATCATGTTGCTGGAAAGTTCCTAGCAATGGAATAGCAAATAAAGTAAAACTCTGGTATCTATAGACAATACTTACTATTATTTCCAGTATGTAATTATGAATGTGATATTGCAAACCAGAGAAGATCAGTGTTCAAGTTGTGTTCTTTATGTTATTTATTAATGCTTCATTTAATCCAATGGGCCCATTATTTTAGTTCCTTTTCAGGGTACAGATAGTTGGATTGTTCACTGTTAAATGTATTTGAAGTCTAATAAGGTTCTTAATCAAGTCAAGAATACAGAAAACACCCAACTTGAGTAACTGATTAGTCAGGGACAGGTGGAACTGAGTAGGTTTTACTCAGGCCATAACATTTTGCTGAATAAAACTCCCTGCTTATCCCTATGGCTAAGTATGGATCTTTAAAAGCCTGAGGCTGAATCGATTCAATCTTTGCGGGTTAGTCTAAACTGCATACATTAAATGAGCAAGCAAGTAAACAAGCTTTCATTTTTTATTCTAGCTTGAACACAACTCCCTTCAAGGCTAGCTGCCCACCCTGCAAGGAGAGTTTGCCAGTGGGGTTTGCAGGAGTAGTGCAAAGCATACTGGGATGCTCGGGGACAGTGACTTAACTTGAATCTGGAGGGGATCTGGAACAGAAGTTCAATAAAATGATTCAACCTAAATCAGTTCAGTTTGATACCACCTCCATCCAGGTTTATCTTAAACTGGTTTCACCCATTTTGAAAGTAGTTTATATGCACTGAACTTCTGTTGTGTTATAGATTTGAACTAGTTTGATTCCTTATAATGGTATATGGGTCATTTCTGACCCTAGCCTATAAGTTCAGATGTGACCATTATGGTTTTATAGAAATATGCGCTTTGTAATACAGTGTAGTACAAATCTTGAGCTTCTCAAAACAAGGAGCGTTCTGTAATATGATAGTATGCCATAAAAGGGGAGAAAAGATACTGCCTGCATGGTAAAAATAAGTCATTCTCATTTTTGTAAGTTAGATTATTTGTAAGCATTTGTGCCAGTGTAATAAATGATAAAACCATGTGTAAAGAAAGGGATCACAGAGGCTTAATCATTGATTGGTGCCCAAGTTCTTACACTGGCTTGATTGTTAGATCTTGAAGAATGGCAATTTTCCATGAAAGATGAATTTTAAACAAGATTTATAATAATATCAAATGACAGTGTATCTGAGACCTTGTATAATATTCCTAACTTAATCTTTCTTACTGAATTAGAATATAAATGATCTTGCATCAGTATTATTTCAGTCTTTAACAATAGCCTATTGCTATGCATTAACTGTTGACTGTTCCTAAAAGTCTTGTTCTTGATGGTCATTTTATTTTAACCATTGGCTGCTGCATTGACCATTTTCATTCAGGCATAACTCTGAGTTAACTGAAGCACACAAAATGTATTCATACATTGTCATAAATATTCAGTATATAGCTAGGAGTTTGTGATAAACATAAGGTCCAGCTTGGGTGAACATACATAAGCTTAGAGAAGGAAATAACAACCAGGTGTTTAAAGTGCACTGCAGAGTTGGATCAAAAACATGCAGCATTCCTCGGTTAATAAAAGATCCAACCAGTTAACCTATGAAAATATAACAGACAATTTGCTGATCAGACTGAATTTCCACTAAGAAAAGTCATGAAAGTATATAATTTCAGAGAGAAAAGAACAGGGAAAATATTGGCAAAATGGGAGCCTTGTATCAAACCCTTAAGCTCAAGCATGTCTAGAACAAGACTAACTAAACTCATTGCTTAAGAATGTATCCACTTTGTTTACCTAAATAGCTTCATAAGAGATTAGATAAAGATGGGGAGTTTAAAGAGATTATTAAAGATCTACACTCTGTAGCTGATGGGTTTCCACCCAATAAAACCTAGCTTTGCCATAGAGATTTTTTTTTAAACCCTTATTGCTATGCAGGACCTTGTTCTCCTTCATGTTTGCAGTGGAGCTGATTTAACTGACTGACACTGCTCAAGGGTTTGATCAGGATAAATTTGAAAAAAGTATAATCTGCATTTTTATAACAGTTATCACTATTTTTTGCTCTATGCAACTTATAAAGATAGTATTACATGCTTGCTAATTTACCACATTAGGCAATCAAAATGCTTTTATTTAAAGATCAACAAAATAAAATAGAAATAATGTAAAGCACAGTGTATGTGTTATTTTATCAGCTCAAAAAGGGAAGTTCTTCAATAAAGGTCATGTCTATATATATTGAAAATGTTTTTTTACAGGCTACAATAACATAAACAGGACAATATGCTTTTAACATACTGTTTCTAAAGTTCACCTCTTAGATATCAATCCATTATCAGATTTTCCTGGAAGTCACGTGAACTGATTTTTTTTTGTTTTTCAATTTAGATTGTATAAAGTACTGAAAAGGGTACTTTCTTCTTGGAATATCTTTAGTTTTTGCAACATGATTATCCCTAACAGTAGCTTACTACAACAAACCCAATGATGCAAACAGACTTTCCCTACTGAGGAGCAAAAGAAGAAAGATTAAAGGCCTAAAATAATCCAAGAAAATGCTTTTGGAAAAGACTTTTAAATTGCAAATTTCTGAAACTTTTAATTTGCAAACCATAAAACTTTTAAATTGCAAACTTCTGAATTGTATTCAGACTGTTATTTGTTGTTATGATTTGAGGTTATTCAAGTTGATTTGGGATTATAGTCAGATGAACCAAATGAAAACAGAAACTTCTTTAACTGATCTGAATCACCTAATCATTTTGATGGTGCCTAGTGATTTTTTTCAATAACACATAAAGTTAAAAATGCAGCCTAGGAGTTTTGTTAACACAGTAAAATAGTAAGGACTGCACTATGATATAGTATGCTCACTCCATTTGTGTTAACTCCCTACAAATAGATGTAACATAGCCATGCATGTGATGTAGGACAGTCAACAATAAAGTAGTTTTTTTGGTTTGTTTGTTTTTTCAGGAGACCGTATTAGTGCATGCCCAGTGCTACAAAAAGACAGCTACAAAAGATCCATTCCAAGGCATAGTGCTTATGGAGTAGGCATGGCATGCCTCACTGCAGTAGTCCCTAATGTGGTGCTCAGGCAACTGTAGACCTAGCCAAAGCCTAAGTTTCAGTTGCCCCCAGTTGATTCCAAGGATTTTAAACTTGTTGAGTTTATTACTTTTCAGATTATTCCGGTTTTGCTAAGGCAGTGCCCAAGGGCTGCTTCATACACATTCAGCACAGTGTTAGAGTGGACAGTTCAAAGGGAAGTGGACCTGCAACAGTCAATTCACTATCCTGATTACTGGATCATACCAGGGAAATTTATGGGACAGGTAAAGGTCTATTAATAATATTTAAAGAGATGACAAAGCACTGGGAAGTGCTTTTGGCCACAAAAAGAACCCCCCCCCCCCACCACAACATGGGAACCTAAATAATATCAGATTATCTCATAACTACCTTAAAAGAATTTGTGTGCATGTGTATTTGTGTATTGCATCATTATTCATTAGGGCAACTAACTAGTGATCATTTGAGGCAAAGGAGTTTTTTCATTTTGTCAAAGAACAAATAAATGAAGGGAGATTTGAATATAAGGGAACTATGTCTGTTTAACAGTCTGGTAAATTGGCTGGATTCTAGAAGAAGAGGTCAAGGTAAAGTACCTGGCAGAAGAAGTTTTAGAATATTTGTGGTAACCACCACAATTTAGAGGGAAATGGGTTAAGTCTTGGTGTAACAACCAGGGTTCCTGTTATTAGTCAATTTAGAATCATCTAAATCTGCTGTCATAAAAGACTAATGAGGACATTTGTATTATTTGGTCTTTTGGTTAACATTGTTTTCTAGTCATTATACAGGGCACTTTTACACATGCTCTGGGGTTTGAGGGGTGGCACTTTAATTAGAGCGACTCCAAGTGCCACTCTAATTAAAGCACCACACTGTCTCATGTATCAGCATTTTCACATTTGAAAATGGAGGTAGGGGCACTTGAACTAAAGCTCATTCGATAAGCTTTAGTTCAAGAGTCCCCACCACCAGTTTGAAGCGTGGAGACACTGATACCTGAGATGCGGGAGGCTGCTGGAGCGTAGTAATTGCCAGGCTCCAGCAGACTTGATTAATTATGTCTGCTCTGATGCATTGGAATTACAGTGCATTGGAGCAGTCTCTGTGTTTGTGTACAGATGCCCTGTTACTGAGAAAAGAAGCTCTTAGAGGGCTGAACAGCACAGATATTACAGCAGGACAGACATTACTATTCTGATTATGGAGTGATAATCCCCTAAATCCCTCACTGAATCCACTTAAATGCCTAATATGTAAGACATGGGAGAGACAGAGCATAAAACACCCATCACATGGGTTATCTTAAAATTGCAGTTTGCTGCTTAAATCCATGCCTAAGTCTGGTTTTGTTGAGCTGTTTGTCCTGATCAATGAACTGTTCATCTAGTGGTCTTTCAGGTACATTTTATGGACAATTACCACCCAATCTGACAAACTTCTCCTGGTGCACCTTTATGCAATTTTGTTAAATTGCTGTGGAAACCCAATGGCCACTTTTCTAAATTACATAATTTAGTCAATGGACTTTCTTTCTGCTAGATATTTCTGAAATCAGTATTTAAAGAACCAGGGATTTACTGAAGTACAAATAAACCATCTAGGATCATAGGAAATCATTTTCTATCAATCTTACCCTTTGTAACCCTGCCCTTTCTGATGTCTAAAGATAGATATCTATAATAAACATAAACATGATCTTAGCTATAATTCCATTAACTAATACACCTCTAATTAGCAGCTTTATTACTATGAAAAATCATGAGCTCAATTCTGCACTCTCACTCTTGCAAATATAATACACTGAAGGAAATATCAGCTAAGGAGTATCAATCAGAGTTATATTGTTCTCTGTGAAAAAAAAAAAGAAAAGGAACCATAGAATTTCAATGTCTTCTCATCATAAATTGAGCATGTCATTTATCTGATGACCTAAAAAAGCTAAGATTAGTTTTTTGTGAAGGAGAGGCCAGGCGTGACAAAAGTCTCAGTTGTTTTGTTAAGTCTCATTTGGAGCACTGTCTGCTTTCTGTCTTTCAAACAGTATTTTATGCATAAAGAGCACTGTCAATAGAACTCAGTGGATAGTGGGATAATGTGGATAATGTATGAATGCTTTGGTCAAATAACCTAAATTTACTTCACCATATTCTCCTCACTTCTGTATTTGTAGAGGTTTTTTAAGTAGATATCCTTACAACTATTTTTTTTCTAATATATGTTTATGTGGGGAAAAAAAGAAACAGTTGGGGTTTTCCTTAACATAGAAATTTCTAGAAAAGGAAATTCAGTTGTGTGGAAATATACTGAAGTAACCATTTACTTTGTGGCATTATTGAGGTAATAGGAAGCATAGAGAGAGAGGGTGCCAGTGCATAGACAGATTGTATTAGGAAAGAAGAATAGAAATGTAGAGAATAGACAAGGAAAAAAGAATATGTATGAGCCAACTTCAGAGATTTTGCAGTGGATTATTTATACCTCTATGAAAGGTGTTTGGGTAATTTAACAAAGTTCTAGTTCACCCAAAGGTGAGCTAGTGTTAAAATAGCCTTGTCTCTGTGTCTGTAGGAAATACTTAATTTGGACCACAAAAGCAATAAGGACAAACAGCATTTAGTAAGATGTGAGCACAGGATACTGTATTCATGAGGAAAGGGTGTTTAAAGAATGCCTGGAAGAGAACAAAATAGGGGAATTTGTAGAAAGAAAGAAAATTTGTATCTTTGTTCACTTTAGTGAAGGAAGCAAAGTCTGTTCTCTCTCAGGCTTTATACTCAAAATCTTTGATAATCATAGAAAAGTAGGACTGAAAAAGGACATTCATGTGTCAATTAGTTCAAACCCCTATTCAATGCAGGGTCATCCCTATCCAAACCATCCCATACAAGTCCTTGTCTAATCTATTCCTAGAACTACATAATTAACCCTGTTGCATGGCTACAAGGTGTATTACTCAAACTAGATGCCCCTTGCAGCATTGCTTGCATGAAAATCCAATGAGCCAATTTTTGCTTGAGATCACATTTTATTGCACTTCAAGAGATTCATAAAACTTCTGCATACACACAATACTGAAACATATCACACTTTCTTACTGTAAGAGTTTTACAACACTTCCATATATACAACATTCCTGGTTTTGTTACTCAAGTGAGCAGTCACTGCAAACCAGATGTTTTCTGGTTGGGAGATTCTGGAAGCAGCCACTATAGTTGCCCATGGGTGAAGACAGGATCCGGAAGGAACGCTCCTACTCTTGGAGTTGTTGTATTTCCGGTTGCTCCTGATCACTAAGCTGAAGATATATCTCTATCTCTATTTCTATTTCTATCTCTGTAGATCTCTATCTCTATATGTCTCTATCTCTATATATTTCTGTCTCTATCACTATATATCTATATAGATCTCTATCTCTATATATCTCTGTCTCTATCTCTATAAATCTCTATATCTATATATCTCTATAAAATTCTATCTCTATATATCTCTCTCAATATATATCACAATGAGGCTTCATACTTACTAACGGAGATGGATGCAGTACACATAATAGTATAGATACACAAAGAACACCCTGACTTGTCACAGGCAAAGGACCTTTGGTATCCCACCATGGCAAGGGTCACTAAAATGCCTTCAAGAGATTCAAGGAAAAGGGCCCTTCCTCCTCCACCCCCATCCCCCCATCCCACCAACTGCAGAGGAAGACAATATGAATCTCTCTTTCCTATGCTGAAGGCTGCATCCATAAGTCCTTGTCATGTTTCCACTGAAACAAAACATCTACTTCCTTTATATGAAACCTTTTGGGGCACAATCCAACAAATCAAGATGGTGAGTGTTAAATCTGACAAAGGACTTAGAGGTCTACAAGTTAGTGCCTAAATTTTATGTAAGTAGTTCCTCATTTGGAATTGGTAACCCTGTTAGGGCCTTGTTACACAGTAATTTTGGGCAGCTCCTAGAGGTCTTAACCCCTTAAAGTGTTGTTAAGCACTCATTATATGGCTAAAAGTTACACCACTCCAGGACAGGATTATCTTTGATCTGCACTACCTAGCTTCTATTCTATTAAGGTATGACCACTCCCCATACATTTGCCTCCCAAGTTGAAGTCCTCTAGTATCCCAGGATCTCTCACCCCTCTGCCCATACAGAAGGGGTAGAATCCTGTCCTGGCTCACCAGCCCTCTAGTGGCAACTCACTGCTACAGCTCCTAGTCCTGTCCCAGTTCACAAGGCCTCTAGTGGCAAGTCAGAGCTGTGAGGGGGCAGGGGAGAGCAGGAAGCAGTCAGAGAAGGTTTCTAGTCTAAGGGTGTGACTGCTCCAAACTTCAAGCTAGCACTGACACCAATCAAGATGTGTGCAGCTCAATGTATGATGTAACAAGGCCCTTAGGTACCTATATTCCCTATACAGTGCATGGGAAGATTTAAGTGCCTCAAATTAAAGCCAAAGAAACTGAAAAGAGCTAGCTAATAAATGCTGCACTTATACCCCTTTCTGAAGCTTATATATCTCACTAATCACTAAAGAGAGGGGAGACAGGAGACACTTCCATTCACTTGGGATCCACATCCTGGAATGCTCTCCCGAGGGTAGGTACCTAAAAACATTCTTACAAAGAACTGCGCAGAGCCCATTCTAATTTAAAAGATATAATCATGATGATGACTTGTATAATAACAGAGTTCAAAAAAGGGCTTGTTGGGAAAGTGGGATGCAGAGGTTCCAGATCCTTCATACCCCCATGGGGCGCATCCACACATGCAAGCATGTGTGTTTGCAGCAGCTTAAATAGAAGTGGTGAAAGTTTGAGCCAGGGCTTTTTGCCTCAGTGCTCGTGACCAGACATGCACTTTGATGTGGGGCAAATTGTGCCACTTGGGGCAAAATAAACCTACCTGTCTCCTCCCAGATCTGCAGCCAGGGGGAGCTAGAGTCTGGGGCCAGCACCTGTGCTGTCCCCAGCAGTATAAAAAGCTGCCCCATCCTGGCCCCATCAGTACAAAAAGCTGTCCTAGCAAGTAGCTCAGGGCTGCTCACTCTCGGGAGCCTCTGAGGCCCAGCCAATTGGTAACGGGGGACACTACCTCTTGTGCCAGCTGAACTGCTGAAGCAGCCCTGAGAGTTTCCCTGCACACTTTACCCACTGCAGCTGTCACTGCCTGGGTGGGGCAGCAACTGGGGGGCTCAGGGGGCTTGGGGGACATGGGGCCAGGTGGGGCAGGGATCAAGGAGGCTTGGGGTGCAGGTGGGGGATGGGGCCAGGTGGGGCAGCCTTTGATGGGATGTGAGGGGGAGGTGGGGGGGTGTCCAGGCAGGGCAGGAATCAGGGGTCTCAGGGGGCAGGCAGGGGATGGGGCCAGGCAGGACAGGGATTGGGAGGGCTGGGGGAGTGGGCAGGGCCAGCAGGGGATTGCAGGAGGTTCAGGAGGAAGGCAGGGGATGAGGCCGAGCGGGGCAGGGATTGGTGGGGCTGGGAGAGTGCACAGGGCCAGCAGGGCCCCCCCCCCATGATCTGCTCCCCTCTCCTTCAGCCTCCCCTAACCCCTTACCTACTGGCACTAGAGCCTGAGTCCAGTTCCCTGCTCCTGGCACACTGCCTGCCCTGCACCAGGGTGAGGGCCAGTAGAGCATCTCTGTGGAGGACCCAGCCTCCGGTTGCCTCAGGGCACGGTCTGGGACCATGCCCTGCCCCGCATTTTTTGTCTGTGGGTTTTTTTGATCCCTGGATATCCAGGGGTCTAATGCAAATCCACGCTGCAAATTTGCAGTGGGGGGGACATTTTCTCATCTCTGCACGTGCCTCTTGCAGTGTCTCAAAGGAGTCCGGACATGCCCAGAGAGTTCCAACCCACCTCTTTTACCACCAAAGAAAATGTACTCAGTGGTAGAATTGTGGGGTTGCAAATGAACCTCAAGGATCATCTAGTTCTACTTCATACTAGAAGCTAGGCTAGATTGTGGACCCCATACCACTTTCCTCTTGAAGTTATGTTACTGTGCAGAAAGAAATCCAGAATTCCTACAGCAAAAAGGAACTTTTCTCTATAGCTAGTAGGCAGAGCACCCACCTAAGAAAGGGTCACACTTTGGCACCATTCAGTCCCGTTTGTTGTTCTCAGTAAGACTTAGGTAGGAAGTAGGCATTTAATAGCTCACCTTTCTAGACATGCAAAGCAGCAGAACTGCGAGTCCATAGGACAAACAGAGAAGCATTCTGCCACTGTTGGTAAAACTTTGCTACTGTACAGCAAAGAAGCAATTGCACAACCATGGGTGGACAAATGGTTCAAGAGACCTGTACGTTGCCTTCTGCAGGGGGTGGTAGTAAGGATTCTGGAATGGAGAAAAAAAAGATACCTCCCCGTCCTCCCAGGCCTCTGCACATTTTCTCTAGTTGATCCAGCATCAGGGAGAGCAGAGAAGCAGTGGTACCACATGGTGCCCTGGCAATGATGGTACATGGTGCAGGAGGAGCTTCTGGAGGCTTGCTGCTGTGGGGAAGGGGAAGGATTTTTTGGCTGCCAAAAATCAATATTTAAATGGACACTGGATACACATTGTGGCAAAAAAAGGAGTTGTGCATCCTGTTACAGTGAACCTCCAGTTACAGTTCCTGCACCTGTTCTGCCACCACCACCCAGGGTGCAGAGCTGGCCAGATTTGCCTATAAAGAAGTCAAGAGAAATGAAAAAAGAAGAAGCATAGGGGTTAAGGCTCTTTCATGTGAAATGGTGACTGAATTCTCAGATTGTATCTGGAATTGAACCCATGTGCACCCCTTGCGGGATGCCTGCTTTAATCACTAAGCCTTATATAAAAACATTATATAAAATCTGATCAGTGCTACATTTTTAAGAAGTCTATTTTTGTTCTGTGTATTAGGCATGTTCTGACCACATTTCCTTAACAGCCTCTGAGTGGACTACACTTCTTTTAATAGGGAGGAGAGATGGTCAGTCAGTTAAGCTGTTTAGATGGAGACAAATCTTAGTATATACAGAAGCAGACCTCTAGGCACCTGAAAAACTTCAGAACTAAACAAGGTGTCAGGTAAGCTTAGGTATCCCTCAGGGTGGGGGTTGAGGTTCAAAATTTTGGATTTTGATGTCTGAATTCTGACTAGGTTCTGCTTTAGGAACCTGAGATTTTTTATTGGCTGTTCCTGTGAGGTAATGAGCAAAACCACAGCCTATTTTAATGTCTTCAAATAGTAAGTATACTTACAAATGCCTATATGCTTATCTGCGTTTTAGAGTTTATGAATCTGCTGTTTTATGCATTTCTGATGTTAAACTTCAGGACTCCTTATTTTAATTGAAACAGAAAGGAAAAAAATCCTTATGAAACCTCTGACCTATGTTACATAATAAAATTACTCTACTGAATAGTATAATGCTTATACAATGCATAATGACATTAAAATGTATTGCAATTAAACATTTAGGAAGGAAAATTAAAGTTAAATATCTGTATTTCTTTTTCTTTACAGTTCAGATTTCAATAAACTAAGATTTTGATAAGAAAAATAAACTTTGCCCCACAATGTATATTTGTAAATTTTCAGGAAGCAAATCACTAATCATATGGCATGCAAAGTCAGAGCCACTCCTAATTTGTTATAGCATCACATTTCTCTCCTTGTAAGAAATGTCTCAGCCAATTAAGGGAGCCAGAAATGTAAAAAGGTGAGATGTCTTAAAATTCAGTGTCTTCTGTTAAAGCTGTTTCCCTTTAATGGAATAACCAAGTATTCATTGGTGAATCACT
The DNA here is from genome assembly GCF_030867095.1 of Alligator mississippiensis. Lineage (NCBI taxonomy): Eukaryota > Metazoa > Chordata > Crocodylia > Alligatoridae > Alligator > Alligator mississippiensis. The sequence goes on from NC_081824.1 coordinate 392,881,543, forward strand.
AAAGGGAGTGAGCATGGTACATAGCCTTGTGTTTAGGACATGTACATGGCTGAGGAGGGTAAAAGGAGGCACTGATCTGCGGTAGAGTGAAATAATGTATTTATCGGAATAAGGACTGGCACCCTGGTATTCCCTCTCCCAGGTGAGTATGTAGTCCCTAGGTATATGCATTAACTCTTTCTCTGCCCCAGTAAATATTTAAACATTTCATGTAAAGTGGAACACTGCAAGGGGAGAGAATGAGAACATCTCTTTCCCCTCTGCCACCCACTAAGTTTTCTGTAGTATGGTACATAAAGCCCTCCCCAGGAAGATGGGAGATATGGATTCATAATCCCTAGGCAGGGAACTGAACCATTTGGAATACTGAGCTGTTGGGTAAAAGGAGGGAAGTTGGCATCACAAACACCTTCTATTTTTAAGAAAAGGTCTTAATCACCTAATCCAGGGGTTAGAGACTGTGTAACCTTAGAGGCAAAAAGGCCTCACCATCAGTTTAGTACAAAGCAAATACGTAAAATACAACACTCTCTGCAATGTTTCCTGCAAGTTAATTTTGTGGGTAAATGTGGTAGGTTTTTTGGATCCCATTTTTGGGTACTTAACTCTTCCAAAGCATTATACAGTGGGCCTGGGGCCTAATTTGAGTTTTGAGAATATAGGTAAGTGCCTAAAAAGTAGATATGACAATTTATGGTATATATGGTAAGCAGTATATTATGCAAAGTCCCTCTTGCAGACCTAAACCAATGAGACTGAAGTGACAAGAGAAGGAGCCTAATGTGTAATGAACAGAATACTAAGTACAGCATATGAGGGATCTAATGGTTGAAATTGATTCACATAAAACATTTGTCAAACATCTCAGATTAACAAATTAAATGTTTTTTAAGAGCTCCAAAGCATGAAAATGGGGGAAATACATCAAATAAAACATTTGCCTTGTATAGTCTGCCCAGCTACAATTGCCAATATATTTTGATAATCTACTTTATATCCCATAGACATCAAAATAAATATGGGCAGAAAAGTAAGTATTCTTACCACAGTTAAATGCTCCATCAACGCTAAAGGAAAGATTTTCATTAAAGTGTCCCAAGAAGTTAAGATTGAAAGGGAATCCATGAAAGGGGGTGCAAGTTCATTAGTTTTCTTCTAAATAAAAGAAATGTTTGATGGTTTTAAGATGAAAATAATTGGCTAATCTAACAGGACAAGCAGAGATGAAGAATAACACAATCAAAGTAGCCAGAGCACAGAAAATAAGCCCATCTGATACTCCTTGTTAGTGACAAGTGAACTGAGTTTTGTACTGCTCTAAGTCATATCTAGCTTTGATTTCCTCATCAGGGACTTCTGGCTATTTTGGTAATTATAAGACTTAGAAGTTTAACAACTGAAAACCACAAGTGATGCTACGACAGTCATCTCTCTGCAATCCTGTTGATTTCACCAAGCACATACTCTATGTTACAATTTCCATTTCAATAATTTGTTTGTTTGTTTTTAACCTGTGCATTGACTGATAACCTTTCTGTGTGTGTACAAGGGGAATATTTTGCTTCCCAAATTGACACAGAAAAACATTCTGTTAAATATGTAGATTTATGTACACTTCAGTGTTAATGGAGGGATGAGAAAATTCACAGAATTTGGTAAGTTTTTCAAGTTCAAGTGAAATGAAAATTTAAAAAATGGTAAAAATTATTCCTGTTTTATGAACTGAGAAAATGAGGCAGCTTGAAGATTCCCTTTTTCAATATTATTATTATTAATAATAATAATAATAATGATAGTTGAATACTAAAAGTTCTTATAATGTTTCAAGAGATAAATATGAAGTAGAAAATTATTCCTCAGAATAACTCTGTGAAGTAGAAAACTAGTAGTGTTCCCTTTCTTACATAGGAAAATGGAGATAAGAAGCCTAATTCCATTCCCGTTAAAGCCAATGACAAAAGTGTATTTGACTTGCAAGGTTTAGCCTTGACCCAAAATGAAATTAAGGCCACAGGTAAATCCAAAGATAAATTTTGGATTTTGGTGATCAAATGCATGTTGTAGATGCCTGGTTGGAAAACCTGAATTTCAGGGCCAACCTTTAGGAGATTAGGTGTCCTTTTAAGAACCTACTTCAGGCACCTAGGATGAAAAATGTTGGTATTGTTGATATGAATAGGATACACAGCATGTCAGTTAGTAACACAGGAGTTCTTTTTAGCTTTCTACTTTTGTGCTCATATTGCTGGACCCAGGACCGGCCTTATGGGTGGGTGACTACCTGCGGCACCATGGTTAGGGGTGTGCCCCCCCACACACACACACCCCGCCTCCATCTACCCACCAGACTGTGCCCCACTCCCCTTCTTGCCTGCCTCTGCCTGCAGCAGCACTGTGATGACTTGGGTGGCAGGGCGGGGAAGTTGGCTGACTGAGGGGCTCAGCACTGATGAGGCACTGCAACCTTCTGGACAGGGCAGAACAGGTAGGCTGCAAGCAACACCCACTGCCTCACACCTGTAACTGGCTGTATAAGCAATACTGCTGCCTAAGTCAGCAGCACCACTCTTTGTATTCCTGCTGCTCATCATCATAGGCACCTGTCCGGCACTGCTCACCATCTTTTCTGCCTCAGGGCTGGAAAGAGATAAGCTCCACCAATTTCTCCCCACCCCTCTTCTCCCCTTGCCCTGTTTGGCTACCACTAGGATTTGCCATGAGGAAGCAAATCTCCTGATCCAGCACAGCAGCTACCCCCAGTGTTTTATTTCTGAAACTTTCATTAATACTACTACCTACTTAAACTCAAAGAAAGGGTGCCAAAATAAAATTTTGCCCAGGTTGCCATTTTCCTTAAGGCTAGCTGTGACTGGACCTTCCATGTGATGGTATTTGGTGACTTTCAGTGAGGTCCTCAAGTTGCTTTCACATCATATGAAACCTACTGGCTCACTACAAAGTTGCAGTTAAGGTAATAGAAATGCAAGTGAGAAAAAGCTCAAGGCTGAAAGCAACAAAATAGAAAAATAAACCTTTGCAAGTAACTGGGCATATCTACACCTGCATTAATGCGTTGTAATTACAGCTCATTAAGTTTAGTACCTGTAATAACAGGCTCTAACTTAATGTGCCATAATAAGCACTACTGTGCAGTAGCACCGGTGCATATATTTTAGGTGCTTCTAATGTGTAGTAGACTAACTCTACTGTGCATTGATGCATTAGCTCAGCTTTTGCCATGACATGCTAATGCACAGTAGAATTAGTCTACTGCAATTTAGCGTCTTGTGTGGATGCACCCACTGAAAAGTCTAATATAATTGCTGTCTGAGCACTCTAAACAATATTTGAAAAGTAATATTTTTGTCCATGCTGATTCAGCACTGGCAGATTTTTGTTTTAGAAGGAAGACGAAACACCATGAACTGCTGTCATAAAGGAGAGAAATTCTCATTTGAATATAAGAGAAATTAAAAGTCTAATTAAGCAGAAGTCCCATCCATGAAGTATCACTGAACTTAATTTAGTTCCTTGAAAAACAATTATTAACTGAATTTCCTGATCTGATCAAGTAGAAACATGCAATATATTCCTTTGTCATGGAAGGAAAGGTTAAATATAAAGAATGTTGAAACAGTAGAAGAATTTTGGAAATCAGAAAAATATAAGCTTGCAAATGGTCATATAGAAACTTCATTTTCCAAAGAGTACTTTTATTTTTTTCCATTATTTCTTAAAGGGCTGAACTTCATATTGTACAGATGAAAGTTAACACAGTAAGAGAATCAGGTTGTAAATCACAAAACCTACATGCTAGCACAAGGAAATGTAAGAGGAGGGGCATAATGCCAGTGTTGACTTTGTTGTCCGAACAGTTATAGTGTGTGGAGGCACTTGGACTGGAGCATTGACCTGAAGGAGTCGTTTTCTCAACCACTATCGGAGGTGGCCAGGATTTTTTTAACAAAACAGTTTTGTCAGAAAATACTGATTCTAAAAAAACAAAACAGTTACTACAAAAGTCCCAGTTTTGATACAGTTTTTATTAGTAATGATTTCTTAGCTCCAAGATAATATTTCTGGTCAGAGAAATACATAATAGAATAGGAAATAGACTAGTGATTGTAGTATTTCCTAGAGTTCTGGGAATTGTGGGAAAAAAGATTCAGGTTCTTGAAACTGACTGAATCTTCCACACCTCACAGGAGTAGAACTTAACCAGGCTAGTTTTTATTCTAGTCCCTTGTTCAGTTTCAGTTTCTCTTTAACTATCTCTTTTTTTCCAGAAAAAAAACATGTTGAAATATCCCTATTTTACTGCACTGAAGAATGGGGAAATTTTGAAACAGCAAAGTTTTGCTGGGTAAAACAAAATGTTTCAGCTGGGCAAAAAAAAAAAAAAAATTGCTACACTAAGCGCATTGGAAATACAGCAGAACTAGCTCAGAAGGGGATGCAAGCTGCAACAGAAAATACATATGATCTTGTAGGGAATAATGAGCAAACAAGGACTAAATATAAGATAACCATATAGGCCCAGGACACCCCACCCCAACCTGCCTCTAGAGTCAGCAGTGAGGTCAGGACAGGTTGGTGTGGTACAGCTCTGGTATTACTATACAGGTTGCTAAGAGAGACAATGGCCCATTAATGACCCATTGTTCTTTACTTTATAGGTGTTAACAATCATCTCCCCTTTTTAATGGTAATTCCAGTAATCAATATAACCTAGTTTAGGGCAATTTTTCTGTTTTATAGGGCTTTCTATTTCCCAGCTTGTGCTGGTCCACTTTCCCACCCCATATCCAACAAACTTGTTTTAATATTCACTGGGACCAGCCTGTGAAATCTAGGACTGCCAAACCAGGAGATATGGTCACTCCAACTAAATAGTGACTCTAAATCCAGCACAAAATAGAGGACTATCTACATAATACTGTAGAAAGATTAGTCTTTGTTTCCTAGTCTGTTGTTGTAGTTAGAGTTTTTTTATATCCTGGGCCAGGACACCGCCTCATAAAATATTATCTGACTTTTCTAAATAGAGTAATATTATCATAAATTGGAAGAACAAAAATATATATCCAACATAAACGTTTCAAACAATGGCATATTAGTAACTTTTGATAATTATAAAATGCTTTGAAGAGGCAAGCTGTTGATACAAATTAGAAAAAAATACTCACATTTATTTAGACTTCTTTATGACTTTTCCAATTAGATGTTTGTCATCTTATCTCTGAGTTTTATAAAATTAGAATACAAAGTTGTTTTTCTGTCCTTGTTTCCCCTCCTAGATACAGCACTGTTTGTTAGATGTCAGTTGTTTCCCCATAAAAGCAGTGTTATAAATTATATTGTTTTGCCCTTGAGCTATAGATACATTTATCTCAGGACCTTGAGACTATATTGGATAAAATTAATTTGAAGAACTTTATTTGCAGATATCCTGATTCCAGGGAATGTTGAATTTTAGACCATTAAACCAGTGTGCTGATTTTTTTGTAGATTAGGACAAAAGCATTCTATTTAACAGATTAGCAATTATGAAAAATCTGTGTGTATTGGATTATATATTTTGTTTAGTTTTCATATTTATAGAGTATTTTAAACTAATTGTCTTGTGAAACAGCATTTCCAATCCTAGAGAAAAAAATACCAAAATCTAGAAATAATGGACATAAGGAAGACAATAATCCTCTTTCTACAAGCCAAAAGGAAAGAACCTAAGAGCAAACCTACATGACACAGATTTGTGGCTGGTGTCATCAATTTTTACAAACTATAGTAATGAACCTAAGACTGACATATAGTATCAGTAGCTTGTACCAACTCCATGACTTTAACAAATTGTATTACAGCAGTGCTTCATCCTCATAGCATAGCAAAAGAAAATGTGCATATGGCAGGAAGAGGGAAAAAAATATAGCAAATAGGATACCAAATCCTATATTTGGGTAATTAAGTTAGCACTTAGTTGTAAGAGCTTAAAAGCAGACTCTGGCATCAATATATACCTAGAATTAGTTAGATCAGAGCTGTCCAACTACTGAAAAGCTATGCAGTGTGTGTTCCTCCACCCCAGCACACAACTGTGCTGAATGGGTCCTTCAGGGGGCTATTAGCCCCCCCCCCCCCCAAGCGTTAGGTGCCATGTATCCCCTTCCTATCCCATTGTACCCTCACCCCACCCACAGTGGTGGAGACAAGAAGCAGAAGCTCGGAGAGCCTCTCAGCAGTAACAGGAATGATGAGGGGAGCAGCACCCAGACTGGAACCCTGGGGGTCACAAGTTATCTTCTCTCAAGCTAGTTTCAGCCCATGGGCCACTAGTTGGACAGCCATTTGTTAGACAACTTTTGTTTATAATAGACTCAGATACACTTTTGACATGCTTTTTCATTACACAAAAATTATATTCACATTATGATATCGATATAATGTTTAAAAACAGTAAGGCTTGGCATTAACTTTAGTAGACATGATAAATAATTAGGAAATGAAAGTAATTTAATATAATTATCTTTGCTTTCACGTAGAAGAAAAAGTTGATAGTTCTGTTAGTCAAATTTTTTGTCATTGCATTCTGGTAAATTAAAAGGTTTCAGGATTCATAGATTCATAGATTCATAGATGTTAGGGTCGGAAGGGACCTCAATAGATCATCAAGTCCGACCCCCTGCATAAGCAGGAAAGAGTGCTGGGTCTAAATGACCCCAGCTAGATACTCATCTAACCTCCTCTTGAAGACCCCCAGGGTAGGGGAGAGCACCACCTCCCTTGGGAGCCCGTTCCAGACCTTGGCCACTCGAACTGTGAAGAAGTTCTTCCTAATGTCCAGTCTGAATCTGCTCTCTGCTAGCTTGTGGCCATTGTTTCTTGTAACCCCCGGGGGCGCCTTGGTGAATAAATCCTCACCAATTCCCTTCTGTGCCCCCGTGATGAACTTATAGGCAGCCACAAGGTCGCCTCTCAACCTTCTCTTGCGGAGGCTGAAAAGGTCCAGTTTCTCTAGTCTCTCCTCGTAGGGCTTGGTCTGCAGGCCCTTGACCATACGAGTTGCCCTTTGCTGTACCCTCTCCAGGTTATCCGCATCCTTCTTGAAGTGTGGCGCCCAGAATTGCACGCAGTACTCCAACTGCGGTCTGACCAACGCCCTATAGAGGGGAAGTATCACCTCCCTGGACCTATTTGTCATGCATCTGCTGATGCACGATAAAGTGCCATTGGCTTTTCTGATGGCTTCGTCACACTGCCGGCTCATGTTCAACTTGGAGTCCACTAGGACTCCAAGATCCCTTTCCACCTCCGTGCCACCCAGCAGGTCATTCCCTAGGCTGTAGGTGTGCTGGACATTTTTCCTCCCTAGGTGCAGCACTTTGCATTTCTCCTTGTTGAACTGCATCCTGTTGTTTTCTGCCCACTTGTCCAGCCTATCCAGGTCTGCCTGCAGCTGTTCCCTGCCCTCCAGCGTGTCCACTTCTCCCCATAGCTTTGTGTCATCTGCAAACTTGGACAGAGTACATTTCACTCCCACGTCCAAGTCGCTGATGAAGACATTAAAGAGTATCGGTCCAAGGACCGAACCCTGCGGGACCCCACTGCCCACACCCTTCCAGGTCGAGACCGACCCATCTACCACGACTCTTTGGGTGCGACCCTCTAGCCAATTCGCCACCCACCGGACTGTGCAGTCATCCACATCACAGCCTCTTAATTTGTTCACCAGTATGGGGTGGGATACCGTATCGAAGGCCTTCCTGAAGTCCAGATATACGACATCCACCCCTCCTCCTGTGTCCAGGCGTTTCGTAACCTGGTCATAGAAAGAGACTAGGTTGGTCAGGCACGATCTGCCCGCCACAAACCCATGCTGGTTTCCCCTCAGCATAATTTGTCCTGCTGGGCTCTCACAAATGTGAGCCTTGATAATTTTTTCAAATACTTTACCAAGGATGGAGGTGAGACTGACCGGCCTATAGTTGCCTGGGTCCTCCTTCCTCCCCTTTTTGAAAATGGGGACCACGTTAGCCCTTTTCCAGTCCTCCGGGACTTGGCCCGTGCGCCACGAGCATTCGAATATTCCCGCCAGTGGCTCTGCAATGACGTCGGCCAGTGCCTTCAGCACCCTGGGATGGAGCCCATCCGGGCCTGCTGACTTAAAGGCATCCAGTTCTTCCAAGTGACTCTGCACCACCTCAGGATCTATGCATGGAAGTCTGGCGCCTTGCTGCTGCCTCTCTACAACCCCAGTGAGAGACTTGTTGTGCCCCTCGCTTAGGAACACTGAGGCAAAGAACTCGTTGAGGAGTTCAGCCTTGTCCCCTCTATCTGTCACCAATTGCTTCTGCCCATTTAGCAGGGGTCCTATTCCTCCCTGGGCCTTCCTTTTACTCCCTATGTATCTAAAAAACAATTTCTTGTTGTCCTTTACTTGGGTTGCCATCCTCAGCTCCATGGTAGCTTTGGCCCGCCTAACTGCCTCCCTACAAGCACGAGCAGAGGAGGTATATTCATCTTTAGTGATCTCACCCTGTTTCCACTTTTTATGTGCTCCCCTTTTGGCCCTTAGGCTGCCCTGGATTTCTCTGGTCAGCCATGGAAGCCTCCTGGCCCCTTTCCCTCTTTTGCCTCGCTCGGGGATCGTCTTGCTTTGTGCCCAAAGGATCGTTTCCTTTAGGCACAGCCACCCTTCTTGGGCACCCATCCCATCAAAACTCCTACTCTGCAGTGCTTCCTTGACTAATCGCCTAAGTGCAATGAGATCAGCTTTCCTAAAGTCTAGCACTTTCACCCTACTAGTTACCTTACCCACTCGCCGTCTTATGTTGAATTCTATCATAAGGTGATCACTGTCTCCCAGATAGCTACCGATTTGGAGGTCCCCTATCATGTCATCTCCCGTTGCCAATACCAGATCCAGTATGGCATTCCCCCTAGTGGGACCATACACCTCCTGTGTCAGGTGGAGGTCCTGTACTCAAGTTAGAAACCTGCGTGAGCGATGGGACCTTGTTGTCTGCGTCTCCCAGCAGATGTCCGGGTAGTTTAGGTCCCCCATGACTACCGCCTCTTTAGCTTTTATGGTCTCCGAGAGTTGCCTCAGGAGCCCCGCATCTATTTCTTCCCCTTGGTGTGGGGGTCTGTAACAGACCCCTACCACCAAATCCCTTTCTCCTTGCCCCCCATGTAGCCTAACCCACAATCCTTCTACTTCCTCAGCCTCGGATTCTGTCTTGATGAGGGTTGATGTATATTGCTCACTGACATAAAGTGCAACCCCCCCCCCCTTTCTTCCCCGACCTGTCCTTTCTGTACAATCTATAGCCCTCAATATGTACCGCCCAGTCATGGGATGAATCCCACCAGGTCTCTGTTAGCCCCACTAAGTCATAGGTGTTTAGTGCAAGCAGGAGCGCTAGTTCATCCTGCTTGTTCCCCATGCTCCTAGCATTAGTATATAGGCACTTGAGCCCTGCGACTGGCGCCTTTGCTGCCCCCCTGCTCCCAGTCCCATGGGGCCCATTGTTTCTTACCTTCTTGTTCCTTACCTGTTCTGTTGTGCTGGCCTCCCCATGGCTTTCAGGTTCCCAATGTTCTCCTTCTTCAGGCTGGGCTGTTCTTGTGGGTGCCACATGGTTTGGTGGTCCACAGCTTCCCCTGCCCTCGTACTCCCCTCCCCCCGACGAGCCTAGTTTAAAGCCCGCCGGAGAGAAGGGAATATCAGATGGGTTTAGCTGTCCAAAATGGATAGTAAAGTATCTTGCATGAGAAGGCATTTTTTTTTCTTTTTAACTGCTGTCTTAGCTAGTAATTACTTCAATTTACAGTCCTTGACAGAGTCATCTCAAACTGTTATGGTTTAAAGCTAAATTATCATTTCTATCAAAATAAAATAATCAGACTCTATAAGGAAGTAATAGAGTATCTTTTTCAGTATTAACAGTTGCAATTTTGGAGATCAAAATAATTTGTTTGTATTCATTCTCATTTCAGAGATGTAAGAGCTGATAGTTCTCAATGTTATCAGTTGGTTTGGTGATGTTCAGTACTTACAAAAATCAAACTCTGGGGCAACAGACAAAAAATATCCCATTGGATGAGACCAATGAAATAATTATATTTCTAGCAATACATTCTTCAGAGAAATAGTGAAAAAACATTTCTAATGGAAAACTATGGAAGTATCGTATAACTGCCCTACTGCTTGTCTATTGTACACAAGATGGGGAATGGACAGTAAACTAATGGACCAAAGAGAAGATACCAGAAGTAGTTACTGACTACTGTTTTTTGTTCCATTTTTTCCCATGCCTGTTTTCTGCAGGCACTCTGCTTTGTGGTTCAGTGGTTGAATCCTTGTTTACCATGTGGGTTACCCAGGTTCAATTTCTGGACGTGCATATGACTACAGCCGTCAAGGCACCAAATGTCCATACTCAGTCAGACCTTTGGATTTTGTCTCAATGGTCTAATGGGGGAATGGGAGGTCTGGGAAGCCACCACTCCTCCATACTCCTGCCTAGGTGTACATGTTGAACATCTGGATAACATCTCACACATGCGCCATGTTCCAGAGGGATCAACAATTGCTTACTACTTCTTAAGGCATTGTGTAGTTCCATTCAAAAACAAGGACTGTAAGGACAGGTACAAAGTGATTCCTCTGAAAACTATTGTTCTACTAGTGCTTGGTTGTTTCTTTCCCTTACCATTTTTCTCTGAGACTTTGTTCTTGACCATAGTGGTTGGGGGTTTTTTGGATTGTTTTTATTTTTCCACCCACTTAGTTTCTCTGAAGTATTTTGAGTAAAAATGTCATGTTTTATGTTAGGAATGTATAAAATATATGGATTCTGATGGTTTAAATATAGGGTTTATTGATCCTCGTGACAGTGAAGATGTGTTGGCTGGTTTTACATTACTTGTTTAGACAGGTAGTTATTCCATTTTATATTTCCTCATCAGGAAAGAGTTTGCTTCCTGTGATGATTTCAGTGATGTTAAGGCCCATTTTGAAAGCAGTTGAATGGGTATTGGGAAAATTTCTGTTGCTAATTCATATAAACTCTTACTGATTTTTGTTAAAACAGAAGAATTACATTTGAATTCACCTAATCATGCCATATTTTTTTTTCATGGTTTATGCTGTTTGGTGTGGAGTTAGCATAAATTCAAAGACAGATCCTGTTTTCCTTCCTCTCCCTATCTCCTTCCCTGTTCGTCACATAGTCCTGACTTCTTGTATTTCACATTGCTTAAGAACTATCAATCTCCAATTTGCACATATAGAATATCATCACTAATTTATTTATTTATTTTAAGACTTGTTACACGCTCAGTCTGTTGTAATTCTAAACAGTTCTGCATAATCTGTTCTACTTAAATTACTGTATTTTAAAATCAATAAACTAGTATGTGTCTCTTTAAGAAGGTAGCAAGGAGGTATAAAGAAAGTGGGTATGATAAACTTATTTGCATGGGCTGAGTACAGATATTCAAGTTAGGGGGAGGTTAGATTGAATTAAAAATAGCCATCTGATCCAAGATAAGTCATGATGGGAGATAGAGGGAGTTTGGTGGGATGGGGAGACAGGCAGGCTTCAGTGAAGATGGGGGGCCTGCAGAGTGATTGGGGGGCAGGCAGGTACTGCGGGAGGCATTGGGGAATCAGGGGGGAGAGTGAGGTTCACAGAGGGATTGGAGAGGCATGTGGGGGTCTGCAGGAGGGATTAGGGAGATTGGGAGGGCAGGCGGCATCTGCAGGAGGGATCAGGGGCAAGTAGTCTGTATGAGGGATCAGGAAATCTGGGGGCAGGTGACATCCCTGGGGGTGATTGGGGGGGCAGGTGGAATCCAGGGGGCTCACAGGGTCCACAGTGGGCTTGGGGGATGGGAGGACTCTCTTCCCCACCTCTTGGGGACAAGGGCTATTTTTAGGCCCCCAACCCCCAAATTAACAAACCCCCCTCCCTACCTAGTGAACCAACATCCTATCCCTCCTGCCCCACCCTGAACCCCATTTTAGTTGCTTAGCTCCCAGCACTGTCGAACACCAGTAAAACTGGCACTGGGAATGGCTTGCTAGATGGGGGAGGGTTAGCAGGCTGTTGGCAGGGAGTTAAAAATAGCCCAGTGCCAGGGATGGGGTAGGAAACGTGCAGCCCCAAGGCTGGGACCAGTGGCTGGGTTTTCCCAGGCCTGGACCTGTAGTGGGTACTGTATAGAAATTCAGGACAAATAAGTCTAAAAATGGCCAACTTGATCTAAGTTAGGTATACGTCAGAGGTAGGATTAAATTAGATCAGGTCAGCCATTTTTAGACTCATCTAACTCTCCTGAACTTCAATACAGTTTGCACTTAGATCCACCTAACTAGTGTAAGGCCCACACCTAGGTGAATTAGGTTAGTTCGGGTGGCTATTTTTAATGCAATCTAACCTCCCTGTGACCTCCCCAAATGCCTGTATGCAGCCTTAGTGAGAAGGCATATGACGTAGATTTTTGTAGCTGAGGTGGATGGTATCAGGACACAAAATAGATCAAGGCAACAAGGGAAGATCATATAAAAAGTTGGGATAGGCGAAGATGTGTTAAGGTGGAAGGAGATTCTGCAAGATAGGAGAAGATGAAAGGCTGTAGTTAAGGCGGTTTTAGGCCCTTGAGGCCTCTGAGACCGGAGAGAAAGTACAAATTAAAAAAATAAATAAATGTTCACACATCAACAGGATAGTCATGAGTTCATGTGTGAAAAGAAGGGGAATTGATAGTTCAATGAGATTCCTATTTGTAAAAATGAAACACAGTTTAACAGTGAATGTATTGAGTGAAGTTTTACTTAACTAATATTTATTAGTGAAACCAGAAATGAATAAGAACATAAAATAAATATGTAAGGAATTACAATCAGAATGTCTGATATTTTTGTAATTGTATACTAGGCATCCAGGATCAAAACAATCTGGGTCTATCAGGAAAATCTTAATGCTGGTACAGATGTTCAGAAGAAATTTATAGTTCAAATAGTCAGAAATAGATACCTAATTTTTCCTGAAAAAATATGTGCACACAGATAGCAAAGTGCATACAAAAACTAAATAAGAAAAAACATTCTTATCCAAATGTCAGATTATCAAAACTGTTTCTTTTCCCTGAATCTGAGATCTTTATAAAAAAACAAATTTCCTTCATCTGATTCTGTAACCATCCAAAGATTTCAAATATCTTTTGACCTTAAAATATATATAAACAAGCCAGGCGATTATACACACAAAGAATTGTTCGTATATGATTAACTATTTTTTGTCTCCAAAGTCATGTTTGAAAATCAATACAAAAATACCCTTTTAATAAGCAGACCAATATTTTATATGTGTAACCTAAATACCTCCACTTTGACAATTTTCACAAGCTACCATATCCTAATATCATTTTAAATATGCTTACTAATTTGTGCAACCTGACTCATTGGTCATCCATTTTCTAGGAATATTGATGGCAACTGCTGTGGCAATTGCAGAGATGCTGTCACATAATCAATGTAAATCCAGTAGGAAGTGAAATAACTGTTCTTTTCTGTTTCTTTGTTTCTAATAATATACATGAGATAAGCAGCAATCCAGAAAATCAGGGAGATACTTTCATGAGTAGCTAAATAATTTATATATAAAGAATTTGAATGCATCTTTGGGATTGACAATGCAAAATATTATAAAAAGTAGACAAATCTAAGATATATTTTAGATAGTATGACAGTTTTATATTTCCAGTGGAAGCTGTTAACAAGTCAATGTCTAACCAATTACCAAGCTCCTATGTACAAGAGTACAGTATTCCCAGAGGTTGGACACAGATGTTGCCTATGTGCCACCATAAAAATGTTTATGTTGGCACAAAGGCCAAGCAAGCAGACGTCTATGTCCCTTGTCATGCCAAAAATTGTGGCAGAAACAATAGCTAGCATACATTTCTGCTGGGATTTATTTTTGTTTTGGGTTTTGTTTTTTTTTTGGTGGATACTTTTGTTTTGGGGCAAGAAATCCTAGATAGGCAGGATCAGACCCATGAAGCCCCAGGACACCTGCCAGGTTTCCACATTTGCAAAGGCATTCTCAGCATTTCCTGGCACAGGACATGCATATTGCACAGCTGCATCATGAGTCAGAGTGTGCCAATGTAAATGGGAGAACCCTGGGTTTCCTGGCAAGGGATCCCTCCAGAAGTGCATAATTCACTGACATGCCCCAACTTGGGGCATGCCTCTACAAACAGGGGAACTCTGGGGGCACAACAGCATGATACACACACCTGGAAAATCCCTTGCCAGGGAATCCCTGAGTGTGCCTCTGTGGGTGGTGAAACCCAGAGTTTCCCCTTTTGCAGAGACATGTCCCAAGTGTTCTACAAGATGGGGGCCCTGCTTCTCCTTTGAGTGACAGGGGTCTGACCCTGCAGGACAATGGGCAATGTCTGTTTTACACAATGATGCGGATCATTTGGTGATGCCCTTTTATAACCATACACTTTGAATTGGAAGCACCTGCCATATACCATATGTGGGGGCCGAGTATAGCCGGAATGGGGCCGCACCGATGGAGTGGAATTAGGCACAAACGCGTACTGGTTGAATTGAAAAGAACTTTACTTACAAACTGGCGTACAGGGACTTGCATCAATGCACACAGTGTAGGCACGCTCCGTACAGGTTACAAACAAAAGAAAGAAACCAGGTGGCACACCGATGTTTTCCGAGCATGCAGGGTGCGGGGTACGTCGGGACGGTCGGCGACGGGGAGTGGTTGGCGGTTGATCAGGCCTCCACTTTGCTCCAAGGTTCACGAGGAACTCGTTCCCAACATACACACGGAGTTCTCCGACTTGGGCGGAAACTACCCAAGCTTTTATACGGCTAGTGAGCCAATTGCTAGCCGCCGGGTATGAATAATTTACAATGAGCCAATCGGTAGCATGCATCCAAACAATGCAGCTGCTAGTTTTGGCGGGAGCTGATCACTGCACCAAGGCTTTTCCAGCCATAGCGAGGCATCCCTTGCACCGAGTACTCGCATCGTGCTAAGAATTCTGCTGTGTCGAGGCACTTTTAATTACTAAGTACAGACACCATATACCTTCGCGAACTAACTGTTTCAAATACAACTTTCTGTATTTAATAATCCATAGAAGTAGGTATCTGTCTGTCTCACGTGACAATAGAATTACTCGGAGACATCAGGTCGCTGAACATAATCCTCAACTGGAAGATAAAGCGAAGGTGGAGGGACCTCTCCTGGATGCAAAAGTCTGGGCAGCATGTATGGAGACAGTGAGCTGCCCACACCACAAAGTGTTGTGGATACATACAAACATTTAAAACATATTAGATTAGAATGAGTGTTTTCTATAAAGAAGTGATTAATTTTGTATGCTACTTTTAATCAATAATGTTAACCTTCTCCACTTCTCCAGTACTACTTATCTAGAAATGCTGGAATTACTGGTTCGTGTCTGTGTCATTCACAGATATTGGCTGACCTAGAAAACCATGCACTGTTTAAGGATGACTTGGAATGCCAGAAACTGATTTTGGAAGCCATGAAATATCATCTTTTACCAGAGAGACGAACTCTAATGCAAAGTCCAAGGACAAAACCTAGAAAATCTACAGTTGGGGCACTTTATGCTGTTGGAGGAATGGATAACAACAAAGGTATAGGATGATAATTTTTCTATAAACAGGTTATATTTTGTATCTGTGACTGTATGTTTAGCTTAATATCAAATAGGGAAATAATTTTCTGTTCCAAGTTTTTGGAATCTATATCAAGCAAAGATAGCTCCTAAGACTTTTGGCTTATATTAACTCACAGAGGGAAAATATTCCTTTTTTTAACTAATGAAGAATATTTCTTTCCTGTATGGGGAAAATAATTCAGGTTACTAAATTTATCCTCATAAATGACACTTAGACTCTGTGAATGTTATTTGGGAGTTCTCTTTAATTTAATCCTCAGAGTGAATTCTTCCCTTTATAAATGCTGCCACACAAATGTTTTCTATTTCCATTTATGGGTTAAAATATTATTTCACCATTTAATAATTCTTTCCCATTTTAAAAATAATGTTATTAATCTATGATTAATGGATTCTTGTGGAGTCTAATCATGGAAGTTATAATTTCCTAAAACTATTTTAATTAAATATTTAATGTGGAAAATTTGGAAAACCAAATTTGGTTGGAGCAAAATATTCTGGGATTTTGGTGAATTCTTTAAGAATAGTACTTCTTTGTTTTTAAAATTGGCAAAGCAGTCAACATGATGTCCTGCTTTTCAAACCAAAGATATTGTTTCAATAAGAATTATTGTATAGAACCTGGCTGTGTTAGAGAGATGTTGTAGCCATGGATTATCCAAGAAACAGTGATTTCCTCGGGCAATATCTTCTATTTGGCTAAATGCATAGTTTCATTTGAGATAAGCTTCCAAATGCTTGAAATACTTCTCCACTGCATTCTCCTTCTTCCATTCAAAAGCTTGTCTAACTCTATCTCAACTATGCAGATGGTCTAATAAATGATATCACCTGAAGAAATCAAGGGTCTTTCATTAGAGAACCTGTCATTTTTAGTTTAGAATTAGAGATGAGTTTTAAAAGTTCACTACAACAAACCAACACTATCTTCATCTTCCAGTAAATATTTAGGCTAAAAGAGTCTAAAATCAAAATATATAAAATTATTAACTTGAATCTAAAAATAAACAAGTTACAAACAATAAAAAGAGGATATAAATATAAGGGAAAAATAGAGTTAATTTTATTTTAGAAAGCAAAATCACTTTCACAAAATGTACATAACTTCAGGAGGATTGAAATATTTTTTGTTTTTCTTAAATAGCTGTACAGATGTTTATTTCATAGGTTATCTGTTAGAAAGTGGTGGAATTAAGAAAATTATTTGCCCTTATATGTAAATTCACTGTCAACACAATGCAGATTCACAACATAATGGAACATTTTGGAAGTAATCTGGGCAATGCTTTATATAAAACACTATTGTAATGAAATGTATTAAATAAACCTGGGACAAATCTGAGTTGACAGTTTGAAAGAAGGTAAATCTTTTATGCCCCACATGATCTTCATGGAACATGTCTATGGTACGTTATTAATTAGATATTAAGCAAACAATTCCAATTAGAGCTATGAAGGATGTTGGAATGTACCATAGGATAGGATGGTATCTTTTAAGCTTTACCATAGGACAGCTTGTACCATAGGATGTACCATAGGATCCAAGCTTGTACCATAGGATAGGAAGGTATCTGGTAAGCTTTTAAAAAAGTAGAACATCTGGATGGCATTCCTCAGCTAATTAAGATCTCATTTTCAGGTTGTGTGTATGTGTGCCCTTTCAACATCAGGTTTGTTTTGTCTCTTTAAATATAATTAATTTTAGAACTAAGTTGGGCAGTGCCCCAGCTTCTACTGTACAGTATTATCTTTTTTCTTTCTTTCTTTCTTTTGTTTTTGGTTATAAGGATATAATCTTAAGTGTCACTGAATCCTGAGAACAAAAGTGAATCCTACAGCTTCCTCAATGCCAGGCAGTGGAGTGAGAATATAAGGATATATATTGGGAAACTACTGTTCTCTGGGGTCATATAACATTTAGTGGCTTTCCATTTTATTCTTAAGAGCATTCCACCCACACAGCAGTGTGCCTGGTTGTGCATTATGATGTGTGCCTGATTGCATAATCAACTTGCAAGTATTATTGGGGCTTCCGCAGAACATTTTCCCGTGAAAAGTTGTTTCAAGATTTTGCACATTGGGGAATATTAGAAGTTTTTATATTTCACAGTTAAGTTTCAAACAAGTGTAAAGGAGTTACATTTCCACTTCTCACTGAACTTTGGTGAGGATTTTAACTTAACTCCGGTAGTTGCCTTTGAAAATCTTAGCTTCATTGTTTTTAATAGTTTCATACATTTGCATGCAGATTGTGCATTAGAACATTCCTGTGTCTAGTTATAAACCCCACTAGTAGTATGCTGTATTGTTCTGCCTCTTTCTGAATCTCAGTGCATATGAGTGTACCCATACTCAACAAATGGTGTAATTTTGGGAAATTAAAGGACAAGGCTTAGTTTTATATATCTTGGCTGTGGAGAGGGTTATGGATTGGCATTTCTGGTCCAATTGGATTAAAAAAATGAGCTAGCTTATGTGCTTCCTCTTTAACTCCAAACTTTCTTTTATTTCTAAAAGCTCTTGTCTATAAATCCTCAGGTTTATCTACTTCCTCTAAAATTAAACAAGTCATATTGTTGCAATATCATTCTTTATTTTCCCTATCAACTTCAATTTTAACTTTTTAATTTCCTGTTAGCTGTGTTGGAGGGTCTCAATGGCAACATACTGCCTCTGACCCAGTGGCTTGGGGCCTTTGATTTAAACAAATGTTCGCGTTCTTTGGAGAAATGGTGTTGTCATTGGACCTTGTGTTGAGAGCAAATTCGGGCCTGGATCATGGAGCTCTCTGTTAAGCAGGTCAGCAGATGGCATCTACCTGACCCACCCTCTGCAGAGTGATGCCGGCTACCTGCAGAGGCCCTGGAATAGAGTGCCGTGTGCACACCCACGTGCTGAGTGCGGAGCCTGAGTGTATGGGGTGCACTACCCATATAAAAGGGGGCTCTGATTGACAGGCCAGTGTGTGAGAGACTGGGTGTGTGGTGTGGCTGGACTGAGAGCTTGACTAAGAGGTCTGTGTGCATTTTTGGGGTGTGGAGAGGCTCCGAGAGATTGGAGGAAGGTGTTTGCTGAGGGAATTGGTGGTTGCATTGCTAGGGTGAGAGACTAGAGTGAGAGAAAGGATAGAGTGACTGGTTTCTTTGGCCGGTTTACTGTGGAGCCACACCACGCTAGATTTCAGTGACCTGTGGGGCTCCATCGATCTCCTCCCTCTGTTGCTGTGAACCTTCGCTGGAGGTAGATAGGGTCAGCTCCCCAGTTTTCTTCCCCCTTGGGTGTGTATAAAGCAGTGGCCCTCTACTTCCCATTGTAAGTATCACCCATTCCTTTTCTCCCTCACTCTTGTCCTGGTTGTGGGTTATTCCTTCTTGTTTGTGAGGGGAAAGTAAGCCCTACTGAGCAGCTGCCTGAGGAACAGACCACAGTCGGGAGACCAGAGGCAGGGACACGAGCCTAATAAAGTTTCCCCTCTCCCTCAATAAAATCTACCTCATCCTTGAGTAAATATTATTTTGTTGTATTGGTAACTTTATTATATTGGTAACAAATATTATATTTGTTGTATTGGTAATCGTCATTATGGAAACCAGGTGCATATATGTGTTATGCATCTATTGTTTGTTGCAATTTAATAAACCGTTTTATTCGTATACCTTTAGCAGTTCTCTTAGTGATCATTAATTAAAACCGGTGATAGATGTGGACAGCGCGAAGACCCACCATATCTTCCTGGGAAGAGATCCAAGAGGAAGCAGCTGTTTGGGCCTGTTTTATAATTTGATTTAAAAGAGTGATCTTTCTCCCCCAACACTTGAGCTTTATGATCTCAAAGTGAACAATTAGTCATGAGCACCTTAAGGATGTCAGAAACAGATCAGGGGAAGTTCAGAGTACTGCAGACAGATGATAAAGCACAGGTTTGTTTCAACATGGCAATAAGAACTACTGTAGAGAGGCCATTCATGGCAATGGAAGCTACCTCACAAAATTCTAGGTGTGGTGGAGGAGTCCTCTGAAGCCAGGTTCTCTGCCAGTGAGTTCAGGTTTTATTTATTCAAATCTGGGTCAACTACCTGTGTTGGCTGCCTGGGGATATTGGATTCAGGCCACATGGGTCATTGATACTCAAATAGCTGTAAAATGTAGATCAGTAGAGGTGAACTTTCTTGGCAGGCATGCAACAATACACTTCCTGATGCCATTCTGATTCCTTTCTCCTGCCCAATCTGTTGCTCTACTTTTTGCTCCCTGTCCTGTACTCCTTGCCCAATCTGTTGCTCTTTCTGCTTCCTGCCCAACTGTTGCTGTGCTACTTGCCCCCTCCCTATCTTCCATGTGCCACACACTGAGGCTGCTATTGCCACTTGTGGCATGGATTACACAAGTTAGCCGACCCTTGTGTAGATTATGCTGCTTAATAAGAATCAGCTGCATGATATGAATGAGCTAATTTTAGTATCTATCTAGGTATGATCTATCTAGCTTTTTTAAAAACAAGGGATTAAGTCATCCAAGTTGGGTGTGTGGAGCTGCACTATTATGTATTGAGTCAAATGTGTATTATCAACTTCCCTGGTGGTTCACATGTGGGGTTTGGATGAGGCAATCCTAAATGGGTAGGCTGATGTTCATCTGGCACTCTCTGGAAGCCACAAAGCAGATACTAGAAATCATTATTGTAAACCTGTGTGAAAGGGAACTGGAAGTTAGTAGGAATTAATTATCATGACACAAACATTTTTGGGGAGTACAAGGATACCCATAGACTAGTATAATGGAGAGTTTCCAGATTAGCAAGGTCCACAGATATGCACTGAAAAGCTGGGTAATGACCACCAAAAATTTATACTGAATCTTTGAGGGTTTGTTTTTTTTTAATTTCACCAAATATATTTTTATCACACATTTAGGAGAAAGTTGACACCCTCTGGTTATCCTCCTAGCAATGGGGGTGGGAGGCAGCCAAGCTCATTGGTGGCATTTTTTTGGTGGCAAATATCACGAGAAGATACTCATTATCACTTCATAGTACTCATTCTGTTCCCTGATAAATGAAAGTTAAAACTGAGTTAAGGGATACTATCCCCTTTCTCAATGGGGGTGGGAATCTTACTGTCTGGGACAGTGGAGAAACACTAGCCCTCTCTAGCTGCTCAGCCCTTCTATTTAGGTTTAATAGGAGTCCCAGCTGTAGGAGGGATGACAGCAACCCTCAGATCAGTGGAAATAAGCTGAACTATTGCATGAGCTATTGCTAGATATTTCCTAAATGCATTAATTTAATAAAATTATGGTCTTATTGGAATCAGAAAAAAAGGGCAAGATGGGACTTCAGGAACCTGTTCAAAGCAGAATTATCTCTGTCTAAACTATCCCATAAAAATATTGATATAACTTCCTCTTAAAACTTCTAGTGATTGAAACTCTACAACCACTGACAATAATTTGTTTCAATGCTTAACTCCTCTCAGTCCCCTGGCAGACATTCAGTTAAAGGGGGTAGGATAGGATCTGAACCCTGATCCCCAAAATTGCACCTCCTGCCACGTTACATGTACAAGGCAGGAGGCATGACTGGAATCGAGGATTAGGTCCCAATCACACCCTATTGCTTCCACTCTACCAGCAGGTAACAAGCCAGGTTCCCGATTCACCCATCTTGAAGCACCAGTCAGCTGACTGGCACTCCCAGCCTCGGAAGGTGTACTGGAGGCAAAGGCTCAAATGTGCCCCTGAGCCTAGGAGCATGGAGCGGCCTCAGGAGCGCGTTGGAGTTAAAGACTCTGGTGTACTCTCAGGGCTAGAAGCCCCAGTCAGCTGATCACCCTTGTTGTGTCCTGAGTTCAGTTCACTGAGGCAGAAGCCACTTTTACAAAGAGGTTTCTTTATTCCTTCTAACAACGCACACACTGAGCCATCAGACTCTGTTCTCCAGCTCTATCTCTCTGCGTATCTCTTAAAGGTATACAATTCTCACATCTCTCCTTTCCAAGTAAAGTCATAAGCCATTTAACTAATAACTATATATCTATATTAGATATAGATATAGATACATAGATATATAGAGAAATACACACACACACACACACACACACATATACACACACACAATAATTCAAAATTTTAATAAACTACCAAGTTTTAATCAGTTTCTTGCAGTGTCCTCAGTCTTTCAGATCTACAAGGCATTACATTAGTCTCTACATCATCTTAATTGGTCCAGGCTATAGTCTCTGCATTTTTCCCTTGGCCTCATTCTAGTCTCCTCCATGTCCTTCTCCAGTTTGGACAGTTCCTGGATGTGCTGAAGGTGCTTCCTATTTCTTCTGTAGGTGTTTCCTTCATTTGGCTCCACTTCATAGGATCTAGGAGCTACCTCCTAAGTGAAAACTGTTTTCTCTACCCATGTATGCGGCACATGTACCCTGCCTTGGAGTAGCGTCTCGGAGTACATGAGAGTACCCTATTTCTAGTGCTAGTGACTCCTTAACATAATAAAGATTTTGTTTATAGTTATCATGGATCATATAAGAATTTATGTCAGGTTTTTTGTTTCTTAGCAGTGGTTACCAAATTAGACATTCTTGTTCTAAATTTCCTGTTAAATAAAAGATCATTTGGCAAAAGTCCATGTTTCAAAGGAGATGGTCTATAATTTAGTGATGCCAGATAAGGATCTGTGTGAGAGTTCTCTGCTTTGCTTAGCAGCCTTTTTACTATTTTGATAGCATTTTATAGAAATCCATTAGACTGTGGACATCTTGGTTTAAAAGTAATGTATAAACCTACATTCCTTTGCAAAGCACTTGAACTCATATCCATCAAACTGAGGTCCATTGTCAGACCTGACCTGCACGTGTTATGCCATGTATGACAAAGAAAGGTTGTATGTTTTCTGTTACATGCTTAAAAGCACATTTTCTCCAGTCCTGCTACTTCTGGATAGTGAGAGTAAAAGTCTAGAATCAATACATACTTATATAGTACTGCTGATGCCTTATGATCACCACATTTGTGAATAGATCTTTGGACCAGGGGTCAGCTCTTCCTCTACTTCCACTAGTATTGGAAGTTTTGCTTGACTACGTCTGTATTTTTGTGGGGTTGAACATGCATAATATACTGTTTTAATATCCATACTTATTTGTGGCCAGTACAGTGTTTTTCTAGCCCTGCTTTTGCATTTCTTTATACCCAAGTGTCCTTCATGTATCCTTGGTAACATATCCAGATGTAATACTTCAGGAACAATAAGCCTGTCGTTTGTAAACAGGAGCCCATATTTTACTGACAGCTCTGCTTCAAACTGGTGATAAGGACTGGGTATGTAACTTGCAGGCCATTCTGCATTAATGGCCTGTATTACTATTTGTAAAGCCAATTCTTGTACCATGACATCTGGAAGTACAGTTCATATTTTATCAGAAACTGGGCACATTTTCTGTAACAAATTGACATGAACAATGTCTAACTGTGGGTTTGATTCTATTTCTGTTCTGTCAAAAGCTTTAGACACAATATCCATCACTACTATTTCCCTAGTTTTTATTCTAATCTTAAATCACATAACTGAAATTGAAAGAATAGTCTTTGTAATCTCAGAGGTTTGCCACTAAGGCCTCTTTTTGCTATTGCCACCCATGGCCTGTGATATAGTTCAGCTAATATCAGTCTCCCATACAGGAAGACATAGAACTTTTTACATATATGCACCAGAGCAAAAGCCTCTTTTTCAATTTCAGTAACTGGTGTTACTGTGCAGTACTGTTGCCACATGTTTTTTTTCCCAGCACTACTGTGCAATAGTGTGGCATCATGGTTAGTACCTGGCAGCACTACTGCACGGTATTAATGAGCTACAGCACACTACCTTATTGCTAGTGCAACATAGCATCTCACGTAGATGTGCCCACTGACACTTACTTTTAGTTAAAGCCCTGGAAGCATATGCTTTGGATATTCAGTGCTTCCCATACTTTTGCATGAGTGCTGTCCCAGGACCATCCTTAGAGGCAGCTGTAGATAGTTTTGTCTGATGTGTGTTGTCAAAGAATCTAAGCACTGGAGCCTGCTGTAATAACTGTTCCCATATTTATTCTTTATTTTTGTTCAGTTAAGCTCTCAGCTTGCTTTATGTTTGTACCAAATTAGGTACAAACTTCCACAGAAAGATTACCATTCCCAGAAACTTTTGCATGTTCCCTTTTCTATGGGAGGTGGCACATTAATTGAATGTACCCTGCTGGGAGCTATTTGTATGCCTTGGTCGTTATTCACTCAAATATGTTATTTCTCTGACTCTACTTTTATCCTTTTGTCTACTGAGTTTTAACCCTGCTGACCAAAAGCTTTCCAGACCTCTCTGAAGCCTCTGATAATGTTTCTCCAATAATATGTTAATATCCCCATATTAAAATATTATATATATACTCTTTGGCACCTTCAACACCATCAAATATGTGTTATATATATTAATGAGACATATATATATATATATATATATATATATAAAACCCTTTTGGGTTACATTTTGGTGCTAAATGTACCCCAAAAGGCAATCTGCACAAGCAGAATCTTTTTTATGGAGTGTTGAACCTTGCAGAAAAGTCTGCTGAGTTTCTCTAACAGAACCTGCCAAAACCCAGCTGATGTATCTAATGTAGAGAAATATGTTGATTGTGCCATCTCTCCAAACATATCTTTTCTTCTGGGAGTGGGTAAATGTTCTCTTTTTACATATTTATTTAGTTATTTTGGATCTAGACAAAGCCAAAAAGATTCCATCTTTTTTATACACCAATACTAACAAATTAACCTACTTTGTCAGTTTGTCTGTTTTCTCATTAATATCTTGAGCAATCATCTTGTCTAGTTCAGTTTTCAGACTTCAGCATTGAGTTAAATAAGCTTTCTGGGACCATGTATTGTAGGAGTATAGAGTTCAGACAACTCAATCTTATAGTTTTTGTTCAGCTTTCCAAGCCCCTCAAATACATCCTGAAATGTATCTTCAATTTTACAATTTTACAATGTCCCTCACTGGTATATATTCTCTGAATAGGACCTCGTGTTTGACAGGTCTTTAGCCCTAATATAGCCCTAATATAGATACATGTTTTCCTGGCACACCCATGAACTGAATTTTTTCTTTACTATTTTTTGTCTTGTGTCTTTTTAGCACATGTGCCAATAGCAGGAATTAGCTCCCCACTGTATTTTTCAGACCTTTACAATGTAATGTGGTATAACACTGGCTCATGCACCATTGTCCAGTTAAAATGTTCCAGGAGTTATATTCCAGCATGATATTCCAGTCTTCTATTGATGTTGTATCTCAGGGGCAGGCAATTATTTCAACTGGTGGGCCACTTAATGAATTTTGGTGAGCTGTCGAGTGCTGCACACAAAATCTTTCAGAATATATAATTTTAACAAATTATAGATAAAAAATACCATACACTAAACAACAAACATCTACTATAACATATTTTAATTTTATTTTAAAATACTTTTTTTGCCCTAATTTATGGGGGGGGGGGGATTGAGTAGTGTATATAGAGGTGATTATGTACTAGCTCAAAATAAAGTCTTACTTTTGTATATAGTATGTGGGAGTTGTGGGGGGGTGTTGGGAGTGTGTATGAGGGGGTGTGGGTGTGGGGGGTGTAAATGCATGTGTGTGGGAGGGTGCCCATGCACTAGGTCCTGAAAGCCAGCTGGGAGTAGGGGAAGGAGGGAATAGGAACAGGGGGTGCATACAGCAGACCTTGCCCAGGCAGTGCAGTAAAGGTGTAGATGCAGATGCAGTCTAACCTTGCATCTGGCCCATAGCTACCCCCTCAATGCTCCGCATCAGGCTGAGCCCTGCCTGTTCCTGCCCAGGGCAACCCATACCACACTCCTGCACACACCCACCTGATACCCGCTGATGACCGGGCACCTGTTAGCACATACAGTTTCCCAGCAGGGCTGCTCCCACTGCTGCTGCAGCCACCTGCATGCTGTTCAGCTTCTCCCACCTCCAATAGTTCCTCCTCCTTCTATTGTACCACTTTGGGTAGTAGGTGCCCAGCCTCAGGAAGGTATCCTGGGTACCAAATGCCCAGAATACAGAAGGGAAGCTGCAACTGGGTGGCTCCTACTGTTGCCAAAACGGCTAGTTTCGTTCCCCTGGAGGCTTGTTCAATTACCCTCAAGGAAAGAGTCACACATACAGGCTGGGTCCATCTAGGTTTATTGTTTGCAAACAGTTCGACCGAGGAGCAGAGAGCTCAAATCAGGGCCGACGATGAATCCGGCCTGGAATCACATTTTTATAGCTTACATTCAACAGAGTCTTGACGTACTAGAAGTTTATTGGCTGCAGTACCAGTTCCTAATTGTGACGTCTTATCTTGTAGGCTGTACTTAACTAGTTATTGGTTAATGTGACTTATCAGGGTTAGTACGTGCGCACTCAAAGGTAGAATTGCAGCATGCTCAGAAGAAAAGAGCAATTTCAACAAAGTTAGTTAAACTTTAGTAACTTCTTATCTTAACGTAACCTTAAGGCACTGGACAGAGATGATTTCAAAATGCAAGGCAAGCAGTAAGAACCACAGCTTGGACATTAGACCTCCTGATCTTTACACAAAAGGGTCATAAGATGGTCATAAGACACTTCTATCATATGGTTGTTGCTCAAGCATTACTGAAAAATTATGGGGGCTAACGTCTTTTTACTACAACTCCCCCCTCAGATGCTTTCTTACTCTAAATTTTTAATAAGTGTCTGCGATAGCCAATTTCTGATAGTGTACAAACATTTCACGGTTAACAACTGATCGAACAGTCCGTCTCAGAAGGGTCATGATGCACGGTAGCCAAAAAAATAGATTAGAGTCCACATTTGTGTAAACATAACTTCAGATCTCCTACTGGTTCACTTGTCCACTTGTCGGCTTCTTGTTCCCGGGTGTTGTCAGCTTCCGGAGTGACCACACCCTGGGAGTTGGTGTCCTCCGGATGAAAAGGCTTCACTCTTGAATAGTGGGTCCACTTGTCGCTGTTTGATAAGCGGACAGCCGTGTGCATAGTCAGCAACACCTGATAGGGTCCTTCCCACTTTTCCGCAAGAGGATCTTTTTTCCACTTCTGTACCAGGACCTGGTCACCCGGTTTGAAGTTGTGGGCTGGTGCATCAAGCGGAAGGCTCTGGAAGGATGCAGCAAACCTGTGTAGAGAAGACAAAACAGACTGCAAGGCAATAACGTGTTTCCAAATTTCAGATTTACCAAGTTCTACAGTAACTAGTTCCCTCCATCCTGCTGGCAAGACCCTGGGAGGCATACCAAACATCAATTCAAAAGGTGATAATTTAATTCCCCTACGTGGTGTACTACGAATACGAGTTAAAGCCAGTGGGAGTGCCTGTGGCCATTTCAAATGAGCCTCAATACAAATTTTTGTCAACATAGCCTTCAGTGTCCTATTCATGCGTTCCACCTGACCTGAACTCTGGGGTCTCCATGGAGCATGGAGTTTCCAAGTGATATCTAAAGCTTTGGACACTTCCTGTACTATTTTCCCCACGAAATGACTGCCTTGATCTGACTCAATAAACTCAGGTAACAGAAATCTGGGTATTATCTCGTGGAGTAGCACCCGTGCTACTGTAGATGCGGTAGCTGTTCTCGTGGGGTATGCTTCCACCCACCCAGTTAACTGGTCAACTAGTACCAACAGGTAGTGGTATCGGCCGGATCTAGGAAGTTCAGCAAAATCAATCTGCCAAGCTTGTCCAGGATATTGAGCCCACGGTCTTCCTCCCATGGGAGCTGGTGGTCTGGCAGATTTTGGATTCACCTTCTGGCAAGTCGGACACTGAGAGACCACTCTCTGGGCATCCAAATAAAGTCCGGGGGCTACCATTTGACGAGTCAACAAATCTCCCATTGCTGTGCTTCCCATGTGAGTGGAAGAATGCAATCGGTGGAGTATCTCTCCCAGAAGGGCTCGAGGTATCAACACTTTCCCTCCCGGTACGATCCACCATCCCTGTGAATTTTTATTAGCCTTGAGTTCAGCGGCTAGCTTATCTGATCCTGGACCATATTTTACTTCACAATTTTCTAAATAGGAAGACACTTCATGGGCCGTGCCCTGGAACGCTGCCTCTCCTCCTGTTTGTGCTGCCTCTTTAGCTGCCATGTCAGCCTTTGCATTTCCCCTTTTCTGGTGTTCATCTGCAGCCTTGCCATGGGCTCTTACATGTACCACGGCCACCTCCTTTGGTAGCCGGAGGGCTTCCAATAACATTATTATTTGTGGGCCATTGGCAATCTTTTGTCCAGAGGCCGTGATGAATCCCCGCTCTTTCCACAACAACCCATGGGCATGAACAGTGGCAAAGGCATAACGTGAGTCTGTAAAAATGTTTACCCTTTTATCTTTTCCCAATTCTAGTGCACGAGTTAGGGCCACGAGCTCCGCTGCCTGTGCTGACCATGTTGCAGGGAGCTTTTCTTTCCATACCGTTTCTGTCAATGTCACCACAGCACATCCGGTATATCGCACACCCTGTATCACACTGCTCGAACCATCTACAAAGAATTCCTCCTCCGGGTTCTCAATTGGGTCATCGTTCAAATCAGGGCGAATTAGTACTGTCTGTGTCAATACTTCTAAACAGTCATGACCCGGAGGCCCCGGCTCCGGCAGTAGAGTTGCTGGATTTAAGGCAGTGGTGTGCTTAAAGGTAAGACCTGGATTAGATAAAAGGAAGATTTCATATCTCGATTGTCTGGAGGGGTTCAAAAATTTCCCTCCTTCTCCTCCGAGAATCTGGGGAACCCCATGTGGAGTGTGTATCTCCATGTCAGCTCCCATAACAATCTTTTGGGCCTCTTCCACGAGGGTAGCAGTGGTGGCGACAGCCCTCAAACATGCAGGCCACCCCTTTGCCACCGGGTCTAAGACCTTGGAGTAGTATCCCACTGGTTTCCAAGTTGGACCAACTGGCTGAGTTAAAACTCCTGAAGCTACCCCTTTGTTTTCATGCACATATAGTCTATAGGGCTTGTGCCCATTTGGGATCATTAATGCTGGGGGTCGCAAGGGGGCAGCTTTCAGTAATTCAAATGCATGTTGTTTTTCCTTAGTCCATTTCCAATTTGTGAGACCCTCTTTTGTGAGGGACTCATATAGGGGTTTGGCTTTTCCCCCATAATCAGGAATCCACAGTCTACAAAACCCGGTTAAACCCAAGAAAGCTCGCAGCTCTTTAGGGTTCCTGGGAGCAGGCATATCCTGAATTGCTTGAATTCGATCCTTGCTCAGAGCCTGAATCCCCTTCTTAATCTCATATCCCAAAAAGGTAACCTTTGGTTGGCAAATTTGAGCTTTTTCTCTAGACACCTTATACCCTCTCTGTCCCAGGGTATTCAGTAAGGATTCTGTCGCCTTTTTCCCCGTCTGTAAGTCGGGACTTGCTATTAATAAATCATCAACATATTGCAACAGTGCCACTTCGTGGTGTCTCTCTTTCCAGTGCTCCAAATCTTTTTGCAAAGCTGTTCCGAAAATATGAGGAGATGAAGCAAATCCCTGCGGTAATACCGTCCACAACAATTGGGTCTTATAGTATGTATCTGGATCTTCCCATTCAAAGGCAAACAATTTCTGACTATCTTCATGTAGTGGAATAGAGAAGAAAGCATCTTTTAAATCTAGCACAGAGAATACCTCAGCATCCGCTGGAACCTGGGTTAAGATGGTGTGGGGATTTGGGACTGTATGGTGGTCCACTAAAATCTTTTTGTTTATGGCCCTTAAGTCTTGTACCAGCCTAAAAGAGATTCCATCTGCTTTGGGTACACCCAAGATTGGGGTGTTAAAGGGGGATGATCCCTCTATTAACCACCCATACCTCTTAAATTTTTCAATTAGTGGCTTCAAGCCTATTCGAGTGGCTTTCTTCAGAGGATATTGTTTGACACACACAGGACCTTCTCCTTCCCTCAGGGGAATTTTTACAGGGTGTACATATTTTGCTCGGGCAGGAGTTCCGTCTACCCATACACAGGGATCCACATTTTCTAAAATCTCAATCCCTTTGGGTTCTGATCTTGTCTCAACTGTCCGTAAAGCCATCTGGTAGTTTGAGCCTTGCTTTACCGGTAATTGCACTACGATTTGATCTTCACGGAAGAAGATTTCCGCTTGCAGTTTTGTTAGCAAATCCCGTCCCAATAGTGCTACTGGGCAGGCAGGTGATACTACAAATGCATGCTCCAGCTTATTATTCCCAATCTTCGTGAGGAGGGGCTTATATACAGGCAATCTGATCCGTCTTCCCTCTATCCCTTCTATCGTTACATACTTTCTGCTTCCTTTAGCTAAAGGGGGTTTCACAGGAATCATTGAAAAGGTGGCCCCAGTATCCACTAGGGCCTCATAATCTCTGCCACCTACCCTAATCTGTACCATGGGATCCTTCCGGGCGTTTGCCCGTAGGGCGGTGGCCTTGAATCCCTGGACCCTTCAGCTAGAATCTTCTCCTGAGGATTCCGCTAGCATCTGGCGGTCCCCTCGTTGGGTTTCCCTCTTTTTATCCCGTAGCTTAGGACAATCTTTTTTCCAATGTCCTTTTTCCCGGCAATATGCACATTCATCCGGCTGCGGCCGACCTCTTCCTTTCTTCTGCCCCCCCTCTGGTTGCCCTTTCCATCCTCCATTGCCATTAGTACTCTTGCTTAAGGCGGCTGCTAGCATGGCCATTTGCTTCTGTCCACGCTTCTCCTCCTTCTTTTCTGCTATTTGATCCCGGTTCCCATAGACTTTATACGCAATTTCCACTAGCTCTGAAAGGGGTTTCCCTGGTCCTCCTTCAACTTTTTGCAACTTCTTCCTTATATCTGGGGCCGCCTGCCCAATAAACAGCATATTCACCATGCGGTGATTTTCTGAAGCCTCAGGGTTTATTTCACTAAATTTCTTAAAGGCATCATACAACCGCTCGAGGAAGGCTGAGGGAGATTCATCCTTTCCTTGGCGGACCTCGCATATCCTGGAGAGGTTTGGTACCCGTGGTACTGCCTTACCCAGAGCTTCTACTATAATCCCCAGATATTGACGATTCAGATCTCTCCCTTCCTCTGAGTCGTTATCCCAATTGGGACTCTCAATAGGACATACAGCACACAGGTCCCCTCCAGGGGCTACTACCCGCTCCTCAGCTATCTTATCCGCTACTCCCTGTACCATCCGCCTTTCTTCAGAGGTCAGGAGGGTATGCAGCATCATTTGAACATCAGCCCAGGTAGGACGGTGGGTTTGCCCTACTGACCGAAACAGATTTTGCATCTTATCGGGGTCTTCTCTAAAAGAAGGATTTTGATTCTTCCAATTAAACAAATCTGACGTGTGAAAGGGTACGTAAACGAAGGTTGTTCCCGCCCCTTCTCCTGGAGTCACTACTTGTCTCATGGGACAATTGTAATTGGGGTTCTTGTTATGGGAACTCCAGGGGATTTTATCATGTCAGGATTCCACGAGCTTTAACGCTGATTTGAGCTGAGCCAGCCCCTCTGGGAAGCTGTCCGTTTCCTCATAAGGGGGAGCTGTTGGTGGGAGATTCTCTGGGTCTTTTCCCTTCTTTTCTCCTGAAACCCCGAGGCCAGTTAGGGGTACTACTGAGGGACTTTCTGACCTCTCCCTGCCCAACAAGTCAGGATCCTCTCGGAATGATGAGGATGATGGTGATGATTCCTGGCTCCTGGAGCTGGGGCTAGAGTCCGTCTGAGATGATGATGGTGACTCCTGACTCCTGGAACTGGGGCTGACAGGTGACTGTATTCTAATTCTGTGTCCTGGTCCCTGAATCAGATCTCCCTCACTACCAGAATCAGGAAGGACTTGGGCTGTTCTCCCAGTGTCTTTTGCCAATAACATCTTACACATTTTCTTTTTACACTTCTGAACCCATGGGGGAACAGGATTCATTATAGCACTTATCCAACAATCTATATACGGCCACTGATCCCAGTGGCCGTCCCGGGTTATCACATTTGAAACTGCATTAGCTAATTTTACATTGTAAGAACCAACTTCCGGCCATCCAACCCCGAAAGTGGGCCATTCCTTCTGACAAAATATAATCAAGTCATCCTTTGTCATTTCTATTCCATAATCTCCCTTAAATTTACCAAAATTCCTCAGCATGCATCCTAATGGGGAAGCAGAATCTTCTTCTCGGGAGCTACCCGAACCCATTGTGTCGACCAATATACAAATGCACTCAGGTCCCTGTCCGCTGAGTCACGAGGTTCCAGCTGAGCCCCCTTGCGTTCGACTCTACCTTGTTGGGCAGAATCGGTGCGGCTAGGCTCAGCTATAGTCTCAGACTTGGTCAGCGGCTCATTTTTCTAAAGGGATTCCCCGGATCCAAAATCCAGACCAATATGCTGGATACCAAAACCAACACTTAAATCCTCAGGGCTCCCCAAATTCCCTTAGAGACCATTCAATTGACACAAGGAAAGCGAATACTCACTCTGCTGGACCCCTGGCGCCGTCTCTTCGGACCCACTCAGCCTGGGTGACTCGTTCAAAGGAGTGCCTTTGACCTTTCAGGTGCCCAACTCACGGACCCGAGGGTCGTGATGGACTCCAAGATCAGTCCGGTGCCCACTTCATGACTCCCCTTTGCCGATCTCGTCGTGCCCCGAAGTAGTCCAGAGGGCTCCTGGCTGGCTCGCCAAATTGTTGCCAAAACGGCTAGTTTCGTTCCCCTGGAGGCTTGTTCAATTACCCTCAAGGAAAAAGTCACACATACAGGCTGGGTCCATCTAGGTTTATTGTTTGCAAACAGTTCGACTGAGGAGCAGAGAGCTCAAATCAGGGCCGACGATGAGTCCGGCCTGGAATCACATTTTTATAGCTTACATTCAACAGAGTCTTGACGTACTAGAAGTTTATTGGCTGCAGTACCAGCTCCTAATTGTGACGTCTTATCTTGTAGGCTGTACTTAACTAGTTATTGGTTAATGTGACTTATCAGGGTTAGTACGTGCGCACTCAAAGGTAGAATTGCAGCATGCTCAGAAGAAAAGAGCAATTTCAACAAAGTTAGTTAAACTTTAGTAACTTCTTATCTTAACGTAACCTTAAGGCACTGGACAGAGATGATTTCAAAATGCAAGGCAAGCAGTAAGAACCACAGCTTGGACATTAGACCTCCTGATCTTTACACAAAAGGGTCATAAAATGGTCATAAGACACTTCTATCATATGGTTGTTGCTCAAGCATTACTGCAAAATTATGGGGGCTAACATCTTTTTACTACACTACCTCAGCACACAAGGTTTCAGCTCTCCTGGCCACCTTCCACACACTTGGCCACCCAGAGGTGGATGCTTATTACAGCAGGCAGGTGGAGTGGCTCGAAGGTGGCTGGGGAGCCCTGTGCATGGGGGCAGGAGCCACCAGGGTACAGCTTTTCCCCCACCTGCCTGGGCATGTGGTAGCCGACATGTGTCCGCATAGCTGCTGCCACTTCCCTGCACTACCTACTGTCTGGAGCTGTGGAACAGGAGCAGAAGGAGGAAGAGGAGGAGCTGCTGGAGGCAGGGGAAGCCAAGCAGTACCTAGGTGGCTGCACCCTTGCCAGGAAGCTGTGCATGCTGGCCAAGGCCGGAGTGGTGCCTTAGGCAGGCACAGGCAGGGAACACGATGCAGACTGCTCCAGCTGGGAGCTGGCAGGGCTCAGCCCCATGTGGAGTGCTGCAGGCAGGATCCAATCAATTGGCATGGTGAATCTGGCACACAGGCCATATTTTGCCCACCTTTGTTGTACCTTGTTCTAGTCCTGGATACAGCTCCTCTTCATTGCTGCTTGCAACGTTGCAATTCACCTTGCTGTGCATTGCTTGCACACTCTGTTCCTTCCTCTGTCTGCAATCCTTTCCTCTGCACTCTCTTACAAAATGGTTTAATCTGTTACAATTGTCAAAGCATTTTCCACAGGACAGTGGATCTTAATGCTGCTTTTCTTAAACTTTTCCTGACTGCATTTTTCAATCTTCCCCTTGCAATATCTGTCTTGTCTCTGTTCTTTTCTGGAAGGGTTTATTATTCCACCATCAGCAACTTCAGCATCTGGCTTTTCTTCCAAAGGCTTCATTCTAGTCTGGATTATCCTTGCTGCTTTGCATTTGCTGATTGCTTTTTCTAGTTTGAAGTTGGGATCTCTGAGCTGTCTTTTCCTGAGCTGCATGTCTCTGATCCCTATTAATATCTGATCTCTGATCATGGCATCTGTGAGTTCTCCAAACTTGCAGGACTGACTCAGCAGTCTGAAAGATTTTTTCAAATTCCCCGACAGATTTTCCATCATTTTGTGACCCCATGTGGAACTGATATATTTCAAAAGTCTCATTTCTTTTTTTGGAGTGCAATACTCTTTAAACTTTTTGAGCAGTCTGATAATCAGCCAGCTCTGCTTGGCTCAGCTGCAGACTGTTGGATATACCCAGCATCTCAGCACCTGCTATATTCAGAAAAGTAGCTCCCTTTTGGTCACTTGGCTTCTCAATATCTCCACTTGCCCTCATGTAAAGCCTGAATTGTTGTTCAAACCTCTTCCAGTTCTCTGCCACATAGTTATACAGTGTTAACTCTGCTGGAGCCCATAGTTGCTCCAATTTTTCTCTTTCCCTCCCCCACCCTTCCGCTTAAAGTTCATTTCATGCAATGCAGTGATTTGTTTTCAACCACTTCTGGTATGATGTTGTGTTATTGGTTCATCTCATTGAGGCAGGAGCCACTATTACAAAGAGGTTTCTATATACCTGCTAACAGCAAAATGCAGTATCTTTCATGTTTCAGGCTTGAGTGTAGGTTGTAGCTGTATTGGTCGATCGACTCAAATAGATGGAAAAATTCTTAGCAAGTTTTCGGGCACAAACACCTTTTGTCAGGCTGAGGAAGCATCTGCAGATGGTCTGTGCTCTTTCTGGACAGAGTGGTAAAGCAGCCAGAGGCCAGTATGTATGCAAGATTTATATATTTACATTTTAACTGACTGGCTTTCTTGTATATGTACTGGCCTCTGGCTGCTTTGCCACTCCATCCAGGAAGAGCACAGTCCATCTGCAGATGCTTCCTCAGCTTGACAAAGGGTGTTTGTGCCTGAAAACTTGCTAAGAAGAATGTTTCCATCTATTTGAGTTGGTCTAATAAAATATATCAGATTTACCCAAAGAACCTTGTCTGCTAACAACAATACACACACCCATGAGACTTTCTTCTCCTCTCTGTCTCTCCACCTACCTCTTAAAAGTGGAGAGACCAATACAATCCTTACAGATCCTTACAGGCTACATATTCAATTTTAAAGCATGATGGGAACCAGCCACAAATTTGTCACACATTTTGTGTAGTAATGTTGTGGCTTTATCCATTGGTTTGTTCATCAAGATGCAGGTATTTGAAAAAAAGATTTTTTTTTTTTTTAAGTTTAAGCTTTAGGGAAGAGAAAGGATGTGAAAATGCATGTTAACTGCAAATGTATTGATGGGAGGTACTGCAAGTATAGGGGGAAAAATAGAGGAGGAATTTTGAGATATACTTCTCATTGTTCTTCATTTTACCCAAGTATCATTTATGTGTTTATGATGGTTCACATTTGGTAACATAAACCTCTTTATCATCAAAGAAAACCGTGGAAACTGCAGAAGCTTGATGCATGTTGATTCAATATGTTTGAATAATAATTTAATTCTCCTTTTGGGCAAAGTGTAGCTGTTCCCTCTGCAATTAAAAACACAGTAGTAAAAATAAATCAATGACAGTTTTGAGATGACCTTTTGTCTCTCATCCTCATTAGTTATTAGACAGTGGACTTTGATTATGTGTGTTTAGGATATGGGATGTAAATCTACAGCAACTATACTGGCATTTCCCTCCTTTATGAGTGATGTTTTGGATCATTCCAAACATGTCAATTTATTGTCATATATGTTATAATCTGTGCCTTCTCAGCTATTAATGGTTTGCAGGCCTCCCAGCTGCTCCAAACATATAATCCTCAGAGCCTGGATGTCAAAAACTCCTATATGTACCATGAGGATAACATTAAGCATGGTTAAGGTATAACTGAAGGCCTATATTACACAGATCTCTTTCCACTTTTGTTTCAGAACCATGTGAAAAATAATGGGAGGGTCATTAGGAAAAGTAAATTTGGAGAGCAAGTTTTGTTTTGTACAATTCCTGTGAGATTAGAGTGCCTCTTATCCTTTAGCCACAGGATGATGCTATCAGTGTATTCCCATCAACCATTCATGTGGAAGTCATACTGATCTTTTGTTCCATTTTCTTCATGAAAATGTTTGAATAACCTGGTGCACTCTTTATTCCCAAAGATGTGCTTGACAATGCCAGCTGTATCTTTCAACAAAAATGAAACTATTACATGGAAGAATGAGGCAGGCTAAACAAGTTAACAAACTGGTAGCTAATGTATTCACTTTAATATTATGATTTTTTTTTAAGATTATGCAGTGCATTGTTTAGAAATGGTCTACTCTGTATGATAAGCCAACTATATTTTTGAAATCTCTATGCTAATGATTTTCTTTCCCATAAAATGGCACATTAAACCTTATTGCCAAGTGACTGACATCATGACTCATGCAATAAGGCAGTGTCAATACAGAATAGCAATAACTGTTAGAATCAAAAGGAGCAAATTTAGGTCATTTTCTTATTTTACTTCTCTCCAGTGTACAAAACCTCAATTGAAACCCTCATTTTCTCAAACTTTTAATATAAAAGAAAGCTTGGTTCTGAATTTGAATGACTCATGCATGTAACAAATTGAGAAACAAATGATTGACTCTCCATGAAAATTTAAATTCATTATTATTCAGTGGAGACATGCATAGGACCAAATTCACACTATCCATACAATAATCACACTCGTGCATATCAGTGTAGCCGGTTTTAGGTACAAAATAATCTACAGAATTGTCCAGGCACATATGAAAAGGAGGATATATGGTTAATTAAAATTGGTCTGAGTTTCTCTCCTGACACACCTTACATCTATTGTGCAATTAACTGGTGAACTGCACAATAAATTGAGACATGCTATCTGTGCAAAGTAATTATAACAATAAAAAATGGCTGAGCTATAAATGTGTTACTTGAAAAGTATAGAACCTTTTTATATTTGGCTTCTATCAAGCTATCATTTGAACATGTAGCATGTCATAGGTGAAAGTATTTGTCCAGGTACTCCAGTCTTCCAGAGCTGACTGCTCTCTGCCACCACCTTCCACTCCCCCTTCATACCAGGGTCCTCTATGACCCATGCCTAAGTCTGCTGCCTCTGGGGAATTAGCAAGAGATGTCATCATGACTCACTGCCCCTCCTCTCTTTCTTCAACTAGCAGTCCAGTCCACCTTTTTAAGAAGCCATTAGCACCTCTCTGTGAAACCCTAGGTGTAAACAAACACCCAAGTGACATGCTTCACTTGTCTAATAGAGAAGGGGATGGGGGAGGGAATTTATTCAGGGCAGACACAAAAGCTGCCTTATAGGCCATGTCCAGATGAGTGTGGATGCTTGTTTCCCCATTTGTTTCACCTTGTGCCACTGCTACTTGTCCCCAGGGAATGCCCATGCCATGCATGCTCTGGCACATGGCAAGTTGCCCCAGGTGAAGTAGGGGAGGCTGGGGCCAGCAACTGTGCTGACTCTAGTAGCCTTATCTAGGATCTTGGGGGCCTCCCAGGGTGGCAGCTGCATCAGGAAACCTGCTTGGCAGTTGGAGTATGGCTCTGGCTGGCCAGGCTCCCGTTTAATGCAGCGTGCACTGCTGCCATCTGTTGGTTTTTTTTTTACATTGATATTTTTTTTACCCTGGGATCTCTCGTGGTCAGTCCCTCCACCTGAACTGCAAGGTAGCAGTGCAGGAAACACCCTTATGTGTTGGGTGTAGCACCACAGATGTCCTGCAGTGCCACATCTGTGCTCGTCCAGATGCAGCCATAATGTACCTGGAGAGCTTGAGCCCTGCAGCTACTCCAGCCCTTCACATTGGTCTCCCCAGATCTTTACAAGGGCTGAGGTAACATCTCCTTCACCCACAGGGAGCCCAGACTTATTCCCAGCACAGCTGTAGAGAGGTGACAGACTGGCACAGCAAGTTGGGCAAGATCCTGTTTTACACTTTGGATATCTTGGTCTTTGAATGTGAAGCAGGTCATATGACATGACAGTTCCAACTGAGTGATATTGCCTGTTTCTTGATGGAAAGTTGGCTAGGGTAGCATGTGTAATTTCTTTAGAAGAATGAAGAACACTGCCTTTTACAGAAGTTTTCAAATCCTAAATAAAAAATATATAATATACAAAATATATGGCATAAAAATATATGACATAAAAATATGTGATATACAAGAGAAAACTCTATGACTTATTATATCAACAATAACACTGTAAAACAGTATTGGGGAAGTATATTTAAGAGAAGAGAAGATCATTATAAATAATTGAAAACTGTTTTAAGAAAGGAAGAATACTGGTGCATCTCTCAGTTGTTTTAAATTGTCTCATATAGAATAACAAGGAGCTGTATAAGCTGAAGATAAAAAAAAGTAATAATGTCAGAGGAATCGTGATTGAACAGCCTAGATATATATTACCCTTAGAATCAAAAGCCTGGGTTATCTCAGTCTTTAGTGAATCACAGGCTTGAAGGGAACACAAGGAACGACAAACTTAAAAATAACTCAGGCGAGAAACTCTCCTAGAAAAAGCAGATAGGTTAGTAATAGAGAGAGATAAAAATTGATCTACTGAAACAATTATTTCAAAAGTGTCGTTTTCACTTATTCTGTTGATTAAACATAAAAAATATGAACAAAATTACTTTCTGATGGGCAAGAAGATAACAGGCATTATCAGTGTATATTAAACCAAGTTATAGTATATTAATACCATTTTTCAGGACCAGTATAAGAGGATCTTATTACAAATGCTGCTCTCTGTGCTTGGGGTAAAATCTTGAGGTCATTCACTTTTTATTCTGAACTTAGGCACCAAACTCTCATAGGCAGTATTCTGCGTTTTTGTAACAATATACACTTGTTTAAAATAATATATTTTTCTTGGCAAATATGTTTGTCTCCATAGTAATATTGCTGTTGATTTTTTTTTATCTGGAGCAACATCTTAAAGACAGTGTTCTGCTTTTAGATTTTAAATTCTTTTAAGTCCATTTCTTTTTTCATTTTTTTACATATGACATACATTCCACTCAGACCTTTTTATTTTCACTTTAAGCTTCTCTTCAACTCTGTGTAGATATATTTTATAAACAATAGAAATGTAAATATTGCCTATCTTCCCATGCTAGTAAACTTTTTCAAGTCTAATGTGACTACATGTCTAAAGTTACTTGTCTGCACAAGTGTTTGAAAGTCTGTGGTCTACATCCTTTTAATTACGGTTTCTTTTTTCTCTTTGCTCACCATGCCTGCTAAGACCACACCTTGAAATTATATTTTGTTCATACGAACTTCAGTGGCAGCTTCTCTAAAAATGTGTTAGGACTTCCCAGTTTACTTCATAATGTTTTTTTTTTTTTCAAGCTATAATCATCACAAATCATATGCCCATCAGGTGCATAAGCCTATTTTGGTTTATGGGTATTTCCCTCTTCCTGGTCCCTTTTTTTTCCTGCTATATGTGTTAGGGTGTTTCTAAGCCTCCCCAGAGATATTGGGTGTTGGCTATAGCTAAGGTTGGGGACTTCAACTGTGGTGTTCCCATTCTTCTGCTAGGAGCAAAGTCAGAGGTTCCTGACTACAGGGTGTTGCCCCTGTTCTCAGACAGATCCCCATATTTGGGGTCAGGAAGGAATTTTACCCCATGGTCAAATTGGTATGGACTGTGAGGGTTTTGGCACTCCTCTGTAATGAAGTACATAGCCTTCTATCTGGGACCTCAAGAGCAGGGATCCTGGTTTTCTCTGATTTAAAAAATTCTCCAGGAGACCAGCAAGGGCACCTATGCAGACCTCGACCCCAACATAGGGAGGGGTCTGAACCTCAAGCCATGGTTAAGGGGGAGGTTTTCAGAAGCATCCCCATGCCAGCCTCTGGGCTTAGGAATGGCTATTCCTGCTAGGACAGGGTTAATTTCAAAAGCTAAAGCTAAGGGAATGAAAAAAAAAAATGTTGTGTATGTTAAAGGTAAATGTTTGGGAATGTAGTCATAAAAACTGAAAGGAGAGGGTGAGTACATGGAGTGGGTGGTGGAAAGGGGAGGAGTGAAAAGACTCAGGGGTGGGGCTTATGGAGGCTAGGAATAAAACAGAAAAAAAGAAAAAAAAGGGGGGGGATTAAGAGCACCCCTCAAAAGGCATGTTATAGCAAAAGATAACTCCCCACAACAAACAAGCAAAAAAGAAAGAAAGAAAGAAAAAGAAACAGTAAGAAAAATACTGTGAAGTAGCAACTTGCAGGGAAAGAAACTGGAAGTAGAATGGGAGGGGACAGAGAGCAGAGAAAAAGAAGAAAAAACACTGTGAAAGTGCAAGAAAAAATGAGAAAGGGGAATAAACAGAAGCAAGAGACCTTTAGACAGGTGGACTCAGAAAACAAAAGAGATAGGAAGCCAGGGAATCTTACCCTCAGGATCGCCCCATGCAGTTCCAAGCAAGCCTGGTCCAAAGTGGAAGGAAGGAAGGAACAAATACAAAGAGATTTCTGAGCCTTTTACATAAATATCTGCTTTGAATGATTTAGAAATGTAAGGGTAATATGTCCGGGGTCGGACCCAGAGGGTAGTAATTGATGGAAGTCACTCATCGTGGTGTCCTGTGACCAGTGGGGTCCCCCAGGGCTCTGTCCTTGGACCCATACTGTTCAACATCTTCATTAATGATGTGGACACTGGAGTCAGAAGCGGACTGGCCAAGTTCGCCGATGACACCAAACTTTGGGGCAAAGCATCCACACCAGAAGACAGGCGGATGATCCAGGCTGACCTGGACAGGCTCAGCAAGTGGGCGGATGAGAATCTGATGGTGTTCAACGCCGATAAATGCAAGGTTCTCCACCTTGGGAAAAAAAAACCCGCAGCATCCTTATAGGCTCGGCAGTGCTATGTTGGCCAACACTATGCAAGAAAGAGACTTGGGGTTCATCATTGACCACAAGATGAACATGAGCCTGCAGTGCAATGCTGCAGCTAGTAAAGCGACCAAAACGCTGGCTTGCATCCATAGATGCTTCTCAAGCAAATCCCGGGACGTCATTCTCCCCCTGTACTCGGCCTTAGTGAGGCCACAGCTGGAGTACTGCGTCCAGTTTTGGGCTCCACAATTCAAAAAGGATGTGGAGAAGCTTGAGAGAGTGCAGAGAAGAGCCATGCGCATGATCAGAGGTCAGGGAAGCAGACCCTACGATGACAGGCTGAGAGCCCTGGGGCTCTTTAGCCTGGAAAAGCGCAGGCTCAGGGGTGATCTGATGGCCACCTACAAGTTTATCAGGGGTGACCACCAGTATCTGGGGGAACGTTTGTTCACCAGAGTGCCCCAAGGGATGACGAAGTCGAATGGTCACAAACTACTACAAGATCGTTTCAGGCTGGACATAAGGAAAAATTTCTTTACTGTCCGAGCCCTCAAGGTCTGGAACAGCCTGCCACCGGAGGTTGTTCAAGTGCCTTCATTGAACACCTTCAAGATGAAACTGGATGCTTATCTTGCTGGGATCCTATGACCCCAGCTGACTTCCTGCCCTTTGGGTGGGGGGCTGGACTCGATGATCTTCCAAGGTCCCTTCCAGCCCTAATGTCTATGAAATCTATGAAATAGAAGAATTAACTCATTTTAGTTTCTTATAACCTTCTCTAGATTCATCCATTTTTGTGCTGCTGATTTTCCATTCTAGTATGATAGTTGTCTAACCAGCATGAAATAGTTATTGATTTGACCTTTCCCTTAATATCTGCCTTGAATGTCTGCTGCTGATTCCAAAAGGATTGTTGTCCTTTGATAAACAACAGAGCACTTGAAGACACATCTTGTGTTCCACTCCTGCTTTGCCAGTGACTCAGCTGTCTAATTTAGGGTGTAGTTGCACATTACAGTCAGTGCATACTAACTCTAGAAAGTATTAGGCTGTGCTAAAGTTAACGTGTGCTGCAAACAGTCACACAGTAAGGATTAGTGGCCTCTCTAACGTGCATATCTCTCTGATCTGTTGCTACAGGGTTGGTTAGCAGGAGCATAGCTAGGAGCTACCGAATCTTATTTTTGCCTACCTGGCTCACTGACTCTCTGGCCATAGTATAAGCCATAGGAAATAGAAGGAGGAAGGAAAAAGGAGTGAGAGAGGAAGGAGTTAGAACCCCCCCAACAACACTTGGATCCAACACCAATCACTCCTTCCATGCTCCCCAATCACCCCCAGTTACTGGGATGGCCATCCTACAACATGGATCATCCCCAAAATCTCCCCAACAATCTCCCCTAAGAGTGCCCTCAGCTGCTTGTATTGCCCCTTCCACCCACCCCTCTCCCACAACTAGGAGGCAGGTTCCCACACTGCCATCTTCTTTCTTCCCCACTGTAGCAGGTTGCCACGTTGGGGCATCTTCAGTCAGGCTTTTGCTCCCCAAACAATTTCTCAGTGAGTCCCAGTAATAAACAGATTCTTTAAAAAAAATAAGCAAATAAACAGAAACCTTACCGTCCTGGCCACAGCAGGCTTTCCTTCAGCATAGCCCAACAGTTTCCCATTCTGGCTCTTCTCCCACACATCCTGAGATTTTTAACTCCTAGCAAGCCCCTCCCTCATCAGCTTTCACACAGCTGCTGCTCCTCAGCCAGGTTGTCTGTTACCCTGTTACACCCTGCTCCCCATGCTCCCATCTTCCCAATCCCTCTTTCCCCATGTCCCCTTCCCCTGCTCCCCTGTCTCCTTGTCCCACATTCCTCTTTCCTCTCCCATCCCCACTCATCTGCTGTCTAGCTGTTCCCAGCTGTCACCCCAGTATGGCAGTTGAGTGGTAGGCTGGGCTGTGGCCAGTAGCCCCGAAACGGCAGGCGGGTACTTTTGACCGATGGAGCGGAATTAGGCATGGATGCGTATTGGTAACAAATAGATTGTTTACTCATGCCACTGATGTATGGATGCAGGCAGAGTTGACTGGCTTAGTTGCAATTACAAACGAGTTACAAAACCTCTCTGAAAAGCGCGAGAGAACCAGGACGAAGTTCCCGTAATCAGCTTACTGCGGTACCAGGGTCGGGGTACGTCGGGAGGGTCGAGGATGGGGAGTCGCTGGTGGGTGATCAGTCCACCAGGTTCACTCCGAGAAAAGCACGGAGTTTTCCAACTCCAAGGTGTATGCGGAGTTCTCCAAACTCCTAGAAATGTGCGGAGTTCTCTGAGTTCTCTGAGTTCTCCAACGTGAGCGGAAACTGCTCTAATTTTTATATGACTAACAAGCCAATCGCTAGTCACCAAATATGAATAATTGGGAACTGGCCAATGGTGGTGTGCGTATTTGCATAAAGTTGGCGGGGCCTTTTTTTAAGCTGTAATTTTCCATTACTGTGGATTGACAGCAGAATGATTGACAGCAGGATGTTCCACTGTGGCGGGGGATTCCACTAAGGCACATGTATCAAACCAATGGAATTTTCCACTGTGCCATAGGCATACAACTACTTGGTTCTGAGACCCAGGACCATAAATTTCCAAATGATAGCTAGTCTGTGCTGGTAAATGTGCCTCCTGGGATATTGAAACACTGAAAATTAGTTGTTTTTTTTCTTAAGAGAGTAGCCAGTGAACTAAGTAGCAGGGCTCAATGATAATCCTCAGATAAAGCGGTGTAACTTTAGGATGCCTAGAGGACACCTAGCATGTTAAAATAAGATTTAAGTGCACTGAATATTGTCTAATTGTGACATGTAATCTCACCCTTAAGCAAGTCTGTTATCCTGTTACCCGTCAGTTACCCATAACATGATACACGTTCACGGGGTTATATGTTGTTTAGGGGCCCAATCATCATGTGAAAACTAAAGCTTGATGGACATAGTTTATTTGAACCAGATGTAGTTGAATCAGGTTCTGCAACTAGTTTTATAATATCTATCACATTTAGGGTCTGTCTGCTTTGAGAGTTACGTAGTTTGTCCAGCAGGTGTAGCTCTGGAGCATGTAAATTCTTATCTCCAACCTTCCTTGTTGTGGAATGGGTGTGAGTGAGGCTAAATAGATAAAACAGGTTCTGCTGGTTTTCCTGGAAATGTGAAGTAGTCAATTATCACATGGGTATTTGCCAACTTGAAAATTCAAGTAGCCATTTGAGCTAATAAGTTTCAGCAGTGGGATTATGGACAGTCCTAAATCTGTACACTTGCACCCCTGTGCACTGTCTGGAGTGAACTATGCTGTATAGTGTCTAAATGCTCCCAGGACAGAGAAATGAGAGAATTATGAGCCATTAAACCTTGCTCACTTGTCACTCCTGAGATATTTGTGTCTCAGGAAGTCAGAAGCACACATACTGTGTTGGCCCTAGATACCTAATTATGGGGGGACCCACCCTGAGACCAACCACAACCTTTCCATTTATTAATAGGCAAATTTATTGATACACAGTAATAACAGAACCCCCCCCCCCCAACAATACAAGCAATCAAGCAATTCTATATATCTACCAAC
Source organism: Alligator mississippiensis (assembly GCF_030867095.1). Classification (NCBI taxonomy): domain Eukaryota; kingdom Metazoa; phylum Chordata; order Crocodylia; family Alligatoridae; genus Alligator; species Alligator mississippiensis. Next base: position 392,926,031 of record NC_081824.1, read on the forward strand.
AGTCCAGAGGTGGGATGCCAAGCCTACACCCTCCCTTCAATGGTGTGGATGAAATGAGCTGGTGGTGTGCCTTGGTCCATGGTGGCCTTGGGGACCTCTCCCGGGGGACAGGGACGGGGTGAGGATCCCTCTCAAGGACCCTATAGGGGAGGAGGATCAGGAGGGACCTGAGCATGGGACCCTTTGTTACTCTCAAGTCTCTGCTTTTGTATTCTCCTTCCCTGATGATGCTTAAATATTTAAGATTTAAATAGTTTTAATAGCTTAGCTTTAAATTTAGCTGTAGCTTAACTAACTTTACCTTTCTAACTTAAAGTATTTGAGATTCCAAAATGCAAAGTTTTATCCATGATTGCATTACTGTTAATAATCATCGTTTTAAAATAAATCTTATCTTCTAAGTCCACTATCTAGAACTCTACAGTCCTTGTTTCAATATGTTCTTAAACATAGATTAGATTTTTGTCTGGAATTTCCAATCTAGGCAGTTTAATGCATTCCTGATCTTAGGTTGTCCCAAAGACTTGAGAGGACCCAGGTAGGAGTTAGTGTCTTAGAGATTGTCAAAATAATTTCAGCTTTCTGGGCTGGCCCTATGGACCATACTACTGCTTTGGAATCTCTGAAATATAATACTGTATGTGACAGGTTCATGTCTGTAGATGGCACCCCCTGCTTGTAAAGGAGATTATCTAGAAACATCCTTATGGCTGTCTTCTTCAGTGAGTACAGCTAGGGATTACTTTATTCATAGGGCACTCTTATCCTTTAGCTCAATATAAAAGAGCTCAAGGAGGGGTACATATTCCATGTTACTGAATTCAAGTAGCTTATGCAATGAAAATGGATGTGGAAACATGTTAAATAGTTGAAGTTACTAGATAACACACACATTCAGGGTGCATGTCCATTACAGTTAAGACTTTTGTACTAGGGATAGCTGAGATATGTTTAAAATTATATTTTAGTATTTTTTTTTCTGAGGTATTACTTTGTTTTGGTTTAATGGATTATATATCAATTATGCAAAGTGGCATGGATTTCACACTCTATTTTTGTTTCCCTTATTATTGTTGTTGTTGTTATGGTCTTTATGTCATTAGATCCTGAAAGGAAGAACAGGTCTTTACTGGCATCTTCAGTAAGCATCTAACTACATCCTCACATATTATATTTGTACCTCCCCATAATGAATATCGGAATCATTCTTCACTTAAAATCTCCAAGTATTTGGATGCTGACTGTATTCTTATTCAAAATATAATCCCTTTTAAGATAAACTTGCAATACTAAAAGCATTCTTGCATTGGGGAAATCTGTTAAAATAATAAAAAACTTTGATGTAGTTATATTCATACATGTATCTTATTCTTTTCTACACAGCATATGATATTGGCATCTAGCACCCTCTTTTTACCTATTGCTTATGCTATCATGGCTGTATTATTCTGTCAAATTCATATAGGCTTAATTTGACTTTCATGTCCCTTGTTCTTCTTTTGTTACTGTAAGTCTTCTTAAACTTAACTGATGAGTTGTTTTTTTTAAAGGGAATGACCACAGGAAGTAATGAGTATGATCTTTTTGTGAAGATGTTATTGTAATAATTATGATGCCCATGGTATAAAGGCAGCTTTGGGCCTTTTGAATATTGAGTTTTTAAAAAGGATCAGTATAGCTAGAAAATGAATTTGGCTATTCTAGACTGCTTATTAAAATTTACAACTTAGAAGCTGTTTATCCAATAAATGCAATTCTTGTGTCAGGAGAACAATGGCATTCTGCCATAGAGTTCACTCAGAGGAGAGACACCTATCTGAATTTTGTCATGTCAGAATCCAGCTTACTTAGATGTACATGTAGCTGATAGCTGTACATGCAGCATTGATTTCAGTATAAACTAAAGTCTCTCACTTCTCATGTAAGTGTAAGGCTATTGGGCAAAAACATATGTGGCACCTCCTCTTCAACCACTGAGCTGCCTGCATGATTTTAGCTTCACTGAGTCTGTTTTCTTCCCATGTCTTAAGAAAGACATTCTTCCTATGAGAAAGAAAGGTTAATAGGGTCCCTGCTGCTAGTGGAGCTGTCTCCCAGACAAAATGGGGTTCCAGCAGTAAAGAATTTGAATAGTCCTGTTGATACTTCAGATGGGCTTGATACTAATCTTTTGAAGGAAATGCCCCCAAAGAGAAATTAGAGAGGAGGAGACTAAGATACACTTGACAATGAATGGAGCAGCCTCAGGAAATATGGGTGCTGGCTGAAGAGAGGAAGACTTTTATAGGTGCTCAAGCTTGTGTTGGCTGGATTGGGGCAGAGAGACTGATGAACTCTTTGGTGGGCAGCAAAGAACCTCTGGCTGGGTGGCCTTTTCCCCAATAAAGTCAATAAATCCCCAAGAATATGTTGTATAGTGAGATTTGAGACAGCTCTAGAAAGTGGGGTCATCTTCTATAGGAGTACCACTATGTGCACAAAAATGATATGAAGTAATTTAACATCAACGTAGAAAGCTGGGAAAAGCATGCAGAATCCCATCCAATCTGAAAGGAATATCTGGCACTGAGTGCAGCTCAACATGAACCAACTTTGATCTGGAGGATGGAAGCAAGGTGAAAAATAAGACAGCCACTTGCTATAAACTTGTACTCCAGCTCAGAAAACATATGGATCTGGGAAATTTGTAACAAGCTGTGCCAGTCTTGAATTGGGCTTGTCAGCCACAGATTCATCAGGCGTCTGACTACACCTCTTACATATACACCATAATCCAGGGGATCAATGGTTACCTGCTACAATAATGCTGCCTGTTCTGCTGCTTGGAACTTCTAGGTACATTTCTCCTTATCAAGAGGTAGAGTCTCTCTTTCAGGAGCTGAGATGGAAAGAAGTTTCCTGAGTCGGGGCCACAGAGAACCAGGACAGATGAGGAATGAAAAAGGCGAGGTCTTAGAGTGGAGAAGGATTCAGAGCTCCTACGCTTCTTCAGAAACCACACTTAGGCTGGCTTCAGGGCATACTCAGAGAAACCAGAAATGAGTGTGGCCCCAAGCAAGCATCCACTGCTTCTGCTTCTTCAGCTGTTCTATCACATGCACTGCTTCTTCAGCTGTTTTATCAGGCCAACTCTTCTCTGGCTATACCAGTAGAGTTGTAACAAGAGTCTAAATTGTGCAAAACATCCACAAAAGAGTAAAGAACACATTTATTCAGTTTCTTATACAACTGAGCAGGTATTTGAAAGGATGATTTTTCATTAAATTTTTGGCCTGGTATTGAGAACTACTGTATGCGATTCCTAGCTGTACAATATATTTCTAGTTGGATTTGGACAGGCCATTTTCACACTGTGTCCTTCTTGTCAAGTTAAATTATAAGACAGTCATTTTATTTTTATGTATGTACAGTGCCTGATACCATGGGATTCCAAATTTGATTAATGTCTGTAAATACTACTAGAGATCTTTCATACAATTACCAAGAAAAATAATCATATTTCATGCAGCATTTTTATAATTTTCAAAACCTCACTAGTGGATGGAAAAAGCAGGTATATGGTTGAGTTAACTATGATTCATTTAGAAGCAAGAATAACCAAGAAAGGTCCTGAACCTCGTTTCCTTCCCTTTGTCCTTGCTCCACTTCAGTATCCTATGGACAGCTTTTTCTGCAATGTCAAGATGAATTTTTTACTTGGTTCTGAAAAAAAATTGAACATAGTAAAAATTGAACTACAGAACTCAATTATATTTCACACCGAACTTGGATATTAGGTTTCATGGACTTTTCAAATGTATATTTTAAGGAAAGAGGCCAGAATACAAATGACAGGTAAAGAAACGTGTGAGGCCAGGTCTCTATCATTTTACCTTCCTACTGCCAGGATAGTAACTGTAGCATGTGCAGAATTTTGCACATAGTTTTTATAATGTGTTCTTTCTTGACCAGGGACATTAAAAGGCAGATAAAATCAGTTGTGTGAAGAAACATATTTGTACTTAAAAGAAAAAAAAGATTTCTTCATATTGTAATGACTCACTCCACCAATATCTGTTGAACCCCTCATCTGGGTTTATTTGTTGGAACTTTTTGAGTGCATCTGTATGAGCGCATGTGTGTGGCATGCAGTGCTGCACATGCACTGCACATGCAGGCATTAGCAGCACAACCAATGTAAAAACAACAAAACAAAACAGTGCCTGAAAAGAGCAGGGTGGTGCACATTGCAGCAATGTGTGCTGCCCAAAACCAGAGCCTGGATGGCTGGAGCCAAACGCTAACTGCTGGCCAGGCTCTGTGTGCCAGGTCGCCATCACTGGAGCCCCAGGAGGCCCACAGGATACCAGGTAAGGCTTCTGAGGCCAGCCCAGGTGCTGGCCCAGCCTCCCCTACCCGACCCAGGGCAACTTGACACATGCCAGAGCACACATGCATAGGGATTTCCCAGGGACAAGTAGCAGTGGCACAACTATGTGCCACTGCTATTTGTCTCCAGGAAGAAAGATGTGCACACGCACGTGGACACACCCTTTTAATAGGGATGTGTGAAGCTTTGGTTGCCAATTCAATTCAGAGAAGATTCGGCCTGATAGGGAATAGGGAAGTTCCAGAGGATCAGTGCTCCTAGCTGGGGAAGCCACTTTCCCAGGAGGTGCATGCACTGGTGAAGTGGCTAAAGGAGGGCATCAAGAAATGGCTGGATCTGTTGCGGTCCAATACGGTCCATGTGGTGGCAGACATGCATGACGCGAGAGTGAAGGGGAGCATCTGCAGCAGCAAAACCCTCCATCAATGGACAGAGGTGCTGGTGAACAGAGACGGAAGCAGAAGGGCAGAGGCAGAGGGATGTGGAAGAGGGGGATCCACTTTCCTGTGCCAGCACTACAAGCACCAGCCAATTTCCTCCACCATAGCCCTGCCAATGTGAGTCAAAGGCATAGCTTCAATGTTGGGATCCAGAGGCACCAGACCCCACCACCCAGCAGAGGCCTCAGTAGCGACCTATCTCGCCAAGGATTTGGAGCCGCTGCAATTCAACCCATTGGCTTATTGGGCAACCCACAGCCAGATATGGCAAGATCTGCCCATGGTTGCCCAGGAACACCTGTCTTGTCCACCAACCAATGCTCTAAGTGAGAGGGTGTTCAGCATTGCTGGGGATGTTGTGACACCCCACCACACCTCCTTGTCTCCTGATTTGGTGGAGCAGCTGGTGTTCCTGAAGGTGAACCTCCTGCTGCTGGGGTACCCCGACTTCCACATGCAGATGGAGTGAGTGCTTCCCTCCTCACTCTGCACCTATTTCCTTTCTTGAGTTGCTTTCACAACCATTTAATGCCCTACTCTCAGAGCTGGAGGTGGCAATTTAATTTTTACCAGCCAGGGAAGGAGGGGAAGAACATGTCCCTGCTGAGTTTCCATGCCAGGATGAACTTGGAGGTATGAGCTAGGCCTATGGGGAAGGAGGAGGCCCCAAGTCCTGGGCATGACCTAAAACTGCACCCTGCCAGGGTAGGGAGACCTAGTGGGACTTCTGGTGGCACAACAGCCACAGGAAATGCCAGGACCACTAAGCTCCCTGGAGAAAGGCAGGTAGGGGGTCCTGGTAACCTCCAGCCATCACACACATGTACAACCCTGGCTGGAGAAAGCTATCTGCGAGGCATGGGCTACAGTGTAGGGAAGGTATGGAGCTGCAAAATGGATGCCACCCCTAGACATCAGGGACCTAAATGGGCAGTCTCCTGTCTGGGTAACAACTGAATCAGTTTTCCATCAAGGAGTGGTAGGTGAAAGAGGGGTGGGTGGTTGACCAAGAAACAAGTGGGCAGGCTAAGATGTAACCAGCACTGGGGAGGCCCCCTATTACAGGGTACCATCCCTGCTGCATTCATACTGCTCTGCCTTAACACATGCAAGTGATACATGTTTTGCTTTCAAGGGTTTGAGGGGCACTTTCACAGAAACCCCTTCACCTATCTCCTTGAATCTCAGCAGGTTTCATGCTCTCAGAAGGAGCTATGATCCCTGCTGTTTTCATCTAGCTCTGCCTTAACACACACAAATGATACAAGTTTTACTTTCAAGAGTTTGAGGGACACTTTCAGAGAAGCCCCTGCACCTATATCATGTCCTTGAAACTTGGCAGGCTTCATGCCCGCAGAAGGGGCTACTATCTCTGCTGTTGTCATCCAAATTGGCAAAAAAATGACAAAGTTATAGGTATTTTAGTGATTCACTGTTATAGTCTATGGCCAAATTTCTGAATCAGTGCCGAATATCTGAATTCAATTTGGGCTAATTGAATTGGGACAGTGACTCAAATCACTGAATCAAATCAGTGCCCTTCCAAATCAGCCGAATCCAAATCAAATACTTGCCACTTTGCACAGACCTACCTTTTAGCACTTCCAGAGTGTGCCTTGCAGTAAACAGATTTGGGTTCTCCCATTGCCTATGTGTGGAACAATGCAGATCTCTGGGTTGTAATCCATTTCTTTTCCATCCCTTAAATGTGATATGCCAGGCCCAACTATATTTGGTACCCAAAATTTCTCTCTAGGAGTGTGTACCAATGGCCCTTAGTTAAAGTGACTCGGAACAATTATATAAAAACAACTCTATTTTTTAATCTATGCAGACATGTACAGGAAGCAACAGAAAAGAACCAGCACATTCAGTTTTACCTACACTTAATTCTTTCCTTAACAAGGCACTGAGTAGTTCCATTTTGACACCTGTAGTGGGAGGAATGACAAAATGACAGGCAGCCTGTGCTGCAGTTTCTGCATCTTTCTCTCAGAGATTTTTCTCCAGCTCTGCTGCCTACTCAAACTTCTTTCTTCCATAAGCTAGGAACTATACCCATTATTATCCTAATTTATCCTTGCTATAGGCCAAGGACAAATAACCCAAATTAGCTGTTGAATTGGAGCTATTCAGATGGGCCTAAACCAATTAATAGCTTCCTCATTGTTCCCTAGAAAAACACTAGCATTCTCTCTAACAGAAGCTTACCTTTGCCATTGATTCATTTCCTGTTTCCTCCTTTGACTTACCTCCTTGAAGCCAGGCAGGGTAATATCAAGCTGCATAGCTGCCTTCCCAGTTTCTTAGACATGGATCCCTAACACCAAATAGAATGAGGAGGTTATCGATATTATTTTTATGAGCATCATATGTACCACATTTTGTCTGCTTGATAGCATTCTGCCCGGCTTCAATGAGGTAAGTCTAAAGAGGAAACAGGAAATGAATCAATGACAAAGGTAAGCTCCTGTTAGAGAGAATACCAGTGTTTTCCAGTGTTTATAGTTCCAAACAATATAGCTCAATTTTACTTCAGACTGAGCTTGGAGAAAAAAAATTGTGATTTTTTTTAAATGTATAGTTTAGAGAAAGAGTCAACATCTTTAATACAAATAACAGATTTGGAAAATAAACAGCAGGCAAATATCAGAAAGAAGTGTGGGCAGTGGTTACAGTTAATACTATAATTATATGAAGCAAATTATGTAAATGATTATGATACCATTTTTATTCACTTTTATTCTATTCATTAATATTTTTTTCTCTGTGTGTCATACTAAAATATTGAAGATTTTATGTGCAAATATTTTAAAGACAATTTTTTTCCTATGGAATAACTAAGGTTGAGAACTGAAAGCAAAGCTTCCATTATGATCTTTCTTTTTCAAGATAGAAAGCTTACTTCTTTTTATTTTTTCCTGATTGCAATAGAATACTTCGGTATGACATAAATGGTAATTGTAAAGATTGCATAACTAGGAGTCATGGAGTGATATAAAGGATAAATTTAGAAAAGAAAACTATTTCTGTAGTGAGATGTATTAATTTTGAACTAGACTCCCAAGACAAGTGATATCTTGAATAACTTAGGCTAAATAAAGAACAAACAATATAGTATCCTTAATGAATGCTATAAAAAATGATGAAAAAGTGGTACATACCTAAAAGCTGTTCCACCTATCTATTTATTTTCACATTCAGAAACATTCAGGAACATAGGAAACTTTAGAAACTCTTCAAGTGCAAAATTCCACGCAGTGAGCAAATATTTTAGTTTTGCATACAGGAATTTTCAACAAGTTGACCATGAGCTATTCACCACTGTCTGATCTGTAGCTTTACACACTAAATGTCAACAAGTGAATTATTCAGTGCATGTAAGTGCTATTTGTATTATCCATTTCAATTTATATAGTTTAGAATTGTGCAAATATTGTATACTATTTAAAATGAAGTAAAATATATTGATATTCTTCATTATTTACTCCATTTCTTTGCAACTAGTAGCAGTAGAAACTGAGAAATAAAAATTAAGAAGTATATTAATTCACAGGATCTATTTTAATATCATTATACTGACAATAAATGGTGAATCTTATAGGTGCACAACACAACATGTTTGATTCACTTTTTTGTGTCAACTCTGGGCATGTAAAGGCAAAAAAAAAATCTGAGTTATCAACCTTGGGGCAATGATGAAATTGTTATCCCGTTTGTAAATGGAAGAAAGTTAGAAAGGAATACTTAATATGCTAGAATATATGCTAGTATTGTAGTTTCTGTAAACTGTGAAATCGCATGGTGGCTTCTTATAAAAGTAGTTTAAAGTCTGAGCCAATATCATTATGAAATTATTCCAGTTGAACAGACAAAAATATATCCCCTTGTCAAAATATAGTTAACATTTTTTTTTATCTTAGAAACTGAAACAAAGGAAGGAACCTCAGATTACCTGTTGCATGAAATTATACTTTTAGCTTTTTGAATATTTAGCAAAGAAATGCAACATATCAAATTCATGACATTTCATTTAGAGCTGCTAAATATCACCCGGTATTACATTTTTGGTATGAGCATAAAGTTTTATTTGATTCATCCTGCTGCATGAAACTCTAATTAAGTCTTAAAATGGCAAAAATGTATACACATTTATTTTGGAGGGTGGAGTTAAGGCTGGCAAGAGAACATTCAGAAGATATGAATCACTATTAATTAGATAACATCAATGGCATTATTGCAGAATGAGATGGATTCTAGTTAATTACTTCACCATAGGAATAAGTAATATACTGGCTAATGACTGATGAGTTAATTAAATGTATAAATTACTTTAAAATCCCCTTTTCATTCAGTTCTTATAAGTATTAACATTCTTATTTGCTTCTTTTCACTTGCGTGAGTTTTAATATGTTATAGAACATTCACCCTCATAGACCATTTAGCAGTTACAGTACTTGATTAAAATGTGGTTTTCTGAACAAAAACTGCCAGCTTGTAACACCATCTGGTAGCTTCTTAAGACTTATTTTATACCACTTCATTTTTAGCATCTTTTCAGTGTCCTATTTAACCCCTGAAATTACTGCTTCAGTTCGTATTTTAAAAAAGGATCTCAGAACATGGAACAGTCCATTTTGACATGCACACAATTTAAATGCAAACATAAAGTATTTACTGCTGTGACATAAAGTACAGTTTCATTTATTGTTAATCTACCCAATACAGAAACTCTGTGTGTATGTGTGTGTGTTTCTAAGCCTCCTTAATGTAGTTGGATTTTAGTGCCTCACCTGCATCATGCACAGATTTTTAGGAAAAGATCAGTTAATGAGTCAAAGAAGTTTTGAGTCACATTTAGGAATTTGGAAGTGCCCAGCTAATGTTTCTCAGAACAAAGTTATACTGAAACAAGACCAAGTTTTCTGCCATAACGTATACTCCACAATTTAACATTACTGCAAGCATCTTAGAATAATTTAATTCAGTAGTTGGCATTTTTATTCTCAGAGTAGTCCTTGGTCAAATCTCATTTATCCAACTCAACAAATTTACACAACAAGTTATTGTTCTTTTATTTCTTGGATTAGCTAGTGCACTTGTGTGCATATAGGTTTTGCGTTCTCAGTGCCAATACTGTTTCCAAATGGAAAAAAAGAGGCAGAAAACCTTGCATCAGTTCAAAGGCTCCACTTTGTTAATAATTACAATAAGTAGAATAAGCAGTTCCTGTCATTCTCCAAAGTGATCTCTCTAAATCATGGCCTGGATTTATCAGTCATGGAATAGATTGTTGATTCTAGTGTAATGCAAACCAAATTTGTACTGGATTCAAAAAGAAGATTGAAAGATTACAAAACATATGCTTGTTGGGATATGTGGTTCTGAACTTTCACTAACACATCCTTCAAAAATGTATGTATTAAATTCAAGGTATTGTGATATTTTGTGTTTTCAGAAATTACCTATATTGACTGTTGGAAAACCAATTTATCCTTTCAGTATTTTGCTATGTGCACCTTTACCCAAAACAATACATTAAATGTCTGAGACACTTATATGAAGTCCTTACCATTCAGTTAAAGAAAACCATAGTGAGTTATCTTGCCCTCTGCATTGTACAGCTGCTTCTCCTTTTATCAAGAAATTCTTCTTGATATCTGCTTCAGTAAACCAGTTCAGTCACATTGGTTCTGCTTCAGTTGACTTCTTTTCACTTCAACATGTAATGTTGCAGATCACTAGATCAAGGTCATCCGTCTGCCCCTACTCATGGCAACATCTCTACATCTTGAAAAATAAGGCTGGAGTAACTGTCAGCAAAAATTTCAGTTATTACAGAATCAGCGGAAAGAATTACAGGCAAAAAGAATTTACAATGCCTATAGTAATAAATGTAAATTTAGTTTGCTTATACTCTTTTTCATAATGTCAAATGCTGGGCTTATTCTAGCAATGCTTAGATAAACAGCTATCAGAAATGGCCCTCATTCTGAAGAAATGTCTATATTACAAGTCTATGTATCTGCTTCAGAAGTCAGAAAGATTTGTCTTGCCTTTAGTTTTTCTAACTTTCCTGAGGATAATGTTTTATAATTATTTTTCTAATGCTGTCAGACATTCTTCATGGGTATTATTCTCTTGGTCATAATCCATGCTATATGGTTGGGATGTTTTGATGTCGAAAGCTTTGAAAAAGATGGGAACTATATCTTACTAGATTTGAGTTAAATCACCAAGTTAAGAGTCAATCTCCAAATAAAGCCATTTTTTCAAATAATTTCAGAATACCTTCTCTTTCCTTCCTCTCTATTTGATTAGGCCTTTGCTATCCAGTTATGCAAGATGTAAAAGAAAACTAGCCATACACAAGATTATTGTTTTATACCATTCTAGTAAAGAAAATGCAGTTGTTTACTGGCACAAAAGAAATAAAATTAATTAGCAGAATAAGTGAGGGATAATTTAAGATACTTTCTACAATGGGCATGTGGATAATGTAGTAAAGAGGATAATTGTGAAGACTATTCCTACACTGTTATCCAAATAGGAAAAAAAAAATGGTAGTTGGATGCTGATATCTGTACAGAGCTACCAGGACAAACTTTTTTTCTCTGAAACTTTAAAAGCACTCATTAAACATTAATTATGTCTCACAATGCCCAAATGGCTAAGTGACATATACACAAGTAATCATAATTATGAGTAAAAAGGAGGCACTTTTTAAATGTGCACAATAATGTTGCAAAGTAAAGAATAAAAACAAATTGAACCAAAGGCAGAATTTAAGCAGAATTATTTGAGTTGGAATTTAGCCAAAACATCAAGGATTCTACTGCTATGATTGGGAAACTTGTCTTTGGAGTCACTAATGCTGTTAAATGAAAACAGAAGACAACAAGAAGTGCCATACCGAGTCAGAACAATGATCCATGTAGCTCAGCATCCTGTTCCTGTTTCCAACAGGCCATGAAGATGGTCCTGGAAGCATACACCAACACCTTGCTCCTCAATGTCCAGGACCCAATTGAGCTGGTTTAGGTGGAGGCCTACCAATTCATCTACTTGGTGGCCTCCTCTGCCTGGGTTGCAGGGTCAAGAGCTCTAGCCTGATGGTGGGTGATGGGTGGCAGGTGGGCTTGTTCCCACCTTTTCTTCAAAACAGTCCCCACCCACCAGTATCCCTCACAGAACTAGTCATGGGGCCTCTGCCTCAGCAGGCCCCATGGCACTCTCTGCCCCACCATCTCAGCAGGCTGAAGGTTACCAAGCTGGTCCACCTCCGAACAGCCCACTGCTGCCAGATCGACATACTCATACTCCACACTGTTCATCATCCTCTTCTTGCATCCAGCCCTGACAGCAAGTGGCAAGACACCCAAGGTGAGGGTGAAAGTCCCTAGATCCCACGAGCTACCAGGGACCTCAGCTGGTGGTTCTTCCACACTCTACCTGCCCAAGGCATCAAATTGCTAGTTATGCCCTGTGGAATAGAATCACTAATTTTGAAATTTAGGCACTTTGGTGCCTAAATCCACTTAGATGAATAATAAATGGAATGGAATCTGGACTCAAGTATGCATGGTTATATAAGTAGTATTTTTTAAAGGGAATGTGTTTAGAGAAGCAACAATAAGTAGAGATTCCATAGATTTCATAGACATCAGGGCTGGAAGGGACCTTGGAAGATCATCGAGTCCAGCCCCCTGCCCCAGGGGCAGGAAGTCAGCTGGGGTCACAGGATCCCAGCAAGATAAATGTCCAATTGACTCTTAAAGGAATCCAGAGTAGGTGCTTGCACCACCTCTGGTGGCGGTCTGTTCCAGGCCTTGGGGCTTGGACTATAAAGTTCTTCCTTATGTCCAGCCTGAAACGATCTTGGAGAAGTCTGTGACCATTTGAACTTGTCATCCCATGGGGTGCTCTGGTAAACAGGCATTCCCACAGATCCTAATGTACACCCCTTATATACTTATCCATGTCTCAGACTTTTATCTAGGTACCTCTAGTTCTTATTTCAAGGCAAGGTAAACAATATTAAGTATTGAATAGACAGGTTATTCATATTTGTCGCTTGTAGGTGTAATAGGGCTTTGGCCCCTTCTTGATAGGTTCCTTGTTCCCAAGCGAGGTCAGGGTGAGATTGGGCTCTGGTGCCACCTAGATGGTATGGGTGCTTCTCCTACTCACCTGCCATGTCTTCAGTGTTCCTTATTGAGGAGGCAGTTCCCTTCAGGTGGCCCCCAAAAGTGACGAGGTCTCGACACTGATCTTTTCTTCATGGGGCTCCAAACCTCCTCTTTACCCCACCCTTATCACATCCACAGCCTGGACAAACACTGTACTCTGCAGGTCTTCCCTTGGATGATATCTCTTGTCATCCAGATTACCCACCTCAGAATGGGCTGGGCCTTCTCAGCCAGCAGAATCTTCCCCACAGCCAGTTCCTTAACTTCAGGCCAACTTGGGCGTATAATTCTGCCCTGGCTTAGGGCTAACTGGAACTCCAAATGAATCCAACAGAAAACATCTGGCCTCTGCCGACAGACCCCTGGGATCCTGTCTCCCAGTGCCCATTTGGTCACTCAGAAAAAGGGAAGGAGAAGAGAAAAAGGGGGAACTTGCTCGTCCCTTTCCTCCTAGTAATTGTGGGGGTAGGCAGCCACTCCGTGCCCCACCCTGATCCATCTTCTCAGCGTGTCCGCCTCTGGGTCCCCACTGACCTGGGGTCTATCTTCCATTCCTCCTGAGCTGGTAGGGAGCATAGTTCCCATGCTGGGCTGCACCTTCCTCCCTGCTGAGCTGCCTGTGAGGGCTAGCAGCTCCCTGCTGCCATCCCCAGCCACTGTACTTGGATTCCCTAGTGGGGCTGTGGTGTCACTCCTGAGTGTCCCTTGGTTCTGCAGGCTTAGGCTAGTTGACTGGTCTGTCTGAGGCCTCCGGCAGCTGCTCTGCTCTGTCTCTCCAACCACCAGGCTTGCTATCCTTGGCTCTGGCTCTGGCATCTTCTGGCTGGTATCCCACTCTTCCCCTGCTGGCCACTCATCTTTGCCCCCAGCTGCTCTTTGAGCAGCCCACATCTCTCTGAAGCTCTGCCCCTGTCCCTCCCCAATATGCAGCTTCAGGCAGCTCTGGAATTTGGAGGTCTGCATTTCTCCCCAGCTGCCACTTATTTGGGCTCCTGCGGTGAGTATTGGAACACATGGGGCGGGGTTCTGGGACACACTAGAGGGGCTTTTACTGCCCCTCTCACAATATCAAAGGAAAGAAATAAAGAAGGAAGGAAAGAAGACTCCTGAAGTTTGGATTCACTGTGAACACATAAAGTGTTTACTATGAAATATAAAACTTGCCTGTGTTATATCTTCTGTGTTTTAATTTCCACCAACAGGGTAGTTAGCTTCAGTAAGGCATGCAGTAACATTGGGTTTGGCCTAAACTGTATGGCTGACTTTCTGTTTGTGAGTCTGAATATATAATATATACCAACTATTATATAAGTCTAAAACTATTAGTGTTTTATGTGTTCTGGAATTTAAGAGTATTGCCACTGCTAATTTTTCTCTTATTATTATTTATTTCAATTTTTTCGTTCTAGTTTCCAAATTAAAATGTTGTGAATAATTCTAACAGTTAAAGAAATGTACATTTTGGGCTAGTATCTCTCAACTTTCCTGATAATTTATGTTGTTCATTTGTTTGGGAGGGAGGTGGGGTGGTCTGAATAACTAGAAGATATTTTCATTTTGAGGGTGTTGCACTTTCTCAGGCCATGTAAGCTCAATAGCAGAGAGTTATAGTTAAGTACTTACAGGAAAGGACTTCAAAGCTAAATTGTGTCATTCTATCTTGAGTACTTATACTATTGTCATACTAAGTGAACAGTTCCCAACCTTGAATGCCTTTATCTTAGTAAATATGAACAATACTGTATTGCAGATGGGTAGACTGAGACACAAAGACTAAGAACTAGGTATCTGTGCATGTTCAAAGGACCATTTATGTATATCATCTAATTACTGTATAAAATGTATGAAATGACTTAAAAATAAGTATTTGTAGTAGGGGCAGGAACTTAGGACTTCTCAAGGAACACTAGCTCCTTTCCAATGACTTCCACTTGTAAATCAGTTGTAAAAAAGATAGTAGTAATTACCACTGCAATTCAAACAAAGACCAGTTGTTTAGGTGTGTTCAGAAAACACTGTTTAAATGAGGTCCTTTGGCAGGTAGGCAGAAGAAAATCTAGTTTTTGGATGGGGTTTAGCTGTAAACTGGGTACAGAGCTGTTGAGCTTTACTAAAACTGAGGTGTCCTTAGGTATGTGTTGAAGAGATTTAGGTGGGTTGCGTTTCATAGCAGTCCACAAACATTTTTCAGGATTTCAAAATTGAGCTTAGACAGAATTTAACCACTAAGGACCATATTCTATCCCACCTATTGGATACCTAAATGGATTTAAGGACTAAAATATAATTGTATTCCACCTTGTTCAGATCCCTCAAAACTGTTATGGAAAAAAGTGAATGGGTCCTCCTCACTGTTCTTTTGTGAATTAGCCTTAAGGGTAAAGGCAATGTGTTACAAATTAGATACATTAATGAGTTTCCAGGGACACAAATAAACAGTTTGTGACTTAGTAGAAAAAAGAACCTAGGTCTTCCAACCCCATGTTAGCGGCCTCAACATGGATCATCCTTCCTTTCTTAAACAACCTAAAACAGAATTACTACCAAATAATTAGGTTATCAACTACTACCAAGTTACAGACAGCCTAAGGTTGTTTATTAAAAAACTGTATCATACACTCTACATTCTCATTTAAATGCTCGTCTCTCCCATGTTTCTTGCTCTTTTTCCTGTTTACTCTCCCATTACTTCCTTGCCTTTCTTTACTGGTACATCCTTTTATCTGCATTCTACTTTCCTCAGTTTAGTTACTCTTTCCCTCTTTACTCAGACTGTGTATCACAATCTTGAATCGTGCACACTGCTGATGTTATCCAAGACAGATAAAGAGAGGGAGAGAGCCTTTGGGGTAAAATGTTGTAAAAATACTGTTACGAGATGGAGAGGCTGGAAAGTTCAGCTTTTTTGCAGCAATGAGCAATTACAGAGCAGTCTGAGAGGAGATAAGGAGAACAATGTATGAGCAGAGCATGTAGGGAAACAGATGGGGAGGGAAGTGAGGTAGCCATGTATGGCATATGGATATGGAGTTCTGAGGCCAGTAATTAATCAAACCATACAGATTTTGCATAATTTTTAAATTACCATACAGCTGTGGGTCAGTAACTGTGAAACATCCCTACAAACTGGCTGAGATAACTTCATTTCTCTATAATTTAATATTTAATACTGGTAATATTTAACATTGGTAATATTTAAACCAATGTTAAACCAAGGCCATACTTATTTTGTACCTGAAAAAGAATAAAGCCATCACATAGTATCTTGCTAGCACTTTGAAAATAAAGGTATTTCAAAATATTTATAACATATGGAAACCTCTTAAAATATGTTGTAACTGATGGTAGGCAAATTGTCCTTTGATACCAGGAAGAGATCCACATTTGGAAGCTATCATATCTACCATAAAGGATAAATAGAGGTAAAGCCCAATCTATTTAAATTAATAGCTCTCTAGGTGAAAAACTTAATCTTCAAAGTATGTGAAGCACCTAGCTAAATGCTTAATGGTTTATAAAGAATAATATCAGAACTTTTGTTCTCTTTGAGGTACTGGGGATGAACAAATAGCCCATTCCTTAGCCTTTGACTACCTCAGTGCATGGATTTGGAAAGGATCCTACAGTAAGTACACTGTAAACACAGGAAGTTTTCAGTTTTCTGATCTGGGATGGTACCCCTTTTTAAAATGTATCCTTAAATCATGCATTATTTTGCAAAAGAAAGGTCTAACTGTGATAACTCCATGGAAGCAGCATGAGGAAATAGCAATTAACCGAGCTCCATGGGGGGAGAGGGGAGGCATATTAGTAGTCATTTTGCCAATTAGTATTGAAGTCCACTAAGAGTGGTTATCATGAAAAGTGTAATCAATTTTGAATTCTGAAAAAATGTCAAGGCAGGCATTTGCTTTGGGGGAATGTGGCAGTACAGAAAATTGTTGTGTGATAATTTGTGTTTAGAGAACATTTACTACGCTTCTCTACACACTTAAAATGAAATTAAGAAAGCTAGCAAATATGATGCATATGGACTGGATTGTCTGAAAGGTTGCTTCAGAATTAGTCAAAAAGATGTCATGGAGTACTAGCACAATATGTTAAAACCCTTGTTCCTTGCTCAATATTCAATTTTGCCATCTTTTTATTGTTTTCAAGCTTTATGTTTAGTAGTTCCCTTATTGGCTGATTTCCACCCTTACTCCTCCCCACCCTACCTCCCGGCCACCCCCCACCAGCATCTGTTTCTGAACCCAGAACTGTGCTGGGAAAGACCCCACAATAGAATCATAGGAAGATGAGAAGATCAAACAGGAAGGATACACAAGAGATTATCTAATCCAAGTATCCCCCTCTCAACATGAGGTAGGTGCCACTAGGACAGGTGGTGCTTTACCTCCTCTCTGGCATATATCCATGGATAAAATAAGAGGAGGAGAAGCCGTCCAGAGAGTCCAGCTACCTGGAGCTGCTGTAAAATCAACTCTCTGCCTTTGGCCATTGACAGAATATTGTAAAGTTTTTTCCTGGGCCTGACTAGCTGTTTTAATATACCTCCTCAGTCTCTCTTTCTTGGCTTCACAGATACGCTGCATATGCCACCCTTTACTCTCTTCTCCCCTTCCCTCCCCTCTCACCATCACTCAGCTTTCCTTCATTTTCCTTCCTTAATTCTTGTTTTCACTTCATTTACCTAACTAAACCAAATATATAACTAATTGCAGTCTTTAGCTCCATTATACCATTTGCTCTGCTTGTGTAATATACCCTTTCCCTCCCTTAGTGTTTGCCTTGTTTATTGAGACAGTTTACCTCTTTCGGGTGGGGCTTTCTGTGACTCTGTACAGCACCTAACACAATAGAGTCCCATTTGTGGTTGATACTTGAATATTACCAAAATAAATTGTACAGATAAATGATTAATAATAATGGTCATGTCTGAACTTAAACTCTAGAACCCCTTTTGCATGCCATATTTATTTTTATTTCTTTATATTTAAATTAATAAAACAATGCCTATCAAAGTTTCTTTGTGTACCAACACATTATTAATAATACAATGCATGCCAGCAACATTAAAGCAAGCATTACCACAGGAAGCACCTTATTAATCCTCTCAGTCACCTAAAATCCTGTTGCAGTTAGTTGCCTCTCTCTTCTTTTACCTGTCATGTTGGGCTTCTTTCTTTCTTCTCATTTTCTATCCTCTCTGCCCTTTATTCTTTCCCTGACTCTGACTGTGCCACCTGAACAAGTCATGACTTACCTGATTCGGTGGTGCTTCAGTCTGATGTAGCACCACACTAAGACCTCCAGCAGTGTTATCACCTGTACTTGTGACTAAGATAATTAGCTTCACCATGTATATTATAGACTCCTGTGAAATATGTGTCTCTGCAATAAACTCTGAAACAAAACCCATTTCTATTATTAGGAGTTAGGAAGGACTAATGAGGACTTCTTCCTTAGTGCTTCGGATAAAAGGTTCACAACAGGAACCTGCACACTAACGTTATTGAAAGTCATGTAAATATTTTATCAGTTGCTAGACAGCAGGCTTCACAGTCGGCATGGCAACGGAGAAAGGCTCATTTCTTCTAAAACTGAAACAAAATGTTAAAAATGAATGAAGAAGCCTATCCTGCCTAGCCTAAAATTGGTTTTATCAAAATATTACTAACATTAGAGAAAATGAATTTTGATAGAAGTTATAGCACACATAAATGTTACTTTTTTTACATAAGTCTGTCTTAGTTCACTTGTAATGAACCATATTACTTTTCAGTTGTAATGCTTGCATTAATCATTATCCTCCTCTGACATCTGCATGGCCCTGAGACAATTGGTCCTACTGATTCATTGGCATCAGTGGGATTTTCATGTTTGGAATAAGTTAAGGAATAGGCCCCACATATTAAAATGATATGATCCCACGAATTAAAATGATATGATATTGGCTACATATTTGTCTATAGTTCTTAAATTTTTTTCTTATCCCAATTGCATATTTTTTTTTACCTTGCTGAGTCTTCTGATATTAATTTTAACTGATGATTGAACTATTAAAATCTTTACTTGAAGCAACCACCTTATACAGCTATATACATAAGTTTTCAAGCATTTTAA
The DNA here is from genome assembly GCF_030867095.1 of Alligator mississippiensis. Lineage (NCBI taxonomy): Eukaryota > Metazoa > Chordata > Crocodylia > Alligatoridae > Alligator > Alligator mississippiensis. The sequence goes on from NC_081824.1 coordinate 392,945,155, forward strand.
TCTTGCAAAGAATAAAGTTACACTTACTTTCATATTATCCTTAGATTTTAGTTCAGTAAAACTTCAGATAGACTTTTCCTTTATGTTTTCAGATATGTATATATGATTATGCATTAATTTTTCTTTTTGTAATCAAAAAACATACTGTGCTACATTATGGAAGCTGAGCTGTTACTCTCCCTTCCTTCCTTTAGTCTGTGATGGTAGTCAGCCTTGATTTAATGAAAGCAGTTACACACAACCTCTCAGAAGCAACTTCTCCCTTTTTCTAGTTTTTGGATAACATTATTTTAAATCTTCACAATCAGGAATGGCTCCTCTGTTCACGTATCTATTTGTGGTACTCTTATGTGTTCTGTTATCATATTATCTGGCTGCTTCACCCTTTATCCACCTCCCCCCTCCCCCGACACATCATCCATAGAAGATGGGGTGATACAGTTATCTGCATTTTACAGGTGGGGACCAAGGTCACAAAGGAATCCTGTGGCAGAGTTAATCTGACTTTATAAAAAATATACAATATATACGATTATCATCAATATCATTTCATAGATTTCATAGATATTCGGGCTGGAAGGGACCCTGGAGGATCATCGAGTCCAGCCCGCTGCCCCAGGGGCAGGAAGTCAGCATGGATCATATGATCCCAGCAAGATAAGCATCCAAATGTGTCTTGAAGGCGTTCAAAGTGGGTGCTTGAATCGCCTCCAGTGGTAGTTTATTCCAGAACTTGGGGGCTCGGACAGTGAAGAAGTTCTTTCTTATGTCCGGCCTGAATTGGTCATGGCAGAGTTTGTGACCATTCGATCTTGTCATCCCTTGGGGTGCTCTGGTGAACAGACATTCCCCCAGATCCTGATGAGCACCCCTGATAAATTTATAGGTGGCCACCAAATCACCCCTGAGCCTGCACTTTTCCAGGCTGAAGAGCCCCATGGCTCTCAGCCTCTCATCATAAGGTCTGTTTTCCTGACCTCTGATCATGCACATGGGTCTCCTCTGCACTCTTTCTAGCTTCTCCACATCCTTTTTGAATTCTGGAGCCCAAAACTGGATGCAGTACACCAAGGCCGAGTACAATGGTAGAATGCCATCCCAGGATTTACTTGAGAAGCATCTATTGATGCAAGCTAGTGTTTTGCTTACTTTACTAGCCGCAGCATCACACTGGAGGCTCATGTTTATCTTGTGGTCAATCATGACTCCCAAGCGCCTTTCATCTGTAGTGCTAAACAGTGTAGCACTGCCGAGCCTATGAGCATGCTGTAGGTTTTTCCTCCCAAGGTAGAGAACCTTGCATTTTTCGGTGTTGAACACCATCAGGTTCTCATCCGCCCATTTCCTGAGCCTGTCGAGATCCACCTGGATCACCCTCCTGTCCTCAGGTGTGGATGCTTTACCCCAGATTTTGGTGTTGCCAGCAAACTTGGCCAGTCCGCTTCTGACATCAATGTCCACATCATCTTCATTGATGAAGATGTTAAATAGTATAGGCCCTAGGACAGAGCCTTAAGATGCACCAAGATGATTGGCTCCCATCACCCACCACCCTCTGGGTCCTACTGCGGAGCCAATTCCCCAGCCAGCAGATCATGGTGAGGTCAAGGCCACAGTTAGCCAGCTTAGCCAAAAGGTGATCATGGGATACCAGATCAAAAACTTTTTTAAAGTCAAGATATACAACGTTTATCTCTTTCCCCTTGTCCAGGTGATAAGTCACCTGGTCACAAAAGGAAATGAGATTGGTCAGGCAAGACCTACCCACAACAGACCCATGCTAGGTATCCCTCAGGATATTGCCTTCATCTAGTCTGTTAAGGATGGCCTCTTTCATAATCTTTTCAAAGACCATCCCCAGGATAGAGGTCAGGCTGATGGGCCTGTAGTTAGCCGGATCTACTTTCCTCCCTTTCTTAAATATAGGCACGACATTGGCCCTCTTCCAATTATTGAGCACTTCACCAGAGAGCCAAGAGCTCTCCAAGATCCATGCCAGGGGCTGAGCTATGATGTTCACCATCTCCCTGAGTACTCTTGGGTGTAACCCATCAGGGCCGGCTGACTTGAAGGTATCCAGCCTGTCAAGGTGTTCCTTCACAAAGTCAGCTTCAATGGAGGGTGAGGAATCTCCCTCACCTGGGCCTCCCTGACCCATAGTGGGCAGGGCCGTCCCATGGGACTGGTGAAAAACTGATGCGAAGTACCCATTAGGAAGTTAGCTTTTTCCTGGGCATCACTTGTCAGTTGCCCTATCTGGTTTAGCAGGGGTCCAATGTTGCCCTTGCTTTTTCCCCGGATCCCCACATATCTAAAAAAGGACTTTTTATTTTCCTTGATATTTGTAGCTAGCTGGAGTTCCATCACAGCCTTGGCTTTCCTGGCAGGCTTAGTTTAAAGCCCAGTGGAGGTCAGCCAGTCTGGCTGAGAAGAAGATCATAGATTAACAACAGCATATGCTATTGTTACCCAGAGAACCACAGCTGAGGGGATAGTCTCCTATATTGTAATTTTGAAATTATTTTTTTCCCTAATCCAAATATGTGCAAATAATAGAGCTTTGTTTTCTTTATGAATAATCAGAGCAAGAAAAGATTAATTCAACCCCCTGAGTTAGCCAATAGTCTGTGACTATGGAACTCAATTTGTAAATTGAAGACACAGGGTCAAATCATCCCTGAGCTGTACAGACTTCAATATAGAATTTGGATTTGGAGCAGGGACTTGAACCTAGACACACACACAGATGAGTTTCCTTACCACCAGGCTAATGATATTATAGGCAAAAAGTCCTAGTGCCTGAGGGACATACCCTGAGTGATCCTGACATACCCTGGTTTGTATGTAATGTGTTTGGGTATAGTTGAAACAGGAAAGATTGCTTAATATGGAATGTGGTCCTGTGCATCTTTCTCTATTTTGACCAGAAATTCAGCTGTGGATCTGAGAAACCAAACCTATTTAAAACTTTTTATCAAAACAGACACATTCCTTCAATAAATTTCCTTGTAAAAATCTGGATCTTCTCTAGGGATACAAAAGAAAAAGTTTATTCCACAAATTTCCAGAGTTCTATAAATTATATACATTTATAAATCTATATATTCTTAAATTCTATAAATGATTGTATTTAGATTTCCCTCCCCTGGTTTTCAGAGGCAGGTTTGAAATCCCACACTTGACTTCTTTTAACCCGCAACTCTCTTCTGTTGCACATTAACTTATCTCATTGCCACTATGTGAAGTGTTTTTACAGCACTGGAATATCTCAAGTGTCAAGTATAGGGAAGGGAGGCACTTTTAAAAATATCAAACACATTTTTATTGCTCTGATTTTCTTTTCACACCCTAAAATATTTTAAGATAGAAATAATATTGCTGCTTCAAATGACCCTTGCTGCTCATAATTTATTTGGAAATGGTTCAGAGGGATATGAATGTTTATAGGCTGTAGCTACATAGGCTCTGAATGAGTTAGTCTAAGAATAACATGGCTTGCTATCTCTCTCTATTTTATTAATGTTAATTATCATTAACAAATTTTAAAATAAGGAACTGTTATTCTTTTCCTACACTGCTTTGATAGTGTTCCTAAAAAAAATGTAATTTTTTTTGTTTCTTGTCAATTCATACAAAATAATAATACAAAAGCTATAAACATCTGTAGCTATAAATTGCTTGCCCTTTAATACCTTCAAATATGATTCATGTGTTTTATTGATAGTCTAAAACCAGATTTTTTATTAAAATGTTTAGCAAGCAGCTTGATAGTTCTGAATTATTTTATTTATTTATAAATAGATTTTCATCTAATAAGTGGTCAGTGTAGCTAAAATAATGGAGAAAGAGAATGGCAGACTGATAAGATCAATAATATAGCTGAGAGCAATGGTAGGGAAGCTGATGGAATGAGCAAGTCCAAGGAAGATAAGAGAGAGAAGAGTGGGGGAGAGAGAGATGCATTAACATGAACTTATGCACAGAGCTGAGAGATAGAAGATTTAGAGACTCGAGGAGGTATGTTTTCAGTTATAATCAACAATTATTTTCATAGAGGCACTATTCATTTCTATTTACTTAAATGGCATTCTGTATATTAGTGACTTGGTGTGGCAGGGCACCTTTGGGTGCCTGCCACTTTAAGCAGAAGCAGAGGCAGGCAGCTACCAGGTGCCTGATGAGGGCAGCCACGTTGAACAAAAGGCATATAAAGGGTTCAGTTTGCTTCTGCTAGGGGAGGCAGAAATATTGCCTAGCTAAGCTGCAGCAGGAACAACCTTAAAGGTAAGGGCAGGAGCTTATGGTGATGGTTTGGAGGCTCCGGGTCCTGGGCATGACCTAAAACTACACCCTGCTGGGGAAGCATGGCCTGGTGGGGCTCCGGGTGGCATGGGAGTCCCCAGGAAATGCCAGGCCAGTTGCCTCCCTGTTGAAAGGTGAGGAGGGGTACCTTAACTCCAGCCCCCATCTTTGGGTGGGTTTTGGAGGCAGTTTGTGGAGTAGTGGGGGCCAGGTATCCTCATCTGTAGGCACCTGAGCCCAGCACAGATACAAGGTCCTGGAGATCCCAGAGGGCGTAGTGTGGAGAACATTGGGAGTCCCCGCACAGAGTAGGGCTGAAGTGTGAGTAGGCCTGAAGGACTGTGTGTGTCAGGGGGCTGAGTAGGGATGAAGTTGAAGTAGGCCTGGAGGACAGCCCAAGGGGTGGACTAAGTAGGTTGAATGGGAGTAAACTTGAAGGACAGAGTAAGGGCCAGCCCCATGAGAAGTTGTGCCTGGTGAGAGACTTGGGGCAGGATTAGTCCAGAGTTTAACATAAAGCTGGACCACAAAGAGTAATATCTACATAGAGATAGAGATCTATCTATCGAGAGATCTCCCTCTATCTTGAACTCCAGAGATCTTAACCTTTTTCAGGTTGAATAAACATTTATTATGTTATAATAATTCAGAAAAAAAAAGTGCAAATGTGTTTAGTTTTGTACTGAAATTGAACACCATTTTCATTAAAATTGTATCCTGAAGTGATGTATATAAAAGGTTTTGATAGTTTCTGTACATTGTCTTGATGTGATGTGGAATCTTGAAATCATAGTAAGGAAACTTCTGGAGATCATTTAGCCTAGCTCCTTGTATTAATGCAGGATGAAGTATTTAGATGTTTGGTTAATCTATTATTCCTTTGCCCTTACCTTAGAAAGATGTTTGTTAAATACTGTCTAATATCTAATGTGAAACTTATTTGCTCATTCTTTTTCTAAAAGAATTGTGTGGATAGTCTAGTGTTCATTTTGATAGAGTTTTAGTTTGGGGCTATTTGATTATATAAGTGTGCACATGGCTATTTTTATTTATATTGGAGAAGACAAGGTTGAAGAAGTTCACCACTTAAATGCAAAGTGATGAGGTCATGTTCCTGTGTGCCTACAGAAATTCCTTCCACAGTCTCAGACTGGTCCCTGAGAAAGTTTTGACTCTACAAAGATGTGCTTTATTCTTCCTGTAGAAAGTTTAGTTGTGCCTAGAATTGCTAACTGCTACAGACAGCAAGGAATGAGAACCTGTGTTTGAATCAATATTCTATGAGAAGAAGCCAGTGTGGAAATTTAAGGATAAATTTGAAGTATTTCAGGTAGCCTGATTACTGAGAAAGTACAATGTGGCATTCTGTATTAGTTGGAGATTCTTAAATGGTGATAGCTTATGCCCAGATATATTATATTGTTGTAATCCAGACAACAGATGACAAAGGGACTGTTAAACAAGATTAAATCATTATTGGCCAAGGTGGAATGGAATCTCCTAACTAACCACAGATGGCAAAAAAAATGTTACTTATATAAGGTGTTTCAGCATCACTAAAGAATCCAAGAGCACTCCCAGTTTATAGATTAAATTGTCTAACTGAGCAGGTGTACCTTCAAGAAGACAGTTGTTGAGCACAGTGTAAAGTACTTTTCTCTGCCTGCCAAAAAAAGATTGATCATCTAATTGGGGTTTTGTTATTTATCTCTGAGCTCATGCCATTGAAGGTTCGGATCATCGTAATGTTATTTGTATGATCTTGTGTGTTAAAAGTTAGGGTTGTGTCTCATTGCATGTTCTGCAACTTCGGTTCATGTCATCTGGTGAGTACTTGGAGTGACTGCCTTTGGATGCTAAGAAGGATCATAGAGATAATTTAGTCTTGTAGGAGTCTACAGTTAAGCAATATAGTGGTAGAGCTGCAGTTTCCTTCATTATTACTGTATGCATGAGACAGAAAAAGAAAAAGAAAGAAGGAAGGTCTTTATTGAATTTATAGATCTAGGGTCCCTCCGCTCCCCCTCCCCCCCCCCCCCAGGTAGTACAGTCACCTACCCTGGAGATCTTTAAAAAAACACTTGATGTGCACCACCTTGCTGGGGTCATCTGACCCCCGCGGTCTTTCTTTCTCAAGTGCAGGGGGCTGGACCTGATGATCTTGTGAGGTCTCTTCCACTTGAACCATTGATACTTCTTTCAGGTGACACAGTTGTATCTCAAAGTGATCAGTGTTGCATACTTTACAGGGATCTAGACAGATAAAAATATAAATTCTTAGGTTCTGAGATAGTAGTTTCCATTAGATGGACATGTAGTTGGTCTTTGTCTAGCTTCTTCATGAATTTGCTTAAGAAACTGAAGTCAAATGTTCAAGGTAGGATTCAAACAAAATTCAAAGAAAGTTAGAACTTGGATAATATTGGATAATAGGAAATTATCCAACTGAGCAAAATATGAAGATTGTTTTTGGTATGTAATTAGATTTTTTGGCAATCAAATATATAAAAAAGATATCCCAAATGTACCTGTTTGTGTTGAACTAAATTTAATGGAATACAAGTGAAAAATCAACCAACCAACCAAAAAACAAACAAACAAAAAAACCTTGCATATTAGAGAGCTATGTCAGTTTCTGGATTTTTAAATCATTACTTACAAAAACTAAAACACATCTAGGCAGAAGGATTTGTAAAATGTTAAAGGTATGCAATATCAATATGCCATCCAATATTACCAAACAACTGCATTTAAAGAAAGTGGTATTGTTGATGTTGTTTTTCATAACTAATCTGTAGGATAATTCATTTATGCAATTCACAATTTTAAATTACTGTCTGAAAAAGCAAAAACCACTCTGTTAATTGAATGTAGAAATTAGTTCATATTTCTCATAGCTTCAGAAAACTAGCTGGGGATATATTAAATCCAGTTGGACACTGACATAATTACTGGTGTGGTACACTTGGATGCAAATTGAATTTAAATTACATCTTTTTTCAGTTCAGTTAACAAAACTATTGCTTCCACAACATTTGTTTTTGTTTGTTTTATTGCTTCTTCTGTTCCAAAGAAAGAATGAATCCTGAAATAATTGTTTTCCGTAGAATTGTAACCTTTTTAACAGTCCAAATAAAATAAACTGCTGAAGCTTTATTGCAGAGCATGATGATGTTCATGCTCTCTGTAGACCCATTTAATCACTGGACATGAAGATTATTTTGTGCATGTGAAAATAAAACAGTGTTAAGTTTGTATTAATTATTATGCATCCTTCATACAGATTAATTTTGATTCATCTGTCATTTAGATGTTTGTGGTTTTGGTTTAGATTAAACCTTCTCATAAACCTAGTATAATTAATGGAATACATTATTCTTTTACTTCTGGTACTGGTTAAGTTAGTTATGGTCACTTTTTGTCCCTCTTTCTGTTAATCAAGTTTATTACATTACTCATCTTTTCTTGTTACATATAAGTTGCTTTTAGCAGCAGACGTTTCTCAATTAGAGATCTTGTCATGATCAGCTGGTAAGTTATTTTACACCTCTTGCTCTTTAAAGCCTTTGGTGTCAGATGTGTAAGTAAGTCAAATAATCACATTCAGATTGAAATGTTTTTGGCTATATCTTGATTTAGAAGTGCTTATAAGTCTCTATGCAAACCTCAGCATTTTCACAAATATGAGAACTCTAGAATACTGCAAATCTTAATTCCCTAAAACTCTCATGATGTACAAACCCAAATCTGAATTTCCTTTTTCTAATGAAATTTGCACTTAAACTTCATAGTTAAAAAGAAATAAATGAATAACAGGAGGAATGAGTGCAGCAAGAGTAGTCATCTTACATAGTTTTGCCTGTGAACCTTAAAAGAGATCATAAAGCTAGAACATACTGCTATTCAGACTAATGAAACTCTTCCACATCCAGTTACTAATTCTTGGACATTTGTTAATAGTTCTGAATATACAGAAATTGCTTGACAAAATGTATGAAATCAACAGACACAAGCAGTGAAAGTCATTTTTGGGGAGAGGGTTGTTTGAAGACATCTATGTTAAATACATTGTCCCCTTTAATGTTTCTTATTAGGTGCTACAACTATAGAAAAATATGATCTTAGGACAAATATATGGATCCAGGCCGGAGTGATGAATGGAAGGAGGCTTCAGTTTGGTGTAGCTGTCATCGATGATAAACTCTTTGTTATTGGAGGTCGGGATGGTTTAAAGACGTTAAATACAGTCGAATGTTACAATCCAAAAACCAAGGCTTGGACTGTCTTACCATCAATGTCAACACATAGGCATGGTTTAGGTAAGAAAATCATTTTTTAAAGAATCTGTTTTTGGAAATGTGCAATTGATAATGTAAATGTTGGTATTTTTTAAGCTACATTGAACAATGATTGGTTGGGGCTCTTACTCTTTGCTTTTAAATACCTGTATTAAATTACTCAAATTATAATACTGTGTTCTATAAAATATAATTATATAGACATAAAATAATTTACAAGTTTTCTATTCTGTGTGTGCATATGAAAAATAAATATATGATATAAATGTTAAATAAAAAGCCCTATTAATGTAATATAGGGAGAGGGAGGGCAACAAGAGAAAACTGAACTTTGGAAAGTTTTACCTTATAGTCCAGGTGGTTTGGTTTTTATGTTTTTGGGGGTTTTTTTACAATGTTTATTAATAATAATGATAATAATAATGATATTATTATATTCAACTTATTTGATTAAACAACGAAGATATATGGTGCTTTTCCATGTTTTATAAGAGCTTGGGATTTGCTGGAAGATATGGAAACAGGGTACATCATTTTAGCAGTGGCCATAGGCTAATAACTTTGGAAGGCACTCGAAGAAGTGGTTTCGGCAGCAGCAGTAACATCACCTGTGACGTGCTCCCCCAAGTAGTACCTCAGATAAATCTTTACTGTGGTGCTCACTTCTGATCCTATTAATCAGACCTTGTATCTGTGCAAGCATACACCAAGGTATCTTTACACTCCAAAGCTCACAACTATATGACTATATTGTTCGCAGTTCATCAGCTGACACAAACATCTGAATAAACCCAAAATTTATTATATTGAAATAGTAAATCCTGATTTTGTAAGTTTCTTATTACCGATATTTCAGCCATCCATTCTCCAACACTTGAATGTAACGTTTTATTTTTTAGTGTTATACATTGACAGTTGTATTTGTTGGCAAAAAAATGAATGGCAGGTTGTCCTGCTCAGAGTGAAAGTGAGACAGTATTTTTGGACACTTACATTTTAAAAAATAGTAATTTTTATTTTTATAACAATTCTGTTCACTTTGTTGACTGGTATTTGAGATGCTTTTTGTTTCCAACATTTTTACTTTCCATGGGAAAACTTTGGGTTTTTTTTCAATGGGGAAGATAATCCAGTAAATTTGTTCTATTTACTTCCATGTTTATACTCCAGTGATTATCAGCAATGAAATGATTATCAAATCTCAAAAATATTTTAAGTTGGGCTGCAAAAATACCCTTAAATTTTAAGTAACTGTGACTAAGGGATGGCATTTTCTCTCTTAAAAAGCCATGTGGAGTCCATAGGACTTTCCAAGTAGAATATAGCATTTAAAAGGTATAGGAAACTGACCTATTTGATCTGTTGAGGTTTCTAGTTTGATAGAATCATTATAGAATCATGAAGACTGGAAATGGAAAAGACCTGTTAGGTCATCTTGTCCATCCCCTTGAGTTATAAGCTGTAGCATTATCTTGTTTTTTTCATTTTACTCTCAAACTTTGTTCTCTCCATAGGTATTTTTCTCCTTTCTTCATTTTCTTCTTGAAGTTACATTGCAGCAGTAGTTTATGTACTTTTTAAATTGAAGTAACATATATAATCCGATGCTGTAAATTTGATTATGATTAACTACCTGTGTAGTTTATTTGATAATGGATGACATCCACCTCAAGTGTAATGTTCTAATATTTGGAAATAATCAACACTTGACCTGGACTAAAATTAATCTGTTAGTAAATGAAAGTATTATGTTACACTGAAGCAGAAAATAGAGCGAGTTAAAGGTATATTAAATGTCATATGCAAAAAATGTGATGAAAAACTTCATCAAGGGTAAAGTTGTCATCTTGCCTGGGCATTGTTCTCAAGTGATGCCCTTTCTTCCAGTAGAGTTGCTTCAAAATTGAGAATATAATTTGTTCCCAAGAATATTACAAATTCATTAATTTATGTTACATACTTCACCCCATAAACTCTAAAAATATGGTGGCCTGCTGGTAAATTCTCTTCATGTAGAAAATGTTAAAGCATGCCTTACGATGCCCCCAGTACTGAGGGTAATCTGATAATTATTGTCATAATAAAGAGCAAGGTATGGAAAAACTAACTTTTACAGTAAGAAATACAATATTAAATTATAGGCAGTCCATAGATGTGATCCAGGAAAAAATAAAATTATATAGTTATTTTACCTGAAACAAAGTGAGAGGAATCAAAAATGAAAATGATTTGGATTGGTGAAATCATAGGATCACAGGAAAGTAGGGCTGAAAGGCACAAAAAGTAATTTAGTCCAGCCCCCATTAAAGTCTAGTCAAGTGTCTCTTTAAACTGCTCTTGAAAACTTCTGAAGATAGAGATTCCACAATTACTCTAGGTAGCCTGTTCCAATGCTTGACCACCCTTGTAGTCAGAAAGTTCCTTCTAATCTCCAACCTAAACTTTCCCTGCTTCATCTGAAGGCCATTGCTCCTAGTCTTGTCCCCTACAACTACAGAGAAAAGAGAGCAGGAATCCCTGCATATCTTTCATGCTTCAGTCTACTCAGGTGGATGGAGAGAAGGATTCCTTCCATGCCTCTTAGGGTCTGGAAGTTGCCAAGAACAGCCAAGCACACAGGAGAGGTCCATCCTTTTTTTTCTCACCCTTTCTCTGGAGGGGGAGTAGGGGGCAAGGAGGGAAGGAGGAGGAAGTGGAGATGCAAGAAGACCAAACAGCTCTATTCTGCTGCTCCACAGAGTACTCTATAATCAGCGATTACAGGTGATTACTGATCAGATTTTAAGTATTTGAAGACTGTTATCAAATACTGTCTCAGACTTCTCTTCTCCAGCCTAAATAATCCTAATTATTTCAGTCTTTCCTCAAAAGTCTTGCTTCTCAAGCCCCTAATCATGTTCTGGACTCTTTCTAAACTAATCACATATTTCTTGAAGTGTGGGGCCCAAAACTGGACACAGTACTCCAGTTGAGGCCTCACCAGTGCTGAACACAGTGATTCACTTCCCTTCATTTGCAAGTGATACTCCTGTTAGTACAATCCAGGATACTGTTGGCTTTTCACCAAGAGCACACTGTTGGCTCGTATTCTTTTTATGTTCTATGTAACCTCCAGGTCCTTTTCTGTAGTACTGCAGCCTAGGCAGTCATTACCCAGTCTGTATGTGCATCTTTCCCAGTGTAGAACTTTGCATATGTTCTGAATGAATCTCATCTGATTCATCACAGACCATTTCTTCATGCTGCTCAGGTCATTCTGGATCCTAGACCTACTGTCTTGGATATCTGCAACACCACCTAACTTGGTGTCATCCGCTAAGTATGTACTCAGTCCCCTTATCCAATTCATTACTGAAAATATTAGACCATAGTGAACCTATGACAGGCCCCTGAAGAACCCCACTTGATAGCTTCTCCCAACTAGATATCGAGTCACTGATGATTACTTGTTCACTACTAGTTACGTATCCTTCTTACAGTACTTTAGTCTGTATATCCTTAGCTTGTTAATGAGACTGCTGTAGGAGGCAACATCAAAACCTTGGCTAAAGCCAAGGTGTACCATATCCTCTGCTCTCCCCCATTCCCAAAGGCTGTCATCTCATCTTAGAAAGAAATCAGGTTCCCTTTTCCAGTCATCTGAGATCTCACCTGACCTGCAGAAGTTCTCAAAGAGGATAAGCAATGGCTCTGAAATTACCTCAACAAATTCCTTTAGTATCTTAGAATGCACCCCTCTGGCTCTGCCAACATGAAAGCATCTAGCTTCTCTAGGTAATTTTAACCTATTTTTGCATTAATCTAAGCAATCTTTCTCCTTCTCTATCTTTACTGCCAACTACTCTTATCACCTGGTAGCTGCTTCTGTTTGCAAAAGCTGAAGCAAAAGGGACATTAAGTACTTCAGCCTTCCCAAATCTAGATTGCTTTCTGCATTTCCTAAAGAATGTGTTGTTTCTCTGGTCTTCCTCTAACTTTTAGCATAAATTGCAATAAAAAGGGATATTACAAGTATGTCCCATGCAAGATGCATCTCACTGCCTTAGCCTTCCTAATTTTCTCTCTGCATGCCTAAGTGATACTTGTACATTCCCTAGTTCTGCTCATTTGTTTCTTTCTATCACCTGTCCTTTCATTATTCTCCATCTGAATTCTGGTTTGCTTTGTGCAATTCCTCATATTCCCCTTTTTCTTCTCCTTTCTGTATATAATCCTCTAATATTATCCTACCATGTTCTATTCAACTTCATCAACTACTTGGCAGTGGTAGTCCAATCATTGTTTCAACTTTTTACAGGATTCTTTTTTGAGTTTAAGCTCATTGAAGAGGTTGCTGTTTAGTCAGGCTGGTCTTCTGTTTAACTTCCCATTCTTTTATTGCTCTAGCTTGCTCCTGCACACTTTGAGAGGCTCCTTAAATTAAAGCTAATATCCTGGATTCCCTTTCCTCTCAGACTTGTCTCCCAGGGCCACCAGTTCCATGAGTTTGTGAAAGAGTGTTTGTTCATTTTTTAATGTTCAGTCTCCTTATTCTGCTCCTTTCTGTATTTCCTCTCCTTAGGTTCTTGAACTCTATCATTTCATGATCATTGTCATCCAAGTTACCTCCTGCCTTCACATTCTCAACCAATTCCTCTGTGTTTGTGAGTAGCAAGTCAAGAGGAGCTCCCCCCTAGTTGGTTTCTCTACCATCTATATATATATAAAAAAAAAAAATCCTCATCACACTCCAGGAATTTGCTGGACTGCTTGCACACTGCTGTTTCTTGCTGAGCAGAGATTCCAATAATTAAATAATGTGATAAAATATCCTGACAAAGACCATGTGATAAGTGAATGTCTGTTCTTGAAATACATTATATGAATGAAAACTTAAGAGAAGTTCTGAGTAGTCTATGATCCACAAGTATTTGCCAACACATAGTAAAAGTCACTCTGTGGTATCTTCTGGTGATGAGAGTGGTCTGGTTCAAAACTCACTGTAGTAACAACATGAAAAAAAATCTTATTTCACTATGTATGTCTGTAGCTAGTCAAATGTGTTTCCACATATTAGGTTGTGTCCTATGAAATCACTGAGGGGGAAGAGAGAACCATATATTGCTCATAGAGGGTAGGAAGTGGGATGGAGGTACTGATTACCAAGGATCCTAGTTTTCTCTAATTTAAAAATATCCCCAGTTTTTGGATTTTAAAAGTTACCCCAAATCCACATTTCTCTGTGATTTAAAATGAAACAGTAGTGTTTCATTTTAATCATGGAAAAATGTGAATTTGGGGTTATTCTTTTATATCCAAAAATATATTTTTATTTATCAAAGAAAACCAGGATCCCTGCTGATTTTACAGTGGGCCCCAAAAAAACATTAGGCTGCAAAAGTGTTAGATAACATATAACTTAAGTAGGATCATTTGATCATGTTAAAACTTTCATTTTGTACTGTATAAATATGGGCCATTCTTTAAAATTTAACTGGGTTAGTGAAGAAATAAATAAATTGTATATATCCTTTCTTGAGAATAATGACATTTTCTAATATGTTAAAAAGATAATGAAAACAAGACCAGGATAATGGTTCAAGTAATTAGAAGAAGAGCACAACTCTTTTCTATCTATATAATACCAAAATTGTTGTGATACATGTTGCATTGTGTCCCAAGAATTCTTTATTCCTTATTGGGTTCTTTTTAATATCTTTTTCCCCAAGATCCCATACAAATATTATTTTAATGAATGCCCTATTGAATGAGAAATGATTGTCAGAATTTTTTGTCCATCTGCTTTCTAAAATATAAATTGAAACATTCTTAAATTGACGGCATGATAAAAGCTTGGTATAATTAAAAAAAATGTTTTGTAGGTCTACTTATTATTACACATTTTAGACTAATGCCACTGTTGGCTTTAATAGAATTATTTTTTATTTGAATCATTGCAGTTAAAATTGGAATCATGCATATGATGCAAATTCTTTTTTTCAGTGCTGTAAACCTTTGCACGGTCTCCTGTAGGAATTATTTGACCAATAGATCTGCTGATACCAGCAAATAAGACAAGGAAATATGTAGGATCTTGCAATAAACTGCGTTCCTGTTACTATATAGGCTTTCTGTTCACAATAGAACGTGATGTCTTGGTGGACGTTGTGCTTTTTGAGAATCTTCAGTAATAGGATGAAAGATTGTAGAAGTAAAAGCAATTGGATGGGGATTCTAGAAATATTTCAGCCAACAATGATTAGAGCACTACTGCAACATAGTCGATAAAGTAGAAAACAGCATGGCAGGGTAATATTAGGGGGCAATAGAGAAAAAGGAGAGTCAAAGGAAAAAAAATAAAAGAAATGAAAGAGATGAAACCAGAAATTATATGAGGAAAGAGAAAAGATCTTGAGAGAGAGAGGACAAGAGGTAGAAGAAAACAAATGAATAGACTGACAATGAGAGAGGGAAAACTGGAAGAGTTGTGATATAAGAGAAATAGATCTAGGAGGCATAGGAAAGATTAAGGGAAGGAAAAAAATGGAAAAAGTGCAAGTGAACATATGAGAGTAAGAGGAAGAAACAATCCAGTGACAGGGGGGAAAAAATTAGATAGCAGTATCAAGATAATGGCCTGGATTGGAAATGGAAAACAAAATATAAATTGATAAGGTTCATGGAAGTTATGTGCCAAATATCTATATGAAAAAAAGTCTGAGAGGGAAAAAGAGAGAGAAGAATAAGTTTGAAATTAAGGAAAGTAAGAAAGGTCTTGATGTTATTTAGAAGAAAATATTGAGAAATTAAATGGAAATAGTGGTTTGTATAAAATAAGATACAAAGGGTTTAAGACTGACAATACATTTCAACTTGATATTGAAGATAAGGTTGATAAACTGGCTAGAACATTTGGGCTTAGAGAGTAGTAATTAATGGCTTGATATCTAGTTAGCAGGCAGTACCAAGTGTCCCAGAGGCTGGTCCTGGGGCTAGTTTTCTTCAATGTCTTCATCAATGACCTAGAAGATGGCACTGAGTGAACCCTCAGCAAGTTTGCAGATGACACCAAGCTGGGGAGAGTAGTAGATATGCTGGAGGGTAGGGCTAGGATTCAGAGTAACTTAGACAAATTGGAGGATTGGACCAAAAGAAATCTTATGAGGTTCAACAAAGACAAGTGCAAAGTCCTGCACTTAGGATGGAATGATCCCATTCATCAGTACAGGCTGGAGGCAGACTGCCTGGGCAACAGCTCTGCAGAAAAGGACCTGACGGTGGACAGTAAGCTGAATATGAACCAACAGTGTGACTTGTTGCAAAGAAGGCTAACGGCATACTGGGGTGCATCAGTAGAAGTGTTGCCAGCAGGTCAAGGGAAGTGATTATTGCCCTCTATTCAGCACTGGTGAGGCTACATCTGGAGTACTGTGTTCAATTTTGCCCCCCCCCCCTCCCCCCTGGCTACAGAAAGAATATGGACAAATTGGAGAGAGTCCAGTGGAAGGCAAAAAAAAAAAAATGGTGAGGGGGGTTGAGGTACAGGACCTATAAGAAGAGATTGAGGGAACTGGGTTTATTTAGTCTAGAGGAGAGGATACTGAGAGGGGATTTAATAACAGTCTTTAACTACCTGAAGCAGGGCTCAAAAGAAGATGCATCTAGACTGCTCTTTGTGATGGCAGAAGACAGAGCAAGGAGCTACAGTCTCAAGTTGCAGCAAGGGACATTTAAGTTAGATATTAGAAAGAATTTTCTCACTAGGAGAGTAGTAAAACACTGGAACAGGTTATCCAGGGGGGCAGTAGAATCTCCATCCTTGGGTTATCTCCTCTGACTCAGCTAGACAAAACTTTGGCTGGGATGATATAGTTGGGGATGGTTCTTCTTTGAGCAGGGGGTTGGACTAGATGACCCCTTAAGGCCCCTTGCAACCCCAATTTTCTATGATTCTATAATGGCAAGTTGAGTGAAGGATAATCGAGGTCTATGTTGTGCATAACTTTTTTGTCAATAGGAGGATAAGGAGGAGGGCCTGTAACCAAGGTCTCCCACTTTCTGGGCCATTACTATTATTACTAGGCTTTATATTGTAATTACTCGGTCTTTACAGGCAAGGTCAGCTCCCAAAATACTGTGCCAGGCAGCACAGTTTGAGGTGAAGGCGAGCAGCCTCAGTGATGAAAGAACAGGTTAAGAACTATTTAAGTAAGCTGGACATGTACAAGTCCATGGGGCCAGATGCAATGTATCTGAGGGTGCTGATGGACAGGGATCCCGGTTTTCTCTGATTTAAAAAAAAAAAAAAACTCCCCAATTTTTAGTTTAAATAAGTAACCCTAGATCCACATATTTTCTGTGATTTAAAATGAAACACCACTAAATATAGATCTGTATTTCATTTTAATCATGGCAAAATGTGGATTTGGGGTTACTTTTATTTACCCAAAAATTGGGTGTGTTTTTTTTTTTTTTAAGTGAGAGAGAACCAGGATCTCTGATGGAGTTGGCTCACGATTGCACAGCCACTGGCCATTATCTTTGAAAATTCATGGCAATTGGGGGAAGTCCTGGATGATTGGAAAAGGGCAAATATAGTACCCATCTTTAAAAAAAGGGAAGAAAGAGGATCCAGGGAACTACTCACCCTAGGTACTGGAAAAATCATGGAGCAGGTTCTCAAAGAATCCGTTTCAAAGCACTTGAAGGAGAAGAAGGTGATTAAGAACAGTCATCATGGATTCACCAAAGACAAGTCGTACTTGACCAAACTGATTGCCTTCTATGATAACTGCCTCTGTGGAAGTGGGGAGATGAGTGGACATAATATATCTTGACTTTAGTATGGCTTTTGATACTGTCTCCCACAGCATTCTTGCAAGCAACTTAAAGAACTATGGATTGGATGAATGGACTGTAAGATGGATAGAAAGCTGGCTGGAGCATCAGGCTTAATGGATAGTAATCAGTGGTTCAATGTCTAATGGGCAGGCAGTATCAAATGGAATGCTTCAGGGGTCAGTCCTGGGGCCAATTTTGTCCAATATCTCCATTAAACTTCTGGAAGATGGGTTACAGTGCACCTCTGCAAGTTCACAGATGACACCAAGCTGGGGGGGATGGGGTATGGCTAGGATATGGCTAGGATTCAAATTGACCTAGATGAAGTGGAGGATTGGGCTAAAGGAAATCTCATGAGGTTCAACAGGGACGAGTGCAAAGACAGAAGTAACAATTGAAACATTTCAAACACTTTGAAATGTTTCAAAAGGTAAAAGCACACATGCTACGTGGAGTTTTGCTTTTTGTTCCTTGTGCTTGGAGACCTCTGAATTTCTGCTTTGCTGCTGCTGGAGCTGAGTTACAAGAAGAGTATCCCATGCCTGCCTGCCTCCCCCCCCCAACCCCATTGACTCCTACAGTAGGAGCCTGCCCAGAACCAGGCTCTCCAGCCCCAATCCCTTCCACCTCCCCATCCCGTGGTGGAGAGAAGGGGAAGGATCAGAGCATCAAGTCACTACAATCTCCTCTAAAATACCCTGGCTAGAGAGTTGTCTGCATGTAGGCAGAGCAGTTTTGAAATGTTTCACCCCAGGGACACCACAGGACCCATATGTGTCCCAGAGTTGAAACAGTACCATGTTGAGTTGTTTCCAAGCCCATTTCACTAGGAAACATTTCAAAGAATACTTCTGCCTGTACTATAACCCTCTTCATGCACTCTGTGGGGATCTTACTTGGCTAATCCTATCAATTTAGATGACCTTCTTGAGACAAGATGCCTAATTTTTGTGTTGCGATTCTGAAGAAGACTCACCAATGAAAACATTTAGATATGACCTAGAGTGATGAGAGTAAAAGAGTCATATACTGGGGAGATTGGGGACAGTGATCATTATGAAAGACATTGGAGGAAACTGTGGATAAAGGAAAGTGTTGTGAAAAGCCTTGTACCATCAATCCATGCAGGGGAGAGATGAACCCTCTTCTCCATCCATCCCCCCCCCCCCAACTAAATAAGATGTTAGCTAAGAAACTGTTAGGTAAAATCAAAAGTTAGGAGATGCAAAAGGCATAATGTAACCTACTTCTACTGAGTCTAGTTTCTGTAAAGTAATCGTCTCTATCAGAATTTCGTATATTATTATCAGCAATAACATCAACAAGAATGCAGTATTCCTTTTTCGGTACGTACAAACTTGGGTTTATCGTTTAAATGCATTGTTTGGCTCTAAAATAGTAGCAAAGCATTTGTCGTTTAAAGTGCATAATTAGTATTAGGGATCTTTTCACTGAAGCTTTTAAATTATAAGTCACCCCACTGCTTCATCATGCTGTGAACAAATCCAGTTTTCCATTTATTAATAATATTAAAATACTTTCAACTCTGCATGCCTATAACACAGTTCATCGGGAAGGGGGAGGGTTGTCTCTAAATTGTCAACAGTCATAATTTGTATAATACCTCAGTTTGAAAAGGTTTAGATAATAACTAAATTTTAAATTCAGCTACACATTCAAGGGTTAGATATCACATACTTGAGCTTTATAGCAATAGGAGATGTTTGCATGTTGTTCAATACTCAATTTCTTTAGTGATCTTACCTTGCATACAAGGTATTCTTTTGGATTAAAATAAAACCTTAAAGCCAATACTGATGTTAATATAAATTTTCCTCCAGGGATTTTAAATATAATGATTTGAGTCTAAAATCATGTTTCCAAGATGAAGTAATGAGGTGAAGTTGTCCTTGAGTTTTATGGGTTTAAACTTGCCTCAGATTTAGAGAGACAAAAAAACCACATTTAAAATTACTGTTATCAATAAGAGCATAAATTCAAATTGTATTGCAATTACAATGGGATATAGTTAAAAATAACAACACTTACAATATTTAGAAATGCAAGTAAATGTCTACTGATTTATAGAAGTAATAAAGGGTAATTAAAATTCAGTAAATTAGATGTATCATCTCAGTAAATTTATTATGTCTTCACATATTTGGTATTGAGGGCCAAACACAGTAAATGTTCATTATATTATGCCTCTTCAAAGATTTAATTTGCAATGTACACTTTGCTTGCATTTTAAAAGTTCTTGTGTTCATCCTCATTGTTTTAAGGTGTTAGGCCAAAGTCTGCCTATTCTATTCAAATAGATTCTTCTAGTGATTTCTTGATGCCACAGGAAATAGATTTCAGGATAGAATGGAAATAAACTAACACATGGGGGAAATGATGAATCACCATATTTATTTGGGGGTAAGAAATTGCTTAGAGACAGAGAGAAAAAGAGGGAGTAGGTATGTGCAGACATTGCATTTAAATTGACCTAGCTAACCTACAGTGGTGAACTGTGTATCTTCAGGGAGATTAGATCAGGCAAAAAATGGCTGGCCTGATCTGTGTGCTTCGCTAAGTTAGATCGGGCACAAGTTAGTCCAATTTCCTAAACAAGCATACACCTTCAGAGCATAGCTCTGGGGCTGGGAAAGCTCAGCCACTTGTCCCAGCTCCAGAGCTCTACTTTTCTTCTACCCCTCCAATCCTAACTGGGATAGTTTTAGCCCCCCAATCTCCCCCAGGACAGTCAGTCCCCTTGCAGACACACCAACCCCTTCCCATGGAGTCACCAGCCCTTGATCCTGCCATTTTCCCACCACCTGTGGACCCGCTGGTTCTTTCCCTACCCCACTTACTCAGATCACATTCATGGTGTGGCTCCTGGTATCAGTGAACGTGTGCAAAAGTGAGACCCAATCTACAGTTGCTTGACTTAAAGTAATCAGATCCTGGGAGTACCTGCATGTAGCCCACTGGGCATATTTACATGTTTACAGCACAGAACTGGGGCTGGGAAAGTCTAGCCACTTGCCCCAGCCCTGGGGCTGCACTTTTCTTACCTGATTGGGCTATCTTTAGCCTTCTGATCCCTTACACCCATCCCTGGACAGACAACCCTTCCTGAAGACCACAAATCCACACCCCTGAACCCATTAGCATCTTCAATCACACTAAGTTCACCCCCTGCATGGACTCACAAATGCCCAACCCCTTCCTCCATGGACCTGCCAACTCCTCTGTGGACCTGCCTTCCTGATCCTGCCCACGCCTCCCCTGACCCTGAATTACCTAGATCATGTTCCCAGCATGGTTCCCAGTAAATGTGTGCACAACCAGGGACCAGATCTATGATAACACCACTTAGAGTAGCCATTTTCTCAAAAATGTTGCATTAGGTGAATTTTCTGCTTGACTACACAATATTGTTTTCTGTAGGCATATATTTCGGTGTTCTGCTCATGTAAACCCCAAAGAAGAGACAAGATGGAAAAATCAAATATTTCATTATCAATAACTGATTGTTATGTGGCATAAAAAAATCTTAAGAACCACTTAAAGATTTGAACTATAGTGAATTATAAAATGAAATATAAAGAGTGAATTCAATAAACTGCTCTTAACAGGATACTATCACAAGTTCATCTGTCTGTGAATACAGATGACCAGGTAATTGTGAGGTGCTGGTCAACTGTGTGGAATCTTTACACATTTACCAACTATCCAAAGTGAGAGAACTATGCTGCCAAGACAGAATGAGACCACTTTACATTTGACACACATCAACATGACAAAAGGAGCTTCACAATGGAGAATTATTTTACCAGTTAGCTGGTACAAAATTAGATTCCATTAATTGTTAAATCTAATAATGTTCAGATATACAAAGCAAATAGAAAATAAGATATTTTGGGATTGCGGGGGTTGGTATTTTATTTTCTCAGCATACCTTTTACTGCCACCAAAGTGACTGCTGCCTAATGAAATACATGATAAAAACCTCAAATTCTCTGAAAACATTGAATTAGAATATGTTTAATTACCCTAATTTATAAGGTTTCATCTACCTTATTTTAATGTAAGCTGTAACTTATTTAGCCATAATTTCTATTTTAAAACTTTTTTAACCATTCCTGCTATCACCTGGATGTGCTAATAGAAAGCCAGATACATTTTTTAACTTCTGCTTAAAAGTAGCTGAATGTGAAGCACAATTAGTATAGTTAAATAACCTAATTCTTAGAAAGCACAAAAAAGGAATGACACTAAGCAAAAAATAGGGCTTCAAACCTTTAAGAAGATACAGTCTGAAGCTCAAATTCTACAAGCTGCTGTGTGGAGAGACAGGGCATGCTTTTAAAGACTCCTTTTGATGTAAGATGATTATATGTCCTTTCAGAGCAGAGCTTTATGATGTTATAATAAGCCCTCTGCCTGGTAAGTCTTTGTAGGACTAAGTCTTATATTAGATCTAGTGCAGGGGTTGTCAACTGAGGTACGTGTACCCCTGGGGGTACTTTGAAAGGTCCCAGGGAGTAAGTGGGGGCAGGCAGGGACAGAGCGCTGCCATCCTGCACTGCTGCCTCTCAGGAGCAGGGGTGGGGTGAGAGCAGGGCTGCACAGATACCGTGCTGCCACTGCACTGCTGCTTGCCACACACCTGCTTGGCATCTGGCCGCTCGCCACTCCCTCCCCCCACTTAGTGTTCAATTGCTCCTCAGCCCCCCACCCCGAGGTACACTTACTAAAAAGGGGGCTGCTGGGGGTACACTTATTAAAAAAGGTTGAAAACCCCTGATCTGGTACAACAAAACACAATTGGCAAGAGGCAGATGGGGAATGGGAAAGCCATAAAATCTGATGATATTCGTTTCTTTCAACCATGCCTCCTTATCAGTTCCTCTTGAATAATATAGTATTATATTTATTTATTATATTAATGATATATTAGCAATTGGGATATGGGAAGTCAGGGAAGGTCACCTAGTTAATCAGGCAAAGGCCAGAGAGAGCCAGGGTCACAGTGAGTCAGGAGTTGAGAATGGAGTTTCAGGTAGTCTAGAAGCCTAAACCCAAATTAAGGAAAGCCAGAGTTCAGGGCAAGTCAGGGGTCTAAGCCAAAATCCAGGAGTAATTCAGGAGTTTCAGGTAAAACAAAGTTAAGGAGCTGCAAAGTATGAGAAGCAAACACCAAAATCTTTTCCTAAGCTCCCTCTTACTTTTAAAGGCTGGAGCAGGTGATCGGAGACCATAAAAGCTAAAGAGGCGGTAGTCATGGGGGACCTAAACTACCCGGACATCTGCTGGAAGACGCAGACAACAACGTCCCATCGCTCACGCAGGTTTCTAACTTGTGTACAGGACCTCCACCTGACACAGGAGGTGTATGGTCCCACTAGGGGGAATGCCATACTGGATCTGGTATTGGCAACGGGAGATGACATGATAGGGGACCTCCAGATCGGTAGCTATCTGGGAGACAGTGATCACCTTATAATAGAATTCAACATAAGACTGCGAGTGGGTAAGGTAACTAGTAGGGTGAAAGTGCTAGACTTTAGGAAAGCTGATCTCATTGCACTCAGGCGATTAGTCAAGGAAGCACTGCAGAGTAGGAGTTTTGATGGGATGGGTGCCCAAGAAAGGTGGCTGTGCCTAAAGGAAACGATCCTTTGGGCACAAAGCAAGACGATCCCCGAGCGAGGCAAAAGAGGGAAAGGGGCCAGGAGGCTTCCATGGCTGACCAGAGAAATCCAGGGCAGCCTAAGGGCCAAAAGGGGAGCACATAAAAAGTGGAAACAGGGTGAGATCACTAAAGATGAATATACCTCCTCTGCTCGTGCTTGTAGGGAGGCAGTTAGGCGGGCCAAAGCTACCATGGAGCTGAGGATGGCAACCCAAGTAAAGGACAACAAGAAATTGTTTTTTAGATATATAGGGAGTAAAAGGAAGGCCCAGGGAGGAATAGGACCCCTGCTAAATGGGCAGAAGCAATTGGTGACAGATAGGGGGGACAAGGCTGAACTCCTCAACGAGTTCTTTGCCTCAGTGTTCCTAAGCGAGGGGCACAACAAGTCTCTCACTGGGGTTGTAGAGAGGCAGCAGCAAGGCGCCAGACTTCCATGCGTAGATCCTGAGGTGGTGCAGAGTCACTTGGAAGAACTGGATGCCTTTAAGTCGGCAGGCCCGGATGGGCTCCATCCGAGGGTGCTGAAGGCACTGGCCGACGTCATTGCAGAGCCAGTGGCGGGAATATTCGAATGCTCGCGGCGCACGGGCCAAGTCCCGGAGGACTGGAAAAGGGCTAACGTGGTCCCCATTTTCAAAAAGGGGAGGAAGGAGGACCCGGGCAACTATAGGCCGGTCAGTCTCACCTCCATCCTTGGTAAAGTATTTGAAAAAATTATCAAGGCTCACATTTGTGAGAGCCCAGCAGGACAAATTATGCTGAGGGGAAACCAGCATGGGTTTGTGGCGGGGAGATCGTGCCTGACCAACCTAGTCTCTTTCTATGACCAGGTTACGAAACGCCTGGACACAGGAGGAGGGGTGGATGTCGTATACTTGGACTTCAGGAAGGCCTTCGATACGGTATCCCACCCCATACTGGTGAACAAATTAAGAGGCTGTGATGTGGATGACTGCACAGTCCGGTGGGTGGCGAATTGGCTAGAGGGTCGCACCCAAAGAGTCGTGGTAGATGGGTCGGTCTCGACCTGGAAGGGTGTGGGCAGTGGGGTCCCGCAGGGTTCGGTCCTTGGACCGATACTCTTTAATGTCTTCATCAGCGACTTGGACGTGGGAGTGAAATGTACTCTGTCCAAGTTTGCAGATGACACAAAGCTATGGGGAGAAGTGGACACGCCGGAGGGCAGGGAACAGCTGCAGGCAGACCTGGATAGGCTGGACAAGTGGGCAGAAAACAACAGGATGCAGTTCAACAAGGAGAAATGCAAAGTGCTGCACCTAGGGAGGAAAAATGTCCAGCACACCTACAGCCTAGGGAATGACCTGCTGGGTGGCACAGAGGTGGAAAGGGATCTTGGAGTCCTAGTGGACTCCAAGTTGAACATGAGCCGGCAGTGTGACGAAGCCATCAGAAAAGCCAATGGCACTTTATCGTGCATCAGCAGATGCATGACGAATAGGTCCAGGGAGGTGATACTTCCCCTCTATAGGGCGTTGGTCAGACCGCAGTTGGAGTACTGCGTGCAATTCTGGGCGCCACACTTCAAGAAGGATGCGGATAACCTGGAGAGGGTACAGAGAAGGGCAACTCGTATGGTCAAGGGCCTGCAGACCAAGCCCTACGAGGAGAGACTAGAGAAACTGGACCTTTTCAGCCTCCGCAAGAGAAGGTTGAGAGGCGACCTTGTGGCTGCCTATAAGTTCATCACGGGGGTACAGAAGGGAATTGGTGAGGATTTATTCACCAAGGCGCCCCCGGGGGTTACAAGAAACAATGGCCACAAGCTAGCAGAGAGCAGATTTAGACTGGACATTAGGAAGAACTTCTTCACAGTTCGAGTGGCCAAGGTCTGGAACGGGCTCCCAAGGGAGGTGGTGCTCTCCCCTACCCTGGGGGTCTTCAAGAGGAGGTTAGCCGAGTATCTAGCTGGGGTCATCTAGACCCAGCACTCTTTCCTGCTTATGCAGGGGGTCGGACTTGATGATCTATTGAGGTCCCTTCCGACCCTAACATCTACGAATCTATGAATCTATGAATCTCTGTTTCCTTCAGTCCCAGGAGATTGGTTGCCCTAATTTCTCAGTTAGGACTACCTGAGCACATAACGTTGATTTGAACTTGTTACAGGTGAGGTGCCTGTTTTCCTGCAGGCTCAGAAAATTGATTGCCCTGATGGTTTGACTGGAACCAGCTGGCTGCAGGTCATTGGCTTGAGCTTATTATATAAAGTGAGGAAACAAAGTTGGCCAGAAGTGGAAGTTAATAATTAATATACCAGGTATCTTGAATGCCGGAAAGCCACGTGAGAGCTGATGTGTTTGGTGCTGTGTTGCATTCATTTTTATAAATGGTGAAATGCACATCAGCACTGAGAAAATGGTGGTGGTGTGCTTTTGAACTAAAACACCTTCAATGAGTGTGAGTTCAAAAGTGTGCTGCTGCCATTTTCTCAGCACTGATGTGCATTTTGCCATTTATACAAATGTATGCACTGCAGCACCAAGCACTTTTAAAAGCATCCGGCGCTGTGGCACAAACATGCGAGATACACATTAATGTAGTATTAGGCTACTCTAATGTACAGTAGTGCAAACACATACATTTTAGGTGATGCTTAATGCATAGTAGCCTATTTTACTGCACATTAACGTAATAGCGCAATTTTTATGCACCACTTTAATGCAGGGTAATAAAGGTTACTGTGCATTAAAGCACACATGTAGACATGCCCACTAATATTTTTTTTTTATCTTCTCTAATGCATGTGAGTTAAACATTTTGTTCCAAGATGCATATAAACCAATATTAGCTGGCAGGGATTATGAAGAAATCCTTGGTAGGTTATTTAATGGCTGCCTGTTCCTTCCTTAAACACCAATATGTCACCTATCTGACATGGGTAACAGGGCAACTCTGTGATCCAGTTTGGCAATTCCCATATTATCCTGTAATTGCTAATAACAACATAGTATACACATCTGAGCTCAGCTAGTTGTATTTTACTTAATACGGACTGATTCTTAATAGGTCCACCTAGTTTGGCCATGGAAAATCTGAAGTGCTTCAAATTTGGAGCACTTCAATGACATAAAGACTTACAGTCCCCAACTATGCCCTGCCTCCCCCACCAATTAGAGCATTTATAGTTACTGCAACAGTGAGCAGATCTACAGGTAGATACAGGTAGCAGATTAACCACACAGTAGCTACTGGGCATTTATAGACATGCTCTGGGAGTGGAGGGTGGGTACTTTAATTAGACTGGCTCCGAGCATTGCTTTAATTAAAGCTCCTGAATCATCATGTGTAGCAGCTTCCCTGCACTGATAAATGGTGGTGGGGGCACTTTAACTAAAGCTTGTCGAATGAGCTTTAGTGAAAATGTTCCCACTACAATTTTTCAACATGGGGGAACTCATACACGTGATGCTGGAGTCGGCTGGAGTACGGTAATTACCACATTCCAATTAATCATTAAGCACCCCCAGACCACTGATTGTGTACCATCGGTTGTGGCACACAAAGCACAATCAAGTCTGCTCTGATACACTGTAATTACAGAGTGTCAGAGCAACCTCCCTGCACATGTATAGGCACCCACTGCACAGTAGTGCATGTGCAGATGCTGACTTGGGCACAAAACTGTGCCTGGTCAGCCAGACCAGCAGGGGGCTAGGCTTCTGCTTGAGGCAGAGCCATGTGGCTGGCAGTTCCTCCAGCTGTGGGGCAGGGATGGTTCCTTGGCTGTCCCAGCCTGGCCTTTACACCCCTGGCCTGACCCCAGGGGCCTGTGACAGCTGCTGCCTACGTTTAGGCATTGGGTCCCAGGAGTGCTGGCATGTGCCAACCACAGTGGGTCCAGAGACCCCCAGCACTACTCCCTGGGGCCTGTTCCAACAGCTGTCTGCCTCCTGGACACTATGACCCTCCACTGTGTATGACCCTCCACTGTGGGCATATGCCAAACTCCTCTGGCACCCAGTCTCTGCCTGAGTCCCTGAGGTCTCTGGAAGCAACCATGAGGGCAGCATTCCCAATGCTACAGACATCATCCTGGGACCCCAACTCATTAGAGGGAGAGATCTCTGGCCTCATTGCAGTGTGGGGTGATGGCAAACTGTTGCTCTACACTTTTACAAGGCCAGCTGGTCTAATGCCCACACATATGAAGGCATGGTGGCCCATATGTGGGAATGCAGCCACCAGTGGTCTGGTCAGCAGTGCCACATAAAGGTTAGGGACATGCACACCCAGTGAGTCTGTAGCACAGACCACTGGTCTGGGGTTTCACACAGCACCATGCCTTTTATGTGGCAGCTGGACCGCATTTTGCCTGTGAGGGGCTTGGACACAACTGCCATGTCTACTACAGCACAGGCAGCCTACCACAGACTCCACTGGGTCCCTGCAGTGACAAGCAGTCTCTGGGAGAGGGCCCCTTGGGGCACCGGGCACAGGTTCTCACATTCTCTCCACCCCTGGCCTCAGCTGGCAACTCAGGGATCCCAAGCCAACACGTGTCCTGCCAGTTCCAGGCACACAGCCCCAGTGCAGAGGATGGGCCAGGAATGGCCCCACTGGTGACTAGCTCCAGCTTCTCCCTAGAGGGGGCCACTGCTTGGGCAGCCAAGTGTTATGCCTCTGCACCCCAGGATACTGAAAGCAGCCACACTACCTCACCACCTTCAGTAACAGACTCAGAGCACTGGGACAAAGTCTGGTGGTCTAGTAAGCCACACCCATCTGGTAAGCCTTGCACAGGGAGGAAGGCTGGGAGGGAGAAAGGGGCCACTGCAGCCACCCATGCCAGTTCACCTGCACATGCCTGGGCTGCAAGTCTGGAGTCAGGGGCACTGCATGAAGGAGTGGGGGCCTCCAGATCCCCACTCCTCCATGCCCCTCACCCTCCTGACTCCACATGGGAAGGGCTGCTGCCATGGGAGCAAATACCTTAGCCTGTAGGAGCAGAAGCAGGGGAGTTGGTCTGGCACTGCCATGGCAGCTGCTGGGAAGGAGCCAGCCCTGGCCCAGAGCCCTGGCCCAGCATGGGTAGGGGATTAGAAAGACAGGCTTCTTGCGGCAAGCATCAACCAGGCCACCTGCCCATGTGGAGTGGGTGGGGATGGAGGCCTTGGCCTGCAGCTGCCTATGACAGGGGGGTGCCCAGCCAGCTTGCCATGGTCCCTGGGCACCTGTGTGTGCATGACCCCTGATCTAAGGCCATATAATGAACAACGCATGCCCCCAGTGGCTGGGGGGGGGGGCATGGCTGCACTGGTGGCATCAGGAGCGCAGCAGCGACGGTAAGCAGGAGTTCCCACAGATGCTGTTGACACTGTCATGCTCAGGAGGTGCATGTGCACCTACGTGCACCCCCTAGGCTTTGCCCCTGGGCCAGGTGGTGCACAGCCCCTTGGTATAGTGCATGTTATCTCTGAAATGTTGCAAACTCTCATAAAGAGCCTCTGTCTCCTGGCTCTGTAGCTCTAGCAGCTACACACGGGAGAAGTACCAGCTGCAAGCAGGATGCACCTCCAAGGATGCCACCACAGTGGGCCAGTGCCCTCTGCATGCACTGCCTCTGCCAGGAGAATACACAGGACTGCACCCTCCTGCTGGACTGGCTAGTCACCATGGCAGAGGAGTGGCTGGTGGACTCACAGGCCTGGCATTCTTGGGACATGGAGCATGAGTGGGAGAGGAACCAGGAGGACTGTCCCTTCTGGGACAGGATTCTTGCCCTCAATGAGAGTCACTTTGTCCTCCTCAAGAAGATGTCTGAGGCCCAGGAGTAGCAGGCTACTGTTGTGGCCCAGGCAGTGGGGGCAACGGAGGAGGCCCACCCAGGTACTGGACACCATCAGATGTTGGACACCATCCTGGCCCTGGTGGTCAACTTCATGCTATCCATGGCCCAGCCCCTGGCCCCAGCTCCATCTGCCCCTGGCAGCCACCCACAGCCCAGAGACAAGCCCCCCAGTGGGTTTGGGAGGAGGTCCAACACCACCTGCAGCAGCCAGGGCCTCTTGTCCCTGCTTTTGAGCTGGTTCCCCTTGTGACCTAGCTTTCCATCTGCGCCACCCCTCAACAATCACCTGGGCATCGTGCAGCCCCTGAGTGGGAGCTGTCTGCACCGAAGCCAGCCCTGCAGGTGGGCTTTCTGGCTCTACCCCCATGGTGGAGGAGGGGGAGCAGGCTGAACAACCTGGACAGTGGCTGTTCTGACCCCTGGCTGAGCCCCCAACCTACAGACCTCTCCACAGTGTCTGCACCCATGGTGGTGTGACCAGAGCTTGGGTGCTGGGGATCTGTCCCCAAGATCCACCCCATAGATGCCTCCACTCCACTGTTGCCTCCCAAGAAGGCACCCAGCACATTGTTTTACACAGTTTTCCAGGGAAGCTGGTGCTTTATTTATGTGGGTGGTGGGTTTGGGGATGGGGACTGTTGTTGAGGAGGGAGGATGGGAGGAAGTCTATTGTGGAGGGGAGTAAAGACTGTTTCTTGAAAATATCTGTGGTGTTGGGGGTGTGCTGTCATCCTGAGGTTTGTGGCCAGCTGCCTAGGTGCCTTACTGCAGGGGATGCAGGAGAAGATGGTCCTCCAGCACCGCCAGTGGCCGATTGCTGCCACCAGCGGAAGTACCAGCAGCAAACCAGAAGTGCAGATGGCAAACCCAGAAGTGCTGCCAATGCTTTTCTCAGTGCCCCCACATTCTCAGGGGGGCACCAGCCATCGCCCCCCACTCCCTGGCCATTAAGGACCAAGCTCAGGGGGGGCACGTGGCCCCCTTTGCTCTCCCTATACATTGCTTATGGCTGACTGCACCTTATTTTACTGTGCAGTAAGTCTAAGTCGCATTAATAGCATGTACAGATGTGCCCAGTGTGTCACAGTTGTGTTCTTCATCCAGGCAGCAGTACGATAAGGGGTTACTCAATTCTCTGTTACCCCACAGTGTCCTGCTGTCTTATGTATCGGTGAGAGTGCGGTGGACAGCCTGTGCATGCTCTCCAGTTTGCTGAGTATTCCTGGAGCCTGAGAGGCATACAAAGAAGCTTTTTCCCCATCTGTTTGGCAAGAGAGCAGGAATCCTTGCATGTCTCAGGCTCCTTCAGTCTACTGAGGTGGATGGAAAAGTGTTCATTCCATGTCTCTTGGGTTCTGGAAGTTGCCAGACACAGCTAAGCACACACAAGAGAGCTTATTGCATATCCATTCTTTTCTCTCGCTCTTTCCCTGTTGGGAATGGGGAAGCAGAGCATTGTGAGATGCCAGAAGATCAAACCAATGCTCTCATCATACTCCACAGAGCACCCAGGTAATTCAGAAAGTGATTTAAAAGAAAGCTCTTTAAAATGTTTTGAAGATTTTGGCTGTTTTTTGATGCGTTTCAGTCATGAATGCTTGTACACCCACTATTTGTAGTGCTTTAAATGTTATTTATGTCCATGGACATTATTAACTTAATGGACTTTGAGGATCCATCTGAAAAAAACAAAATTTCCTGGGATTTTGGAGTTGTAAGGAATTTCTATATTGTACAGCCAATATTTGTCCTATGATTTATTTTTTTATGATTAAGTTTGATAAATAGAGAACAGCTACCTAGCTGAGGTGTCATGCATATTGTTTCACTTGATACTTTTGAAATATTGGATGAGCAGAATATTTTAATTCCAAGTTAAAATATTAGCTGTGTTATTGTTTAGCAATGGTAAGATTTTCTTTCCCCAAATAATGAAAGAAAAAAAATGAGTTTAGTGAAACATAGATTTAAGAAGTTGCTCACAAAATTCATTATGTAGAAATCTTCAACCAATTCTTATGTAGCTGGGAATTGTAGGGAAACAATGTTAAATATTTTTTTCTAATTCAAAATTAATCATATTTTTTCTATTTTTCATTATTTCAATATTTTGTAGCAACTCTAGTATAATACACATCCCTTTGTCATAAATAGCTATAATTTTATATATCTATTTCAATTAATTGGTAATAGATAATTTTAACGATCCTTTCATTCTTTGCAGAAAATGATTATTACATATTAAATCAAGCCTTTAATGATTGTTAACAATATTATTGTTCTCTTTTTTATTATTTTAATCACAGTGCATAACAGTCAGAAAGACAGCCTGTCAATATTTATACTGGATTAAAGCAGCATGCCATGGAAACACAGCCAAACCATTTATTTCTTATCAGCAGTTACTTAAAGAGCTCAATAGCATTCTTTAGTACAAATGTGTGTGACCTTTGCTGTTTATGCTGAGTCAACAAGAAAAGATTGTGAACATTAACAAAGAAAACTGTGATTAAAGTGCAGATTGATGTAATTTTAACTTTATGTTTTCATTAATGCAAAAGGACAAACATCGATTCCTTATGGAATTCATTTCCGTTGGTTTACTTTTATTCTTGCTAAATGCCAAGTCGTGGAAACAAAAGTGTGTGTGTGTGATATAAATCCATAACACAGCAAGTCATGAGTATACAACCTCTACAGCCAAATTAAAGAAAATGCTGCGCTGTTTTCTGCTTCTGCACCCCGCTTTTCAAAATCCAAGATTTGCCTTGATCTGCTTGTCCTGGGTATAGATAATTACCAGGGATCCGGGTTTTCTGTTTGACACAGAAAAATGTGGATTTTCTCATTTAAAGAAGAAAATCATGGCTCTTCGCTTTTAAAGAGAAAAATGTGGGAAACTGTGTTTTTCTATACAGTCCTGGTGCTGGGAGGAGCAGAGGGAGGGTGTTTGGAGCCAGGGGGCTCTGTGTGTGTGTGCATATGCACACACATGGTCAGCATACAGCCAGGCAGGATGGTGGGAGCAGTTCCATCACCTGGATACAGGTAAGTCTATGGGGGGGGGTGAGTTGGAGGGCTAGTGCTTAGGAACCATCTGGGGGGCTTTGTAGGGTATGTGTGTGTGGCAGGAGTGTATGGAGGGATGGCAGTGCCTACCAGAGCTGAGGGAAGAGTCTGGGTGCCAGTGCTGTGGTAGGGCAGGGGAGTCTGAGCCAGCACTCAGTGCCACCAGTGAGCCCAGCTCCACACTGTTGCCAGTGGGGCTTGCCCAGAGGCACCTGCCTCTCCCATAGTGGAAGCTACGTGGCCAGGCCAGCAGCGCCTGGGGCTAATGCCTCTACTCTCAGGGGCAGGGGTAGCACTATGGCAGGGAGATGCTGCCCAAGCTGGGTTGGGTAGTGGTCAGGCCAGGCCACCTGGTATGGCATGGGGGCCCCAACCCAGGGAGAGGGGTGCAACAAAAGTCTCTTCCTCCCTTCAGCCCATGCCAGGGCTGGATTTGTTCTGCTGTTGCTTGCACGAGCCCTAGCCATTGTGTTTCAGTCCAGAAAATGGCAGTGGCGCACTTTTGAACTAAAACACATCAAAGGTGTTTTAGTTCAAAAGCACACTACCGCCATTTTCTCAGCACTGATGCACGTTTCACTGTTTATACAAATGGATGCAATGCAGTGCCGGGCACATCAACTTGCATGCAGAGCAGACTCAATTAATCGAGTCTGTTCTGACGTGCTGGATCTCTGGCACATTGCAGCATGACAAAGTAAGTGTAAAAATACCCAAAGTGCCTTATACTGGATCTCTTATCTCTTAAAATTGGTCAACTTATGCAGTCCATTGTTCAGGGACGTCTTTAAAAGTTGATCTATCCCTATATTATAGCCTAGTAAAATAGTATTTTACAGTTACTTTTCTTTAATTTCTATTGCCAACCTCAGTGATTCAAAATGAGTAAAGTCACAAAAACTCATGATATGATTTGTCAATCAATTTTTTTTTTAACTTCAGATTTTTAGGGTATCCGAGTCATTTATACACATTTTCTCTACAGCTTTGATTACTAGAAAGCTAATTTAAAATCCTGAAAATTAGGTTAATCATGAATTTGAAAAAATCTAGAAATTGGATCTTATATATATGCATAAGTCTTCTTATACTGTGTGTAAATGAGAAACACGTATAACACAAGACTCATTCATAATATAATTATGAAAGCTGGCAACAGGAATAATGTAGAGGGAAGTTCCAACAGTATATCAACTTGAGAATGGGTGTCCTGTTTATGATTTAAAATCAGTTGGTTGGCTCTGAGTACTCAAAACTATGGCCACATGTGAGGCTGATAAGAAGAATATTTGTATTTTGTTAGAAGCCTTGTGAAATTGAAATAAAATGCCTAACATCCCTCATTAGAGTGAGATTGCCTGCATCTCTGAAACTGAATCACAAACGTGTTTGTTTGACATGAGAGTTATTTTAATTTTAAATTATTAACATATTTTATTTTTAGGCCTCAATTACTTTATATACACACACAAACAAAAAGAGTGCTAAAATTAAATTAAATTAATAAATTAAAATGATAAAAAATGCACATTTTAACTTGTGTATTCATTTTTTACAAATTGTTTTCACAGAAGAAGACACTTAATTATGTATTATACACAGTGAATAGAGCTGCCTTTTTTCAGTGACTGGATCCCACAGTTCATCCTAGTAGCCATTCAAGGAATCATGTTTATTGCTTAAGTGTGATTACACTGCTGCTGTCTAATTTGCAGAATGTCCTTTTGAGTTCATTATGTGATCATGAAACCTTTGGTATTTTAAAAAGAATCTGTTGTTGGTTATTCACTGTTTTGAAATTGAATATCAGGTTATATTATTGCTAACAACCATATTTCATTCACTTCACATATGACAAGGATCTAATATCCAAACACTAACAATATGGCAATTGTTCAAAAGCTTGGGAATACTAAGGGATTACATAGCATCAGGGATTGTGAATTTGCATAATTCAAATGTAAAACAGGGTTATAGAGAGAAAATGTCCTATGAAAATCTGCACACTGAGAGATTACATTCACCCCTCTGAATCAGGAGTCCAGAGGGTCACTTTTGTTTCAAGAAGTGTGGTCATTGAGATAAGGCAAAGCCAAGATCTCAGTAAATGTGATCACAAATAACATTCAATGTTTCACTTTTAACATTTTCTCTTTAATTCAGATTGAAAAATATTTTTCATTTCCATCCTAATAAACTTGTATATTCATAGATTCATATATTGTAAGGCTGGAAAGGACCTTACAAGATCATCGGGTCCAGCCCCCCTGTACTAGGCAGGAAAGACAATGGGGGTCAGGTGACCCCGGCAAGGTGACCGTCCAGTCCCCTCTTGATGATTTCCAGGGTAGGTGATTGCACCACCTCTGGAGGGAGCCTATTCCACAGTCTGGACACTGTAACTGTAGAGAAGTTTTTCCTAGTTTTAAGCCTGAAATGGTTTTCCAGGAGTTTGTGGCCATTACTCCTAGTTTTCCCCAAGAGTGCCCTGGTCAACAGTTGATCATCAAGCCCATGATGTATTCCCCTGATGTAGCAGTAAGCTGATACCAAGTCACCTCTCAGCCTTCTCTTTTTTAGGCTGAATATTCCCAGGCCCTTCAGCCTTTCCTCATATGGCTTGCTGTGCAAGTCTCTGATCATATGGGTGGCTATTCTCTGGACTCTCTCAACCTTTACCATGCCTTTGTTGAAATGCAGCACCCAGAACTATTGCTGTAATTACTGTTAAGCTGTCTCTGTGGTTAACTTCAACATACTACATTATAGGGATAGGTGAAGTTGGATGAAATGATTTTATCTATAGTGAAATCCTGAAGTTACTTATCTGAAGTATAGTTAATTGCAAGGAGCAGTAAAAAACTCCTGTAGCTTTGTGCTTTAATCACAATATGTTCAGAGTACGATGGACCTAACCAGTCTTCCATGTTTGGAAGGCTTTAGTTCATTGAAACTATAGTGGATCAGTAGGCAAACCATGTGGCTTTCATTTTAGAACTCCTTTGAGAAATAGATTGCAAATATGCCCTGCTGCTTTGCTGCCTCTGCCTTGTCTATCACCAAAGTGTAGAAAGGGACAGGGTTTTGTTTGGAGTCTATGTGCCTTGGAATGTTTTGAAATGAAAGTCCTGATTTGCTGAATTCCTTTTGGTCAGGAATTTAATCAGGGCCTGAGGAATCCAGGCAGACAGCAGCTGCAAATGGGTTGCTGTAGAAACTGGCCAATGAGATCAATTAGCAAGCACCTGCAGGCAGTCCATTGTAGTTTCCTAACTGGAAGGGGGCAGAGCCCGGGGAGGCATAAACCCAGAGCCTCTGCTAGCAAGGCAAGGGGTAGGAGCTCCAGGCCAGGAAGGCTAGATAGAGTTCTGTCCTGCCTTGGATTACCAGTGAGGCTCTGGGAGTACACAGGGTATAACTCAGGGCTGGGCGGTTATCATGGTATGAGAGGTGAGGGAAAGGTTTTCCCTTCTAAAGGAGCAGTGTGCTGTTTCCCCTTTTGTTGATGCTGGTGGGTCCAGAAGTTAGAGTTTATGTTGTAGCCTGGGTTACTTACTGTTTGGTTACAGTTGAAACCAGCGGTTTGGGTTGGGATTGTGAGGGGTGTATTTGGAGGTCCCATTACTGTCCGAGGGCCAAGTGATTGCCTTGAGTCCTGCTAGACACAGCATGGGGGACAGCATGGGGCTGCAAAACCCAGAGCAGGGCTGAGGGGCCTACCACCCAAAGGGGTGAAGACAGGGGCCAGGGGCCTGGCAGACAAGGGCAAAGGGCCCAGTGCCCGAGAGGGCAAGACTAGAGCTTCAAAGCTAGATCCAGTACAGTGGACTTGTGCTAGAAGTCCCAGCTAGAGGAAAGGGGAAGAGACCAAGTAGGCTGAAGTCCTAACAGAAGAGAGTGATGGTAATGACACCTGCAGGACTTTGGGCATGGTGTAGGGAAGGAATGGAGCTACACAGTTAGCCCTAAGGCTTCAGATGCCTTACAGAGACATGGTCAGGCCAAGAGGGCCCACCAATCCTGAGGACATAGTTGAGACCAGTGGGGTTCAGGGGAACCCTGGAAGAGATATAGCTGGACTGGAGCTTATTCTAAAGCCCATGGGCAGCTTCCTTTTCAATCCAATAATTGCATCAAGTTGTGGCAGGCAAGACTGAAGGGAGGGTACCCTAGAGGCAAAGCAGTACATGGTTGCAGAGCCACCAGCAGGCATCACAGCTGCCTCTGGGACCCTAATGTGCTAGAGTGCAGAAACCTCCTAAAAGCTTAGCTTGTTCCACTGAAATAATACATTTTAGCACTTCTTATTTTACCTTTCAGATTATCAAAGTAGCAAAATCATTCTTTGCTTTAAAAATTGCAACAGTGTTCTAGAAGTAGAATCAATGCACCGGTAGAAAGTGATGAAAGAGAGTAACAATTTCACTTTATTTTCCCTCCTCTTTTAGAGTACTGACTTGATTGAACATTGTAATCCATAATACATGCTATAAATTATCATTAGATTCCAAACTTTTGCCCTGAGGTAAGAGGAACAGATAGAATTAGAGGCACACTGGGTTGGTCCAAATGCAGTCATAGAACTTCTGAATGTAGTGAACTAATAGGGAAGTTTTACAAGGTTTACCACTGTCCCAGGAATAGTGTTGTTTAATTTATATTGAAACCCTTGGGGCCTACATATTTAAGAAAGGATCTTCCCCTTCCCAACACTCCATGCTTGAAGTGCCCTTCTTTAAGGTCTCCCACTGGAAAGAAATGGAAGCTGCACATTGCAGTTATCCTGTTCTGTAATCCATGTATTTTTCTCAGACAGAAGAAACTTTCCGAGCCATTCTGTGGATCATATTTCAGAATCTTTTCCAAAGGTATAGTGACATATTATTTTATTATATTACTAAAAAGGGTATGAGTCTTATTTTACACCTTATTTTAAGATGCAATACTCATCAGTGATAGTAAGGCGTATTGTAACAGGGTGGTCTGTACCTTTAAGAGGGAACAGTCAGCACTGTTGAAAGATCCCATCTGTAGGACATGCGGATAATGAGAAAACATCCCATTGAGAGCTTAAAGCTCCAACTGAGAGAGAGGAAGAGGAAGCAAGCTGAAATGCATGCTTCATGGAAAGGCCAGGGTCCTATGCTGGGCCAGATCTGACCCACAGTATTACTGGATTCATCCTGCAGAGCTAGAAGCCTGTACTTGTGCCTGTGGTCACACTGGGGTTAGGCAGCAATGAACAGCATTAGACCCGGACAACTGGAAGCT
Organism: Alligator mississippiensis; assembly: GCF_030867095.1. Classification (NCBI taxonomy): domain Eukaryota; kingdom Metazoa; phylum Chordata; order Crocodylia; family Alligatoridae; genus Alligator; species Alligator mississippiensis. The sequence goes on from NC_081824.1 coordinate 392,982,413, forward strand.
TTATGCTTGTGCTGCTGCTGGTTCTCTCCCCTCCACCCTTCTCCATCCCATTCCCCCCTCCCACCCCCACCCCATTCCCTGGCTGTGGTGTGAGTAGTAAGTGTTTTAGATCAGCATTTTTCAACACATGGGTCATGACCCAAAAGTGGGTCACAAGAATATTTCAAAAGGTTGTGAGCAAGTTCCAGAAAATACACACGAAAGTGTGAGTTTCCCCTTGCAGGCCGGCAGCATTCCAGCCTGCAAGAAGCTGCTTGGAACATGGCCAGCACACAGCTAGGCAGTGTCATGGGAGAAGCCTCAGCAGCCAGATGAAGTTAAGTGTATGAGGAGTGAGGTTTGGAGGACCAGGGCTTGGGGACTGTCTTGGTGCTGGGGGCGGTATTTGCTTGTGTGTGTGTGTGTGTGTGTATGGAGGGGATGGGTCTGTGGGGGAGGGAGGGGTCAGGTGCTTGCTGGCACTTGGGGAAGGTGGCTGGAAACTGAGGCTGAGTCAGGGCAGGGGCACTGGGGCACTGTGGGTTGTGTTACCGGCAGGGGCAAAGGGTGTGTGGGTCAGAACAAGCCATCAATCTTTGCAAATGGGTTCCGGTACAAAAAAATGTTGAGAAACATAGAATCTAGCAGGATAAGAGCTGCGCTGCCTGTAGGAGGCAGGGGAGAGGTCAAGGAGAAATGGTGGCAGTAAGAATGCAGCTTCTAGCTGCCCAGCTGTTAAGTGGCTCCCCACCAGCTGGAAGCTACATCTGCGCTGCAGTTGAGAAGCAGGGGGTTGGAGGAAGAGTCCTGTGGCTCCCAGCTTCCTGGCCCTGGGGCAGCCATAGGAACTGGGTTTATTTAGTCTGCAGAAGAGAAGACTGAGAGGGGATTTGATAGCAGCCTTTACCTGAAGGGTGGTTTCAAAGAGGATGGGGTTAGACTGTTCTCTGTGATGACAGAAAAAGGAACATTAGTCTGAAGTTGCAGCAAGGGAAGTTTAGGTTGGATATTAGGAGTAATTTTCTCACTAGGAGGGTAGTAAAGCACTGGAACAGGTCACCTAGAGAGGTGGTGAAATCTCCATCTTTGGAGGTTTTTAAGGATCCGTTCAACAAAGCCCTGGCTGAAATAATCTAGTTGACGTTGGCCCTGCTTTGAGCAGGGCGTTGGACTAGATGACCTTCTGAGGTCCCTTCCAACCCTAATTCTCTATGATTCTAAAGCTCCCTGCCAAAGACTGGCTGCCAAAGCCTTGTCAAATTGGAGCCAGGTTGTTCCAGCCCTTGGCTTGTTAAAGGTTACTGGCTTCTGGGCTATGCAAACTGCTTACAGATATATAGAAAATTACTACATCATGATAAGTATATCATTTAATTAATGATTTATACATATGATCTCTGTCTTTATTTTCATTCCTGTGCAAAAGTCTGCCCGCCTCTCATACTCAAGAGACATTCTGAAAAGACTAGATTATGTTTAATGTTATGAAAAATATAGGACTTGGACTTGGTTTAATTAAATAAAAATATTAAATGATTCATAGGTACTAAAACAATACTAGATTTTAAATTATTTAAAACCATAGATTTTAAATTATTCATATCTATGTAAGCACATGATTAATAGATATTTAAACAATGAACTGTTTGACTTAAAAGGAGCAAAGTAAGCTTTGCTGTAGCTGTACCCTCTTTAAGTACCATATGTTAAACCATGAGTGGTTAATTCAATCTGCAAAAATAATTAATTTAAGCAGCTGAATGTTTCTCTTGAATGCAGTGGGACTGTGCATGTCCATATACATAATATAAGCACATATCTAACTTTTTATAGGATTGAAGAGAGGTAAGGAGTTTAGTGGATAATCTTCTTTATTGGACCTACTGGTTATTATAGACTTCTGTTGGCAGCAGCAGTCCCTTGATTCAAGGATGATTTCTACCATGGCTCACATGGGGGCCTTGAAGTGACTTTAGAGTCCAGACTTTGAGTCACAAATCCATATGCTGAAGTTGCAGGTCTTTGCACAGGAAACAGTAAGCTGTAGGTTGTGATTCAGTGCAAGGACTGAAAACTATTTTGTTGAAAAGTAGGAGAATAGTGTAAAATCTGTCCTGTGCAAAGGGCCCACACAAGTCCTAAGTACACACAAGCCTTACATTGAGGTCATAAGTTATGTATATGCTTTATAGTTATCCTGCACACAGTGGCAGGTTTCACACTTACCACATCATCTAGTGGCATTCAACAAAATATCAAATAACTGGAAATATACTTTTAAGTAAAAACAGTTTAGCAGCTAAGAAGTAGGTAAGTCCATGAATGATACATGTATATGTATATAATTTTATTGCAATTGAATATTGGTACCAATATCATTTTAACAGAGGAACAAATTGCACTTGTTCATCTTCCTACTGAAATCAGATGTACCAATTAGTTACTGGGTAATTTTTCAAAAATATAATTTTATGAGCCAAAGTCCAATTTAAAAGAGAGAGGTTCTTAATAAGTCTCAGCTGGTGTGTCTACACATGTTAGTAATGTGATATAGGCTTACTGCACAGTATTTCACAGTATTTCACACAGCCTTCCCCTGGAGTACAAATCTGCTTTCAATGGGAGAAGCCTGGTACAGGGATGCTCCTGCCCTGTTCTTCCCCCCTGCAGCAGGCAGGGGGAGCTCCAGGCTCCCCTGGAGTGCTAGCCCTGGGCCTGCAGGAGTCATGGGGGCTGGTCCACACAGCACCAGGATGGGGAGGAGCAGAGAGAGACCCCCTCCTGGTGCGGGTAGGCTTTTGGGGGGATCTGGGATGTGACCAGTGCCAGGACAGGGACAGAGAACTTCCTTGTCCCTTGTGGCCCCCCTGCTGGTGTGGCTTACTGAGAGCAAATTTTCTTCAGATCAGCAGCTACCCAAGTGGTACAGCACAGTAACTACTTCACAGTTAATCTATTACCTTTATTTACAGGTACTAGCTAACTGTATAGTAGACTAATTTACTGTTTAGGAAAGTGTCACAGTCTACACAAGCATGGCATTTACTGTGCAGGAAGTTTGTCTCCTAGGAAGGTGCTTAAATTCTATTGAAAGCAATAAGAGTTAGGATAATAAAAAAGTAAAACCCTCATCACTTGGCTGCCCAGGCTTTCTCTTGTTAGCTTACCTTATAGCCCCATGAAAATGCACTCTTGGATGCCCACTGACTTAGCCTATAGGTTAAAGGCATTCTTCTGGTAAGTAGTAGTTATAGTTGAGTTCTTTCAGGGTGAGGAGGTCCCATCTCCCACTTCATAGGTAAGTGTCCTAGATAGTTAGGTTGCTTTGCAAAAGGTAAGCACCAGCACTGCCGCACTCAGACACTACCCCTCTGTATACTCTAGATCACAAGGTGACAGAGGTTCATCATATGTGGCCCTTAGTTAAATGGCTAACCTTTAAGTAGGGACAAGAGTTCCTACATACCCCTATCCCTAGTATTTCTCATTGCCTTGCTGTAGGCATCATCTTGCTCAGCACCTAGGTGTCCTGGATTTCCTTTTCAAGACAGCCAGCTTTTCACATTGACTGCATAAGTATCCTAGATACCTTATTCTGGATATGTGTCCTGAGGTAAAACACTTGCAACTCCTAATTAGACATGCTTGTGAGGATGCTTTGGATCTAGCCTTTAGCACATGTTTAATTATCTGTAAGGATGCACTTAAGTATCATTACAGTAGGTGGACTCAAACACATTCTTAAACATTTTGCTGACTAGGTATGTGTTCCTGAATCATGGTGGAGATGAAAAGACTTTTGACTATCTGGCAGACTGCAAAACAATGTTTCCTCTCATAATTCCTAATCCTGCTCCATGCCCTGTGTAGCCATAGTACACAGGGCAATAGTGGCCACTAAGGTGCTGATGGCAGCAGTGTGACCAGCTGCCACTATGGCAGGAGCTATTTTTGCACCTTCCCACAAAAATGGTGCCCAGGGCTATTGCCCTGTTGCCTCCCCTCAGTTTTACTACTGAGAAGGAATTTTCCTCCTGGGGAAAAATCATTGAGAAGCTACAGGAGTTCATATACCATAATGATAGCATAAGATGCAAAACTGAATCTTGAGAAGCTTGAGAGAGTCCAGAGAAGAGCCACGCGTATGATCAGAGGTCAGGAAAACAGACCTTACAATGACAGACTGAGAGCTATAGGGCTCTTCAGCCTGGAAAAGTGCAGGCTCAGGGGTGATCTGATGGCCACCTATAAGTTTGTCAGGGGTGACCACCAGGATCTGGGGGAATGTTTGTTCACCAGAGTGCCCCAAGGGATGATGAGGTTGAATGGTTATAAACTACTGCAAGACTGTTTCAGGCTGGACATAAGGAAGAATTTCTTTACTGTCCAAGCCCCCAAGGTGGTTCAAGCACCTACATTGAACACCTTCAAGAGAAAATTGGATGCTTATCTTGCTGGGATCCTGTGACCTCAGCTGACTTCCTGCCCTTCGGGCGGGGGGGCTGGACTCAATGATCTTCCGAGGTCCCTTCCAGCCCTAATGTTTATGAAATCTATTAAATCAATAACACACAGTAGGAGGATGCAACACAAAATGAACTGCTTATGATGAAAAGGGGGAAATAAGTATCTTGTTTCTGTGGATAAGTGGTGAAATTTTTTCCTTGCTTGAACATCATCATCTCTCACCAATACAGAGCCCTGCTCTAGCGGCCTGAACACTGGGATGAGCAGCCCAGACATTGAGAGTTTGAGGCCTTAGCACAAGTGCTTATGGTGTGGCCATGTCAGATTTCCACAAATTTACAAATTCTGTTGAATATCTTATCATGCAAGGATATGAGAAAGGAAGGACCAAGAAGATCTAACTGGCAGAATCAGCCATGATGGTCACTGTTGTGAGAAACTGGGACCTTCTCTTATATGTCTGGTTTAAAGTAGATATTTTAAATCATTCAGCTTTAACCAAATACCCCAGTTTTACTGGAAATTCATCCAAAACTTGACTCAATTTCAAATGTCTATATAGCCTATTAAAAACAGTCATATCTAAGTTTTCAGGTTGTAAGCAGGGGATGGAAAGACATTTTAGAAATTATAATTAGATAGACATCAAAACATTTCTCAGCTTTTAGACACTGATTATTTTTTCTGTCCTATTAACTTAACTAATGAATAAACACACATTTTTCTTTGGAGTGGAATCAGAATGAACAGCTGCAGCTTTTTTTTAAAACCAAGATAATGTAGGTCTCTTGCAAGAGTGATCCGTATGTTTGATAAGAAGTTCAAAATAACAGTAAACACATTTTATTTTGTCTAGTTTTATTTACATTTTGAAAAATCAGAAAAAAAAGAGGTTTTCAAGAGGTAATATCCAAAATTCCACACAGCAAGACTTGGAACAAACTTTTTAAATATAGTTTGGAAATGCTACAAGTATTTAGTATTTTTTATTAAGTCTAGAGATATCAGACAAGTTGAAAAACAAAAATTTTCCAGCTAGCCATTAATATGTCATCTGTGAATCCAGTTTTAAATCTTAGAGAAAATTTAGTATAGATCCAGTCAAACTAAGTATTATAGTCAGTTTTAATAAAAAATGAATTACTGTAGACCATCAAGAAATAAAAATGGGCGTGAAACAAAGAATCTTGAAAACAATTAATCTTATTTATTAAAAGAGAGAACATGCTATATTTAATTTATTATTAATAAATACTTATGGATATTCACAAGACATTACTTAAGCTTTTCCTTTACTCATATATTAGAAAATATAGAAATAGGCCATGGGTTTGGATGTGAACCTCGATTGACACCTAAACCCATGAGATGCTTACCTTGGGAATGGGGACTGCATAAAATGAGACTTTAAAACAAAACAGAAAAACAATCCCATCCCTCCCCACCTAAAAAAAATGTAGAGAATACAGATTACCTTTGTCTAGTTCTGTGTGCTTACCAGGTAACTTCTTTAACCTATGTACAATTGCATGTGCAACTACTGATGGAGAAAATTTCAGCCATATCTCTAATAACAAACCTGAGGGGTAGATGTATACATGTTAACCCCACCTTCTCCTGCAAACAAAAACAGTTAAGGAAAAATAAAAATCATACTTTAAATCACATAAGAAAGGAGCTGTCCTTTTCAACATACCAAATAAAATGATATAGAATATTAACAACAGAATTAAAGTCAACAACTTCATTCTACTTAGTCCTAGTACCAGATTGGTAAAGTCCTGCAGAAAAAAAAATGGGAGGGGATGCAGAGGGGGATGTTTTCTCCAAAGCTAAGAGAAGATATAGCAGCCATGTTAATGAATTAATATATGGCTAGAGAAAAAGTTATAAAGATGAGTGGTGAGATGGATGACAAGCTGGGGTGGTCCCAAGGGATGGGAAATCATATCACATGTGACAGTTTATGTTAATAAGCAGTTAGCATATACACTAAGGAACACATGCATGTAAGAACTATCTTTCACTAATTTATTAAATACTTTTTTTACAACTGCACTATCAGAATAAGCTGATTACTGGCAACGTTCTGCCCTTAGTCTTCCTCCTATTAATTTAAGATGACCACAGATCTCCTACAAAGGTTAAAACTTCTAGGGATTAATCTGAGCAGGTGTGGAAGGGAGGAGCACCTGCAAAAGCAGAAAGTTTGGTCTTTTGAGACTCTCCTTCCTATATATTTGCGGGGGGGGGGGGAGCAGTATCTGGACATTACTGGAGGCAGTAAGTCTTCAGTGTTGAGTTTTTCTGTATTCTTAGGTCCTTGTTACATGTTGCACCTTGAGCTTCTCAAATGTTGACCAGTCGTAGTGATAGCTTAAGTTTGAGCAGTCGCACCTTAAAACTAAAAACCTCTGACTGTCCCCCACCTGCATGGCTGTGACTTGCAAAACAGAGGGCAAGTGAGCAGGGACCCAACTAGGAGCTACTCCTGTGAGTTGCTGCTACAAGCTCCTATCCCTGCTGTAGGTGGGGGTGTGTGGGAAAGGGGCTGTGGGGGGAGAGGAACATAAAACTGGGAGCCAGAGTTAATGGGATGGTGTGGGTAATGAAATGAGAGGCGGGAAGGAAATGGAGGTGTGGGATGGGTGGTGAAATGAAGGAAGTCAGCCACTGAAGAATAAAATCAATAAAAAAAAAAAAAGAAATAAAGTGAAGGCGTCATGTTTTAATAAACTGGGATCTGAGAATGAGGTGTGAGGAATGCTGATCGTGCTTCCTGGGATGCTAGAAGGTGGGAGTGTCGAGAAGGCACTTTTCAGGGAGTTATTGCCCCTGCCTTGGAAGGAAGCCCCAGCTCATGAGGACTCAATCTAGCCACCTATCACCCGCCCTTCCTAACCCCACTCCTGGACCAGTCTGGGCCCTGCAACCTGGCTAGCTAGTATATGCTCTGCAGGCTGTTTGTATGGGGTTTGCACTCCTGGGGATGGGGAGGTCACACCACCAAGCACTGGGAGGAGGATTTGGCTTGACTCTTGAACTGCCTCCTGGACAGTAAAGCCGAGAGGGAAGAAAGTTTGTCCACATGGAACAGGAGGATAGGGGAGAAGACACTACATCCTGGGATGCTGGAGGACTGCAACTTGAGTTGTTTATCTTTGGGTAGTGGCCACACATTAATGGAACACCAGCTGGGTAACACAGACTAAAGATAAATCTGTCCTGGAGTGGCATAACTTTAAGCTGCTTAAAACTAGCTTCAGGTGTTAATGTGTGGACAATTCAAGAGTTAAGAGCTCCAAGAGATGACTAAAATTGATGTATAACAAGGCCCTTAGAGTGTAGTTGCACCTTACAATTAGAATATTCTGATTTTAATTGGTGTTAAAGTTAGCACATGCTTTGAGCAGTCACACATTAAGGATTAATACCCCCTGTAATGTGCACTGCTCTGACCTTCCCTTAAAGCAGGGGTGAGCAAAATGGCATATGCAGCAATTGGCCAGACTCCGTTTACCAGCAGCCCCTGTCCACATCACTGTGGCTGTTTTCCATGGAGAACTCAGCAGCAACAGTGCCATGACAGCGTGGTGCCAGGGTTTCCATAGACAGCAGCCCCAGCAGCACTGGTGGGGAGCTGCTCTGCAGCCAGTGTTGGAATCACAAAGTGGTGATGGCATGGTCTGGAGCTGAGACAGTGCAGGCAATGGATCACAGCTCTGCCCCAGCTCCAGACCACACTGTCACCACTGCAAGATACTAGTCCTGGAGCAGCTCCCTGCCCAGCTGAGTACCGTTTCAACACTGCTGGGGCCAGTGTCCATGGAAACCCTGGCCCCATGCTGGGGTCTCTATGAAAACTAGCTGCAGGGATGTGGGCAGGGGCTGCTGGGAAATGGAGTCCACTGTGGGCCTGATCAGGCCCATGACCAGATTTTATTCACCCCTGCCTTAGAGGGCAGTGAGCAAGGGGGTGGCTAGGAGCCAAATTAGCTCAGTGCCAGCATAGCTCACCTGCTCTAAATTTGACAGGATGCTTTGTATGCCTGTTACTTTGAGAGGAGAAAGGCTGAGGGAGAACCAAGTGTGGCAGAGGCTGCTCAAGTCACCTGACTAGAAGGGGGCCAGACTTAAGGCGTATAAACCCAGGGCTTGAGCTGTTCAGGGAGTCTAACCCTGGAAGCCAGAGAAAGCAGAACTCCTGGCAGCTGGTTTCTAGCAGATTGAAGCCTGTAGTGACAACTCACAGCTGTAGCTCCTAGTCAGATCCCTGCTCACCATCCCTCTGGGTGACAAATTACAGCCATTCAGGTTGGGGGCAGTCAGAGGTTTTTAGCCTTAAGGTGTGACTGCTCCAAACATGAGCTAGCTCTAATAATGATCAACATTTGAGCTGCTATCTACCTTTATAGAGTGGAGGTATGCTGTGCAAAGACTAGGAAAATAATAGACCTGAAAACAGGGGCAGGTGAGCTCATAGCATGGAAAGGGGCAGCAGAGACTGGAGGGCCAGGGTGCCCAAAGCCCAGCAAGAGAATAGAGCAGGTCTGAGAGGGCCCGAGTTCATGGCCCAAGAGGGCTGGTGAGGAATAACAGTTGGTGATTGTGAAAGGAACTAAGGGAAGTTACCAGCTGGCCCAGAGAGACAGAGGGGCCAGAGAAGCAGAGAGCCTGGGGCCAGGAGGAAGAAAGCCTAAGCCCAGGAGGGGCTGTGTATGGAGGGCCTATGGCCTGAAGCTGGATTTCTCTGGCCTGCCCTGGATTTCTCATGGCTGACCAGAGAAATCCAGGGCAGCCTAAGGGCCAAAAGGGGAGCACATAAAAAGTGGAAACGGGGTGAGATCACTAAAGATGAATATACCTCCTCTGCTCGTGCTTGTAGGGAGGCAGTTAGGCGGGCCAAAGCTACCATGGAGCTGAGGATGGCAACCCAAGTAAAGGACAACAAGAAATTGTTTTTTAGATATATTGGGAGTAAAAGGAAGGCCCAGGGAGGAATAGGACCCCTGCTAAATGGGCAGAAACAATTGGTGACAGATAGGGGGGACAAGGCTGAACTCCTCAACGAGTTCTTTGCCTCAGTGTTCCTAAGTGAGGGGCACGACAAGTCTCTCACTGGGGTTGTAGAGAGGCAGCAGCAAGGCGCCAGACTTCCATACGTAGATCCTGAGGTGGTGCAGAGTCACTTGGAAGAACTGGATGCCTTTAAGTCGGCAGGCCCGGATGGGCTCCATCCGAGGGTGCTGAAGGCACTGGCCGACGTCATTGCAGAGCCACTGGAGGGAATATTCGAATGCTCGTGGCGCACGGGCCAAGTCCCGAGGACTGGAAAAGGGCTAACGTGGTCCCCATTTTCAAAAAGGGGAGGAAGGAGGACCCGGGCAACTATAGGCCGGTCAGTCTCACCTCCATCCTTGGTAAAGTATTTGAAAAAATTATCAAGGCTCACATTTGTGAGAGCCCGGCAGGGCAAATTATGCTGAGGGGAAACCAGCATGGGTTTGTGGTGGGCAGATCGTGCCTGACCAACCTAGTCTTTTTCTATGACCAGGTTACGAAACGCCTGGACACAGGAGGAGGGGTGGATGTCGTATACTTGGACTTCAGGAAGGCCTTCGATACGGTATCCCACCCCATACTGGTGAACAAATTAAGAGGCTGTGATGTGGATGACTGCACAGTCCGGTGGGTGGCGAATTGGCTAGAGGGTCGCACCCAAAGAGTCGTGGTAGATGGGTCGGTCTCGACCTGGAAGGGTGTGGGCAGTGGGGTCCCGCAGGGTTCGGTCCTTGGACCGATACTCTTTAATGTCTTCATCAGCGACTTGGACGTTGGAGTGAAATGTACTCTGTCCAAGTTTGCAGATGACACAAAGCTATGGGGAGAAGTGGACACGCCGGAGGGCAGGGAACAGCTGCAGGCAGACCTGAATAGGTTGGACAAGTGGGCAGAAAACAACAGGATGCAGTTCAACAAGGAGAAATGCAAAGTGCTGCACCTAGGGAGGAAAAATGTCCAGCACACCTACAGCCTAGGGAATGACCTGCTGGGTGGCACGGAGGTGGAAAGGGATCTTGGAGTCCTAGTGGACTCCAAGATGAACATGAGCCGGCAGTGTGACGAAGCCATCAGAAAAGCCAATGGCACTTTATCGTGCATCAGCAGATGCATGACGAATAGGTCCAGGGAGGTGATACTTCCCCTCTATAGGGCGTTGGTCAGACCGCAGTTGGAGTACTGCGTGCAATTCTGGGCGCCACACTTCAAGAAGGATGCGGATAACCTGGAGAGGGTCCAGAGAAGGGCAACTCGTATGGTCAAGGGCCTGCAGACCAAGCCCTACGAGGAGAGACTAGAGAAACTGGACCTTTTCAGCCTCCGCAAGAGAAGGTTGAGAGGCGACCTTGTAGCTGCCTATAAGTTCATCACGGGGGCACAGAAGGGAATTGGTGAGGATTTATTCACTAAGGCGCCCCCGGGGGTTACAAGAAACAATGGCCACAAGCTAGCAGAGAGCAGATTTAGACTGGACATAAGGAAGAACTTCTTCACAGTTCGAGTGGCCAAGGTCTGGAACGGGCTCCCAAGGGAGGTGGTGCTCTCCCCTACCCTGGGGGTCTTCAAGAGGAGGTTAGACGAGTATCTAGCTGGGGTCATCTAGACTTAGCACTCTTTCCTGCTTATGCAGGGGGTCGGACTTGATGATCTATTGAGGTCCCTTCCGACCCTAACATCTATGAATCTATGAATCTATGAAGCGTGGCATGGGCAGAGGTGGCAATTCCCAGAAGAAGGCCGGAGGGACAGGTGTCAGCAAGTCTGTAGGGTGGCCATAATAGAGGATATTCTGGTTTTCTGCTACTCTGTCCTCTGTTCTCTATTGATATGAAACCCGATGCCTTCATGTCCTCTTATTTAACATAAAGTATTGGGTTTTGTATCAGTAGAGGACAGAACAACCGGACTGTCCTCTAAAATGGCTACCCTACTAGGGAGTTTGGAAGTCAGTAGCCCAGGAGGGGTGGTTGTCACTAGGAACTGGGAGCCCAGAGGTCTCACTAGCCCAGGAGCAGGTCCAGGGCCCAGAGATGGGCCGAAGGCAAAGCAAGGCCACAGCCAGAAACTGGCAAGGCCAGAGAAACACAGCAGTCTTTTGACCTAAGAGAAGGGCCAGGGCCCATAGAGAGGGGCAAAAGACTGCAGGTCACAGCTGGAGACCAAGGAGGCCAAGAAGCCCATAGTCCAGGAGGGAGGAGGACTGGAGCTGCAAGCCTGTAGCCTAGGAAGGGCATGTGTTAGCATGTCATCTACAAGGCATAGGAGTGCATACTGGCAGGATGGAGCCCACGTATTGAAGCTCTGGGGCAAACTCCATTTCCTTAAAAGTTAATAACATCCAGGCATGGTTGGCGAGTGAAGTGGAGAGTGCTGAAAGGGTGCTGGGTTGGGAAGAGCTGAGTGGCCACCGGGGGACACTGCGACCACCCCTGGGATGAGTGTTAGGTATGCTAAGGGATAGGGTAGGTGGCCCAGATTGCAGGCTGCCAGGGGCTAACAGGGTATCATTGTGTCCATCAGCCCTGTCTGTCTTAACTGGACTCAACTACCCCCAGCCACCCATATTGGGCCTGCTGCTGTTTGCCCTTCCATCTTCACCCCTGCAGATACCCTCCCTGCCCCTTGGAGCTCCCTCTCTGCTGCTCCCAGACCTCATGTCTCGCTCCTGCCTGCCCTGTCCTCCAGATCAGTTGTGGCTGCTGTTGCTTTCCCAAAAAAGCAATTGGGGAAGGGGACCCCACCTGTCCCACCAGCACTCCTGCTGCTGTTACTACTGCCAGACTGCTGTTGCTCTCCAGGCTAAGCCTCACCCAGATAATGGCAACAACAGGCAGGTTTCCCTTCCCTGCTTGGTCCCCAGGACAGAGCTGGCAGCCACAGGTGAGCCAGGGGGTACAGGGGGTGAGGGAAGAGCCCCAAGGGGCAGGGGATGAACCTTGGGAGTGGGAGGGAAGAGGAAGAGTCCCAAGGGACAAGGCGGGAGCCCTGGGGTTAGGAGGGAAACCCAAAGTAGATGGGGTGAGCCCAGGATGGGATGGAAGAAGAGGGATTCTTACCTTAATTGTCTGTTCCCCTGGTTTCCCCTATTGTCACTGTGAGTTGAGAGAGGAAGCAGTGCCCCAGCTGCTCTGGGACGCTGGAAGAACACCCCCAACTGGTTTTGAGCCTGTGGAGCAGTCACACATGACTGCAACATAAACTGCCCAAAAATAGTTACAAAGAATCCTCTATGGAAGGGGATTATTTCTAAACCACTCAGAGAACCCTTACCATGCATTTTGCTGCCCTAATCTGTGTGCACTCCTTTTTAAAGGGCCCTTAACACATTTAAATTAACATGTAAAACACCCTTAGAAGCAAAATAAATACTATTTAAAATGCTATATTTTTTAACTCACGGGGGAAATATATCATTCTAACCTCTTCTGTTTGCTGACAAAAGAGCTGATTCTTTTACTATATCTTCTCTGAAATATTAAGTTGCATGAATACTCCATTTTTGTTTCAGGTTGGTTTTTTTTTTTTTTATCCTCAAGAAAAATATTGAGGGAAATGTTTCTCTGAATCATTTTTTGTTGTTATTTATACCCTTAAGTAGAAGCTCATGTCCCGATTCACTAAAAAGTTACTTATCATAATGATAATATCTAAGCATAGATCCCAAGATAATGTTGTAGCAGGTATGAGAATTTAGTGTCTCTTTTACAAAACTGGACTGAAATAAAGAGATGATATGCAGATTTGTAGTGCTATAAATTGGTCCTATATTAGCTAACTGCACAGAAGCTACTAGCCCATGAGAATACACTGGGCATTTTCATGCCCTATTTCAGGGTTGTCCAAGTGGCAGCCTGCAGTCACGCATGTGGCCCATGAGGTATTAGACTGCAGCCTGTGATAGTGGTAGGAACAACTACTAAAGATATTACATCCTTTTTTCCACCCTAGCAGTCAGCCTTGTTAGGGAAACAGGAAAAGTTCAGGGGAAAATAGGATTTAAAATTGCCAAAAGTGGCAAAAATGCCTATTGGGCACCTACATTTTGACATATGAGCAGCACGTAGGCACCTTAAAGCAAAATAAAACTAGCAATAGGATGGCAGTGATCAGGTTTGAGACATACATGAGAAAAGCATGAAGTCTTGAGGGATAACAATGATAATCAGATTCAGTATAAAGCCAAGACATTGTTTGATATATAGAACTGAAAATAATTTTTTTGGAAAATGTAAAAATACAGTTGTGGATGTGAAACTTGGGCAGCCTAAACTAGTGACAGCCCAAATAATAGATATCAATAGTCTTCGTGCCCTTCTGACCAACAATTGTACCATTCCTCTGCCCTTTTAAATAATACATTCCTCTGTCTTTTAAATAGTTACTGTGCCCCGAGCCTTATGGTATCTTTTCCTACTTAAGATTCTCTGTCTCAGAGACAGAATTGCAGCATGCCATAGTAAAGCTAACATTATAGATCTTTCTTTATTTGTTTTTTGACACACACTGGTCTCCATAGAAGAAATAGTATAAAAACAATATTTGCCTTGTATTTATTAGAAACTTAAGCTTTGTAAAAGTTCACAAGATTGTATATGGCTTCAGTCTATCAGAAAGTTATGTGTAGCCAAAGCAAGTAAGAAATATGAAAGGTGGTGATTCATTACTTTTTGACATCTTTACAAAAATACTTTAAAAATCCCATTCCTGTTTCCCAGTATGAATAATTCAAAGCATACAGATCTCAGCAGCTAATTACACATACTAGAATTTCTCATAATGCTTTACATGAATGGTTTTGTAAAGGTAATTGTGGTAATCAGAGAAAGTAAGGTGATCTCATGTTGGACAGCATTCCTTTTTTTTTTTGGTCTTATTTATTTGAAAAATTCAATAGTTTGCCTCTTGAAAACCCCTGAGTAGTGGAGTGAGCAGCTTTCTTTCCCAGAAATGAATAAAATTCTTTCTAGTAAATAAAGTCAGAGGAACCCCCTATGTCTCACTGTTCTTTTCAATCCATTTCTTTTTTATCCCCACCTGATTTCCCATTGTTATACTCATTTCAAAGATTCCTCCAGCTCAAGAATCTATTTGTTTTTTAAATCTTTCTTATGATTTATTTTCCCCCAAAACAGCCACATGCTGATATAGAATGAATTTGGATTAAGATGATTTTTTTTTATTATTATTAACAATTTTCCTCTAGAAAAGCCATTTATTTTAGAAGGAAAAAAAAGACTAATACTTTGCTTGACTGATGAGAATGTATTGAGTTTTGATCACATTTTAGAGTAAAATTAGGATTCTGCTCGCACTCTGTTCTTTGCATTTATTATATTAATTTCTTAGCTTTTATTTTCGACAAGATTAAACTCAATAATTCAGACTTTTTAAAAAAATGTATAAACGGGTTTATTGTATTATTCATCAGATTCTATATTCCTTAATCCACTGATCTGAAAATGTGCACTACCTCTTGTGTGTCGTGGAGGGTTGTGAATCAAATAACTAATGTCCATTTTAGCAATCTTCAAATGCGCATGAAATATATACTAGTGCACTTGCTCAAAGATCATGAGCTTTAAAATTGAGTATCATTTTAATTCTCCTTTCATCACAGTCCTTTGGGACAATTTCCCTTTGCCATCTCTTACAAAGGAATGAACTCAGCTGCTTTAGGTTTTGGTAACACTGGAAGCCAGATTTTGGATCATTCAGTTAAAAACTTTTTACTGTTGTTTTGCGTGTTTGTTAGTAGCTGTGTTGGTCTAAGGACATGTATGCTTCTTTGAGTTGATGTGATATCTTTTACTAGACCAACTGAGTAGTTGGAAAAAAAGTTTTTTGCAAGTGACTGCACCCAAAAGCTTGCTAAGAACTTTTTTCCAGCTACTCAGTTGGTCTAATAAAAGATATCACATATACTCCAAGACGCTTGACTTACTGTTGTTTTGATATACCCAAGGAAAACTGCTAAAAACAGCAGTTTCGCAAGGATTCTAGAATCTGGTTTTGTTAGTTGGGTACTATCTTTACCAAAGGACAGAATACCAGTATTAATATTCTAGTACAACAAAAAAGTATTCAACCTTTTTCATTTGCAGACTCCTAAACAATTTCAAAAGGAGTTGTGGACCCCTTTGAATTGTAAGTGTGGGTATTCACATACTTTTGATTGCTCGTAGTTATCTTTAGTGGACCCCCTTAGACATAGTCTGCAGACCTCCAGGGGTCTGTGGATAACAGGTTGAAAACCCTTGCTCTAGTGTCTATCATAATAATAGTCGGTACAAAGGGCTACTTACTTTCAGTAGAAAGTAGCTCTACATTTTAGAGGTATGCTCATTAGATCAAACTCATTGGGAATGCTCAGTACCTTGTAGGGATAAAAAGAGGTATCTTACTGAATTTAATGAAGAGACTTTCTGCAATAATAGTTCATTGGTACTAAGATTTTAATGCTTAGTATAAGGAACAAATTACATACAAATTACATCTAGAGATATTTGAAAATATGTGGATGTTTGTATAAGCTATTGTTGAATGTTAGGAAAAAACATTCCCAAATTCTGCTTACTCTCTGCTATCCATATCTTCCACTCAGAATTGTGTCTTAAGTATGTGTATCCTGTGCCTCGTTCCTAATCCTAAACTTGCTTCTGAGTCTATACATCTGCCAACATTAACAATATTGCCCAGGGCCAATGAATATCACTGCTTTGACTGTATCGCCACTAAAAACCTTCTCTGTCACATTCCTCTTGCCTTTGCTCTTGCAAGTAGTTCCTTAGATCCCTGTCTCCCAGTTCTACTTCATCCAGGACATGCAGAAGGCTGCTGCCTGCCTCTTGAAGGTAAGATGAGAGAGAACCACACCGCTTCATATCGGCTTCCTTCTTAATTTCATAAACTAGTTATTAACAAGGAAAATGATTAAAGAATGTCAGAGATAATCTTTTTCCTACCTCTCTTCTGTGTTTCTCACAGTCACAGTTAAAAGAACATTTTTCCCCTGTGGCTCCTGCCATTTGGAACATCCTTCTTGTTTTATCCTATATCTTTGGTTTATCATCTCCATGCATTCTCTATTCAATTCACTGCTAAGAATATGTTTTCTCTTCCATATAAAACATACCTTCATCAATTGTAAAGCAGATCTTAATGTTTGGTTTCTGGCCTCAAAAGAATGGAAGCTAACAAAGCCGAAGAGTTCTGAATCCTCAGAATCACAGTAGTCTACCAAAGACTTAATCGAGTGAGTGAGTGAGTGAGTCCCTAAAAGCCAGTTCATTATTTTTTCTGATGAAACAGCAAGAGCTGGCTCAAACAATTTTGAGAAAGATTTATCGAAGACTTAATTTTGTCCTTTATTTCTAATGTAATTCTATCATGTCTCCTCTGATGAAGGCATACAGACATATGCCTTTCTCAGCATACTGCAGCAGAGTATCAGCTCCTTAAATGCAAAAGGAACCAGATATTTCATGTTAATATATCTTATATTTCTCAGATGCGGTTTTGTCCTGTACCACATATAAAATAGATTTTTTTGAACTCACTGCCAAAATACTGTTGTTGCTCAAGAGTGGTGCTAGTGCTGCAAGAGAGCACTGATATTTTTGGTCTTGGTTTAAATTAACCTCATCAAATTGTTGAAGCACAGTGGTAGCAAGAGAAGGTGTGAAAGATCCTTCTTGGAGTACAGATTTACCAAACAGATGACAGTCCACAATGTTATAGGATCTCATGTGTCAGCTGCACAGGAATTATTTTCCAAATGCATCTTGGAGATTAATGCAATATATTACCCTTTCCTGCATTATATGCTTCAAAGACATTTTTACCAATAATATTAACATGGGTGTATTGAGGTACTTGAACTACCACAGAAACTAGTAGTATAATATTTTTGTGGCATGAAACAGCATATAAGTGATCCTCTAACAAGTGTATTTAACACCTGGATGACAGAAAGATGAAACATTTTAATCCCAAGAAACTAATCAGAATTGGATGTATTTACTAAGAATAGCTTGTATAGAGTTTAGCTCCTTTGTCCTTCAAGGAGTATGAGTTCTTTAGTGAGCTAATCAGACAGAGCTCAAACATTTTGCTATAGTTTATTTTAAAATAAATTGAATTGTGTCTATTAAGACAAATTAACTGTAAAGTTCATCAGCAGGGATTCTGGTTTTCTCAGATAAGAAAAAATCACCAAGTCTCAGTTTAAAAAAAGTAACTCAAAATCCTAATTTTTCCATGATTAAAATGAAACACCACTATATATAGATATATATCTATCTATTAGTATAATGAGTAGATATACATCTGTGTATTAGTGATGTTTCATTTTAATCATGGGAAAATGTGGATTTGGGGTTACTTTTTTTAAACCAAAAATTGGGGACTTTTTATCAAAGAAAATCAGGATCCCTGTTCATAAGAAGAGCATGAATTCTTACCGTCAATTTTCTTTCAAAAATTGTTTTGTTTGCTGGCCACCTCAGACGATCCTTCTTCATTTGTAGAAGTTATCCCTCAAAGTTTAATACATTTGGAAATTTCTAGTAGTTGCTTCTAATCATCATGGCTCTTCTAATACCCCTTTCTCTGATACAAATATGCCTTAGATGTTCTGCCATCTAAACTCTGGGAACAAACCAAAAGAACTGTGTATTAAGTTTTTTATACCAGTCATATTATGTATGTATGGCTTTTTACAGATAAAAATACAAGACAAGGTTCATCCATTAGGGATAAAGACATAAATATGTAAATGTGAAAATTTAACCTTATGAGTGGTCTCTACATAAGATTTTTAAAACTAGGTCCAAAAGGTAGACTACAGTAGTAGAGGATGGCACACAGCACTTGTCATGAGCAGGGATCCTGGTTTTCTCTGATAAAAAAAAAATTTCCAATTTTCAATTTAAAAAAAGGAACCCAAATTCTACTTTTTCCTATGACTAAAATGAAACACCACATGTGTGTATACAAACACACTTGCATGCACATGCACACAAACATAGATCTAGATATAGATATAGTTATATACATATATATCTATATATAGATATAGACACACATATATAGATACACACACACACACACACACACACATATATATATATGTATGTATCTCGAGATATAGATATATACTTATATATAGATATCTATATAAGTAACCTTATACATATAAGAAACACACAAATACGTGTGTGTGTGTTACTTATATATAAGGTTATTTTATATAAGGTTATATGTTTACATATATATAAGTGATATGTGTGTGTGTGTGTGTGTGTGTGTGTGTGTACACATTAGTGCATGTGGATTTTGGGTTACTTTTTTAAATCCAAAAAGTGGGGAGAAAAGCAGGTTCCCTGGTTATGAGATACTTAGCACCTTACAGATTTGGGTTTTTAGTTAGAATGGAAAAGACAGACTACATGAAGGAAGAAGACTAAACTACAGGAAGGACAAGGAGAGGAGGAAAAGGGAACCTGCTTGTGGGACAGTGCATTTTTTCATCTGTCTTTGATTTTGTTATTGAAAGGCATGGCAAAAGAGTGGGATCAGAGAGCACAATAATCTTCCAGTTCATTGCTGGAAGACTGGGCCTTTTTTGTCTCAATTTAGAATTGATCTGTAGTTTTCTGAAGGTAATTAGCTAACAACTTATCCATATTCATACTTTGTAGCTCAGCCGGCTTAAAGGCCATGATCAAGTAACTATATTCCTTATTAAAAGTACTTTTGTATCAGCAGTCAGTTGATGATGCAATGAACTAATGCATTTTCTTAAATGAATATCATCATTAATGCCAGAATTTCTACTCCTGAATTATTGTGTACTACAGTTATAAATTTACATTGGCAGCTGTTTCTAAATATCTGTTTCTAATAATAAAGGCTCAGTTAAAATTAGTTGACATTTATCACGCTTTTTTAAATTTCTGTATTCTAGTCATACATATATGCAAAACCAAAATATAATGTCCCATTAAGTATGAGAAGCTGAGCATGCATAAGTAAAATCATGTTGTTGGTCTTTCACTATTTCATTGACTGAAATGAAAAGTAGACTTTGATTATTCAAAGCCACTTTTTGATTGGCTGGTAGCTTCTGTCTTATTATACCACTTCCATGCACCTTCATCCTCCAAAAGAGCACAGAAAAGGAGCTTTTTTATTCCTCTTCAAAGCACAGATGAGAGAGAGAGAGAGAATAAAGAAGAGTGAAAATAAAAGCATGGAATTAACTGAGAGTCCAAACATCATTTCAGAAGCATTTACTGGTCCTCTTGTCATTTTTAACATAATTTTCTTCTGAAGTTTAAATTTGTGTCTCTTCTATATTCCCAGTACAATTTCTTACAGTAGAAAGTGAATTTCAAATGGCTGATAGAAAGTGCACTCCCATGGAAAAGAGGCCAGGAGAAGGAAGTAGTTCTACTACCTTGGGAACTTCAAAACTGAATGTAGAAGTGTCTAAACTTTTTCATCTGAAAGTCCAAAATATGACGGAAGTATAGTCACTACTTTGGAGCAGGTTCTATTCTGTTCAGTTATCTTTGTGTTATTGTTATTGTGACAAAAGGGAGTGCAAACCATTAGCAGGCCTCTTAGTATGATTCACCAGGAGGTGCAGAATTATCACAACTAATTTCAACCCTCAGAAAGGAGCATGTCACAGGGAAAAGACTATGGTAAAAACTGCAGTGCTCTGCTTATCCTTGGATAATACATTCTCTATTTTACCTATACATTCCATAAAAACATGCAAAAAACCCTCCAAACAACCTATACGTTATTTTGAGGTTTTATTTTATGTTGTTATGGAGCCTATTGTATATATCTCTGAAATGTTAATAATTCTTTCACTGGCATGTCTACACAAGTTGCCCACAGCACAGCTGTTACTGCATAGTCATTTAACACAGGGGTTGTGTACCCCTGGGGGGACTTTGAAAGGTCCCAGGAGGTACGCGGGGGTGGGCAGGGATGGAGTGCTGCCACCCCACACTGCTGCCTCACAGGAGCATGGCTGGGGTGGGGTGAGAGCAGGGCTGCACATATGTTGCACGCTACAATGTATTGCCACTGGTCCACCACTCGCCATGCCCCTGCTTCAAGTCTGGCTGCTCACCCTCCCCCAGGGGGTACACTTATTAAGAAGGGGGCTGCCAGGGGTACACTTATTTAAAAAAGGTTGAAAACCCCTGATTTAGGACTTGCACTTATAGCAGGCTTACCTTTCAGAGCTTGGGTTGAATCCCAGGCTTGAAATCCTGCTGTTTTGTTTGGTGAAGCCCATCCACCAATCAGGAGGAAACAAGAGAAATTACATCATGCCCCTTTTGTGAGAAGAGGGGAAGAAGAGCTCCCCTGGACCTGATTGAAGACTGCAAACTGTCAGGTCTGGAAGACTTCAGGGGCAGAGCCCTGGAGCAAATAAAAGGAGCTGTGTGCCCAGCACAAGGGCAGATGCATTGAGGACTGAGAAGAGAGAAGAGTGGGGTTTAGAAGAGCTGAGGAGAGCGGCTCATCAGGGCAAAGCAGTAGCCCAGGAAGAGCCCCTGAAGACTTCTAGCAGTGGGGAGTGGGGGACGGCTCCAGCGGTTAGGTTCTCAGTGCGTAGCATGGTGCACGGTATCCAGACCCTGAGAGCTGCATGAGTCGGCTCGGGTCTGCAATCTCTGGTTTGCGGCCAGAAGCACAGTGCACAGACCGGTGCATGGAGAAGGATTTTTGGAGCCCCTAGGGTGGCTCAGGTCCTCAACCCCCAGAATGAGGCTGGGAGCTCGGTGCAGGAGGTGCTGCACAGAGAGTGAGAGACCCTGGGAGCTACTTGAGGTGGCTCAGGACTACAGCTTTTGGCACGGAGTAGCAACTCAGTGAGGACGACACAGCCCAGAGGGTCTGGGAATAGCCCAAGCCCCGGTGCTGCACAAGGCTATCCAGGCTTCCAACCCCTAGCACAAGGCAAAGCATCCACTACACACAGCAGTGCCTGTGGCCCTAAGCCAGGACAGTGGCAGCAGAATCAGGCAGCAGAAAAACCCAGCAGGGACAGAGCTTGACCTGGAGAACAAGAGGCAACCCTCTGGGACTGTGGAGTAGTAGTAAGTTGCCCTGGAGAGAGGGTCCCCATGGGGGAGCCCCACCCCCTCAAATTGGGTGTGGTGTGTGTGTGTATATATATATTATAGGATTTATTGTTTTGTAAACTTATGTCCTTACCCTTTAATGGTTTTGTTGTGATAGTAAATCTGTATATAGTTAAGTAACTGATTGACTGGATCTGACTCTATAAGGGATGGAGGCGGCCACTGGGCTGTTGTGTCCTTCCACAGCACATTGCCCTGTCAATAATTCCCTCAATTGGAGAGGGAAGTACAAACCCATGTACACCTGGGCTACACACTAAATGACTGCTCAGTAATCAGTGCTACTGCACAATAGTGACCCAGCATGGTTGCCTAGGGAAGCTTACTGAGCACTACCTTGTTACTACTGTCCCTGGCTAGGGACAGAAATTACACACAAACTGGTATAAGTGATTGGAAACTGGTTCAAATCTATAACACAACAGAAGTTCAGGACATATCAACTGCTTTCAAAATAGTTGAAACTAGTTTAAGATAAACTTGGATGGATGTAGTGTCAGACTTAACTGATTTAGATTAAATCAGTTTTTGAACTTCTGTTCCAGATCCCCTCTAGATTCACATTAACTCAGTCCCCCAGCATCCCAGGGTGCTTTGCATCTACCCCACAAACCCCACTTGTAGGGTGGGTGGGCTAGCCTTGTCCCAAGCTGTCTGTTCCCGTGGAACAGGAAGGTGTGCTCTAGCACCCCCTAGCTTCTGGTGTGGGTCATTGCAGGCATGTGGCTGCATTTCTGGATGCAAAAGTGAAATATCTGTACACTTTCTTATCGGTTCAATCTAAGAAGCTTAGACTACCTATCAAGATTAAATCTACTCAGCCTCAGGTTTTTTGACTGTCTGTACTTAGCCCCTTCAAGTCAGGTGTCTTCCCAGTCAGCTTCAGGAGTATATCCTTCACTCAATAGGCAGCCCATCTCTCTGGTGTTACCTCTCATCTCCCAACTCTGCATTCCCCGCTTAACTACTTCTCTGGGCTTTGCCATTTGTCTGCTGCAAAGCCACTTGCTCCTGAGTAGTCATCTCTAAGCTGCTTATTTTGCTCAGTGGCCTTCACCAGATTGCATGTTTATCCTGCTGCCCTTTTCTTCTTAAAGAAACAGGATTCTTAGCTTCCTGTTACAGGCATTGACCCAGAAAACAAGAAGACCTGAGTTTTTGGCTCCCCTCAGGAAGGAGGAGTGTGATCTTGCATCTCTTCAACTTTCTGATATAGTGGTCTAACCACCAACACACAGTTTAGACATTAGTCAGGCCTTTCTCCAACATTCCTTGTTAACTTGGTCCCCTGGGCAGCCAAAGAAGGGAGATGTATGTCCAAGGCAGAAGAAAATAAACCAAGGGGTACCTGACTCAGTGAAATGTACATTGATCAGTGAAATGGACACTGATCTGGAAGAAACCAAGCCCTTGATTCTAACTTCAACCCTTGCTCTCAGCGGAGCAGAAACTTCTCCAACTATTCTTCAACCTCTTTATCCAATGGCTATTGAATGAAAAGTGCAGCAGCTTAATTTCAAAAGGAGCACTGTAACCCAGATCACATAATGGCCAATCTGTGGTTTAGTTAGAGCATTGCAGGTTTAAACCCTCCTGGGTGAGGGGTCAGTTGGGGCTAAAACATGGGAGGCCACGCTCTTGCCTCTCTGTTAATTTTTTTCTAGGACTTATACTCAGGTACACATGCATGTAGCTGAGTAGTTGCCAAACTGTGCCAAAAATGCCACTTATGGTAAGTGCCGTTTAGGTGCATGAAGTATAATAGAATTCTACTTTACGTGTCTACCAATTTAATGCATGTCAGTTTCTCTTATTCTACTTCAGATCACGTTTGAAATCCCAAGTATTCTCAAACCTTACCTGTCATAAAGTCCTTGTCCACCTTGGATTTAGATACACTATTGCTATTGCTCTTGTCTTTACAATGTAGTCTCACTGAAGCCAATCTCCTGATTTCATTTGGAGGTTGTTTCTTTCCTGTTCCCCTGACCCCCAGTCTTTTTTAACACTTCTTGTAACATGCATTTTCAGCTTTAGCACTACATAAATTATTGTTTATTATTATTAACAAATATTGTAACTCATTAGGTAGTGAAGAGAGAATGAGAGCCTTTTTATTGTCATTATATGGCAGATGTAACAGCTGCCAAGTTCATTGATTAGATTTCACATATGCACAAAAGAAAAATCCATCAGGTCAATTTGCAAAACTATTTCTCTGTGATTGAAGATGTGTATTATATACACAGTTCATAAAGCAAATTGTTGGTTATTTAAGGGAATGAGAGCATAAATTAGATAAGTACATTTTTTGTTGAGCAATCGACTCTAGTTACAAAAGTTCTATTTCTACCTACAATAGGTCTGCTACCTTCCTAAACAAAATGTATATATCCATATTTCTTATTCAGCAATGAATATTGAAAGTTCTTTGCAGCAAGTTCTTTATGGAGCCAAATAGGTTGAAATAAAAATTCATAGATTTGAAGACTAGAGGAGGCTACTAGCTTGATTCTTTAGTATCAGTATTTGCATAGACCATGGTGACCTTTTCTTTGGCAGAAAGAAAACTCACCAGAAAATGTACTTTCAGCTAAACCAAAAATATTTCTCTATCAAGTTGAAATTGACAAGTGGTTTCATTTGGAAAAAAAAACATGATTAGATTCATCATTATCATGCCCTTTCACCCATTAGTTCAATGGTTAGAGCACTTATCCAAGATGTGTGAGGTGAGGACTGAGGGGATATGAACTCTGGAGTCAACAATAAAGGTACTCATGAGCAGGGATCCTGGTTTTCTCTGATTTAAAAAAAATCCCCAATTTTCAGATTTAAAAAAGTAACCCTAAATCCACATTTTCCATGATTAAAATGAAATGTCACTAATATATATATATATATATATATATATTGATATTGATATTGATATCGATATAGACATATGACATTTGATTAATATAGTTATAGATATAGACATATGACATTTATATGACAGTAGCACTGTTGATAAGGATAATGGAGTTATGACAGATCAAATTAGCAATATCAGGCTGTGACACACACACACCAAAAGGGCAGGACTAATGCAATTTTGGGTCATCTTATTAGTAGCATTGCATGTAAATTATGGGAATACTGTGTGCAGTTCTGGGCTCTGATTTTTAAGGAGCTATAGAAAGTAGAATATCCAGATGTGAGTGACAAGGATGATAAAAGGATATTCCAAACCATATGAAATGAGGTTGCAAGAACTAGGCATGTTTAATTTGGAGAAAGGAGATTAAAAAGATATATGATGAAAATCTACAAATATTTGAAGAGCTGCCATAACAAGAATAACAATTGTTCATCTTACCATGGAGTCTAGGATACAAAATAATGGACTTAACTCCAGTAAAACAGATTTTTTAAGAATAAGCAGGGGTTAGGCTAGACTTGCAGTCCTACCCAGCATCATGAAACTATGAACATATCTAACTATTGGAGGCAGATAACATAGCTGTTCAAAATGGGACTGGATAAATTCATGGATAATAATCTATTAACAGCTATTAAACAGAATGATTAAAAAAGGCAGGTCTTCTATGGCATCTCTAAACCAAAATAATGGATGCCTGGGAGAGTTTGCCAGGGGTTAGATCATTCTAGAAATATCTGGTTAAATGCTCCTACTATCATCCATTTCTGCTACCTTTCACAGATTGACAGAAGTTAAGGGCTGGAAGGGACCTCATGAGATCATCAGGTCCAACCCACCTACTCTGAGCAGGAAAGACTATTGGGGTCAAATAACCCCAGCCAGGTGTACGTCCAGTCTCCTTTTGAAGATGTCCAGGATAGGTGCCTGCACCACCACCTCTGGGAGTGTATTCCAGAGTCTGGTCACACAAACTTTGAAGAAGTTTTTCCTTATATCCAGTCTGAAACCACTTTCTAAGAATTTATGACAATTGCTCCTGGGTTTCCTTTGGGGCACTTTGGTGAATAGTTGCTTGCCTAGGCCCTGATGCTCTCCCCTGATATATTTGCAAGCTGCCACCCAATCCCCACAAATTCTTCTCTTTTCTAGGCTGAACAGACCCATATCTGTCAGCCTTTCCTCATATGGCTTGCCTGTGACAAAACCATGCTGGCTGTCATTCAGAATTTTGCCTTCTATTAGCTTATCACATATGGGCTCCTTGAGAAATTTTTTGAGGATTTTTCCTAGGATTGAGGTCTGGCTGATTGGCCTGTAGTTCTCTGGGCCCTCACTCCTCCCCTTCTTGAAGATGGGCACAACACTGGCCCTCTTCTAGTCATCTGGGACCTCTCCTGAATGCCATTAATTCTCAAAGAGGTTTTCCAGTGGTCCTATGATGACTTCAGCTAGTTATTCAGCACTCTCAGATGGAGTTCATCTGGTCCTGCTGACTTATAGACATCCAGGCTCTCTAGCTGTTCTTTCACCAGCTCTACATTGACTGTTAGTAGGTCATAAGTTCATCCCTACTGTGACTATTCTGTGTCATATTTGCATTTAGGCTATCACTTTTAGACTGGTGGAATACAGATCCAAAGTACTCATTCAGGAGTTCATTTTTCTCCTTGGTGTCAGTGATCAAATGTGCAGATGCATTGAGCAGTGGTCCCCCATTTCCACTGGTTTTCCTCCTGTTACATATGTACCTATAAAAGGACTTCTTATTGTCCTTGATTTTGGTTGCTAACCTGAATTTGGTCACCAACTTTGCTTTTCTAATCTGCCCCCTACAGGTATGGGACAATCTTATGTAGTACTCCTTGGGGCCTATGCCTAGCTTCCATCACTGATAAGCCTCCCTTTTCTTTTTCAGAAGATCTGTGACTTCCCTATTGAGCCAAGATGGCCTCTCAGACCCTGTGCCACTTTTTTTGCATACAGGTATGCACAACTTCTGTGCACTGAGGATTGTGATCTTGAGGAATGACCACTCTTCATCCACACTCTTTCTCTGCAGTACATAATCCCATAGGGCATTACTTACTAAAGCCCTTAGCTTGTTGAAGTCAGCTTTTTTAAAGTCAAGAATTTGTACCTTACTGACAGGTTTCCCAGATCTATGATGGACAGTGAAAATGATAATGGTTACCCTCTATCATCAGATCACTCATCAGGACATCCCCCTTGGCCAAAGCTAAATCTAGAAGTACATTTCCTCTGGTTGGCCCACATACTTCCTGAAACAGGTAGAGCTCATCGATACAAGTCAGGAATCTATGCAACCAGTCAGATCTGGCTGAGTGTTCTTCCCAAAGAGATGTCTGGATAGCTAAAGTCACTCATGACTACCAAATCCTGTGCTCTTGCAGCCTCTTGCAATTCTCTGGAGAATTTCAGATCTAGCTCCTCATCTTGATTGAGAGGGCTGTAATATATGTCTATAGTTAGGTCCCTTTTGCCACATCTCCCCTGTATCTTGACCCAGCGGGTCTCAAATCACCCTTCCTTAGTACCAATTTCGGCTTCCAAGGAGGTGTAGTCTCCATTGGAGACAGAATACTGTGCTAGGCAGACCATTAGCCTGACCCAGTATAGGACTTCTTACATTCTTACAGCATGTGCAGCTCTAAGACTTTAGCATTCAGGACTTTCACATTAAGCAGAAGAACTGAGTTAATCCTTGCAGAGACTAGCTGCATTTCTGAAGTGAACTATACTGCAATGAGAATTCAGAATAATGAGGCACTAAATCATTAGGGTATAATGGTGTTTAATCCAGCAATGAGTAAATTGGAAGTAATAAAACTGAAAATGTAGATTTAGTTACTATTCATTTACCTTTAGCTCCACATTTAAAGCTTCACCGTCATTGACAGAGAATGTAAAGATGCTATAATCAACATGGAAAAGTATTTGTTATTAATATTTCATATTCTTTCATATTTTCTTGTGATTGCATGATCATGTTTCATCCCCATGTTTATGTTGCCTTACGTGCATCTAAAATTCCACGAATTTACATCTGCTGATTCTACTTCAACCTTATGAAAATTCTTTACGTTGCCTTCAGTAGTAATAATACCTACTAATTTTGCCTCAAAGAGACTGAGAGAGTAGTGCTGTATAATGCAGAATATTACCGCTCTGTTGGCAAATACTCTGCAAAGCAATTTCCAATCAAGAAAGGTCTCAGAGTGGTATAGAAACTAGTTTGCCTGTGGACTTCAGTTAAGCATTAATAAAATACCGTGTGCAATATAACTTGCTTAAGTGGAGAATAATGAGGATTAGAATAACAAGTATAAGGTTGAAAAGGAACTAATTAAAAGTGAAAGAAAAGGGGATGGTCCTGAAAGCAGAACCGTCAGGATGGAGACCAGTTTTACTGACAGAGATACTTGGGGTTCAGTTTTAGGACTGATTTAATATTTTCAGTAACAAACCTGACTCCCACCAAAAATGGCACAGGCTAATGAATTTGCTGATGACATAGAGATGGCAGCCATTGTTAACACAGAATATTGGCATATGAAACAACTGGATGACATTGGTTATTGTAGCAACAAAAAAGGGATGGAATTTAATCACACAAAGTGTAAGTTCATGCAAGTTATGGTATAATTTTCCTATATGAAATTAACTTGGATCTGATCAGTTGGAATAGACAGAACCAGAGAAAAACCTGGTGTATTAGTTGATCACAGGATGAATATGAGTCACATATATAACGGGTTTGCAAAAAAGGCAAAAGTGGTCTTAGAATGTATATAGTGAATTATCTCCCATTGAAATAAGTATGTATTAATGTAATTGAACAAAGCACTGGTAAATCATTGTTTCAAATACTGTGTACAATTCTTGTCTCTCTTTTTCAAGAAAAATGAGCCTGCTCTTCAACAAGCATAATCTGCTAAAATGATACTGCTGAACTGCAAGTACTGTTTGTCGTACATGTTTAACCTGTTAGTGGATGCATCTACATGAGATGCTTACTGTGAAACTGCATGATTAGCTTCACAGTAAAGTCTCAGCATCTACATGTGTGGCCTATTAGACCACAGGAAAATAAATAACTCTGCTGCAGGTTAGTATTTATAAAAACAAGTATATCTTGTAGAAGTGTTATTTAGTATGCCGCAAGACGTGTAGATGCTGATGGGGCTGGCTGGGGCATAAGAGTGCTTCATGAGGGTGCCAGCTAGCCCCACACTGGAGCACCCTCATGTCCCAGCCATTCCCTCCCTAACACATAGAGCCAGGTCACAGCAGCACTGGGCTGGCAGGCTGACCCCCTGGGCTTCCTGCCAGCCAGGGATGCTCCAACCTGGCTCAACAAGCTGCGGTCCCAAGAACTCATGTAAACATGGCTCCCAGTAGCAATAAACTCCTGTGCAATATGCACGTGATTTTATTGTTGCATTAATTTCACGTGTACACATCCCAGTGATACTGTTATCTTAAAAATATACTTCAGTAATTTGGTCTTATTCCTATTTACAATGAAATGGAGGGATGCAAGTAACTATACATTATCATACAAACAGCATTACCAGACTTGGTCCAAGCAAATGGGAAACAACCTTGATTAAAACCTTTTGATATGTGGCCTTGTTCCTGTAACAGGGTGACCTGTCTCCTTAAAAGAAAGCAGCCAGCCTGGTTGGGGGGCTGCAGATATGTAAAGGCTAATGAAGGAGTAGCTCACTGCAAGTTCAAAATCATTGGAAGGTATGTGGGAGAAGCACTGGAACAGGAAACTGCTGAGAAACACAGAGGACCCATCCCAGACTAGGGCAACAAGGTTTTTGTAGAGATCTCCATAAATTGTACCAAAAGTGCCTCCTACAGCAGCTCCATTAATGTTTTCATTTCACTACTTGTCCTCCCTCCCCCCCCCCCCCCCGATTGGCTGAGGGACTCCACCAGCCAGGCTATTTCGCACTTCCCCAGTGATCAGAGGCAAATGACCTGCCAGTGGGGCTCCTCCACCAATCAGGGGAAGAGGGGGCAAATGGTGAAATGAAAGCATTAAAGGAGCCACTGCAGGGGGTGCAGGGAGGGGGGCATTTCTGGTGCAATTTATGGAGATCCCTAGGTTTTTGTTGTTTACTTGTTTTATTTGTTTATTACTGGGGCTTGCTAAGATATGTGGGGGGAGCAAATGTCTAGTTTAAGAAGCCCCAGAGTTGCAACCCACTACATTCTGGAACCATCCCCAAATTCATATACTATGAACTGTGGAAAGAATAAGAAGAATCAGTAATAGAAAAGGAATATGAGCTACGTGGTGAAAAAACAATATATATATATATACACTTATAAAATGCAAAAGAAAGAGAGGATTAAGGTTTCTTTTAAGAGGTAAAAAGGAACCTGTGATTTAAGTAATTCTTTTTGGAGGTCTAGTAATTATTATCACAGAGTTATGATGCTCTGAGTTATGATAAAAGCATATCACTTGAGGCACTTATATTTTACTGTCACTATAGAGGTTTATGCATTTGTCTAAACCAACTTTTTTCATTATTAACCTGTTAAATTTGGCCAAATTCCAGCCATAGGAAATACCAGCTGCACCCATCTGTGATAACAGAGTGCATGTCATAGTCAATGGGAGTGCGACTGAACCACAATTTGGCAAAAACAGAAATTTATCAATTTTTATAGCCTGATGGGGCTACTGTGATCATCTACTCCGGCCTTCAGCCTCAGGGCTATAGAATTTCACCTACTAATTCTTACCTAGAGGCCATACCTCTTGTTGAGTAGAGTGCATCTTTCTATCATATAGCTGTGCAGGCCGGGGGCGAGCCGGGCCCGTCTTTGTGCACGCGGGCTGTGGCCAGCAGCCTGGGCACGTGGGGCTGGAGAAGACCGGGGGCGAGCTAGAATTAGTCACGGACGCGTAGTGGTTGATTTAAAGATTGTTTACTTACACCAAAGATGGTCGTGGTGTAGGCTGGACAGTTTCCAGGTTCAGCTCCGCTTAAATCCTCGTTAGAGGACTACAACAATTCGTTCTTTGCCCCGGAGTTATTGAAGCTCCATGGGTTCGGTAGTTTCTCGTACAGGAAGGGATACGTCTAGGAATTTATCGGCGACAGGGAGAGGCTAGAGGCTGTTCGTTCTTTTCCCCAGAGTTGTTGAAGCTCCGCAGGTTTGGTTATCAGGCCTCTATTGCCTTTTAAGAAAAGCGTTGGGTCCGTAAGGATCCGCAGCGCTTAGAGATCTTCACGTTCTCCCTCTGGAACTCCAATTGCTCTCTCTCCAACTTGGGTGGAAACCACCCAAGCTCTTTATACGGCTAGCAAGCCAATCACTAGCCGCCACGTGTGCATGTAATAGAGTCGGCCAATAATGTGGCATGAATCTTCATACATATGGCGGGAACTCCTTGCACCATGCATTTCTTGGATGCAAAAGAAATGCACCATGCAAAGAAAGCTTCAAATTTGGTGGGAATACTCCGTTGCACCGGGGTTCTCTTCTGCAGCAGAAAACTCCACTGTGCAAAGAAGCTGCAATTTAGCGGGAAAATAATTTAGCAGTGCCGAAGCACACACAAACAAAAAATCACAACTTTGGGTTGTGAAAATAGCCAGAAATGATATGAGTATTCTAAGGGGCAGAATATCCATAACACCCCTTAGTAAACTTTTCTAATGGTCAATTTCCCTCAGTTTTAAAAACACTAGTTTTATTTCTAACCTGAAATTGTCAAGATATATAGCTTTGAACTACTGGCCTTTGTTCTTTCTTTGTCATCTAGAGTCAAGGGCCCTCTACAATCAGAAATGCTCTCTCCATCTACTTATTAAGATGGTCTGTGTCACCAACTCACCACTCTGGATGGCACCATTATGAAACAAGTCAAGTTGCTTCTCATACACTGGAAGTCATATAGCTTCCTTTGTGTGGTGCTGCAGGTACATTACATGAAGCTATGTTCAGAAAGTATTCAGAAGTTGTGGAGGAGTGTGGAGTGCTTCATTAAGGTGCTATGTGGCACAATACTTAGCAAAAGAACCATGCCAATAGTATTTGGATACACTTCCTGGGTAAAGCTGGAAGGGTAATAATCAATAGAATACTGTTCTAAAAGGATACAAACTATACAAGAATGACAGAGTAGGATGTGCAGGTGGAGGAATGGCACTATATTAATAATAGCATAGATAGTAACAACATAAAAATCTTACCTGAAAGGAAAAATATCACAGAATCCCTGTGGGTAAAAATTCCATACGTTCATAAAAATAATATAGTACTAGGATTATATTACCAACCATCTAATCAGGAAGGTGAAGGTAATTATGAAATGCTCCGGGAGCTTAAAGAAGCTGCTAAAAGTGGAGCAAGCAATAATAATGGGAAACTTCAAGTATTCTCACATAGATTGTTTAAACACCACATCAGGGCAAGACATGGAAATAAAATTTCTGTATGTTCTAAAACAACTCACCTTGGAACCTGCTAGAGGAGAAACAATTTTAGACCTTCGCTTGAGTAACACATAGGAACTAGTTCAAGAGGTATCTGTTGGTGATGTGTAATAGCAACCATAATATGATTGCATTCCACATCCTAGCAGGAGGGAGTAAGTCAAAAAAGTCCGTCATGCCAATTTACAATGTTAAGGTAAGAAATTACACAAAAATGAGGAAGTTAACTAGAAATAAGTTGAAAGGAACAATCAAAAAATAAAAACAAGCCTGCAGGCAGCTTGGAAACTGTTTAAAAATACCATATTAGAGGCTCAGGAAAAGTGTATACTACAAATCAAAAAAGGTACCAAGCAGGTCAATAAAACCCTTACATGATTTCATAGCAGAGCTAAGGCAGCCATTCAGGGCAAAAAGGGATCCTCCAAAACATGGAAGGTGTGGTCAAATGAAGAAAATAGGAAAGCTCACAAACTGAGAGCAAGTCAAGTGAAAAAGCAAAATAAGGTAGGCCAAAAAAGAACTTAAGGAGCATCTAGAAAAAGATACTGAAGTTCATAATAAAACATTTTATAATATAGCAGAAGCAGGAGACCATTTAGAGAATCAGTGGGACCAAACTGTAAACGGTCCAACTGACTAAGGTGTAAAAGTTGCACGCAGGGATGATAAGGCCATAGTAGAGGAGCTAAATGAATTATATGCCTCAGTGTTTATCACAGCAGACATGGGAGATTCCCATGCCAGATCAATCTGATCTAGTAGGTGGGTCTGAAAAATTGAAACACACTGAAGTGACAGAGCAAGTTTCAGAAGAAAATGGTAAACTAAATATTAATAAGTCACCAGGACTGGATGGCATTCACCAGAGAGTTCTGAAGAAACTCAGAGGTAAAATTGCAAAAATGCTGGCAAAAGTATTTAACCTATCATTACAAAAGGCCTCTGTGCCAGAAGCCTGGAAGGTTTCCAACATAACACAAACCTTCAAAAAAAGGCTCTGGATGTGATCCTAGAAACTACAGATCAGCAAGTTGCACTTCCAGGCAAGTTGGTGGGATCTATAATAAAGAATAAAATCAGCAGTCACATGGACAAATACAGTCTTGCTGGGGAAGTATCAACATGTTTTTTGTAAAGGAAAATACTGCCTTAGCAATCTGTTTGAGGTTTTTTTTGAAGGTGTTAACAAGCATGTGGACAAGGAAGATAATATATTTGGACTTTCAGAAATCATTTGGCAAGTTCTGTTCCCAAAGGCTTAAAAAAAAGCCTACATTGCCACAGTTTTGGAAAGAAGGTTCTTTTGTGGACTGACAGATGGTAAAAAGATAGGAAGCAAAGGTAGGGTTAAATGGTCACTTTTCAGGATAGAGGGAGGTCAAAGACAGGACCTGCTAGGAATCTGTGCTGTACCCTATTTTGTTCAACATTTTCATCAATGACTTAAAAATGGGGATGCAGATGATACTAAATTAATCTGGGCAACTAAGTCCCAAACTGATGGAAAGGGGCTGCAGAAAGATCTTGCCAAGCTGAGTGAGTGGGCAAAAAATGCGCAGATGAACATCAGTGTTGACAAGTGCAAGGTAATGCACCTGGGAAAAATACCCTCAACTATATGTTGCTAGGTTCTGAACAAGCTGTTACAACTCAGGAAAGAGACTTTGAGTCATCATAGATAATTCTCTAAAAACATCAGCTAGTGTGCAGCAGCAACCAATAGAGCCAATAAAATTTTGGCCATCATGAAGAATTAAATTAAAAACTAAATGCAGAACCTCAGCATGCCACTATACAAATCCATGGTGCACCCACATCTTGAATACTGTGTGCAGTTCTGGGCTCCACACCTCAAAAAGACTGTAGTAGAATCAGGAACAATACAGACAAGGGCAACCAAAATGATATCAGGGTGAAGCTTGTGTACTGGCCAGATGTACCTTCCCTTTGATGACAGCTTTAGGACTGGTAGGTATAGAATTGTTTTCATTATTCTTAACTGTTCTCACTGTGTATCAATAAAATTCACCTATTATCAAATGGAGAGGTCATGGTAGGTCTGAGGGTTTGAACCCACCTGCAACAAGTTATCTGGGTCATATATTCAGTGCCAACACAGTTTGCTTTTGTACTAAACTGGAATCAACTGCATGCTATCACTCCTGACATGCAGGCTTCTGGCCCATGAACTAGAATTTAGTCATTTTTTCCCTTTAAATTTTAATCCAAGCCTGGTCTACAGTGTGCAGGTCTTTGAAGGTGCTAACATTTATTTTTGCAACGATTATACTGTTACTGGTCCTGTTTCAATCTGTTTATTTGTGTAAAAGAGATTTTTATTGAAGCTACCATTTCTTAACTTGCAAAAAAATAAAATATTTAAAGGCAATATATAGAATATATAGAAAAAACTAGAACCAAAAGCTACCATAATATAAGCAAGACAAAAAAAATTCAGTGAAATGTGAAACATTCTCTTTATCAGATTTAACTGCCTTCATTCACAAATTAGAATAGTATTTGGTTTGTCACTCAGTTATCATTAATTTTTCATCTCTCTGACGACTCTAAGAACAGCATAAAATCAAAATTCATGTTTTTTTCCTGCAGTCCAAAGAAAGTATTTATTGAGTAGTGTGCCATGAAAATGAAAGTAGTTTTAGCTTTCCAGTTTGAATCTAGTATGATTAAAAAGAATATGACAAACCCTAAAAATATCTCATGGATTAAGGAAAAGTACAAAAATAGCTAGAACTACTATGATGATTCATATTTTTGCTGAAGGGCTGTTTTGTTTCCAGTTTCAGATTATGTTACGTAGTCCAAATCTTGCATATTTTTTTACTCTTTCTTTTCTTCACCTACTGACAGTGTTCAAAATAAATGCCACCTAAATAGATCTTGGAAAAAGTTTAAATTTATCCATTTCTGTCATCCTTCCTACCGCTGACTAATAACTCACTCAAAGTAGTTTTGAAATCAAGTTATTTATATGCACAACAGCTCTATCTATGAATATCAACAGGGTATTCACAAACTAAATTGTTATTCTGTCTTCCAATTTACCTCAAACACTTGGATACAAATAAAGAAATATAATTAGGGTTTAAATGCAATCTAAATTTAGCAATCTTGGGTTTTATTTACTATTAGTGGGCTGGTTTCCTGGTCTCAAGACCTTAATACAACACCTTTCAGAACAGTTCAAAGTAAAGTTACAATGTACAGAAATAAGATGACATTCTATTTTACAAAGTTCTATTTGTGTATCATTTTAAAACACAGTGATCCACAATTTGAGCATCTAGTTTGATAAGGAATTATGAGGAGCAGAGAGTCTGTTGCTGAATTGCATATACAAGTCCCTAAAGTGAAATAATTAAGGACTTTTTGCAAGTAGAATTGCATCTATATTTAGATTTTTGCCAGGAGTTATATTGGTGGAGGGAAAGGGGGGGGGGGGGGAGCAATTTTAGATCAACCCTGAGTCAGCCTAGGATTAAATACGAATACAGCTCTGGAAATGGTAGCAAAATTCACAGACAACAAAGTTATTTAGGTTAGTTGAATCCAAGAAAGGACCATATTGAACTTTAGGGCCAGGTACAGAGATAACACTATTAGTGACATAAGTGAGTAGAAACCAGTCTATACCCATAACAGAACAGAAGTTTGGCACACATAAACTGGTTTAAAAATGGTGGAACCTGGTCTAAGATTTCCCATCCCTGAAGGGTGAATTTGTGTTTTGTTCACTACCAATCTAAACTATGCCGTGTACAGAAAACTGTATTACTTAGATGAATTCTACCTCAGGCTTTTTGAATGTCAGTACCTAGCTTAGAGATTCCTAACCAAGCTGGGGGAAAGGACATCATAATGTTCTGTGTCGCTGAATGCAAAGTAATGGACACAGAGGGGGAAAAATGAATAACTTAAATGTCTGTCAGGGTTCTAAATTAATTGCACTGATTAAAATAATGTGATGCCATAGATGAGAACCTCTACTTAGTAGAGAGCTGTGGCAAAAAGGCAAAAAAGTGTTAGGCTATGTAAGAAATACTAAATGAATATGGAAAATCTGATTATATCAGCTGAATTACCTCATTTATAATACTGTGAATACTAATATCCCATATGGATATTTTAGAATTTAAGGAAGCTCAGAGGAAATCAACACTGGTCAAAAGATAGGAAGAAAATAATATGAAATGATTTGAATGGTTTATCTGAGAAAGGAGACAAGGGACATTATAAAGGTAAATAAAATAGTGCATAATCAAGAGAAAGAAACATGTGAATTAATCTTCTTGTTTCATAAGACACCAGAAAGGAAACCAGTCAATGAAGTTTAAAAATAAATTTCAAACTGATTTTTTTTTTTTGCCCACACAATTAATAATTACATTGTGGAACTCACTACCAGAGACTTATATTAAGGTAAAGAATTTAGGGCAATCCAAAGAGGGATTTTGTGTATGTATGTGGGTATCAGGGATAATAAACACACCAGCAGTGTTATAGTAAATGCTAAGAAACAGATTTTGGAAAGGCTAAGCATTATGTTTCAGGGCTTAGGGAAATCTATACCTTTTAGAGAGAAGGATAATAACTTTAAGGGGGAAGATTACTCTACATGTGCCTGTTGTGAGGTATTGCGGACCTTCCTCTGAGGCATCCAGCTGGCCACTTCTTAGGATACTGAATGAGATGGCCCACAAGCCTTTTTAATATGGTAATTCCAATAATTCTTATCTAAAGAAAGACTTAGGGAAATTATTGTTGTATCATATTGTCACATGTATTCAACCAGGATGAAGAGATGGTAGGAAAATGCCTTTGGACAAGAGGAAAATTGGGGAGCTAGAACAGAAAATTCTAGAGAGAAACCAAAGTTAGAGACCATATCAGTGAAGAAACTCCTCATTAAGGATTCAGTCTACTATATAGCCTCACTAGGATGCAGCATAGTAGAAAAATAGCACAGGGATGTGAGTGGGATGACATGAGATGTGGGAAAAAAATGTCTAACATGAAACTGAACCAGAATCAAGAAATCAAAGTTTAAGGCCCAAAGGGACCATTTATTGTTATCTTTTGACTCTCACAAACCATGTAACTTTAGCCAGTTACCTTTTCACTAAGAAGAATGTATGTCTGGCTAAGGCATATCCTCCAGAAAGGAATCCAGTTTTGAGCTAAAGACATGAAGAGCTGGAAAATCCATCACTTCTCCAGGTATTTGTTCCTAAGATTAAGCAGTCTCATGGTTAAAAAATCCTGCCATATTTCCAGGTCAAATTTGTTTGGCTTGAGCTCACCACCTTTGATTTTTCTTATGCTTTTGTTGTCCATTAGGTTAAAGAGTATTAAGTATTGTCCCCCAGTTAAGGGGATCACAGTACACTGTGATCAAGTCCCCTTTCAATCTTCCTTTTGATAAGTTAAAATGAATACTGCTCTATCAAGGAATCACCTCCAGACCTTCGATATTTTTTGTGGCTTTTCTGTCCACTTCCTCATTTCTTTTGCCCAACTCCTTCTAAGAAATGTGAACTGAAGATAGTTTTCCAGTAATGGTCTAACAAGTGTTATACAGGGAGCGTCTACACGTGCAGTGAACTACACAGTCCCATCACCACACAATTATTTTTAGTTGCTACTGCACTGTAGCAACAAGTTATGGCACAGTAGCTCATTGCTATGGTGACGTAGATTCTCGTGTAGATGCACCCACCAAGAATTTTAACCTGACCTTCTCTTGTTCTATTATCTATGTATCTAAGAACCTCACTGGACCCTTTATTCCGTAACATATTGGGAGCTCCTATTTAGCCACTTGTCTCCTCTTTTTGAAAACACTACTTCCCAGGATATTGTTTCTCCATTCTTAGGTACAAACTTCATTCCTTGTTTCAAGCTACGTACCTTTTTGTCTTGTTAAAATGCATTTTCTTTGGTCTAGGATCTTCCTAAGAGATCCAAATTGCTCTATATGGTCTCCTCGTCCTCATCATTATTACCAATCCAATAAACTTCGTATCACAAATTTTATCAGCAGTGAATTTATATATTCTTCCAGATCATTGATAAAGATGTTTAATAGCATCAGACTTAATTCCAGTTCTGTATAACTGCACTAGAAACAAAGCCATTTGAAGATCATTTCTTTTGGATGAATACTTTATTTGAGATACGGCCAGCTGGCCAATTTTTAATGTAGTTACTGTGTGATTATTGACTTTTCAGAGAGCTAATTTTTAATCAGAATGTCATGTCAAACCTTTTACAACAGTCTAAGTATATTGCATCTATTCAGGTCCTGTTATCAGCTGGATTTTAATCCTCTCAAAAGAATGAAATCAGGTTTGTTTGAAAAGATGCATTCTCTATAATGCTATAGTAATGGGCATTAATTATATTCATATTCTTTAATTCTTTATTAACTGAAGCTTGAAACAGTTTTAAAATTGTCATTTCTGCATATGAACATTTATTTTTTAGGTTTGTTATGAAAAGATATTAATTACAAATTACAATGGCAGGAGGAAAACAGTCTTATCTTCTCTCACTTTTCCCCCCCCATTTTAGGTGTAACAGTACTTGAAGGACCCATTTATGCAGTGGGGGGCCATGATGGTTGGAGCTATTTGAACACAGTTGAGAGGTGGGACCCACAAAGTCAACAGTGGACATTTGTGGCAAGTATGTCAATTGCCAGAAGCACTGTCGGAGTGGCAGCATTAAATGGCAAGTGAGTAGGGTCATCTTATATTGTTAAGTCCTCCTATATTTTTCAATTAGATTAATAATATGGTTGAGAAATCATATACCATAATATAGCATGTTATTTAAGGTGAATGTACAGTCTTTTCTGTATGTTATAATGATGATAGATAACAAATCAAAATGTATTCTCTCCATTTTACTTTAAGCAATAAGTTCAGTATTGATGTTTAAGGACCTGGTACGCAGAGTTGAGATCCCGATGTGTACAAGACAATTTGATGAGATCTGTGCGGATATTTTCAAAGTGTTGTTCTGGATATGATGTCAGTCTCCTCATCTGATCTATAGGTTTCCCTCTCTTTATGTGGGTTCTGTATGTGCAAATTCACTTTTATTCAATGAACCTTTTTATATAAAAAATTTCATTGTATGGGAGGTAAATTCGTTCTTATGCGATCAGCATGGTGGAAGCACACAGTCTGCTGCTTTGTGCAGTGAATTGTGTGAGTGACGCACACCCAAACATAGTCTTCTGTGTGGATCTGTGCTTCTTGCTCAATGTCTTCAAAACATGTTCTGTAGTTGCCATCCCCATTACAGTAACGTCCACACCACCCTGTGCTTGTGTGTACTGTCTATTATTGGTGAGCACCAAAATTGTCTTGTAAAAGTGGTAGAAATGAGTCAGGGGGTCAGTACAGGTGAGGTCTTGGAATGTATCCCTGTTTGTTACATTGCAAAGTGGGTTCCCTTTTGAGGAATGTTAATTTGAGTTATGTGCCATTTTTCAGGAACTCGTGTACAGCATAATGCGAGGGAAACCTAAATACTGTATGTGTCATTTCTCTTCTGCAGACTGTAATTACCCAAATCCTAGAGTTGCCTCTCTGGGCCCCTCTACATGTGCAGGTAAAGGTGCAATGAAATCTGCCATGCCATACATGCATGAAAGGAGATATGATTGTAGGATTGTGCATTAGATCCCATTGCATCTTATTGCCATTGCAGGGGGAGACTGATCTCCCAGCTATGGTGGCACTCCACTGGCATCTCCCAGCTTCAGCAGTGTGTGGGGCTGTCCTGCAGCTGCAGACACTGGGTCCTGGCAACACCCCATAGTACTGTGACCCAGACTCCACAGCTGCTGGGGCTGATACTCCCCTCAGCTGCAGGACTCCCAGTCCCAGATGTGCATGGTGCACCCTGGCAGCTGGGAGCCCATTCAGGTAATGGGGCTACCAGCCAGAGAGACCGACCCTGTTACATGTGGAAATTAAAGCTGGATGTCAACCAGCTATAAAATTAGTACACATTTTCAAGGTCTAACTTTATAGCTTGTTGGACCTTTTTATGGCTTGAAAAATACTTTGCACATGTAGCTGTTCTCAGTTAATTGAACAATTAACCAGTTAATTACATAGTAACTGTAACATGCAGAGGGGACCTCTGACAATGGGGCTTGCTGTTTAGGTATTCTGTATGTTACTGTAATAAAAACTTAAAACATCTGGCCTTTGTTGTCTGAAGGCAGCATTTCCAGAAGACGAAATAAATGGAAACCCGCCTCTGGCCAGTCAGAGCTAAACTAAACATGTGATTCAAGGACAAAATTAAGTTCTCTCATTCTGAGTATCTCTTCCTTTTGAATGTTTGTGTCTTTCTTGATTATACAACTATATGGTAATTAAGAGCTGAGTGAATGCTATTGTATGTTATTTATGGTTAGTTGCTAATAATTCACTTGTTTAGAAAGTTTCAGACCTTCAGACACAAAACAAAAAATGTTCTTTGAATTACCA
This sequence comes from Alligator mississippiensis, assembly GCF_030867095.1. Lineage (NCBI taxonomy): Eukaryota > Metazoa > Chordata > Crocodylia > Alligatoridae > Alligator > Alligator mississippiensis. The sequence goes on from NC_081824.1 coordinate 393,023,025, forward strand.
ATAGTAGGATATTAAATACACACATAGTAAATACATACACTATAGTGAATAATGGAAAAATATTCTTAGCTGAAGAACATTTTATCCAACCAATTTAGTAAATACTTAAATATTTGAAAGACCAAGGAAAAAGGCAGGGTTTTTTCTACTTTGTTTTAGTAATAAACAAGCAAGAACAGTATTAAGATGACCTTTTTGACATTTTTAAAGCAAATTTATACATTTCATTGTGTGTATTTGAGGCATTTTGGTAGCCATATTTCATTATGGTGGAATATTCATTGTGGAGGATTCAGTGTAGCCTTTGCATTCTTAAAGTGCTGGATTTCTGATGAAATAAACATGGCTGTCCTACTTTGTCATGGATGGGAGCCACATGTGGTGTTGGGCCACATGGCACACAGAATGCACGCTGCAGGAACAACTGGTGGGATCTTCCCCACTGTGCAGGCTGTGGCAGCACATTGTGGTTTGCCTACCCCCCACCATGCAGACACATGGCCCTCCTGCCATTCAAAAGGCTTGCAGACCCCAAGGCTCTAACTTTCTGGGTGCATCTACATGAGATGTTTATTGAGCAGTAGACTACTCAGCTGCACAGTAAACATCACATATCTACACCTTCTCCCCTGTTAGGCTGAAGTAAATTAATTAACTCCATAGCAGAAGGGTTTTGTAAATACTTGTGAAAATGAAGTTTTTTACTCTGCATCAGTGCATGTGTAGATGCTGCCCTGGCTGGGTGGGGCACAAGGGTACTTCATTGTGGGGGCTGCCTGCTGGCTAGCCCCAAAGTGAAGTACTGTTATGCCACAACCAGTCCCTCCATAGCACATTGAGCCAGGGGGAGCAGCTCTGGGCTGGCAAGCTGACCCCCCAGGCTGATCCCCAGTCCCTGCCAGGTATGGCTGGTCTGACCTGGCTCAATGAGCTGTTGTCTTGGACATACATGCAGGTGGCACACCCAGGAGCAATAAACTCTGGAGCAATAAGCTCTGGAGTTTATTCATGTGTATTAATATGTGCATGCAGATGTCCCTGCCGTGTGGCAGTGAGTGAGACAGGTGCTGGGGCCTAAGGGCCATATACTTGACCCTCATATATTGCATGTAGTCCATGTACTGTGAGCTGGATATCCCAGAGATAAAGTGAAATAAAGAGTTATGAGATGGGGAAGTGGATAGTCATTATCTTTGTGCTATTGGTTGCCAGATGTTTTAATGGTCCACCAGGATGCCTGATCTAGTGGCCAGAGCTAGAAGTGGGACTGGAGATTATAGGGTGGGGCCATGGTCAGAGCCAAGATTCAGGAAGCTAAGGCCAAGTCAGGGTCAGGATTTGGGAATCAGAGGCCTAGTTGCAAAATCTGAGGGACACAGGGTGAGGTCCACAAACAGAGCCAAATCAAGGTCAGGAATCAGAAAAAACAGATCCATAGGGAAATCCAAGCTAAAATCCAGGAACAAGACAAACTAAGGTCAGGACCCTGAGCAGCCGAAGACATTAGCAGGACAGGAGCTGCTCTAGGACTAGACACAAGTAGTTTGTGCAGCAAGGCTCAAGTGCAGGACGAGTTCCTTAAAAACAGCCCCAAAGCCAGGGTGAGGGTCAGCTGGCCTTGAATAGTTGTTAATAGGGCTGTGTGAAGCTTTGGGCCCTGATTCGATTTGGAGAAGATTTGGCCCAATTTGGTGGCCAAATCTCCAAATCCAAATCGAATCAGGAGGCCCTTTAATCTCTCTGAATCAAATCGGAACCCTCTGAATTGATTCAGAGAGATTCAGAAAAATTCATTGATTCAGACATAGACACAGCTTTAAATGTTTTTTCTACATACCTGTAAATATCAGGCAGCTCATGAATGCTGAGATACTGGGGTAGATGAAACATCCCACAGGAGCATGGGGGACTCCCCAGCACGCTCAGCCACAGACCTGGAAGTGGACCAGAAGCACTTCTGGTCCACTTCAGGGTCTTCCAGGAAGCACACTGTCTCCCTGGCTCAGCGGCTGGTGCCTCCTGGGTATTGGGGGGCACCTAGGGACCCGCGTGGCTGATTGCTGAGCTGTGGAGGTGTGGGGGGGGGGGTGCACTTGGCAGCAGACCTGGCATTTTCAGAGATGGAAATAGGACCTGCATTTTCAGTATCTGTTAAAAATGTGCCCTCTGAAAATCAGCTGGTGTCCCAAGAAAATTGAAATACAACTGATCACTTACAAATTTGCTGGCTTAAAGTTAAAAAAAAAAATTAAGCATGGATAAGATTACTCAGGAATAGGATTAAATAGGAGGAAAAAGGGATAAGGATGTTCTAGAGAAAATCGTGCAGTGTTGGGGAAAGAGAGGAAAGGAAACTTCTGAAAGAGATTGAATTTGTGTTTGGAAAGGAAGAAGGAAAGAGAAAAAGCTGAATAGAAAATCTCTGATACTGAAGGAGAATAGCATTACAACGTATAGAGGGAAATCAGTTATGGTGAAAGTGTTGACTAGATTAAGCATGATGGAAAACAAGCTCTGGAACATAACTTTGAACAAGATTTGTTGTTGACATTGGTAGAGGAAATCCCTCAAGTTGCTTTGAAAAAAAATGAGTGAGAACAGCATAACCAAGAAGCTGGAAAAGGAAAGTTTGTGGAGGAAACAGAACATCCACTACAACTAAGGTAGGAAAAACATTAAAAAGGATTTTTTTAGTAGGAGAGACCCCCAAAGCTAGTGAAAAAGGATTGTGGATAAAAAGTTGAATGGCAAGGAAGGAGGAGAGACATTCCTTTGGGTAAGAGCTTGATTTGCCAACCCCCTTCCCTCATTCTGTTTTACAAAGGAAAGAATATGAGATAAATTTAGAGACCAACATATTTTTTCCACTGCAGGATATAGGCTTATCAGGTGGAACAGTGAAGCAGTTTTACAAAGAAGAATGAAAAAAAAAAAAAAAAAGATTAATAAAGGAGAAAATTTGCCTGGTCTCTTGTCCTTTTCCACAGCTTCTTGACAGTAGACAAAATGGATAATAATGAAGTTACATTAATTGCTATTATTATATCAAATTTATATTGTGTGTTTCTTTTCACATTTGAGGCCAAAAAAGAACCTAGACTTGTTTAAAACTTGCAGTACAAACAGGTAATGTTATACTATTCGGTTGTATCCCTGAATCAAAATATAATTGTACTGACTCACACTTAAATAAAATAACCTCCCACTTACATTTGTTTCTAAATGGGGCTTGAATAACACAAGGATAAGAGAATTATCCTATCTCCCAGAAATAAATCAGTAACTGTAATTACTTCCTTTCTTCATGCACTATGTCATCATATGGAAAATTTCCTCCCCACCTCCATCTCAGGCTAAAACACTGAGGAACTATTTTCTATTTGATTAATAAAGGCACAAACTTATGGAATAGCAGAACTTTATTCTTCTGAAAATCTCCTGACTACATTTTTTAGCAGAGAGACTCCATCTCTCTCTTTTGCCAGAAGTTCTTTATGCACCCTTATTTTATGGGGAAAGATGCAGCAACTCAGTTGTATTTCTGGATTCACAAACTCAAGCTCTTCATAAATGGCATCTAATGAGAAATTCTAAGTTCACTTTTACAAATAAGAACACCAGTTACTAGTGCTTACATTTGTCCAATCATAGGAGAAAGAAGCCCAAAGTTGCTTTGGGGGCATTGTCATTATGAGATGGGACAGGTTTGCAGGGAATTTTGAGGTTTTTATTCTGATTTGTGGTCTTTTCTTCAGCTAAACGTTCTCTTTCCCAGGAACGTGAGAGTATTACTTTAAACTTTTCCATGGGGAAAGTCTCTTAAAATGATGCAGAATTGTATAATATAGAAGAAGTAAATAATGACATGTATGCATGTGCACATATACAACCCTACCTGTATATGTAGGGTTGTATAGGCCTTAGTTAAATAATGCCAGTTTTGCTGGTTTAAACCCTGAGTAACAACACTGTATTCTAAGGCCTCTCTGCATATGCATGTAGAGATGCCTTATGATGCAGCATTAGTTTCATTATTATTCCCGCTGCCCCAACTGTGAGCCCTACAGCTGATGGGGTTTGCAGTGGTAGCAGTGTTCTCCCTGTTACCCCCCACTGGGAGCCCTGCACCTGGTGAGGCTTGCAGCTATGAATGATGTGTGCCTCCGGAGGCTGGGCGGGCATGGCCACCACCCGCAGGCTGCAGCAGCAGTGTCAGCAGTGGGGGCATGGCAGCAGCAAGCAGAGACTGCACACAGGTGATCACAGTGGCATTGGTAGTGAGGGAGGGCTGAGCATGGACCACCCGCAGGTGGCTGGGGCAGTGTTGGCAGCAAGCGGGGGGGTGGCGAGCAGCAGGCAGCTAGTGGGGACCACCCACAGCTGTCATCTGCACTGGCGGTGGCAGCAAGCAGCAAGCGGGGGCTGCCCACAGCCACCAGTGCCTGCATCAGCAGCGAGGGGAAGGGGGGGCGGCAACCACTGAAAGAAGCCTGCGGTGGCTTTGGTGGCAGCCAATCTCAGGGGGGTATGTGCCCCCCCATGCCCCTCCTATGCATTGCCTATGCTTGCAGCAATGGCATTATTCTCTCTGCTGTGAACCTTGCAGCTTGTGGAAGCTCATAGTGTCGGGATTAGGAATATTGCCACCACTGCAAGCCTTGTTACCTGTGGGGCTGGAGGTGAGTGGTGCACCCTGTGGCTGGGAGTCCCTCAGTTGATGGGGCTCCCAGACACAGGACAGCACTCAAGTACACATTCACTTAAGGGTGTGGGAAAAACAAGCTACAAACTTATTCCATATTGTTTGTGAAGTAACTTCGTAGTGTATTGCTTGTTTTATCATGCCATTAATTGTTTGGATGTGTAGCTGAGTCACAGTTTAAGGTGTGATTAACTGGTTAGTCATGCTATGAGTGTAACATGTGGATAGGGCTTTAGATAACATGAAATGGAAGCATACATATTCCAGAGTGAGGATAACCTTAGTTCAGATTTTCTCTCCGTCATGAACTTGATATGTTCACATTTACACAATAACCTCACCATGCTCCAGAGCAGTGTCCTCAAGATCATTGCATGGCCACAGCTAGGCTACTGCTTATGTTGGAAACAGTAGAGAAGAGATGTTCAAACAGTAAGCCTCTGTTTGAACATCTCTTCTGGCAATCTGATTATTATTGCTGAGTGATTTAGAAAAGAAGCACTTGAAGAAGGATGTAATAAGGGTTTACAAAATACCAATTTGCAAAGGGAAAGTTTACTATCTCATACAGTACAAGAGATAGGGGTCATTGATTGAATCTAGTAGGTAGTAAGGTTGAAATTAACAAAATAAAGGTTTTTCCACCCCCATAGAATGTATTTAAAGCATGAAGCTCATTACCACAAGATGTTGTGGAAGCTGACAGTTTAGCCAGGTGTAAAAATGCATTGGGCAAGTTCTTGGAAACAAAGATGCATCATCAGCTTTTGAGCATGAGTCAAAACTTCTTAGACCTTGAATGCTGGAAGCTGGAAGCGGGAGAGGAACAGGGGAAAAACTTTGGTCATACCCTGTTCACTTTCCCTTTTAGCATCCACCTCCTGCCACTGTGTAACACAGGATACTAGGCAAGATAGACCTATGGTTTGACCCAGTAAATGGCAGGCCTTACGTTCTTATTGAGTCAATTAAGCCACTACCATGTTAATTAGCCACCAGGGCAATGCAGTTTAGTGTATATGAGGATGATTAGCTGACTATGTAATCATAAACTGTGTCCTTAGGCAAGTCACTTCACTTTTCTGGCTCATTTCTACCTTCTGTAAATGGGATAATAATACTTATCAAATTCTCTCCCAGAGGAGCTGTGAAGTTCAATTAGCTAGTGTCTATATACTGATGTCACTGAGATCAAAAAGTGCCTCAGTGATCCAAAGCATATTTTGGAAATTTTAAAGTGCAACATAAAGTCTTGTTATTATTTTCTTCTCTGGGTAAACCATGTCTCTTCTTGACAGTGCCAGAATGCTTGGTAATTATCATCTTCTCCCCTCCACCTCCTGTTTTCAAATCACGAACTTGAAATAATTAAAGGCTTAGAAATTAAAAGTGTTTTTCTCTTCTCCACAATCTTGTCAACCTACGTGTCTACTCTTGAAAAGGAATAATATTGAATAAGGAAAGACAGGTCTTATTAGAAATATTCCCCATGAATACAGTCTCATTTAATTTTGATACTATATCCTCAAATAATAATTCTCATCCATTATAACAGGAGCTGATTTTATGTTGTCAAATTCTCCCTAAAATAGTAGCTTAATCAATGTTGCTTTCTTACACCAAGGCACAATGCCATTGAAATTGTCTAGAATAGATCAAGTGGACATATCTGCTTTAATTGCACTATTACTTTAAAAGAATGTAATTTAAAATTTTTATGAGTACAAGCAGCCAACCAGCAAAGACAAGACCTACTAAAATGACCCTCTCCATAAAGGTAAAAAACCTAAAAAAAAATGCATATGGCTATGAATATAAATTGTATACGTTTCTTATGCACTGCTGAACAAGATGTGTATTTGCATATCAGTATGATTATTTGCATATGTAATAATGTACCAATAATAACATTTTCAAACATAAGGACATGTTGCCATAACATCAGTTAAAACTCAAAAAAAGGTAAAAAAATAGCCTTACTGAAGCAAAATCCCCATTGACTTCCATGGTGACAGAACATCATTTGCATATTGGACCCTTTACAAATGTTCTGCACTTTTCAACAAACTCATTTAATAGACTTTCTGGAAAGGAACAAGTAAAGATGAAACTTGCTTCCCAATGAAGTATAATTGCTATGTAGCTGTGTTACACAAGTGGTCTCTTCTAAACTTTGCCTCTAAAACTAGAGCACATATATGTAAAGGTCAAAATAATAAATTACCAGAAGATTGTGAGAAATGGATACTCTGAGTAGGAAATAAGAAACTCGCTTTAACACTGAAGTGTAGATAAACTGTAGTAGCTCCTTAACACCTGTGCTTCCTTCCTTCCCCATTTCATTACAATAAGCGAATAAATAAAACATAGCAGGGTAGCCCTGGCCTTAAAACAGAATAGTTAGAAATAGTTCTCCTTGAAGGTCATCTAAATTGCTTTAGGAGGCTCATACAAACTGACACGGAGAAAGAAGCACATCAAAAAAGAACCATTTAACTGGGAAGTTTATCTCTTCTGTCTGGCCTAAAATGCTGAAAATTAATGATGAAAATTATTCCAACAGTCATTCACACATCCATCAGATGCTTCCTTTATTATCCTCAGATAGGCATTTTAAGCAGAAGAAATGTACATTTTAAAAGTAAAATGGAAAGGAAATTGTGTTTTCCTTTGAGTGTATGACAGAAGTAAAGAATGAAAGCTCTTTCAACTCGCAACAGGTTTATCCATAAGTAACTTCTCATTACATCTCAATGGACTTGAACCTTTTTGTGTTAAGGTACGGACAATAATTTTGTAACTACTGCCTTGTTTCACTATCGCTCATATGGTATATACTAAATCACTTGCCATATGCCAGGCAGTTTCTTTGAAATTCATGCCATACAAGAAATGCAGCTGGAAAGATAGATGTTCAGAAAATTATAACATTTTATCAAATCTCATTTAAAAATAGAACCCAGAAGTATTACCATAATGTATCAGAAAACATTTCAAATACTTAGAAGGAATATTTTCAGCTTGCATATCATACTGCTGTGTGAAAATGATTTATCTTCCATAGTTAAAATTAATAAAGAAAATTACTAAAAATGATAGAACAGCAAAAAGCAAACAAACAAAACACTCAACAAAACACAAAACAAGACAAAATAAAAACCTTGGTTACTGGAGCATACTTTTTGTTTAGTCAGCTTCATTTCTTGATTTATTTAGTCAAAACTTGATTTCATCTACATGAATGGTTCTGGAAGAGCTTGTTTAATACTGTAGAACAGAGGCTGCTATATGTTGTTTACTAATTGTATAGCAGACCTATTGCTGCTTCTGAGTCTGGTGCCCAGGCATTTTCTTGGCCAAAAGCTGTGACATAAAGCCAAAACAAATAGATTCAATGGGAAGAGACAAACATGCTCTCTTTGCTGCTTTCTTTGATGATATAACTGATTTTCTAGTTATAGGATATGAAGTAAATCTAATAAAGATTAACTTCTATAACATGTTTGGCATTGAAAATTATTAGTTCAATTGAGCTAGGGACAGAAATTACACACAAACTGGTATAAGTGATTGGAAACCAGTTCAAATCTGTAACACAACAGAAGTTCAGTGCACATAAACTGCTTTCAAAATGGCAAAAACTGGTTTAAGATAAACCTGGATGGATGTACTGTCAGACTTAGCTGACTTAGGTTAAATTAGTTTATTGAACTTCTATCCCAAATCCACTCCTGATTCAAGTGAACTCACAGTGCCCCAGTATCCCAGGATGTTTTGCACTTCCCCTGCAAAACCCCTTTGGAAAGTGGGCAGGTTAGCATTGGCCCAAGCTGTCTGCTCCAGCTGAGCATGCTCTAGTGCCCCCTGGTTTCTGGCTTAGGCCACTGCAGGCATGCAGCTGCATTTCCAGAATCAAAGTGAATGTCTGTTTACTAGCTTATCAGTTCAATCTACACAGCTCAGACTAACCTGCAAAGAGTGAATCGATTCAGTTTTGGGTTTTTTGACTGTCTGTATTTATCCTTAGAGAGAATGGTGATTAGTGCAAGAAAAGGAAATTAGGTAAGGAACTGGTTGGAGGGGAGATTATGATAGATTGTGTAGATTCCTCTATCAGATAGAGGAAGGTTACCTGTTGAGTTCTATATGAATCAGTCTAGAAAAAAAAAATGTTTTTACTGGTTACTTTGAGAAAGAAGAAAAGGGTAATCATAGCCAATCCTGGTTCTCTCTGATTTAAAAAAAAATCCCAAATTTTTGGATAAAAAAGGAATCCCAAATCCACATTTTTTTTGTGATTAAAATGAAACATCACTATATGTATACACAGTAATGGTGTGTGAACAGGGAAGAGCCCAGTTCTGAATAGTGATGTTTCATTTTATTCATGAAAAAGTGTGGATTTGGGGTTCCTTTTTTATCCAAAAATTGGGTTTGGGGGGTTTTTTTTAATTAGAGAAAACCAGGATCCCTTTTCTTCTTTCTCAAAGTAAGCACTGAAAAAAATTTTTTTTTCTGGACTGATTCTTATAGAGCTCAATAGGTAAGCTTCTTCTATCTGATAGTTTCTCCAGAAACACAATCTATCATCATCTCCCTTTCAACCAGTTCCTTATCTAATTTCCAGTTCTTGCACTAATTTATATATGCAGAGAAAACCAGGATCTTTGATCATAACATTGGCTAACAACACACTGTCGGAAGGCATCATTCATACAGTGGAGGGCTATATTTTCATAGTGGAAGCATTTGATGATCTGAGGACTGTAGCAAGAGAAATGGGTGGTGGGGGATGAGGAATGGGGTGGGAGTGTTTCTAGCAAAGTGGCTAGTATTCACTTCGGATTCAGCCAATTTGGGAGACAGTGATTTGATTTGGTGATTTGAATTACTGTCCTGGACCAATTCAGCTGAATCTGATTCAGAGATTTGGACGCTGCCGAATGGGCTGAATCTCCTGATCAGACAGGCCCCATCCCCCGTCCACTCTCCCAGCCCCATCAATGGCTTTCCCACCCAGCCCAAGCTCCCTGCTCTTAAAAAAAAAAACAAAAAACAAAAAACAAAAACCAAAAAAAATCCCTAAACCAATTGGTTCCTGCCTAGCCAGTGGGTGATCACCACTGCCCCCCACTGCCCCGTGCTGCATGGGGGGGGGGTTCTGTCACAAACCCCCATCCCCTGCTTGGCACCAGCTCCTGGCTCTTAAAAAAAAAAAGTCTCCATTCACCAGCTGCTGCTAGGTTGGGGGGCAATCCCTGCTCCCCCCCACTGCTTGATGCTTCTTGGGACCTCTTCCATGAGTCCCTTGACCCCTCACCCACTCTCTTAGCCCTGCCTTGGCTGCCCCTCCTGGCCCCAGTGTCAGCTTTAAAAAAAAACAAACAAAAAACCCCTGAACTCACCAGTTCCTGCCAGGTGGGGGATGATCCCCACTGCCCTGTGCTGCATTGGGGGCTCTGCCACAAGCCTCTAGAGGCCCTGATGGCTACTGTGGCAGTTGGTGAGTGGGGACTTTTTTAAAAATATTTTTAAAGAACTGGGAGCTGGGGATGGGCAGGGCAGCCATGGGAGGTGGGGCTCGTGACAGAGCCCCCCATGCAGCCCGTGGGCACTGGAGTGCAGTGAGGATTGCCCCTCTGCCTGGCAGCAGTCAGTGAGTAGGAGCTTTTTTTTTTTTTTTTTTTTTTAAAGAGCTGGGAGCTGGGTCCACGCGGGGCAGCCATGTGGGGGGGCGGGGGCAGTAGAAGAATGGGTGGGAGTCAGAGCATACTCAGGGGGCTGGGGGAGCAAGCAGGGGATGTGGCATGGTGGGGGTCCTCCTCCCTTCTCCAGTCCCTCCTTCCCCGGCCACTGCTTACCAGCACAGATTCCAGGTCCAGCTCCCTGCTGTGGCAAGCGGGGACTGCCCAAATCTCTGAAGCTCTCTGAATCTTTTATGAATTGATTCAGAGAGCTTTAAATTGATTTGGACCTTTTTATTGGTCTGCTGATTTGATTTGGATTCAGAGATTCAGCTGCCGAATTGGGCCAAATCTCCTCCGAATTAAATCAGTACCTGAAGCTTCACACAGCCCTAATGTGCATGTTTCTCTTTTAACACCTTGGGACTTCTCAGATCCAAAGTAAAATTTAAAATTTTGGGAGTTAGCTACTTGAACTTTTTTGCTTTTGCTAGTCCATAAAGGAGACTTTCAGTCAGTGGTGTACAGGGAACTGATGGAAAAGGAAGAATTAGCCTCACCGTATTTGAAAAAGTTGTTATTCAGTCAGACCTGCCTCCTGAAATTCCACTTGGGAATATCAGTTCGGGAGCCATAGTCTTTATCCAAAAAAAAATATAAAAAAATAAAAAAAATTGCTACTATTCAGTTGGTCTAATAAAAATATCACCTCTGCCAAAAGTTCTGCATATTTTTTTGCCTGTAGACCAACATAACTAAAACCCATCTTTACCTGTCCCTGGTCTTTATTAATGCATTTTTTTCTTAACTCCCAAAACTTACTGTTTACTGGTTGCTTTTTCAGAAATTTGAATCTTTTGAAACTTATCCAGTTTTGAAACAATCAAGTTGACTCTTTCCTATTCAGTGTTTTTTAATCTTTTCAGTAATTTATAATCAACTTCCCTCCCAGGCAGCAGTAGCTATTTATTAATTTCCTGTTAAGTATTTAATATTTGGAGTATTAGCACTTAAAAAGACTAAACTTTCACATTGAATTTACTTGTGTAATTCAGTTTCATAGCAGAACAAATTATTTTCTGATTGAGACAATATAAGAAAAAGAAGATGGCAATACACATTCAGTGAAACGATGTCATTATGAGAGGCTCATGGATTAAAGAGAGTTTTATTATCCCATATAATTGTATGATGCAACCACAAATAAAAGCCTGCTGTTCCCTGTTATATAGCTTTAAAAATTATTCCTGGCATCTGAACTATATATAGGAAATTCTTAATTTTGCTTTACCTCTGTGTATTTCACATTTAAAAGATGTGACTTCTAATTACGCTTTTCCTTAATGGGACATTAGTAATATTGTGCAGCAAAAGTCAAAAGAAAATACACAGCTGTTAACAAGCTCTGCCAATTTACTTTTAAATTACAGAACATCACAGAGGTACCCTGAGATAAGTGTCAAATGTAATGACTTCAGTGCACCACAGGAACCAGCACAATCACACTGGAACTGTCTTCTAGAACTGAAGAAAAAAACCTCTGCCCTTTATCGATCCCTCCATCCTCAAAGATGTGCTTTAGTGAACCTCATCGTTCCACCTGCTGCTGTTGTTTATATCAAATATCACAAACTGTTATTGATCTAAGATAGGTAAAGAAAAGTGAGAACTCTTTTAATCTTCACTTTTAAAAGATGAGCTATTTTAAGTTTCTTTTCAAATCACCTTTTTACTCCTTTCCAAGTTCAAAAAAATTACCTTTCTTTTTTTTCTTTTTTAAGAATAAAAGAACCATGAAGAGTGTGATACTATTCCCTGTTGGCATCTAGCTCTATTTTTTGTCCTGTTATTTTGACAGGAATGTAGCAATACACTGTTGCAATTTGTATTTCAGTCACTCCTCAAGGTGCCAGCTGAGATTTGGGATTCATTTGCTATGCATCACATAATACATTTGAGGGGAGATTCTCGAAGGTATTGCAACAGGCATGTAAGTGCAATCATTAGAATACCTAAATTCTTGGTGACCTGCTGCCTAGTAAACTCTTTACCCCCAGGTTTCTTATGATATGCACAGGAAATGTTCACAGAATCATAGGGTTGGAGGGAACATTGAAGGTCATCTAGTCTAACCCCATGCAATAGATGTTGGCTTCAGTGTCCCTGAATTATCCCTGATACTGCCTACCCAACCTAAAGAAGACACTAGTTGAAACCAGTTGAGCTAGGGAGGCACATATATCAGCTTTGATTCTTTGGATGATCTGGACATATAAATGCCTATTTCTGGCCATGAAATACCTCTTCGCGCATGAATTCTCAGACATACCTCTTTGCACATGAATTTTCATCTCCTGCCTGTCTCTTTTGAAGGCTGCATCAAAAATTAGACAAACCAAGGCACGCCTATAATATTAGGCCCTCCTGTCAGGTAAGGTGACTTGCTGTCATTCGAGAAGCCTACTTCAAGGCCCCCCAAGGCTTCAGCTCATTCACTGTGAGGAGGCGTAAGTGCTTAGATGCTTTACATGTTACCACTGCTAGAAATGTAACTTTGTCTATGAATATAAAGTAGTAGAATGGTAGTTTCAAGAATGGTAGTGACACTTAAATGGTAGGGCATTAACCCTAGACCTCATGAATGCCAGTCCAGTGATTTAAAATATGGCATCCTTCCTCAATTAAAATAGGTATCTTAATACAGTCTCATCATTTTGTATCTCTTAAATTTGGAAACTTTTCTCTCCCTTGCATTGCATACTTAAATATTATCATCTTCCACCCTAGTTTGTACCTACCTTATCTTTGTAGATTTATCCTAGGCTTTTTATATTTTATCTTCCACTTATATTTTTCACCAAGACACATTGTCCATAAATCTGTGAGTTTGCATTTCCATAATTTGTAAAATAACTCGGGATCAATTTGGCTAAATTTTTTTTACTGGATTTATAGTAAATTCAGTTTAGTGTGGCTTCTACATCCCACCTAAGCAGTCACATTAGAAATAATGATGTATTATCAAAAATATTTTTTTTTCATTTTTCTGCCCTATATTTTTACTGGAAATATGTTTTTGAGTATACAGAAAATCACTGTTTTTTGACCAGGAGTTTACTTAAGTATTGATAAGTATTGATTTTTTTGTATGCTTGGTTATATTCAGTGCAATTGCATTCCCATTAGTTGAACATTCATTACTGTTTTGTTTGGTTTTTTGAGGGAAGAGGGGAGTAAAAGAAGAGAAAGTGAAGTTTTATAATTTCACCCAAATAATTGAAGTTTGCCATAGTTTGACATAGTTTTGAGGAACTGAAAACTTTCCTGCTTGCTTTTCATTTTAATGGAAAGTGTAAGATATCCTTAATTAGAAGCCCAAGTACTTGCACCATCTTTAAGACATGCAGCAGTCAACCATCAATCCTTTGAGTCTTGTGAATGCATAAGAGGTCTACTCAGGTGCCTGATAAATCTGCTTATATGGAGTCCTGCAACGATCACGTCAAGACCTTTGGGCTATGGACAGAAGTTACACATAAACTGGTTTAAGTGATCAGAGACCAGTTTAAACCTGTAGCAGAACATAAGTTCAATGCACAAAAATCAGTTTCAAAATGGCCAAAACTGATTTAAGATAAACCTTGTTGAATATAGTATCAGACTTAACTGATTTGGATCAAACTGGATTATGGAACTTCTGTCCCAGAACCCTTCCTGGTTTAAGTTAAAGCAGAGTCTGCCAGCATCCCAAAATACTCTTCAGCCTTAGGCTAAGCACTGTAGAAGGGAAGAGAGGGCTCACTCTAGCGCCTCCTGGCTTCTAGCCTGAGCCACTGCAGGCATGTGCTTGTATTTCCTGAATAAATGTTAATGTCTTCCACTTGCAAATTGGTTCAATCTCTGCAGGTTAGACTAACCTGCAAAGATTGAATCAATTCAGGCTTGGGCTTTTTGAATGTCTGTCCTTAGCCTTGATGTGCACACCTAGGCAAGAGTATGCCCAAGACCTACCACCCCCTTTTTATACCACTGAGACAGAATCCAAAGGTCAGACGAAGTCAAAATATTCAGTACCTCAGTGGTTGTAGTTTATCCAGAGAGCAACAGAAAAGAACTGCTAGTGACTGCCTAATGCCTTAGTGAGGGTGTGTTTTGGTCAAAGTGATTTCCCTTAGCTTTTCTTCAAGCAAGGAATACCCACAAGGTAGTGGGGGCTAGGGTTTTGAGGCACCCTATGTTCACCATACCCTGGAGGTTGCAACACTGTGGTATTTTATAGAGGCTACCCTCACCATGAGTAGCCCCACCACATTGCAACCAGGCTCTCCAGTCAGATCCAGTTTACAGACATACCCAGGTTCAATACCACATGTAAGGCAAACTGAAAATATACTGTTTGAGGTCCTGGGATAAACAGTTAGCCTCTTCTAATCATCTTTCTGTACAAGCCCCTTTCACAAATGCTCATATATATAAAACTATAAGTAGGAACCTACCAAAATCATGATTTTATGTTTTTTTTGTGGAAAATGCTAAATCAGACAGACTTCAAGAAAAATGATGGGCTCTGTGATTTTGGTGGGCTTATTGAACCAAAACAGGCACACTGGGGAAAAAACCAAAAGAAACTTACCAGCAAGCAGAGAAAAGGGCAGGAAGTCCTGCAGTCTTATAATATGAGGCAGAAGGAGGAGAAGGAAGGCAGAGGGGCAGAGAGGGTGGGGATGGGACAGGCCTGCTTGGAGCAGGAGACAGGGGGTCTGCAAGCAGCTGCACCAGGTTGTTGCATGCATGCACCTGCTGCCAGCAAGGAGCTGGGTTGGGGGTCTGTGGACTCCACTTGCAGCTTCCTGGGTGCCTACCACAGCTGGCCGAGGCTCAGGCAGTCCTCTGATGTTGGTCATGGAACCCAGACCAGATGTGGAGAGGCTGCAAGCAGAATCACTGGGGTTTGCAGAGTCCCAGCCTGGCTCCTTGCTGTTGGCAGGTGCACATGCACCCTGGGGTGGAAGGTGGGAAAGGGCCAGGGGCTGTGCTTTACCTGCTGCCAGCAACAAGTTGAGCTGGGGCTCCACAGACCCTGGTGTAACTGCTTGCTGCTTCCCAACTGCCTGCTGCAGCTGGCTCAAGACTGCTATGCAGCTGTTTCTAGCCTTCCCACTTTGGGATGGCCTTAAATCATAGCTTAATTACCCTGATTAAGCCATGGAAAGCCATCAATCCATGCTTAAAAATGGCTTCCCTGGACTTAATCAGGGTAATTAAGCTGCAGTTTCAGGCAATCTGGCAATCTGTGGGAAGATGCGGGACTCCCGGGCCCCTCAGCCAATCAGAGGCATGGTGGGCTCCCCACCATGCTCAGCCTGTGAAAATGGTGGCCAGCCCTGGGATCTACCTACAAAATCATCTGGCCATCTCCTCTAGTTTGGGAGATTCCTAGCTATAAATGCTTCTTGAGAGCCAGAGAAAATATCTTTATGGAAAGTCCATTCTGTATTACATAGTCTAGAAAATTAAAGGAGTGGGCTGAAGCTCTATATATTGAGTTTTCCATTTTCTTTTCTGTCTGTGGAGTGGAGCATGCACATTGAAAATATTAAAGTCCTATTTTTCTTTTCTGTTATCAATCTTATGATTTTTTTTAAGGAAAACACTTTAACCTGCTCATTGAAGATTAATTTATTTAGAGCCTACTTTATAAACTATTACCAAAAAATAGGTCATTAAAATAAAATGAGACCATTTGGTTAATAATCAACAGAGATCCTGCTTTTCTATATACAGTAAAAGCTCTGTTATCCAGGATTCCCCGGAAATGGGGGTGCCAGTTAATCAAATATTTTTGTTAATCAAATGTGCACTGTTTGGTGCACTCCCCAGTGTCAGTGTGCTGGGGACAGGAAGAGGGCCTCTCACAGGCAGCTTTGCCCTGTGCAGGTTGCCCTGGGCCATGGGCTGAAGAAGTGACAAGAACTCTGCTCGTGGCAGCAGCAAAACCCGGAAGTGGTACTTCCAGTTTCGCTTTTGCTGCATCCCTTGGATGCTGTTTAATAGAGTTTTCTGGCTAATAAAATGCCGGTTAACACAGCTTTTGCTGTATCTATATATTAGTGATGTTTCATTTAAATAACAGAAAAATGTGGATTTGGGGTTACTTTTTTTTTAACTGAAAATTGGGGATCTTTTTAAATCAGAGAAAACCAGGATCCCTGATAATCAATTCCTAAAAGCCTGAAACATGAGGCTGTGTTTGTGAGTGTGTGTGTGTAGTTTTATTTTTTGGGGGTTTTTTTTGGGGGGGGGGTGGTTGTTGGGTTTTCTTGTGGCTCAGGCCTCAACAGTATAATGCAATCGACTTTGCTGAATCCTTCAGCTGGACAAGTTACTTGGGGGGTAAAAATCTGTTCTGTATATAGGGTTCCTTTCTGATACCTCCTCTCTGGCTCTAAATTTCCTATTTGAAATCCTGACCCAAATGAAGGCAGTGAAAACACTTATTCCTGATACTAGACCATGGCTGCTATGCAGTTGGTACAAAACACATTTCAGAAGCTTTAGCATTCTGCTCATTCATTTTATGATGAAGTGCCTCAAAGCTCTGACAGAAATACAAAGGCTTTCCATGCAATCAAATGCAATAATAATAGCTGTTTGGGCTGTGATTTTCAAAAGATTAATCTCATGCTGGCCTAAATGTTTGGAATTAATCATTGTATATTATGACACATTCATTGCTAAATACCCTCCTGAAGTCACAGGTTAATAATATCTCTAAGTCATTAATAGTGATTCAGTGGTTGACCTAAGAAAATTAACAGAATATTACATTCATATGTACACCTAAAATAACTGATTGTGTGCCTGATTACAAGCTTCTTAAGATGTTCTACATCTTGCTTCTCACTTATCACATAATCAGAGCCGGCCTTAGGGAAAATTGTGCCCTGGGTGAACTTACATTTGAGAGCGCCCTGCAGCAGCATCCTTCTAACCCCTCTGTAACCAGTGCTGTTTGTCTGGGGCGTGTGGAGGAGTGGGGTGTGTGTGGGAGGTGTGGGGGTATGTATCAGGGAAATGAGGGCAGAATGCATGTATGTGTGTGCGTGTGTATAGTGCCCCCCACCCCCCGACAACAGTGTCCTGGGCAGTTGCTCACACTGCCCATCCTTAAAGCCAGCTCTGTACATAACAAAACCTCTATGGCATTTAAACTCAGCAGAATCATTGAGTCATTAGTAATTCAGTGCCCCAGCCTGCTGCTCTTTGTACTTTTGCTTGCAAATCCTTATGTCCTACATAGAGCTCTCTTGTGGGTCAGTGGGTGTGCAGGTCAGTTCGAACCATATTCATTTTAGAATCTCATACTTGAGTGGCTGCTAAGCAGGGATTGATTTACACCCTAAAAGCTAAAACAACTTTCCTCTTAAGCTTGCTTCTCTCTGTGCTCCAGTCCTATATTTAAAGTGGGATTAAATTCAGGTAAATAAATGAGATTTTAAAGGAGGTAAATGTAAAACCCCATAATTTTTAAAGGTACATTGCAATCAGTAATAGAGATAAAGGAGCATCACCTCTCCCATTCCAGCACCCTCATGCATGCAGTAGGGAAGAATGCCTACCTAGAGCAAAAATGTGGCCAGTGGCCATAGCCACAGTCTTCCCATTACCAAGGAACACTATCTGCTTGTTGAGGCTATTGTGTGCAACACTCAAGCTCTCATCTGGTCTACAAATTGCAATGTATGCTTTTTAATAGTCATAGCATACCTGACCTTTTCTAAGCCAATTGCTAATTTGGCTAACTCTTCCTTCCTTTAACATTCCATCTTTCATCAGCAAGATATTTCTTGGCCAGTTGAAATTCCTTTCTTTCTAGAGCACAGTTCCACCTTTCACTCTTTCCACTAAGTGGAAGATTTGACCCTTAATTGTAAACATCCTTTCATGTGAATTTTGTAGAAAGGTAACAAAGATTTTAGGTTTTTTTGTTTCTTTTTTAATGTAATGGTTCTCAGGTATGTAAGGTTAGAATCTATAACCCAGAAATGCTGAGGATGATCATAATCTTGTCATGGTGTGATTAGAGAGATGAAAATATTTTTGGGAAAAAAGATGGGGGAACAAGAACTACAATGAAGCCAGGATAATCCAGCTTCAGGATGGATTGTACTTACAAACAAGATTGGAAACATAGGAGGGCTTTGGTTAAGACATGGGAAGGATAAGTCCAAAAGTAGACCTTCAAAAGTCAATAAAGTTTTGACATACTTCAAATCATCATTTACGTTTTGGGGGCCTTATCTAACTTGGATCAAAGCACTGAGTTTTATCAATCAATAGTAATAATTGTTATTTACTACTAACATTAATGATTGGTAATTTGAAGAAGACATTCAAAGTATGTAACTCTCAATGACATATTCATCCAAGTGTTGCAGAGTATAAGTAGCTGGGCTACTCCAGTTTCTTCTAAGTAAAACACATCTTCCAGTGTCAGCAGCAATCAATTACTGATAAACAAAACATTTTACTTATTTGATGTGTTCTTTTTTTGTAATTGTAGCATGTAAAACCCATAGCAGATATTCAGCCACATTAGGACACTAGAAATCATATAATAGATATAGCTAGAGAAAAGCTTTGATGCAGACATCTTAGAAAGTAACTATCCAAGACAGAAACAGGGTGAGTAAAAGGAAGTATCAACACAATCATTTTACCTAAGAGAAAACAATGAGTAGGGGAATTAAGGGTCAGGTTTTCATGTGCTTCCCACAGTAGAATTTTTTTTAAAAGAGCTTGGCATCCAATTCACTAGATTTCTTTGAAAACCTATCTATTGTTATTATTCCTAAATTTAAATTTGAACCGGTTTGAACATTCCAACCCTTTAGGTCTCACTCAAAATCACACAAGAAGTGTGTGAAAACAGGGTCCTGATTTCCAGTCTTGTGCTTTAATCACTGAAATGTTGTATAATACTCAGCTTTCCTTGCCCTTTTTTAACAGATATATATTCCTATAACTTTTAAAATGTGCTATGTATTTTACATTCCCCAACCCATCCTGAGACACAATACAAAGACTGATTTAAGCATTCATTTTTCTTACTTACATCTAAGGCACGTCCAGATGTGCATTGGTGCTTCGTTCTCCAGGGACAAATAGCACACCATGCTCCACCGCTTCTGGTTCCTGGGGAATGCCTGTGCCATGCATGCTTTGACACGTGGCAAGTTGCTCCAGATGGTGTAGGGGATGCTGGGGCAAGCACTGTGCAGGCCCCAGCAGCCTTACCTGGGGACCTGGGGGCCTCCCAGAGCTGCAGCCATGGCAATCCTGCTGGGCAGAGCTTGGCTGGCAGCCGCAGCATGGCTCCAAGCAGCCCAGCACTGCTTTTTAGCAGTGCATGCTGCCCAGGTTTTTTGGGTTTTTTTTCCATGTTTTTGTGGGGTTTGTTTACCCCTGGATATCCAGACACTGAGGGGAGGCTTGGGGGGCTTTTTACCATTTTTTTTTTTTTTTTTTTTTACTCCTGGATATCCAGGCATCAAATAAAAACATGAAAAAACAAAAACAAAAAACAGAGCCATGCACGCTTGGGCAGTGTGCCCTTGCAGCATGGAGAACTCTGGACTCTGCCGTATGTGATGCTGCAAACATGTAAACATGGAGTAAATCCTGCAATTGTTATTTCTTTTTCAGGCAAAGCCTTACCGGTATCATTTTAAGGTTTTGTCTAAATAAAGGATAAATAATTATGATTGTTAGTAGAAGAAAAACAATTTAGTGGTATCATTTTATTTTTTTGTTTTGGCTCTTACCACATTTTTCACCAACGTACCTTAGAAAATTTTACCACAGTTTGAAATGCAGCAATGGTTCTTTCAAGTTATTTTCATAGCACTGTCAAAATCTATGATTGTTTTATAAATGAGGCATTTACCAACTACTTCATCTGACTGAATGCTTTCCTCAGAAGGACAATTTATTTGCCCCTTGCTACCGGGAATAGGAGATACCTGTGGAAAATGTACATACTTAGAAGTAGAATTTTCAGAGACGTATATGCATTTGAAGTTGTTTAGACAGAAAATGTGCTATGAGCTAAAACAATTAACAGAGAAAATAGATACCCCTAAAATACTAACACTGAATTATACCAGCATAAAACTATATTATGAAGTACTTAAATAATAAGATAGAAACACCAGACATGTTTATTAACAAATACAAGAGCAAATAAATAATTTTATACTGATACTATAGTACAGGGATGCTCAACCTCCAGCCCTTGGGCCAAATGTGACCTGTGGAGCCATTTCATCTTGCTCGGGGGGCTTCCCTCAGGTCTAGAAATTTGGTAGTGGGGAGTGGTAGTCTTTAATATGGCCACCCTCCCCCCTGCCAAATTTCCAAAGCCTAAGCCCCATGCTCCCAGTGGGAGCCAGGCTGTTCCCCCTTCCCCCTGTGGGGTCAAGCTGTGCCTTCTTCCACCCTCCCTCCCCCTGTGTATCTTGGCCATGACCCCTTTTCCCCTATGGCGCCAAGTTGGGGGGCCACATCTCCTTTCCCCAGGAGCTGGCCTGGGACCAAGCTTTGCCATCTGTCCCCCTGTGGGGCCAAGCCATGCCTCCTCCCCCCACACATGGGACCAAGCATGCCTCCTTTCTCCCCATAGAGCTGAGCTAAAGCTCCTTCCCCCCTGTGGGGCTGGGTTCAGACGAGACAGTCCCCCACCCTCCTTCATGTGGCCAGATGTTGGCTGCCTCGCCAGCCCTGGGCATTGGATCAGAACCACCATCCATGGTTGGACCAGGCACTACCTATCTGGCCCACAAGGGAAAAAGGTAGTGCACCACTGCTATATTAAATGATGTCATGCTAGATGGTCTGATGCTGCAGTGGACTTCTCCAGTTATTGGAGTCAACTTTCAATAGCTGGCCTTTTAATACAAGAATTCCAATATAGATTTGATTAGAACTGGGCCTACTAGCAATAGACTAGCACTTATACCAGGAAAAATAAATAACTGCAAAGAAGCTGACACAATTATTCCCCAGGGGGAATGACAAACTTAAAACTTTGGTTTTAGTCTTTGCTTCTCCAGGCTCTTGTATGTACTAATCACATGATTCTAGTTTTTTACATTACTGAGTCAAAGAAATATCATCTAAAATGTTGCATACTGGAATAATCACTGATTTATAGCCATGCCCAATCAGTCCATCAGAAAAACTAATACAACTTCATTAGCTGTTCCAAAGCAGTTCTCTGTATACCTAAAAGAAGCAGCAAAAGTGAACTTTTGCTTTTTTATTTTGCAACTTTAATGTAAGACCAGGTAGGCAAGGGTTTATGCCCAGTCATATAGCACAGAATAGTCTTGGGGCCCCTCTAAGACTCTGTGGGCACATCTACATGTGTGCCTGACTGTGCAGTACTGCACAATCATTTAGTACTTACTAAAGCACCAGTAACCACCATTACTACACAGTCCTGATGGCACACAGGTAATTTCTGACCCTACTACACAGTAGCAATGAGCTACTACACAGTAGCTTTGGTGTCATGGTTTGTGCCGCTGATGCTACGTTGTTGTAGCAATGAGCTACATCACCACAGCTCATTGCTACAGTGTAGATGTGCCCTGTGGCATATAGTGGCCCATCACTAGCTGTGATATATTCTATTTGCCAAAGTACTTCTCAGCTTCTTGCTTAGGTACCTTGAAGTGGCTCAAAGTAGTACAAAGAGATGCTTTGATAAGCCAGTATCATGTGTTTTATATATGCACATTGAAGACATTTTGAAAGGTGGAACCTTATAGGGCATACAGTACAGGCATGAGTATTTTTACAAGCCAAATTCAGATCAAAGTCAGTGCAAACTTTTGAGGTTGGCTTATCAAGATGAATTTTAAAATGGATTTCCCAGTAAATGAGGACTTCAGTTAGCAACTTCCTAAAAAATGATCATATGTTTTTTGTTTTTTAAAGGGTTCTATTTGTAAGGATTTTTTTTTCTTAAATATAAATCACACATAAGGTGCAAACTGAAAAATGTGTAATATCCCGTGGGCTCATCAAGACACATGAAAGAACAGAAGAATGCTCTTATATTTCATGTATTTCTAAGTCTAAAATTGAATTAAAATAAAAGGATAGTCTCTTCTAAAGCAGATAAGCTCCAAAAAGCACTGCTAAACCCCATAATGATGAAAGAAATATGGTTTTTAAATTGTAAGTTTGAAGTCATATTAAATCATTTAAATTAATGCTGGGGATGGGAACCTATGATTTGGATGTAAAAAGGGAGATTAAGCAAACTATGGAATAATTCAGAAGAATGAGAAATTCTAAAACCTTTCTGTAGGTGCCCTTTAAATACAAAGTCTCAGAATGATTTGTTTTTCACAGTGCAGGATTAAGTATAGGAGAAATCAGAGGTCCATGTACAATGCTCCCTGAACAAAACATACAGCTTTGACAGAACAATATGTATAATAAAGTCTGATTCAGCTTCATTGAGGCAAATTTCAACACTCTTCCTGATTCTAATAGGTATAGAGTCAGCCACACAAACGAGTGGTTTGTGCCATTTGTCCTAGGGTTTCTGTTGAGTTTTGGAACCTGAAGTAGAGTCCAAAACCCAAAGTTAGTCACCTAGCTTCCCTGTGCCTTACCAGGTTGAAGTGATGTACCTCAAAAGTCCAATTAAAAATGAGGAGGGAGCCATTTCCACCTAGCTAATAGAAAAGGTTTAGCATAAGGGTATGCCTGATCTCCCAAGTTCAAGCACTTTCAGTTACTCAGGAACCAGATCCTGCAGTCCTCTTCTGGGTGTAGGTGCCTACAAGTATTTTTTTAAAGAATTGAATGTAGAGTGCACATTCCCTGTACAAATACAACTGAAGAAGGTGCAATTTCTGCTGCCCACCATTATATTATGGCTTAATATTTAGACTACTTGCCCAGGAAATGGGGAACTTGAGTTAGTAAGGTGCCCTTAGGCTGGAAACTAGGTCAGGTGAGGGTTAACTCTCCCACCCTTCCTGTTGAAGGTGTCCTATTGTATAGAAAGGAATGCCAGATTTTTAGTGTCAGGAAGAAAGAGATGACAGGAGCTGTTATCCTTTCCTCAGAATCACTGGGAAGTTCTTATACAGATTCCAGTTTGGGAGGTAGTATGTGCAAAGTAGTGTTTTAGCATACCAGCACCTGTCATGGTAAATCAGTGCTGTAGTCATGTTGAGAGAGTACAAAAGGGAGTGTGCCTGCTGCTTAGCATTTTAGAATACTTGCCTGAAAGGCAGGGGTTCCTCCTTCTAGTTTCTGCTTCCAGAACTATCAAAAGCTATATATCAGCTGCCTGTCCAATATTTTCTCATGGGCTTATAGCCATATATTTGCTTTTATTTTCACTGGTATTAAGTCAAATCTTTCATGTTTTAAGACTTCAACCTCTTTTGTACCATATCTTCTCTCTCTCCTATGACAGCCAGGCTATCAGAATATCAAAAGAAATTAAATTTATCCCCACTAGTGGACACTAAGAATTTTGCATTCCCTACTCTTCCTCTAGTTGTTGAGCCATAAGAATGCATACTTGTAGGATTATAAAATGTTTTAATAAGTTTTAAATTCTTTCCCTGTGGCCCAATGGTCATTGTGTAATAATCAAATCATGCACTTTTCAAAAAACTCATAAAAGACTATGTCTGTGTACTGATTGCATTCTCATCTTTTTTCAAGTAATTGATGAACTGGACCTATTTTTTCTGTAACCTGGACTGATATTCCCCTATTATCTTTATATAAAGCGAAAGTTGCAATAAATTGCCATTTGATAAAAATCAAATAAAATCCTGTGTTTAGAACATAGGTGTAACAATGTGGTAGGTGAGGGGGTAGCTGTGACACATGGTGGTGGGGGTGGCGGGTAGCAATAACTTCTATCTGCTGTTCTGTTTCCAGTGAAATTGTAGGGCCCTGGTGGGAGAATTCCACCCATCTTCCACCGCCACCTTCAACTTGTTGCCTAGGGTGGATGCACCAGTCACCCTGCCCTAGTTTTGCTACTGATTCAGAATGTAGGACTCCATCCCCAATGGGTGAGCTCATTAACCAGCAAACTACAGAATCTCATGCTTTTTTGTAGCTTTTCTTTCTTTGTTTATGAGTCTTGCATTTCTTTCTCTTCATTAGTTAATGTCAATAAGAGGATTGTACTCCTCTTCCTTCAGATCACCTTCTTACTTGGTGATTTGGAGACTTACCTACAAGGACTGTGTCTTATACAGAGGAGGACCTAGACACTGGTTCCATATGGATAAGTGTTGGGAAACAAAAAAAAAAATCAGAACGTTGAATTTATATAATATATGATTTGATAAATATTGAGCATATAATGGCATTTTGGAATTTAGGGAAAATACACCAAAGCTCCTTCTTAGGTATTTGCCCTAAAAAGTTATATTCCAAAAAATGGTATAAAATAGATTGAAATAATCGGTCTAGATGGTATTTCAGCAAATACAGAAAAGCAAAAATTTAGAAAGTGAATGATTCTGGTAGCCTCCATAAACATCATCAAATGGGCGATGTACAAAAGCTAGAACTGTTGGTTTCAATGGGTCAAATGGGTGATGCACTGGCTGGAAATGCTCCTGGGGACATCTTGTTAAAATTCTGCCACCATTTGGAAGAGAAAGTTGAGAGGACTTTTCTTTAAATCAAGTCACCCCTTCTCTGGCTTCTGAAACAATTTATAATCTGTTTAAAGGAAAAACAGTTTAATAGATTCTCTAATTCCTCACCCTTCTTTTGCAAGCACAAGTGCTGGCGAGGCATAGCGTATATCATAGGTGATGGGAATATTTATGTAAGAGCCTGTTGTTAAAATATGGGCAGTATAACCATGCTTCAAAGGGAAATTTCAAAGTAAATAATTCTCCTTCAGGTTGACTTGGTTAATAATCAGGGATCCTGGTTTTCTCTGATAAAAAAAAAACCCAGTTTTCAGATAAAAAAAGGAACTCAAAATTCACATTTTTCTGTGATCAAAATAGAACACCACTAATATATTGTAATATATATAATGATGTTTCATTTTAATTATGGAAAAATTTGGATTTTGGGTTACTTTTTAAATCTGAAAATTGGGGATTTTTTAATTAGAGAAAACCAGGATCCCTGCTAATAACTATATGAACTGTCAGCAAACCCATGAACTCATTACTTTTACTGATTTAAGTATATCTGCTGTTTTTGGACATACCTCAGTCTCAACTCAGGCAAAACTTTCATTTTAATTTTGGCTTCATTTTGAACTGAGATTGTTGCCAACTACCTATAATACTATATTTTATGGATTTTTTATTTTTTACCTCTCATGTTTTATTTTTCCTTTTAAACTTCTAAAAATGTGTTTCTTCCAAATGTGTTTATGTTTATTCTGCATGCTGGGACTTCATTCCATCATGCTCAAACTTACTAGGATATTCTTGATTGCCTGTTGTATACCTTCTTTGCTAATATTTTCAGCAGAGCTGAGGGAGTGTGATTTGATAGTAAAGAAAAGTTCATTGTTTATTTCTAATGCTTTCTACTTACTTTATTCAGAATATTACATGCATAAAATGTAAAATCCTCACCATTATTTTAAGTATAACATTACTAACATATAGTACAGGGAAGAATTACTTGTGTCAGGTTTGCTCATTCAACTATACCTCTAACTAAACAACAGTTGCCTACTTTTTAATAGCAATTACATAGTGCAGCTACTGGAGAAAAGCAGTCCAGACCCTGAGTGGCATGTAAGTGGCCATGGGCATGCAAAGTAGGGCCATGGGCCAGATCTGGCCTGCCAAGAGATTTTGTCCGGTCCATGGCAGGTTTCTCAACCCTGCCTGGCCCAGGCATGAGGGGCAGCCTGGACCATCGGTAGGTGGCCCCACCACCCCTGGCATGCAGTGGGGTTGGGCAGCATGGCCACTGGACTCTACTTCCCAGTAGCCCCAATGACAATCGTGGCAGCTCCTTCTGATTGCTGCTGCCGGTGTTAACCCAGCTCATAACAACTCACCAAAACTCCCTAAGCCCAAATAATTGCCCACCTGGGATTTAAATCCTAATAATCTAGGCCAAAGTGCTTATTTGTGCCCCAAAGCTAGCCAGGTTGGTAGTTGTACAATAGCCTAATGCTTTATGTAGTAAAATACCATTCCTCCTTACTTTTATGCAGCAGTTGTCACAGCAATCTTTGTCCATTATGCGTCCATGTAGCCAAGGGCAAGATTTTGTTCTAGGCATGACATCACAAAACAGCTTCTGGACACACCTTTTCTGTATCTAGGTCATAAGTGAAAATGGAACTGATGTCAGAAGTAAACTGAGACAGACGTAAGCAGGTTTGCTTGGTGGTGGAAATAGAATCTTTTCAGGGAATATTCCTAGAATGGAATGTGCCAGTTGAAAATGAGGAAGGGAAAGGGGACTGGGATGGGACAAGGCAAGAGAGACTGCTACTTGTTGACTGCAGCTATTTTTTAATAACCACAGGGTGTGTGTGTATTGGATTTCTGAAGAATTTTTTTACAAGTTCAGAAAATTATTGAAATCAAGACTAAGTATAAATAGATGAAGCTGCCAGTGTTTTGCATAAAGACTAGCTATTTCAGATTTCGATGGTGTTCAAATAACATAGTGATGAGGACAAAGAGATTTTACAGCATAAGCAAAGGATTCTGACTGTGTGAGAATGGTAAAAAAACTTAAATCCAACTGAGTTTCTTCTTTATATTTCTAGGGCCAAAACATGTGGGGAAGGGTATAAAGAAAGGACACTGACCCCAAACACTTGGCTTGTATTTTCAAAGACGTGCCTATAGTATAACCTCAATTTCTGACATAAGAAGGTATACTTATACATACAAAACAGATGCAGCAACATACAATGTTTTCAGTAGGTGGTATGTGTAAGTGCTGAAAACTAGTGTAAACCCTAAATGGAAACAGAAACAAACAGATGAAGCTGAAAACAGCTATACAGTGAATGGGAAGTTGCATTTTTAGCATAATTAGATGTTTAAAACTGCACTGTTAGATTGAAGGGGTATATTTGCTTTGATAAGCAATTATCATTTAAAGAAAATGCCTTTTTTAAAAGTATTTGTTCCCTATTTCCTGTCAAATTATTAAGAGATTTATAGTATTTGATCCTGAAAGCAGGGTATTTTTTTTCTTTTTTAATTTTCCTTTATTTGCAAATAAAAAACAAGTAAAAGAGTAAGCACAGCAAATATATATATTGCTCTGTATTTGCTCATGCTGCACTTTCATCACATTTTACTTGTTTATTTTATATTATGTATATTAGTAAATTTGCTGCATTTCCATCATATTTGAGTTTATAATATATATTATAAACATTACATATAATAATATAATCTATAATGCTATATACATATACATATATACATACATGCATACATACATATATATATACACACGCACATATATATATAATATATACACACATATATATATATATAATAAAATCAAGTAAAATATAATGAAAACACAGCATGAGCCAATACAGAACAATTCAGAGAACAATTAATAGTGTAAATGGACCATATCAAGCTTCAATTAAGAAATAAATATTCAGAAAAAAATTAACTATTTACCCCATTGGAAGCCTCAGACACAAATGTTTTACTTTCCAAGGATGTATTCAGTGCCTGCCACATTTGTGTATGTATGCATTCATATATATCTATAT
Organism: Alligator mississippiensis; assembly: GCF_030867095.1. Taxonomy (NCBI): domain Eukaryota; kingdom Metazoa; phylum Chordata; order Crocodylia; family Alligatoridae; genus Alligator; species Alligator mississippiensis. The sequence continues at coordinate 393,051,199 of NC_081824.1, forward strand.
GTGCCTGTACCATGATTTTCAGATAATTTAGTTTGTTTTGTGGTTAAATGCTGAACTCAGAGTAAGTTTTTTTACTCTGTCACAGACTGTGCTCCCATCTAAGTCCCTTTGAGAAAATACAGATGGCCCCTTTAGGTCCACCTTTGACACACCTAAAATTAGATGTACAGCCAATGTCCCTGAAAAACAGAGAATGTGAATGGTAGGTGTGTTCTCTTCCTCTTCACTGCTTTTTTTGTGATTCAAGGATAAAATATTAGGATGATATGAAAATGAACAAATTAATGTATGTTCAGGAAGTGAGCACATAGAATAGAATCACATTCAGGCACCAAGTCCACTTAGACACCTACGAGTTGGAATAGAATCTGAACCTTGGACTTGCACAGTTATTGGAAAAAAAAGTTAGGCATCTCCAAAGGGCAACTTAGAGACTGGACACTGAGCAAAATGTCTATGAGACCTAGCCAATAGAAAGCACTAATCAACGGATGTGTCTGAACTTTCACCTCTCTTTGTAATTCAGGTGCATGAGTCAGGGTTATACATTAGGTTTGTCAGTCTAAGGTATATTGGTCTTCTGGAATCCAGAACCTAGATTACTCTTTTTAGGATAGATGCCTCACCAAGCAAGGCTTGCTCTTTTTACAATGAAACCAAGAATTCACGAGTCATCAAGATGAAGGAAAGCAAGTTCCTATGGCCTAGTGGTAAGGAAATCAACAGGGAAGGAAGAGTTCTGCGTTCTACTTCATGTTCTCAGGAGTCTTTTTCTATTGTAGCCAATGCCTCTCCAATGTAAAATGAATGAACCATGTAGGAAAGCTAGGATTAGAAATTAAGTTTTTCTTCTCAGAGACAAATGTCCCAGTCACTAAGCTAGAATCAGGTCATGTACAGATATTCCATTTTTACCTGGAGAACTGCCATTGTCCTAGCAGAAATGTTGAGTGTAAAGACATTCCAGCTTTTTCTCCTGGACCAAAAATGACAGTTTCAGGAGAAAAATAACCCAGCCCCAACCAGAGAGAAGGCACTACAAGGAGAAGCAATGCCAAATACAGTGAACGATTGTACACTTTTCCATAGTTTAACTCCTCTTGGGACCCAGGGAAGTGCAAAGCAGGGGCAAGGTGTGGCTGGACACTGGCCTGCCATGGCCCCTGAGGCAAATTTCTCCCTCTGTCTCCTCTTCCCCCCCTCCCTCTGCTGGCAAAACCTGGGGACCTCAGCTGCTGTTTGCTAGCCCCAGATGTACCTCCATGGCTTGCCTGCAAACAGGCAAGGATGGAATTAATCAGACTGAGAAGTGGAAAGTGTTGGCAAAGACCTGATAATCATCAGTGATCATACATGCTGGAGATTTAGTTAAGAGAAGTTGCACCAAAGAATTCAAAGCACTACATTTACATTGTAAATCAGAACATGTAAACAAAGTCTTTCTGAATGCCTGGCTGTAAGGATTAGTAAGACTAACTCTTGTTTTTCTGGTTTACATTTTAAGTTAGACTAAGTTGTGTCTGCTGTGTTTTACTGGGCTGTATCTTAGCTTAGACAAAGATTTTTGGTAGTTTCCTGTTGTATGCTTTGCAAATTGCTGTGTTCAATACCTTGCTTCAGAGACAGGATTTTTTCTCCATCCCCTGTGTGCTAGCCCCAGCTGGTGCCTGGCCACACCCTCTCTGCTCAAGCAGGGAAGGGTGAGCACCTTGGAGGTCATCTCTCTTCCCTCCCCTTTGGCAGTGGCTGGGAGGCCCGCTCTAGCACCCCCTGGCTTCCTTCCTTTTATCAGGATCCTGAACTCATTCATTTTGTGATTGCTGATGCCCAAGTTGCCATCCACTACTACATTCTTCACCAATTCTTCCCTGCTTGTGACCAGCAGGTCAAAAACAATATGGCCCCTAATTGGCCTCTCTAACACTTGCATCAGGAAGTTACAGTCCACTTGCACCTGGACTGCTTGTGCACTGATGTAGTGCTCTCCCAGCAGATGTCAGGACGATTGAAGTCCCCAGTGAGAACCAGAGCCTGTTAGCCGAAAACTTTTGCTAGCTGTTTGAAGACAGCCTCATTCATCACATCTTCCTGATCTGGTAGTCTACAGCAGATACCCACCACAACATCACCATTGCTGCTCTCTCCTCTGACCCTAAGCCAGAGACTCTCAAAAAGATCTATCTACAGTTTCATACTGGAGCTCTGAGCAATCATCCGGCACTTTTAAATTAAGTGCTACTCCTCCTCCTCCTCCTCCTCCTCTTCTGCCCTGCATGTCTTTCCTGAACAGTTTATATTTATACATACCAGTGCTCTAGTCCTGTAAACTGTCCCACCAAGTCTCTATTTATTCCAATCACACTGAAGTTCTGCGACTGTGTGAGGATTTCCAATTCTTCTTAGCTGTTTCCCAGGCTCCGTGAATTCACGTACAGGCACCTGAGGTAACTAGTTGATTGCCCTCATTTCTTAGGAAGAATGAGAATGCCTCCCTTTAGCCCCATCCTGCTTACTCTTCCTCCAGGTCACCCACTTCCTCACTTACCTCAGGGGTTTGGTCTCCATTCCCAGTGAACCTAGTTTAAAGCCCTCCTTACTAGGTTAGCAAGCCTGTCTGTGCAGATGCTCTTCCATCTCTTCATTAGATGGATCCCGTTTCTTCCTAACAATCTTTCTTGGAACAACATACCATGGTCAAAGAAACTAAAGCCCTGATGGCTACATTATCTGTGCAGCCATGCATTGATCTGCAGGATGAGTCCACTCCAGCCCAGCCCCTTCCCCTTGATCGGAAGCATCAAGAAGAATACCACCTGGGCCACTGTCTCTTTCCCCTTGCACCCAGAGCCCTCTCATCCCTTTTGATCTGCTCTGGGTCTGTACTGGCAGTATCATTGGTGCCCACATGGACAAGCAATATGGGGTAGTAGTCAGAGGGCCGGATGAGTCTCGATAATCCTTCTGTGTTGTCTTGGATCCAGGCTCTGCACAAGCACTAGTCCTCCTGAGACAACAGGTCAGGCTGGCACATGGATGCTTCTGCCTACCTCAAAAGGAAGTCTTCAACAACCACCACTCATCACTACTTCTTGGTGGCAGTGGTCTCAGTCCTTCCAACTTCAGGGAGGCCTGGCCTATCCTCCTTCTCTGTTGCTAGGACTCCATACCTGATCTCCAGGCAAACTGCTGCAGGTGGAGATGAAGATTTCTGCTTGGTGCCAGAGGTTACAAGCTTCCAGCTTCCACCTTCCTCTCTCTGTCCATGTCCTCTCCCTTCTCTAGCACTGCATTTGGCAGTCCTTCCTCTAGAGTCCTGGAGGTCTCCTCCAGCATTGAATTAATGAACTGCTCATGGTGGAGGATGCTTTGGAGTCTTGCTACCTCCTCCTGTAGCTCTCTTTCCTCCTTCCTGAGGGGCACTGTGAGGAGGTGTCACTTATATCACAAGTACTCCTCCACTTGGTTGTCAGTGGAAGGAACCTGCAAGACACAGTCTCCATAGCACCAAACCAGGACCTGGGTGGAAGCCTCAACAGTGAGCAGTCCTGCCTGGACAGATACCTCACAAGTACAAGCAAAGGCCATAGCAGTGGCTGTGGCATTGCAGCATCTTCCAGCCATTTCTCTGGGTCTCTTTATCTACTGCCTCTCTCTTGCAGTCCTTCTTCCAAGCAGACTTTCCCTAGCAAAATCTCCTGTAAACTGGCCTGTTTACTGCTCCTTGGTCCTGAAGGGTTACTTTTTCCCTGCTTCCTCTCATGAAGCGTTAAGGTTCCCCTTCAAAAAGGGAGTTGGCAAACTGACCTGTGAACTGACCTGTGAACTGCTTGCAAACTGCTTCCCTGTTTGGTGCCCCTGTTTGCTTTCTCTCTGGTCACTTGGGGAATTTTCCATTGCAAAAAATGAATACCTGTATGCAACCTCAGGCTTCCTTCTTGCTCCCTGGCATTTTGACCCTGTCTCTCTTCAGTCTTAGCTGCATAAAGTCTGTGTTTCAACAGGAGGGGCGAGTAGTGCCCCATAACCCTGTTGACAGAACATTTTCTTAAAAGTGCAAGTTGTAGTTTTAGTCTCAGGCTTATGAGTTAATGGGTCTAAGTGTCCTGTTGTTGTGCAGGTACTTTAAAGGTAGACCACTATTTAAAGGTGGATACCTACTATGATTCCTTCTCCCTTTCTCTTCTAGCTGTTTCTTAAACAAAAAAGAAGAGTGAGGTCTGAGTCATCTGTACCCTAAAGAAGCACTTGGGTGCTTAAATGCAGGAAGCAGTTCGAGCCTATGAACACCAGAATCTATGAGTGTCTAAATAAGGGATTCAGGAAGGTATATAACTCTGAGGTGGGAAAAGCAATGGAGAGGTGGAATTCCAGTCACACATGCTTTTCTTTTTTTTTTTCTTCTTGGTTGGTTTATGCAGACCTCTAGTCAGGGTGCCAGCTGTTGTGAACTGCATTCTGAGGCGCTTATCTTTTTCTACTTACTGTATTGTGATTTGCACTACAGTACTGTGTTATAAGAGTGATGGGAATGGAAATATTATCTGCAAAAAAGAAATGAAGGAAACAGATGATCTGCAGTTACAACATAGACTCTTAGGGGAATTGAGATTAGCAACAGGAATATTGGGTGCTAGTTAAGAACAGATTTGATCATGTGAAACATTGCTGCTGCCTGAACATTACAGCATGTTCATAGCAAACAAGAGAGCAACAGAAATGAGTTAAAGATGATCACCGCAGAGTTAAAAAAACAACCCACCCTCCCCCCAAAAATAAAAAAAAAACTATGGTTATAAGTCCAAGAATAAATAACATAATAAGCCATGGTTTGAGGAACAGTGTAGAAAACCAACTGAGGGCTGCTATGCATCACATTAAATGATTATGACAACACAACTGATATATCTTGTTGTGCAATATAATAAAGCAAAAATAAAACTAAGAGACTAACAAAACAACACAAAAGATAATATGTGTGTGGTAGAGAAGAGGGAGAAGAAACAGAAGTAATAATAATATGAAGGCAGCGACAGGTGGAAGGAAGGATACTATGAAATAGTATGGATAGTTGAATGGATAGTTACAAATGAAACTAAAAGAAAAAAATACAGCTAGTTTCAAAATATGAAGTTGTAGAAAGTTGGAAGGAATACTTTGATGATCATCTTAATGGTAAAATAGGAAAAGTGAACAGCAAACGGTTATTTCCAAGATAAACCATTTGTTGAAGAATCAAGTTTTGAACAGATCCAGAAAGCTTTTAAAACATTGAGGATCAACAAATCACAAGGTGTTGTTCCAACTGAATAGTTTATCTGGGATAGGAAAAATCTAACATTTTGTAAACTAGTTTGTTTAAAAATGTATAAGTAAAATGAAATTATAATATACTTTTTTCTTTATGTTTTTAATGAGGTAAAGTAGAATGTAGCAACTACTGCGATGTCTCTCTCTTCACTGTGGTCTACAAAATCCTACCTATATATATTTATTTCTTATATAAACATAACAGTAGGGGAATATCTATCCAAGTTCTAGAAAAATGGGTCCAGTTCATTGGTTATTTGAAAAAAAGATGGGAATGCAATCAGAACACATACAGTGTCTTTTTATGTATTTTTTAAGTGTGTGATTTGATTTTTACACAATGCCCATTGGGTCACAGGGAAAAAATGTGAAATTTCTTCAAACATTTTATAATCCCACAAGTATGTATTCTTATGGCTCAAAAACTAGAGGAAAAATAGGGAATGCAAAATTCTGAGTATGCGGTGGTGGGGATAAATTTAATTTCTTATGCTGTGTTGATGACTTGGCTATCATAGTCAATAGAGAAGATATGGTACAAAAGAGGTTGGAGTCTTAAAACATGAAGAAGGATTTGACTTAATACCAATGAAAATGAAAGTAAATATGTGGCTATAAGCCCATGAGAAAATATTGAACAAGCAGTTGATATATAACTGTTGATAGCATATTACCTTAAAATCTTAGGGGTATGAATTACTAATAATAATTGGGTGACAGAGAAAATTAAGGCATGATAACAGAGGAAGAATGCTTATAACTTTTTCTTTGCTAAGAATTCTAAGTTCTAAACAACTACTGAAAAAAGCCAAGCTTTATATACATAAGATCATTATAGTGCCTATTGTTTTATGTAGATGTGAAGCCTAGGCAGTTATTAAAAGAGAAGAAACTTGACACCTATTCCATACAAAATAAAGTATTAAGATTAATTTGGGGGCTGGTACGTAAAAATGATATATAAAGAAGTAATTTTGAGAGGTCTATGGAGAACAAAATGTGGCTAAGAGAATAAACTTGCAAAGTGGAATTCTATTTCCCATTGTTCATTTAAATGGCAGTTTTATAGCTTCATCCCTGGGTATTTTTCTCTGCTATAAAGATATAAACATATGCACATAGACTGAATTAATTTGGGTTAAAACATGGGAAGTCTCTCATGGCTTTCTAGTCAACTACGTTTTTATGATTTAGACTCCTGTGTGCACCACAAGGAGCTCATGTACAATTGGACACTTAAGTGGCCAGTGTGAGCTTTCAGTGCATGTTCAGTCTATGCACATATGCTTACACATCAACACGGCAACAATTAAATTCACAAGGGGAAATAAAATCCACTCCTCCATTCTCTGTAATCTTATTCAGCTAGGGTTATGGGGAACTAAATGCTTCTTGATCTATCCAGGCTATATACAGGCATTCCATTTCTACATGGAGAATTGCAAAATATCTTCCAAAAGGCATTTAGGTCCCCATCACCAGAGATAAGAAAATTATCCCTTTGTTTTCTCTTTGGTTAGGCATGAGGTCAAACAACATAACAGGGATAATAATGAGAACTACCTAAAGACTCTGAATTTGAATTGCAGGCAATGGGAAGAAATATCCTCTTGACAAAAAATGGTAGCATCAAATTGTGTGATTCTCCAGAGAGTAATAGTCATGTTTTATTATCATTTGGTCAGCTTTACCAGCTCTGTACCAACTGTTATCAGTGCCCACTATATGTATTTTCCTGACAGATAAAATCAGGTCTGGGAGTGTCTATGACAGAGGAATAGAGACGATATTTCTTCAGCTCCTCAGTCCTATCTGACAGTCCTCATACCACTTACAGCATGTTTTGCAGTTGTTTGTGCACTCTCACTGAACAGTCATTACTTGTGTCTAGGATCAATCCAACCCAATGGTGCTGAGCATATTACAAGTAACTAAACTGTCAGGGGAGTAAATACAGGAGAACAACCTTGCCATCCTCCATGCCCTTGTGTACTTCTCAGGCACAGTGAGGTTCCAATAGAACTGATAAATGAGTTGTGGAAATCAAATGAAAAAAACTGGAATTCAGTGTATTGCTACAATGCAATCTTGTTTAAAGGTGTTTACTATTAAATTTAATTAGGTATTACTAATCAAAGTAAACAAAATAAAAATCTGAAGCAAGCTGGCCTTGGAAGTTTGTTTTTGCTGGGTTTTGTTTGTTTGTTTGTTCCTGTCTTTGCCTCCTTTTTTTCTCTTTTTTTTTTTTAATTTAATAATTGCTGACAAGAGTTAGCTGGAGCCAAAAAGGCTGTCCGGAACTTCTTTGAGAACATGCAAACAACATTAAGCTGTCTCTTTGGGGCATCTCACTACTTCTTTCCTTTCACCTTCTGAGTGTCTGGGTTCTACTTATATTCTAATGTTTCAATAGCTGCCTCAAGCATTTATTAAAACAGAAGAGGGAACAATAGGGTTGCTTAAGCATCCTCCCAAAAATAGCAATTTCTGTGCATAGTCTTGGAAAACCCAATATGAGTCAAAAGAAAGTCAACAGGAACAGAGCAGAACTTTCAGGCAGGAAAAACAAGGGAAGGAAGCACCTAATTATATGGCTTTATTTTCAAAAGTGTTGAGCACCCAATAACAGCCATTCTTTTAGTTGGAAGGATTAAGTACTCCACAATGTTCAAAAGTGGGCTGATTATTAGGCACATAAATCCAGATTTGTGAGCCTAATTTAACATCTGAAATTTGAATATCTTGATCTTGATTTTTTTAAGCAGATCATCATTTACACTGATTCATTCCTTTGGCTTCTTTTTTAACAGTGAAAGGGTGTCTGTCAGTCAGTACCTCAACATTTCATGGGCTCACTGAAGATTTAGTGATAGCTTTACGCTGCCTTATTCAGGACACCAGCTTCAATGCCAGTGAAACATAACAGCAAATGCACATTTAACTAGCTCTGAATTCACGAAGCATTTAGGACAATAAAAGCTTCCAAATGAATAATTGCTTCACTGCAGGGAGCTTTTGCATCCTAAATTGCTCAATGCTTGGACTAGCCTGTGTTTCTATTAGTTAATCTCCAGGAGCCCTGAACAGGCAACAGACCTGGACAGGAGTCATAGAAGAAATGTAGGCAACATGGTAACACTTGGAGAGCAAAATAGGAACTATTTCCTCCTGGGAACCATTAAAAAGGAAGAAAACAATTTTTATTTGCCTGTAGTTAGTTACAAATGGAGCTGAAATTCATTAAACAGTATCTATATTACTTTGGTTTTAAAATAGTTCTTGGAAGTTTTCCAAGACTACCCATGTAAATCAACCCTCACTATGTATTATTTATCATATACTATGATGAAGAAAATCAATGTATAGTATTTGCATGTTTGATTCCCTGAGCACGCCATTCACTAGGCATGCCAATTTTAGGCATGGATCAAAATCTGCTGGAATTCAATTAAGATTCTAGAACAGGGGCAGGCAATTATTTCAGCTGGATGCCTGCTTAACGAGTTTTGGTGAGCTGTTGAGGGTCACATGGGTAGCCCCACACCTTGACAGGTGCCTCACCTCTTGGTGGCCATCTTGGGACCAGAAGTCCCACACCCTAACCCTTGACTTTTACCACTAGAAGTCCTGTCCCTTGCCCCCAGAAATACTCTTTTTGGCAAAGGGGGTGCTATCTGGGAACAAGAAAAAAAAAAAACAAATTATATTCTAAAAGCCAAACATCTACAACATACATTAATTTGATTAAAAAAAAAATATTTTTTCCCTGATTTACATGTGTTTGCATGTGTTTTGTATATTGTGGGAGGGGTGTGAAGGGGTGTGAGCAATATGGGTGGGTGAGTACAGGGTTTGTGGGCAGCTGTGGGTGTGTGTATGTGGGGTATCAGGGAAGGTTGGGAATGTGTGTGGGATTTGTTGGGGGTGGATAGGTGTTGTGGGTGTGGGTGGGTATGGGGTTTGAGGTGCTGGGTGGGGAAACATGGGGGTGTGTGTGGATATGTTGGGTGTAGGTGGGTTTGTGGGATATGGGGTTTATCAGGGGGCTGTGAGTGTGTGAGGGGGTCAGGGGAGTGTGCTTGGGGGTTATGGGTATGTGAGGTGCAGGGTGATTATGTGGGGCATACAGTGTGGAAAGATGGTGGTTGTAGTGTAGTGCTAAGCGTGTTGGGAACTGCAGTGTTGGCATTCTTGAAGACACCCAAAACCACTGTTGCTTTCCCCCACTCGCCTTCCCACTGCTGCTTCCCTGTTGCACTTGCCCACCCACCCACTGCTGCTTTTCCCTCCCATCTGCTTGACTGCCCACCATTGCTTTTCCCCACACACCCACTCACTGCTCCCACACCACACAGTTCCCGGCTGGCTCCTGCTGCACCGTGCAGTCTCAGCCACTCAGCAAGGAACTGGCATAGAACCAGCCGAGAATCGCAGGGGCAAGGCTGGCTTCTGCTGCACTGGCAGGGAAAGTGGGGAGCTGGTCTGGCTCCATAGAGCCCCTGGCAGCCTGGGGTTCATGCTCCTGCTGCCTTGCTCTGGGCCTCCACCAGCACAGGCCCCACTCTCCTGCCCCGTGCTCCAACCTAGCTGTTGCTGCGCTCCTGCCCACTTCCTCACTACTACTCCCCCCCACCCCCTGCTTGCTTCTGCTGCCACCACCATTTCCCCACTTTCTTGCTGCTGCTGCCACTTCTCCCCTCCCTGCCCCCCTGCGCCCACCCACTTGCCGCTCCAGCAGTGCACAGTTACCAGCTGTATGGCTGGTACTGCAGAACGAAGCACAAGCCAGCCCAGCCCCTGCAGACTGGAGGTGATTGCCACTGGTCCTCTCCCCCGCTATTCCTTTCTGACTGCCTTTTCAGGTGGAGGGAGGCAGGGAACAACCCCAGTGTCACCAGACCAAAAGCCTCTGCTAGGAGGCTTGACAAAGCCAGTCAAGCCTTGCTGCTGCTGCCCCTGGGTGCTGCTGCCACTTCCTCCTAGGTCCTGCCACTACTGGTGCCTCATCATCTTAAATAGGCAGCCACAGATAAATAATAATTAATTTTATATTTTTTTTTAGGGGCCCCATGGGCTAGATAGAATGGCCTAGCAGGCTAGATTTGGCCTGCAGGCCATATTTTGCCCACCCCTGTTTTAGAAAAGCAAGGTAGTACTTTATGGTAGTTTGTAGAGATCTTCACTTAAAGCACAATTTATAATCTGTAGTGCAAATTTAATCTTTGGAATACCCATATTTACTGCAAGTTCTATACTCCTTGCATATGTGAACTTTCCATTGATATCAACAAGAGATCCTTATGGGCAATAAGTAAGGATCTATCTATCTATCTACACTGGAAGTGCACTGGACAGTGGTTCCTTTAACTTTGTTCTTTTCACCATGTTTCTGTCTCCCCCACCACTGATTGGCTGAGGGACCCCAATGGTCTTCCACTCACTGTTCACTCCTGATTGTCCAGGAGGCAAAAAAGAGTTTTAAATATGCTGCAGTTTTTGCCTCCTGGCCTTTCAGTAGTGAGCAATGGGGCCACCAGGGCTCCTCAGCCAATCAGTGGTAGGGGGCTGTGAAAAAATGAACAAGATTAAAGGAGCAGCTGTACCGCACCCATCAAGCATGACTTAGTTGCATCCTTGGCAATAAGCACAAAGTATGCCACCTTAAAAGATCAGAAACCAGTGTGATGGTTCTATTCTGTGTAATTTAGCTATTACACAATGTTTTATGTTTTTGTTAGATGTCAATATTTCACAATTTGTGAGTACGTATATAGTTTCAGTGGCTTCCACATAGTTAAGGTGACCATAAATCCCAGTTTAGCCAGGATGGTCCCAGATTATGGAGGATGATCCCAGCTGGCTGGTGAAAAATAAAACGAGTGTCCTGGAAATGCAAGGGCACAGGGTGTAGTCTGGAGGAGAGGTGGAGCAGGATGAATTGGCATAGCGCCCCAAGCAGTCAGGCAGGAAGACACAGCACCCCTGCCCTGACTTCAGAGAGTGAGGTGGGGGTAGAGGGGCAGTGTCCCAGATGTCCCAGATTTCCTTATGACCAGCAGGGATCCTGTTTTCTGTTATAAAAATAATCCCCAATTTTTGGATTTAAAAAAAAGTAACCCCAAATCCACATTAATTATGTGATTAAAATGAAACACCACTAACATAGAGATATATAGTGGTGTTTCATTTTAATCATGTAAAAATGTGGATTTGGGGTTATTTTTTTCTATCTGAAAATTGGGGATTTTTTTATATCATAGAAAATTGGGATCTTTCACCACTGTTGGCTGCTCACCTCTTCCCCAAACTATGCTGCTAGGTGTAGTAGTCTGGGAGTTGACCTTGCCTGTGAAGACTGAAGTGGAAGAGGCATTGAATACTTCACCCCTTTCTGCATCCTTTGTTACTAGGTTGCCCCTCACCCTCCTATTCAGTAAGGGATACACACTTTTCCTGATCTTCCTCTTGTTAATGATGTAGAAACCCTTCTTGTTACCTTGCACATCCCTTGCTAGCTGCAACTCCAACGCACTTTGGCCTTCCTGATTTCATCCCTGCATGCCACAGCAATACACTTATACCCCTCCCTCATTGTTTGTTGAAGTCTCCACTTCTTATAAGCTTCTTTTTGGTGATTTAGTTTACTGAAGAGTTCCCTACTAAGCCAAGTTGGTCTTCTTCTATACTTGCTACTCTTCCTGCACATTGGGATGGTTTGTTCCTACACCCTCAGTAAAGCTTATTTAAAGTACAGCCAACTCTTCTGGACTCATTTCACCCTCAGACTGGCTTCTGAGGGGATCCTGCCCATGAGTTCCCTAAGCGAGTCAAAGTCTACTTTTCTGAAATCCAGGGTCCTTATTCTTCTGCTCTCCTTTCTGCCTTTTGTCACGATCCTGAACTCAATTAACTCATGGTCACTGCTGCCCAAATTGCTATCCACTTCTGCATCCTCCACCAATTCTTCCCTGTTTGTGAGCAGCAGGTCAAGGAGGGAACAGCCCCTAGTTGACTGCTCCAGCACTTGCTCTAGGAAGTTGTCCCCTACATTCTCAAAAAACTTCCTGGATTGCCTGCACACTGCTGTGTTGCCCTCCTAGCAGATTTCAGGGTGATTAAAGTCTCCCAGGAGATCCAGGACCTGTTATTGGGAAACTTCTGCTAGCTGTTTGAAAAAAGCCTCATCTACCACTTCCCTCTGATCTGGTGGTTTATAGCAGACCTTCACCACAACATCACCCTTGTTGCTCTTTCTTCTAACCTTAATCCAGAGACTCTCAACAGGTCTATGTCCAGCTTCATACTGGAGCTCTGGGTGATCATATGGCTCTTTTATATAAAGTGCAACTCCTCCTCCTCTTCTCATCTCCCTGTACTTCCTGAACAGTTTATTCCCATCCATGACAGTGCTCGTCATGTGAGCTGTCCCACCAAGTCTCTGTTATTCCAATCACGTCATATTTCCGTGACTGTGCAAGGACTTCCAGTTCTTCCTGATTGTTTCCCAGGCTCTGTGAATTCATGTACAGCCACCTGAGGTAACTAGTCAATTGCCCTGATTCTCAGGAAGAATGAGAACACCTCCCTTCTTGCCCCTCCTCCTTGCTCTTCCTCCAGGTCACCCACTTCCTATTTACCTCAGGGGTTTGGTCCCCATGACCCAGCAAACCTAGTTTAAAGCCCTCCTCACTAGGATAGCAAGCCTGTCTGTGAAGATGCTCTTCCCTCTCTTTGTTAGATGGACCCCGTTTCTTCCTAACAATCCTTCTTGGAACAACATACCATGGTCAAAGAAACTAAAGCCCTACTGGCTACATTATCTATGCAGCCATGCATTGATCTTCAGGATGAGTCTATTCCAGCCCAGCCCCTTCCTCTTGATCAGAAGCATCAAGGAGAATACCACCTGGGCCACTGTCCCTTCACCCTTCCACCCAGAGTCCTGTCATCACTTTTGATCTGCTCAAGGTCTCCCTTGGCAGTATCATTGATGCCCACATGGATGAGCAGCATGGGCTTGTAGTCAGAGGGCTGGGTGAGTCTCAGTAATGCCTCAGTGACCTCTTGGATCTGGGCTCTAGGTAAGCAGCAGAATTCCCAAGACTACAGGTCAGGTTGGCAGGTGGATCCCTCCACCTCACCATCTACCGCCACTTGTCACTTCTTCTTGGTGGCAGTGGTTTTGATCCTGTAACAAGAAGCCCCCTTTTTGCCTGCCCCAATACCATAAAGCCCCCCCACTCCACATAGCAAAGGCTTCTTGCCTGTGCTGCCAGTCCCTCGGGGTATTTTTCTTTCTTCTGCCTTTTCTTCCTTCCTCACTTCTCTTCTTTCTTTTCACTATAAGGATAAGGATATGGAATTATTTAGGTATGCTATAAAATTGGTGCATTATGAAATCACATTTTATAAGGGCTTATAGAGATATAGTATGGTATTGTGCATTTGTATTTTTCCCCTCATTTTACCGGGCATTCTATCTATTGTATGTACCGTGGCATTTCACCTTTTATATTTTATATATTCAACCTTGTAACAAATGTATTTTCTTTTTAGAAGTAAGTTGTACCCTGTAACAATAGTAGCAAGGATGGGAATCGAATTACGGTATCTATGTCTTGGGCTGATCTCTATATGAATGGGAGTGAGTGAGTGGTTGTGTAAGGACAGTAGCTAGCTACAATAATGAGCTAATGAGCAAGGATTAAAACCTATGAAACCCCAAACTAAGAAGAGGAAAGGATCAGTACAGAGCCCCTGAACTCCATGAAACGTCATTGTTAAAGGACCAGAAGCCCTGGTTTGACTTAATCAATGCCATAGACAGGCTATTGGGACTGAATAATACCTCCTTATCAGCCACTCTCAGAACCCAGACAATGCCAGAAACTAAATTAATCAAAATCACCAAGGGACACTCCAAACTGCACATACCAATGGACATGACCTCAGGGGCTGACAAATGCCTCCTGGAAGCCACCCAAGGGACATCCCATGAGGGTCAGGGACCCCTGGATTGGGCAAATCTGAAAACGGGGGGGAGCATGGAAGTCTACCAGAGGAGGATAATAGTCAGTAAAGAGTGACCCTCGGTGGCACCCTCTTGATCTGACCAGCACTCTAACAATCCAGCCAGAAGGACCAGCTGGCGACCCCCTTCTGGAAACAACACCGCTTGGAGGAAACCTCAACTGGCCATTGATGGCAGACTCCAATGCTTAGGATAGGTATACCTGACACTGGTGTTCTGTTGCAGCTGCTACATGTGTGCGTGTCAGGGGGGGGGGGCAGGTATTTGAGAGACAGTACCCCTCATAATTTGAAGGTTTGATTTATGGTTTTTTCACACTATCAATTTTGAATATTCCATCAAAAAAATGAATTTTAAGGATCCTGGGAATTGTTCATTTGTTGCCAACATTATCGCCAACAGTCCTTCCCACCTTTGGGCAGCCTGGCCTGTTCTCCTCTACCAATGAAAAGTGTTCCTTGCTTTCTACTGCTAGGTCTCCACATCTATTCTCCAGACAAATTGCTGGAGGTGGAGATGAAGATTTCTGATTGCTGCTGCCAGAGCTTCTACCTTCCTGGGAGTCCATGTTTTCTCCCTTCTCTAGTGCTGCCTCTGACATTTCTTCCTCCACAGTCCTGGAGTTCTCCTCCAGTATCGAATCAATGAACTCCTCATGGTGGAGGATGCTTTGGAGCCTCACCATCTCATCCTGTACCTTTCTTTCCTGTTTCCTGAGAGACATCACTCATATCATAGGCATTCATCCACTAGGCCATCACCAGAAGGAACCTGTAACCCATGGTTCCCAAATCACCAAACCTGGACCTCTATGGAAGCCTCAGTGGTGAGCAGTCCTGCCTGAACAGAAACCTCACAGGTACAAGCAGAGGCAGTGACAGTGGCTCTGGCATTGCAATGTCCTCCAGCCATTTCCTTGGGTCTGAATTGGCCTCTTCTCTCTTACTGCCCTTCTTCCAAGCACACTTTCCCCAGCAAACTCACCTGAACACTGGCCTGTGTACTGTTCCTTGGCCCCAAAAGGGTTTCTTTTTCCCTTCTTCTTCATACCAAGCTGAAAAGCTCTCCCCTCAAGAGAGGGAGGGTGGGGAGAAGCAAACTGACCAGTGAACTGCCTGCAAACTGCTTGCCTTTTTTCCTGCCTCTGTTCTCTGGCACCCTGGTCACCTGGGAAGTCTCCTTTTATACCCTGCTGGGCCTGGACTGGCTCTGCCCCCTTATTAGGGCTTCTGTCAGGAACAGGCAGCAATCACTCAGGGCACCTATACACAGACACTGAGGTTACTGCAATGTGCTGTAATTATAGCACATCAGAGCAGACTCTATTAATCAAGTCTTCTGGAGCGTGGTAATTACCATGCTCCAGCAGACTCCAGTGTCATGTGTATTAGCATCCCTGTGCTGAAAAATGGTGGCGGGGGCACATTAACTGAAGTTTGTTTAATGACCTTGAGTTAAAGTTCCCCCGCTGCCATTTTTTAGTGTGGGAATGCTGATATACATCATGCTTTGGGCGCTTTAATTAGAGCAGCTCTCAGAGCCCCTCTAATTAAAGTGCCCCCTGCTTCCCAGAACACATGTATAAGAGCCCTCAGCAATCAGCAGTCACTCAGCTAGCAACGCTCCCAGTGTGCAACACACAAACAGCCCACCAAATCAACACTCAGCAAGTCAAAGGCACAGGCAGCTCTGGATCACTTATCTTCCCTGGGCAGAATCTGGTGCCTGGTGCTTGGCTTCTCTTTCCCTTCCCCTTCCTCTTCTTGCTCCCAGCAAACTGTCTACAAACTGCTTGCCCTGTTTGCTGCCCCTGTTCGCTGGTTCAGTAATGGGGTCTGGCAACTCCTATTATCATGCAGTATATTTATCATATAATAAAGATTATTATATCTCTATGTTTAGATGCTCTGCTTTACCCTGCTTCACTTAAAAGGACTGTTTTCTATAGAATGAGTCCTTTCACCGAATGCAGCACCTGTAGGCAGTTATCACAATTAACTTTAGCTAGTTATAGAAATAGTATGTGGCACATATCAGAATCAGTAAAAAGCTTCTATGCAATTTGTAAATGGAGGTATCATTTTAATCAACATTCATTACAGCTGCATGAACCAGTTGCAGTAAACAATTCATTTAAGTTACTCTTTCTTTTTTTCTGTTTATGCGTTATCTTTGTGCAGACATGTTTTTCAAGGACGTTTGATACCCAAAATAATTCCTCAAATGAGTTATGCAAATCTCTTTCAGCCTTTACAAGTATTATTTCAAATAGTCACAATTTATAATCTTACTATTCAATCGGCATGATTATTCTCCTAAATCAGGTAGTATTGCTTCTACTTTCTTACATGGTAATTTCTAAACTGCTCACAGCAGCCTTTACTTTCAATATGATTCAAAAATTTGTTTAGCCCCATTATATTATCGTAAGACTCTAAGATCTTCTAAAGTCTTTACAATAATGTTTATTCAGATCTATTATTTCTGATGTTCTATTTTCCATCTAGTTTCATCCATTGTTCAGTCTATCCCTAGTTTTATTTGAATCAGATAACTAATAATAATTTAGCACCTTTACTTTTCTGCACATTTATACCTCTGATACCACAAGTGGAGATTAGCAGTAATAGTGCAGCAAGTTCTTATGAGATATTTTATCAAGGAGAAAGAAAGTATGTTTTGGTAGCATGCATTTTTTATTTGAAAATTAAAATGCCACTTGCCCAACAAGAAAATGACTTCCATTCCACTGAGGCAAACAGAAAGTGTAATGTGAATTTGACAGTAGAAATGATATTGATTAATTCTGAATGAGTGAGATTTCTGTGAGTTTCAAATTTGACAAGCTGTCTTCTCCTGCCCCTTACTTTTCAGATTACAGGTGTGAAAAGGAAAAAGATCCTCCCAATCTATAATTTTCTTCTCTGAGTTCTTCTTGTACTGACATTTTTGTTTTTATGTGTGTTTTGTTTTCTTTTTTTTTAAGGTTATATTCAGTTGGAGGTCGGGATGGAAGTTCCTGTTTGAGTTCAATGGAATATTATGATCCTCACACAAATAAATGGAATATGTGTGCACCCATGTGCAAGAGAAGAGGAGGTGTAGGTGTTGCCACATGTGATGGCTTTCTCTATGCAGTTGGAGGCCATGATGCTCCTGCTTCTAACCACTGTTCCAGATTGCTGGATTATGTAGAAAGGTATCCACTAAGTGTATAATTGTATGCGCAATTTTTTTTTTTTATTTTGGAACATGTGATAGCTGCCTGTATCCTAAAACAATAAGTTACCTAATTACTGACCATTCTTTTGGAGGAAGTTTGTTTTGTTTTTTAAGTTAATCAGTGAAATGATGACTGAAAATAACCAGATGTTAGTAACCACATAAAAATAATTATTTAATATTGTCAAGATAACCTGTTGCCATGTTAACTGTCACATAGAAATGGGATTACAGGAAAAAAAATACCTTGGTTTGCTTTCTCACTAAAACTACAAATAAACACAGGTACATAAAAGGAAAATAAAGCCTGTTCACTTTTCAGAGAGGAAAATCCATGTCTAAGTCATAAACATTTTCTCATTGCAAAGTCAACAGTAAGAAACTCTGTACTACCATACTGTGTTTAGATGTATAGGACAGCATTTAGAATATAACCAGGCAACTATAAAAAGCTTTAAAGTGATGCACATGCAGTTTACAGGGCTGTAGTTTCTTCACTAGGGCTGCAATTTCTTAAGATATCAATAGGGGTGAATTTCAGTCAATCCAAATCTGCACTTTTTGGTGGAAAAATGGTTGTGGCCAGTATTTTTCTTTTGATCTATGATAAAAAGAAGATGGAGGAAGAAAGTAGACCATGTGGAGGCTCCCAATAATTCCAGGAAGAGAAGTAGATATAAACATTTGGCCCAAGCATTTACCTTGTCCTAATTAAATAGTAAAGTAGTGAGTGTAAAGCAGATGAAATACTTCTTGCACTTCTAACATCTTTCTTGATATAGGAACTCCTTTGTTTTATAATTTGTACATTAGAGATTAGTCTGATCAAGATTAACTGTCCATCCCATATGAATTTGACTTATTCCCTTCTTCTTCAACTGAATTTTATCCTTAGAAAAGTCAATGTAAATGTAAATGTGACTTAAGACAGAATTTATAACTTTATATAAAAATGAACACTTTAATTTCAGAAGCCAGAATTTATATCAAGGGGGAAGTAAGGGAAAATTCTGGCATTCTGGCATTCTGTTTAAATCATATCCCCTGCTAGACTCAGTGAAGGACTTAGACATCTTCAAGGTAGGCAATACAATGCCTAAGATCTAAGTATGTGATCCCTGGGTGAAATTCCAAACAGCATGTTAGGTGCGTAGGTCCTTTTGCAATGAATTGTTGAATTAGAAGTTTCATAATCAGTTCTATAACAGCCAACTGTGTAGGAAATATCAAATACATGAGTGTTTCTGAAATCTATTCCTCTGAGGAACCTAGGTACCTCAAACCACTCAGGACCCTTAGCTTCAGATCCCCCCACAGGAGTAGATATCTCTAAGCATTCTTTCAAGAAACTGAGCTGGATTCACAGTGGTCATATAAACAACTCATAATGAATAAGATAACTTGCCCTAGAAGGAGGAGCCCTGACTTCTACGTCCCCCTCAGCCTGTGAGTTTAAATACACTTTCCAGAAAAGTACCCTACCATCTACCTCTTGGCTAGGCAGGGATGAGGGCATCCTACAAGTTCCTGTTGAAATGTAGTCAATAGATAGGAAGGAATGCAAGAGTTTGGGGCAAAAACAGACCATGCAAGATTGAATCTAACCCTGTAGGCCATTGAGATGAATCGTCCCTTGAGATGGAGGAAGCCATGAGCTCTGCACCAAATGCTGTATATGCATTTTGCATTGACTATACAATGGTACTAGGAATCCAGAGAACTTTAAAAGCAATTAGGGTGGATCTTAGTATCTTGGTGTTTGCAGGAGTGGGATGGTTTACATGACTGGAGTAGGGTCATCGATGGGTGTAGTTTGTTCAGGAAGGATACATATGGGGAAAAAAAGAGGAGATATCGCCCTGTATGTAAGGGTGATATATACATGTTCTGAGGTGTAATACTAAGTGGAAGGTAGGCCTTTACTTAGAAAAGGTAGGACTGTTGAAAGCCTATAGGTAAAGTTCAGAAGGGAGAACAGGGGAGATGTCATGGTGAACATTTACTATAGGCCACCAAACCAGGCAGAGAAGGTGCATGAGGCCTTTGCACAACTGATGGAAGCTTCCAAATCACAGAACTTGGTTTTAATGAAAAACTTTAATTATCCCTCCTGTAATGTTAAACATCTGAAGCAAATTTGCAGACAGCACCAAGTTAGATAGAGTTGCAGATACTCCAGACGGTAAGGTTAAGGTCCAGAATGACCTGCATAGACTGGAGAAATGTTCTGCAATTAACCACATGAGATTAAACAAAGAAAGATGCAAAGTTCTGCACTTGGGATGTAATGATTGAATGCACAGTGTTATTATCAGGGATCCTGGTTTTCTCTGATAAAAAAAAAATCCCGTTTTTGGATTTAAGAAAACCCAAACCCAAAAGTCACATTTTTCTGTGATTAAAGTGAAACACCACTAATGTGTGTGTGTGTGTGTGTGTGTGTGTAGTAGTAGTAGTAGTAGTGTTTCATTTTAATCATGGAAAAATGTGGATTTTGCGTTACTTTTTTATATCGGAAAATTGGGGATCTTTTTTTTTCAGAGAAAACCAGGATCTGTAGTTATTAAGTTACTGCGCAGTTAGCGTCTCATGTAGACGTGCCCAGTGATCACAAAATCCTGCTCTCTTTACTTATATGCATAGTCCTAATTAAATTAGTAGGTACAGTAGTAAACTGAAGAAAATTTGGACCCAATTGCATTTAGCTGTTGAGAACAATTTAATCAAGTTGAAAGTAAAGACTGTTAATTGTGCTAAAACCAATTAAATGTATTATGAACTGAAAAGTAGTTAAAAACAATGCCACTAAACCTGTTGCAATATTTAGTAAAAATGCTTGATAAATTGCCAACTTTTAGATAAAATGCATGGGCTCTAGTACAAGCCATGTAATTTGCTTATTAGAAAATATAACGAATAGAGATGCTTAATAGAGATGCGTTAGTGCCCTAAACTCTTGTATATAACAGGATAGACTCAAGTCTTGTTTTGGCAACAAGTACAACATTTTTATGCTCTTCTCAGTTTATGGTGAAAAGAAAAGAAAAGAAAAGAAAAGAAAAGAAAAGAAAAGAAAAGAAACCAGGCTTATTTGAATTATGATACAGTTGATCCAATTTGTAACAGGAAGAATATATAATAATACCTGCTTGCAATGGCTTCAAAGTAATGCTTGAAATCCATTATTTTCATAGACACTTGTTTTGTCAGAAGTCATAAAATTCATAGGAATAGGGTTGGAAGTTGTCTAATCCAGCCCCTTAATCATTCCTGACTAAACCATCCCAGCCAAGGGTTTGTCTAACCTCCTCTTGAAAAAAATTCAGTGGTGGTGATATCACAATTTTTCTAGGTAGCCTGTTCTAATCATTGACTACTTTCATAGTCAGCATGTTCATCCTTATCTCCAAACTTAATTTCCTCTGCTGAAATTTAAGGCCATTGCTCCTAGCCTTGTCCCTTACAGTTGCAGAGTAAAGCTCATCTTTATCCTTCCTCTAATTGCCCTTCAAGTATTTGAAGGCTGTTGTTATTTTCATGAAGTATTTCAATAGCAATGGTTAAATAAAGTTAGTTATTGTGCATATTTCATTCTTGGAAGTACACATTCTTTTAAAGGTTTCTAATTGTTTTTAAATGTTGTTTAACAAGATTTTTATTAAGACTCACAGCATTTTCTTAATAACTGTTGAATTAAGGTGTAAAATGCTACAATAATGTTTTATGGGATAGGAAAATTCATATATAACAAAGACCAAAAGATATTTATTCTGGATGGATTTCTCAAAGACTGTATGACTTTTCCTCCACGTGGATCAGATGCCTCTAGCTGAAAGACATTTTACAACCAGTTTTAGCAAGCGTGCTTTGTATCTTCACCTGCCTGAGGGCAATAAACTTTAATAGACTCTTTGATACAGTACTCTTTCCAATTGCAATGACCAAGGTGAAGAGCTGAAAAAGCAGAAAAACTAAATATAAATGATGTCTCTGTTTTTAATGAACAGGTAACCAGAAGCTACATAGAATGCTTACAACTCAATTCTGTCAACAAAATAGAACATAAAAAAAAATTGCTATTTTAATTGCCTAGAAAAATACCTGCATTTTTTTCTATTCTTTGTCCTGCTAAAAAACAGCTGTACGTTTCATCTTTGTAATAATTCGATGTGCCCAGGGTGAGAGGGGATACCATAAAATTTTCTGAATAGAAAAAGGCAATTTGAAGCCATTAAGGTTAGGCCAAGGAGAGAAAGGCTATCTTGTTCTTGTTCATTTTTTTTAACAGCCCTTATCCAGAGCAATACCCACTTAGATCTAAATGCTGTTAAAAATGTCAAATATTGCAATTGTCAGCTGTGTAACAATGCAGCCAGCTACCCAGAGTGGCTGCTATACACAGGATAATCAGTCACACAGATGAGGCAAAAGCTATTTTTTCCATGCCCCACTCCTTCCCTGCCAGTGCCCAGGGCAGTTGCTTCTGTTGCCCTGCCCTACTCACACCATTGCCAATTGTAACTGGAAAATAGCAACTATTTTACTACAATAATAATAGTAATAATACATACATACATACATACAGCATGTCCAGCATTTCTTCCACCTATGGAAGATGTAGGCAAGAAAAGCACATAAATATAGCTATTTCTTTCTTCTACAACAACTCAATCAATTGTAAATCTGTTACATGCATATAAATAGGAGATTTAAAATTGGAAGTCATATCCACAGGTTCTATAGGTCAGGATATAACATCAGAAGAGATATCCATGACATATCTAAATTTATATAACCATGCACAAGTTTTTAAAGACATAATGTAATTTGACAACCTCCAGGAACTAATAAGGATTTGAATAAAACAGTTATGAGCATGAGTTATGCTAGATGACAGAAAGAGGAAGAAACAAACTTGATGGCAAGAATGACTAAGAAAGCAGAATGACTTAAATGGAAATGTTGCCTAGCTAGTAAGAGTGAAGAAAAATTTCAGAAGCCCCTCAATGATTTAGGGGGAAGCCTGAGGGTGCAAGTAAATGTAACAAACCATTTCAAACGTCCAGCTGTGTGTGTCCTTTGAAACATTCCAAGAGTGGCTGAAATGCTCCAAAATAGTACCTATTTAAATGAAATACTATTTTAGGATGTTTCACCTTTGACTAGGAGTGCAGGACAACAGTAGACAGGAGCCAGGCTAGGACCAGACCTGGAGTTGGGCTTGCCCAGGTACCCCATGCCCTGCACTGCACTTTCATTGCCAGATCCCAGCAGTCCTCACTGCTGTAAGATTTAGTCTCTCAAGACCCAGTCCCCTCTAAAGCTAGGATTTGGGAGCTCCCATTGTTCCTCTACCCCTATTTCTATTTCCTCTCCTGCTTTCCATTCTCTCCTCCCCTATACTTCTAATGAGTTCAGGTATTGTTTTCTTAAATCTACTGGTGTGAAAGAATATTGGTAGGTATAATAAAAATATAAGAAGAAAAAAAAGTCAGCAATACAATAAAGGAAGAAAGAAGATTATAAAATACAGTAGTAACAACTAATCTAGTATAACCTGTCTCCTAATTTAGTTTGTTCTTAGATTAAAATGTCCATTTGGTTAATGGGTAAACATTTTAAATGTGCCTAAGAGATTTAGATGCCTAAGGTCCGTTGAAAATTAATTGTATAAGACTAGATACAAATTGTTTCAGTACATACTTTGACTTAGGCAAAGGTCCACCTAACCACTGTGTGTCTGATCACAGAAGATAAGTCTCATTGATTCTTTTTGGTTGAGAAGTTTCCTTTACAGTCAGTGGGGATACCTAAGTGTAAACCACTGTTGATTCATATTTACATATTATTTCTTTTCACATACAAAATTGGTGCTCACATGTAGACCTCAGACTCACACTTATTGGCCAACCAGCTACAAGAAGGCAATAGGCAAGCGAGTGCCAAGAATGAGCCTATGGCAGATTCTCACACATCAGTGGCCTTGGAAAAACAATGCCTGAATGAGTTACCTGAGGGACAAAAGAGAATAACCATACTCAGAGCTTGTGTCAGGCCATGCTTATTTAGTAAACCAACCACAATCAACACCAGAATCCTCAAGTATACTCTACTGCCTTTTTCAGGGTGCCTTCTAATCCAGTAGAGATGCAACTGTACCTATGCAGCACTTCAGCATGGAAATGGACTAACTGACACTCTCTCAGCAGTGATAATTGGCTTCCCTGAACAGCTGTGTGGCTACAGTACTTCAGATTTAGGAGGCAGCCCACTCAAAGCAACATAATGGAGGTTGCTACTTCTGGGCCTGGTATATTTATCCACGCTGGCATGGCCTAATACCCACTGGGCATGTCTACATGTGCTGACCTCAATAGGCTTGCAAGGTGGGCAGATGAAAACCTGATGGTATTCAATACAGTGAAATGCAAGGTGCTTCACCCCAGGGAAAAAAAACCCTGCATTACACTTATAGGCTCAGCAATGCTACACTCGCTAACACCATGGCCGAAAGAGACTTGGGGGTCATGACTGACCACAAGATGAACATGAGCCACCAATGCGATATCGCAGCTGGCAAAGCAAACAAAACTCTGGCTTGCATCTACCCATGCATCTCAAGCAAGATCCAGGATGTCATCCTCCCACTGCACTCGGTCTTGGTGAGGCTGCAACTGGAGTACTGCATCCAATTTTGGGTTCCACAATTTAGGAAGGACATACAAAAGCTTGAAAGAGTCCAGAGGAGAGCCATGTGCATGATCAGAGGGCAAGAGAACAGGTCTTATGAAGAGAGGCTATGAGCTATGGGACTCTTCAGCCTGGAGAAGCGCAGGCTCAGGGGTGACTTGGTGGCAGCCTTTAAGTACATCAGGATCTGGGGGAATGCCTGTTCACCAGAGCACCCCAAGGGATGACAGGGTTCAATGGTCACAAACTTCAATGGTCACAAACTCCTGCAAGACCATTTTAGGCTGGACATAAGGAATAACTTCTTTACTGTATGAGACCCCCAAGGCCTGGAACAGACTCCCCCCAGAGGTGGTGCAAGCACCCAAGCTAGACACTTTTAAGAAACATTTGGATGCTTATCTTTCCGGGATCCATTGACCCTAGCTGACTTCCTGCCCCTTGGGCAGGGGGCTGAGAACTCTAACGTGCAAAGAAAGCTACAGTCGGCGGGAAAATAATTTAGCAGTGCCGAAGCACACACAAACAAAAACCACAACTTTGGGTTGTGACATCCCCCCTTGCTGAGAGCATAGCTAAATTATGCTATACAGTCATCACTCTAGAACCTTGTCGTGAGTCGTCAAGCGAGTAGATAAGCAAACAAACAGATAAACAAACATAAAATTTGCTGCCCTGGGATTAAGTTACATAACAATCAAGAAATAATAATCAACACAAATACATAATCTGATTTATAACAAAATTGCACAATCAGGGCTTCAGTGGGCGTCGTGGTGAAGTCATACGTCAAGCCCTCACTTCTCTTGGTGATGTCATCCCTCTTAGGGCTCCTCTTATCACGCGCTCTGAATTCCAGATCTGTAAACAGAAAACTCCCAAAAACAGATTAATAATCTTATTCAACAAATTTAAACAATTTTCATGGCTTAATTGGATGAAATCGTCGAAGATTCATCATCTGGTTCTTCTAAATAACAGAAACCTAACTCATAAGCTAATTGCCATTGGCCTGCGTCTCCTAAAATCTGAAGCTGCCGTTTGTTAAGGCCGGAACACTGTAGGAGAAATCCAAACATGTATCGCTCCTCTAGGGTTTTCGGTGGCAGTGGTGGGAGATCGGATCCACGTCGTCTGGTGTCTTGAGGTCTGGTCAGGTGTTGACAGTCCCGATCAAGAGACAATCTTGGCTCCATCAGGATACGCAGTCATGGCAGTTGACAAAGAAGATTACTCACGTGTTGATTTACCATTGGACTGAGCAGAATCTGAAGGACGACGATATTCTTTCACCCATAAATCTCGAGGCAACTATCTAGACTGTGAGAGGTTAGTGGAACGGTTCCAGGATCTTGCAAGTGACAGTGAGGCCATGGTCTTATTTGCTGGAGTGATGTCAGTCCCAGTGCACATGCTCTCGGGTTCCAAGCACAATACGAGACACCAATAATTGCCAGCATAAGATGCTCTGCGCCGGTACATTCTGGCCGTCCTGCATGCCACACATGGGCCTTTTGACTAATCAGTCCTGCAACAAGCACTGGCAGTTGAATAGGCCAGTGTGTATTACATGTTATCATGTCGATGTCGGTGACATGTCCTCTACTCCACGAAACTTGTCTCACTAAGAAGCTTGCTTCTTCTTGATTCAGCAGATCGGATCCAAGTTCTATGACTAAACGTCCTAACCATACAGCTAGAGTCTCTTCAGGTTAAATTCTTGATGCTCTACACAAATCCTGTAACTCAGCTCTGGTGCGAGCATAATAGGTAGTAGTAACTTGATTAGTTGTTGTTATAGGGAAAGTTGCTCCTTCGGGAGTTGACGTTGTTATAGGCTGAACTGCTGCCGTGGGGGTTACTGCTGCTGTTATTGCTTCAGGCAGGAGGGGCGGATTCACTCTTCCGCTTGACTCTCTCCTTTGTCGGCAGGAAGGCATGGTCGGTAGAGGAGTCGCTGCGTCGCTAAGCGGAGTTGCCGGCGACGACGTTGCGTCGATGGGCGGAGTCGCTGACCGAACTCTCGCGGGTTCTTCAGAAGCTCCACCCTTCTTTTCTGGTTCTTCCACACGGTCTCCCTTTTGCTCGGCGCCATTTTGGACCGGCATTTCAGGCTCTTTCTTCTCAGCCGCTTCTTTGACCGATCGGATCGCCATCTGCAGCTGGGTTTTCAAACTTAGGTTTTTTTGCATTAAATCCATCACAGTACAAAAAGTTGTACCACATTCTCCCCCCTTGTCGTACTGCAAGGCCACTCTTTCATCTGCGGCACGTTCCTCCGTCTCCAGATCTTCATGGAGCTCAGATGAAAGCTCGCGACCCTGTAATCTAGCCATTACCATACATGGGGAGAACCGGCCGATTGGCTCCGGTTCTTCACTCTCCTGAGCATATCATAGGCATCGGGCACACTCCCGGGTGAAAGTCGGGTTCGTTTCGCCCACCGGGTTGGGTCCGGCGAGGGACACAGTATCGAGGGGCCTAAATAGGACCTGCTCATCTCTCATTATACACCCAAACGCCGTGGGGAGCAAGTACACTTCCCTTTCTCTCAGGGCTCTGTCTTCGGAGATTCCCTCTTCTCCCTTTAGCGACAGACATCCGCTCACAAATCTTTCACCTGTTCCACCCGCCTGGTGGTAAGCGATATGCACCTCCAGTTCCTCAAAGCTTTTCACTTGGCGTTGGTTATTGCGCCAAGGGCAATTTCAAACCAACTCTAGCTCTAAGGTGTTCTCTCCTGATCCCATCCTTGTCACCATGTGCGGGCCAGGCCCCGATCCCGCTGCCAAGTGTGAGCCGGGGGGGGCGATCCGCGGCCCGTCTTTTGCGCACGCGGGCTGTGGCCAGCAGCCCGGGCATGCGGGGTCGGAGAAAACCGGTGGCAAGCTAGAATCAGTCACAAACACGTAGTTGTTGATTGAAAAGATTGTTTACTTACACCCAAAGATGGTAGTGGTGTAGGCTGGACAGGTTTCCAGGCGCAGCTCCGCTTAAATCCTTGCTAGAGGACCAGGACAAGTTCGATTGCTCCCACGGAGTTGTTTAAGCTCCGCAGGTCCGGTTCGCTTCCCTGGTCCCCTGGAGTTGTTTAGGCTCCGTGGGTTCGAAAATTGGGTTTACAGGAAAGGGATACGTCTGGGATTGTGATGGGTGATGGGGAGAAGCTAGAAGCGAAAGCTCTGTGGGTTCAGTTATTAAGCTTGAGAGAGGCGCGTTGGGTCCGCAAGGGTCCGCAGCGCTTAGAGATCACACAACACGAAGTCTCCTCCTCCTCCTGGCGAGTTCTATCTCTTTCCAGGTTTT
The DNA here is from genome assembly GCF_030867095.1 of Alligator mississippiensis. Classification (NCBI taxonomy): domain Eukaryota; kingdom Metazoa; phylum Chordata; order Crocodylia; family Alligatoridae; genus Alligator; species Alligator mississippiensis. The sequence continues at coordinate 393,078,755 of NC_081824.1, forward strand.
CTCTCTCTCTCTCTCCCTCTCCCTCTCCCTCTCTCTCTCCGACTCCCTTTCTCTCTCCGACTTGGGCGGAAACTACCCAAGCCTTTTGTACAGCTAGCAAGCCAATAGCTAGCCGCCACGTGTGCCTACATTTAGATCTGGCCAATAATGTGGCACGAATCCAAATACAAATGGTGGGAACTCCTTTGCAACGTGCATCACCAGTATGCAAAAGAAATGCACCCTGCAAAGAAGCTGTAATTTGGCGGGAAATCCCCCGTTGCACCAGAGTTCTCTCTCACAACAGAGAACTCTATCATACAAAGAAAGCTACAGTTGGCGGGAAAATAATTTAGCAGTGCCGAAGCACACACAAACAAAAACCACAACTTTGGGTTGTGACACTTACGAGGTCCCTTCCAGCCCTAATGTCTGTGAAATCTATTGAATCTATTAAATCTATATTAATGTTCATGAATAAACTCTGGAACTTTATGCTCTGGAGTTTATTGCCCCATAGCATGCATCTTCACATGCACCCAGGAGTATAGCACATTGAGCCAGGAGGGGAGATCTGGCTGGCAGGGGGCCCCAGGGGTCTCTCTGTCAGCCCAAGGATGCTCCAATTGATCTTAGAGGGGCTGGCTGAGGCACAAGAATGCTTCAGTGTGAAGCTAGCTGGCAGGCAGCCCCAAAAAACTTTCATCAGTGACTTGGACGAGGGAGTGAAATGTACTCTGTCCAAGTTTGCAGATGACACAAAGCTATGGGGAGATGTGGACATGCCAGAAGGCAGGGAACAGCTGCAGGCAGACCTGGATAGGTTGGACAAGTGGGCAGAAAACAACAGGATGCAGTTCAACAAGGAGAAATGCAAGGTGCTGCACCTAGGGAGGAAAAATGTCCAGCACACCTACAGCCTAGGAAATGACCTGCTTGGTGGCACAGAGGTGGAAAGGGATCTTGGAGTCCTAGTGGACTCCAAGATGAACGTGAATCGGCAGTGTGACGAAGCCATCAAAAAAGCCAATGGCACTTTATCGTGCATCAGCAGATGCATGACGAATAGGTCCAAGGAGGTGATACTTCCCCTCTATCGGGCGCTGGTCAGACCGCAGTTGGAGTACTGCGTGCAATTCTGGGCACCGCACTTCAAGAAGGATGCGGATAACCTGGAGAAGGTCCAGAGAAGGGCCACTTGTATGGTTAAGGGCCTTCAGACCAAGCCTTACGAGGACAGACTAGAGAAACTGGACCTTTTCAGCCTCCGCAAGACAAGGTTGAGAGGTGACCTTGTGGCTGCCTATAAGTTCATCACTGGGGCACAGAAGGAAATTGGTGAGTATTTATTCACCAAGGCGCCCCCGGGGGTTACAAGAAACCATGACCACAAGCTAGCAGAGAGCAGATTTAGATTGGACATTAGGAAGAACTTCTTCACAGTTACAGTGGCCAAGGTCTGGAACGGGCTCCCAAGGGAGGTGGTGCTCTCCCCTACCCTGGGGGTTTTCAAGAGGAGGTTAGATGAGTATCTAGCTGGGGTCATCTGAACCCAGCACTCTTTCCTGCTTATGCAGGGGGTCGGACTCGATGATCTATTGAGGTCCCTTCTGACCCTAACATCTATGAATCTATGAATCTATGAAAAACTGAAGCACCCCTGTGCCCCAGCCAGCCAGTCTGTGTCTGCACATGCGCTGCTGTGGAGTTTTTTACTCCGAAGCAGGATAGTACTTGTAAATATGAGTGCTATCCTGCTGTGGAGTAAATTAGTTTACTCCAGCCTAATAGAGTCTCACGTGTTGAAGCTGAGACATTACTGCAAAGCTAATTAGTCTACTGTGCAGTAAGCATCTCATGTAGACGCACCCACTGACAGCTTAGAGTTAAGTATAAAGCAGCAGTCACAGAAAATTTTATGAAAAAATATTACCAGGAGAACCAGGCAAATCATTTATATAATAACTCAACAGATAGAATACTCACTCAGGTAGAAAGAGACTTCCCTTGACAATTGCCTGCCTGTAGCTGGTTGCCCAAGAAGTGTCTGGGATCTTCAAGGGGGAAAAAACATGGGGAAAAAAAGCCTAATTTTATAGCTGAGTTTCCAGCCTGGGGCAGGCAGTAGCTGTGGCTCTGGCTTCAGCTCTGGTCCCAACGGGTAATGTGCATTAAAGCACACACATAGATTATGCGTGGATCCATTGTGGGATACTAGGTAAATGTGCATTAGCCTGTCTTAATACAGATTAACTAAAAAGCATGGTTGTTAGAGATGGTTTAATGCATATTAGCCTATTTTAATGCACATTAGAGAATGTGCACAGATTTTTAGTGATGCTTTAATATGCATTAAAATAAGCTAATATACATTAAAATGCATGTATAGACATGCTCAGTGATACCAACAAATAGGCTGACCTCAAGCCAAGCAACCAATTTATGATGCAGCCATGCTACTTTCAGAAGACAGTCTGAACAGACCAGTGTAGGATGTATGAGTATCACCACCTGAGATGGCACATTTACAATGAAACATGGCAAAATTTCTGTACAATGGAAGGGTTAGGAACCACAAAATGCTACAAAAATCACAATGGCAGGCAAGGTTCTTGGGTAGATGTGATATCTTTTATTATACCAACTGAGTAGTTGGGAAAAAAAGTTATATGCAAGCTTTCCAGCACAAGCACCTTCCTTCAGGCATTGGGAGACTCAAGAAGGATGCATGTGCTCAAAAGCTTGCGGAACTTTTTTTTTCCAACTACTCAGATGGTCTAATAAAAATATCACATCTACCCAAAGAACCTTGCCTGTGTATGATCTTAGACCAACACGGCTACAACCCTACAACACACATTACTATTCTAGTCTGAGCAGAAGGATACTTAAGCCAGCCAATAGGAAATGCTGAAGAGAGAGATGTGAAGAGTGATAGAGTGGTAGTGCTCACCTTTTATATTGTAGCATACTGGTTATAGCAGTCTCTCAGGAAGCGGAGGTCTTGGATACTAGGTTTTTATTATCCTGGGTGCATGCTACCATGTTTCTGAATGATAATTATTTGGCTGGTGTGTTTTATGCTGAAATTATTACTACTAATATGTTAAGCACTTTCTGAATTTTCCTGAGGGACAGATTGGGTTCCTCAAAGGACTGAGAAGTGGAGACACCTGGTTATTGTGTTCTTTATGGCCATACACATGAGAAAGGTGTTGAGATACCCATAACAGGCAAGATGGTTACATCTCTAGGAAGATGCAGTAGCAAAACTTTAAGCACCTAATTAATTTTATTAATGAGAACTCAAGTGCTTATAGACTCTCAGACATCTAAAGATTTTAACATTTTTTTTAGTGGAGAAGACTTTTTGATTTAAGCACTTAAATTCTTCTTTAATTTCACTTTAAGCACATAGTTCCCTCTGGGATTCTTCCCCTAAGGGATCAGTTGTGATACTGCTTACTCTGATGTTACTGTGGGCGTCATCCCATTTATGAAAATGATACTGTCTATAGAGTGAAAAGTAACTGAATAACAGGAGTAGCAAAGATATAATCTAGCCCTAGTAGAATAAGAAATAATCCTGGAGTTCTCATAGAGGCTGTATAGATTTACTGTAGAAAGTTAAATCTAGTTTTAGGACAAAACATTCCAATACACTATGGAACAACAGTATAATTAGATAGTTTCTTTACATAGGACCAGATTCTATGGTCCTTAGTCTTGTTAAGTAGAATCTTATTCTGTAAATGGCCCACTTATTTTCAAGAATAGATGGCTACTCAACACAAAAGTATCAGAATCTGGGCCACACTAAGTCCCTTTTTTTCTTTTTGTGCTGCTGAAAAGATTGTTCCTGTATAAATGCACATGAACAATTCATCCAAGCAAATGAATAGATTTTACATAAAGATAAACATGATTTAACACCCAATTTTATGTTAAGCATACTGCTTCCTTTGTTCTTGTTCAGATATGATCCAAAAACTGATACCTGGACAATGGTGGCTCCATTGAGTATGCCTCGAGATGCTGTTGGTGTCTGTCTCCTTGGTGATAAATTATATGCAGTGGGTGGATATGATGGCCAGACATACCTGAACACTATGGAATCATATGACCCTCAAACTAATGAATGGACACAGGTACTTATTAAGTCTATTAATTCTTCTATAATATATCATAGAAATTATTCATAAAAGCTGTATTTTTTCAATAGCTGACACTGACATAAATGTAAAATTATTCCTAATATTTTATCACCTACTATAATAGAAGTTTCCTCAGAAGAGAGAAAAAGCAAAAATTATCACCTAGGATACCAGGGAGAGACAGATAAAGTTGTCACTTTAAAACTCCTGTTGCCATTATAACAACAGGTAGATAGTTTTTGAGTATTTGCCCTGTAGTGTCAGAGGGCTAAATCCAAAAATTTTAAAGGGTTAAAAAAATCACTTCTCCCCATAAGAATAACTAGCTTTTGACAGTAACCAGAGATTTAGGGCACATGGCATATATCTTAATACTTCCAGAGCAGCTTTCATTGTACTGATTCTACCAATTATCCTCGATAGGCCAGGATGCTGCCCAGTTCTCCTGTATCCACTAAACCTGCTTATAAACAGACATAAGTATAGCTCCCTATGCTGCCTGCTTGGAGAACAGGAAGCATGACAGAACACTAAAGCCACAAGGTTTTTAAGCAAAACAATCTTTCCCCTTGACAGCTGACCATTACTTTTTTGGGATAAAGTACAGATGTCTTCCAAAGCACAAATATTATGGAAGCACCCTTTGCATAGCGAACCATCATATGGATTCCCTACTTCATGAAACCTCACCAAAGAAGGCAAGCAGTGAATTTCCTTTGCCATAACCCTTTATGCTGTATGCATATTTCTCCCAGAGGAGAATGCTTCAATATTGTTAGGTGGGGAATTCTTTGATGTACAGAAATCCTGGTTATGAACTACCTTACATTGCTTTTGAAAGCATGAGAAAGGTTTCATGAAATTCAGTAAGGTATGTTTGCAAGAAGATGTATATATAACTGTGTACTGTGTGTGTTTTGCCAAAGTGCAGTTTTCTCTAATTTTCTTTATTTCAAAATTTTATAAAGTAAATAAGAAAGAACAACAAATATGATTTATTGGCCTTCAGTGTAATAAAGTAAACCTTTTTTTCAAAGAAATGAAATTAAACAACATTAACAGTTTTTGTTGTGCTATCTTACCCTATTGTTAATACCACTTTTCCTTTGAAAGTCACCAAGTAAAGTGTATACATGAAAACAGAATTGTGTCCTTAATTATTATGGTGGAGATAGACTTTACTATGACCTTGTTAAAGTGACAGAAAATCAGACCTGAATTGCTATAGTGCCTTGATTTGTTACAACAGAATTATTTAAATTCTGAAAACTTTTTCAAGTAACATGGCCCTCATGTCCAGGGACTATGGATTCTTATCCCTGGATTAGCTTTTGTGACCCCATTGCCTCCACAGCTAGGGACAGACATTAAAAAATCCTGAGCCTTATTTGATTCAATCTTTGCAGATTAGTCTACCCTGGCTAGACTGAACTGGTTTGTAACCAGACAGACTTTCTCTCTGGACTGAAGAAATTCAGGCAGATGCCTGCAGTGGCTCAGGGTAGAAGCTGAGGGGTGCTAAAGGAGCCCTCCCTTCCCTTGTACAACGCTGAGCTGAGGGGAGTGTGGCCAGGCCCTGGCAGGATGCTTTGATTAGGGATGTCTGCCTGCACAGTCCCAGACTTTTTGCTGCTGGCTGCTCAAGGGATGGGAGTGTTGCCAGCCCCCAGCTAGCACTCTGAGGCAAGGACAGGGGTGCGCAGTGCATGCATCTGTTGATGATACGGAGCTTTTCAGTCTCCCTCCCTGCTACTTTATACTGTCTGCAGAAAACTGACAGGCAAGCAAGCCAGCAGGGGGCTGATAACAGTGCTTATCATGCCATCAGTAAAACAATAGCCTTTCTCTGTTAGTTCAAACTCTTCTTAAACAGCTTACCAGCTGACTAGCTCCAAAAAACCCTAAGTGGTCACTGTTCTGTCTGCTTGTCCCAGTGAAATTGGAGAGACACAGACACAGACACCTCTCAGCATTAGCTGGCATGCCACATGCCTAGGGCACATGGGGCTAGCATCTGTGCTGTGGGAGATGTGAGGGAAGGAGGGGGGATTCCTGCTTGAGCAGTGAGCAGCAAGTGGGGGCAGAGGGAGAGCAGAGGGAAGCCAGACAGACTCTGCTGTGCCTGCAGTATCTGTCAGAACCCCAGTGAGGGAGCAGAGGGGTGTGGCCAGCTCTGCTGTGGAGCAGAGAGCCCCATCCAGCCCAGAGAGCATGCCAGGATGCTGGGGAGTCTGGTTTATCTTAAACCAGCAAGGGGTCTGGGACAGACATTGCATAAACCAGTTTGACCCAAATCAGTTAAGTCTGATACTACATTCAACAAGGTTTATCTCAAACCAGTTTCATCCATTCTCAAACTGGTTTATGTGCACTGAACATCTGTTCTGTTACAGGTTTAAAAACTAGTTTCTGATCACTTAAACCAGTTTATGTGTAATGTCTGTCCCCATTCTATAGGTTTACTGCTTATTTGCCTCTCCCAGAATTGTTTCACCTCCCATGTCTCCCTTCCCTCCTTCTTTTGCCTGCTTTTCATATTCACTATCACTCTCTGTATTTGATACACTGCCCTGCATGTGCTCTTTCACATCAACCTCTGATTAAGAGAGTTTGGGCTCATGAAAGCTTATGCTATGCATCTCTGATTTACAAATCTATCCTGCCTCCTGCCTGATTTCAGACTGTGGCTAACTTCTACCCTTGGCTAGGCACAGACATTCAAAAAACCTGAGGCAGAATCAATCTAAGTCCCACAGTTTTCTGTAAGTGTTGTAGTTTACATCAGTAGCAAGAGAACATACATTTCCCCTTGGCAGATCTTAGATTGGGTTCCACCATTTTTAAACAAGTCTGTGTGCACCAAACTTCTATTCTGTTATGGACGTAGACCAGTTTTGTGTGTTAAACTTCTGTTCTGTTACCGGTATAAAATGTTTTCCTATCACTTATACTGGTAAAAGTGTACCTGGCCCTTATGTCCAGATCACACATGCTAATACAGGCCTCAGTAACAACTGCAGAATAAATTTATGCCCTGACTGCAAGCCACAGGGAGTTTCTTGTGACTATGTATTTTATATATGGTTTATAAATCTTACTAATCTACCTGGTCTACAGGAAAGGATAGGCTTTATTACAGTAAGCAAGTGATATTCACTGGAATTCACTTTGTCAGAGAGAGGGAAATTTAAGGCTCCAAGTTACTTATTTAGTTTTCTTTTCACAAAGCCTGTTTATTCAGAAGCAAATAAGATTTTCTCCTCTTATCAGCACTTTAGCTCCCTAATCTTCTGGGGTTTGAGTCTCATCCTAGAGCTATTTTCCTAGTAGCCAGGGAAAAATTGCATAGTTATGAATTTCACACAGTCTTAAGTAGACTAAGTAAAATGCATTATATATGTAAGAATACGCTTCGTTACCCACTCTTAAAAACACCTACAGTTCTAAAAGGTTGAAATTATGATAGTTTGGCTGGGTACAGCAGTAACATTATAGAAAATAATTTTAAAGGCCCTACACCTATGCTACACTATACCTTGTGACTTGCATGGCACCTTATGGGTGTTACACAGGCTTTTAAAATTAATTTAAATTATGATGCCAGAGTATATAAAATGTCAATAAAAACAAATCAGGATATATTTTTCACTGCTTCCTTGTTCTGCCCTGCCTCTATCACCAGCTTTTACTTTTTCATGTTTTATTTTCTATATCACAGGGAGAATACTGTCATGTCTTTCCTCATTACTAATTTCCCTTAGAACATTGGTGCCAGAGGATGGCCTAAATTCATTTTCAGAAAGAGACATAGCCTGGAAGTTGAACTACTGTAAAATGGCTCTAATAGTCTGAAATTAGATTTAGGCTGTGCCATCTTCTGTGTGATCTTGAGCAAATTTATTCTCAATGTATCTCAGTTCTTCATGTGCAGGGATCCTAGTTTTCTCTGTTTAAAAAAAATACCCAATTTTTGGATAAAAATAGGTAGCCCAAAATTCACACTTTTCCATGAGTAAAATGAAACACCACTAATGTATCTATACTAGTGGTGTTTCATTTTAATCATGGAAAAATGTGGATTTTGGGATAATTTTTTAAATCTGAAAATTGTTTTTTTGTTTTTTGGGGGGGTTTTTGTAGAGAAAACCAGGATCCCTGCTCATCTGTAAAACAGAGATAACAATTTTCTTTCTCCCATCCAACCTTTGTCCTACCTATTAGATGAAAGGCTGATTCTTGTACCTTTACTCAATTTGAATAGTAACTTATTCTGTCAGGAAATGCTCATGATGTAAATTGCAAACTCAATAAAGTTTGCTGGGAGAATAGGGCTCCAATATTTGATCTCTCAGACATTATACAAAAATCCTGCTACAGCATTTAAATCATTGAGACAAAAGAGTGCTATGAGAATTTATCACAAATAGTTCATTGATTTAGGTCAGTATGCAGTGTTCTGGAGTTTGTAGTGTTTGGGTGGCCTTGTGCTCACTGTTGGTCTTGGTGTTCAGGCTGCTGAGGTCTATGTGCTCCAGGAGGCCAGTGCTAGCAAGCAGCCTTCTGGGCTATGTCCACATGTGCGTGGACACTTGGTTCCCCAGGGACAACTAGCAACGGCACACTTTGTACTGCCATTAGTTGTCCCCAGGGAATGCCTGTGCCACATGCTCTCTGGCACACTGTAAGTTATCCCAGGTGGAGCGGGGGAGGCTGGGGCCAGCAGTGGGCTGGTCCTATCAGTTTATCTGGAGTCCTAGGGGCCTCTTGGGGCTGCAGCAGTGGCGATCCTGCCACACAGAGCCTGGCCAGCAGCTGGAGCATGGCTCTGGCCAGCCCAGCCCTGGTTTTGAGTTGGCATGCTGCCCCTGTGTGCACTGCTCCACTTTTTTTTCTATGGGATTTTTGACCTCTGTATATCCAGGGGTCATAAAAAACCCTTGCACTGCTCCCTTGCAGCGTGGAGAGCAAACAAATGTGCAGTATGTGGCATCGCAGATGTGAATGGGCATCACACAACATGGCCATGCTTGTCTGGACCCAGCCCTGGAGTGCAACACAGAATTACGCAAAATTCATATTTGGTGGTAAAAGCGCAGAGATGTTTATTGTGACTTAGGCTGTACATTAGCTGATCTGTTTAGCAGTTAGCCCAATTCAGTAAAACTGCTGGGACAGGGTAGCAACTCCTTGCATTAATTACACCCCCTACATCGCTAAAAAGAAACACATAATGTGGCACTCCTATTTGTGCCGCTAATACCCAAATGTTCATGCCAATGTTTATCTATCCTTCTGTCCAGATACCCATTTGTTTCTTTGCCAAGGTCGTACACCTGATACCTTCAGTTCTTCTCTTATTTCTGCACCTGCCCTCATTAATTTTACTTTGCTTCTACTACTCCCTTCTCATGCCAACTTTTATGCTCATTAATGAATTTTTACTTTATACATTTGTTTCTCAAGTCATCCAGATGTCAACAAAGCCTGTTATTCCCAAGCTCATTTTTGGTGCTTAGTGTAACTATGGCTTAGCATAATTATTGCTTAGCATAACCTGAAGTCCTATAGTCTGGGCAATGGAACTTGATAAAAAATAAACATTTTCTAACAGATACCATACAAGAAATAACTGTAAATATTTCCTACTATAACTATAAAGGGAAGATAATATTGTGCATAGTAGTTGTCATAGCTGTTACATAAGCATGTTAATGTTGAATTAATAGTAACTCAAAATGATTTAAAACAGGTCCCATAACTTTTATACATTATTTTATATATCAGACAAAATGAAAGTGAGTTTTAACAAAAATGTCTAGGAACTAGAACTAGCACCTTTAACCCAAGATACAGAGTTGTTTTTGTTTGTTTGATTGTTTTAATTATTTGTATTACAGTATAACTTGTACCTTGCAATTGAAATCCCACTGTATTATTTGTTAAACAAAAGTTGGTTTCTGTCCCAAACTGCTCCCAACTAACAAGATAGAAACGATTTGACCAACACATGGAAAATACAAGGTAGAATCAGGAATTAAACTTGTGTGTCTTGAATCATAGTTTAGTCTCTTAATCATAAAACCATCTTTCCTTCCTCTCTCCTTGTTTTTTTAATCTAGAATTAAAAAGGAGCTGTATGCTCCTTTTAAGTTTAATTCCTGCTAATTTATGTCTTCCCAAAAGAACTGTAACATGACATGATACTTCTGCCATTTCTTGAATGAATTCTTCCTATTTATTTGCTTATTTTCTCTGCAGATGGCTTCCCTAAATATTGGAAGAGCAGGTGCCTGTGTTGTAGTCATCAAGCAACCATGACTTTTGTCAGCATTGCTTAGGATTTAATTGACTGTGAAATGCTTATTTTACTATCAGACAACAAGAATGATAACTTCATGAGAACAAGGATTTACATAGTCAATAATCTGTTAATCACAAACTTGACGAAGTTTAAAAACAGGGAAGATTAAGGATTTATGCCCTATCCAATCATTAGAAGATGTTCAGTCGATGAACAAGAAAAAACAGTTTGTAGTAGGAGCAAATGTAGTGGTAAGTCCAGACACTGTTCTCAAGAGTTATAAAGCTGGATAATCAATATCATCAAGGGCCAGCTCTTCATAAGGAGCAGAAGGGAGTAAGAGAACAGCTTTCATGGCACCAAGAATTTTAACTACAGAACCATCACAGCACATTCAGTCACTTTTTAAACCTTTGTATTAAAAGGAACAGTAGATGTGATGTTTTTCTGTCAAGGTATTATGTTCAAATTGGTTATGGGCTTTAAATTTAGATATGTGATTATACAAGGCAAGGGCATTAATACTTGCTTAAGAAAAAAAGAAAGGTTGAAAGGTTAGTTCTCTTCCTCATCCACAGTGATTACGTTTCTTCTCTGCAGTCTGAGGAGAAGCAAGAGAAAAATTAAACCAACATGACAATTGTTTCAATAATTGGGGACTATCGCTCCTTGTCTGTGATGCATCATGTTGCACTGATGTTATATCCTGAACGTTTGAGCAAAGTCTACACAGAGAGAACAACATACTTTTAGCCCTACCTGGGCTTCATTGCAAAAATGGAACTCAGTTTGAATGAACATATCAATCCATAAATCCGTCTTATCTTGTATAAAACTGAAGCATGTTTGCTCTGGTCATATTATATTTTATGCATCTTCTGCATGTGGAAGCCCATGAAAAGCTGAAAGGCAGCTATTTTTGCTTCATTCCAGTATATAATAAATTAAATATGACCAGGGTAAGGAATTATCTTTTTGGCCCAGTTTGATGCAGATGGACAAAATAAATAGAAATGTCATGACATTTCCTTTTTCAAATTCCTACACAAAAACTGGTCCTTATTCCACTTACACTTAATTTCCATTTTATTACTGAAAGTTACTGAAAGTACAGCACAAGTGAGAAATGTATGCGAGTGGAGTAAGACAAAATTAGGCCATCTAGATATAATAAATCCCATATAATAAATATATTAGAGCCTTGTGTGCTTTTCTTTAGGGTAATTCAAATACAGCAGTAACACTACATCAAGCTTTTGACTCAGCAATGAAGTTGGTATCCGTATTTTCTAGTTGGTCATTTGAATTGGTTTAAAATCTAAACCACCTAATGGAATGTGAGGATCCAAGGGATTACAGTATTCAAAGCAGCATAGAAACTAGTGGGGATGAGCCTATTTGGCAAAGAACAACCTTTTTTGTTTCTGAATCAATGCAGGTTTTCTAGGGAAAAAAAAGATTGTGTTTCAAATACAGGAGCCATGTCATTCATAAGAATTCAGAATAATTCTGAACTGTCCTGTGATAGCTACAGCTGAGGAACTTTTCATTGCCTTTGAAGCCGCTTACATTGCCAGTATGTATATTACAATATGCTCAATGATAGTTGGAAATGTATCTTTTTAGTAGTGTGGAGCTGCAGCAATTATGTTACCCTGCCATTAAGTGCCAAAACCCACCAAAAAGATACCAGTTTTCTGTCTTGAGCGAACTTTCATAGCAAATCACTGGTGCTGGTTTAATTTTTTATGCTCTTCTTTGCTAGTCAAAAGACAGTTGCACAAGCAGTTCTTGAGTTAGGATTAGCCTCTTTTGTGGACAAATCCAAGAGATCTTTAAGGTACTGAAAAAAAAAGAATCCTACAAAATAAATGTTGATAGGAACAAAGCTTCTTGGTTTTTTGGAACTGAACTACCAAAAAGTTTTGTATTAACCAGATGTTGAATTGGGTGTAGATATATAAATGTATATATCCAGCCATTTAAATATACATTCCCAAATATATATGGATTCCTAGAACTTTTTGAATCAGCTAACAAATATATACCAGCTTGTTATAACAAAGAGTTCTCTTTTGTTTTGATAGACACTGGAATAGTCACTAGTCTTACTTGTTAGGAGGACTGAGGTTTAACTGTGTAATCCTTACTGTTGTTAAACTGAAATTTAATTTAATAGCAGGTCACTTCAGGGCCAATACAGGACTTGTAGCACAATTAAATCCTATTTTCATGTGCATACATGGTGTTCGGGGATCCTGGTTTTCTCTGGTAACATATATATATATGTTAGTGGTGCTTCATTTTAATCATGGAAAAATGTGGATTTCGGGTTATTTTTTTTAAGTAAAAAAATTTGGGATTTTTTTTATCCCAAATTCACATTTTTCCATGATTAAAATGAAACACCACTAATATATATAGTTTTTACTCCATGATTAAAATGAATGATGTTTCATTATATATATTTTAGTGGTGTTTCATTTTAATCATGGAAAAATGTGGATTTGGGGTTATTTTTTTTGTCAGAAAATTTGGGATTTTTTTATCAAAGAAAACCAGGATGCTTACCTTTAACATAGGGTATACATTTAACCCAGAATAACTGGAGTTCCTTACAATTTCAGTTTTCTTTAGGTAGGTCAATTATTTTTGAAAAACTTGTACAAATAATAAATCTATCTGAAGTTAGAGGGTGGAAAAAGTGAACAACTGAAATAATTACAGTGGTTTATCATGCACAGATACTGGTTTAAAAAGGTTCCTCATTTTTGCTAACACTATGTATAATGCTGGTAAAGGAAATAATATTTCCCATGTTCAAACTGGTTCAGAGTCCACCTAAACAGTCCTTTCAAAGCCAAGTTCCAAAATAACTAAATAAAATAAAATTCAGTAAAGACTAAACATTATTGAGTAAAAATTGTTTCAATTCAGAATCCACAATTTCTGTCAAGTGCTTTATAGCCAGTATAGAACTGAAATATGAATAGTACCTCTGCATCTAACCTCCAATAAAAGAAATTCCATACATGTAACCCATATTGAGGTAACTGTCTCGTGACCACTTTTATCCATGATTTCCTTATTCCTTTTGATAATTTCTCTTGTTACCACGTTGGTTAACTATTCTGTAACCCAATACTAAGCACATCATACAGTTCCCTTTCAACAGTAGTAAAACACTGTGATTATTTATCTTCTTTTTATTTCTAATTGTATACCTCTATATCCAATATAGATAAAAGGCCAAAACTGACCTTCAGTTTCTGTATGCAGCTAGATCTCAGAGATTTCAAATGTGTTGCATGCATTTATTTGAGAGAGAAGACAGTAGGTGGGATTTTCAAAAGTGTTCAGCAATGGCTTTTTGCTTTCATTAAGTCAATGGGAGTTTTAGCTTTGAAAGGAACAGCTCTGAGTCAAATGGAATGCTACTGAAAATCTTATCACCAAGAGCTGTAATCCATAAACCTCCAGAGTAATATCAATCCAGGGACACACTGGATTGGATTGGAATAATTTATGATAGTCTTGTGTTGTGCCAGTGAGTTTCAGAGATCAGATCCTCCTTCCATCATGCATATTAAATAGTACCTTTCTTCCCAAGTTAGTCTTCTTGGTATCATTCCACCTGACGAGGCTTGGCAGAATCTGGCCAAGAACACACATACATTAAGTCAAATGAAATGAATTATTATTACCTGCCTACTTGGAAAAATTGTTATTTGTAAAATGAAATAAGTAATCACAAAAAGGTATTTTATAATTGATTTCCATTCTCTCTCTCTTTCTCTTCTGCTGGCTAACTTATAACAATTCATTTTACTAACAAACATTTACCATATTGCCAATAAAGTTAATTTTACTGGGAATTTCTTATTTGCTGTATCATTCCCCTGTCTTGGAGTTTCACTCAGCTGCCCATCACCACATCCACAGAGCCAGTCACATCATAGGAGGCAATCCAGTGGGTCAGGCATGATTTGCCCCTGGTGAATCCATGCTGACTGTTCCTAATCACCTTTTTCTTGCCAAGTGCTAAGAAACGGATTCCTTGAGGATCTGCTCCACAATTTTCCAGGGGACTGAGATGAGGCTGACTGGTCTATAGTTCCCTGGCTCCTCTTTTTTTCCTTTATTAAATATGGGCACTACGTTTGGCCTTTTCCAATCACCTGGGACCTCTCCTGATTGCCATGAGTTTTCAAAGACCATGGCCAACGGCTCTGCAATCACATCAGTCAACTCCCTCAGCACCCTCAGGAGCACCCCTTCTGGCCCCATGCACTTATACACATCTAACTTTTCTAGGTAGTCACAAACGTGTTCTTTCACCACTGAGGGCTGCTCACCTCCTCCCCAGACTGTGCTGCCTGGTGCAGTAGCCTGGGAGCTGACCTTGCCTGTGAAAACTGAAGCAAAAAAAGGCATTGAGCACTTCAGCCTTTTCTGCATCCTCTTCAGCCTTTTCTGCCTTCCTCATTCAGTAAGGGACCCTCACTTTACCTGATTCTCTTCTTGCTACTAACATACTTATAGAAGCCCCTCTTTTTACCCTTCACATCCCATGCTAGTTGCAACTCCAATTGTGCTTTGACCTTCTAGACTTTATCTCTGCATGCCCAAGCAATGCTCTTATTGTCTTTCCTAGTTATTTGTCCAAGTTTCCACTTCTTATAATCTTCCTTTTTGTGATTTAGTTTACTAAAAAGTTCCTGACTAAGCCATGCTGGTCTTCTGCCATATTGCTAGTCTTCCTGTGAATCGGGATTGTTTGTTCCTGCATTTTCACTAAGGCTTTTTTCAAATATAGCCAGCTCTCCTGAAATCCTCAACTCCACAGATTGGCTTCCCAGGGGATCCTGCCTCTGAGTTCCCTGAGCATGTCAAAGTCTGCTTTTCTGAAGTCCAGGGCCCTTACTCTGCTGTTCTCCATCCTTTCTTTCCTCAGGATCCTGAACTCAATCATCTCTCTGCCAAAGTTGCTATTCACTACTACATTCCCCACCAATTCTTCCTGTTTGTGAGCAGCAATTTTAGAAGAGCATGGCCACTAGTTGGCTGCTCCAGCACTTGCACCAGAAAGTTGTCCTGAATACTCTCCAAAAGCTTCCTGGATTGCCTGCGCACTGTTGTATCATCCTCCCAGCAGATGTCAGGGTGACTGAAGTCCTCCAGGAGAACCAGGGCCTGTGACTGGGAAACTTCTGCTAGCTGTTTGAAGAAAACCCCACCTACCACTTCCTCTTGGTCTGGTAGTCTATAGCAGCATCACCCTTGTTGCTCTCCCTTCTGACCCTAGACTTAATTGAGTTTTCTGGAACATGGTATTTACCATGCTCCTGCCAGCATACTGAGATTGGGTCTCTAAAGTCCCAGGAGCACCCACCCAGATTCCCCTGTTCTTACATGTACCTTGGGAATCAGCCAGCATGGGATTCCCTAGGTGCCCATATCACACTGCTGCACCCCAACGCAGGGCATGCCTTTGCAAATGGGGTAACCATGAGTTTTACTGCTTGCAGATGAATGCCTGGAAAATCTCCTGGCAGGAGATTTTCTAAGTGGTGTATATTGTGCTGGTATGCTCTAAATTGGATTGCATCTCTGCAAACAAGGAAACCCCAAGGAATCCCCATAAACCTGCTGGGGAATCCCCTTGGGGTTCCTGCATTTGCAGAGGTACACCGCAAGTGCTGTTCTGCAGGATTGGGCCTCTGCTGCTTCTGAAAGCAGCAGGGGTCTGACATCTTGGTACAGCTGTTCCATTTCATTCAGCAATGTCTGCTTGTAACCTAAGTGTTCCTTTGGCATTTTTAGGCCTCTATGTCACTAAACCTTTATTTCTACTATTCTTCCCCTCAAAACATCCTCTGTTCCCTTTAGGTACCTAAATTCCATAGACTCCCAGTGAGATACCTTGTCTTAAACTCAAAATCTCTCCACAGTCCCCTATACCTGATCTTCTGAGCATATTCAGAATGTATCCAAAATGGCTACCCAGGCATCATATTCAGCTTACAATTTTTTCTGATTCTACTGCATCTGGAAAAAAAAATGTCTAAGTTGTGCACAAGTTCCTAACTGGCCAAATTAGAAAGGAGCAGCTACTACAGCTGTTTGAAATTAAGAACATACTGGTGGTGCAACTGCTGACTCCATTTTTGCCCAACTGTTTAAGATATTTTTCCTGGGCCTCTTATCTGATCCCCTGACTCTCTCATTCTGGGATGTTCATTGGTTCAAAAGGGTGTCATCACCTCTATGTAGTCCCTAGCCTGATGTTTAGGGAACTGACCTGGGAGATGGAAAATGTGGGTTCATGTTCCTTCAGAACAATGGAAGTTCTAAAACCTGAGTCTATCACTTCCATAGCAAGTGCCATTAAACTCTAAGTTAAACGGTGGATGAGTTACCTTTCTCTTCCTCCATCTGTATGTTGGTCACGTGCTCTGATGCAATGGTAAGTGCAATATCCAAGTGTAAGGGATTCCAAATGGGTACATTCCTGCTTATTGAATTAGAGCAGGGAGAATTGCGATATGATCTATAGGTCTTCCTATTCATATAAAAAAACAGAGAGATTTGTACAGAGAAGGGCAGGATAAGGTAACCCTCTGGATTAGGTCGCACTAGATTTCTCATTGAGATAGCAGACCTAAATGTTTTAGGGTATATCTACACCACAGTGATTGGATGCTCAGTTGCAGTGCTTAAAAAAATTAAGCCCCACCAACCTGGTCCTTCTTCCTGCCTGTCAACCCCAAAATGAGGCAGTTGAGAATATCTGGGGCACTTTTGACACTGAGCACAAGACCTTGCTTTGTGGTATGCTCAAAAGTAGTGACCTGGAGCACACCCTCAACATTCCCTGGGTCTCATTTCTGATCCAAGTGGAGCAGAGGCAAGTGATGGGACTTATTACCACAGCAGTGGATCCTGCCACTGCAGGTATAGACATACCGTACAGGTGTAAGAGGATTGGTCTTCCAATTTTGGAATTTGCCACCGAATTCTGAAACAAGTAGCAAGTCAGAGGAGCTTGCCGACTTGTTATGTCCCTAGTAGCTTCTCTAAAGCACATCAGAGACCAAGAATGGAAGAATGAACCTGAAGCAGCCTCACTAAAGTGTTTCTGGTTTTAGATTGTACCAGGTGTGGGCAGACCCTACTCATCCCTGTCTTCACTGGGCCCTCCTGCTGCTTCAGTGTAGCAACCCCTTTAGAGGCTTAATAGCTGTGTGTACTTTTTATTTTAGAAGTTGTACAACTCTATCCACATTTTGCAGCACAAATTGTTTCTTGCATAATACTACAGAATACCAGTAACTAATTCTTTACTTTTCTATTTTCCAAGAACGGACTAAAATTGACATAAAAGAACTGTATATTCATCTCTACAAAAGCATAGACATTTCTCAGAAGTGAACATACACTTTAAATAACTTCAAAGTTATCACTTTAAAAAACTTCTTCCCATGTCACTGTAACCTTCAACACATAATGCAGTGCAATTTATGTGTAATCATTCTGTACCATTGCTGCTATTTATAACATATTTATAAAGGCAATTTACAGATTTGTAAGTACAAGCTCAAACTTACAAATATCTGTGTCTAAGTGTTACTGTACTTTTTCATGATTACACATTTGAATCTCTGAAGTTTGTGTATATTACTGTGACCAACTCCTACCCTGTAAGCAGGCATCATGGTGTCAACATTACATACACATTCTAAAGTATGAATGCACTTACACCTTTGCAAATAGTAACTTAAATATTTACTAATTACACAAATGCATATAGTATGCACAAATGAAACAATAAAATTAAACAAAATTTTCAGCAAGTCTTACTTAGCCTCCTACAGCTTTAGTGAAGGTTTGTTTCAGTGTTCATTCTTAATTCAATTATAACATATAAATTATTCATCCCAATATGATGGTAACATAAAAAGGTCAGGGATAGTGCAATGTATTTTAATATATATCTATATAAAATATAATAGAGATAAATACAGAAGTGTAATGTAATGTATACATTAGGAAAATGGACTTTCATTTTTTTTCTAAAACTGCATTCACTGAAAATATTATTATTATTATTTTTTAGTCATAACAGCTATATCTGGGAGGAATAACTTTGCAATCAGTTTCTTGGCTCATAGATGTGTGGACTAGTCATAGGCAGTGATTTCGTTACCACTGTAATTTCCTGTAGCATAAAAATCCATGTTAAATAGGCACTTGACATTGTATTTTGACTGTAAAAGGAGGAAGGTAGTTATTTATCTCATAACCTTACTTAAAATCTCAATGTTGAAATACAGCAACTCAAATCCATGTTTTTGGTTAGTATTTAGTTGTTATTTTAAACTTTGACAGTGCTGAATTGTGAACAGATTTTACAACCCATAAACCAGTTGGATACACCTAAAGTATTAAATTGCAATGGCCAAAACATTCATATATATATATATTCACACACAAATATAATTTCAGAATTAATTCTGCTGGAAAATAATCAGTCCAAATTAAGGGAAAATGCAACCCCTCCCTCCAAATACCCCCCAAAACAAAAACAACTCCCCCTTCAAATAATTATTCTTCAGCCTTATTCTAACTCTTTAATATAAAGGTGGTCCTATTGTCATAACCTAAAATTCCACAACAAATCACTATAGTTATGGTGTATTTCCACACCATATTCCTTTGCTGTGCATGAGCTGCTGGGTCCCCGCTGCAGTAAGTCCACCCACCCACAAGTCTTCATCCATGGGAGACTGAACTAATAACACTGACTTTGGCACAGAACACAGCTGCCAGGATCATGTTCATCCAAAAATGCAGAGAGAGGAGGAGGCAGTTAAGAGTGCCAATTCAGGGTGTGGAAGAAGAAAAGGAAGCAGAAGGGAAAGTAACTCCCTGTCCAAAAAACTAAGCACTGTGCACTCTGGCAGTTACTCAGTGACGATAGTTTGGAAATTAGGCAGTAGTGATGGTGTGATTGAGGAGATCAGAGAAAACTAGGTGTGCACCCCAATGCTTAGTACTACCTAAGAGTAGTTCTAGGGTTTACACTCAGGTTTGCTATAAGGCATCTGGGGCTGCTTCTGGGCTGTCTGTGGGCATGTCTACACATGAAATTAATGCAATACAAGCTCTGGCACAGATTATGTCAGAGTTCATTGTTCCTGGGTGCCACATTTGAATGTGCACCCAGGACTGTAGCACATTGAGGCAGGCCTAAACACCACCAGATAGCAGGAGATCTGGAGGCTCAGCCTGCCATCCTGAGGCTACTCTGACCAGGGTCCATATGCTGCAGAGGGGCTGACGGGCATGAGGGTGCTCCAGTGTGGGGCCAGCCTTCACTGAAACACCCTTGTGCCCCAGCCAGCCCCATCAACATCTACACATGCATTGTGGCACACTAAATAATGGCACCACAAGATATTGTGCAACACAACCTGCAACAATATTTATTAGTTTATTGCAGCCTAAAAGGGTAGACACAGAGGCTTCGCTGTGGAGCTAATTAGGCAACCACAGTAAATGTCTTGTGTAGACATACCCTATGTTGCCTAGTTTCAGGTCTCTGGTATACTGGAACAAGATTATCTGAGCAGGGCTTATTTTCTCGGTGCCAGTCCTGCAGCGCTCATATAAACGTGACGCTAGTAACTAGAACCCACAGCTAGGAGTGGGGAGAGGTGGGTTTCAGTCTCCATTCCCTTAAAAAGTTTATGCCTTCTTCTATTAGACAGTTATTTGATAAAAAATAGAAATAACTGTTATCAGGGACAAGAACTCATGATACCTGCAGCCACTGAAGTATCCTAACTACTGGGCTATGGATTTATTTGCCCTCTTCTTCGCTGCTTTTTGACCCCATGCATGCCTTGGCATACAGTGTCCCAACTTCAATGCAAAGGAATGAATGATTCCAGGGCACTCCCCTGGGAAATCTGAAATATGGGTTTGAATCTCCTCATGCTGGTGAGAGTCTAAATATCACTTTCTTGGTGAGTGCCCATACCACAGGGATATATTACACTACTACTTCTACTGCCAACCATGTTTAAAAAGAATGAACTCTGCCTAGATTCTTAAAATAATACTTCTAGATGCCTGTGCTCAGGAGTCTGGTTCTGAATCTTGATTATGCTCTTTTTTGTCTAGTTCATTCTGCTGAGGATATAGGGGTTTTTTTTACTGTTATTCTGAGATGCCTAAATATTCCCATTAACTTTATAAGCAGGGATTCTGGTTTTCTCTGATTTAAAAAGAAAATCCTCAATTTTTGGATTACAAAAATAACCCTAAATCCACATTTCTCTGTGATCAAAAGGAAACACCACTATATATCAAATAAATAGCACTATATATATATATATATATATATATATATATATATATATACACACACATATATATATGAGACATCACTATATATATGAAAAAATAACCCAAAATCTACATTTTCCTGTGATCCAAATGAAACACCACTATCTATATTGATATCAATATCGATAGTGATGCTTCATTTGGATCACAGAAAAATGTGGATCTGGGGCTATTTTTTTCATATATATGGTGGTGTTTCACACATATATATATATACACACACAGTAGGGGAGTTTTATACACACGCGCACATGCACACACACACACACACACACACACATAAAAATGTGGATTTTGGGTTCCTTTTTTTAATCCAAATATTGGGGATTTTTTTATCAGAGAAAACCAGGATCCCTGCTTATAAGGAACCTAACTCTGTGCTTTGGATTCCAATAATGTGGAGACACATATATATTTTTGTGGATCTAACTTACATTTGAAAATATTTACCTTGATCCTCAGAGGAGAGAAGCATATAAGTAAACATAGTTGTGAAAACACAGTCCCTGCTCACTACTACTCGAGTGATACAAATTAAGTATATGAAATATTAACTGGCAGAGGTCTTCCCATGAGACAGACAGTATCCTTGAACAGCTTCTCTCAGAAGATGATATAATCCTTCAGCATCCCTTCCTCCTCTCCATTTCCCCAAGGAAGACAGTGTGTCATTTGCTGGACACCGCTGCTCCCTTTACACATCCCCTTCACAATCCCCACCTAATGCTGTAGGAAAACACAGGCTGACCAGGGCAGTCTGGGGCAGGCAATCAGGGCTAACCTAAGCACTGCTGGGATCTGTTGCCAGGCAGAGTAAGGGAGCCTGAAAAGCATGCTGAGATGTGTGTACAGGTCCTCCTCTTCCCACCTTCCCTCGCCCAGTTGCACAGTGCCAGCACTGTAAGCTCTCCTCTCTCCAGGACCTCAATATTCAAATATAATTTGTTCTGTACACAAGACAAGCAAACCTGTTTTACTCTTGAAAGATAATGGGTTTATTCTGCTGGAGTATCCATTGTCTAAAGATTTATTGTTTCCTCTTTCCAACAGTAAAATGGCTTTGAAAGTACTTCTGTGTACATATGGAAAGCATGATAATATAGTCTTACAGTAGAGAGAATTATTTTTTTATGATGGTGCAAGGTGGCAACTCTAAAAATATTAGAGCAAAGTGAGTCCTGTATTGTTCTTAACTAATAAAAAGGTGTGTAGGAAAATATTGACACTTCCACTGCTGAGAGATTGACCTAAATAATACCTAGAGAATATTTATTTTGCAAATTGTCAATCTCACATGATGACAAGTAAAGTGCAACCTTTTCTGTTTTTATTTTTTAAGCACAAAGGGAAGTGTGGTGCCATACACTATGCAAAAGTATGTGGACTCTATCACAGCTTGATTCTGTGTGAGTTCCTAAATTACTGACATCACAGACTTGGGAAAATGTAAAACCTGAAAGAATGATGTCTGAAAACAGATAAAATAATTCCAGATTTTGCAATTAAAATGTAGGCCTGAACTTGAAAAAGGTGGAAATGTCTTACTCATTTTGAAGGTTATTTTGTTGCTATCCATGTTCTATAGATGAGGTTGGAATGAAAGCAAAGTGGTCACTTTGTGCAAAAGAGAAAAAGGCAGAGAGAATGAGAGAGAGACAGAATGGGAGAGGGACTTGTAAAGACAGGGTGAATCAATAGCCATCCAGTTCTATGTTCACAAGTAACTGACAGGGATTCTATTTAGAAGTTAGCATCAATAGTGAAGCATAGGGGGTGCACAGGGGTCCACATGTGCCCCCTGATAATGCTGGTGCACCCTCTGATAGCCAATGATTCCCCGCTTAGGCAATGGGCAGGGGGTGCAGGCAGAAGCACTGGTGCCCCGCCTGAGAGCAGTGGCCAGGGAGTGGGGGTGCCAGGACAAGCGCCCCTGGCACTTCTGGGTGCACCGCTGGCACTTCCAGGTAAGCTCAATCAGCTGCAAGGGGACCCCAGTCACTGACTGGCTGCTGGAGGGGCAAGTGCACCAGTCACCCATGGTTAGCACCAACAAACAACTTCTATTATGAACAAAACTATTTTAATTCTCTGAAACCAAATGCCATTATAATATTTAGAGGGCTTACAATTGTGTCTGAAATCAATTTTTGGTGTGCTTCCTCAGCATTTTTTTTTATGAGATATACTCTGTCTATACTTAAATGGCTTAGCAGCGGTTTGGACCACCCTTGAAAAATAATATTTCAAGTATGACTCTTCAGGCCAACATTTTCAAATTTGGGAGGTTAAAGTTAGGTACGTGCATGCATATTTCTAGATAAATAATTGTATAAGGTAAAATATTACAATAGCAATTGAATGTCAAAAGTATATAACCTGAAGTTGATAGATACTGAGCACTGGCACTTCTCAATAAAATCAATTAGAGATGTGCCTGCTCAGCATCTCTGAAAATCAAGATGGCTAAGATTTAGACAAACAAGTTTGAAAACTTTAACATCCATAGTCAATTTAATAGGTCACTAAACATTTTCCTCTAATAGCAGTATTATTAGGCTATTGTGCAGTAGCGTCACCTCAAACATGTTAGCCACCACTCCTGAGCAGTAACTCCAGTCACTGTACATTGATTTAGTACTTGATAATGTCTTTACTAAATAAATGCACAACTATGACTGCGAAGTAGTATCTCATGTAGAAATGCCCTGTTTCTTGCTCTGCTTTCTGCTTCCTACCTGATCCGTTGGTCTGCTTTCTGCTCTATATAACACTGTACTACCTGTCTGCTACCTGTTCTGCCACATGCCATGCATAGAAGCTGCCAGTGCCACTTTTGGCATGTACTGAAGGTTAGCTACCCTTGGTTTACAGAACCGCGTACTTTTTTTTTTTTTTAAATGATACAGCTGCATATGCTAACGTACTAAGAAAATTTAAAAAAACAAACTTTGAAATAACTGTCCTGTTAGACACCTATTGTAGTAATGCTGTTTTTATTGATGTGTTCGTGTGATCCTCCGAGGCTGGGGAGCTGTAGATGCTTAGCACTTCTAAAAAAAAAGGAGGCCTTTGTTTTAGCTACCTAAATCATTGAGTCAAATCATTTGGATTTTGGTGCTTAATTTTAGGTTTCTAAGTTTGAAAATATTGAACTATATATTTTATTTAAAGTATTTATTTAATAACGAGTGTTTCATTTTTATGCAGTGTGATAGGTTGTATGTCACTTTACAGACAAATAAAATGGTAGGTTTCTGCAGAAAGAGGATTACAAGCTAAATACAATTTCTTTATGAATCTGTCCTTTGGCAGAGATCTATGTTGAATGGGATATATCAGAAATAGAAACAATGTAAAGTAGATGGAAGACCTTCATTACATCGGAAATTCTTGCATGATTTTGCACAAAAGAAGTGACAATGCTTCTATTCTTGTTCATATTAGTATATAATAAGACTAACACCACTAAAATGAGTGGATTTACACTGGTGTTTAAGATTCAGGCCAAAAGGGTACAGCTATGGAAGCAGAGACATATCCATAATTAAAATGGAGAGAAATGCCTGCTCATGTATCTGTGATTGGCACTGGCTAATAGAATTGCTAAACCTACATAGAACAGAAGCCAATGCTTTCCCTAATGCATCCTATAAGGAATTGGCAGGGTCATGCTTATGCCTTAGCGATACCTAAATATACTCTTCCAGGTTCCCTTACATATACACACCATGCACTCACAGTTATAGTTGACCACTGATTGTGTACTTCAAAAAGAGAATTTCAAGTAGAGTTGGTGTAATTTGACTCATGGTAAATACCACTATATCATAATAATGAAACCTCCATTGACACCAAGTGAGAGTGCCATTTCTGTAGCTGTGCCGTGGCTTTGTCATGGACTTGGTAAAATCAGTTTTGTTGTTTTATTTAAATAAATACTATACTAATATTACAAACAGAAGTATCTTGGGGTTCTAAGGGTATGCAAGTATTTGCAGGGCAAAGTCAATTTTTAGTGGTTTGGAATGTATATGATGCATACTATGAAAATGTATGATGCAAATGTTTGTAAATAATTTCAAATAATCTGTGCTAAAATTTGCAATATTTGCAGAGCAGCTTACTGAATGTTACTCAGTTTACCGTCTGTGTCCTGACATCTTGGACATCTGTGTGTAGAATGCAAGTGAAGACATAGAGCACAATGTTAAAATTTAGAAATTTGCCTTCAATTACGACTTGTTTTTAAAGATATCTGAATTTTGAATGTCACTGTGAAACAATAAATCTGCCTGTTTTAATGTTCACCTTCTGTGATTTTATTAAATGAGTATCACAATACATTTAAGTGTTTGATAAGAGTTTGAGTTGATTATTTTTTATTTATGTGCACACACCTTATTTTATACATGGTATACCTTAGGTTTATACCTTTAGTTCTCTACGTACAAAATGTTTAGGAGTTTAGTTAATGTTAACAGTGAAATTACTTGCCTTTTTCTTTGTAAATTCAGCCTGTCCAGATTGCAATAATATGGTATACAGCAACATCATCCATCATGCATTTTTTCTGCACTCATCTTTTGAAAAATAAAATGATTATTATATAGAGCATATTTTAAAGCAGCTCATTACAATGACCAAGGGCTGCCTTGTGAAGTGTCTGTAGTCACAGACAAGTACTGGGTCTAAGTTCTTTAATATGATGTTTAATCTTTATATATGCCATGATATTTTTGACATTTGGAAACACCAAAAGAGTCAATAGGGACAAACCCTGAATTCCCTAGTGACTTTCATTTATCATCTATTCAGGCAAAATTGTTCAGACATAAGAGTTGATGCCATTGATAAGCAAATATGTCTGGGGACTGCTATCTGAAGCTATCATGTAGGAGATCCTGGTTCAATTTCTGTGTCCCTCATAAACTTAATTAGGAAAAGTTACCTGATGCCTCTGCATTAACTCTTCTTATATGAAATAGGGATGATGATAGGACTCTATATGTATATATGACAGATTATAAGTAGTAGAACATAAAGAAAATGTTTACTTATTTTGGAGGAGTAGAAATCACAAACTGATTTTTGAGTTCCGTCAAGTTATGATTCTACATTGCTATGAACAACTGGCATCATGCAGTGCAACACACATATAATTCATTTGTCTGCTTTAGAATCTCTCTAGGGAAAATCAGGAATACAGATTTACCAGAGTAATTCAACCAGTGTTATCTGTCCACAGTTTTTTTGGAAGGACCCATTTGTTTACTGTGGAGTTTATATAAGTATAAAAATCCCACTTATGTTACACAGGTGTAAATGTTTTCTGCCCAGGGCTGCAGATTTTACTGGGCAGCTGGGGACCTAAAAGATTTTATAAATGCAATAAGTGATGTAAAAATGGCAGTTGAGCAGTGAGTTGTGACTCTGAAGGAACTTGTGAGAATAAGGACCAGGAGAGTTTCTGAGTCAACCAATGCTAGCTATGGGCTAGGGGCAGATATTAAAAAAGCCTGAGCCTGAATTGATTCAAGCCTTGCAAGTTAGTCTAACCTACAAATCTGGAACCAATTTGGAGGTGGATAGACATTGCCTTTTCATTCCAGAAATGCAAGCACATCCCTGCAGTGGCTCAGGCTAGAAGCTGGAGAGCACTAGAGAAGCCCTCCCTTCTCTTTCACAGAGCTGAGCTGAGGGGGGTGTGGCTAGGTCCTGGCAGGATGCTGTGATTAGGGAGGGGTCCCCCACAACCTAAGCAGCCCAGCAGGGAATGTTTATCACCTCTCATATAGTGTTTATCAACCCATTAAGAAAACAACAGAGGGACATTGCCAGTTATCAGTTGATTCTACCTTTGTCCCCTGTGACACAGTTTGGAGTTAGCCAGCATGTGGTCTGCTAGCTAATGCTGAAAGGTGCCTTTGAGGGATGGGGAAATGCCTGCTTAGTGGGGCAGGAGCAGAAGCCAGGCAGATGCCTGCAGAAACTGCTGGACCTGCAGCCAGGGAGCAGAGGGGAGGGCCCAGCCCTGCTGTGGAGCAGAGAGCTCTGCACAGCCCAGAAAGCATGCCGGGATGCTAGGGGTGTCTGATTTAATTTAAATTAGCAAAGGGTCTGTGGTGGACATTACATTATATGGTTTAAGCCAAATCAGTTAAGTCTGAATCTATATTCAACCAGGTTTATTACAAACCAGTTTTGGCCATTTTCAAACTGGTTTATGTGCACTATGTGAATATCTGTTCTGTTAAACATTTAAAACATTTTCTGATCGCTTAAACCAGTTTATGTGTAATTTCTGTCCCTAGCCCTCAAGTGCAGAAAATCCTAACTGTTGCCTTGCTGTATTTACGATTGATAACGGTAAGACTATAACTTGGTATTAATATGGTTTCATTAATTCTATTTTGTATTCTTTGTCTAGGAAATAGCTATATTTTCAAAATAATTTGAGACTATGATTTGATAAATCCTACATACCAGCTACAAGAGATGAAGGGTATAGGATTCTTTCAGTTTTTCATTAAAAAATTTCTGATGTCTCTGATCCATGTCTATTTCTGTTGAGCAAAATCAGTGTGCCTACTTGAAACAGAGGGTGGATGGCTGTACTATTTATGACTCCATATTATAATCTATATTGTCTTTCATCTTGAATCAGAGATTGAAAGCAACATCCCCAGCTAAATTACAAATTATCATGTGTACCAGGAAAGATGCTAGCAACAGTAATTGACCTTTCAGAAGCAGCACAGGATTTTCAGAGGTTAGTGCAGTTCATATTGACTCTAAGAAATTCAGCAATGAATCAAAAAAGTGTATGTCGGAGCCAAAGGCAAAGAACATCTTTTAACTCATGAGAGATTGTAAAATTATATACTGAGAATATCTGACAAAATGGCTGAGTATATACTTCCTAATTGGGAAGGCAAAAGGTCTGATAGAAATGCACTGTCACAAGTAGAATTTCAGTCTGTGCTACCACAGTTGGCATAACTAGATCACATGGGGCTTCAGTGCATATGAAAGAAAAGGTAGAATACATGTAATTGTAGAATACATGTTATTAGTCATACTCAATGAGATTTAGAGATAGTAAATTTGACCTAATCAACAACAAAAATCTTTAAAAAATCAAAATACATTGAAAATGAGCAAGTATTTGCAAAAAATCAAACTCTATTTTGAAATGTTTAAAGGGCTGTAAAAGCTCTAGAGCAAACTGTTTCGCCCAATAGATGACCAAAATGTATCTTGTGACTAACCCTGACTTTATTGATCAGGGTTTAAGACTGATTCTGTTTTCTCTTCTGACTGTATACATGACCTGTTATAGGAATAGAGAGTCACTTGTGCATCTTCAGAAAGTGATTCTATTCACACCAATCCTACCAGAGAGGTCAGAGATGATCTACATGCCCCATCCAGGAAAGATAAAGTAACTGCCTGTTACTTTAGCAATTTGTACAGAGCCCAGAGATAATTTTCAGCACATGCACGAAAGAAAATACATCCCTGAGAAAAAGATGCTGCCATGAGACTCCCACACACAGCTGGACAAGCCCCTTGTTTCCACTGAGGCCTAAATAAGCCTGGAACTCTTCCAGGAAAGGGATCTGTCTTACTGCATGTACTCTGTAATGAAAAGTGGCACTTAGGCAACTTCCCAACTAATTTATATATTAGTGGTGGTTCATTTTAATCATGGAAAAATGTGGATTTGGGGTTACTTTTTTTAACCTAAAAATTGGAGATTTTTTTAAAATCAGACAAAACCAGGATCCCTGGGGATGAGATTCCTCATCTCCCTGTAGTCCCATTTGTTACTTGAGTTAAGTGGCTTTCAAAAGACACCCCATGATTCTGGTAATGCCCTACAATCCAGTTTGGAAATTTCCAGTGTCCTCTCCTTGCCACATGGAGGCACTTGGCTACATCCCACCTGCTCCTGAAGTATCCAGAGGCCCCTACCTGCTTGCCCCAGCATGGTTGCTCATTGCCCACTCCTGCCCCCACCCTAGTACCCTGAGACCCTATAGCTGTGGACCAAAAAAGCCTTGCAGAACCCCAGGTGCACATGGCCTGGGGATCTGCCAGCAGTGGTTGAGCTGCAGAGGTCACAGGATATCTCTATGCAGGCCCAGTCCCAGTGTTCTGCTCTCCACCACCCCAACTCACCAGAGGCAAGCTGCCCACACTGGGTAGGAGATCCATTCTGGGATATGGGTGATAGGGTACCTGGCTCTGGCTTCTGAGATGTGGTGTACACAAACCAAAGTTAGGGTCTGTGGGTCTGTGCATGGGCATGGGCTCATGGGAATCCCTGGATGGGTGTGCATGTGTCAGGGTCAGGGTCTGTAGAGTTATGCTTGAGCATGGGGGCTCTCCTGGGCTCATTGTCAGGTAGTGTACACTACATATAAGCTGCTTAAGCATATGCTTAGCTGCTTATATGCTGAAGATAAGCTATATATATGTACATTGCAAGGTGCTTTGTAATTGGGTCAGTGGGTACAGCTTTGGGACTCAGGTTCCCAGGTCCCAGGGCTTGTGTAGGGGACACAGACACCTACCTCCCCTAGCTGCCTGCCTCCAACTGAAAGATTTCTGGAGGCAGGAGTTGGGGCTAGGGATAAGGGGTGTACTGGTTCAGCTCTGGGAGAGCTTGGGGGTGGGCTCTGCTGGATGCTCTGTCAGAACAGTCGAGAGTGGGCCAAGTTCTAGCAAACTTCCCTGCAAGGGAGGGGTAGCAAGGCCACAAAGGAGGCTGGGATGCTGGAGGACAGCAATCTTACTTGAATCAATAAGGAATTGGTGAAGTATCAATGTATCAGTCTAATTTAGATTGATCTGATTTGACCAAACCAGGTCTATCTTAGACCAGTTGCACCATTTTAGACTGCTCTGTGTGCCCCAAACTTCTGTATGGTTACAAGTTTAGATCTATTTCTTATCACTTAGATTAGTCTAAGTGTAATGTCTGTATGAGGCCTATATCTTTCTGAGCAGCAGCTTAAAACCCAGAAGAGTAGAATAGAATCACTTTGGGGTAGAAGCAACCATTGCAGGCCTCCAGAGATAGATACAGGGTGAGCATCTGTCCCATTTTTCCTGGAACAGTCCTGGATTTTGGAGACTGGTCTCAGGTGCAGGGCACAGATTCAAATGAGCATCCCAGAGTGGGGTTTAGACCAACAGGAAAGGGAAGTGGTGTGGTGCCCCAAAAAGGCAGTCAGGTAGGGGGTTTTAAACAAAATGAAGGGGGGATTCCCTTCCTCTCCTCTCCAAAAATAAATAAATAAATAAAGAAGTCTACCAGGTCATGCAAAAAAACTTTAAAAAAAAGCCTCAAATAAGAAAAGAAAACAAATAAACATTTTGAAAATCTAATTTTCAGGTTACATGCAGGTTAGATTGCTAGTCATACAACAGCTTGAATATTTCCATAAAACTTTAAATAGACTTTCCAAGGAATAAAGTATATTTCTGAAAAATCCAAAGTCTCTCTGTAGATCTATGACCATAAGATTTGCTGACTTTCATTAAAATAGGCTATTATGTACAAAGAAATGATAACACAATGCATGGTTAAAGTATGCCAAGGGGAAATAAGATTCTTCTTAGGAAAACTTAATATCAGAGTAGTAAAGAAGTCTTAAGTTTCTTGGGACTTTTCTTAGGGAACTGAAAAACTACAAATTCCTCCCCCCCCGAAATTGATGCAGCAAGTGTAATATACAAGCCAGTAAATTCTGCGTTCCAGTCAACAACATTCCAAGGATTCCAAGTGTAAGAAATTCAATGTTTCAAGCCTTTAAAAGAAGACCATTAAAACTGTTTGCTTCTTTGCTGAATTTCTTGGCAGAACCTTCTCAAGCTTTATAGAGGAAATAAAAACAAACAGTTTTTCATTGATTCATAGATGTTAGGGTCGGAAGGGACCTCAATAGATCATCGAGTCCGACCCCCTGCATAAGCAGGAAAGAGTGCTGGGTCTAGATGACCCCAGCTAGATACTCATCTAACCTCCTCTTGAAAACCCCCAGGGTAGGGGAGAGCACCACCTCCCTTGGGAGCCCGTTCTAGACCTTGGCCACTCGAACTGTGAAGAAGTTCTTCCTAATGTCCAATCTAAATCTGCTCTCTGCTAGCTTGTGGCCATTGTTTCTTGTAACCCCTGGGGGATTCTTGTAAACTTTTGATGAAGGTGTGGACAGACCATCAATTTAAATTTAAATTGTAATAATTTTCACTTAAAATTTTGAAAGAGTAAATTATTGGGAAGACTTACTGTAGCAGAGTTGAGAATTTAGTCAAGGCTCAATATTTGTTTCCTAATGTACCATGGGACATGTGATTTTTATCATTCAGGTTCTTGATGTCTCTTCTTTGTTATTTTATAATACCGGCTTTGCTTTATTTTATTTATTTAAAGTTGACCAATATGGAGTAAGACACTCAATATTCATCCACAAAATTATTAAATCTTGCAAACGTGTTTTTATTTCAACTTATATATGATACAGTGGCCTGGATTCAATAAAGAGATACAATGCAGGCAAAAAAAGTTCAGAATCCATTTAGACTTCAACTTTACCTATGCCTGTCTTCTCTTCACAAAATCTAGTTTAAGGTGTTTTGGCACGGAGGGGTTAAAAATGGTCTCTCTGAATTCAGTGTGATTTTTGTCATTGATTTTAGTAAGCCCAGGATTTCATGTAAGCAGGGAGAGATATTTGTGAGACTGCTACAGGGCAGTAAAAGTAGGATTAATGGAACTGAGTAGAATTGAGTAAAAGATAATTTAGAATGAATAAAAGATAATTTAGAATGAAGAACAGGAAATAATTTTTAACAGTGAAATCCACAAAGTCCCTGGAGGAGTCTCCCAAGGGAAGCTGTGCTATTTCAGTCTAAAACTTTGACTGGATAAGAAATCTTTAGAACTGTATTTAAAGAATCAATACTACCTTGGCCCTTGAGGCTTCCATAGGTGACCTAATAGATCTTTTATAACGATGCAGCACAAGTAGGAAAAGCTATTATCATTTTTTTTCTTTTACTTTCTCATTAGGTTCCTAAATAAAATTGGTGAAGATGTGGGAAGCTGAAAAGCTTTCCTTAATACCTCTCCAGTTTTGAGGATTTCATGAAAATCTTACAGATGCACAGTAATTTATATCACAAAAAATATAAAAATTATATCACCCTTTATAATTTGTCCACAAAAAAGAATCCATCCATTCACTTTTAGAGTAACATGGCAAAAGTACAGAATACAACATCCTATGACTCGCTGCATGACAAGGTGATTAAGGAAATTTTAGCTGGGAGCCCAGTTAAAATCAACATGTTCAACTGTACGGATGGTGTTTTGAATACCTATGAATTTGTTTTGAAGTTATTCCCCAAAATACCAGAATTTGGATTTCTTTTTATGGCAGCAATGTATGAGAGCTCAGAAAGAAAGGCAAGGGTCAGCTGCTTTTAAAAATATATATATTCTGGAGACAGAAGGCAGAAAGTGTCTGTAAAAGTGAATTCATGAAGGATAATGGAGGGCAGTGATATCATAACTGACAAACTGGAAAAATGTCTCAAAGTTAAAAAAATGAGAAAATCTACAGGTCTCTGGCCACAAGATT
This sequence comes from Alligator mississippiensis, assembly GCF_030867095.1. Lineage (NCBI taxonomy): Eukaryota > Metazoa > Chordata > Crocodylia > Alligatoridae > Alligator > Alligator mississippiensis. The sequence continues at coordinate 393,111,247 of NC_081824.1, forward strand.
TTTCTCTTGGAGGGAAAGTATCACTTTCCTCTGTTCTTGATGGGTGCTTTCCAAAAGGATTCTGGTTAGGAGGACACTGTGTATGGTAGCATTAGAAAAACTGGTTTGCTGAAAACTAATCTCTCAGGAAGGTTTACTTGAGGTCCAGAGAAGACCTATAAAAGAAGTGTGTTGTGTCTAAGCTAGAATCTCAAAAATATGGTCTGACAAATGCTGAGATGTGTTGTCAAGCAGTTTTCTTCTGAAAATAATGAAGGAAAATATATAGGATTCAGACTGCAGTATTAGGTAACTCTCTGAGCATTCAGCAATCTGAGGATCAAGGGGAAGCTTGGTAACAGCAACCATGAACTGATCACCTCCGTTCAAAGCAGGGAGGCAAATCCCTGAGTAAAACAGAAATCCTCAACTTTGGGAAGGCAGACTTTCACAAATTCAGAAGACTGGTTACTCAGGTATGAATAGACCATGACCCCTTGGGAAGGGGAGTCCAGAAGGAATGGTTATTCCTTAAGAACTCGATCCTAGAAGCACAAGTGAATTCCATTCTGTCCCACAGGAAATGCAGTCAGTGGGCAGGAAAGCCCCCTTGGCTAAACAGAAAACTGTTGGACCTCCTGAAACTTAAAACAGAAGCCTACACCAAATGGGAAATGGGAATCATCACCAAGGTGGACTACTGAGCACTTGCCTGCACCTGTAGAAAGCAGTTCAGAAAAGCCAAAGCATAAACTAAACTCAGACTAGCCATCAGAATCAAGGACAACAAAAAGTCCTTCTTTAGATATGTGGGAAGTCAGAAAAAGAACCAAGGCAACATGAGGAAAAGAAGGCTGAGAAGGGACCTCGTAGCAGCTTACTGCTACACTAGGGGAGTACATCAAGGGCTCAATGAGCAACTGTTCACCAGGGCACCCAAGGGGAAAACCAGAACTATTGACCACAGACTCCTGGAAGATCAATTCATGCTCAACATTTGGAAAAGCTTCTTCACAGTCAGGATGTCCAGCCTGTGGAATATGCTCCCTTCAGAGGTGGTGCAATCACCTAATGTGGAAATCTTCAAGAGGAGACTAGACAGTCCCCTTAATCAGGTCACCTGACCCCCAGTTATCTTTCCTGCTTGGTGCAGGGGGCTGGACCGATGATCTTCCAATGTCCCTTCCAATCTATGAATTTATGAAAACATTGGACCCCTGTGAGATAAAATGGGGCAGCTGATGCCCAAAAAAAGGCCAATCTCCTAAACAAATACTTGGCATCAATTTTCCACCCTCCCAAGGGGGTCACACTGTCAGACAAAATGAAAAAACTTCTAGAGAGTGGGAAATGGGCCTAAAAAATTGATGTTGATCAGGTGAGGGAACACCTCAAAAGGTTAGACATCCATAAGTCCACAGGCTGAGATAGAATGCACCTGAGAGTCTTGAAGGAGCTGACTGACATCATAGCACACCTTACGGCAAATATATTTGAGAACTCATGGAGTGAGATGCTTGAGTGAGATGCCAGAAAACTGGAAAGTTGTCAACATGGTCCAAATCTTCAAAAAAGGAAGGAAGGAAGACCCAGGGAACTACAGGTTAATCAGCCTGAAGTCCATCCCTGGAAAGATCCTGGAGAAAATCATCAAGGGATCCATCAGCAACAAGCTAACAGAAGGCAAACTTCTGAATGCCAGCCAACATGGCTTTTATCACTGGAAGGTCTTGTCTGACCAACCTTGTCACCTTCTATGACCAGGTGATGCATTGTCTCAATAAGGGAGACAAGGTACATGGATGTCAAAAAGCCTTTGTCTTGGTCTCCCATGATGTTCTCATGGTTAAGTTGGGGAACTGTGGCCTTGACCCTCTCACAGTCTGATGACTGGGGAACTAGCTCATGGGTTGGACCCATTGCATACTAGCTGCTGGAAGTGACTCAACATGGTGCAAGGTGACCAGTGAAGTCCCTCAGGGCTCAGTTCTCACGCTGGTACTCTTCAACTTCTTCATTAATGATCTGAGCTCAGGCATCAGATGCAGACTGGTAAAGATTGCAGGCACACTGAACTATGGGGGAAGACAGTAACACTAGAAGGCTATGAATACATGCCAACCTGGACACACTCGTAAGATGGGAGGACCAAAACCTGATGGCATTTAACGTAGAGAAGTGCAGGGTGCTTCACCTTGGGAGGAACACCCAGCATCATACTTATAGGCTTGGCAGTGCTACGCTCACTAGCACCATAACCAAAAGAGACTTGGGGATCTTGATTGACCACAAGATCAACATGAGCCACTAATGTGATGCCATGGCCAGCAAAGCTAACCAAACTCTGGCATGCATCCATCAATGCATCTCTAGCAAAACCAAGGACATAATCCTCCCACTTTACTTGGCCTTGATGAGGCCACAACTGGAGTACTGCATCCAGTTTTGGGCCCCCCAGTTTAGGAGGGACATGGATAAGTCTGAGAGAGTCCAGAGGAGATCCACCGATATCATCAAAAGCCAAGAGAGCAAACTTTACAAGGAGAGGCTGGGGGACATGGGACTCTTCAGCCTGGAGAAGAGAAGGCTCAGAGGGGACTTGGTGGCAACTTATGAGTACATAAGGAGAGGGCATTAGGATCTGGGAGAACAGGTGTTCACCAGAGCTCCCCAAGGTCCAATGGCCATAAACTCCTAGAAGGCTGATTTAGACTAAACATAAGGAAAAACTTCTTCGCAGTCCGAGTGTCCAGTGTCTGGAACAGACTCACCCACAGGTGGTACAAGCACCTACTCTGAACTCATTCAAACGGTCTTTGGCTGTTTATTTTGCTGGGCTCATTTGATCCCTGTAGACTTCCTGCCTATGGCAGGGAGGCTGGACTCGATGGTTTTGCGAGGTCTCTTCCAACCCCTAATGTCTATGAAGTCTATGAAATCTATGAAATCCATGCAGATGACTTAAAATCATGATATTCCATGTGATGTTTACTTTGGTTTGGCATTGTACATCCATGAGTGGATGTGTGTATGAGAGAGAGAGAGTGATCAATTCAGGTTCAAAAATTCAACTTTAGAAACATCCAAACAAATCCCCTTTTCTCCTCTGAATGGGATTCAACTTTTATCTCCCTATTGTGCCCTACATTCTATGCCATTCCATCTCCAGCTTCCCTTGTTCATTTTCTCATATTTTACTGTCCCTCTCCTACTCCATACGTTCCTCCTTCTACCCCTCAGTTTCATCCTGAACTCATTCCCTCAATCTCTTCCTGTTTCCAAAGCTCCCACAGGCACTTTAACAGCCATGAAGCAAAGAAAATATTAAAAATAAGATTTAGGACCAGATTTTGATCCATATTCTCACTGAAAACTACTTTAAAGCTAGCATAAGAGGTATTGGTTTTGGAGTAAGGAGCAAGAATACTGAAATCTATCCTATAATAATAGTAGGGTTCTCCATATTTCATTTCTTTTTGTCTTCCAACATCGTTCAAGTTGGGTCTTGGATCAATGCTCAGAAGAGAATGGCTAACTTAGGATAAATGAACAGATCTAGACTGTGTATTACTTCAAAGTGAAAAGAGCAGGACAATGAAGAATTCCCAGCAGCTCTTCAGAGAGCTCACCTTCAGCTCTGTCTCCATCCCTTTTTACTTTTTCACTTTCTTCAACATTAATTTTTTCTTCACTTTAGATTTAATTCATTTGTCCTTCAGACCATTCATCTGTGTAGAGAAGCACATTTTTCTTTAATCAGGGCTAAAAATAGCTAGAACACAGTCCCTGTGAGTTCCTGTTCATCCACACCATAGTCCTAGATACAAAATTTGGATTTAATGCTGTTGCAGTTCACTGAGCATCTGAATAGGAAAGATAAATGCTCCTTAGACTAGTCTGGTGCCTTTGACATTGCTGGACATTAATTTTCCCAATAGTGTCATTCACTGAGAAGACAAAAGAAGGATTAAACATTATAATTGTACTTTGACAAGAGCATATGACTTCTGGGATAGATTAACACTCCTGTAGAGGATTTTGCTACAAGGTTTTATAATATGTCCTTATGAACTTTTATTCTGAATGCTATTTTTTCTCCTTTAGCAATAAAATGACACACTGATGGTTCTGAAAAATAATTTGTCTCTGTCCTTAGGAAAATATACAGCTAGAACAGGAGACGGTATCCTGTCGTTTTCATTACTCAGTGACTCTAGTCATCCAAGTGAGTCATAGATAGAACAATCAGTGCTTTTTACATTGGACAAACTCTTCTTCCAAATATATGTAATTAATAGTCTTCAGCAGTCTGGTTGGGGTGTAGAAATAAACAAATAATTAAAAAAAAAAAACCCAACAGTGAACACTTACATCTTCACATAAGAAAAATAATAAATGTCTTCCTCTTAAACTACTGTTTACTGGCAAGCCATGATTGCAGGTCTCTCTGCACTGAATGCTAAGACTGCCATGACTAATACTGTATCAGCGATAGTCATCCAACCGGATAAGGGGGAGAAATAGTAAACAGCAATGAAATCTACCCATACCTTTCAGACTGCATAAAAATAGATAATAAATGTTAAAAATCAGGAAAAAAAGTGATAACTACCATTAGCATATCCTGGCATGTACAGCCCCTGATAGAGAAATAAACTCTATAAACATACCTGGGTGTGTCTACACGAGACACATTACTACGCAGTAGTGTAGTTCACTGCACAATAAGTGCATGTGTCTACACCTGTGTACACTTACTTTGCAGCAAATTATTCATGAGTAAATTTGGTACCTGCAAATACAAATAGGAAATTTAGTTGTGAGTAGGTACTGTGCAGTAATGCACATATAGGGCGCATTCACACATGCAGGCATGTGTGCTTGCAGAAGCTCAAATAGGAGCAGTACAAATTTGTGCCAGGAATTTTTGCCTCAGTGCATGTGCCTGCATGGACATGTACTTTGGGGTGGGGCAAGGTGTGCCACTTGGGGCAAAATGACCCTGCCCAGCTCCTCCCGGATCTGCAGCCAGGAGGAGCTAGAGCCTGGGGCCAGCATCTGTGCTGGTCCCAACAGTATAAAAAGCTTCCCTGGCAAACAGCTGAGAGCTACTTGCCCTAGGGAGCTTCTGGTGAGCAGGTGGCCATGTCCCTTCCTGCCCCAGGTTCCTGCTCCTGTTTCTGCTGTTGCTGCTACTGCTGCTGTTGCCTCCCTGCCTCTACGGGGGGGGGGGGGGGGGGCATTGCCACACACCGCATGCTGCTGCCCTCCCCCGGGGGGAGCCCCACCACATCTCCACTGTGCTGCACAACACCCCAGCACTGCACACCAGCTTCCACACTCCCGTTCCTGCCTGCTGCCCAGCCCACTGCCTAGCCATGGCTGGGGACAGCTCGGAGAAGGAACCTGTACTGCCTGTGGACCCCTCCCCCACCACCACTGCTGGCACCTAAGGGTGCCTCACCTGCCCCAGCTGCCTTGGCAGGCTCATTCCCTGCCTTCACTTTGATCTTCACCCTCACCTGTCACATGACTTGGGTGGCTACCCCAGATGGCTGCTGCTGCTGCTCTCCTGCTGCTGCTGTTGCCTCTGCTAACATCACCCCCTCTCAGGAGAAGGGGAACTCTCTGCCATGCTACCTTGCACTACCCTGCACAACACCTGCATTGGAGTAATTCCCTAATTGACTGTTTGCTCCTGCACTCACTTGCAACTGCTTCACCGCATCTGATCCTATGCCTTGTTTCCTGCGTACTGCCCTGCTGCTGAGTGCCTGGCCAAATGCCTGAGGGCTCCTGGACAGAGTTTCAACCAACAGAGCCCCTCCACCATTCCAGCTGTCTCCTCCACCTGTCTCAGCACTTCCCATGTATGATTTGACCTCATGTGGTGAGTTCTGTGGTCCACTCCCCTTGTTGTGGTGTTTGTTGTGTGGCTGAGTAATCTAGCTTGAGTCTCCCTAGCCCTTGTGTGTGTGTGTGTGTGTGTGTGTGTGTCTCCCACCCCCCACCTCCCCAGCATATCCCACCCAGATTTCCTGTGCAGCTGTAGCTTAATGAGCCTCAGCCCCTCTCCCCCATCACAGCCCCAGCCTGCCCCTATTGAACTCACTAATGCTTTGGCAGTTTGTTCATGTTTTCTCTCTCCCTTCTATTAAGTGATGGCAGGGCAGGAGCCTCCTGGGGGAGCAGATGCCTCCATAGAGCTTTCTGGAGCCACATTAAGTGGAGACTCCAGCCAGATCCATGGTGGGGTGCATGCCCCTACAGCTCCCACTGCAGTGGGAGAGACCAATGAGCTCCCTCAGGAGGTAGATAAGCCTGTGGCCCCCACTGTGAGGGCAGGCAGGGCTCCAATGGGGCACCATCATGGCCAAGGTGTCTCCCACAGCCAACCCCCCCAAGGGACTCCAAAACCCTCCCCCCCCCAATCAGGGACCCAGGGCAAGAGCAAGGGGACAGGCTCCTCTTTACCCTCCTTCACAGCTGGGGGCAGAAAAGGCAAAGGCCCCACCTGAAAGTCCAAACCATCAGTGCCTGAGGGGACCAGGTGCACTACACCAGACAGTACACCCACTCAGCCTGCCCATGGGCCTAGGTGGCCCCCCAGTGGAGGAACCACAGCTATGCACAGGCAGCTGTGGGGCAACCCACAGCCATGGGGCCTGGGTCCTCTACTGCTAGCCCTTCTAGCTTGGGTGGCAGGGCCCCTATCCAGCACTCACCCACAGGCATGGGATGAAGTGAAAACTACCTGAGTAGAAGGAGTTGCACTTTGAGACCTGGGTGCAGGCTCTGGTTCAGTTAGTGGGGGCCCCCAATATCATGGCGGCCTCCTGTTTTCATGGCAAGGGGTTCTTTTTCCTTGCCTTGAAGGATGATGCACAAAAGGAGGTGGAGAGGGGGCTTGTGGTCATTGGTGATGCATAGGGGTGCATGCAGGTGTATGTGCACTCCTTGAGCTTGGCAGTGCATCCCCTGCAAAAAGCAACTCTGCTGCTGGCGGCACCTGCAGGCAGTTGCCACTTGCCACTCCTCCCTTGATGCTGACACCTCCAGTGGCTTCTGCAAGTGGTTCCTGATCACTGATGGCTGCCGCCGACACTGTCAGTGGTGTCTGTGGGTGGTTGTCAACTGCTGGACACCCCCCAACCACTGACACCACTGCAGCCACCTGTAGGGGATTTCTGCTTGCCACCACGACTCTCTGCCACCAACATCACTGCCACTGCCTTTGGGTGGTCACCGTGCCCCCCCCCCCCCCCGCCAAGCCTCTGGGGGCAGATGGTGTTCATGCTTGTGGTGGAAGGTGAATATGCCCCCCTTGAGCCACTAGAGGAGCTGGGGACCCAGGTAGTCCTCAGCTCCATCCCACCCTATATCCCCAACTAGGCCCTGCTCCCCCAGCTCCAGACCCTGGGAAGGGTCATCTCCCCAGTGGTGGCGCTCCCGCTGGGGTGCCAAGACCCCAGCATCTGCCACATGTGCTCTTTCCGCCATGAGCTCATGATCCAGCTGGTGATGGGAGTGTGGCTCAAGGCCAAGGGGTGCCTCAGATGCCCTTTTAGGAGGTACTTGTGAGGGTATTTTATATGCCAGGGGACCTGCAGTGCTTCCAGTGCCGCTCCCTGGGGCATTTGCATCACGAGTGCCCCATAGGCTGGGTGGGGAAGGCATCCGTGGGTCCCACTGGCATGAGGGGTGTCCCGGCCACTGGTGCCCCTCCCCAACCAAGTTCAGCAGGGTCCTAGGGGGAGAGGCATCAGCTGAGGGAAGAGAGGAAATGGGGCCCGCCTTCCCCTACCCATGCCTTCACTGCAACCACCCTATCCGCCCACCCCACACCTTCCCCTGCTGGAGCTTGTTCATCTGAGGACCACCCCATGGCTGAGTGGGTATAGGTACCCTTTAGATGCAAAGCTAAGAGGAAGGCCCAAGTGCAGCTGGAACCCTCTGTGGTGGAGGACCCCCTTCCAGGGACCACCACATTGCAGGGAAGGAATAAACCAGCTTCCAGGGGCCTCTCCCAATGCAGCAGACACCCCATCCCAATGAAAAAAATGAAAAGGGTAATCCCAGTGGAGGAGACTTCAAGGCCACTGGTCAGTCCCAAGCAGAAGGCCATGGAGGAGGCCTCCCGATCTGCTGGCCAGGACCTGCCCCCCTCCCCCAAGAACTTGAGCCCCAGGTCCAGGAGGAGGACACCTGAGAACCAGTGGGCTCTGCGGAGCCTGTGGACCTCTCGATCATGGTGGTCCCCAGAGGTGAGCTACTAAAATTCCTTGATTGCAAATACACCCAACAGTCCACCAAGAAGGTGCAGATCACCTTGGATCACTGGGTAGATTTTGCAAAATCTGCAGAGCAGCCCAGGCATTCCCCCAACACCATCAAAGCTCAGAGTCCCAGATGCTGACAGAGATGTAGGTCCCATCCAGGGCCCCATTGCATTGGGGGAAGCCCAGGGCATGGAACCCCACCACCAGTACCAGGTAGTCATTTACATGGAGCACCATGTGCCCCAGCACATCTTAGAGGGCCCCACCTATGACCAGGATGACCTCCCTGGCAGTGGACAGGGCTGAAGTCATGGCAGCAGGTGCTGCCAGGAGCCTGGCCTGTCCCAGCCTAAGAATGGGGTGGCAAAGGTAGGCTGCCTGCAGCCAGCACCCAGGAGCCCACCTGCTCCAAGGGAGTGAGCAGGGATGGGGGTGGGGGGGTTCCAGTGGTCTCCTGGACCTGGGCCTTCCCAGCTGACTTGCCATGGTCTGTGGGCACCCATGCATGCCTGGCTCCCGAAGTGAGGCTGAACAGCGGACAGCCCCTGGTACAGAGCATCTTATCTCAGAAATGCTGCAAATGCTTACAAACGGCTGTTATCACATGGCTCTACAGGTCTTGCAGCTGCACACAGGGGTGAAGCCATAGTTGGCAGCCAGGATGTGAGCTCAGGGTTGCTACTGCCCACAGCCAGGGCCTTGAAGATGTGCCGTCTCTGCCAGAGGCAGACCCAGGATCAGAGGTGAACCCAGGACTGTCCTCCTGGATCAGCTGGAGATGGCATTGAAGGACCAACTGGTGGATACACAGGCCTGGTGGTTGGAGGATGTGGCCCATAAGGAGATATGGGAGTGGTGTGAGGAGTTGCAGGACTGTGCAGATCAGGAGTTCTGGGCACAGCTCCTGGTTCTACAATGTGAGCAGGTGGAGGCCCTGCAGAAGTAGACAACAGTTCTGGGCAGGGCAGTGCAGGCCATGGAAGATGACCTCTGGGTGCTGGACTTCATCCTGGCCCTGGTAGTGACCCTTGTGCCACCTCTGCTTGTCCCCTGACCCTAGGCCTACCTGTCCCCTGGCAGCCACCCACCAGCCAGTGGCATGCCCCCCATGGGCCTCAGTGCACGTCCAGCACTGCCACCACCCTGTATCCTGCCACTGTTCCCCTGACATCCAGCCTCACCACCTGGGCCCAGGCCTGCCACTCACCCCGGCTCCATGTGGATGTGGAGCCAGAGTTGCCTGTAGCAGAGCCAGGACCACATGCCAGCCCTGCTGGCCCTGGACAAGGACTGTTGGAGTGGTATCTACCCATGCTGTGGGAATCAACAGCCACTGTCACCTCTGGGTGAACCTCCCACCCACCAAAGTCATGGTGGCATGCACACTCATGGGGGAACAGGCAGAGGCCAGGGTGCTGGCTGCCTGTCCCTGGTCTCTGCCCCCTAGCTGCCCCCATCCCATGGGTCCCTACACTGGGACAGCACACAAATGACATTGTAAATAATTTGCACAGGGAAGAAGGTCCTTTATTAATAGTGAGTGGTAGAGGGGTTCTGTTTCTTAGGTGGGGGTGCTCTGTATGTTAGGGATGGAGTCTGTTTGATGTGTGAGGGGAAAAAAAAACTAGTTCTCCTGAGACATGTCTGTAGTGAGTGTAGTGCTCAGGGTGTGGGGAGGACATGGGTTGTCCATTGATGGCTGTCAAGATGGGCTACAGTGCAGAGTGAAGGAGGAGGTCATTGGCCAGCCCCTCTCACACCTGTATCTTGGCCCCCAGGGGCAGGTCTGCAGCTTCCTGGGGCCTCACCAGGGTGGGGATCTGCCTCTGTTGCTGCCACTGCCACTGCAGGTGGTGCCCCCACTGCTTGGCAGTGTCCACCCACCTCACCTCCTCTGCCCAGGCCTCGTGAAAGATCTGCTCCTGGGCCTCACAGCTGTTATATAGCACACAGGCTGCAAAGATGACCGGGGGGGGGGGTGTTGTTCTTGGTGAACTTGAGGCTAGTGGTGAGGGTGCACCAGCAGCCCTTAAGGTGGCCTAAGGCACACTCAACCAGGGTGTGGGTCTGGCCCAGTCACCAGTTGAAGTGGGCCTGGCAGGAGTCCAGCTGACTGGTGTAGGCCAGCAGGTAGAGTCCCTGATGAGAATTGCTGGGACCACCATAATACCCAGCGGCAGGTTCGGCACCCCTGACATGAAACGGCCACTCTGCACCAGGGCATGCAGGGTGAAGTTCCTGAAGATATGGGCATTGTGACCACTGTCCATCCAGCCGGCACTCATGTGCATGAAGGCCCCATGGTGGTCCATGATGTCCTGGAGCACCACAAAGTGAATGCCTCTCCAGGTTTAGTAGGGCTGGTCACCATGTGCTAGGCAGGTGACAGAGATGTAGGTCCCATCCAGGGCCCCATTGTACTGGGGGAAGCCCAGGGCATGGAACCCCACCACCAGTACCAGGTAGTCATTTACATGGAGCACCATGGATGGCCTCCCTGGAAGTGGCCTTGCCTGCCCCAAGGAGATGGCCCACATAGTGAGGCTGGCAGATGTGGCCAGCTTGAGCATGGTGAGGGCCAGCTGGGTGTTTGCAGGGAGGGGCAGCTGCATGTTGGTGTCCTGCCACTCCAGGTACAGGCAGAGCTGCTCAAGGAGGTCCCAGAAAAGTGTCCCGGGTCACATGGAATGCCCCCAGCCACTGCTCATTGTCCCAGATGTGCTGGCCGACATGCAGCCACTAGCCCTAGCTGGCTGGCAGGTCTGAAGGACAAGGAGGGTGTGGGTGACCTCAGCTGAGGTGTCCAGCAGCCCATTGTTGGCATCTCTGCTGAGGTCCAATCAGCAGCTGAGTGGTGGTGGTGGTGGCCCTGGGACAGTGAGCTGTGGCCAGGCAGGTGGTTGCTGCATGTGGAGGTGCCAGGAGGGCCCAGATGGCCATGAGCCAGCCAGTGGTTGGCACCATGGACTAGCAGGGCCAGTGCAGTGGCCATTAGGAGCCTAGGGCACTGTTCATCACTGCCAGGGGCAGGGACTGGAGAAGCATGGTGCAGAAAGGCAGAAATGGTGAGGCGAGAGAGCTGCCATGTGCTGCCCCTGTGCTGTGCATACCAGGGAAGTGGCTGGCCAGGAGCAGAGAGCAGAGAGCAGGGCTGCCTTTTCAAGATTGCTGGCAGCTGCTAGCAGCTGCAGCTAGAGCCTCAAGCTCCCCCCAGTGATGGAAGGGGCCCCTTGCAGGGCTTCAGGAAGTGGCAGCAGATTTGCTTAAATCAACAAATCTGCTGCCACATCTCTACACATGTAGACACCTGCCTGGGCGCATTTAGTTTACTTGCAAGTAAACTGATCTTGAATCAAATGAACATGTAGACACCCCCCCTATGAATACTGAATCCCTGCATTCTTCCACTGACCTCAAGTGCCATTTGACCAAGTTTTTACAAAGGGGTTATGGATAAATATTTATAAGGAGCCTGAGTTAATTATATGTTTCATTTCCATTAGCTTTCTATGACAGTTTAGTGCCTGTCTTTCAGGTTGTTTTGAATATCCCTGTTATGCTAATACATAATAACCTCCTTTCTTCAGGAAAGAAAAAAAAAACAGTATACTAGAGATGGTCTGATTTGGTGCACACATTCATTTTCTAAGCATGACTATTTTTTATGTAACCACATCATTATTTCTTTGAAAGAGTGCAGAATTAGGAAACTTTTCTCAAATCATACCCTTTCTAAATTCTATATTGACAGTATACCACCCCACTTAAAATGAATTGTATATAAGGTATAGGAACAGACTATTATTGGAAAAAGTACAGTTAAATGGGAGGATTCTATGACATAAGATGGCTATATCCCAGAATCAAACTGCTCTGGAAAATGGCTAGAGAAGTTTAGGAACTTTTAGTCTTGGAAGAATTGTCCTATTAAGTCAGTGTTCTACAAGGGAGACGAAAAAAAAAAGATTCTTACTTAGAAATCTGGTGGAAGTTCTTTGAATTTGATGGGAAAAAAACCATTCTTCTGCCTCCAAACAAGAAAACCAGAGAAACAGTTTTTGTTGTTTTGTTTTTAATATTAAAAGGAGAGTGCAAGTTTTATGAGCTAACAGTTCAGAACAAATTTTGGAATTAATTTGAAACTGAAAAGTAGAGATAGGTTAGAAGATAATGAACCTTGTTTTATGCAGAGTTCTGAGGGGAAAAAAGGCGGTGAATGATTAAGTAGGTTCAAATAAAGATGAAGAAACAGAAAAGCTTAACATAGACTAAGAAGTGTAAAGGAGCTGTCAGAGACATAAAGAAAAGCAATAGAAGAAAGTAACAACCATACCTCCTCTGTGGATGCTGGCTTGGGTTAAGGGAACACCATTGTTGGAAGCTAAATATCTGTTTTTATGTATATTTGGGAAATTGGGTGTATCTTTAACTATTAAAAGTTATTACTTGATTCATTATAAATAGCATTTAAAGAAAAGGAAGAGATTATTTCACAGATATTACTGAATTTAGCTCTTTGCTAATTAAAATTTGTGCAACTGAAACCCCTATTTCCTATGTTTGTTGAGGTAATTCAGTAACCTAAGTTAAAGGTTTTGATCTATCTTTCTGTGTTGTAGTTAATATATATATAACTGTGCAATGGGGAGCCTGAGGCTCCTGTTATTTTAAGGGGATAGTGCCTTACAGTGTGGGCAGGCAGCTGAGCAAAAGCTAGCTCCACTGCCATAAGTAACTAAAAGGAGGGTCTCTGAGCAGCCTGGAGGTAAAGGCTTTAGGCAGCTGGGTCAGGCTGCAGCCAAAGAAGGAAGCCTGACCATTAGGCAAAAGAGAAAATCCCTGTATGTGTCACATGTTTGGAAGGGGTGCTAGAGGGCATATAAGACCAGGGTCTGAAGCAAGGTAGGCAGTCTGGCCCTACATGTTGCAGGGAGAGCAGCTCTGGGGAAGAGAGGCCAACAAGCATCCAAGCTGCCTGCGAGAGCTAAAGGGGAAATGTGGTTTGGGTGTGGCTTTGACCCAGAATAGGGTTGAACCTATGTTTATGTCATGTTTAGAAACATTGGAGAACTGTTTGTGGCTGATAAGGATGGATAGGGAGCTTCAGAGGTGCCTAAGGGGCTGCCAGAAAAGAGTTGTATAAGGGTCAGAGACCCTTGCAGCAGCTCAGAGAAGGCAGCCTTGCTCAAGTCAGGGACCTCAAGGGGCTGGGTTGGACTGAGAGAAGCCTTGCTTGGGTCAGGGACCTCAGGGGAATGAGGTAGCATGTGAGTCAGAGCAAAGACTGGAACGGGATCCAGGAGCCAAGGTTCAGGGCAGTGGGCCAGGGCCAGAAAAAGGGCCAGGGCTAGAAGGCCAGAACCCAGACAAAAGTTTGAGGCCTGAGGGAACATGTGCTGCATTGGTGTCAGGGGACCCCTCTGAAATAAAACTAAGTAACACCTGCAAGGCACGAGAGTGGCAATGAGTATGGTAGGAGACCATGATTTTAGCCCTGAAGGCAAATAGGGCCAGAGAGGTCTGATCCCCATGTAGAGAACTGGCATCCAGAATGGTCAGAACCCACAGAGAAAGCCAGTGTTGAGTCGCGGGTTGGATCCCCAGAAAGTCACTGAAGTTGGCAGGGACTGGAGTCCCAGACCAAGTGGGCCAAGTTGATCTGAAGGAGGAGTGGAGTTAGGATGAACACCCAAAGCTCATCAGCCTATGAAGACAGCCTTCCCTTCTTATTTATACCAATGAGGCATGGCAGGCAAGGCAGCAAGGTAAGACCCTAAAAGGCTAGAGTGAGCAAGCAGGGCTGTATTAAGCTGGCCACTAGGAGGAATCACAGCCACCCTTGGGGCCAAAGGCTGTCCGTGCATATTTTTCAGATACTCCTGTGAAGTGTAAGTAATACAGACTGCTGCTTGTATATATATGAAGCATAAATGCTTTTCATATCTTAAGAATTCATCATATGTGTATTGTCATCTGTTATTTGAATTTAGCTCATCACAAAGCCTTCCTGACAAATATTGCTTGCAGTGATTCTAAATGATTTCTTAGTTGAATTACTTACACAAAATTACTGTGTTAATTGAGTACCAGCAGTTAATGTTTGCCTATAAATTTGAATAAATGCTACCATTTTCTGTTAGGTGCATCATAGTTTGTCATAGATACCTTGAAATTCTCTGGTACTCTGACCAAATATAAGTTTCTGATCATTTTTCTGTTTGTCCATTCATATTTCACCAATAAAAAAATATTGAGTCTTCTTAAATACTTGCAATGTTCCCCTCATTACTCTCCTCCCTTCCCCAGACATCTTTTCCTTGGAATGACCAATTTCTACCCTTTCAGTACTAATCAGTTCTCCACAGCCACTCGGTCTTTCATTCCAAAAGTCTCTAATAGCCAAGGGAATGTGTTTTTGTGGAGGCCATCTGACTTTTATGTTTCCTTTAAAACATTCCTCAAGTCATCACCTTGCTGCCAATTTTCAAATTAAAATAAGTAACCCAAAATCCACATTTTTCCATGATGAAAATGAAACACCATTATGGTTACTTTTTTAATATGAAAATTGGGGATTTTTTTTATCTGAGAAAACTAGGATCCCTGGTTGGCACACTCCCACTCACCATTTTGGATGGCTTATTTGCAAATACAAGTAAGTATCATAGTACCATTTGTACCTGTTCTTCAAAAGTCTTCCTTCTTGTTGACTCTTGTCCTTCTATAAAAGGACTCTTGTACTTCTACACATTAGAATACCTAGTACCAGAATTTCTCTTCTGGCCTTGTATTTCACTTAAGTTGCACCTTTTCTATTTTTAAGATCGTGCACTAATGATCTAGTGATTGGTGCAGAGGTTAGAACTTGATGAAAAATGTTCTCAAGATATTTATAGTCCTTTTTTTTTGGCTGTTACTATACAACCATATATGTACTGAGGAAATGTCTGACATCCATCAGCAATAACAGTTTTTTATTTGATCTTAATTTTAGTGCATTAGCATCAGTGCTCTTGATCCATATGCTACACTGGCTCCTTCCTGAAACAATGATTCTCAAACTACAACTTTTTAAATGTGTATTCCTTGCTCTTATCGTATTAATTCATTATTGAAGGTGATCACATCATGGGTGTTTTCGGTGTTCTCATCAAAACTGATAACTCAGTACCACTTTTTATGTCACCCTCAGCTAATTCTCATGGATGGGCTACGATTTTTGATAAGCAAGGTATATATCTTACTACATCATCATTTTCAGCTCTTTTTGGAAAACTGGTGCTTTTAATTGCTTTATCACTCTCACACAAATGCCTGGGACCACAGCACATGGAGCCAGGACAGAACAGTCCTGGGGGGCGGAGGGGAGGGGTCATCCTCCCGGTCTGGGACTGCTCCAACCTGACTCAACATGCTGCAGAGGGACTGGCAGGGGCATGAGTGTGCTCCAGTCCAGGTCTAGCTGGCAGGCAGACCCTGCACTGAAACACCCTCATGCCCCAGCCAGGCCTGTGAGCATCTACATGTGCACTGTCACAGAGTAAAAAAATTCTGCCATAGGATAGTACTTGTATTTAGAAGTACTAACCTATGGTGGAGATAATTAGTTTACTCCATCATAATAGTACTGCACGTGTAGACACTGAAATGTTTACTGCAAAGCTAATTAGGGAACTCCACAGTAAATGTCTTGTTTAGATGCACGCAGAGCCATTAGAATTTGTTATCAGATTTATTTATTTTAAGGCTTTCAGTCTTGCTATTAGTCTTCTTGTAATTTCTATTAAAATACTGTTGTTTTATTTTTTTACCTGGGGTGAAGTGTAACTGGTAAATTTCTGCAACTTTGATCAGAGAAGGAGGAAAACTCTTTTACCTCTCGGGCTAATATTCTAGGGCGTAGGACACTTGTTCAGGGAATAGGAGACCCAGGTTATATGTTCTGGTTCCTGTCCTCAAAGCTGTTTTTGCATTTAACAGTTATTGGATAAACTGAAAATGCAGCAGTAGGTCAAGAACCCAGGAGACCCTTCCATCTGGGGCATTTTACTAAGCCATAAAGCCAAGCTTCCTCTTCTGCCCTCCTTCTTCCCTTACACTGCTTCCCTTCCTAAACAAGGGAACCCAATGGCATGGTTTAAACATGTCTGTTGATCAGGGCACTTTGGCAAGAAATGGAAGCTATGAGTTTAATTCCTCTCAGAGTAAGGACAGCTTAGAACTGGATCTCCTATTTTGTAGCTGGAAACATTTTAGGAAACAAGCAACTTAGCCTAAAGACTGTTTATCTACATTATAGCATAGGTCATGCCATTGTAGCACATGAGGCAGGCCTGGAACAGTAAGAGGTTACGTTCTGTGGAAGACAGAAGTGCATCAGAACATTTGGATCAGCATATGTGCTGTGCAAGAACGTCTCAAGTGTGTCCACACATGCAGGCATGTGAGTTTGCAGCAGCCCAAATAGGAGCAGCACAAATTTGTACCAGGAAGTTTTGCCTCAGTGCATATGCCTGGACACGCACATGTGGGGCAAGTTGTGCCACTTAGGGCAAAATAACTGCCCAGCTCCTCCCAGATCTGCAGCCAGTGGGAGCTAGAGCTTGGGGCCAGCACCTGTGCTGGTCCCAACAGTAAAAAAAGCTGCCCTGGCAAGCAGGTCAGTGCTACTGGCCCTAAGAAGCTTCTGGGAGGAAGTTGGCATTGCCCCTTCCTGTCCCAATGTGCTGATGCTAGCTTGCTCTCAGGAGCTTTTATGAGAAGTTGGCCATGCCCCTTCCTGCTTCTGGCTGTTGCTACTGCTGCTGCTACTAGCTTGCTTGCTCTCAGGAGTTTCTGAGGGAAGTTAGCCATGCCCCTTCATGCCTCAGGCTGCTGCTGTTGCCACCTCCCCCATGGGGGCGTCCTCTGCCGCATACCACAGAGGACGTCCCCACACATCCCCACCACACTGCACCACACCCCAGCACCACACCCCAGCTTCTGCAGTCCTGTTGCAGCCTGCTGCCCAGCCCACCACCAAGCTGCAGCTGGGAGGTAACCCAGGGAGGAGGCCTGCACTACCTATGGGCACCTCTCCCACCATCATTGCCAGTGCCTAAAGGTGCCTTTCCTGCCCCAGCTGCCTCAGCAGGCTGTCATAACCCAAAGATTTTTAGTGCCTTGGCACATTGGAATTTTCCCACCACATGGAGCTTTCTTTGCACGGTGGATTTCTCAGCTGCAGAGAGAAATCCCCGGTGCAAAAGAGTTCCCGCCACACGTATGCAAATTAGTGTCCCACTATTGGTCAATTCTAAATTATTCCTACATGGTGGCTAGCAATTGGCTCGCTAGCCATATAAAAGGTTAGAGCAGTTTCCGCCCAAGTTGGAGGACTCCACAACCACCTCGTGGGGAACTCTGAGCGCGCTGTGGAGCCTAGCAAACTCCACGTGTGTCTTGGAGGAGGACATAGGAGCCTGATCAGCTTCTAGCCACTCCCCGTCATAGTGGAAAATTTGACGTATCCCCCATGTGAAGCGCTCGTGGAGTCGTACATCGACGACTCATCTCGGTTCGGTTCGGTTCGGAAGAGATCTCACTTGTGTTTGTTTGTCTGCAACTGCAACTCAAGCAAGTTTCCTTCCTGCACTGTGACCATCGGCAGTGTAAGTAAAGCTCTCTTTGTAAAACCAATACGCTTCCATGCCTAACTCTACTGTGTCGTGGAAAAACCCCACCTGACGGTCCGGGCTACTGGCCATAGCCTTAGACCACCCTCGGTCCCGACACAGGCCACCCCCTGCCTTCACCTTCACTTTGACCTTTACCTGAAACATGCCTTGAGTGTTTGACCTGGATGGCTGCTACCACCATTGCTGCTGCTGCTGCTGCCACCTGTAGTGCTGCTGCCCTCCCTCAGGAGAGGGGGAGGGATTCCCCACTGCACTGCCTTACACTACTCTGCACCTTACCTGCACTGGATTACTTCCCTAATAAACTGTTTGCTCCTGCACTCTGTCACAGTTGTCTCACCATGTTTGATCCTGTGCCTTGTTTTCTTGCCTGCTGCCCTGCTGCTAAGTACCTGTCTGGAGGCCTGAGGGGCTGCTGGATTGAGCTTCAACAAATGAAACCCCTCCTCTGCTCCAGCCATCTCTTACACATGCCTCAGTAGCCTCCACTGTGCGTTTTGCCCTTGTGTGGTAAGTCCTGTGATACACTCCCCCTGTTGTGGTGTTTGTTGTGTGGCTAAGTAAGCCAGCTCAAATCTCCCAACCCTTGAGTGTGTGCGTTCCTCCCTCACCTTCCCCAGGCATAGCCTGCCCAGTTTTCTGTGGGGCTGTAGCTCAGTGAGCTTCAGCCCCTTTCCTCCCCACCCCCCTTCTTGTACAACCCCAGCCTGCCCCTATTGGATTCACTATCCCTGCTGTGATTTTTGTTTCTTCTTTTTGGTTTCCCTCTCCCTTAGGTGAAGCAATGGCAGAGCAGGGACCTTCGGGGGGGGGGGGGAGACACCCCCACAGAACTTCCTGCAGCCCCCACTGTAGGGACAGATTACAACCAGGGCCCCAAGGGGTTGCATGTCTCTACAACCTCCAACCTGGGGGCAGAGTCCAATCGACCCCTTCTAGGGGTATACAAGTCTTTAACTCTCAACTTGGGGGAAAGCAGGACTCTAATGGGGAACCAGCAAAGTCAGGGGCTCTTCTTCAGCCAGACACCTCCCAGAGGGGCTCCCAAGCCCCCCCTTCCCCCAGGATCAGAAACCCAGGGCAAAGGCAAAGTGGGAAGGGCTCTACTTCAGCCTCCTCCACAGCTGGGGATAGGAAGGAAAAGGGCCTCACCCCCAAGCCTAGGCCACCAGTGACTGAGGGGAGCAGGTGTACTACACCAGCCAGCACACCAACTCAGCCTGCCCATGGCCCTAGCCCTGGCCCCACCAATGTGGCCCTCCAGTGGGGGAACCACAGCTATGCACAGGTGGCTGTGGGGCCTGGACCCTCCACCACTGGCCCTTCCAGCTTGGGTGGTGGGGCCCCCTTTCTGGTACTCACCCACAGGCATGGGGTGAAGTGGCAAGTATACAAGCAGCAGGACCTGCAGTTTGAGACCTCGGTGCAGGACCTGGATTGGGAGGTGGGGGCCCCCAAGATTGTTGTGATCTCTTGCTTTCATGAAAAGGTTTTTTTTTTTTCCCCTTGTCTTGGAGGCCACTGCACAAAAGGCGGTGGAAAGGGGGCTTGTGGTGGAGGGCAAATATGCCCCCCTCAAGCTTCTAGAAGAGTTGGGGACCCAGGTGGTCCTCAGCTCCATCCCACCCTATATCCCTAATTGGGCCCTGCTCCCCCAGCTCCAAACCCTGAGGAGGGTTATTGCCCCAGTACTGGCCCTCTCATTGGGGTGCCAAGACCCCAGCCTCCACCACATGCAATCTTTCTGCTGCCAGGTTATGATCCATCTGGTGGTGGGGGCACAGCTGGAGGCTGAGGAGTGCCTTTGATTCCTTTTCAGGGGGCATTGGTGAAGCTGTTTTATACACTGGGGTACCTGCAGTGCTTCTGGTACCATGCCCCAGGGTACTTGCATCACGTGTGCCCCATGGGCCAGGTGGGGAGGGCATCTGTGGGTCCCACTGGTGAGAGGGGTGCCCCTGCCACTGGTGCCCCTCCCACCTCAGCCCCCCTAGCACCCCAGCCAAAACATCCAGCCCCCCTCTGCATGCAGGGGACCCTGCCCCCCAACCATGTTTGGTGGAGTTCCAGGGAAAGAGGCAGCAGCTAAGAGGAGAGAGGGAGTGGGACCCCCCCACCCCTAGCTATACCCCTGCTTTCACTGTCTCACCTCCTCCAACCCCACCTTCTTCTACCAGAGTTTGTCCTCCTGAGGACCTCCCCATGGCTGAGTGGGTGCTCATCCCCTCTGGGTGCAAAACCAGGTGGAAGGCCCAGGCACAGCTAGAGCCCTCTGAGGTAGAGGAACCCCCCACCACTCCCAGGACCACCATGTGAGGAGGGGGAGTAGCCCAGCTTCTGGAGCCCTCCCCAGCTGCACCTGACACCCCAACCCCAGGAAAGATAAAATAGGTAATCCTAGTTGAGGAGACTTTGGGGCTCCTGGACAGTCCTGAGCAAGAGCCCATGAAGGAAACCCCTTGCTCTGCTGGCCAGGGCCTATCCCCCAAGACCACAGGCACCGAGGCTGAGGCCAACCCAATTGTAGGTCTGGCAGCAAAGCCTGCCCCCTCCAACTATCTGGGGGCAATGGGGTCCCTGGAGCTCACCACGGGGAGTCCTGAGTGGGGAAAGTCCTCTTTTTCAGGCTCTAAGGCAGGCACTGATGCCACCCCAGTGCCTGATGGGTCTCCTCCCCCCTTCTCCCAGAAAAACCTTGCTACCAGCCCAAGGAGGTCAAGGTGGGGTACCCTGACTGACAGGCTGATTTTGTTGAGGACCCCGTGCAGACCCCACAGGGTTCCAGCCCTTCTCTACCAACTTGTAAGGGAGTTACAACCCAACCCTTACCAGCACCCCCATCCCAAGGGGCTGCAGAGCTCAGCAATCCCAACCAGAGCCCAAGGATTTAGCGGACTGAAGGGTTCAGACAGGTTAAGGAGCCCACTGAGCCTCTGGACCAGGAGGAGGATGCCCAAGAACCAGCAGACTTCATGGAGCCTGCAGACCTTTCAGTTCCAGTGGTCCCCAGGAGTAAGCTAATTGCATTTCGAGACCATGAGTATACCTAGTGGTCTGCCAGAAAGGTGCAGCTCATCTTGGACTGCTGGGGACATTTTGACAGTCTGGAGTGCATTGGGGGTGATGTGGTGCATCAGGCCTCATATGTTATGGTGGAGGGGGTTACGGGCCATACAGTAAGTGGCTGGGAGGCCTGTTGCCCCTGGCCACTCAGAAGTTGGACAGCCCTGTTCTAGTTTCTCAAGCAAATCACTCTGTTGCTCCTTCATACTGATATTTTCTCCTGGTTTTGTTCAATCAGCAAAATTTGTTAGCACACGCTTATTTCTTGGGCCATAGTCATTAATGAAAATATAAATAAGGTCAGTTCCAAGGCTGAGCTTTGAGAATCCCCCTACATCCTGACCATTATTTTCTTAGTAAAACCCTTTGTTAGTCAATTATTGTAATAATTGCTATCTTCCCCTCCTAAAATAACAATTTATTATGTGGCACCAAATCCAATGAAATAAGAAAAAAATTGAGCTACCACATTTCTCCTGTCAAGAAAATCAGTTATCTCATCAAAGAAAGATATCAAGTTAGTTTGGCACAATCGATCTTTAGAAAAGCCGTGTTGTATTTTGTCCCATTTTCCAATTACTTCCATGTCATTAATCTGTCTTTCATTCAAAATTTGTGCTAATATACTGAGGTTCCACTTTTGGCTGTGAGGAAGGAAAAGAATATGAGAGTGTTTGACATGTCTTGCTGTGGCTTTGAAAAGGAGGCAGAGGACTCCTCTATTAGCTTCTCTGCTTTGAATAAAAGTAGGTGCCTCCTGCTATTTCATTCTGCCCTCATGAGGGAGTTGATTCTATTTTCTGGCCCACTGTGGCGTCTTGATGAGAAGGAAAAAGTAACAGGCCTAGACAAGTTTCGGAAAGGGAAATGAGTTACAGGAAGTATGGAAAATGGTCAAAACGGCATGATTATCAAATACTTGATGCCAACATTTCCCTATGTAAATCCTTATTAACACCAAGGTCTCAGATATGCCCTGTGATTATTGTCTTATTATTTTAGGAGTTGATTATGTTGAAATTTTTGTGCCACTGGAAAATGGTACTTAAAAGTGTGATAGACAATGATATTTCCTTGATAAGGAATGGATAGGATGACCTATTGTAATCAGTGTATCTCATTATTGGTTTCTCTGATTCTTTGGAAAATTAAGTTCGATTTGTAATCTGAGATTTGACATATAATTTTAGCGTACTGATAATATATATTCCTAACAGATCGGTTCCTTGCATGGATTCCTCACATTCTGAGGTTGAAAGAACACACCAACATTCTGTTGAAATATAGATGAGACAAATCCTGTGGATTATGAATAAAAAAGCAATCTGGGTCTAATCACAGTTCATCCCAAGAAAAAGAATGGGACTGCCAACACTACTTTTGTTTAGACTTCATGATAGACTTTGAGCTGAAGACAGGGTAAATTTGCATCTTATAGCCTTACTAAATCAGATGCATTAGCTTTAGTAAGCAGTGGTATTTTGATTGACAGCATACTGATTGGGATGGATAGATCAACAAAGGTAATGATAAAATTTTGGGGATGTATCAGGCTGTTAAAAAACCAAACAACCCTTCCAAACCAAACAAAACCCCTAGAGAGCATACAGGTAGTGGACAAAGCACTGAACTGGGGCATGGGAAACCTGAATTTCAGTTCTGGAATTCCTATTCACCCTGGAATCTGGAGATAGTCATTTCACATCTCAGTAACTCTCCTTTCCCTCCCACTCTTTGTCTGTGTTTGCTCATTACATATGGAGCCTTCAGGGAATATCCAGTCTGCAGTAGGGTTATAATTGCAGCACAGGTAGGCATGCCCACGATCATTTTAATCTAGTTAGCTTGGATACCAAAAGAAATGTAGCTATGGCAGCAGACCCAGGATCCTGATTGTATATTTGGTCAGCTAGCCCCACTGAGATTGTAAATATGCGGTTTCTTATTTAGCTGACAGTGATAGTCTACTGATGAACTCAGTAGACTATCACTGAGACTGTCTCAGAAATGGATACACTGTGTTTCTACAATCTACAGCATCTACATATATACTGATGTGTATCTATATATATGCATGCATGTATAATTTGGATTTAAGTGGGACTGAAGTTAATTTATGAAAAATTGTTTGACTGGAAACTAAAAACCCTGTGCTCTGTTGGCACTAGAGCTAGTTTATGTATGTCTAGTAAAGATGCAAAGACACACAGAAATACCCACCAATATAGCCTCAACAAAACACAAATCTCTGATGGGACCACATTACATTTTATGTTATATACATCATACACCTTATATTTTCTTAACTGATAAACAAGTGTTTTTAAATAGAAGAAATTGTTGGCAAACATGAAGCATATATAAACAAGGCCAGGTATCATGATTAAGGTGTTCTAAACTGATACAACTTAAAAGCTGTAAAAAACATTACAGGGAAAAATCTTCAAAGACACAAAGGAAAAATCAGTGGGAATTTGATGGCAGTTTTACATTCAAAAACAATAAAAAATGGCCTACTGTCTACACAGGGCTGTCATCTCTCATGATTTTATCATGAGTCACATAACATTTGGTATGCTTTTCTTATAGCTCTGAGATCCTGGACTCATCTGTTAATGATCTTAGCTTTCCCCCAATTTTCTAACCCATATGGTTACAGAGAAAAACTGGAAAATGTGATTCATAAATACTTGAAAAAATAAAGCAGGTGGAAAAGACCAACAGCAGAATGCTATTTCACTTAGTGGATGACCAAAGTACAATTTGAGACTAACTCTGAGTTATCCAAATTGGGTGTAGGAGTGTTTCTCCAGGTACATAAAGAATAGGGAGACATCTGTGCATCTTCAAGGGGCAATCCTGTCCCTATAATGGGGGCACTTACATATCTAATGGGGAGACTGACACTGTCATTACACTATAGTCAGATAGCTCAGTTAGACTGAAGCTGCACTTTAGTCTACAAAGTGAAATAAAATTTACAATCTATTATTTATTATTAAGTATTATGAATTTGGAGGATCCTGAATCATGATTCTGGAACACTTGGGACCGGCAATATTGCACACTCTCCTGGTAAACTGGAAAGCCATAATTAATTATAAATTAAAAAGCAATAATAATGGATTGTCATTAATAAAGATTGAATGTATTCTTCTACATTTTTTCCTGCTCAGAAAATAAACCTTTGTTTCTAAAGCATTCGCCAACTCTTGTTGATACTGGTAGAAGCACGATTATTTCAGTCTTTAACTATTTTTTAATTTAAATGTAAAAAGAAAACAAACCCTTTAATTTCACTTACATATATTTACTGAAAAAATATAAGATACCCAGCTAACTACAATAGTAGGTAATCAATAAGAACCTAGTCACAGGATATGAATATGTATTTTATAGGTTGTTATGAAAAAATTAGTTTCCGTATAAGAACTTGTAAAAATCTGGAAATTATTTAGTAAAGGCTGGCACTGGTGTTCAGGTAAATCAAGAATAATAAAGTAATACATTTATGATCAAGTTTAATTTGGAATAAGATAATCTTATGATAATAAGGAAATGCAATTTCATGAAAAGAAAAAAAGGACCTGCTGTGGCAGGGCACCTGCAGTGCCTGCCACCAGTAGGAGCCACCTGAGCCCCACAGGGTGAAAGACCCCAGTGGCCCAGAAGGGCTGAGCGAATGAAGTGGCCCAGAGGGTCTGAGTGTGGCCTAGTGAGGGGGAAGAAGGCCCTGAGAGGGGCTGAGTGTGTAGAAATGGCCCAGTGAGGTGGCCCTGAACAGGTGAGCAGCTAGCACTGAGGCCCGATCCTAAAAGGCTAACCTTTTACACCTGCATTTAGGACTATTTCTGATTCTACAAGTAACATGCTTTGTTCAGGGAGGTCTAAGTTACCAAATTATACTATTCTGACAAGAAGCCTTTATATGCATTTTACACATACATATCTATATATATAAAGGGTTTAGTCCATCTGTCTGTGTGTCTGTCTGTGTGTCTTTCTGTCTGTCCATAGCATTCTTGTGGGGCATGGCTCCTGGTGGGGCATGGCTTCAGCCAGTGCTGCATCAAGAATGTTTGTTAAGAATGAGGGGGAGCATGGCTCCAGCAGAGCAGTCTAGGAGGATACAGAGTGGGCTGGGGAGAAAGTAGGTGGCACGGCACTGGACATGGAGTGAGGAGGGTTCAGGGATGGACACAGAGTGGAAGAGGGGGTACAAGGATGGATGTTGAGTGCCAGGGGTGGTGGTGTGGGGCCGGATGAAGAGCAGGGGGGACACGTGGCTGGATGCAGAGCAGTGGCAGCATGGGCCAGTGGGTGTCACTGGTCATGCACTGCCCCGCACTGTGGGGGGCATGAGGCAGGCATGGGGGGGTTGGAAAGGCGTAGGGATGGATGTGGAGAGAAGAGGTGGTGCAGGGATGGATGCAGAATAGGGGGGGTGGCACACAGTTGGATGCAGAGTGGTGGAAGTGCAGGGCAGTGGGTGGCGGCAGTGGCAACCACATGCAAGCTTCCCCCTCCACCGCTCGTTCCTGGGCAGTGGATGGCAGTGCTCTGTTCCTGTTCCCCCCCCCCCCCCCCCCGCTTGTGATTCTTGACTGGCAGTTCATAGTTTCATATTTTCATAGTTGCTAGGGTCAGAAGGGACCTGAGCAGATCATCAAGTCTGACCCCCTGCCATGGCAGGAAAAAGTACTGGGGTCAAACGACCCCAGCAAGGTGGTCATCTAACCTCCTCTTAAAGACCCCCAGGGTAGGAGCCAGCACCACTTCTCTCGGAAGTCGGTTCCAGGTCCTAGCCGCCCTGACTGTGAAGTAGCGCCTCCTGATGTCTAGTCTGAATCTACCTTCTGCCAGCTTGTGACCATTATTTCTAGTTGCTCCTGGTAGTGCTTGGGGGAACAGGGACTCCCCCAATACCTGCTGGTCCCCTCTGACTAGTTTGTAACAGGCAGCTAGATCCCCCCTCAGCCTTCTCTTGTGGAGGCTGAACAGGTTCAGGTCCCTTAGCCTCTCCTCGTAGGGCCTGCCCTGCTGTCCCCAGATCATGCAGGTGTCCCTCCTCTGAACCCTCTCAATGTTGTCCACATCTCTCCTGAAGTGCGGTGCCCAGAACTGGATGCAGTACTCCAATTGTGACCTGACCAGTGCCGCATAGAGGTGGGGGGGATCACCTCCTTGGACCTGCTTGAGATGCATCTGTGGATGCATGACAAGGTGTGGTTGGGCTTCCTGACCGCATCCCTACACTGTTGGCCCATGTTCATTTTGGCGTCAATAATGACCCCAAGATCCTTTTCTGCCTCTGCACTGACAAGAAGGGAGTTCCCCAGCCTGTAGGTATGCTGCTGGTTCTTCCTCCCCAGGTGCAGCACCTTGCACTTGTCAGTGTTGAAACCCATCCTGTTGTCATCCTCCCACTCCTGTAACCTTTCTAGGTCCAATTGCAGCCTATTCTTCCCTTCCAGCATGCCCACATCCCCCCACATCTTAATGTCATCAGCAAATTTGAATAGGGTGCTTTTTACCCCCTCGTCCAAGTCACTGATGAAGATGTTGAATAGCGCGGGTCCGAGGACCGAGCCTTGGGGGTCCCCACTGCCCACATCCCTCTAGGTCAAAAATGACCCATCCGCCACCACTCTCTGGGTGTGGCCCTCCAACCAGTTAGTGACCCATTTGACTATGTAGGTGTCGATGCTACAGTCTCCTAGTTTTTTAATGAGAATGGGGTGAGAGGCAGTGTCGAAGGCCTTCCTGAAGTCCAGAAAGACTACGTCCACTGCTACCCCCTGCGTCTAAAGATTTTGTGACCTGGTTGTAGAATACCACCAGGTTGGTCTGACAGGACCTGCCTCTAATGAACCCATGTTGGTTGTCCCTAAACATAGCCTCCCCTGCTGGCCCCTCATGGACATGTGCTAGGATAATTCTCTCAAAAAGCTTACCCAGGATCAAGGTAAAACTAACTGGCCTATAGTTTCCTGGGTCCTCCTTCCTCCCTTTTTTGCAAATGGGAACCACATTGGCCCTTTTCCAGTCCTGTGGCACCACACCAGAGTACCATGAGTGTTCGTAAAGCCATGCCAGGGTTCCTGCAATGACCTCTGCTAATTCCCTCAGCTCTCGGGGGTGGAGGTCATCAGGACCAGCTAATTTAAATATGTCCAGTCCCTCCAGAAGTTCCCTGACTAGATCCTCACTGACCCTAGGCCTGGATGCGCCTCCAGAATATAGATTTATATCTATATTCGCTAATATAGATATAAATATTGATACAAGCTGCAAGCAAGTGAAGAATCAAACAGTTGTCTCTGTAAAACTTTGGATTATTATAAAACAAATAAGTACTTGTTTGTTTGCTTCTTCATGATATGAGTTTTCTGTGATTTTTACAGAATGCAGATTATTAGATTATTCCACAGCTATCCACAATGAAGTTTTTATTTTTTTTTTTCCTAAGTGTATGTATATTACGACTGCCAGAGGTGGGATCATTCCTTTGGACTGACATGCTAATTCCTATGCTACATTCCCAAGAACTGCAGTGGTATTCTTTCCATGTTTAGGCCACTGCTCAAAACTTTTTGAGTGTATTTCAAGTTGGTATATGCACTGCAGATTTGGCTTCAGGAAAAAACTGTGGGTCTGTGCAATGGAGATAAGCTCCAAGGGCTGTATTTCAGATTCTCAGTCTTTAAAAATCAAAACTTCCTTTCCCTTCTCACAGACAGAAAGAGTGCATAAATTTGGATTTCTGATGATAATGTCTAGACTGCTGTGACAGGACATTTTAAAGTACATTTTCCTACTAACTTGTTGACATTACAAGCTTCTCAGACAAATATCAATATCAGTATTTTATTAGCCCTGAAGTACTTCTGGATGGATAAATTATGGAAGATTGCCCTGATCACTAAGGGTTACTGGATGAAAACAATCTGACTCTGCTAATATATAGTTACAACTGTGTATGTTTGTTTGCAAGAAGAATTTCCTCATTGGCTTTTGTTCTGTTCTATATGTATTTATTAGAAAGGGGACATTGCTGCTTGCTTTTTTTTTTTCTTTAGGTATTTATACTATTTTCCCCTTTCCATCTGCATTTTATTTTAAATGCTAAAAATGTTTCCAAGAGACAAAAAGAAGATTTTTTTTTTTTATTTTAAGAGCTACTGTTTTCCCCATTACTGTTTGCTTATCTGCTTAACTAAATGTATTTCTGAAATATAACTTCCCCTTCGTTGTTAAGGCTGTTCAAACCTAAAGCAAAATATTACAATATTCCAGACTGCAGTTTGCTCTCAGGATTTCTCAGTAGATAGTACATCAAAGTCTTTAGATATTGCAACTGAAAAAGAAATCCTGGATCCCAAAGGAGTATATCCACACCTATGCCTTGGGTGTGTTCATGATGATGTTTAAAGCATCTGAATAATTGGGAAAAAAAATTCCTTGCAGCAATACAGCTTCAAAGTTCCTCTAACACAACCAGCACCTCACCTCACCTCACAAATTTTGAATCCCCAAAAGACATACAATATTCATTTAAATGGAAGATCTGCTTTTTTCCCACTGTAAAAGCTGAAAACATAAATAGCAATGAGGGATTTTGCAAGGAATTGTGGCCATGGTAATGTCCATATACATTTAGAAGCAAGTTGGACTGAATTCTGTTTCACTGAGTAGATGCACAAAAGTAACTCCTGTGGCAAAAAGCTCGTTGTTTTCATTTTTTCCCCAGGATTAAATCAAACATGTCATTAAATGCAGACACATTGATAGGCCAGAGTGAGGCACAACTAGTAGCTTCAGGCCCCGGTCTACCAAATCAATGAGGGGGCTGAATGGCAACAATGAACAACCCTGGGTCTACATACAGCATTACTTTTTCATAGCAGACTGCCTTTTCTAACCGTCTTTTACTACCATAAGTTCATGCCAGTAATGTGCTACATCTATGTTACAGTCACTTTTGTGACAACAAATTGTCTTTCTCTTGTTTTTATTTGTTGCTGTTTCCTATCTGCTATAGACAGTGATTTAAGTCTACATAGGCTTGGACTTCTGTGTCAGCTCCTTTCTGGTTTTATAGCTAGATGTATAGCTCTAGAGAGAGCATCCTTAGTAACTATACATTTACCTGTTGTGTGGGTCACAACTAAATCATTTTTTTTTGAAGTTTGAGCATCATTCTTTGAATCCTCAAAGTAAAGGCATTTGCTTCTACATCTGTTTCCATGTACAGAGTCCGGTCACAGATACATTAGTGCAATCTCTCATAGGCAATGAATATTCCCAATAACTCTTCAATCTGCATATATCTGGTTTTTGCATCAGTTATGCCTTCAAATTGGTAATCCACTGATTGCATTGTATTTTTCCATTATCACTGTGCCAACCCCTGATTGTGATGCATTTGATATTTTTAAAGGTTTTCCAGATGTATAAAATGTCAATAGTGACTCCTGCATCCTGTTCTGCATTACACCACTTTTTATTTGTATTTTGAGGAATGCAGTCATTGG
Source organism: Alligator mississippiensis (assembly GCF_030867095.1). Lineage (NCBI taxonomy): Eukaryota > Metazoa > Chordata > Crocodylia > Alligatoridae > Alligator > Alligator mississippiensis. Next base: position 393,140,779 of record NC_081824.1, read on the forward strand.
TGTTGTTTTTGCTGACAAATTAGATAGGAACTGGCCTAGGCACCATTGCACCTTTTTTTCTTTGACTGAGGATATAGCACGAGATCAGTGACCTTAATTTTTGTCTTGTCAGGTTTCACTCCATTGGCAGAGATGGTGTTTCCTTTATGTCAGTTCAGAATGCACTTCACCTTATTCAGTTTCAAATTTGCACCTCTAGTAGCCTCCAACATTTCCTGAAGCCTGTGATCATGTTCTTGGGTGGAGACTCAGATGATACTGTCACTCAGGGCCATGGACACTAGGTCGAGGCCACTTGGAGAACAAGGGGTCAACCTGGGTCAAGAGGAATGAACTGAACCCAGTTACAGGCTAGATCAGAGAAACAGGATGTCAGCCTGAGAAGCTGAGACAGGAAGCTGGAGAGTTGGGCAGAGTGTGGAGTAAGAATCTCAGGGGATCTGGAGATACAGGCCGACCTGGACAGGCTCGCAAGTTGGGCACACCAAAACCTGAAGGCATTTAACACAGAAAAATGCAAGGTGTTCCATCTTGGGAGGAAAATCCAGCATCATACGTATAAGCTCAGCAGTGCTATGCTCACTAGCACCATGACTGAAAGAGACTTGTGGGTCTTGGTTGACCAAAAGATGAACAAGAGCCACCAATGCAATGCTGTGACTGGCAAAGCAAACCAAACTCTGGCATGCATCTACCGATGCATCTCTAGGAAAACCAGGGACATCATCCTCCCAATTTACTTGGCCTTGGTGAGGCTGCAGCTGGAGTACTGCATCCATTTTGGGCCTCCCAGTTCAGGAGGTATGTGGATAAACTTAAGAGGTTCAAAGGAGAGCCATCTGTATGATCAAAGGCCAAGAGAGCAAGCCTTGCAAGGAGAGGCTGAGGGACATAGGAGTCTTCAGCATGGAGAAGAGAAGGCTCAGGGGAGACTTGGTGGCAGCCTATAAGTATATAAGGGGTGTGAACCAGGATCTGGGAGAACAGCTGTTCACCAAAGTGCCCCAAGAGATAACAAGGTCTAATGGCCACAAACTTCCTGAAGACCACTTTAGACTGGACATAAGGAAAAACTTCTTTACAGTCTGAGTGTCCATGGTCTGAAACAGACTCTCCCCAGAGGTGGTACAAGCACCTACTCTGGATTAATTCAAAAAATGTTCGGATGCTTATCTTGCTGGGATCATTTGACCCCAGCAGACTTCTTGCCTATGACACGGGGGCTGGACTTGATGATTTCACGAGGTCCCTTCCAGTCCCTAATGTCTATGAAATCTATGAGAAGGTCAGGGTACGTATCCAGGAGATCAAGATGGGAATCAGATTAGGAAGCCAAAGGGTCAAGCAGAACATGGGGCGCAAGGGTGAGCTGGCTCAGTATCTGAGGGAACAGGCAGAGAGGGGGTAGAGGTACAAGTCAAGAGCAAAGCAGCCCAGGTAGGGGCTGAGCCCTGTTGCCTGGACACTTCCTCTTTTGGACCAGGGGTTTCTATAGGGAGAGGTGGAGTCCCTGACAAGCTACTCTGATAGAAGAAAATGGACAGTTAGACCCCGATGGAAGGTTCTGATCACCTGTGTCCTACCCAAATGAACAGCTGGAGATGTGACAGACTGGGAGGAGTAGCTGTGCTGGGCAGGCCAATTCTTTGGGTTTGAGGTCATGGCTTAACTGATCTCACACATAGAGGTGTCCACATCAGGAATATGGATTAGAACTCATGTGTATGATTTTATGGTACACATCAGGAACAGAGACAATATCAGAATCAGTACCTTTCAAAATGGAGAATTAAATGTATATAATTTAGAGCTTTTCTCTCTAAGCTTCAGCTGCCAAAGTTCTGAGGAGGCATGGCATTTACTGAAAAATTGTGTATTTACAAATGAGGTCATAATCTTGCCTCTAGTTGGCATTTAAAATGTTCTTGTCTCATGGACTTGCTGAGGTACCTCAGATATTTTCTCCATAATAACAACATGGCTTACCTATTCTGGAGGCTCCTGGATTTCCTGTATCACTTGCAATTTTCCCATTCTTGCAAATTCCGTCTCAAGTCTACCATGAAGAGCAAATTACACTTTTCTGCATGTCTGAATGGAGGCCTCCTCTATTTATCTGAATTGTGCATTTACCTGAGAAGCAAACTAGCCCTTCAAATAACTCCTTGCACTTTGACATCAATGTCTTATATTCTGTGCCTGTGTCTTTTCTTTCTGCAAACACATTCTTAATGGTATTACATTTTTTACAAGCTGCCAGACCCAAAATTAGTGTCACCTTGCTAAGTACTGCAATGAATGGGAGTTTCTATACTCCATTTTTTATGTTATAGCAATGCATCTCCATGCCATTAGTATAGGGGTTCCTGAATTATCTTGATGTTTGTTGGACTCATTTTTGTTTTCAATTTTAATGCTCCATATTCATGGTCTGGTAATTTAATTATTCATTTAAATTGGACACTGAGCTTCAGTGTCCAGTTTAAATGAAATGATAATTCTTTGCACTTCCACTGGCAAAATCCAGTCCCTCTCATTCATTTTTGCTTGATTCAACTGCATCCAAAAATTGGGGATTTTTTTTAATTAGAGAAAACCAGGATCCCTGGTTATAACAGAGATTTCCAAATCCAGAACATTTGAAGCCATGTTGCCTCCAACATTTGCTGCATAAATGGCTTTTCACACTCTCTCACTTAGCAGCCTCCTTGCCAAAGGGAAATTCTGCCCTGAGAGGAGTGTCCTGAACCCCACAGTAATTTGAAGGGCTTATGGGGTGTCATGAAAATTTCTTGAGTTTGTTTTACTGTGTGGTCTCAGTGGAGGGGAGCATCAAGCTGAGTTTGCCCCTATCATCTTTATGTTGATCTGAATTATTGTATTTGATATAGATTTATTTCTTATAAATTATAATCGATCCAGAATTACATGATCTACTTCATGCCTCAGAGGGGCTCAAAGATTAAATGGCTTTGAGAGAGGGGGGAAATTGATGATAATTAACATCTGACATGAGTTTTTTACCCTCTTTGATCATAATGAAGTTATATTTTGAAAGAAGAGATGGTAAGAATAACACCTGAAAAGCTATTTCTCACAGCAGGGGAAATTAAGCGAGAGACAGGACTTTTAGGATATTGGATTAGTAGTCTTCATGTCTGAAAGGATGCAAATATTCTCCTGGTCATAATTATATCAGGCAAGTCTTGTATTCATGCAACTTTAAATATGCATCTTTTGGAGGACAGGAAGTTATATGCATAGCATGGACTTCCTCAAGAGTCTAAAGAATGATGTACACAGGTGGCCAGATAAGAAACAATACTTGACCTTTTCTTTGGGAGCAAATTTTTATCTTTAGTTTTTCCCGGCATAGAAAAACACTGGAGTCTCTCAGCCAGTGAGATGAGTAATGGAGGCTGAGAGGAGAACTTGCAGGAGTCTTTGGCAGGAAGGTCAGGGACAGAAGCTGCTTTTTAACCTGTTGAGCTGAATAAAAACTGCATTATTGGATTTAAGATTCAGAGTAAGAACAAGTTTTTGTTCTGGTATTTCCTTTTGTTTGCTTGCATCTTACATCTCTTTCTGTATCTCAACACATGGTTACTAATTTCTTATGTTTGTTTTTATTTTTACAGTAAGTCTTTTTTGGTATATTTTATAACTTATTCTTAGGTAAAGTGTGATTTAATATTATTTGACTCGAAAGCCTGAGTCTTCATAGTTTCTACTGCCATGCACACTTAGACGGTCTTTTTTCCAGGGACAAGTCTCTCTCATATAAGCAGCCATTCCTGTAATGCAGTGTCTGCAATGCTAAAAATAATCTTGTCTCTAATCAGATATTCTCTCAAGTTCCCAAAAGAACAATTCTTATTCAGTCTCTTTACTTTAGTAATGTATTGATCTAGACTTTCTCCTCTTTTTGTACATAAAAGAGCTGTGTTTTTCAAGTTATTTGGATTCTTTTACATGCAATACTTGTCAAAGTTGGACAGTATTACACATAACTGTACACATAACACAAAATAAATTTTGGCCTTCTGCAAAGGTAAAAGTGTGATCAACCCCCAGGGTTTTTCCTCTACAATATGAAAGCAGATTGAGGATTTGATTTTATCATGTTTCTCTTGTCTCTTGGGCTGCCAGGTACCATTCAAATCATTGTATGAATGCCCTTGCTTTATATTGACCAGATATATTGCAGAGGTTGCAACACCTCCCTGACAAACTATCCTTGTATTTAGACTATATGGCTGTGCTTGAAAGGCTTATGTCATCTCACATGCCTGTCTGCTCCACTTGCTCTCAGTTTCCAACTTCTTTATCAGTTCAGATCTCAAATTCTTTCTCATTCACTACTTTACCATTTAGGGATCACTGGATTCAGGAAACACAGGCATATAATGAATGAGAAAACCAAAAAAATAAATTTTTATTGTAGGTGTGTGGGCCGGGGGCGAGCCGGGCCCGTCTTTACGCACGCGGGCTGTGGCCAGCAGCCCGGGCATGCGGGGCCGGAGAAAACCGCACAGCGGCAAGGCACGCACAGACTAGAATTAGTCACAGAGGCGTAATGGTTGATTAAAAGATTATTTACTTACACCCAAGATGGTCACGGTGTAGGCTGGACAGTTTCCGGGTGCAGCTCCGCTTAAATCCTCGTTGGAGGACTACGACAAATTCGGTTCTCAGGCCCCGGAGTTGTTAAGGCTCTGTGGGTTCGAAAATTGTGTATATAGGAAAGGGATATGTCTAGGATTGTGCTCGGCGATGGGGAGAGGCCAGAGGCTGTTTAGACCTCTGTTGCCTGCTTAAGAAATGCGTTGGGTCCGTGAGGATCCGCAGCGCTTAGAGATCTTCACGCTCTTTAAGTGATTTCTCTCCAAGTGATTTCTCTCCAACTTGGGCGGAAGCCACCCAAGCCCTTTATACAGCCAGCAAGCCAATCGCCAGCCGCCACGTATGCATATATTAGAGCTGGCCAATAATGTGGCACGAACTCTTATACAAATGGTGGGAACTCCTTTGCACCGTGCATCTCTGAGATGCAAAAGAAATGCACCATGCAAAGAAGCTACAAATTTGGCGGGAAATTCCCCGTTGCACCGGAGTTCTCTTCCGCAGCAGAGAACTCCACCATGCAAGGAAGCTGCAATTTAGCAGGAACATAATTTAGCGTTGCCAAAGCACACACAAACAAAAACTCATAACTTTGGGTTGTGACAGTAGGTAATCTCTACAGACCTTTGTCTCTCTCTTTCTTTAACTAACTAGATAACCACTCCTCAATTAAGAGAACATTTCCCAATTCTGAAAGTTTGTAATTTAGGGAGTATCTCTAAATTATAACTTTTATCATTACAATTTCCATGGTACAGGTGAAGAAATTGAGTCAAAGGGAAATTAAGTGATTTACTCTAGGTCAGAAGCAGGGAATTCCAACTCACACACTATACAACAGTTATTCAGGCATTTGATTCAGGTTTTGATTCTGATTATCATTTATTCCAAAGTGGTTTGAGAGCATTCTTTCTTTCACATTGTACACTTGGTAGGGAATTTGAAAATAACAAACTGTAACTTAGTAATAATAAACTGATTGAGAAACTTAATTTGAATTTTGTGTACACTTGAGGGCATTTATACACATGCTCTTGGAGGTGTTTGGGGGAAGGGGCACTTTCATTAGAGCGGTTCCAAGAGCCATGCTGAAAAAGTGGCAGTGGGGGAACCTTTAACTAAAGCTTTCTTGACTAGCTTTATTTAAAGCACCCCTGCTGCTGTTTTTAATCATGGGGACGCTGATACATGTGACTCTGTAGTCTACTGGAGCATGGTAATTACTACTTTCCAGCAGACACAATTAATAGAGCCTTCTCTGGTGCGCTGTAATTACATCATGTTGGAGCAACCTTGATGCATGTGAGTTTCTGCATGTTTTTCCTGCTTCAACTGGGATGAGAAACCAAAAGCTGAAATTTTGAGAAATTAAAAATACATAATACTTTGTTTATTAAATAGCAAAGCAAGCAGAGTGAGCCACAGCAGACCAGAAATCCTAGTGGGTTGGTCATATTCTGAGGATTGTGACTGTGGAGTAACATTGTCTGTGAGACCTCAGTTTCCTCTCTTGCAGAAGTTGTATATACTGAATGAGGCAAGGGAAGGAGGAAGAGAAGGGGTGCTGTCTGGGTTAAGGCAGTTGAATTTTACTGTGAAAATTTTCATTCTATCCCTGTACAAGCCTCTGAGTTCCACTGTGATGTCAGGCAAGCCATTTAAACCAAGTGGTCACTAATTGTGACTGCCTTGTTCTGGGTGTCAGACTTGCAATTGTGAGGAATGAATCTGTAAGTATTGAGCATTCACAGCTGTACCAGAAGTCAATGGAAGTTGCATTGTGAAGATAAATACTATACAGGGCTAAGTCCTCCAAAAATAGTGTCACAGATGTTTCAAACTAGAAAGCAAAATTAGTGGAAATCTTTAATCTTATTTTGCCCATGTTTCAATGACGCATGTAAAAAATAGGGATAATGCCATTCTCTGGCCTCACAGGGATTTAGTTAAGAGAAATTAGTTAATTTTAGTGATGCCCTTAGAAATTGTAGTGACAGATGCTTAGAAAAGTCCATAGAGAAACTATGTTCTCATTCCATATGAGAATTTCAAAGTTGGATTTGAATACCATTCCAGAAATAAGGCTAGTGGCCACACATTGGCCAGAAAAAAAAAAGAAGACAAACTATTGAATAGCCCGTCATTATTATCAGTTCTATGCCAGAAAAGAAGTAAGCATGCTGGTGTAACAGGGAACCCTTGCCCTGTTACTGGGAGAAGGTTAAGACAAATAAAACCTGCAAGGATCCTTTCAGAGCAGGGTTTTTGTGGCTTGAAGAGAAAAGAGCACAGGAACAAAAAATATAGCTGGAAGGAAAGGCAAAAATGCCACTAGGGAGAAGCCCAATGTGGCAAGCAGCAAAACGTGTAAGAGACAGGATACCTGCAATCACCAGCACCCCTGCCACCGGTGAATTGAAAGTAAGCAGACTGCAGCCAAAGGGAGGTCTCTGACAGGGCTGTGTGATAGGTCTAATGGGCCAGAAGGGGAGGAGGGGTTTACTACCATAAGAGATTCACCATCAGGCTGGGGGGGGCGGTGTAATTCTAGTCCTGGATGGTGTAGAAGTTGTTACATTTGTCTGGGGATTCAGGAAGGAACAGCAGAACTGCAGGCAGGGTACTGCCCTCTGAAAAAAACCAAAAACCCCCAAAACAAGCTTTATGATTCTATAAGTTTAATCCCTTAATCTTTTGAGAACTACCCATGGTACCAGTAGTGGGGTGAGAAGAAAGAAAAACAATGGAGCATCCCAGAATGCCAGAGGAGTTAAAGCTGTCCAGCAATGCAGCAGAAAACTGGAAGATTTTTAAGCAGTGCTTCACCGTATATATGATGGCCAGTGGAGCTACAGGGAAGGAAGATTCACTCAAGGTAGCTATATATATTTTTTTTTAAAATATAGCAAGCCCAGAAGCTCTGTCTCTTTATAATAGCCTACAACTGAACAGAACAGCAGAACATAAAAGCCATGGCACAGTAATAAAAAAGTTTCAGGAATATTGTATACCCAAACAAAATGAAACCTTTGAATGGTATAATTTCCACATAAGACAGCAGAAAGAATTTGAGACAATAGAGGATTTTGTCAAAGACTTCAGAGTGCTGAGCCAGACATGCAACTTTGGGGCATTTATGCACATACATTTGTATGATCTGATCTGCTGGAAATCTAGCGCACTGGAGCAGACTCAATTAATCGAGTCTGCAGAGCACGCAAACTGATGCACCTGGCACTGTGTTGCACAATGCAAGAAGTTCTTTCTTCTGAGGATTGGACAATCACCCTTGGACATCAATGGACTGATGATAACTTTTAAATTAGATACAGGGGCACAGGTCAATGTAATGCCAGAATACCTTATTCAAAAAATAGAAAAATCTGTGTACTATGAAAATAAGAGAGTGAGACTTAAAGCATATAATGGAAATATGATTGCAAGCAACAGTGTTTGTGCACTGCATGCTAGACACAAGGGTGACATAGTAAAAAATCAGTTTGTAACAGTCCCAGGAAAGCTAGTGCCAATTATGGGGTTGTGAATGTGTAAAACTCTAGGTTTGATTAAGAGAATGGATGCCACTGAGGGATTAGAAAGCAAGAACATAGAAGAGGAATTTTATGATGTGTTTCAAAGCATAGGGAAACTGTCAATTGAGTAAAAAATAGGATTAAGAGAATCAAATACCCCCACCATCTATGCTTCAACAAATGTTCCCCTTGTACTAAGGGAGAAACTGAAATAGGAATAAGAGAGATTAGTTAGCATGGACATAAAAGAAGAAGTAGAGCAACCAACTGCTTGGGTTCATTCACTGGTTATAATAGAAAAACAAAAAGATGGATTCTTGAGATCGTGTCTAGACCCTAAGCAAATGAACAGGTACATCAAAAGGGAGCATTTTCCCTTTCCCACCAGAAAGATATTTTTGGCAACGTGGCAGAAGTCAAATACTTCTCCACCTTGGATGCCTCTTCTGGGCTTCGGCAAGTTTCCCCTAGAAAAGAATAGCACTAGATTATGTACCTTCAATACACGCTTCAGAAGATATTACTTTTGTAGGCTTCCTTTTGAAATATGTTCTACATCTGAAGTATTTCACAGAATGGTGCAACAATTTTTTTAAGGTCTTGCTGGAACTATGGTTTATATTGATGTTTAGGGCAATACTATGGAAGAATGTGACTTGAGCCTAAGAAAGACACTAGAAAGAACTTACAGAGCAGGTTTGAAACTGAACAAACAAAAATGCAAATTCAGGATAAAAAATAAATAACATATCTAGGAGAAAAAGCTCTGTGAGAAAGGTATGCAAATCGATCCTGCAAGGCTTAAAGGCATTACAAACATGCTACCTCCCTATAGATTCATAGATTCATAGATGTTAGGGTTGGAAGGGACCTCAATAGATCATCGAGTCCGACCCCCTGCATAGGCAGGAAAGAGTGCTGGGTTTAGTTGACCCCAGCTAGATGCCTATCTAACCTCCTCTTGAAGACCCCCAGGGTAGGGGAGAGCACCACCTCCCTTGGGCCACTCTAACTGTGAAGAAGTTCTTCCTAATGTCCAGTCTAAATCTGCTCTCTGCTAGCTTATGGCCATTATTTCTTGTAACCCCCGGGGGTGCCTTGGTGAATAAATACTCACCAATTCCCTTAAACATACGAGTGGCCCTTCTCTCGACCCTCTCCAGGTTATCTACATCACTCTTGAAGTGCGGCGCCCAGAATTGCACGCAGTACTCCAACTGTGGTCTGACCAGCGCCCGATAGAGAGGAAGTATCACCTCCTTGGTTCTGCTTGTCATGCATCTGCTGATGCATGATAAACTGCCATTAGCTTTTCTGATGACTTCGTCACACTGACGACTCGTATTCATCTTGAAGTCCACTAGGACTCCAAGATCCCTTTCTGATTCCGTGCCTCCAAGCAGGTCATTTCCTAGGCAGTAGGTACGCTGAACATTTTTCCTCCCTAGGTGCAGCACTTTTCATTTCTCCTCGTTGAATTGCATTCTGTTGTTTTCCGCCCATATGTCCAACCTGTCCAGGTCTGCTTGTAGTTGTTCCCTGCCCTCTGGTGTGTTCACTTCTCCCCACAGTTTTGTGTCATCCCCAAACTTGGACAGAGTACACTTCACTCCTTCGTCCAAGTCACTGATGAAGACATTGAAGAGGATCGGTCCAAGGACCGAGCCCTGCGGGACCCCACTGCCCACACCCTTCCAGGTCATTACCGACCCATCCACTACGACTCTCTGGGTATGACCCTCTAGCCAATTCACCACCCACCGGCCTGTGTAGTCATCCAAGTCACAGCCTCTTAACTTGTTCACCAGTATGGGGTGGGATACCGTATCGAAGGCCTTCCTGAAGTCTAAGTAAACGACGTCAACCCCTACTCCTGCATCCAGGTATTTTGTAACCTGGTCATAAAAAGAGACTAGATTAGTTAGGCATCATCTACCTGCTATGAACCCGTGCTGGTTTCCCCTCAGCATAATTTCTCCTGCCGGGCTCTTGCAAATGTGAGGCTTGATAATTTTTTCAAAGACTTTGCCTAGGATGGAAGTGAGACTGACTGGCCTATAGTTGCCCGGGTCCTCCTTCCTCCCCTTCTTGAAAATGGGGACCATGTTGGCCCTTTTCCAGTCCTCCAGGACCTGGCCCGTGCGCCACAAGTGTTCAAATATTCCCACCAGTGGCTGTGCAATGACATCAGCCAGTGCCTTCAGTACCCTCAGATGGAGCTCATCCGGGCCTGCTGACTTAAACACATCCAGTTCCTCCAAGTGCCTCTGCACCATCTCAGGGTCTACACTTGGTAGTCTGGCGCCCTGCTCCTGCCTCTCTACTATCCCAGTGAGAGACTTGTCTTGCCCCTCGCTTAGGAACACTGAGGCAAAGAACTCATTGAGGAGTGCAGCCTTGCCCCCCCTGTCTGTCACCAATTGCTTATGCCCATAACATGAGGAAGGAGTGGAAAGATTACTGGGAATGATCAATTTTGTAAGGAAATATCTACCTAACTTAGCAGAGCAGACCAAACACCTTAGATCACTCCTACAAAAGAATGCTCAGTGGACATGGAAACATGAAGATGAAGCTGAATTTAAAAACTTGAAGGAAAAAGTCAATAAAGCTCTGGTACTAAAGTACTATGACCCTAAAAGACCCATTAAATTGTCAAAAGATATTCTAAGGAAGGCATTGGAACAGCCTTGCTTCAAAAACATGGAGCTGGAGATTGGTAGCACATGCCTTTATGTTTAGCTCTGATATATGACTCTAAGAAATTTCATATATTCATCTATGGAAAGCCTGTGATAGCTGAAACTGATCATAATCCTTTGGTAACTATAGCAAAAAAAGGTTTATCGGATATGCCATGCAGACTACAGAGACTTTTCTTTCAACTACAAATGTATGATTTAGAAATCCAAAACTCTAGAACTCTTGGTTCAGAGATGATACCTTTTATTAGATGAATTAAGAAATAAAAAAAAAAATCTTTTCTTGCAAGCTTTCGGGCACACATACCCTTCCTCAGGCTCAGGGAAAATTAAAGATGGTAAAAAGTTCCCAGAGGTAGAAAATAAACTTCATTTTTGAACTGAGGGAGCTGAAGATGGAAGTATGTCCATATGGAAGTAGTTCAGGTCAGGAAATAACCTGGAGGGGCAGTTAAGATCAGGAAAGGTGTGGGTGGGATGGGGAGAGATGCTGGAGGGGCAGCACCCAACAAAGAAACTTAGATGGGGGGGGGGAGGGAGGGATTTAAACCTGGCATACTAATTCCCTGACATAGGGGTGAAGACGAGGGACATATCCATGTAGGAGCTGTACAGGTGCATGATCCCTCACCTACTATCTGCCTGAGAGGGATGCAGGGTGGTGGAAGAGGAGGATGTGTGGTAGGAGGCATCACCATGTAGCAAAACCCTCAGTTTTTCTTTATTTTTCTTTTAAAATGCATTCCCTCCCCTTCCCCAACCATTTCTGACTTTTTCTCTCCCTCTCTATTCCCTGGATAAGTATAAGTAAGCTAAGATGTAAGATAAGCTTTAACATTTTATTTTAGGTAGTAAGTTTTATTTTTCTTTCCATGAGAACATCTTTGTGAGTTGCTTTTTGATGTGCAGATAAGGCAGCATTCCTTCTCTGGTGGTGTCAAGTGGCAGAAAGGCAAGGAGGTACAGAAATCTTTCTTGTTGTTCAGCAATGAAGTTTAAATCCAAAAATCAGCTCAAATTTGGAATCTTCCATGTTTCAGGGAATTATTTGGTAGCCATGTTGGTCTGAGAAAAAGAAGATATGCAAAACTCTAGAACTCTTGGTTCAGAGATACCTTTTATTAGCCCAACTAAGATTTCTTTATTAGACCAACTTTTTTTGTGATTTCTTAGTTAGTCTAATAAAAGGTATCATCTCTGAATCAAGAGTTCTAGAGTTTTGCATTTCTTTTTTTTCTCAGACCAATACAGCTACCAAATACATCCCTGAATGTGTGATTTAGACATACAGTACATGCCAGAAGAACATCTACTTATTGCAGATACATTGTCCAGAGCATATGACACAATGTAAAATGACAGAATTCCAGACTCAGACATAGTATATGTTAATCTGATTAAAAGAGTAATTCCTGTCACATATAAAATGTGGGCACTAATTGTAGAAGCTACTGCTCAGGACATCACATTGCAAAAACTGAAAACAGCTATTTGTGCTACTTCGCCTGGAAAACATATACTGAGGCCCTATTCTCAGTTCAAGGAAGAGCTGTTAGTAGTGGATGGCATTTTGTTCAAAGGCTCACAACTTCTTGTTCTAGTAGTGCTAAAGAAAGGCATGTTAAACAGAATACATGAGGGGCATCTAGGCATTGAAAATGCAAAAGAAAAGCAAGGGGTGCTCCATATTGGCCCAACATAAATAATGACATAGAAGATACTGTAAAGGCTTGTACAACATGCCTAAAGTACAGATCAACACAAAGAAAAGATGCCATGATGATCATGGAGTAGTCCATAGCTGTGTTGTATCAAGTGGGAATTGATGTAGTCATACATGCAGGAAAAAAATATGTATTAGTGCTGGATTATTATTCTCACTATCCTGAAACTGCATTGCTTGAAAGCACAACATCAAACCATGTCATAACTCACATCAAATCGATTTTTGCTAGACATGGGATTCCACAAATTGTGAGAACAGACAACAGACCTCAATTCAACTGTCTTGAGTTTAATGAGTTTGCAAACAAATATGGATGCTTTCACAACACTTCAAGTCCTAAATACCCACAAACCAATGGTCTTGTGGAAAATGGAGTACAAATAATGATGACATTATTGAAAAGAGCTACAGAGTCACACACCAATGTTTACTTGTCCATTTTAAACTACAGGGTAACACCCATGGAACATGGATTGTCCCCAGAAGAAATACTGTTTAACAGGAAACTCAAAACCATGCTGCCGAATCTTGTGGATGATGATCATCAGTATGAAAAGCAAGATGTGAAAACAAAACAAAACAAAAAAGACAAACTGAAAAAAATGGTACTATGACAGGGGTTCCAGAGAGTTACCACAACAGCACAACAAATATATGGTGCTTAATTCAGATGGATAAACAAGGGGAAAAAAGCACCAGTTTCCCATCAAGTAGCTCCCAGAGCCTATAAAGTAGTCAACCCAGAAGGATAGGTATTAAGAAGGAACAGAAGACACTTGAAGCTCATAAAGGGGAGAAAAGAAGAAGCATCACGAGAATCATCAAAGGAAATACAGCTAACATCAAGGCAACAAGAAATGATAGAGGAGATTGAAAGTGATGCAGAAGTAGAGACATCTGAACAAGGGAACCAAACAAGAATTGAATCAATAAGGATTGAAAATGCAAAGAAACTGAGAAGATCACTTAGAGTTAAAAAGCCAGCACAAATAAGAGACCTGTTAAAATGTTCTTTAACTATGGATTGAACTAAACTGCCAATATTAGTATTATATGGGGATGCGTTACATGTAAAGGGGGAAGATATGTGGATACTAGAGCCGGCCCACAATTTTATGAGGCCCCCTGCAGGAAATAGTTTTGGGGCTCTATGGAGAAGCTGTGGCAGATTGAAAGCCGTGAGGCATGGATGCAGTTATGGGGGGGGAGGTTGGAGGGTGCAGTTAAAGCCCTAAGGCAATTTAGAATCAGTTGAACCATATTTGGATCATACTTGGCTATAGCTGAATCTTGTTAAGCTTGGGTGGATTTTGCTGTTAAAGCAAAATAAGCCTGGATCAAGACAGCACAGCAAAAACACCAGTCTAGGGGTCTGGGCACCTTCTACAGGAATATTCTCCCATCAAAGCATAGCGGAAGAGACACGAGTGGGGCAGGAGAGAATCTGGAGTGGAGCAGGCTAACCAAGCCCCAGGGGCACTGCTTCTACCCACTGTGAATGACCCTGCCACAGCTGGGAAATATACTACATTTTTATGCAATTAAATCTTATCATAATGAACAGTAAATTATGGTAAGCCTGTATAGGTATTTCCTAAAGGGTGTTTCTTAACTGAATTTAACTTCAGCTTTAATGTTTTCTAGCATATTGGATACATGTCTTTCCATACATAATTGCAATGTACCTACATTAGCAATAAATTCTAGTGGTTCCTTGTTCCTTTAGTACCACTTTGAAACCGTTGTTACTATTTTTTTTAATGTTAGTTTAAAAGCTATCCTCTGCTTTCTGAGTTTAAGTGCAGCTCATATCTTCCAGATTAATTTCTAAGAGGTCTCAGGGTAAAGCTTCAGTGATCTGCCCTTTGAATCAGAAGACTGAGGCAGCCTATCACACAGAAAATTCAGTTTCTGTTTCTCAATATCTTTTTAGTATTCCTAATAATGCAGTGGAGAAAAAGATGTTGACACTTTTAAACCTTATTGCTAGTTTTCAAATCTACAGATCTCTTTTTAATACAGCTTTGTGCTTATCTGGATGGTCATAACCTTCTGATCAGCCTTTCTATTAATTCTACCAAATGAACTTTACAGCCCTTGCTTTCACTGCAGCCTTTCTTTAACAAACATTTTATAATAGCAGTAAAAGACATTTTCTCATCATATGGGCCAGATACGGTAAAGGAGATAGGCACTACACATTAGCCATTGTAGTGCCTACATTTTAGGTGCCAGATCTACAAAGTACAATCTAAAACCCAGTGTTAAGCCTATAGACTTCTTATACAGTATGATGGGAGAGCAGGATGCCTCATGATAAACTAAGTCCTGTGGGAGCATATTCACTTCCTCTGTAAAAAGTTATTTCACTTTTTTAGCCAAGAATGCAAAATATATGGGACTGGCAAGAATCTGTAGGGACCAGAAAGTGTCCAGACAGGAGAGAATCTGCCCTACTGATTAAGGTAGTTGCCAGGGAGAGTGTGTTCAGGATTTCAGTTCCTGCTCCCTGGAGGTTATGCATTTTACATAAAAAGTTATTACAAGAAACTCAGAAATAATCCTGGGAAGAGCGACTAGAAGCCAAGAGATCTCATTTCCAACTGAATGACGTACCCACTAGGATAGGCTTCAAATTCAGAGTTATGCTGCTTATTGATAACCTTTATTCCTGGCCCCTCAAGAAACTTGTATTTAGTAGCTATACAATTGGCTCAACAGCTTGAATAGGAGGTATGGAAAGTTGTATTCCTTCCCCAAACCTGCAGACTTCTGCTATGCATGGTAAAAATGTAGGAGAACAGAGTCATATAGGGTACATATAGACATTCAGGAAGAAGAACGGATTAAAGTTATGTGGCTTATTTTGAATGACTTATGGTTCAACTGGGTATGCACCGTACAGCCATTTGACTTTGAGGGAGGAAGCACGCAAGCAGCCTGCACTGGCAGGGTCCCACAGAAGAGGGGTGCTTGTGCACACATCCCAGCATGTCCTGTGAACTCTGGGCTTCCGGAGATTGCCAAATGCAGCTAAGCACTTGAGATACCCCTGATTGTCTAGCTGCCATGGGGAATGATGCCTCCAATCTGCACCCCTTCAAATTGGCCTGCCCAGAGGCTTCCAGAAGATACCTGGAGTGAGTACCATCTCTTATTAACTGCCTGTCTATCATTTTCTCTTCCTAGCACCGCATGCGCTGCCACTTCCTGGCATGCACACTGAAGCCCATGGACCCAGGGCCTGGGAGCACCCCCCAGATGAGTAGGGCTGGAGGGCTTTGTGGGGTGTAGTCTGGGCAAGGGACTTCCTGACTCAGATTCCTCTGGCCCCATTAAGTGGCTGGGGCTGCCCACAACCTTGGCTGGGTGGACACTTTCCTCCTGTGGGAGAGACATCTGGATGCAAAGGAAGGCAGCGTGAGGAGGAGATGTGCCTCAGCTTCAAGTTCTCAGTTGCTAAACTTTAACTGTATTTAATAAAACCCACTGAACATGGAATTGATCCCTCTTCCCATAGATGAAAATGAACAAACCTTGGGAGGGGGCTGGAGGAGGGGGAAGGGATAGTTCAGGTCAGGAAATAACCTGGAGGGGCAGTTAAGATCAGGAAAGGTGTGGGTGGGATGGGGGGAGATGCTGGAGGGGCAGCACCCAACACAGAAACTTAGATGTGGGGGGGGTGGGGAGGGAGGGATTTAAACCTGTCATACTAATCCCCTGACATGGGGGTGAAGACGAGGGACATATCCATGTAGGAGCTGTACAGGTGCATGATCCCTCACCTACTATCTGCCTGAGAGGGATGCAGGGTGTTGGAAGAGGAGGGTGTGGGGTAGGAGTCATCACCATGTAGCAAAACCTTCAGTTTTTCTTTATTTTTCTTTTAAAATGCATTCCCTCCCCTTCCCCAACCATTTCTGACTTTTTCTCTCCCTCTCTATTCCCTAGATAAGTATAAGTAAGCTAAGATGTAAGATAAGCTTTAACATTTTATTTTAGGTAGTAAGTTTTATTTTTCTTTCCCTCCTTGCAAATAAGTGACCTGCTATTTTGATATAGATACCCACTGTTTTATAAGTGATAATTATTATGTTTTGTATTGATTTTTTTTGTACTGCTTTTATTTTGTGTGATTACTGTTTTAGGTCTATATATGTAAGCTAGCATAAGTCAAGTCAAGTTTCCATCTTGTAATGTCAAGACTCCATCCTGTCCCCAGGCCTGGTTGTGTAACCCATGACTCATACCCTCCTATGTAACTTGGTTCCTGAATCAATGGGGATGAATGAGGGTGCTTGAGAGACAATGGCAGTAGGTCGAAAAATAGCTCCCCCTGAATGACCAAACCACCAACACCAATACCTGGACCAACGACCCAGCCCTTGGAACCACCCTCACCATTCAAGAAACAAAAGATGAGGCAACCCACCATTGTGCCAAGGCTGCACATGCTCAGCTCAGTAAGAACATCTGGAACAGTACTGACCTTGCCTGGACAGGCCCTCCCCAGAGGAGATCAGAGGTAGTCTGCCCATAAAAATGGGTAGTGAAGACTGACTCCTTGGGACGCACTCTCCATCTCGACCAGCACCATGCCACACCACCTATCTACCCAGTGGCCCTGCCGGCGACCCCCGCTCTGGACAACACCTACTGGACAAGGACACCTTTCCAGCTTGGATCGGTAGCTATCACCCCCCACCCCATTTTCAACCAAGGACTTGGACTTTGCTTCTCTTCCCTACCTGGACTCCAACAACCCTTCCACTAAGTCTCTTTCTCCTGCTGCCATTGTGAGTGCTTGTGTGTGTGTGTGTGTGTGTGTGTGTGTGTGTGAACCAATAACTTCATGGGGGTATGGAGTGTGTTGTCTGTTTAATAAACCTGTTATTTTGAAACCCCGAGTTGCGTTTTTGTCTGTTTCCTGACTCTTTTCTCCTTGCCACCACTTATCTGCCCCCCCACCCCCTAGTCTCTAAGCTGTCTGCCTGTTTTCAGTCCCAGGCTCCCAGGTTTCTGCCTCCCTCTCTCTTTCCTGACTGTCTCTTCCTTTCCACCACTTATCTGCCCCCCCCCAAAAAAAAATCTCAGATGTCTGCCTCAGTTTCCAGCCCCAGTCTACCTTAAGTAACCACAAACCTAAATTCATCAGCCAGCTCCTCTCTCTAGTCCACCAGTTCTAATTTTAGTTCTGGCAACTTTCACTCCCTACACTTCAACTCTCTCTCTCTCACCTTAACCTTCCCCCAATATCCCAGGTACCCCAAGCACATGTGTGTGAACTGGTGAGTGTGTGTGTGTGTGTGTGTATATATATATATATGTCATTTTGTGTATGATATATGAATTAGTAATCTGTATATGTGTACTGAGTGTGCGGGTATGGACAATTGATTTTTGTTTAACTTTTGGGGTGTATAGTGTATGTGCTTGAATTGGTGATAGGTATGCACGTGCCTAGGCTAGTTTGGATGTGCATGTGCCTGAGTTGGTAGTGTGTGTGTGTGTGTGTGTATGCATCCAATTGATTTGTGTGTTTGTATATGTGCAATTGTGTCACCCCCTCCTGTCTAACAGCGCAATATTGAGATCCTGAGAGTCGGTCTGACCCCACAGGGCAACAACCATACCAGAAGCCACAGGCTCCTCCACTCTTCTGAGGGACCCTGGGTTCCAGTCTCCCTCTGCAGGAACAACTTACCCTATAACCTCCCCACCTCCCCACTCACTGGTTGGCCAACCCTGGAAGTACCTGACATGGACTGCAGCTACCACTCCTTGTCAGTCTGAGCTGGCAATCACTCATCTCCTTTCAGGGTTACACTGCCCCTCTGCCTCAAGGACTCAGGCTTATATCTCCTGGGCTCTTCCCCTTCTGATCAGGTTCAGCTTACTGCTGTTTCTCTGGCCAAACTGTAGTAGTGCCTTGCCACCTAATCAGGACTCTGCCCTACTGTCCTATTGCTAGGCAGATAGCCCCACAATAAACAGTTGCAGCCTATGGGTCTCTGGCTTCTTACTCCCCTGCAGGCAGCTCAAGATTTGCTGTCTTCCCCCACCTGGAGACATACCTGTTGTGGTTTTTCCCTTAAAGTAAGAGGAGGCCCTGGCTCCCTGTTATACCTTGGCCATGCATGGGGTTCATCTCACACTCTAAGACTTGACCAGCAGGTGCCTATCCCTGCTGTGGCTGGAGTGCTCCCCTGCACCAAGAACAGTATCAGGGTTGCATGGAGTGGACCAGCTTCCCCACAGATTCTCCGCATGGCAGATGGAGGAATTGGAACCCAGACTCTAATGCCAGCTGCTGTCCCAGCAACAGACAAGCATGGCATCCTGTGTTCATGGGATGAATTCCAGGGCTGGGGAAAGAAGGCTTACCCTGGGGACGAGGGTGGTGTTTGGGATGGCCCTGCCCTCAGGCCCTAGGTATCCGAGTCCCTTTCCCTTTGTCAGTCCCTGCTTACTGGAACTAGTTTTAACTCCTTTGAGCCTATAAAGTAGGCTTCAGTAGGTGGGGTCTGACAAAGGGAAAGGGACTGGAGTCACCTCTGGAAACTGGAGCACCTCATCATCTGGGGCTGTTCCCCAACCCCAAGACAATGAAGGGAAAGGGATAAGGGTATCCCTGGGGCCCTTTATATTTTCTCAGCTGCCAAGTAACTGGACCCCTTGTTGCACTTCTGCTTCCAGGGTTGACTCCCCTTGGGGGGCAAGGGGAGCAAGCTGCCCTTGCTCCCAATTTGGATGCCATGGGGGTAAGTGTCCCCTACCTTTAGTCCAGGGGTCCCACCCACAGGACTCTGGTTCCTCTCACCCCAAGGAAGATTCCCCAGAGTGAAACATGACATGCCAATGGGGGCTGTGTAAGCAGCCTCTCCTACCACACCTGGCTCAGAGGACCATGGAGTCTCCCTGGGAGGCAAAGCTGTAACTATTTGAGACTGTCATAGGTGGCCACAAGTGGTCCAGGACTTTGTCCATGAGCTCCTTCTCCTGGCATTGGGAGTCTGCCAGGTCTCCTGAGGTGCTACTAGCCTCCTCAAAACAGCTGGTAGCCATCTCAAGCCCCCAACATCTCAGCAGCCCCTAGCCTGAGGATGCCTCCTTCTCCACCTCTGCAGTCTCTCCTTATGCCAGTGCCTTAGCTGTCAGCACCAGGAGTCTGTAGTGCTTGCCCAATGCTCAGATACAGCTACCAGGGTCTGTAGCAAAACTTCCTTGCTCCTTCATCAATGCCTCCCCTGGGCATATCTCATGTGCAGAGGGCTGTCCTTGAGCCGCCTACTTTCATCTTCCATGCCCCACCTCCTGGTACAGGTGCTGTCTCTGCAATTAGACAGGGGAAATACTGCACCTTTGTGTAATGTAACAAACTTTGTTCATATAATGGGGTAAAAATGAAGAAGTTTTGGCCTGATGTTTCATAGTTTCATAGTGCTTAAGGTTGGAAGGGACCTAAACAGATCATCAGGTCTGACCCCCTGCCCTGGGCAGGAACATGTGCTGGGGTCATAACACCCCAGCCAAATATCTATCCAGCCTCCTCTTGAAGACCCCCAAGGTAGGAGAGAGTACCACCTCATTTGGGAGCCCATTCCAGAGTCTGGCAGCCCTAACATGATGGGACTAATGCAGAGACAGAACATTAGTGATAGTAAGTCTTCTGTCTTGCCTGTTACCCACTGGATTTGGGAGAATCAGCTGTCCGCCCAGGACACTTCATATTAGATTTCTGGTTGTTATCTGGGTGGACAGCAGACTCAGGAGCCTGAGAGGAGTGCTTAGGAAGAAGGGAGTGGGTTCCTCCCCAGGAACTGAATTGGGTGCTTTCTCTGTTCACTCTGAGCAGCTAGATCATGTGCTGCCCTTGGCTGCCATGGTGTATTCCTCTACTAAAAAAATTCTTAGGGGGAGAATTCTGGGTTTGTGTCAGGGACCCATTGTCCAGGAAGAGTACAAGGATGTAGGGGAAAGTGTGTTCAGGGGTTGAGTGTTCAGTACGCATTGACAGGTAGTACCATAAGACTTGGAGTCACCTCAGTCCCATGGACTTTCCCTTGGGATTGTGGGCTGGACTACTTGAGTACCACCTACAAGTGGCACAAGTGCTCAGGTGCTGGGAGTGACCCTGGATCCTTAGCCAGATCAGTTGCAAATATTGTCCCCCATAGGATTTCTGCCTTCTCAACAGTACTTGTCTTGGGAAGGGATGGAGGGAGATTGGCAGAGGGGGATTCCTTCCTGGTTCCTGATATAATGTGACTCTGATACTTTTAAGAACTGCTTGTTTTCATATGTCCCTGATGTCACTGTGCTATCTGCCACCCAACCCCATAGTACTTCTGAGCAGGGTGGGACATGGAACCCCAACACTTGTCATTGATGTAGAGTTGAGCTGTACCTTTTCAGGAGTCTGGCTTTGGTCTCTCAATCCCAGATTCATTGACAAAATCAGGAAGATGGATGGGCACAGGTTCTGTGGGTGCTGTGCAGCTCCCTGTGCTGGGACCAGTGGGACTGGTGGGCAGTCCAGGCATCTGTGAGGGGACTACCAAGGAGAAGTTGGACAAGTGAGAGTGGGACACCTGTGGCACTGATACAGGAAATGGTGTTCCTTGGCACATGTGTTTTCCCACATTCATTAGGGTCAAGAACAAGGAGAAAAGGCAATGATTGCATTGGGGGTACCCACAAGGTGGATGGCATGATGTTGGGGTCCAGGTCCTGGGTCTCAATGACAGTGATGGTGGAGGTGTCCACTGTGGTCCCCCCCGCAAAGTACATGAACTTAGGGCCCAAGATGAGGTCAAGGGAACTATACTCCATCTCCAGCTGCATCTCCAGCTCTGGTTCCCCTTAGATACTGGGGACCATTGGCAACAAGCCAGGGTCCTTGAAGACCACCAGCAGCACACTTTGTGGTGGTGCCAAAGATATACAAGGTGGAGGTAGCCCTATCAGTGGCAAGAAAATGGGACAGCTACTTATACAAGGGTACAGTGTGCCTCTTGCCACCAGATGTCTTCTTAGCATTGTGGATGCATTTGTCCTGCACCTTCATCCACTTTGTCTTTGCCTAGCACTGTACCCCATCCCTGTCATAGTTCCATGCCCACATCTGTTCAACAATATGCTTAAATACTGTTGGTGAGGGAACTTCTCCTGGGTTTACCCATATGGAAATGATATCCCTCAGCTCCACAAGCACCCAGTTGTTTGCCCAGTGTTGGGTACCCCAGGAGGATAGAACAAGCTCTGCCATGATGTGTGGTGGTGCTCATGCGGTATTGGTGTCCATGGGTGGGTGCAGTTGTTGCCTCAAGGATGTAGATGGTGCACATGGCTCTCTTTCTTACTCCAACAGGGTGTGGCCCCTGCTCCATAGTGACTACAGTTTCATTGGTCAGGCCACCCCCATGTCTTAAAGCTTTCCAGGGGCTTCACCTGGTGCCCCCCAATAGACTGGGCCTGCCCCATCACTAGCTTCAAACTTTCTATGGACTTCTATCTGGCAACCCTGAGGTGGCTGGCCATTATCCACCTGTCTGCCTCAGCTCAAATTCTTATTTCTCCTCTGGGGACAAGTACTTCAGGAACTTGTACCTGCTAGCCAAAAAACGTTGCCAGTACCTGGGGTTGACATGGCTTGGGTACCAGCTGACAGCAGCTGAGTCCTGGAGGCAACAGGGTCACCTCCATGTCAGTCTAATCCTGAGGTTCTCTCCCCTCCCCTGCCAGAACTGAACATCCCTCACTGGTTCCTGCTTGCATCAGCTGGATCCATTTCAGGGTCTGGGTTGTGGGGTGCTTGGGTCTGGCATTTGAAATGTGGGGTCTGTGGGGTTGGGCCTGAATCCTGGAATATAGGGTCCCTGCTTCACTATGTGAATGCTTAGGTTCAGGGCTGTGGCACTATGCCTCAGTCTTGGGGTTCTCCTAGCTTCAGTGTTTGGGTCTGTGTGTAAGTCATGGGGTATTTTGTGATGGGGTCTTGGGTGTTTGAGGGCATGGTCTGGGGGCTCTGGTTCCCAAGGGCCTGGGTATGTGCAGGGGACACTGTTGCCTTGGTCTCTCATGCCTGTCTGTGGCTTGCAATGGGAGGCAGGGAAGAGTTGGGCTCCTGCAGTCTGGGGGAGAACTGGAATTTGCTGGGTTCTCAGCTACAGCAGCCAAGTGTAGGCTGAGTTTCAGCATGCCTGCCTTTAAGGGAGGAGGCAAAAAACATGCTGGGGTGCCAGAGGACAGTGGGTTAACTTGAATTGATGGGGGAACAGAACAGCTCACCTGCCCCCTATCAATCTCTACTTATGTAGCAAACTTACTGATGCAGCCCAGCATGTCTAGGCTTGGAGAATCCTCTTCATGATTGGTGGAGCCCATCCACCAATCAGGTAACTGTTGGGAGGGACTTGTCCCACCACTGCTTGGGGCAAAGAGAAAAAATAAAAAAAAACAAAGAAACCTCGTACCTGGTTCAAGACTGTACTCTGCTGCCCCAGAAGAACTTCAGGGTTGGAGCCTCCCAAAGAGAATAAAAGACACTGTGTGCCCAGCACATGGGAGACCCATCAGGGACAGAGAAGAGAAGAGTGGGGCTTATAAGAGCTGAGGAGACCTGCTCAGCAGGGTGAAGCAGTAGCCTGGAAAAGCCCCTGAAGTCTTCCATCTGCATGGAACGGCAGATGGCTCCAGTGACTAGGTTCTTGGTATGCAGCACAGTGCACGGTGTCCAAACCCTGGGAGCTGCATAAGGCAGCTCAGTACTGCAAACTCTGGCATGTGGCCAGAGACACAGTGCACAGGCCAGTGCACAGAGCAGGATATTTGGAGGCCCTTGGGTGGCTCAGGTCCCCAACCCCCAGCACGAGGCTGGGAGCTTGGTGCAGGAGGCACTGCATGGAGGGTCCAGGAGTAGACAGAGCCAGGTACTGCATGAGGCAGCCTGGGCCTCCAACCCATAGCAAAAGGTTGAGTCCAGAGAGCCAGACAATGCTCAGGATACTGAGCCAGTGGGCAGGGCCAAGCCAGAGGCCCCAGAATCCCTGCATAGTGGAGCCCAACCACAGGCAAGAGAGCAGCTTGACACAGAGGATGAGGGCCACCCTCCAGGCCTGGGAACTGTGAGTTGCAGGGAAAAAGGATTCCCACAGGGGAAAGAGATTCCCTCTTGGTTAGTTAAAGACTCCTGAAAATGGAGGTCCCATTGGGAAGGCCCCCCTGAAGTTACCAGCTTTCTTGAAGGGTTTGGGAAAAAGCCCAAGGGACATTGGGGTTTCCCCTTGGGATTAAATTTATCTTTGAGGTTCTTGCACTGTAAGTGGTATGATGTCTTGGTGTGCCTTCTATTTTGTGAATTCTCATGTTTGTAAATTAGTAGATGAGTAGAGTCTTAAATTTATATCTTTGACTAGGACTCTGCTGGAACCCCCTTTTGCTATTATTCACCTTTGTTTGTTTGTTTTTTTTATTGTGGCTTATTTATTGTTTATCTATACTTACCTATAGTTTATCTGTTAGTTATCTCTGTTTATTTTGGGGTTTACCTGTTTCAGATCAGATACTTATCTGTGACTTACCTGTATCTGGGGCACTGGAATAAGGTTTTATAGCATTTACCCACAGGGTATTGTTTATGTTATTTCCCTGGATACCATGTATATATATTGTACATATGTTTATATCTATGTTTCTTTTCCTTGTGATGAGTTAATGTAAATAAATGTGTATATAGTTAAGTTTCTTAACTGTCCTGGCCTGGTTCTATAGGGATGGAGGAAAACTGAGTGGTCTGCAGTTCCCCCCCAGCACAACTGCCAGCTAACAATTCCCTTCAATTGGAGAAGGGGAGTATATACCTGAGTACACCTGAGCTACACTTAATACACTTCAGGTGCAACCTAGGTTTAAGTTGTGTATGACACTTTTAATCCAACCTAGACATTTTGAATGCCTGTATACTAAAGCATTTAGATTGAGCTATGTTCACTTACACTGATCCAAATATAATGCCTGTATGTATCCATAAAATCTCACTTCATATCTAAAACAGTATGTCCCTACATCTCTTTTCCCATTACAGCTTTCCTTTTTTCCTTCTCCATCTATTTTACTGCTGAATCCAGAGGTATTTGGTCTATTCTTTCCAGCAACCCTGTGAACAGTTTTTCCAGCACCCAAGGAAAAGTTGACAACTAGGATGGATTGTGCTGCAAAGTCCTATATAATTTGCATCTTTCAAGTGGCCTTTAATACTGTATGTATTTAACACTAAAGAATTTGGTTTGTTTTCAGTACATTAGGCTTATCAACCTTAGTATTTTCCTTCTGTTGTTACTCCTGTTAATAGAATTTATAATTTCATATAGATTAAACAACAGTGAAATTAGTGAGACCTATAAGAACTCAGTGAACTTCACTATCTTGTCTGTAATTCTTCCCTTCCCCCAAACATAGGACACCTATAAAAGCAGTGAAAGAGCAATCTTAACAGGATACATTTCAGTGCATTTCTTGGAAGACTGGGCTTTTATCTTTTATATAATCTGAGTTTGCCACTTCTATGCATTTCTGTGAAATAGCTCTACTAAATACACAGTCATGCGTTGTTTTTTTTTAAAGCACATTCAAGCCATTAAAATATACCAATTGCTTTCAAATATTTTTAAATTGCTTTCAAATTCATGAGGTATAATCTTTTAAAACTACTATATTTCATTCTAAGCATGATACTGTATGTATTAATAGACTACATTAACAGAATGGTTAATGGTATCTTCTATTATTTATTATTCTCTAGTTAGATTAAACCATGTTAATATGCACAAGATTCAGTTTACTAAGGCATTGTGCAAATAACCTGTGATGGGGCTTATATACTCCAAACAGCTACATCTTGGAAAGAGTTAATTAAGGGCCTGTCCCCACCTGTAACTAGTCAGCCCCTTAGAAAGCATTGCTTTTAAAAATTGGAAAAGGTAGTAATTAGAGAGGATTTGCAACGATGGCATGAAGAGAAAGATTGCCAAGAAAGATGGCAGGAAATGGACTAGAGAACCAGTGACATCTAGGAAGGAATAGCTTTGTTTATTAATATATCCTAAAGAAGAGAATCTTTCTATGTTCCTCTACCTCTGTTTTCTTGTGAAAGTGGTAGTTGTAGCTCTCAAAGTAAAGGAGCCCAAGACTGTGGAGAGAACCAAGGTGCTGGACCAAGGTTCTGGTCTTTCAGATATATTTTAAACTTCTATTAGCTTAAAAAGGGCCAGACCCTAAACTAAACAGACAGAAAGGATCATGGGTAACAAAGACACTACAGGTTTCCCTCGCTTTAAGTGGTAGATGCATTCCTGAAAAAAAATGTGCATAACTCGAATTTGCATAAAGGGAACCCACTTTACAAAGTAACAAATAGGGATACAAGCAACCCCCACTTAGCACTCTTAATCGGTTCCTGAAAAACTAAACATTAAGCAAAACAAGCATTAAGCAAAACTGAAAATATTTGATCACCCAAGATGGCGACCACAATTGTTTTTAATGACCCAAGATGGCAACTGTGAGCATTATAACAAAACTCACTGAACACTAAGTGAAATCAGGTATCAATTTAAAATAAGTGTTATAGCAAAATAGTGCTAAGCAAAACAGTGTTTATCGGGGATTGCCAGTACATTCCAAGACCTCGACTGCATTTGCAGCAGGTAAATTTGCTGGGGCAGGGGCAGCACCAGGCTCTTCCCAGTGGGGACTGGGCCAGGCTGTGCTCAGGGTGAGCAGCAGCAGTGCTGGGGGAAGCTACGGGGAGGGGCTGCAGCCACCCCAACATTTTTCATAGCTCCCCTTAACCCCCCTCCTAGTGCCACCGCCACCCACCCCAAGTGTAATGCAGCTGAATCCCCCTGCCAGGAACAACCCAGCCCCAGGGTTGGGTCGGTTGAGTGGAGCCTCGGTGGCGGGGCTACGGTGAATTTTGGGGTGGCTGCTCCCTCCCAGTGCCAATGCCACTGCTGCCTGCCCCAACCACAGCTCAGCCCAGCCCGGTCCCCACTGGGAAGAGCCTGGTACAATCCTGGCCCCAGCCTGCAGTGGCAGCCTGTAGCAGCAGGAGGTGCGCACCCTCTTCCTCAGCCTGCCCTAGCTGTGCAGCACCTGCCTATGCCTCAGCCCCAGCCCTAGTGCCACTCCCTCCCTCACTACCAGTGTGAGGGCAGATCAAGGCCCCACTCACCCAAGCCCCTGCTCCTGCCTGTGCCCCACTCCCTCCCTCACCACTGGAGCCTTGATCTCCCCCACCACCTAAGGACCTTTCACCTCCCCCAACAGAATTACCTGCTGCTGATCAAATAAGAGTGATATTACTTCACAAAAAATGGAATTCTAGGTATAAAAAGGGTCATCGCATAAGAGCGAATTTGCATATACAGAACCCTCATACAGTGAGGGAAACCTGTACCTAAACCAGGCTACAAGGTTAGGCATGTTAATAAAAGTCCATTGACATGACTGTCTACTTTTCATTAGTGAAGCTGCTTCATAAATTTACTCTGTGCCACTGTAATGGCTTATTAACAAGCATGGAACTCAGAATAGAAAATGGAAAATGTCTATGGAGACATAGGGGAAAAAAAATTGTAAACATAGGAAGGTGTTTGGAAGAAGAGTGTGTCATTCTTCAAAGTCAATCCTAAGGCTCTTACATAAAGGAATGGTACTTTCCAAGGTTTGCAGCTACTAATTCACACAAGTGAGTGAGTCTCCCTATGATTTTTAGTGATCTATCAATGCACCAGGTGCTTATTAGAGATAGTTCATGTCTTAACCAGACAGTGGTGACGTGTAGGGGGTACACGGGGTTGCATGCGCACCCCCTGAGAGCACCAGTGCACCCTCTGACCAGCGCTTGCTGCTTAGGTGATGGTCAGGGAGTGCAGGTGGAAGCACCACTGGCCCCACTGCAAGCACCAGCAAATCCCTACAGCTGCTCCTAGAAATGGCTACAGCTGCTCCCGGAAGTGGCTGGACGTCCCTCCGGGCAGTGAGCTCAGCCAAGGAGGGACCCCACCCCCAGTCTGTGGGCGGGACTGGTTGCAGGGGGACACATGCCCCCGCTGACTAAGGTGGCACCAGTCATCCATGTAACCAGAAACAAAGTGCTAGAACTGAAGATGAGAGTTCCACAGAATATGCACCTAACAATTCTATGTCAGCCCTTGAAATCATATTCCCCAATCTTCTACACCTGTCCTTTATTTTAATTCATCAAGCAGATCCAAGACAGTCTGGCTAGCACTCAATATATGTGGGCTTCTCTTCTGTCTGAAATGGAAGGCCTGAATTGGTGGATATGACTACCATACTTTTCTATGGTAGAGGTTCTCCTCTCCTGCTTCAGGTATCTACCTTTTCTTCTTTGTTTGGTAGTGGTAATTTTAACTCCTTGGCTGCATCCCTTTGACAGGTTTCCTCAAATCTTGGGCCTGATGTTTGCAAGCACATTTTGGGCCACTGTTCTGTGTCCCCTATAAACCAAGGAGGAACCTAGATGCTATGTTAGATAGGTGGAAAGCAGGAGTGGCTTCTGAGGGGATATCTCTGCAAACATGTTAGTATGAGTCAAACTGAAGGGTAAGCTGTTTCCTATATACCGGCCATGTCTACATGAGATGCTGACCATGCAGTTGTTACTTCAAAGTCATTTAGTCTTTGCATACATAAGTACTAAATGACTGTTTAATAACCAGAGTTACTGCACAATAGCATCACTGAATGGTTTTTAGGTGATGCTGACTGTGTAGTAGGCTCATTACTACCGCACAGTAGTGTCATGGCACACTTTGTGCCACACAACACTACTATGCAGTAGTAACAAGCTACTGTTCAGTCAGTGTCTCATGTAGACATGGCCACTATGAAGTAAGAACATGTCTGCTTACTACTATCATGGACAAAGAGATATGCTCTTAGTTTATTTTACCAAAATGTGAGTGTCTGAGCCCTAAAATATGGTGGGCCATTTTATGAAGATGAGGAAGCACATAGTGATTGGGGAAGGAAAGATGGAGTTTTCCTCACTGTGCTTAACCTTGCAACTTGCATCCACAGAAAAGTCATATAATTCACAGCAACTGCAACACAGAAATACTTGAAACTTTATCCATATTTTTTAAAGCATGAATTTCATTTTATGAAGATGGGGAATAATGTATTATTAGGCTTGCATTAAAATCAATTATTAGACAAGTGAGATATTTAGAAATATCTAAATGCAGACCTCTGCTTCCCAACACTTGCTTTTCATTTGATTTTGATTAATTAATTACAACTCTATTATCATTGTTCCAATTATTCCAATTGAATGCAAAAATTTGTTTTGATACATAGAAATGTATTGTCTGCTCTCACATGCATAGATTTTCGTCAAGCCAATAAGCAGCAAAATTCAGTCCAAGGCCACTAATAGGTTTTGTTGACATAAAAATGCCACCATTTTAAAAGCCCCCTTTACATGCTGTATCTATTAAGCAATTACCTGGTTAATTGCACCATAAATTTGGACTGGATACACATGTAAATAGACAGCTTAAAAGGTCCAGCCAGCTGTAAAGTTATTGCTCAAAAATGTGTAATAACTGTATAGCTGGTTTCTATTCAGATTTAATTTGCATGTATCACTAGTCCCCCATGGCTGGAAGACCTCAGGGGCACTCCATGCAGCAGCTTGGAGTTCACAGCTGCTGCAGTCTCCCAGCCACTGTGGTCTCTGAGCTGCAGAGGCAATCCACGTGTCAGGGTAGCTTGTCACATTTAGCTTCAGTTACACCTGCTTGAGTGGTGAATTATAGTATTATTTGAACTTTTCTTTTATATTCAGCCTTATTTAACCATTGCTTAAGTTTTTGGAAAGACTTATTATTTAAACTTCTGATTTTGCTTGTGTCTGCACTATCGACTAACCTTGAGATCACTTACACAGGCAGCTTATGTTTCAGCATTATCAACGTGTGTGTGAAGTGTAAGCCTTGTTCTTAGCTCACATTAACTGAACTTGGCACTTACCAACTAAAACATAGAAATAACATGTTTGGATATGTTAATGAAAGGTGATAATTGGACAGTGCCCAGTTGAAGAACCCTTAGAATTTCAGGTTTTGATGGACAGATCAAATTAGGAGTATAGGGCATACCCAAATTAAGATGCTGGTAAAAGACCAAATTAAGATGCGTGCATGTGTTGGGTTTGTTGGAACAAAGGAATATGCTGACAACACAGGAAAATGAACATTATGAGGATCACAGGGAAACCCATCAATGATACCTGGAAATGAAGAGTCATCAGAAGAAAAAACATAAAAGAGGGGCAAACAAGGAAGTTGGGTGTGTCAATGTCCAGCTACAACTGAACTGAAAAACAGCCATTACCCACAGATGACCACCCTCTACTTTCATGTACCTTTTTTGTGAAGTTGAGTAACATCTAGTATTGGCTGTGATCATTGAACTGTTTTTCTCTCCCTCTGTGTAGAAACTATTATTGTATTTAATGTATTAATAAAATTAGATTTTAGTTCAGCTGAATTGTGTGAGGCATATTCTGCATTAAACTCTGGGTTGATTATACTTCAGTGATCCTTTAGCACCATGGGTGCATAACACACACAGCCCTGAGACCAGAAGACCTCAGCTGCTGTCATCTGTCAGCTGCACCCTGCAGCTCTCAGGGCTGAGATTTGTGTAGCTGATGGGAGTCTTGGTCTCAGAAATGCCTAGCAAATGTGGACACTGGGTCCTAGCAGCCATGGGATGCTGCTGTAATCTCCCAGCCCCAGGGGTGTGTGAGGTACCCTGGGGCTGGGAGATTGCAGCAGTCATGGTCTGCCAGCCATGGGGGTGAAATGGGCACCCCCTTTAGAAGAGGGGGCTCCCAGCCATGGGAGCCTGCTTTGTGCTGGTGAAGTGAAGCCCCCTGCATTAGCAATAAGTTGTGATGGGATCTAATTCATGATTGCATAATCACACCTCCTTCCATGCATCTGTGTCATGACAGGAGGTGTGATTGTCTGGATTGTGCATTAGAACCTATTGGACCTTTACCTGCAAGTGTAGAGGAGGCCAAAGGTTCAGTATTTTGTGATTCTGCAAAGTTAGGAATGAAGGCCTATTTCACTGGGAGTGGATGCCTATATTCATTTCTAGTCTTGGACAGCTGGTTGCTCACCTCCTCCCCAAACTGTGTTGCCAGGTGCAGTAGTCCAGGAGCTGACCTTGCCTATGCTGACTGAGGTGAAAAAGGCATTGATTATTTTTTCTATCTCTTTCTTTCCTTATGTTCTTTCCATATGCCCTCTTTCCCTTCTTTTCTGATCTTATTGAAGTACTCTGTCTATTCTTCCTTTTCCTCCACCCATTGTGTTGATGCAAAAAACATTTTTCTTCCTGTGCTCTTTAAACCATTGTTTCAATTTCCCTTTTGTTTCCTTGATTTCTTCTTTCACTTCAAATCCCAGTATGGTCTGCTGGTGTAGTCTCTTCAGTATCCATTTCAATGGCACCTTGTATTATGCTACCTTCCTTTTTGCTTGTTCTTTTTTCTACTATTATAAATTAGTCCTTTTTGCACACTTTTACTTACTCTCACCAGTCTGTTACTGTTTCAAAGAACCCTTTTAGTGCTTTACATCCTATGTAGACAAGGTTCTTTGGGTGAATCTGATATCTTTTATTAGACCAACTAAATAGATGGAGAAACAATATTTAAGCAAGCTTTTGGATTCAAAAACCCTTTGTCAGGCTGAGGAAGTTTCAGCAGTTGGTGTGTGCTCTTCCTGGATAGAATGAAAAATAAAGAAGCCAGCGGCTGGGCTGGTATGCATACAAGACAGGCAGTCAGTGAAAATGTAGATTGAGGAGTCAATGGGTGAGACAGGCTGGGAGGGGGGGGGGGAGGGGGAAGAGGGATGAATAGTGGAGAAGTACCTGGGGATTCAGCTGTCAGGCAGGTTATAATGTGTCATAAATCCAATGTCTATATTTAGCCCATGATTTTTAGCATCCAGGAGGTTGATGAGGTAGAGTTCATAGGCTCGTCCCTGGGAAGTGTTTTGTAAGTTTCCTTTGAGGATCAGGACTGAGAGATTGGTGAAAGAGTGGTTTTTCCTTGTGATAAATGTGCCCCCATAGGTAATTGGGTATTCTTGTCTTTGATAGATTTCCGGTGTCCGTTTATTCTGGTATGCAGTTGTTGTTTAGTCTCTCCTATGTATTTTCCATCTGGGCATTTGGTGCATTGGATAAGATATATTACATTTCTGGAGGTACAGCTGTAAGATCCGGGAATGCTGCTGGCTTTGTTGTGAGGTGTAGTAATTGTGGGGGTGGTGGAGATGTGTTGGCAGGTTTTGCATTTCTTGTCATGGCATGTCCTGGATCCATTTGGTGTGTTTTGGGTCTGAGGAAATTTGCTTCTGGTGATGAGGTTGGCGAGGTTCGGTGCTTGTTTGAAGGCTAGGGTGGGTGGCTCTGGGAAGATCTCTTTAAGAATAGGGTCTCTTTCTAGTACAGGTTGCAATTGTTTGAGGATTTTCCATATGGGTTCGAGGGAGGGGTAGATTTCTAGTGGAATTCTATCAAAAAAATTGGCAATGCCTAGGGACAGATATAGTAGAAAGATACTGGGAAATATTGGAGGATAGGGAGATGGGAAGATTTTGTAGAAGGTGTGGTAATTTTGATATTCAAAACAAGAAAGGAAGATGTGTTAAGCAACTGGAGGCTAACAATCCTTTTAAATGTAGATTACAAATTGATGGCAGAAGTATTGGCCAAAAGAATGTGTGACTGTTTAGTCAATGTGATACAAGAAGAACAAACATGTGCCAGTCCTGAAAGAAGCATATACCAGATCCTATGGTTAATGAGAGATGTCTTATCAGATGTACAAGAGGGGAAAAGAAACACCATAATAATGAATTTAGACCTGCAAAAAGCTTATAATAGGACTGCACATGATTTCATGTTTAAACTATTGTGGAGGATTTGGTTTCTAGTGAAAATGATTAGATGGGTCAAAGTGCTATATAGTAAAGTGGTAAATGGTTACTTGAACAAAGCATTTCTCATATAAACAGAAGTAAGATTGGGATGCCCACTGTCCCCTATCTTTCTGTGTGCATGATGGAGCCATTGGCACAGGAAATTTCTGGTGATAACCTGATATGTGTTGTGAAGATACCAGGAGGAGGAGAAGTTTAATGTACATTCTACATGGATAATGGATGATGTGAACATAGTGGCTCAGGGCAACATATCAGGTGAGAGGGTATCAATTGAGAGGACTATGGTGAAATGATGGGGACAAATTAAATAAGATGAAAGGTACATTGATGAGTATGGGGAATTGGGAGAAGTTACAGAAATTCAGGCTGTGGGTGGTAGAGGGTATAATCAAGATTTTGGGAATCCTAACGGATGCTGAAGAGAAAGGAACAAAGGTCTTCGAGAAGAATCCTAATGGATGCTGAAGAGAAAGGAACAAAGGTCTTGGAGAAGTTAGAGTGAGACAGATATTGGGATTGTGGAATAGTAGAACATTATCTTTCAAGGGTAAAGGGGCTGTGGTGAAAACAGTACTCTTGCCAATCATCCTTTACATGGGAGTGCTGTAGCCACTATTATGGCAACAGATAAGGAGGGTACAGAAGCAGATATGTGTTTTTTGGGGGGAAGTAAAAGAGAAAACATAGCCAGAATAGACCTAAACAAAGCCAGGGAATCAAGAGGTTGGGGAATGCCAGCTTTGTGTATGCTTTGGAAAGCTTTGTGTATGCTTACTTTGTAAGGAGATAATGGAGCAGGTAGGGAAGACTTCATGTTTCTGCTATTACCTGGCATGTATTAAGAAGTTGGGGCATGTATAGGGGAGAATGGAAAAGGCCATGGGCATAGCAACCACCAGCCCACTTTGTGAAGATGGAGAGCTTCGTAAGGGTAAATAAACATGAAGAAGTGGGATTAGTGTGTTTAAAAGACTGTAAGAAGGTGATTAATATAATAAGAAAAGAAGATAAGATAACAATAGTTGGGGATCTGATGGAAAGACAGATGTCAAATGTGTGGAAAAAAGTGACAGATAATAGAGTGAAAGGAGAACATACAGATATCAGATGGATGATGATAAAGCATATTCTTCCTGTGAGGGACATTCGGCATAAATGGGCACGGTAAAATAGGCAGCATGCTTGAGAGAGGGATGTGGTACTGAAGAATCTGTACTGCATGTATTTTGGGACTGCCCTTTTGTGCAAAGGATATGGGAGGGAGTGTGTCATTTTTTGAAGACAATCAATATGAATTGTGACCTAACATATGAAATTGTGTTGTATGGATTAATGCCCAAAGGACTGGAGACATAGAGACTGAGAACCATACTGTTTTGAGTGACAATAATGATATGGAAGGTGAAAAACCTACTGTTGGTCAAGGGACTGGCTTTAACTAGAAAATAATGTTTTGAGTTGGCAATTTATGAATTGAAATACTATATGGATCAAGATGTCAATGAGATGGGAAAGGAGAAGGCAGAGAGGAGATAAGGAAAGAAGAATGGAGGTCTATTTCAAAAGGACAAAGGTATGGAGTGAAAATTGTTGCTTCCTCCTGGGTTGGGTGTAGTTCATGAGTAGCTAGTGTGTTAATGGTGAAAAATGGTGTAAGAAGAAAAAGGTATTGTTGTAGGGGAGGCTGTCAAGTTTTATGTTAATGTAGTTTTCTTTTAGTTGTTTTGTAATAATAAAAAAAGTTCCCATCGTCTCATCAGCATGTTTGCCAAATATGAGCCATGTATTTTATAGTGATGCTCAGTGTTGGCTGCATTTAATCAGCCTCATAGTTGGTTTCCATTTCCTAGTGCACGCTGCTTTTGGCAGCAATTTAATGATCAACAATGTATTTAGTGAGATTTTCTTGTATGCAGTTATAAGACGAGGGGCTTTTTCCTCTATGCAGATTGGTGGGGCGGGGGATGACACCTCATCTTGTATTCGAGTAAATGCAGTATATTTTTCCTGGTTTAAGATGCAGAATTGTTCTTAAATTAATGGTAAAAATTATTTTGGTGAATATTTGCTATATGGCTGTATGTCATTTCCTCAGGTCGATGTTGAATCTCTCAAAGTACAAGGATATAAATCAATTATGTATATTGAAAGTCAGCATTCTAATACTTGGTACATGAATCCACAAAGTCATTTAGTGTTTTGCTAAACTCGTGTCTAAAAGAACAACCCTATGAGGTAAAGGGGGCCTTCATCTCTCACTGATGGCAGTAGCACAAAGCAGATAAAATAATGTATCTAGGAGTATCATGTTCTATGCTGAAAAATAGTACAGAAATATAAGACTGGAATTTACCTCCTGGATCATCAGATTCAATTCTTCCTATTGCAGGAACCATATCATGAATTTATCAAACAACTTGAGACTGTAGTTTTTAAATTACTGCGTGCAATAAGACAACTTTTTTCCCTTAAAAAAATTGATGACTTAAGTTCCATATATGTATCACAAAGGAGAGATGATAAAATGAAACTTGAGTCAGGTGGGAAAGCAATGCACATAAGCAGTTTTCTGTGAGGAAGACATACTTTTCCTTTGGAGCAATATCTACTGTTTTAACCATTACATTTTTTTCTCCTTCTTTAATTATGAAAAGATCTTGATACCAAAAGGATCACTGTTAATAATCCGCATTCATTAATTATTACTCAGGAACCAGAATATTTTTTTGAAAGAGAGAAAAATGTCAAAAATGTAAATAAAATTAATAAGCATTTAGAACAGCTCAATCTCACTGTCTTATAATACTATTTTAAAAAGAAATAGAAAGTTTTAGGTGCATATATAAACAAGCATATACTTGTTGAAATAATTGTAGTAGTGAGCACTATGTTGAATATTTCTTGCCTCAGAAAACAGAAAGGTTATAAGTAACATTTCTGTGGAGAGAGATTTCTCCTGGAAATGCAACAATAAATGCATAAAGTGACATATTTTAAGATAATTACAACTACCACAACACTTTGAATTCACTTGTGGCAGATAGAGTTAAGCAAGCAAAATATATTGAGAAAACATGACTCTGAGCTAATTCAATAGTGAATCTAAGCAAGATTTAAAGCTACTGTCATTGATTAAATCTTTCAACCAGAGAAGATTAAATATATTATATTTTAGCTTGTGTTTCCTGGTTAATGCTTTAAATTAAATGCTTTATACAAGTAACATATACACTATGGGAATAGCAAATAAGGAGTCATCATTATGTCACAGTGAATGCATATTCCATCCTTCTAAACAATTTTGTGTTAAGCATCTTATTAATGCATTTATGGCATTAATAGCAGCATACAAATGTTAAACAAATTTATCACAGACAATTAAGATTTATCACCTATATCTTAAGATTGGCTGTTTTCCTACATTACTCTCATTCTCCTATACCTAGAAACCCCTTTATATCTGTCTATTCTACTTCCCCAGTTGAAAAGTCTCTTACTTCTTCCCTAAGTACTTATTTTACCTTGATCCTGCACAACAGAAGTAGTGTATCAGGCATTTAAAAAATGTACATCATCGCCCAGAATGCAAATGTAATGATACATGCTTGTGGTCATAAATTGTATCGTTCTCCTTTACTTTCTTCAAAATACTTCTGTTATGATCAGCTTTTCATTGCAAACTAAAATTTGGGGCCCTATGTGAAAGTAAGGATGGCAGGCTTGGACCCGGTAATTGAGTTTTCTTTTGAAAAGGCACTGCTGTCTTTTCTTTGGTGGTGTAGTGCTCTATGCAGGTGTGGTATTATATAAAATAGATGTTAATAATATTCAACCATTTTAACTTGGACATAAATTACTCCCATATGTAAATAGTTCAGAGTGAGAACATCTACATGTGATGTTTACAGCACAGCTGACTAATTAACTGTGCAGTAAATGTCTCTGTGTCTACACGTGCACCCCTCTTAAGGTGCACAAAACTAATTAACTGCAGCAGGGTAGTCTTGTAAAATACAACTCCTGCATTGCTGTGGAGCTTTTTCATGCACAGCATTGCACATGTAGATACTGCGCCAGCTGGCTAAAGCCCAGAGTACTTCAGCATGGAGGCTAGCTGGCAGGCACCCCCTCCACTGAGACACACTGAGCCCCAGCCAGCCACCCCAC
The DNA here is from genome assembly GCF_030867095.1 of Alligator mississippiensis. Lineage (NCBI taxonomy): Eukaryota > Metazoa > Chordata > Crocodylia > Alligatoridae > Alligator > Alligator mississippiensis. The sequence goes on from NC_081824.1 coordinate 393,177,587, forward strand.
AGCACATGGTGATAGGGGAAGCAACAACTTTCACTCCACGCCCTGTCTCCAAATGGAGACAGGGGAGCTGGCTGAGTAACAGTGTGAGTCACTGCAGGGGGCTGCCTGCTGGCTGTTCCCCACACTGAGGCACCCTGTGCCCCAGCCAGCTCCCCCACAGCACACAGCCTGGCTGGAGCAGCCCTGGGCTGGCAGGATGACCCCCTGGGTCCCCTGTCAGTCCAAACTGCTCCAACCAGGATCCATGTGCTGCACACAAATAAACTCTGGAGCAATAAGCTCTCAAGTTTATTCATCCCCATTAATTGTACATGTAGATGTGTCCAGTAAGGATAAAACCTTTTTTGTACTGTTCTCTTAAATTGTGCTATGTGTTTTATGGCTGCATAAAGGACCCAGTGCAGTATCCTATTAGGTATAGAGAACTAACGTACAATAATAAATATACTATACCTTTATATTCACAAGGAAAGCTGAGGAAATTATTTATCAGACAGCTCTTTGGTGACAAAATAGGAAGAAGAGAAATTGCTATTGAAGAGCTAGGAAAGGTGTGGTTATTCAGGCAAGAAAAAGTATATTGCAAAGAAAAGAATGCTTGCATATTATTACACTTCTCCTAAATTGAACAGCCCAAGGAGACATGAAGGACAAATGCATCCAGTTTAGAAGGAAAGTATGTCTACGGTATATTCTGACGGAGTTGTAGTTTTAGAACTATAAAATCATAACTGTTATGCATGAAATGAGTTTGGTTTTACTCCATGAAAGCTAAAATAATCTTTAATGAAAATTTTGTTCATGCTATAAAATCAGTACTTGCTAAACAAATGATCAAACAGGAGGCTAACCACCTTCTTCTTATTTTGATTATTCATGGGGTTTTTTAATTGTAATTTTCTCTTGACAAAAAGACTTAACATTTTAATTCACATTTATATACTTCCAGCTGAAACTTGGTAATTAAAAGTTGAATGAATGAACAGGGTGAATAAATACTCTTTTCTAATGTTGTTATGCATAGGCCTTGCTGTTAATCTACACATTCTTTATGGACCAATAACTTCATCTTGGGGGCTGGATTTTGGAAGATTTTTGAAGCCCAAGGCAGAAAGAAACTTGATGACAGCATTCATGAATCAAGTACTTCGGCTTTCTATGAAATATCCAGACCCTGGGAACATGCCAGTTATAACCAGAAACATGCACTAGTGATTTCAAGTTGTTTTGGTTTTGAGCGACTAATTTGAATTTGACTTATGGGATAGATGTTCAATTACAGTTGGAAAATTCAGCCCAATTGTGTCACAAGAGAAGACATTAATCTAAAATCACTAATCATGTCTAAAAGTTTAGGCCATTATACATGTATTGTTCTAAGCATGGCTGGCACTGAAAACAAATTAAGAAACATGACCTCTGATCCAGAAAGCATGTAAACAGTCCCGTTGTGGGATGAGTGAAAACAGCTTTCAGAGAACTGTAAGACATCTTACCCCTTACCTCAAAAAGCTCTCATATAAGAATGAGACTTTTACCTCAAATGACTGGAAGAGACTACTGAGAGAGTTAGGATGCCTGTACGTGAGTCCAGAGGCTGCTCTGACACACTGTAGTTACAACACATCAGAGCAGCCCCAATTAATCTAGTCTGCTGGAGTGTGCTAATTAGCAGGCTCCAGCCAGACTCTGCATCTCGTGTACCAAGATCCCTATGCTTCAATATGGTAGCAGGGGTGCTTGAACTAAACCTCATTCAATGAGCTTTAGTTCAAGCACCCTGCTGCCATTTGAAGCACAGGGACACTGATACATGAGATATTGCAGTGTTTTTAATTAGGGCAGCTTTCAAATCTGCTTTAATTATGGTCCGCCCCCCCTCCCCAACCCTGGAGCACGTATAAAAGTGCCTTTAATGGCTAGGCCACTGAAACAGAAAGAGCTAAGGATAGAAGATCAGAAACTTCTTAACCTCTAAATCATGCCTCCTTGATACACTCTCTGATGCACCCTGATACTTTTTATTTATATGAGTGAAACATTTATTTATTTTGAAAACTGTAGCTAGTATCATATTTACATAATCACCAACTATCTATTTTCCTGTGTGAGTTTTATTGCCATCCACTGTTCTTTCCTATGCTTTGTGTTTATGGTTTTAATGACTTAGCAGTAGCACTCTAGCCTACTAAATGCTACTATTGCACTTTATATAGGCCAATATGCCTCTGCTCCTTAGGAGGAATTACTATTCTGAATGCTACTGACAAGCTGCAATGCAGTACTAATTTGTTTCTGTTTTGAATTTACTTTTTCCTTTGTTTTCTTTTTTTCTTCCCCCCACCCCCTTTGAAAAGCCCTATTATTTGTTCTAAGAATACAAAATTGTGTACCATTGCTTCATATCATATTGATGAAAAGAATCAATTCAGAGGGGAGCACTAATGATGCTGACAGTACACCAGAAAAGAGAACGTAAGCCTATTTTGAAGAGTTATCAAATAAGAACAAAGAGAATATAAACTGCAAAAAGAGTAGAGCTGAGTTCGTAAGTTGGCCTAAGGCAAACCAAATGTTCACTTCAGTTTTGCCTCTTGATTTGCCATAGAAAGGGACTATGAAAGCTGAAGAAAAATAATCTTTGATCATATTTTATTCCAATGGGAAAGGAAAATTTTAGAATCGGGCCTGTTGAGGTCAGAGCTCCATTGGAAATGTAGTTTCTTTTAGGCCCCTGCTATGATGTGGATAGATCTGTAATATGAAAAGAGGCTCTGCCATACTTCAGTTGCCAGTGCCTGGAGAATGTTGTAGGTGTTTTTCATAGGGTACAATGTGCCTTGCGAGGCAGCAGAATTAGCTAACCTCCTAACAAGACAGTTAGGCTGTACCATCTAAAGCTGGATTGCAAAATATACTGCTATCCCATCCTACACACAAATAGTCACAAAAATGAATCTGCCTGCATGTGGAACTATATAATGCATGAATGTGAATTATTTGAACATACTTTTTTATTGGGTTTATAGTGCAGACCTATGAAGAAGGAGATTAAGTATACAGACGTAATTCAGCCTCTCCCCTATGTAGTCTACTGATCAGGCAAGTGGAGAAATGGAAATGGGACTGAATATTATTAGAAGTAGTATAACTCAATAGGTATGGAATAAAATTGTACCTCATAGGCAAAGGAAGCATTAGGGAATGAGGCATACTAGGATTGGGCAACACCAAATAAAAAGAATCCCACAATCACAAGCCCTATACTATACTTAGCCACATCTTATTTTGGAAACTAGACAATTCACAGTATTTACTTAGAATTCATGGTGTAGACCCATCTGGCCCAATAGAAAGGTACAGGGACATTAAGGTAAACGGATGACATAAGTGGATACTTGCCTGTATTTACAATGAGATTACCAAAAATGTACATGATTGTGGTTGCAAGGAAGGACTATCTGGGTATGAGGTAGGGGGCATTTGGGGAGCTCCTTCCCTCCATTGGAAGATGGTTGTACATTTTAACTTGATCAGACTAAAAGATTTTAACTAAATTTTATCATTCTTTGATAATAATATAAGGAACAACTGTTACTTCACTCTGTTGCACAGTTGAACAGACAGCAACCAGTTGTTTTAAAGCAAGTGAAAGCTGTGGCAGACCACTTTCACAGCATACATGTACATTGTTTTGAAAATAAATCACTTGGTTGTTCTTTGACACTTCTTTTCCATACATACATACAAAGCAAATGTAGAAGATCATTATGTAAAAATATCAGCTGGAGAAGACAATTATCCTGTGACAATATTCTGTTACATTTCTAGAGTCTCTTTCTGTAATACATGTTTTTAATATAATTTTGTGTCAAGGCTTTTTTCCGGCAATTATTTTGTGGGATGTGAAGTGTAGAACTAATTTTGGCATGGGCTCTCTAGTGATAAATGCTAAGCCAAACATTAGATGTTTCGGTTTTCTTACTGAGAAGAAATTGGTCTCATTTATGGATATGTTAGAAAGCTAAAGGTATCATTATCAATTGTTCCTGTCGCACATGATTAATTTTCTCAAAACAGGTAATTAGTTATTTCTATTCCTGTAAAGATGGCACATACAATATGAGCTCAGTTAATTTCAATTCTGTATCCTCCATATTTCAAGAAAAGTATCTCAAGTGAAAAGGCTATCATATCTCCACAGACCCAAACCATCTGTGCTAAAAAATGAATTTGAGGGTAAAGCATCTTTACACTGTAATGTTCCTCCCATAGTACAAGAAGTCCCTGTCATTGCTGATAGGCATGCAATTGCAACTAGATTTATTTTTCTTTTCATGCAGTAAAGATTATCAAGCAACAAGAAACATCCAATCAAAGTGCATATGGACAAATATCCAATTCTGACACACAAGAGTTTCTATTACCAATTCAAAAAACTGCCCTCCCCCACCCCTTTGTGGAACAAAATGTCATAAGAACATAATAGCTACCCAACCAGAGCAGATTAATGTTTTTTTTCCTGTCATCAATTCTTTCTTCAACAGTGGTTGATAGGGAAGCCAAAAAAAAGGGGGAAAAACCCCCCCACACCATCCAGTATAGCAAATGCATCTACTATATATTACCAGTAAATCCTGCATTGAAAAATAGGCAATCTAGGAGCTGTCATAAGCTAGATACTTAACAGTGTGACACACAAGTTGATGATCTGTCCTTAATGATTTTTGCACTGCACAATTAACTTTATTGCAAATAGGAAAATATGTTGCACACACCTAGAATCTACATCCAGCCAAAATCAGGGTTCTTCCACAAATGTTCTCTTCCCATTTAACAAGCCTCCGACTGAGAATATCTTGGAAGGGAATAGTTTAGTTTTCTGTCTCCCTTTAAAATATATATCACAATGGTAAAAGACCTATTCAGCCCATTGAGCTAGCATGATTTAAGGAATACCAGCCAATGGCATACATGGAGGAGAGGTGTAGCAAGCATCATGGCTGGCCATCTTTGACTCAACAACTTGAATGACCAGGAACGTATTTATAGTTGGGTTGACTAAGGGGAGGCCTTTATTCAAAGCCTAGAATTATCTGCAATGTTGCACTTCAGAATCTATAGAAATATTGTTTAACTACTCTGCTACCAAAGTATAAAAACTGCAAGAGAGATGATTGGCATGTGATTCAGGTCAATATAAAATAAATCTTGTGAATATATTTGAAATTCCAAGACCATAGGACCAGCTTATGGCTGTGCCTTTACTATACAGTTAAATTTAGCATGGCATAATAATCTATGTATTACATACATGTTACATGCAAGTTTGATCAGCACTTTCCTTAACAAGTAGACTTTGCAGTTTTATTCAAGTAAAGTGAAATTACATTATTTTCTCATAGCATACCCCACAGTTTATTTCAGTTGTTGACTTGAGCATTTTAACTTTCTTGCTGAGATGATGCAGTAGAACTTTTTTCTAAAAATAGCATACCTTAAAGAACCAAAAAGGGAATAAAATAGATTTATGGATAGTAGAAGCCATCAACTCAATTGACTTGCTAAGTAGACTAAGAGAGAATTATCGTGCCTTCAGGTATTACCTGAAGTTATTTCCTTTATACTTTGAATTGTGCAAAAGGAATTGTTATCCTTGATATAATTTAAGGACTACAGATTTATGTTGTCCCATGAGCATATAAAATATCAATATTTAGCTGCAACTAAGATATTAGTTATTTCACAGTCCAATCATTAACTTAAATAGCTTAGGTGCTAAATTTTCAAAGCAATTCATGAGGATTTAGCTGCATTGAAATCTAGGAATTAAGCCAGTTTAAGCCAGTGTACCACTTTGTTAAGATATGGATAGAGAAATCTATGATTTTTTTTTAAGTAAAAACTACTCATCATCTCCTCTTTCAAATATCAGTTAAAATGAATGATCAAAGCTCTGTGTTGATTTTTTAAAGAGAAAAACACTATTCAAATATGGATCATCTGCCACAGAAAACAGACACATACTTAAACACATTTAAAAGGCCCCACTTTTTTTACACTGTTTTAGAACATTTTGCAGGTTTTTTCACTGGGGCATTCCTATCAGAAACAGCTCCTTAACCACAAAGTAACTGAAACACCCCAAGCCTTGAGAGTTAACTGAAAAACAGATCAGCAACAATTTTCCATAAAGCACTCAGTTCCAACTCCCATCAAAAACAGTAACTCCAAGTGTTTTCAGTTTCTTATGTTAACTTGCAGCATCTTTCCCCTACCTTCACAAATCACAGCTGTTTGGAACCACTCAGCAGGTATGTCTATATAAGACATTTACTGCAGAGCTGACTAATTAGCTTGCAGTAAAGTCTTCACATCTGCATGTACACCCTATGAGGGTGCAGTAAACTAATAAACACTGTTGTAGGTTAGTACTTGTAAACCCAAGTACTATTCTACAGCCATGTTTAATGCACTGCAATACATGTATAGATGCTGATGGAGCTGGCTGGGGCATGAGGGTGCTTCAGTGCTGGGCTGCCTGCCAGCTAGCCCTAGACGGACGCACCCTCATGCCCCAGCCAGCCCCTCTGCAGCATGAGCCGGGTTGGAGCAGCCCTGGGAGGGCAGGCTGACCCCCTAGGCCCCTTGCCAGTTGGGCCTGCTCTAACTTTGTTCAATGTACTGAGATCCCAGGTGCACATGTAAACATGATGCCTGGGAGCAATAAACTCTGGTGCAAACTGTGCCAGAGTTTATGATGTCATATTAATAATACATGTAGATGCACTCAGCCAGTCCTAACCTACTCTGAATGTTCTTCTATAGCAATAAAACCTGCATTGGACAGGAATAAAAATAGATTCATCACAGTTATCTGTCAGACTTTCCAGTTCAGGTCCTGATCAGAACCTTCCTGTTTTTGAACTTCCTATGCTCATTCATCTTGTGGTAAACACTCTGTGAGTCACAATTTTTCCCCTGCCACCTGCTTGCTTCTAGGCTGAGGATGGAATAGAAATTTTCTAGCAGCAAATTGCAAACCTCCCAGAACAGCTGAGCCACCAAGTGGGAGTTGTGGGCAAAATTAATACTGGCTTCTCCTCCCCGCAACATCACTTCATCCTCCTTTTCTGGTGAATGAATAAATGGGCATGTAGTTTCACCATAACCTAGTGCGCTCATAGAAGGATATAAGGGATAGAGTACTTTGGCTATGCAAAAATAGGAGGGAGTGTTCAAGCCACAGTTCAGTCTTTTATGATTATTACACACTTTTTAAGGGAGTTGAGTCTGATTTCCTGATTGTCCAGACCAAGTGAGAAAGCAGAAGCCTTTCAGTTTTGGCCTGCATTTGTAAATGAAAAGTCACCTGCAATATTTCCACTCTGATTTCTTTGCTGTCCCTTAAATATACGCGTGTAATTGAGTGCAGTGCTTTCAGTCACAATGAATAACTCTTCTCATTAGTCACATCTGGTACTTGCTAGAGCTCCACATCTATAGTCAATATCAGTTCCATTCTGCAAACAAAGGCATATTTTCAATAATTTGAAGGATTAATGTCTTAAGTGCTATATATTTCAAATATTGGTTTAAAAATCCTTTAAAAAATACTAAGTTTAAAACTTTAAATCTTTAAACTAGGTTCATCAGTGAATAAAGACAAAATCCCTGAGGTAAGTAAACAGCAAGGAAACCTGGATAAAAAGCATAGTAAGAGGAGGCAATAGTGAAAGCCTTAGCAATGTTCTTAGAAGAAAGGTTTTCTCATGATTGTATAGTCAGTGCCTTCTTTACCTTACGACATTAGCATTAATCCCCATTTTATTCCGTTTAGTTATTTCCCTGGGGGTACAGTATCAGATATTTTACTTAAATCTAGTTAGGTTAGGTCCACTGCACTGCATTGCCTTTATCTAAGACTTTTTTTTCTATTAAAAGAAAGGTATTATGCTATTCTGGCATGATCTTTCTTGGATAAAGCCATGTTGTATTTTATCCAATTTTCTGTTTTACTTCTACAGCCTTGATTTACTTTTTAACCTTCAACACCCAAGACCTTGTGTAATATTGAGGCCAAGCTAACAGATCTATAATTGTCTGCATCTCTCCTTTTCCCTTTTGTGAATACAGGCTGTTTTTCTACTCTTCCTCCTCTGAATTGACAGATTCCTTGATTTTTTTTCAACAAAAGCATTTGTCATGGCTTTGCCTTTTTTTTAACCAGTTCATTAAACAGCAACAATACATTGAAATAAAACGAGAAATTAAACTTGCCAACACCAACAATAAGAAAATTACCAAGAATACATTAGCTGACTGAGAACAATAAATAATATTTTTTTTAATATGATGGTGATATATAAATACAATCATCATGCAGCTCAAAACCCCCTCCCACCCAATCCAATGGCCCATGGTAGGTATTAAACTTATGGTAATACCTTATTAATTAGTTAATTGCATCTTAAAATGTAACCTGGTCACATGTTCAAGCAACTAATGGAACAATAAAACAGGAAACCAGCCACAAAGTTACTGAATGAAATATGTATAATAATTTTGTGGCTGTATCATGGCTTAAATTGAACTTGTGGCCAATGAGGTCCCACTGGCTGACAATCAGCTGATTGTCCACATGACCAGGACTTCACTAGGTTATACTGTTGTAGTCCTGATTCTGATGGACTGATCTCTGCTTTATGGCCAGTACCATTGTCTGTCACAAGAAATCAGCTGGTGATCAGGAGCACTCCACAACTTAAGCTTCTGAGACCTCCCAGTCATCATCTGATCATCAGCTGGCTCTTGGGACTGTCCAGGGACTCAAACCAGCCTATGGGTCCCACGAGCCAGGTGACAATCAGTAGAGGGAACCTGGAGCACTAGCGCTGGTATGATGTGATTTGGATCTCATCCCCAATCCCAAAATCGCACCTTCTGCCATTAATTTATGGCAGTTCAGGAGGGCCAATTACTGGGATCATGGATTAGATCCCAATGGGCTTTTAAACAAATATCTGTCAGTAGCCAAAGTGCACCTTTTAAATAATTAAAGTAAAATCAATGGTGAAAATATCTAGCGTTTGTCTCTCTTTTCTGTTCCCTGTCCCCTGATGCCGCTTATGTATATGGTTTTGTATAGTGCAGGGGTGGAAATTACTTAGGGTCATATTTCTACCTGAAATACTAAAGGTAAACAAGGCTACCAGGAGTTCCACTTCCCTCCCACACTATCATTTTTTAGGTAACATGCATGAAAGACTGGAAAAGTTATGACAAGAGGCAATCCTGGTGCTGTATACACAACTGTAGTGGTACGTGTGTAAGGCGGGCCCATACACTTGAGTTTGGATTGGGCCCTGTACTGGTGCTGCTCTTTCACAGGCACTATCAGGCCTGTGTGGGGTACTGGGCAGAGACTGAGCTCTGCTTTATGGCCAGTACCATTGTCTGTCGCAAAGCCTGTCATTCTTGTGTCTGCAGCTAGGTCTTTAGGGACTTGCTAGTGTTTGTCCTCGTTCCTAATAGGTTTTTGCAGATTTCCTATTCAAACTCCTTCTCAGTGGGAGGAGTCCCTCAGAATACCTTTCCAGTTCCAGGGATTCTACCTGCTTTCTCCTGTATGGCTTCCACTCCTATTCCAATGGTAGGTCACAATATTTTGATTCTTAACAGGAATTTCTCAACAGTGTGTTTCTTTTGGTCCTTTGTTGCAGCATTTAGCATGTTTCTACCACCTAAAGACTATGCAAGATGAGGCACAGAATTCTTGTTGGAGGTGCATTTAACTCCTCAAATTGATGCAACTTAGCTTCCTTATTACACGCTTCATTGTAGTGCTCTCTAACATGGTCCTCAAGCTGTACAGAAATGGTCTGAGTGATTCTGCCTACTGTGAAGACTGGACCCTAGGACCTTGATGTGCTACGGACTTCAATGGGAAAGGTCAGCTTAACAGTAAAACCTAAGCTACTTGGTGAACCCAAAGAAGAGAGGTGCCAGCCTAATATCTGTGGTGGGAGAGTTTTTTATATAATTAATTATTATTTTATCATTTCATTTAATGACTAACAGACAGATACCACATTCAAAATGCAGTATTCTCAGGAGAACCTATACTTCCTTATTTCACTATTATTGCTAGAAAACAGCCACTGCTTTGGGGGTTTGTTTTGTTTTCTTGTTCTAAGGCATTTAAACATATAGTAAAAACATCGTGTGATTCTTGTTTTGCTTTGGTATATGTTTGCATGTATTTTTCAGGGAAAAAAAACCTTCAAAGTTCTTCACCAGACTGTTGGTTAATTTCTAACACTAGTTAGAAGTTATTCAAGAACTTTTTTTTCTTATGAGTTTTCCTTTTCTTTAGTCATAGTTATAATAAACAATCTTGTCTCTGAATAAGATATCTATAGCCTAAAAAGTTTTATTCAGTGTATCTTCTTTTTATCATATTTGTAGAAAACAGCTATTTTTATTCCCTTTTCTATAACAAATCTGGTAATGCTTTCCCATTTTTAAATAAATTCTTGGGTTAGTGCTCTTTTTATGGTATTTTAATATGTTTTCATACCATTGCAATTTCAGCGTTTTCACAATGTATGTCTTATTGCTCTTACTTGACGATACAATATGTACACAGCAGGGCTGCTTTCTCTCCCTTTTCATTATCTACATTTCATATTTATGGATTTTTCTTTAATGTTCTTCCATTTTCTCAGCCCTCAGGTATACAAAATGGCAATGCTAATATTTAGATAAGACATTTTACTTCAAAAACTCTTCATAGGAATTTACACTAGTAAAACACAAAATACTTTATATCCAACGGGTATAATCAGCATATTTAAGATTTAGTGCCTACTCAGTCTTCCTGCATAGGCTGTAATGCTGGCTTTTACGAAAGTCAATGGGAGTTTTGCCCTTGACTTCAGTGGGCCTGGGATTTCACCCACAGCATTTGGCTTCTGTAGGTTCTAATCCTCCTTCACTACAGTTAGCATCGGCTACAAAATATGTTAGTCTTTGTGACACTATTCAGTAATAAGCTAACTAAACTTATACATCTCCCTCTTTTAAAGAGGTTAGTACTAGTGCTTGCTGGGAATAAGTCCCTACCAACTAACAGAGTTGAGTTTTTTGCGGGGGGGGGGTTGCACAGGGATAGGGGTGCTCTTGATGTACATCCCCATTCATCATGAAGCACAATACCAAGGCTATCTAGATCACTGTTTCTCAACCTGTGGGTTGTGACCCAAAAGTGGATATGCAAGGATCACAGACAAACTTTAAAAATTGATCAACAAGCTTTAACATGGATTCTCCTTTAAAGTAGAAAAATGAAGGAAATGGTGACTTTTCCCTTGTAGGCTGGCAGAGTTCCAGCCTGCAAGGGGCTGTTTAAGGCTGCTTGGGGCCCCCATACCCCACAACCTTCCACCCCACAAACCCATTCCCTGCCCCACACACTGGGGCATGTGGCCTGGGGTGGGTGACAGCAGTTTGGGGGTGAGGGGCACTGGGTTGGGACTGGCCATCAATGTTTACAAATGGTCCCTCGTAGAAAAAAGGTTGAGCACCACTGGTCTAGATCAGTGATTTTTCAAAAAGCCTGCCACACCCCCTGAGGCACCTTGAGATCATTTCAAGGGTCCTGTGGGATGCCACACAATATTGGCCCTGTTATGTGTGCAGACATGAGTCACAGGATAAAACCAGAGATTTCAAATAGTAATCCATACTGTTAACAATATTCTGACCTGTCTTTCTGAGTTCTCTGCAGCAGAAGAACTGCTCTATTGTTTTCAATAGTCATAAAATGAGTGAAAACTAAGCAGTGGAAATTTTTGAGGGGTGCTTCTAAAAACGTTGAGAACCACTGATCTAGTTAAATACTTGAGATATGAAAAGGAAAGTGAACAATAGGCAAAATACTCCTAATTTTACTACAAGAGAAACCTACAGCCCATAGGCTGAATCCAGCTTGCCAAGCAATTGCTTACAGTGGCACATTGAGCCAGGTCAGAGCAGCTCCAACTGGCAAGGGCCCCAGCAGGTCAGCCTGCCCTCCCAGGGCTGCTCCAACCCAGCTTGTGCTGCAGAGGGGCTAGCTGGGACATAAGGGTGCTTCAGTGCAGGGCTAGTTGACAGGCATCCCAGCATTGAAGCACCCTCATGCCCCAGCTAGCCTGACAGTGTCTAGAATCATAGAATCATAGAAGTAGGGTCAGAAGGGACCTTGTAGATCTTCAAGTCTGACCCCCTGCCTGGGCAGGAGGAAAACTGGGCTCAAATGACCCAAGCCAGGTAGGCATCAAGCCTCTTCTTAAAGACCCTCAGGGTAGGAGCCAGCACTACTTCCCTTGGAAGTTGGTTCCAGATCCTGGCTGCCCTAACTGTGAAGTAGACATGTATTCTGGTGCACTAAACACTACTGTAGAATAGTACTTGGGTTTATGAGTACTAAATGACAACAGTGTTTATTGGGGTTTTTTTGCCCTCCAAGCAATTTCTTACAGCACTGCAATAGTAATATGAGTAGAAGCACCAGAAGGCAGAGTATATATGTGTCTTTTTAGACTAACTAAATAAGATATTTAGTTATAAGATATTATATAAAATATGTGCAGGCTTATTGATAGCTGCCTGGTGCGCTTGGGCTCAGAGAAGTTTCACTGTGATTGGTGGAGCCCTTCCACCAATTGGGTGAATGCTGCATGGCAGAAAACCTGAACCTGGTTGAAGCCTGCACCTTTCTTCAACCTGATTAGTCCATCTGCAATCTGGGGGCGGAGCCCTCGGGGGATATGAAAAGAGCAGCATGCCCGGCACACGGGTGGCTGCATTGAGGGATGGAGAAGAGGATGGGCAAAGTTGACCTGGTGTGAGCTGGCCAGCGGGGCAGAGTCAGTACCTTGAAGAGCCCGAAGACCCTTCTTCATTGGATGGGAGCAGCAAGTGACTGCATCCTCAGCCTGCCATTGAGGGACACAGTGTCGGTGCAGGCAGTGCTGCACGGAGAGTCCAGGAGGGACCAGGACCCTGGGAGCTGCTCAAGGTGGCTCAGGTCTGCAACCCCTGGTTCAGGGCCAAGCAGTCGGTGCTGATAGCACGGTACACAGCAGTCTGGGAGGGATCGGAGCCTTGGGAGCCACTTGCAGGAGCTTGAGTCTGCTCCTCCTGGCACAGAGCCAGCAGCCCAGTGCAGACAACACTGCATGGAGGGTCCAGACTGAGCCCTGATGTTGCACAAGGTGACCTGGGCCTCCAACTCTTAGCAGAAGGCAAAACCCCCAGGAGCATGTGACAGTGCTCAGAGCTCCAAGCAGGCAAGCAGTCCAGAAGGAGTCAAAACCCCATAAGGCTCCTGCAAGCAAGGACCAATGTGCCTGAGGGGCCAAGGACCACTCACTCTGGACTCTGGAGTCGTGAGTTGCTGGGGAAAAGGATTCCCACAGGGGAGGGGAAATTCTCCAGGTTAGTAAGGAGCTCCTGCAGGGGAGGTCCCAGGGGGAGAGGGCCCCTCTGAGTTTATAGGCTTCACTGGGGTTTGTGGAAGGCTCAAGGTGCATTAGGGTTTTTCCCTCCCATTAGTCACTGGAGTGTTGCCAAGGTCTTAGGAACAGCCTGGGCTTTGAGGACTTTTGAAGAGTCAAGTTTATTTTTTATGTTAATGGGCTTTATACCTTGGGAGAGAGCGCCACATATTTTGTAATACTGTGTCTTATATTTTGTTTATTTTTATAATTGTATATTAGTAGATTAATAGAGTGTAGAGTATATGACTCTTAGCCAGGTCTCTGCTGGGACCCCTTCCTTGATACTTACCTGTGCTTACCTGTACTTACCTGTTGCTTACCTGGTTCAGATCAACTCATTATGCATGCATTGTTCAATGCTTCTTGAGGTGGTGTAATCTTTCAGACTTCATTTGAGGGATATAATACTATATGACAATCATATATTTGTGTAAATATGTTCCTCAATATCCATTTCTTTAGAGTTTATATATATTAATACATCTGTACATAGTTAAGCATTCCTTGTCCTGGCCTGACTCTATAGGGAATACAGGGAACTGGTTTGCATTTGCAGATCCCTCTCATAACACGCATGCATAACCACCCATCCCTTCTATTTGGATTGGGGAGCACCTACTTGGGTGCACCTGGGTTACAGATAATAATATATATAATATCTTGGCTATATATGTAGCACAAACTTTCATGAACCCAAATTAACTTAATCAGATGCTATAAAAGGACAGCATAAAGCAGTGTATTAAGTGGAGTGTGTGATTAGAATACAACAGGTAGAAAAGCAGGAGGGGAAAGAGGGAGCAGAAGTGCTGCAAGAGGCATACAAAGAACCCATAGGAACAAAGGGATCACAAAAGCTAATTCAGGTAATAAGATAAGAATCAATAGTTGCTGTTTAAACCATACTTAACACACACCAGTTTGTGGGTAATTTCCTGTTCTGTAATTTCCTATTCAAACTGTTTTGTTTTTTCTAAATCTGTCTGAGAACAGCAATACTGACATCACCGATGGAGTTTCTAGGGATGCTGAAGTGTTGTGCCACAGACTTTTGTGTCTTTTTGCAGCTAATATCAGATCAGTGTTCATTTATTTTTGCACATAGAAATCTCCCTTTTCTGTCCAATGTAAGCAGCATAGAAATACTGCAAGCCAGTAATGGAGTATGACACTGGTAAAGTTGCAGGTAAATGAACCTTGGGTATTGTATTCCTTATTATTAGGTCCGGATATGTATCAGTGTGGGTACACAGCAGGCATTTGGGTCCACTGCAAATTCTGGTGCCTTTGTGAGGATGGGAGTTCATCAGTCTGCTTGAGACACACTGTTTGATGTTGGCAGGATTGTAAGCTGGGGCAGGTTTTTTGCCAAGGCTACCTTGAGACATCTTTTCCCGGGAAGGGTTGGAGGTAATTAATGATGTACCATTAAGGCTTCAAGCTCAGGGCTGTAGGTGACAACCAGAGGGATTTTTGTTGTCCTTGTCTTGGTGTCAGTATTGTAGCAGGTCAGAGCAAGATCTGAGTCTGGCTTTTTTTATTTGAGTGGCTACGGTTTGGGGATTGAATTGTAACTGTAGGAATCCCTGCTCCAGATCCTTATTCATCCCAGTTGCTGGGATCAGAGCAGATCTGGTTGTAATATAGAGTTTGGCTGTGGATGATAGATTTAGTGGTATGCTTAGGATGAAAACCGGTGACATGGAAGTAGCTGTAAAGGCTGGATGATTTCTGGTACAATGTGGTGGCAGCTTGGCCACTGCAACACTTCACCGTAGTGTCTAAGAAATTAATCTGCTGCACAGAAAATTGAAGAGTTCATCTGATGGAGGGGTGGAAGTTGTTCAAATCCTGGTGGAATTTTCTAGAGATTCCTTCCCATGTGTCCATATTATCAAGATAAAATCAATGTTCATGAGGTTTACCAAAGGAATAATAGGGCAGCTGCAGAAGAAATGAACTTCAAGGTCTGTCATAGATATGTTGTCATACTGGGAGCCATGCATGTACCATGGCTTGTAGGATTGCTATTGGAGCAGTTTAGAATGTTGTGCTTCTTTCTTCTCCGGAGGGGGTGTCCCAGGTCCCCTTTGCCTGTGCATCCCCATTCACTGCCCTGTTCCAGTGTTTCCACTCCTGCCTTCCCTGCTCTCTCTCTCATGTCCCCTTAGTGCAACCACAGCTTCTCTTGCTGCAAAATTCATCTCTTGCAGTGGTTCATGAAGATAAGTAGTCAGGGGCAAGAGGCAGAAATGGCAGCAGCTGCCATATGCAGGGTATGAGAGAGGGAACAGTTCTCTGCACAGAGAAGGGCTTGGGTGGTGGCAGGTGGCTTGGAGACCCAATAGTTAAGTCACAAATGGCAGCCCGCCTTTGATGCCAGCTTGCTTTATTTGGCCCCCTGCTCCTTAAAGAGTATGTATCCCTGGTATATTGCAATGAGGGCAGGGAGTTAGGAACTTTTGATTCCTGATTTGGGCTTCCACATGGTTTCATATTTCAGCAGGTACCTCACATTTTCCCCCCAACAATATCACTTTTCCACAATAGGAGACTTCTTCAAAGATTGATTTCTTTCAGTTGTAACACTGTTCCCCCTACCGCCTTTCTTGTATCCCCAATACTCAATAAAAACTAATGCAGACTAATATCCTAATGACCCTAATATCCTAATTACCCTAGCTTTAAGCACAGTGGATTTTATGCTTTTGACTGAAATTTTCACTCAAAGCTTGGATATCCTTACCCAAAAAAAGTTTCGTTGAAACTGATTTCCATTAATGTTTCAGTATAGATTTTTTTTACACCCTTTGCATCTCTCAATCCCCCTACCATCCCATTTTATTAAATTCCTGACCATCTCTTATGATGAATGGTAGGCAGATGATCCACTGTAAGTTTATTGATCCACAGGATAACCTGAAATGGCCTCCCTCTGCTCCCTGTTGAGTTTCAGGAGATTAATTTCAGTTTAACTGAATCTAAGCCAGAAATGTTTACAAGTTGAAAATATAAAATAGGATGCCTTCTATATATCTATTTCAACAATTTTCTAAACTTCTTTGGGATTTATATTATGAAGATCCTGTAATCTAAACCTACTTTGCTGCAACTTCAAGCCAATGGTCTGTATCCTTTGAGGCAAGACAGAAAAAGTGTGTTACCTCTTCTTTACATAAGCCCTCTGAGTATTTGAATACTACTATCACATCCCCTCTTAAGTGCCTTTGCCACAAGTCAAACATGCCTTCAGACTCCTGAGTCTTTCAGATTCTCCTGGTATGACTTGCCTTCCAAGCCCTCTCATTCTTGTTGCCCACCTCTGGAGCCTCTCTAATTTCTCTACATCCTTTGTAAAATGTGGAACCCAAAACTGCACACAGTACTCTACATGAGGCCTAACCAGTGCCAAGTAGAGAGGCACTATCACCGCCCATGACTTGTACCTAATGCTTCTGTTGATGCAGGCCAAAACCGCATTTGCCTTTTAAGCAGCTGCATTACACTGCAGACTCATACTGCTTCTGTTATCTACCAAGATTCCAAGAGCCTTCTCTATAGTAGTACTGTCGAACCAGGTATCACTCATTTTGTAGCTGTATTTTTTATTATTCTTACTAAAGTATGGCATCTTGCATTTGTCAGCAGTGAACTTCAACCTGTTAGCTTCAGCCCAGCTTTCCAATCTGTCAAAAACCTTGTGAATTGTGCTCCCATTCTTCACTTTTACAATTCTTCTCATGTTTGTGTCATCTTCAAACTTGCTCAAGAAGCTTTCTATGACAGTATATAAAGCTTTAATAAGCATGTTGAACAGCAGATGGACCAGGACAGACTCTTGTGGTACTCCATTCAAACTGACAGGGACCCATTTATAAGGATCTGTTGCTATTAAGCCAGTTGTCTATCCACCTTTTAGGAGTTTTTTTCCAGTCCACATTTCTCTAATTTTTTTATGAGAAGATCATGTAGGACCTTTTCAAAAGCCTTGCTGAAGTCCCAGATAGGTTATATTCACAGGACTCCCTTCCCAAGTAGCAATTTTGTCAAAGAAGATCAGGTTTTTTAATATGATTTGTTATTAGTAAATCCATACTGACTGCTTGTGGTCAGCCTTTCCATTTCCAGATGCTTTCAAATAGACTTCCTTGGCATTAGGATAAGTTTCAGTAACTTCCTGGGTATTGAGTTGGTGAAAACTGGTCTGCAGTTATCCGGATCCTCCTTTTTACCTTTTTTTAAAAGGAGCACTTTTCCTGTCCTTTTCCTTGCCCTTTTCCAGTGCTCTAGTACCGCACCTGTCTCCCAAGACTTTTTGGATTTTTATATAATTTTAAAGACATTTTCTCATTTTTTTTAATGGCCCCATGTTTGAAGATTTCTTTTTTCTTTTCTTGGATTTTTATAAGAGAGGAGTGATGAACTGAAATTGATTGTGTGGATTTGCATGTACTGGTTATATCTTTTGCTGATAATTTTAGTACTAATAAACCCTTTCTTGTCCTAGAACATGGAAAGGGATAATGCTTATCAGTACCAGACTATCAAACAATTTGATGTATTCATATATTGTGGTAATTTCCACCCAAGCATGATGCTGAGTACTCACTTGGCAAAGTACATGAACCACAAGTTTCATGAAAAGCCCTTTCCCATGCCAAATGTCCTTGCCTGCCCTCCTGTTTTATCACATTCCTTCCCTGTACCATTTCCTTCCCTTTCAAATTCTGATGTGGATATATCTGTAGTTAAATAGCACAGCAAAAACAGTAAGAAAATGAGTTTTAATGTATTTGTTCCTTAAGGAAAAACACAATGTATGAAAAATCTTCATGGCACAGATATCCCAGAGACTAATGAATGGAAATGTTTTCACTCCCCAAATCACTGCTTGGGGCATCTGCTCAAGAACCAAAATGCTGAAATGATCATCCTATGACAAACTTAAACAAAGGACATGTAAAATTCTTTAAGGAACTCTGCATGCACATTGACAGTACAAAAAAAAAAAAAAGGCAGAATCAAAATGACAAATACTTCTTATATTTGATTGAAAAACATGAGGTAGGAAAGGAGTCAAGATAGTTCAGGAGAAGAATTTCACAAAACTTCAAAGACTGCAAAAACCATCCTGAACCTCTTAGACTAAAGACTGGGACACAGAACCCAGTTGACAGCTGATCTAAGGAGACAATAAATAAAACACAAGTAAAAATGAGGGTTTCAGAAGCAGCACTGAGCAGAGATGATGTAGATGAAAAGACATAGGAAAAATGCATCCAAGCCTAAATGTGAGATTTTGGAAGTGGAAGAACAGGGGATTACTATTTTACCCCCTCTCCCACCCCCAGGTTGTTGTGCCTCTCACTGTAAAAAGGGCAAGCATCAAAGATACCAAACAGCTATGCCATTAATACAACTGTACCCACACTTCATTCTGGGACCATTGTTTTATGTATACTGCTGAGCCATGGGAGCAGTTTGACATAGAAGCTGTTCTATCAGGACTTCCCATTTTCTGCAGATGGCAGCAGGTTCCTTGACTAAGTCATGGGACAGTTCCTCAAGGGATTCTGGCAGGGATCTGATTATTAGCTCTGGAAGATAGGTGTAGGATATATTTTTTAATAAAAAAAAAAAAATAAGCATTGGTTTTGTACCTCAGTTTAATTTCATAATACACCAGAGACAGTAAATATTACATTTAGTTGTAAATATGAATGGCCTTGAGCACTTAAATATGGGGACTATCTTCATACTATGCCTCACTAATTTCCAGGAACACTGTCAATGTTTAGTTAATATGACCTAAATAGTACCCGTAACTGTGACTTTTTTTTTTAACCAGCTCTAGCAATGCAGCAGCTGGGAAGAAGTTGAATTTGTTGGAGAGATGGCCTTTATGGAGAAATGCCTCTGAGCCTTTCAGTGGAAACTGGTTTGATTTGGCTCACTGACTAGCCTTTAAAAATGACGATTTGTGTATGTTCCATAGATTTATAAAACTCAGAGGTATGATGCAGTGTTTCAAGGAAAGGTAGACATCAATTCAAAGCTCTTTGCACTAAATGCCAGATTCATTGCCAGGAATCTGTCAGAAGCTCAGCCTTTGCTAATCCAAGGGCTGTTTTAGCTATCAATTCCTATTTTGTGTGTGTAAAGAAAGTGGGGAAGTATGTGACAAAGAAGGTTCAGCAGGGGAAGTAGCTTGCAGTATCAAGAGGCTTCGTGTCAGAATCCCTTTCTTTAATGTGATTGCCAATCTGTTTCTATATAGGCTCTCTTACTTAGAGTTCCCATATGGGTGTATAGAATGGAGTTCCTACAACACAAACCCATGTATAATAGGTGCAATTAACCACTGAGTGAGACAGGGTTCAGTCGTGCAGCAACAGGGCATCATTAGATTTCACAGGAGGCCAAGGAGTATCTTCTTTACCAGGTCCAGTCTTTACTGTACTGGGCAAAAAAAAGAAAGGGTGTTGTGTGTGAGAGCAAACTAGCAGAAGGTAAAATCTGATTGGACACACTTGTTTTTGCACAATTTAGTAGATCAAGATAAAACATAGGATTTCTTAACTCAAGAATATCAACAGCACACTGTTTCCCCCCTAACCACAATGAAGTCATTCGCTGTTTACCATCTACCACAAAATACACATTTTTCATTGCTCAGTGAAGATACAGCATAAAAAGAATTATCAACAAATACTCTAGACCCATTTCCGAAGCACTGCATATGCCTTGGGTAGATAATCTAGATAATGGGTATAGTCTAGATAATGCCTTTAATTCACAACCTAGTGCAAACATGTTCATCTAAAAATGTTGGCCCTTTTAAAAGAGGAACCCTGATATGCACTGAGAAGCATTTGGGAAGCTATTAAGAAAATAAAAAGGCTAAAAATATTACAGTGTGAATAAGAACTTCAGGACCCAGCCTATGAAGAACAAATGAAATGTACTAGAGAATCAAACAGACATAATATAAACCATGTCTTGAAAGAAAAGTGTAAGAAAATAAAGCCACATGAGACAAGAGACCTCATTTATGTCTAATCTATTTCACTTTTAGTGGTTACACATTAAGACAAAAATAAATGAGTCATTGTGAGACCTGCTATTTCCTTTTCTTTATCTCAAAGACATCATTACAGCTAATTTACATAGAATGAAACAAAAAGTAATCAGTGTAATTGTCTCATAGTAAGTGTGAGGCAACCTTTATTCTGTTGTTGTTAAAATTAACCAGAATTTAACATGGAGGAGAAAACAAGATTAAAAAAAAGTAAGGATTTTACCCGAAATGAAAAAGAATAATTTTAGTCTGTATTGCTCTTCACTCTGGTCTGGTTCATTGTTCCATGACATCATTTAGGATCCTGTCCTTTATTAATTGTCAACTGAATTATTGTCATGCTTAAATTTGAGCATGTACTTAAGTCTTTTGCAAGACTGGTCCCAAAGTCTTAACAACTTGGAAGATCATGGCCTACAACTGAAAATGTTTTTAGTGTGTGAATGAAAATCTTGACTATCTTCATTTTCATGCTCATGGGTACCCTGTGAAGCAAATTACTACAAGTCTAAATTTGTAGATTAGAATGAAATAATACTGGTATATTCATGTTGGGTTTTTTTTTTTACAAATAATAAGTAAAATACTTAAAAGAACATCCATGATGTACTTAAATTTAGTAACATGTAATCATATTATTGGATACTCACTCTTCCTTGTCCATTTCTATTATTATAATACATCTAATTATGCCATGTCAAAATTCTTTATTTCTTTGGTTTCCGAAATCCAAATCATTATTTTAATAAAAAAATCACTAATTATAATTGGATGCATTTACAGTTGGAAGAATTTCTCTGTAACATTTATTTTGTGGAAAAGCTTTTTGCTGATTTGGTTTGAATATAACTTTATGTTTTTTTATAAAGCTTGCCATGAAGGGTGTGGGGGGTTGTGGGGGCTGTCATTTCCAGATGATTTGCAACACTTAGGATTTAAAAAGACAAATTCAGTCGCTTCCTCTACTGTTATACTTTCAAGGGTATTATTATCTTCTTCTGAGACTTTTGACAGTTTAATGGTAAGGGATATGACATAAATCAAGTCATGTCTTTAATGTAATATAATTTCCATAGAATTTTATTTTAAAAAAAATGGATTTAGAACTAAATTATCATCATTCTAGAATGGGTCAGTTGTGATGGTAGGGAAGAGAGGATACTGAAAGATTTAACCGTCTAAATGAATCCCCTGGGGAGATATTAAAATTATAACTACTTTTAAATATAATTCTGGCATAATCGTGTTGCTGGAGCTTGATCACCAAACTAGATCCAAAATCTTCGATATCTTTGGGGTTGACTATTACTTTTCAGCCTACATACTTCCATTATAAAAGTTCCTTTTCAATTGGTCATGATATTCTCTTCTTTTCAACATGCTGACTGAAAATCTCCAGATTTGTCCATCTACCTTAGAGTAAATTATTTTGCAAAAGTTAAAGCTGTACTGAGACTTAGATTTAAAAAAAAAAATTATTGTAAATTTTATGAAAAAACATAAGATGTCCTTCCCAAATTTATAATAGATTCTTTTGGAATACAGAATAAATACTATGAATATCTTAGAAGTCAGGGCGTTAATTTTAGATGAATAACAATAGTTTTAAGATACTATTTAAATATTATTTCATCTACTTTAACTCTTCTTGAGGTTTCACTTGGAAGTAAATTATTTAATACTGAGACTTGAAAAATGTCTATCTTTTAATAGATTTTGTTAAGCATCAGAAATACCTTGATATGTTTAAAGCTAACAAGATTATTTATTTTATTGTTGATGTTATTTGTGATAAGAGCTTCTAAATATGCCAGGATAACTAATCCATTATTTTCAATGCAACATATTTTGATTATTAAATGAGCATTAAAGAATTTAAATTTTCCTGGAAGAGTGGAAATGATTATATGATGTGTGTAGCACTCTTAGTTGCCAAGTTTAAATTTTAAAATGCAAAAAGAAAGTAATCTAAAACACTGATATTTTTCTGGGAGATGCAGTTAGAGGTGGAGTAGAAGTGGAATATATGCTTCCAGCTGCCATTTTTGAGACCATGTTACTAGGTCTCAAAAAAACAAGTTGTTGAAACCCAAAATGAAATCCTAACCCCATTGCCAAATCATAGTACTATGGTAGACAAGGCTATAAAACAGAAAATATTCCTTTTTTCCTTAATATGCTATAAAGACATATCTTTTAATGTCTTTTTCATATTAACTTTCAGCAGTCATGGGGATAAACCTAAAAATAGTTGATTTGCTACGGTAACTACTAGTTAGAGCTTATATCCAAAATATTGACTCCAATAAGTATTATACTTTTATTCCTAGCAGTTAGCTAAGTATACTTATATCAGTGTGCATTGATGTGTGAAAGAAAAGGCACCATATTGAAGTGCAAGTTGATGTTGATAAACTAAAAAGTATACATTTTTCAGCTCCATTTTGAAACAAAAATCTCAACTGTTGCTAAATAAGAGAATAAAATGAATAGTAGAAAAAAACGCTACATCACTTATTCTAAGGGCATATTGCAAACGTTTAAAAATTAAACATCATCTTTTTTATTTAAATACAGGTTTTTGTGCTAAGTCACTGTTTAAATGCATTTGCTGAACAATATTTTACATACTTTTTCTGTGTTTTATGTTTATTTTACTTCATGACTTACTGCCTTGTACTGTTGATTAGATTTAAGAAGTGTGTCATCCAACATACAAATGTAAAGTATTGGCATAAGGTTATTACAAAGATAGCATTTGTGGGACCTCTTAAAATAAGTTAAATTAACCCTCAGAGAAAAAAAGGTACCATACACAGTATTTCTGTAAAGTCCATATATATGCATACCACATACTTATGTATCTGCAAAGATAACAAGTTCAAATTTTTTTTCATACTTCACTTTTTTCCTAGTACTACTGACACCACAGAAGATGAAAGGAAAGTTTTTAAAGAACTATTTTAAAAATCTATTCCAAAAAGTAGAAATCAATGGTTCCTTCCATAAAAGTCATGCAGGCAAATAGCACGCTGGAAGACTTTGTGAGAGTGACTGTACATCATATGGCATAAATCAATGGTTTCTCGTAAAGAAGGTATCCTTAGGGAGGGAAAGATACAAGGTATGAATAGAATACTAGCTTCTGAGTTTAGCAGCTCTGGAGTTGATAACACAGTATCTAATCCCTGCCTCAGACTGGGAAATAGCTCACTACTTCCAAAGTTTTTAATGATCTGGGGTGAATATATTACAGCAACTTTAGAGCAAAGCTAACCTGAGCCTTTCTTTATATGAGGAATGTTTTTTAAGACCAAACAACTGCATCATAAAGTTGGAATTTACCCTCCTTATTTTTGAATGATGGTTCCCCTTTATTGTCACTTTGTTCTCTAGGTTCCATTAATGAAGATTTGAACCTGAAATGGAAGTTACCTAAGCCCTGGGAGCACCCCCCCACACACCTTTTTTTTTGTAACAGCAGAGATGAAGATGGCTCCTAAAGTAGTAGTAGTATTTTTATGAAGTTGCTACACTTTCTACAGTATGAGAGAGAGCTAAAAGAGACAGTCATTTAGTGAATATAAAAATGGATATAACTGTTAGAATTATTCAAAGAAATTTAAACTATTTTTTTTTTCCTACAGGCTTGAAAGAGCCTGAAAATTGTCTTGACAGCATCAACGTCATCGGCAATAGAGAATCTTTATTTGGATTGACAGGTATGGTGGGGAATGGAAAATCTCAGAAATGATGGGAAGGATCAAGTAGGCCTATATTGTTATATGTTTGTCTAATTCAGACTATGGACATATGAAACAACGAGAGCAAATTAGAAAGATGTTGGAGACAACGTATTGCTTGTGTACATGGCCCAGCTGATTCATTGTAACTTCTCTGTGTAACTATACTAAACGGAAGATAACCATAGTCAGTTTATCACAACTTGCTAACTTACTGCTTTTTGGTTTAGCTGCTTCTTGCTGGGCATGTTTAGACGAGACTCTTCCAGCACAGTAGAATAATTCTACTGTACATTAATGCAGTGGGCAAAACCTATGCAAATGTGCTAATGCACAGTAGATTTAGTCTGCTGCACATTAACATTACAAAAGACCATTTGTTTGTGCTAATGTGCAGTAGCATCAATAATGGTGCATTAACCTAGTACCTGTCATTACAAGCACTAAACTTAATGTGCCTTAATTATAGTGTGTGGCAGGGCACTGTTTGTGCCTGACACTTTAAGGGGCCAGAAGACAGCAGCTGGCAGGTTCCTGATTAGGGCAGCCATTTTAGATTCAGGGTTACCCATATAAACAGGTCATTCTACTGCTGGGAGGCCAGACATCAACATTGCCTGGCTGCAGGGTTGCTGGTATTATCTGGAGGTAAGGGAGAATCTGTAGGGGATGGTCAGGAGGCTCCTGGTCCTGGGCATGACATAAAACTGCACCCGCTGGGAGTGGGTGGCCTGGTGGGGCTCTCAGTTGCGTGGGACCCCCCAGGAAATGCCAGGCCAGTTACCACCCTGGTGAAAGGTGGATCGAAGCAACTTAACCCCAGCTCCCACAACCGGGTAGGTTACCTGCTTTGTGGGGTCTGGAAGGTGGAGCCCAGAGACAGAGATTTGGGCCATAGACTCACACCTGTCTGGATATCCCCTGACTGGTCAATGCTGGAGCCAGGACTGGAAGGGTCAAAGGGCCAGGTGCCCACCATGGGGCACACCCAAAAGCTGAGAGCATGGGCATCTGACTGGCCTGGAGGTGGGCCGGGGCTAGTAGCCAAAGGTTCTGGGGGGGAGCCACACCCATAAGGGGGAAGCAGTTCAGGGAGCTATGCTGCCCAGGATGAAGGTAGAATAGGCCGCCTTAGGACAGGAATCCAGGTGGGGTTCAACTAGTAGGATTCTGGGGCCCAGTGTGGGACTGGTGATGTTGGTAACATCTGGATGCCATCTCCAAGGCTTGGGCTGTGGTGTAGGGGAGGAACAGAGCCACAGGTAGCACCCCCTGGCATTGGGGCAAGAAATAGGAAGCCTCCCACTTAAATTACATCAATTAATTAATTACCAACAAGGCGTGGTGGACAAGAAGGTGGGAGGTTAGCCCAGAAACAGGTGGGTGGGCCACAGTGAGGTAGGCCCCCTGTTACACAGTGCATTAATGAATGTGTAGATGCATTCGCTGTGGGACAGAAAGGACACGCAAAACAAGTTATAATGGATCATCTTGACACAGGAAGTCCTTTTCCTTCCCTTTAAATTGGAATACTTGTGTTATTACTTCATATCCCCAATGTAATACTTCTTACATCTCCTATACAAGTTTAACATTTTTCTTAACATATCTGTAAATTAGGTTGGTTTTATTTACAATGACATACTTCTGCTGACTTTGTGACAAACTATAACTCCAAGCAAGTTGATCCTATACCATCAACTTGCTCCCGAGCCAAGTGTTCCCTATTTTGTATTATGAACATTTTGAACGGAATTATATTTCCCATTATGCATTTTAATGGCAGTTTTCTAGCCATATAAGATCTTCACGCGTAAGTTAGAAAGGGGTATACCAGGATGGGGTTATTGTTGCTTATGCACTCCATAAATACCATTTCTCCAACCTAAACACCTTCATTTATTTGATTCTTAGTTGAAAGGAAGGGTCTATCTAGCACAGTTGTATGTGGGAAGCCCTCATATGATGTTGGGTATCCCCAAGTACTTCAGAGTACTTGGTGAGGGCTGCCTGAAATTACTCCAGATCACCAAGGTAGCTATAGTGGCAGTCAGTAGCAATGGCAAGGCCCAGAGTACAAATGTCCCCGACTCCCAATGAGGCAAATAAACTCTGCCTACCCATTCACTAGGAGTATTAAGTAAGTGGGACCTTTCAGTGCCATCATCAGTAGTCTCTCAGTTCAAGGGTAATCTCTTCCATGGCTCACTGATGGGTCTTGAGGTGACTTAAGAGTTCAATCCTTGAGCCACAGATGCATGCACAGAAGTTCCATATGTTTCTGCAGGAGAGAGTAAGCTGTAGGCTGGAATTCTTCTCCTGTTCCTTCCTTGACTCTCTCTTCTCTGTTTTTGGAGTCAGTAAGTAGCCAGATTCTCCTAGCTCTTGATGTTGGCATCCATTTTCTTGAGGTATGCCTTCAGTGTGTCCTTGTAGCATTTCCTTTGACTGCTGCAAAATCTCAGTCAATAACTAAGCTGTGAGTAAAGCATTTGTTCTGGGAGTTGAGACTCTGGCATCCTCACACAATTTCTGGTCCAGTGAAGTTGGTGCTTGAGGATCACTGATCCTATACTGGCTACATTGCTTTCAATAAAGAGGTTGCCATTTCTGTGGTCATCTTTGATGCAGAAAGCCAGAGGACTGGTGGTGGTTATAAGTATGGCATGGAAACCACAGGGGTGCTGGAGAGCACCGAGCAGAGAGCCCTGTAAGGGTCAGGGATCCTAGGGGCCAAGGGACTCCTCTGACCAGGGACTCCACAAATTAACGGTAGCCTTGCTTGGGTCAGGGGCCCTAGAGGACTGAAGTAAAGTGAATACAGCCTTCCCTGGGCCCTGGAATGAAGGGCTAGGATAGAATATGAAACCGTGCCAGGGGGGACCACAGTACAGGGCTGGGACCCAGGAGCCAAGGTCTGAGGCAGTGAACATGGGCCAAAGGGTACAAAAGTAAAAGTGCTAAGGCTAGGAAAGTTGAAGCCCAGGCAAAGGTATGAAGCCTGAGGGACTAAGTGCTCCATTGAGACCAAGAGGCCCCCTCTGAATTGATACAGAGGCATGTACATGTCTATAAGGGTGTCAGGAGGCAACAATTTTAGCCCTTAAGGCAATTAGTGCCAGAGGTGTCTGATTCCCATAAAGAGAGCTGAGAGATTAAGGTCAGCATGGGCCAGAGCCCTAGATTGAGACAATGCTGTGGCATCAGAGCTCCCAAATCAAGTGGACCAAATCAAATTACCAAAATTTGGGGTGAGATGGGCACGCTAGTAGGGAGGGAAAGACTGCAGAAAAACCTGGATAGGTTGCAAGGGTGGGCTGACAAAAACAGGATGTGTTTCAATACGGACAAGTGCAGGGTGCTGCACTTGGGCAGTAGTAACTGGCAGCACACTTACAAGATGAGAAACTCCCTTCTTGAGAGCATGGAGGCAGAAAGGGATCTTGGAGTCATCATTGACTCCAAGATGAACATGGGCTGACAATGTGAGGTCACGGTCAGCAGGGCTAACCGGACTCTATCGTGCATCCACAGGTGCATCTCAAGTAGAGCCAAGGAGGTGTTCCTCCCCCTCTACGCGACACTGGTCAGGCCACAGCTGGAGTACTGTGTCCAGTTCTGGGCACCCCACTTAAAGAGGGATGTGGACAACATTGAGAGGGTCCAGAGGAGGGCCACCCACATGATCCGGGGACAACAGGGCAGACCCTACAATGAGAGGCTATGGGACCTGAACCTGTTCAGCCTTCACAAGAGAAGGCTGAGGGGGGACCTTGTGACCATCTATAAACTCACTAGGGGGACCAGAAGGGTTTGGGGGAGACCTTGTTTCCCCTAGCGCCCCCCCCCCCGGGATAACAAGGAATAACGGCCACAAGTTGTTGGACAGTAGGTTTAGATTAGACATCTGTAGGAACTACTTCACAGTCAGGGCGGCTAGGATCTGGAACCAACTTCCAAGGGAAGTGGTGCTGGCTCCTACCCTGGGGGTCTTTAAGAAGCAGCTCGATGCCTACCTGGCTGAAGTCACTTGAGCCCAGTTTCCCTCCTGTCCAGGCAGGGGGTCAGACCTGAAGATCTACAAGGTCCCTTCCGACCCTACTTCTATGATTCTATGAAGTCCAAAGAGGAGCAGAACTAGGAAGATCACCCCAAGGTCAACAGCCTTGGAGGGTAGCCTCCCCTCTTTATTTTTACTGTCAAGGCATGCCAGATGAGACAGCAGGCAGAGACCCTGAGAGACCAGAGAGCATGGCAGGATCAAAGCAGCCTCTAAGGATGGCATGGCCACCCTTGAGGCTAATCTTACTATATTTCCACTCTCAGACATCTCTTGTCTTGAAGTCATAATGTTGTTATTCCTCAGGTCCCCAGGGATCACTTTGTTGTTCTGAATTAAAAGAATAAAATTGTGGAGTCTCTGTACTAGTTCTTCACTGCCAGCCTTCTACATTTCAGCAGTATGCCATATAGTCCAGTAGCGTTGCTGTTCTTGGTTTCCTTGTTGGCATGCCAGACTTCTTCTAAGATAGAAGGGTTGGCATAGGAACCCTTTTTGGAGTATTGGAAGATGGACTCAGTGGTGGTTTCTGTTACAGTTGACTCTTGATTCATGAATACCTCAAAGTGCTCTTTCCATCTAGCTTTGGTAGATTTGTTGTCTCTAAGGAGTGTCAAGTCATTCTATTATTGTAGGAAAGTAGAACCATGGAAATTTGGGCTGTAGATGGCTTTTACTGCCTGGAAAGAGGCTATGCATGTCATGTCTGCCAACATAGAATCATAGAAAGTTAGGGTTGGGAGGGACCTCAGAAGGTCATCGATGTCCAACCCCCTGCTAAAAGCAAGACCATCCCCAACTGTATCATTCCAACCAAGTCTTTGTCTGCCTGGGTCTTAACAACCTCTAAGATTGGAGATTCCACAATCTTTATGGGTAGCCTGTTCTAGCACTTCACTACCCTCCTAGTGAGCGAGTTTTCCTAATATATAACCTAAACTTCCCTCTGCAACTTGAAATCTTTGCTCCTTGCTCTGTTAGCTGCCACCACTAAGAACAGTCCATCTCCATCCTCTTTGGAACCACCCTTAAGGTAGTTGAAGGCTCCTATCAACTGCCCCCTCAGTCTTCTCTTCACCAGACTATATAAGCCCAGTTCCTTCAGCCTCATCTCAAAAGTCATGTGCCCCAGCTCCCTAACCATTTTCCTTGCCATCCCTTGGACTTTCTCCAATTTGTCCATACCCTTCTGTAGTGGGGGGCTCAAAACTGGACACAGCACTCCAGATGTGGCCTCACCGATGCCAAATAGAGGGGAATAACCACTTCCCTTGATCTGTTGACAATGCTTCTACTAATGCAGTATAATATGTCGTTAGACTTCTTCACAACAAAGCCAAACTTTTGGATCATATGCATCTTATTGCCCACTGTAATCCCTGGGTCCTTTTCTGCAGAGCTGTTGCTTATCCAGTCAGCCCCTAGCTCGTACCTGGCATTGGATTCTTCTGTCCTAAGTGCAGGACTTTGCACTTCTCAGTATTGAACTTCATGACATTTCTTTTGGTCCAATCCTCCACTACATTGAGGTTTTTCTGAATACTGGCCCTAGACTCCAGTGTATCTACTACTCCTCCTAGGTTAGCATAATCTGCAAACTTGCTGAGGGTGCACTCTATTCCACCTTCCAGGTCATTGAGAAAGATATTGAACAAAGTTAGCCCCAGGACCAACCCCTGGGGTACTCCACTTGATATCGGCTGCCAACTAGACATCAAGCCACTGACTACTACCCTCTGAGGCAATGATGCAACCAGTTTTCTATCCACTTTATAGTCTATTAATCCAACCCATAATTCCTTAATTTGCTTGCAAAAATGTTGTGGGAGACCATATTAAAAGTGTAGCAGGGTGGGGTCCCTGGGGGTGGCTATGTTACCCCTAGGCTCCTTAACCATGCCAGTCTTGCCCTACAGGCACCCTCTATCTCACCTGCCACATCTTGTTGGAATAATTGATATAGGGAGGCTGCCCTTGATCTTTGGGTTTAGACATGGTCTGGCTAGATCTTACGGAACCCTGTGGTTCATAGACCCCTTGGTGCCCCACGCTATGGTGGATGATTCCCAAGTCTCAGCCTTATGGGCTGTATGCATGGCTCCAACTACCCCTTTACCACACCCCAAGCCTTTCAGATGGTACTGGCATTGTCTTGCC
The DNA here is from genome assembly GCF_030867095.1 of Alligator mississippiensis. Taxonomy (NCBI): domain Eukaryota; kingdom Metazoa; phylum Chordata; order Crocodylia; family Alligatoridae; genus Alligator; species Alligator mississippiensis. The sequence continues at coordinate 393,208,169 of NC_081824.1, forward strand.
TAGACCTCATTATAATTCAGCCCCCTGTCCTCACTGGGCTCTCTGCAGCCCTCTCTGTGCCCCTCAGCTCTGGGGTTTGCGCACCCCAAATTCTGCACCCTCTCTGGCGCTGGAGTCCCCATACTGTAGTGAGCCCCCCAGTGAGGCCTCCTCCTCCTTCCTCAAAAAACACCCGTGGTTTAGGTGAGGCTATCAGATAGCAAACAAACACCAATCAAACCTGAGCCCCAGGGCTATAACGTAACACAAAGTTCAGGGCACACTCTTCCCCTTTTAAAAGAGTAAAACCTCTTTTCTAATACTGGATGCATGTAGGCAAGGGTACCTTATGGGCTCCTGGTGCCCCATTAACCCCTAAAGTGGCGTATCCGATGGCTATAGCATCTCTGAGACTTTCCTTCCCAAAGGCTTCTTCCCCTTCGGCTGCTGGCAGGGAACTGAAATGCCTGACAAAAAGCCTTGCTAAAGTCAAAAAGACATAGAAAAAAATAGAACTCTTGGTTCCAAAATGATAACTTTTATTAGACCAACTGGAAAATGACAAGAAAATTGTCCTTTTCTGCAAGCTTTTGGGAATCAAAATCCCTTCATCAGGCTCTGGGGAAAGTGCAGATGGTACAAGATGGTAAAAAGTTCCCATAGGTCAGAAATAAACTTCATTTTTGCACAGAGGAAGCTGAGGATGGAAGTCTGTCTCACTGGGTCCATGAGAGTGTCTTCGTGAGCTGTGTTGAGTAGCTCTTTAATGTGTTGATCAGGTAGAATTCCTTCCCTGAAGGTGTCAGATGGTAGGTAGAGAGGCAAAAAAAAACTTCCTTGTTGTTCTGCAATGAAGTTTAAAATCCAAAATCGGCTGACATTCGGCATCTTCCATGTTTCAGGGGTGTACTTGGTAGCCGTGTTGGTCTGAGACAAAAAGACATACAAAAACTAGAACTCATGGTTCCAAAATGATACCTTTTATTAGACCAATTGGAAAATCACAAGAAAATTGTCCTTTTCTGCAAGCTTTCAAGAATCAAAGTACCTTCATCAGGCATATTACATCCACTGGTCTCTCTGCATCCACAGAGCCAATTATCTCATCATAGAAGGCAATCAGTTTGGTCAGGTATGACATGCCTTGGTGAATCCATGCTGATTGTTCTTAATCACCTTATCCTCCTCTAAGTGCTTAGAAATGGATTCCTTGAGCACATGCTCCATTATTTTTTCCAGGGTTTGAGGTGAAGCTAAGCAATTTGTAGTTCACTGGATCCTTCTTCCCTTTGTTAAAGATGGGCACTATATTTGCCCTTTTCCAGCTGTGCGGGCCGGGAGTGGTCCAAGGCCCTCGGGGGTTTTTCCGCACAGCAGGCTGTGGCCAGCAGCCCGGACACGCCGGGTCGGGGAAGGCAGGTGGCAAGCTAGAATTAGGCACGGAAGCTTAGTGGTTGATTAAAGATTATTTTACTTACACCGAAGATGGTCACGGTGCAGGCAGGAAAACTTGCTTGAGTTACAAAACAAAACAAAACAAAACTCGAACCTGCAGGGCACGAGAGTATGTCGCAGGGGGTTTTTGGCGATGGGAGGATGCAAAACACGAGAGTACGTTGCAATGGGGTTTCGGCAATGGAAAGATAAACCTGCAGGACTCGAACCCAGACAGAGCTCTGGATACACTCACACGAAGTTTGCTAGGCTCTGTGGAACTTGCGCGCAGGGAAGGGTACGTCGAGGGATCAGGTGGTGACAGGGAGAGGTGAGAGGCTGATCAGACCCCTATAGCCTTCTTGAGGTATACGCGTTGGGTCCGATAGGCTCCGCAGCGCTTAGAGATCTTCACAAGATGTGAAGCCCTCCTCTTTCTCTTTTTCTCTCTCCAGATGGTTGTGGAGTTTTCCTTTTCCTCCTCCAACTTGGGCGGAAACCGCTCAAGCCTCTTATACGGCTAGCAAGCCAATTGCTAGCCGCCACGTGGGAATAATTTAGAACTGGCCAATAGTGGGACACAAATTTGCATGTGAATGGTGGGAACTCCTTGCACCGTGCATTTCTGTTTTGCAACCTAGAAATGCACCCTGCAAAGAAAGCTACGAGTGGCGGGAAATAATTTAGCAGTGCTGAAGCACACACAAACAAAAATCACACCCTTGGGTTGTGACATCCCCCCTTGCTGGAGGCACAGATGAATTATGCTGCACGCTCGTCACTCGGGTGATCAAGAGCTCTTACCATGGGTCGTCGAACTAAACGGGTAAACACAAAATCCACTAACATAAGAAGTTCGTCCTCTAGGGATTGAATCAAATAATAACCAGCACAAATACATATACACATGATCAGATTCATAACAAAGAACTGTACGATCAGGGCTTCAGTAGGCGTCATGGCGAAGTCGCGCGTCAGGCCCTCACTTCTTCTGATGATGTTATCCTTCTTGGGGCTTTTCTTCACCACGCACTCTGAATTCCGGATCTGTAAACAAAACTCTCAAAAAATAAGTTAACGTATCTCAAAATATTTACAAAATTTCCATGGAACTATACTATTAATTTTAAAACATATAATACAGGTGTTTGCTACTTTGAACTACCCTCTCTTGCACACTCAACTAGATGAAATCGTCGAGGAGCCATCGTCTAATTCTTCTAGGTAATGAAAACCTAACTCATAGGCCAGTTGCCATTGGCCTGCGTCCCCTAAAATCCGAAGTTGCCGCTTATTGAGTCCAGAACGCTGTAGGAGAAATCCGAACATGTATCGCTCCTCTGGTGTTCTCTGTGGCAATGATGGAAGATCGGATTCGCGGTGTCTTGTGCCTTGAATCTCGGTCGGGTGTCGACGTTCCCAATCACCTGATAATCTTGGCTCCATCAGGATACGCAGTCGTGACAACTGATGAAGGAGGTTACTCACAGGTTGGTTCACCATTGGGTTGAGCAGAATCCGGAGGACGACGATGTTCTTTCACCCATAAACCTCAAGACAACTATCTATGCTGTGAACGGTCACTGGAACGGTTCCAGGATCTCATAGACGACGGTGAGGCCATGGTCTTATTCGCTGGAGTGATGTCAGTCCCAGCTCACATGCTCTTGGGTTCCAGGCACAGTACGAGACTCCGATGATTGCTAGCATGAGATGTTCTGCGCCAATATGTTCTGGCCATCCATCATGCCATACATGGGCTTTCTGACCGATCAGTCCTGCAACAAGCGCTGGCAGTGGAATAGGCCAGTGAACGTTAACCGCTACCATGTCAATGTCAGTGACATGTCCTCTACTCCACGAAGCTTGTCTTATCAAGAAGCTTGCTTCTTCCTGGTTTAGCAGGTCGGATCCAAGTTCCACAACTAAACGTCCCAACCATACAGCTAGAGTTTCTTCAGGTTGGATTCTCGATTCTCTGCACAAATCCTGTAATTCAGTTCTGGTGCGAGCATAGTAGGCAGTAGCAACTCGGTTAGTTGTTGTTACAGGCTGAACTACTGCTGCGGGAGTCATTGCTGCTGTTATTGCTTCAGGCAGGAGGGGTGGATGCACTCCCCCGCTCGATTCTCCCTTCCGTCGGCAAGAAGGCGTGGTCGTCGGAAGCGACGCTACGTCGGTGGGCGGGGTCGCCAGAAACAGCTCTGCGTCAGTGGGCGGAGTCGCTGACCGAACTCTTGCGGGTTCCTCCGAAGCTCCACCCTTCTCTTCTGGTTCTTCCACGCAGTTTCCGTCTTGCTCGGCGCCATCTTGGTGTGGTGTTTCAGGATTCTCTTTCGCAGCCGCTTCTTTGACCGCGCTAACGGCCATACGCAGCTGGGCTTTCAAACTTAAATTCTTCTGCATTAAATTGGTTACAGTGCGAAAAGTTGTAGTTAACACTCCCCCCTTGTCGTATTGTGGGGCCACCCTCTCACCCGCGGCGCATTCCTCCGCCTCCAGATCTTCGCGGAGCTCGGATGGAAGCTCGCGACCCCTTAATCTAGACGCCAGCATAAAGGGGGTGAACCGGTTGATCGGTACCGGTTCTTCACTCTCCCGAGCACATCTTAGGCAATGGGCACACTCCCGGGTGAGGGTCGGGTTCACTTCACCCGCCGGGTTGACTCTGGCGAGGGACACAGTGTTGAGGGGCCTGAACAGGACCTGCTCATCGCTCATTATACACCCGAATGCCGCGGGGTGCAGATACACTTCCCTCTCTTTCTGGGCTCCATCTTTGGAAGCTCCCTCTTCTCCCTTCAGCGAAAGGCATCCGCTGATAAATCTCTCACCCGTTCCGCCCGCCTGGTGGTAAGCGATACACGCCTCCAGTTCCATAAAGTTTTCTACTTGGCGTTTTCCACTGCACCAAGGGCAGTTCTTAACTAATTCTAGCTCCAGCGTGCCTTCCCCTGATCCCATCCTCGTTGCCATGTGCGGGCCAGGAGCGGTCCGAGGCCTTCGGGGGGTTTTCCGCGCGGCGGGCTGTGGCCAGCAGCCCGGACACGCCAGGTCGGGGAAGGCAGGCGGCACGCTAGAATTAGGCACGGAAGCTTAGTGGTTGATTAAAGATTATTTTACTTATACCGAAGATGGTTGCGGTGCAGGCAGGAAAACTTGCTTGAGTTGCAGTTACAAAACAAAACAAAACTCGAACCTGCAGGGCACGAGAGTACATCGCAGGGGGTTTTCGGCAATGGGAAGATGCAAAACATGAGAGTACGTCGCAATGGGTTTTCGGCGACGGGAAGATAAACCTGCAGGACTCAAACTAGGACAGAGCTCTGGATACACTCACACGAAGTTTGCTAGGCTCCGTGGAACTTGCGCACAGGGAAGGGTATGTCGAGGGATCAGGCAGCGACAGGGAGAGGCGAGAGGCTGATCAGACCCCTATAGCCTTCTTGAGGTATTCACGTTGGGTCCGATAGGCTCCGCAGCGTTTAGAGATCTTCATGAGACGTGAAGCCCTCCTCTTTCTCTTTTTCTCTCTCCAGATGGTTGTGGAGTTCTCCTTTTTCTCCTCCAACTTGGGCGGAAACCACTCAAGCCTCTTATACGGCTAGCAAACCAATCGCTAGCCGCCACGTGGGAATAATTTAGAACTGGCCAATAGTGGGACACAAATTTGCATGCGAATGGTGGGAACTCCTTGCACTGTGCATTTCTCTTTTGCAACCTAGAAATGCACCCTGCAAAGAAAGCTACGAGTGGCGGGAAATAATTTTGCAGTGCCAAAGGACACACAAACAAAAATCACACCCTTGGGTTGTGGCACCAGCCATTGGGATGTCTCCTGACTGCCACTAGCTTTCAAAGATGATGGCCAGCAGCTCTACAATGACATCAGCCAACTCCCTCAGGACCCTTGGCTGCAGCCTAGCCCTATAAACTTGTACACATCTAACTTTCCTAAAAAGTCCCTAACCTGTTTGTTTTTGCCATTCTTGGCTGCTCACATCCTCCCCAAACTGTGCTGCCACGTGCGGTAGTCTGGGAGATGACCTTGCCTGTGAAGACTGAGGTGAAAAAGTCATTGAATGCTTCAGCCTTCTTTGCATCCTCTTTCACTAGGTTGCCGCCCCCATTTTGAAAAGGACCCACACTTTCCCTGATCCTCCTTTTGAGGCTGACATAGTTGCAGAAACCCTTCTTGTTAACCTTCACATCCTTTGCTAGGTGCAATTCCAATTGTGCTTTGGCCTTCCTAATTTTGTCCAGCATTTGCACCCAGAAGTTGTCCCCAGCACTCTCTAAAAATGTCCTGAATTGCCTGTGCACTGCCTTATTGCTCTCCCAGCTGATGCCCTACTTTCTCCACAAGAATGAAAACCCTGCCTCTGTTGCCCCCTCCTGCTCATGCTTCTTCTAGGTCACCCACTTACCTCAGGGCTTTGGTACTTATCCCCCAGCTTTATCCCACCAACCTAGTTTAAAGCCTTCCTCAGTATGTTAGAGATCCTGTCTTTGAAGATGCTCTTCTCTCTCTGCATCAGATGGATCCCATCTCTTCCTAGCAATCCTTCTTCTTGGAACAACAGCCCATGGTCAAAGAAGCCAAATCCCTGCTGGTGACACCATCTCTGCAACCATATGTTGATCTGCAGGATGAATCCACTCCTGCCTGGGCCCTTCCCCTTGACAGAAAAGGTTGAGGAGAACACCACCTGAACCCTACATCCTTGCACCCAGAGCCTTATTGTCACTTTTGATCTGCTCAGGGTGTCCCCTGGCAGTATCACTGGCCCACATGCATAAGCAGCACGGGATAGTAGTTAGAGGGCTGGATGAGTCTCGGTAATCCTTCCATGACATCTCAAATCTGTGCTTTGAAGAGCTGATGCATCTTATTCTGCTTCTGAGATAAGGTGTCACATTGCCAAGCAAGTTAGGCCCTTTTTTCCAGCTGAGGAGAGCTTGGATCTTGGCATCTTTTGTAAACCCAGTCAAATAGTCAAAACCAATGCAAAGGACTTGTAACAGCAAATATTTTCAAGACCCAAAGGTGTGTAAGAATTTCTATAACATCTTCATGAAAAACTCTGTGCCCTGCTCAAAATGAAGGCAACATTGAGGAACTCTGGTAATGTCCATATGGCCTGTGCTGAATACATTGGCAATACTGCCCGTAAACCTTGCAGTGCAAAGACGTGATGAACTGTCAACTCTTATCTCCACATTGCACATAGTGACAGTATTGCAGATGGGCAAGGAGGAAAATAAAATGCTTAATTTGGAAACTTTCACCCATCCTATGAAGGTGGATTGTCTGGCTGTGATTTCCTTAACTTGTAACTTCTGAAATTAAGGGAGAAACCCCATTGGTAACCTGATGCCAACCCCACTGGTACCCTGCAGGCCAAGCATGAGTTTGGGATCAGGTGCAGCCAACAGAATGTGTGTCTCCCTATCATGCAGAATTGTATATGTACAACACCTTTTATTCAACTTAAAGATATAGAAGAATAGAAGCCAAGGGCCACTGAAAAATTCCCTGGTCATTATGGTGTATCGTACAGTAAGCATCTCTTCAGTTAACAATTTAAGCATTTACTGAAGAGGATTCAAACAGAAGAAACTGCTTCATGTATGTGATTGTATAATAGAGGACCTTTAATACAGCGTAGTTGTAGATATAGGTGGAGTCAGGCTCATATAAGACAGAAGCAGGACAGATGGATGAATCTGTCCCTAAGCATGAAGAAGAAAAAGAAAAAAAGAAGAAGAACTAATGTTTCCTCAAAGGTAAGAAAAGTTCCTGCCCTGCTCCATACCTCATACATACACCTCAAAGGTATGGTCAGGACATACTATGGATTTCTTCCTAGGCTGGTCCTGGGTAATTGGGGTTTCTGTTTGGTTAAGACCACCATTGCACGTGTTGTGGCATATTTTTATTTGCAGCAAGTGTAATTATAAAAGGTGTAAGCTTGTCACAGGACCTGTCAGCCAAAAAAGCAGCCCATGTTTGGTCCCAAGTTACCTTAGGGACAAAAGGGTATGTTTCTCTAATTGGTTAGTAGGCTTGAGAGACCTTGGAAGCCACCTGAGGTGACTCGGGTCTCCAACCCCGGCACGCGGCTGGATGCTGCAGATGCCATGGCACAGTGAGTCATTGACAGGTCGAGGGCCCTTGGAGGGAGCGGGGGGTGGTTTGGGCTGCATTCCCTGCTACAGGTGCAGGGACCTGTAGGCAGCGGGCCTGTACTCCAGCCCCAGCCCTGGGCAAACACACAAGGTGGCCCAGGCCCACAACCTGCTGAGAAAGCCAAGCCATCTGGGTGTATAAACAAGCCACACACCCCACGAGGGGACTGATGCAGAGCACCCACTAGAGGAGCCATTTGCCTATCTGGGGACAAAACACCAGGAACCCTTGCTGGACCCTTACTTGCTAGGAAGTATGAGTTCTCAGGCAAGGGGTTTCCCACCAGGGAGGGACACAGTACATAGCCGCATCAGAGGGGGGTTATGCTACAGAAAGAGAAACTCCTCTACAGGAGGGGGATATTTGGGAGAGCTATATATTTTGGAGTGTTTATTAATTGCTTGCTGTGTTTCATATTTTGGAATGTTTATTGATTGTTTGTGCTTTACATTTTGGAGTGCTTACCCATTGATTGTTGGGACATACTTACCCTCTGGGAATCTGTGGGTGAGGTTTTTCTCATGGGTCTTGGGGAGTGCTATACTTACCTGTTCTGTTATTTGCTGGCTTTAATATATTATATGTAAATATTTATCTTTATCGCCTATCCAGTTATTCTATCCCTTCCCCTTTTATTCTGCACCTGAATAAACCATGTATATTGTTAAGCTATTGTGTCCTGGTCTTCCTCTATAGAGACACCGGAGAAGGGGAAACTGAGCAAGCTGTAGTTTCCATCTTCAGCACGTACGCCCTGCTGACCATTCTCTTTTATTGGAGAGGGGAGTATGCACTCAGGTACTCCTGAGTTACAATACGTAAGTCAGAACTAACTTGGATTTAAACTTAAGGAAAGATATCTCTTAAAAAAAACCTAGGAAACTGGACTCTGGCTCCACCTTCTTGTGCATCAGGAATAAAACACTCTTTTCAATCCCCTTAATCTCTTCATGAGGTCGGGTAAGGGGGAAGGTCCAAGCAGTAAGAACTCTCCTACATGTCTGCATAATATTCTATTTTAGCATTACAGCTGCACACTGTATTTCAGTAGTATAGGGCTCTACTATGCTATGTCTAATTGCCTCATCAAAATGTTTTGAGAATAAAAATGGGAAGTCAAATATTTCTTAAATTCAAAAAACATCCTTTCAATAAATAGGGATAAAATAAATAAAAAAGAAATACTTCCAGACTTTTGTTTTATCTGTGATACATATCAAAATAGTTTTGTATGGATCTATTCCTTGCCTATGAAATAACTTGTCTCAAGAGGACCATTCCTTTTATATGATATTTTAACTACTATAATATTTGGAATAGAATAGAAATAGTAAAAAATATAAATATATATAATTGAATATAAATATAAAAATATCGAGTTCCTTGAAGCATGTTTTTTGTAACGTGCCTTTTCTCTTCAAAGGCCTCTTCATTAGTTCAGTGTATTAGATAATCATTACTGTGCTGGTTTACTTTGTGTTTCAGGTTCAGAAGACTCTTTTATCTCTATCGCCGCAGATCAAAAAAAACCTGTTATACTGGGTCAGATCCTTCTTTCTTGTAAATAATTCTCTCTCTATTGGTTCCAATGACCTGAAGATCTGGCCCCTTTTGTTTAAATTGGAGATGTAGGTGAAGAAATGTAGACCTAATAGGTTTTGAGTTACAGTCTGAGTATGTATTTATACAAAAGGATTAGTTGGAAAAGGAAGAGAAAGCTACCAAATGAAATATAGAATGGTCATTCATACTAAACCAACTATTGTATGACTCTGTGGGCTAAATTATGAGTCATCTTTAAAAAAAAAATCTGCATTTGCAAATACGTGTAGAGACAAATAATAGAAGTTTGGTGTTCATATATTTACTAAACTGACATAGAATCATAGAATCACAGAAAATCAGAGTTGGAAGGGACCTCAGGAGATCATCTAGTCTGATCCCCTGCTTAAAGCAGAACCATCCCCAACTAGATCATCCTAGATGAGGCATTGTCTAGTCAGGTCTTAAAAATCTCCAAGGATGCAGACTCTATAACCTCCCTGGGAAACCTGCTCCACTGTTTTACTACCCTCCTGGTGAGAGAGCTTTTCCGAATCTCTAACTTCAACTTCCCTTACTGCAACTTGAGACAATTGCTCCTTATTCTGTTATCTGCCACGATTGAGAACAGTCTAGCTCCATCCACTCTGGAACCACTCTCATACCTGAAGGCTGCTATTAAATACCCCATCAATTTTTTCTTCTCCAGGATAAATAAGCCAAGTTTCCACAGCCTCTCTTCAGAAGTCACATACCCCAGCCCCCTCACCATTATTGTTGCCCTTTGCTGAACACTCTCCAAGTTGTCCACATCCTTTCTGCAGTGGGGAGCCCAAAACTGGACACAGTACTCCAGATGTGGCCTCGCCAGTGCTGAATAGAGGGGAAGAATCACTTCCCTCAGTCTGCTGACAAAATTCCTACTATGCTGCCTACTATGCCATTAGGCTTCTTTACAAGGGCACACTGTTGGCTCATACGTACCATACTGTTAGATGCAATAATCTGTATCACAGGACAACTGACCCTCATAGTATCCTGTTGTATGAATAGTGAGAGCAGTGACAAGGCAGAAGTTGCAGTAATGGCAATTTGTTCAGAGAGCAAATAAAGACAGCCTGAAGGAGCTGGAGGAGACATGCATTTTATGGGTCTTAGAGTGAAAACAGGAGTCATCTGATTTCTCATTTGTGCCACCTTAAAATTTTTTAAGGTGGCACAAATTCAGAGCAAATAGATGTCCTTACCCTTGGTTGCATCAGTGGCTCAACTAAAGGTAGTAATAGAATCTACCATGGTGGAAATCTATTATTTTGTGGTGCAATCGTGTTCAGCCATTCCCAGCTTTCTCTGCTGCTCTAGACTTGCTCTGTGGGTCTGGGGCAGTGGGGGAAGTGCTTCCACACTCAGCCAGCCCCAGACTTCCCTGCTGTCACAGACCTGTGCTGGGAGGGGAGAATACCCAGTGTTCTTCAATGCTTCACACCCTCAGGCCCAGCTGAGTGGGGAAGCAATTTTCCCTGCTGCCCCAAACCCACTGCACAGGTCTGGGGCAGTGGGGAGATCATGTTACCCCTAGTCCCTCACCATCAAGGGTGGGGCAAAGGACGATGTGTTTCTCTCAGTGAGGCAAATCAGCTGTAGGGCAATACATCACAGCAGAGCTGAATTGCTCAATTTGGTGATGTCTGTTTCTAGGCTTGGAGTACAGCTATAGAGCGGGAACAACTCCAAAACAGACCAAGGGACAGCAGTATGCAGTGCTGCAGAAGGTGCTAAACAAGCTCTAGAATTAACCTATGATGCATACAGAGATTTAAAAAGTGGCATTACATGGTGGTACACTTGCCATAGCAAGACAGACAACATGGTGAGGCAACTGCAAAGAAGGTGAAAGCGAAAAGGGAAAGGATGACAAAGGCCTTCATGCCAGATGAATGCATGAGAATTACATGGACCCCATGGAACAGGAGTAAGATAAAAGGGTCTGCTGCAGAAAAAAAGAGAGCCAAGGCTAACTTTATGGCAGCCATGACATACTATGGATAGAAGAGGAACAGGAATAGGTTATGCTAACTGTAAACTATAAGTAAAAACACCCAATCCCAAGGACATGGAAAACCTAAACAGAATCTGAATACAGGGGCAGATCCAGGGGGCAAGTGTAGTGATGTAATTGCATCCTCCTTGATTCCTGCTCCACCCAAACTTTAAAACCTACTGTCTGGGAGGGGAAGTCATATTTCTATTCAGGCAGTGCTGAGAGAGACAATTGACTTCATGGCTTATTGTCATCTCTCTGATTTCTGTAAATTTCTTTCCACTCCATGGATGTTAACAACCCTCTATCTTTTTTAATGGTCTTGATGTTCCACTATTCAAGTAATCCTTTCTTCTGTAATTTTGCTGTCTGTTAACCGTTCCTGGTAATGTCTCTGTTCAATTTCACAGCCCTGCAGACTGTTTCTAGCTCTAGCTAAAAAACTTCACTCAGCTGTGGTAATATTAACTCAGGTGTAAAAATAACTGACAGAGAAGTATTGAAAGCACTGTCAGGATACTCAAGAAGGCTAGATTTTGTTTATGAATCTGAATAAGAGATGTACATTTAACATTAATGACTACAGGACTAGCAATTGTCTCTACTTTATATCTGATAGACTTCTTAACTGCAGTCAGACAAGAAGTTACTCCCCAGCTGGCAGAAATAAAACTGAACCACTGTGGGTACCAAGAATATGAGAAGTGTGTTGTTCAAATGACTTGATAGAAGGCTGAGGACTGCATTTTATTGTATTTGTAATGTGTCAGCTTGGAAAATGCAGTTAGTTGTACAGTCTGCTCTTGAGATCTTATAGTCTAAAATGGTTTAGATAAAAGATGACCAGATAAAAAGAATGGGAAATGAACAATGTGATGCTATGTTTGCTCATGTTTAAAAGATACAACTATGTCAATGGCAACACAACCAAATAGTAAATTCCTTTCAAAATAATGGGACTTTCATTGAATGTAAATGGTCTCCAGCTATGGTTATGTTGAATCAGGCAACCCCCCCCCCCCCCCCCCACCCGCCCCTTACTGACCACTTCCCCAGTTGTTAATTCTCATACTGTTTTTCAGGGACTTCTGACCCTCCATTGCGTCTCCTTGTCTACTTTGAATCTTGCAACAGGGAAGGAAACTTTCAGTCACATGGATCCTTTTACTATTCCAATGGGTGATGGAAAGCAGAAAAATCCTCCACTTTATCAATGCAACAATTCAGCAGTTAATTGCTATTCAACAGAACACTTAATCATGAGCTTAAAAATCAAGCACATAAATTCCTTGATCAATTTGAGTCTAAAATCTTAAAACTAGAATAAACCTCTAGGGAAGGAAGAACTAATGAATATTGTGGAGGATGTGAGGATTTCACCAGTTAGTTTAACTTATTGTTGTTAAATTGACCTAAAGAGTTTCAGAGCTGAAGTGAAGGATTAAGACAGGCGACCTCAGCAACACAGGTGATTGAAACATTGGTGTATTTGGATAAACGGCTAATTAAAGCTAGACAAAGCAATTACACACAGTTTTGAAATACTACAACATACTTACAACACTGAGAAATGTGGATATTGCTCTGGCAGGAGAGAAACTGGCCAGCAGAGTTGAGATGTTTGTTAGCTCTGAGGGGTTGATTCAGGCATGTGAGTGTTAGCCCACATTTTTATTTCTTGTGCATTTACAAACAAGTCATAATATATATATATTTTAAAAGGCTAGCTAAAAGGTTGATGAGCAGGGATCCTGGTTTTTCCTAATTAAAAAAAAAACCTCTCAATTTTCAGTTTAAAAGAAGTAACCCAAAATGCACATTTTTCATTTTTAAAATGAAACAAAACTACAAATATATCTATATATGAGTGGTGTTTAATTTTAAACATGGAAAATGTGGATTTTAGTTTACTATTTTAAAATTGAAAATTGAGGATTTTTTTTTTATCAGAGAAAAGCAGGATCCCTGTTGATAAGCTGAGAGACTTTTTACAATTAAAAAAAATGCTTATCTGTAAAGGCAAATCATCTTTATTTAGAAAGGGCAAACAGTTGAGCACGCCAATAGTACATACAATAAAATTACTATTTCATATATACATATGGCCTTTTGCTGTGTATTTGCATACCTCTCCCATTCTTAGGGATCCCACTCATGATGAGTCAGAAAATTACCTACATTACATGTATACTTGGAGCTCTCGCTTCCATGTTGAAAATTGTTTACCGTGGAAATAAAAAATAATGAGAAGAGTTATAGAAAGAGCAGGTAAAGCCAAAAGACTTAATCCCAGAACATTTTAAGTTTCTAGTCAGGATAATTTCTTTCGGAGTCTGTCATGAATCTTTTCATGCATTGCATCTTACATCTATTTGATTTAAAGGTTGAAATATATGTAGATAATCAAATGAGATGAGAATGGAAAGACATAAAGACCTTGACAGAGCTCCCAAATGGACCTGAGAGATATTATTATGTACTGTCATTTTCCAGGTGGTATTCTTAAGTTATTGCTATAAACCTTTGATAAGTGTAAACTGTAATTGCTAATCTTGAAACTAAGTCCATGTTGTAAAATCAATTTAAACAAAACTATGTAAATAAATATTGATGTCTCCTTGCCAAATCATGTCAAATGTTGTGTACAGTTTTGCTTGCATATTGCACTACCATTTTAAACTTATTTCTAATTTAGGTCTGGCCTCCTCCTCAAAAGTAGCAACAGGATTTTTACACTTGTCAATATGAGGTGGGGTGACCTCTGTTTTGTTTATCAAGGGGAACAAAAAACAATCAGAATATGTTCAAATATAACCTTTATTGTTATATGTTTCTCGGCTACCCATTTGTCTATCCTATATTCAAAATGCCTTTGGTGTTTTTGGTAACACTGTAATTGATTAAGTGACTGCAGGTCATGTTGAATATTTGTCATCCCTTAAAAGGAACCTTCAAAAGTTTTCCTGATCTCCTCTTCCTGCTGGGGTAGATAAGATATGACTTTGTCAATGACAGTGATAATGATGAATATTGTTGAAATGCCTCATGGCTGTTTATCTAAGTAAACTGGTGGGGAAAAATACCTAAACTATGCTTATTTAAAAGCTTGATATATCATAGCTAATAGTAACAGATGATCCAGAGTTGCATCACTAATTGATGTTGTTTTAAGTTTATATTACCAACATGTGCTAAAACGTGAATTAAATTCCAAGCAGACAAAATGCAATTAAGCAATATCACAATTGTTTTGCTCAGTTTACCTTGAGTTTAATGCTCAGATTGCATTGGAAGTTTGCTTTCTCATGAAAAGTCTGCTGAATATTCATCTTAAAAGCTTTTCTTCACAGCTGTTCAGGAGTCAATTCATGTTGACAAGATATTTAGGGTAAAGTCCTGACTGTTCACTGGGTCACTTCAGTGGGGGTTTCTGGAATGGTAATCCCCCCTCCCCATTGGAGTCTTTGCCCTGGCAACAGCAGCCTGCATTGTGTAGTAGTGGCTCCATGCCACATCTGGGTACAAGGCACCAAAGCAGCAGCAGAGTCAGGGGTGGGCAATAGCAGTGCAGCAGCCAGTCTCTGAGTCTCCAGGGCAGGTAAGAGTGACGCCCTATCTCCTCCCACCAGGCAACTTTTCCCAGGCTTTTTTTAGCTATGCATTTGCTACATGGGCTATCAGAATGTTGTTCTTAATGTCTTGTTAAGGTTAATTTCAATGGGTATAGAATACCGTCAAATAATTTCTTGGGCTAGGGGTACAACACAGAAAAAGCTTCCTTTGTCAGTGAGCACAAAACCCCCAAACACACAGATTCAGGGAAGAAAAGATATTATGTTGTTAAAAATAATTATCTTGCAGGAATACAGTGATATAGATTTATTATAGATAAGTAGACATCTTTAATATCCTTTTCTATAGACATCACAATAGGTCTTATTGAAATAAATAGTGATTAGCTCTATAACAAAAAGCCCTTAGCCCGATCATTTCTAAATTTTATATTAATTTCTATTCTTATGTTAAAAAGGAATAAAAGTAAAATGTTAATGCTAATATATTTTTTTGTTAGAAATGTGAAAAAGAAATAGAAACTTTTTGCCCTCAAATTGTAGCTTGCTTTCTGTCTCAAAATAATTGTTCAAAAGAAAAGTGTGTGTGTTTTTCAATACTGGACCCATAGTACATTTTACAGATGAGTGAGCCACAGCCAAGACTTTCTGAAATGAAGGCTGGCAGTTTGCTATGGCTTTGAAATGTACTTTTTAGAGAAAGTAAATATTTGCAATATGTGGCTTTCATTTAGAAGAGTTTATAAAAGCCTCTTTTCACTTCAGTGTTAGCTTAAACTCAAGCAAGCTGGCCTGATTGAGAGTACAAACTGAAGGTTAAGCACTGATTTGTTCAAGCTAGTAATACAGGGGTCTCATCTTCTCTGTGCTTCTAATCTACTTACTCTATTGCTTTAGTTTTGGCTTTCACTGTGTCTGTCCACTCTTTCCAGAGCTAGGCTAATTCAAAAGCAGTTAACTGAAATGTAGGTAGCTCAAAAGTAAAAAAGATACCCAGAGTCCCAAAGCAAACGGAAGGTGTGCTCTAACAGACTGTCCAAGACATAACAAAAGCACAAAAAAAAAAAGGAGCAATAGTTTTGTGCAATACATAAACTAAATTTCCTCATATTGTTGAGCACCAGCTCAAGTCTGGGATCGTGCCCGGTATGCAAAGGCCAATAAAGATACCAGGGGTGAAAGTACAAAGAAAGTTTATTGCTAGCAATAAAAGGTGTGAGCGGAATAATTTCATGTAACAAGCACACCAGATTACTATTTCTAAGCATCTTTTATACAGGAGTTTTTGAGCCTTCATAAGCATCCTTGTTTGCTGATCGGTTATAAAGGAGTGACGCAAGGAGTTCTTTACTGAGCATGACTCTATACCTGTGTTTTAGCCATGTATCTCATTTACATACATGTATGTTTCATTAGCATACTTTTTCCCCACCTAGGGGCATGATTTTTAGTATTTTAATGAGCCCTATAACCCAGTACTCTGTTTCTTATTTTGTTTTCAAGCCCCCTTTATCTAAGACTGTCTCCTCCTTATCATTGCAGATGGGCATTCATCACATAACATTCTCTTCTGCTTCGTCTTTGAATAGTGGTTTCTAGGTCACCCCTTACAATATCATCATAATTTTACTAGAAGGCTTTCAAAGTCTCAAAATCCATATGAAACCCAAGTTTGAAAACTATGCTCAGGCTCATGAAATTCCTTCCTATTAAAATTGAATGAGGCAGTAAATACTTATTTACTCTGTAACTGCTACTTTTCTTTTTCATTATGCATATTATGGCTGAACTTCCTGATTATCATTAACTTAGCATATGACAAAAAATGTCTGGCTTATGTCATCTAGATTTGAAATCCTAGAAAGTCCTTTTTTTTTTTTTATTTCTCCAAGCTCTGCTACTTTAATCAATATTAGTTTTGATTTAAAAGACAAAGATATGATACATTTGGGAACCAATGGGTGTGTCTACATGAGATGCTTACCTGCACAGTAGCATAGATTACTGTGTAATAAGCATGAAAATGCAAGTAGGAAATTTACTCGTGAGTAGTAATGAACATGTGGATGCTGACTAGGTGCAAATTTGCTTCCGGTTGGCATCTACACGTGCATTATGAGCATCCCCACTACTAGGGGGCCAGCCTGAGGCTAGCCCCAGGGTTCTGGGGCTGGGAGCCTCTCTTGTCCCAGGGCTGGGCTGGTTCTCTGGCAGCCGCAGCCCTGGGCCCTTTAAAAGCCTGCAGGCACTCAGAGCTACTGTGTCCCCCTGCACATGCCATAGGGCAGCTGCAGCAGCCTGTCTGCACCATGGTGCCATACAGATGCCAGGCCCATGTTGTCCAGGCTTTCAGGCTGCTCCAGGCTCCTGCCAGGCCTGTCAGCATCCAGACCCAGCTGCAGGAAACTCCTGGACACCAGAGTTAGTTCCAGCTGTCTGCAGCCCATCCCAGCTGCCTGCTTGGAGCCTGAAGGTGCCGTGGGGCATTGCCTCATTGCGTGGCTATTAGTTCTGTGCCATGCCCCTGTGCAGGGCACTGAAGGCAGCTGCCCTTTAAGGGTGTGTGAAGTGGACCCTATTCACTTTGGATTTGGCCTAAATCAGGGGTAGTGATTTAATTAGTTGATTTGAATCACTGTCCCTGATTCAATTTGGCCGAATCTGAATCTAAAGGTTCGGTGCTGATACAGAGATCAGTGATTCGGATAGACACAGCTTTAAAAGGTTTTTCTACATACCTCAAGGTACCAGCATGGCTCATGAACACTGCAATGCTAGGGGGGATGGAGCATCCCACAGGAGCAGGGGGGATGGGAATCCCCCACATGCTCGGCAGCAAACCTGGAAGTGGACCAGAAGTAATTCTGGTCCGCTTCTGGGTCTGCTGGGTGCCCTCCCCATACCCTCCCCCAGCTCAGTGATCAGTCACAGAGGGACCCTGGGTGCCCCCCCAGACACAGGAGGCACCAGTTGCTGAGTCAGGGGGTGTGGGGTGGGTCCCCTGCACACTCCCCAGTGGACCCAGAAGTAGACCGGAATTCCTTCTGGTCCGCTTTCAGGTCTGCTGTTGAGTACACTGGGGATCCCCCAGTACTCCTGTGGGACGCTTCATGCACTCCACCATCACAGCATTTACAAGCTGCCTGGTACCTTGTGGTATGTAGAAAAAACATTTAAAGCTGTGTCTATGTCCAATACGCCAAATCTTTCTGAATCTCTCCGTATTGATTCGGAGGGTTCTGATTTGATTTGGAGAGATTAAAGGGTCCTCTGATGTTGATTCAGATTCAGAGATTTGGCCACCGAATCTCAACCAAATCAATTCAGGAACTGAAGCTTTACACAGCTGTACTGTCCATGCCCAGAAGTGTAGAGACAACTGCTTGGAGGCCTGGAGAGCTGGCGTGGGAGCCCTGATGGCCTCATTGCCAATGCTACACCCTACCTTCTCGGACCGCAACTGGTCATAGGTGACCTTGTGGCATTATGGAGAAAGGTGGAGGTGCATTGGCAGTTCATATGGGATGTGTGCTCCAATGCTCATGTCTGAGGGGCTGTCAGGCCAGATGTGGCATGACCAGTCAATGTGGCAAAGCCTTGTGGGCACAGTGGGTTTCCATCTCTGACCATAACCATTGGTTGGAGAGTGTCCACCAGACCATGCCCTTTATTTGGCAGCTGACAGGCATCTATCTATATATCTATCTATTAGTGGTGTGTCATTTAAATCATGGGAAAATGTGGATATGTGGTTACTTGTTTTTAACCAAAAATTGGGATTTTTTTTTTAAATCAGAGAAAACCAGGATCCTTGCTTATAATTGGGGTCATCTTCTGTTCAAGTAAATATGATATAATGTACAGACAGGAATTTCTTTGGATAAACAACCACTAGAAGTATTTGTTTGGGCATCCAAAATCAAGTCTGTATGCATTCTTCCTATGTGTGGAAGTTTTTCCTCAAATGGAACACTCTTAATGGAACTTTTAGAGGGTGCAGAAACATCTACACACACCTGGAGAGCTTCCAGTATGCAAACATGTTCATGTTTACTTAATGCTTTTTCCCTTCTTATTGGACACAATAAATCTTTCAAGCAAGACTAGATCTTGACGATAACTTAAGGAGACTATGCCAGCTACAGCTGTTAGTTCTGTTTGCACTTATCATTGCAATATATTAGAAATGTGCCAACTCTGGTCTCAGTATATCAATCAGTTTATCATATGTATAAAAAAAAAAAATAAACTAAATCCAAGAAAGTGGTTCCTAGGAAAAATCAAAGAACATCTGTGTTAGATGAGGTAAAACAGAGAAAACAGAACACACAAGGAAACGAGTAACAATGCTGCCATTTAAATATGGATAATAGGGCGTGAAAGGTGTATCAGTCTTGTTTTGTCTTACTGGAGAGTGATGCATGACACCCTTCAGTCTTGCACAGAATGACCTTTTAAGGCCTTGTATGCAGTACACACAACTAGAGCATTTCCTGCCTCAAAATGTCACATTACACATCTTACACAGAGATATAATTAAAGTGTTCCACATGTGGTTGAGATTTAATATCCCTGACCAGTTGCTCTATTATATTGTCACATTTTAAAATTAGGGGATAGGGGAAATCACACAATAAAAGCAATCATGGTTTCTTCTGCAGTTCAATGCAAAGTGTCAGTGTTTGCTACTAAGCAATGTTGTAAAGATGGAGACAAATGGTACCTTCAATAAAATCTATGGAAGATATTTCAACAGGACAAACTTGTGAGGTTTATCCTTCCTGTAGAACTAAAAGTACATTGTGCCTCAACAACTAATGCATTAATCCTGATTCATGCAGACCTTTTTAAATGGCATATCAAGGATTCTCCAGCAGAGCTATGTGGAAACAGCAATCCTAGTTCATGAAGAATTTTGAGGTTTCAGAATGTGTTTTCATTCTACTGGAAGTCCTAGCTTCATGTGGTTCACCTGGTGGTCTGGGACCTAGAAAGCTCTTAGACTTGAGACAAAGCTCATAGACTTGAAGAACTGGGACCTTGGGATGAAGGGAAACTGGAAGTTTTGGCTTCCTGGTCACCTGCCAAACATTCTGCCAAAGTTCCAGAATGGTTATTGGCCAGGAAGCTAGGTAAATGTCCAAAGTTTTTAAAACCTGAATAGCAGAAAGGGCTTCACCAGGAAGCTCCTTGTCTTACAAAGGAACTTAATGCAAATTGGTCCTGGGGAACTTTTTTTTGTGGCAAATCCCTAATTTCTGGTGTAAATGTACTGCTTTTATAGTATTCCTTTTATTGTTTTCTCTGTGTGTGTGTGTGTTTTACCAGTTATTTTACACTGTTAAATATGAGTATGCTCATATCTCAGTATGTGCCATCAGGTTGGATTAATTCATTTTCACATGGGTTTATTCCTGGTTGGACCTTATAAGTCTTGCTCCTTCCTTTAGTTATTTTCCTTATTCCTATCATCTCCATACAGCCAAAAGCCTGGATCAGCTCTTTTTAGGGGCTCAGGGCCAGTAGAACTGTGGTCGTGTGGAAGATATGGAATACCCCCTGCACTGTCGAAAGGAGATTTTTCTATAAGGGATTGCCGGAATGTGCAGGCCCTCATTGGTTTTATCCTGTCTAAGCTTCTCAAGCAGACTTTTGGAGACAGTTTTTAATCAGAGACAGATATCAGAGGAAAATCTTTTCCAGACACTTAAAGGGAAAGAAACTCACTTACTGAGTCCTGCACTAAGGTCCATAACCTCATCTAAAAAATATTTAAAAAAAGTCAACTTTGACTGTAATTTCAGCAGCATTATTCTGAAATGAATAGCATTTCTTTCAGTGGTTGTACTGTAGCATCTCCTTACAGTAAAGACACGTCAGGTTAACATTTCCATTTAGAGCTCAATCTTCTTACTCTTACATGACCTTAATCTACAATATTTCCAAATTTTTAACATTGCTACTGCTATCTACCAAATCTGATTTGCTTTTCTTTCTCATTTCTACTTTTTTTACTTTTTGCCTACATCAGCATTATTTCTATCTTTACCCTTTCCATGATAGCCCTTATTTTTCCTGTGATAATGAAACCTGACATCCATTCATGATTATGTTACAAACCAAGCGTATTTGCACTTCTATATATAAGTTCCTGCCCCACAACCACCCCCATCTTTGAACAATAATATACTGCAGAAAGATAACTAGTTTTTTCACTGAAAGGTCCTTCGGGTTAACTGCAAGCTGCTATCTCAGAATGTTACACTCTTGTTTTCATATTCTTTATAGGGTATAACAATCCTATATTTTTTTAATGGTTATAAATCATGTTTGATGCATTTACCCTTGCTGTGTATCTTCTTGGATGGTCTTTATTATAAAAGTTACTTACAACAAATAGGATTTAAATTGAATGTCATCTCTTGTTAAGATGAATGACTGTTTGTTTTTAGGTTTTAACTAATGAAGTATTTGTTTTCCAAACCAACAGGATAATTCACACATGAGAAGCACATATGCAAATTAATAGACATATTTTACCATTAAATATATTGGTATCCTGTGTTAAGTTAATGCTTTGGAATAAAGACAACACTGTTCTTATTTACATGGATATGATACTATTGAAGTCAATGGCATTCACTAGTTAAATGAAAGCAGAATTTGGCTTATATACCATGAACAATAATATAGCTATGATACTTGGCATTAAAATTTTCCAGCAAAAAAATTCACCCCATTGTAGAAGGCGCGTAAACCATGAAAATTCCTCTTGAAAATTGATTTCTTTTTAACCATCTTCTAACCAAGCCCAAAGAAAACAAAATAAATGAAACAGTAGGTCTTTATGTTTTCATGTCTTTTTAGAGATCCTGGTCTGAACCTCACTCTCCATTAAGTGGTAGCCATGTAAGCTGAATTTTTTGCTACCTAGATGAGATTAGCTATAACTTCCACTTACACAGCACTTTGGGTCACTCAGTGGCCACATCCAGATGAGTGAACACATGCCTGTTATGGCTTCTCAAAGTAGTTTGAGACTCTGCAAGACACATGCTGGGAATGAAAAAAGGTTCCCCGTACTGCATATTTGCAGCACAGACTCTGATTTTGATACCAGGAAATCCCAGTATGAAAAAAAAAACAAACACACACTGAAAAAAGGTTGACCATGCCCTGAAGCAACAGAGCGATGTTTTAGCACCTGGCCAGAACATCTCAATTCCTGCCCTGTGCCCCTGCTGCCCCAGCACACTGCCTCTGTGTGGTGAAGCAATAGGAGTGGGGCAAGTCTCTGTCCCCAAGTTTTGTCCCCAGAACATAGGGATGTGGGGGTGGGGGCGACTATGGGAGGGGTGGGTTCCCCCTCTCCACAAAGTGCACTGCCTCCCTTGCAGCAGCAGAAGCAGCAGCAGTCACTATAAGGGCCTCATGCCCACTCCTGGCAGAGACCCCTGGCAGCGTGATGCCACCTCAGACCTGGTGGTTGGACATGGCACATGGACATATCATCTCACTGGCATACGCCTTTGAGCAGAACTGGGCCAGGTCTTGCTGTCACCCATGGCTCCCAGCACCAAACATATAAGTGGTGCACTCTCAGGCCGGGCTGGATTCTGTGTCCATGTAGCCAGGCTGACCTGATGGTGCATGGGGCACATGGAGGCAGGACCCAGCCCCGCCTGAGGGGACATGGCTGGCATGTGTTGCCGGGAGCCGTGGGTGAAAGCAAGACCTAGCCTTCTTCTGTTTGAGGGTGCACACCAGCGGGATGACAGCACCCTGCGCCATGTCCAGTGAGGCATTGCTGTGCTGCCAGGGGTCTCTGCCAGGAGTGGCCAAGAGCACCCCAAGAGCTGCTGCTGCTACTGGGGTGGCGGGGGCTATAAGCCTTTCTGGGTTGTGCGTGGGGGGCACATCTCTGCCACAGTCCCCCCATTCCCACATAGTCCCTGCCACAATGCACCCACAAACCCCACACCCTGAAACACATACACCACCTCCACAAACTCCCCATACACACCCATATACATACTCACAAGCCCCACACACCCAAACTCCTGCACAAGCCCCATAACACCCCAACAAACCTCACCCCCACAAACTCTACACCCCCACATATACCCCTTCTTCCCCAAACCCTACATCCCTCCTACAGATCTCAAACCCTGCATGCCCAGCTGCTGGATGGGATGGGATGGGATGGGATGGGATGGGGCCTCCTGTCAGGAACCACAGCTGCAATGGCAACTGCCACACTGCAGCCCTGTCTTGTGCTCACACCAGTGCTGGGACATGCAGCCCCAGCTGTGTGGGGGGGGGGGGGGGAAGAGCTCCTGGTCCCAGGAACCACTTGGGTGTGTGATGGGCTGGGGGGAGGGGTGGAGGTGGCAGCAGGGGTGTGTGTGAGAACAGACACAGAGAGATAGAGGCTAGGGATAGGGGAAGTGCTCCAAGTAGGAGAGGATGCCAGAGCTGGGCTTAGAGTCCCACTGCTCCCCTAGAGCAGCCTGTGCAGGGAGAGGCCAGCTTGGGAGGGGCTTGCCCAACCAAGTCCCTGAGCCCCAATCAAGGTTTCCCAGGAACAGCATGGGGATTGCTGGACCCTGGGTACAGGTGTAGGCAGCAGAACAGAAAGGGCTGGCACTGCTCAGAGCCACAAAGCAGCATGTGGGACAGCTGCAGCTGAACTTGTGTCCTGGTGCTGGGATGGAGCTGCTGCCAGGAGGGAGCTAGTGGGGGGCAGGCAAGGGCTGTGGGTCAGGAATGAGGGCCACTGACAGGGCTGTGGGTTGGGAGTAAGGGGCAAGAGTCTAGTCAGGGAGAGGGCACTGGTATATCAGTGCTGCTCAGCACCCCACATCCTGGTGAGCAAAGGGGGAAGGGCAGCTCTGATTTTTCTAGGATGAAAAAACAAAAGCAAGAGTCAAAGTGTATAGATATTTAGAATTCATTTAATTATGAAGACAGAGGCACTTATAGATTTTCAAATTGCTTTATAATTGTAAATATATCAATAAAATATTGTCTAACTGACCTCTCTCTCTCTATATATATAGTGACATTTTATTTTAATCATGGAAGAACATCAGGAACATATAAACATGAAGAAATGTAGATTTACTTGTCAAGAACATTCACCAAGGCGCCCCCGGGGGTTACAAGAAACAATGGCCACAAGCTAGGAGAGAGCAGATTTAGACTGGACATTAGGAAGAACTTCTTCACAGTTCGAGTGGCCAAGGTCCGGAACGGGCTCCCAAGGGAGGTGGTGCTCTCCCCTACCCTGGGGGTCTTCAAGAGGAGGTTAGATGAGTATCTAGCTGGGATCATCTAGACCCAGCACTCTTTCCTGCTTATGCAGGGGGTCGGACTCGATGATCTATTGAGGTCCCTTCCGACCCTAACATCTATGAATCTATGAATCAATTTGGGGTATTTTAATGAGAGAATTTGGGTTTCTTATAAGAGAATTTGCAATTTTTAAACAGGGAACACCAGGATGTCTGCTGGTGTGGCAAAGTGGTGAGACCTGGGCAGAGAAGCCTACCCAGGGCCAGCACTGGGGACCCAGCTAGAGGGCAGAAGAGCTGGCTGATCTAGCCATTTGGGGCCAGGAAGACATGCTTTGACAATTCAAAGTGGGCTGCCACAGGAAGCACAACTGGGCAATAGCTGTCCATATGGCAGGGCAGGGGCACCAGAAGGCATGACAGCAGTGGTGCGTGAAGGCCAACTGTGCAGCCATGGCCCACTAGCAGCTGGCCCAGAGGTGCAGACAGCTCTGCTACAGTTCCTGTACCACAGCCCAGGTGGCTATGTGGTCCCCATCCAGGTCTGGCAGATATGTAGCCATGGAGCCATGGGTCTAAGGGGGCGGATGCTGTCGCAGGTGTCAACAGGTCACAGCCAGACAGCAGCCCCCACTTCCAGATTGCTGCAGTGGGTAAAGGGTGCAGGGTCTGCTTCAGCAGTCCAGCTGGAACAAGGAGTAGTGTCCCCAGATACCAACTGGCTGGGCCTCAAAAACTCCTGAGGGCAAGTAGATCTGAGCTGCTCACCAGGGCACCTTTATATACTGTTAGGGCCAGCACAGGTGGCATGTGGTGCCACAAACACATTTGCAGCACCACATACTGCACATTCAGATGTTCTCCATGATACAAGGGAGTGCTGCCTGTATATACATTGCTCCACTTTTGCTTTTTCTGTGTTTTTTTTTTTTTTGACCCCTGGATATCCAGGGGTCATAAAAAACCCACAGAAAAAAGTGCAAAGCAATGCCCACATGACAGTGTGTGCTGCTCAAAAGTGGAGCTGGGCCACCCAGAACCACAATGTGGCTCCCAGTCAGGCTTCACATGGCAAAACTGCTGCTGCTGCAGCAGCTCAAGGAAGCCCCTCAATAAGGCACAGTGCTGGCCTCAGGCTCTCTTACCTCACCTGGGGCAAGGTACACCAACACTACTTGTCCCCAGGGAATGTCCACACTTATGTGGATGTAGCCATATTCTACATAGGTACAATTTCAGATGTAGGTCTGCAAGGGTAGGGAAAGCTTTGTCATCATGAGTTAGATTTGACAACATAGCATAAAATGGTAACTTGCAAAGGGAGGGAGAAGTAAATCTACATTTCTTCATGTTTATATGTTCCAGAAAAGGACTGGATTCTTCCTTCTGCATGAGACCATGTGTAGATCCAAAGGGGTGCAGGGGTACAGTCTTGCCACCACTTGAGCTGAGTGCCACATGCATGGTGAGCTTAGAGCCCCCTGGCATGTCAGTGCAGATGTTAAAGGGAGATCTGCATGTGCTGTGCGCTCAACAGCTGGTTGAGCCGTTGCTTTCACCCAGCTTCAGAGCCCAATGGGTCAGCACCAGTGCTGTTACCCTTGTTCTTTCTCCTCCCCCTTCCCCTGGTTAAATTTGGCAATAGAGGAAAAGAGAGACTTTACTTGTCCCCTATTTATCCCTGCTGCTGAATTCAGTACATGGGGAGGGGAGAAGGAGGGGAAGAGTGAAAAGCAACAGAGCTCATCCCCTGCCTCCGGAGCTATACCAAAGCAAGGACTCTGGCCAAAGCCCATGCCAACCAGCTGGTGAATTCAGAGAACTGAGCTTTTGCATCCAGGATCATGGTGAGGTGCAGCCACGTGCCCTTCAGCTGTGAGGTACATGCGCATTGAGCTTTCTTCATTGTGAATGCTGCACCCCCCTTGCTGAAATCCTGGATCCTTCCATGCATGAGACAAATATGTATGTTATGTGTGAGCACTGTTTTTTCAAGTACTTTCTCTCATCTCTTCTCCTCTTTGCCTGATACATGTTAAAGATCTCTTCCATAAATTACCTTAAGAATTTAAGGTAACTACCTTAGTGCCTGTGGCTATTGTCTAAAAATTTTCAAATACAAGAAGGGGCAGAAGTTACACATAAACCCGTTTAAGTGATCAGAAACTGGTTTAAACCTGTAACAGAACATAAGCTCAGTGCACACAAACCAGTTTCAAAATGGCTGAAACTTGTTTAAGATAAACCTGGTTGAATGTAGACTTAACTGATTTGGATCAAACTCAAGAACTCCTGGTGCTCTGGTAAAGTGCCCGAAGATTGGAAGAAGGCCAATGTGGTGCCTATCTTCAAGAAAGGGAGGAAAGTAGATCCAGCAAACTATAGGCCCATCAGCCTGACCTCTATCCCGGGTAAGGTCTTAGAAAAAATTATCAAAGAGGCCATTCTTAACAGACTGGCCGATGGCAACATCTTGTGGGATAGCCAGAATGGGTTTGTTGCTGGTAGGTCTTGCTTAACCAATCTTATTTCCTTTTATGTCCAGGTGACCTATCACCTGGACAAGGGAGAAGAGATTGATGTCATATATCTTGACTTTGAAAAAGCCTTCGATCTGGTATCCCATGATCACCTCTTAGCAAAACTGGCCAACTGTGGCCTCGGCTTTGCCATG
The DNA here is from genome assembly GCF_030867095.1 of Alligator mississippiensis. Classification (NCBI taxonomy): domain Eukaryota; kingdom Metazoa; phylum Chordata; order Crocodylia; family Alligatoridae; genus Alligator; species Alligator mississippiensis. The sequence continues at coordinate 393,234,894 of NC_081824.1, forward strand.
ATCCACTGGCTGGGGAATTGGCTCCGTGATTGGACCCAGAGTGTGGTGGTTGATGGAAGTCAATCATCGTGGTGTTCTGTGACCAGTAGGGTCCCTCAAGGCTCTGTCCTTGGGCCTATACTATTCAACTTCTTCATTAATGATGTGGACATTGGTATCAGAAGTGGACTGGCCAAGTTCACCGATGACACCAAACTTTGGGGTAAAGCATCCACACCTGAGGACAGGAGGGCAATCCAGGATGACCTCGACAGGCTCAGGAAATGGGTGGACGAGAACCTGATTGTGTTTAACACCGAAAAATGCAAGGTTCTCCACCTTGGGAAGAAAAACCTGCAACATACTTATAGGCACGGCAGTGCTACGCTGGCTAGCACTACGGACAAAAAAGGACTTGGAGGTCATGATTGACCACAAGATGAACATGAACCATCAATGTGATGCTGCAGCTAGTAAAGCGAGCAAAATGCTGGCTTGCATCCATAGATGCTTCTCAAGCATATCCCAGGATGTCATTCTCCTGTTGTACTCGGCCTTGGTGAGGCCACAGCTGGAGTACTGGGCTCCACAATTCAAAAAGGATGTAGAGAAGTTTGAGAGTCCAGAGGAGAGCCATGTGCATGTGCACAATCAGAGATCAGGAAAACAGACCTTACAATGGAAGGCTGAGAGCTATGAGACTCTTCAGCCTGGAAAAGTGCAGACTCAGGGGTGATCTGGTAGCTGCCTATGTTTATAAGGGGTGTTCACCAGGATCTGGGAGAATGTCTGTTCAACAGAGCACCCCAAGGGATGACACAGTCAAACAGTCACAAACTCCTCCATGACCATTTCAGGCTGGACATAAGAAAGAACTTCTTTACTGTCTGAGCCCCCAAGGTTTGGAATAGACTGCCGCCGGAGGTGGTTCAAGCAGCTACTTTGAACGCCTTCAAGAGACATTTGGATGTTTATCTTGCTGGGATCCTATGACCCCTGCTGACTTCCTGCCCCTGGGGCAGGTGGCTGGACTTGAAGACCTTCCGAGGTCCCTTCCAGTCCTAATGTCTATGAAATCTATGACACTGGTTTATGAAACTTCTGCCCCAGACCCCTTCCTGGTTCAAGTTAAATCAAAGTACCCCAGCATCCCAGCATGCTCTGCAGCCCTGGGCTGGGCTGTCTGCTCCAGAGAGTGAGGTTGCTCCCACTCCTCTACTCCCTAGCTGGAACAGTGAGGGCTGGTTGACAAGGGGACGGGGGCAAGCCCAGCTGGGGATGCAGCCCAATCTACAAGAGGAGGACCCAGCTGGGGTCTGGGGCCAGGGAGTGGGGATTAAACATCCCTTCCCCTGCTCAAACTTACCATTGGCTGCAACTGTGGACTACAAATCCCAGAGGTAGTTGGAAGCAGGAAAAGGAAGTCCGGGAATGCCTGATTACCAAAAAGGCAGCGTACACCCGGTGGAAGGGGGGCACTATCTCCAAAGAAGAGTATACTTCCACTGCTCGGGCCTGTAGGGGGGCTGTTAGGAAAGCTAAGGTGGACATAGAACTAGGACTAGCATCCAAAATCAAGGATAATAAAAAGTCCTTTTTCAAATATATAGGGAGGATGAAGAAGGCGCCAGGAAATGTGGGGTTCCTGCAAGATACGCTGGGCAATCTGGTGGTTGCTCCAGAAGAAAAGGCAGACATCTTTAACAAATTCTTCACCTCTGTTTTCTTGTGCAGGGACCAGGACTCCCTCACCATGATTCAAGATGCACTCGAGGGGAACGCCCCAAGACCTAAGGTTGAGGAGGACCAGGATAGAGTGCTTCTGGAGGGGCTGGACGTGTTCAAGCCAGCAGGTCCGGATGCTCTCCACCCCAGGGTGTTGAGGGAGCTAGCAGGGGTTATTGCAGGGCCCTTGGCACGGCTTTACGAGCGCTCGTGGTGCTTGGGCCAGGTGCCAGATGATTGGAAGATAGCCAATGTGGTCATCTTTAAGAAAGGGAGGAGGGAGGACCTGGGCAACTATAGGCCCATCAGTCTTACCTCAATCCTAGGGAAACTCTTTGAGAAGATCATCAAGGAACACATCTGTATTGGGCTGGCATCGGGGGTGATGCTGAGGGGCAACCAGCATGGTTTCATTAGGGGCAGGTCATGTCAGACTAACCTGATTGCCTTTTACAATCAGGTCACAAAAGCACTGGATGCAGGTGTCACCATGGATGTAGTCTTTCTGGACTTCAGCAAGGCCTTTGACACTGTCTCTCACCCCATCCTCATTAAAAAACTAGGCGACTGTGGCATTGATGCCTACATGGTCAGATGGATTGCTAATTGGCTGAAGGGTCATACTCAGAGGGTGGTGGTGGATGGGTCATATTTGACCTAGGGGGAAGTGGGCAGGGGAGTCCCCCAGGGCTCGGTCCTTGGGTCCACGCTGTTCAATTTCTTTATCAGCGATTTGGACGATGGGGTGAAAAGCAACCTGTTCAAATTCGCTGATGATACCAAAATCTGGGGTGAGGTGGGCATGCTAGTAGGGAGGGAAAGACTGCAGAAAGACCTGGATAGGTTGCAAGGGTGGGCTGACAAAAACAGGATGCATTTCAATACGGAGAAGTGAAGGGTGCTGCACTTGGGCAGTAGTAACCAGCAACACACTTATAAGATGGGAAACTCCCTTCTTGAGAGCACGGAGGCAGAAAGGGATCTTGGAGTCATCATTGACTCCAAGATGAACATGGGCCGACAATGCGACGTCACGGTCAGCAGGTCTAACTATCGTGCATCCACAGGTGCATCTCAAGTAGGGCCAAGGAGGTGATCCTCCCACTCTACGCAACACTGGTCAGGCTGCAGCTGGAGTACTGTGTCCATTTCTGGGCACCCCACTTCAAGAGGGATGTGGACAACATTGAGAGGGTCCAGAGAAGGGCAACCCGCATGATCCAGGGACAGCAGGGCAGACCCTACAATGAGAGGCTACGGGACCTGAACCTATTCAGCCTTCACAAGAGAAGGCTGAGGGGGGACCTTGTGACCATCTATAAACTCACTAGGGGGGACCAGAAGGGTTTGGGGGAGACCTTGTTTCCCCCAGCGCCCCCTGGGATAACAAGAAATAATGTCCACAAGTTGTTGGAGAGTAGGTTCAGATTAGACATCCGTAGGAACTACTTCACAGTTAGGGCGGCTAGGATCTGGAACCAACTTCCAAGGGAAGTGGTGCTGGCTCCTACTCTGGGGGTCTTTAAGAAGTGGCTCGATGCCTACATGGCTGGGGTCACTTGAGTCCAGTTTCCCTCCTGCCCAGGCAGGGGGTCAGACTTGAAGCTCTACAAGGTCCCTTCCGACCCTACTTCTATGATTCTATGATTATATGAAGTGATGAGCAACACTGCAGAGTCCGGCTGCTGTAATTCTGAACCGCAAATCTCAGAGACCTTGGGGGCAGCAGGAAGAGAAAGTGAACACCCAGCTTCTGGCCTGAGCCACTGCAGATATGTGACTGCATTTCCTGAATCAAAGGTAAATGTATGTTCACTTTTGTTTCAATTTAATCTGTGCAATTTAGACTGAAAAGACTGAATCAATTGAGACTCAGGTTTTTGACTGTCTGTACCTAGCCAGGAAAGCATCACAAACTCACCTTATTTTACATTTTGAAAGTTTTCTGTGCAACCAAGAAGCTGAAAGAAATGTTATAATATCCTTAGTTGGTGGAAATAGTCATTGCTGTGCTGCTGTTTAAAAACTGAAAGCTTAGATTCCAGAATAATTATGGGATGGTTTATAAAGCAGCACAATTATGTTATACTCAAGGATGTGACTTCTTCATGGAATGGAATGGAACTGTTGACATATGGCATAAAAAAATCTTACAAACATCCCTCATACTACATTTTCATGATTGTTAAGCTATATCATCTTAGATAACCAAATAATATAAAAAAATAAGGGTTCATTAGTGTTAGAGTCGGTAATTGTCATTTAAATGAACAGACTTTTTAATGGTTTACTTTGGCTCGTTCCAGTATTTAATTTCTATTTTATAAGTGTCAATGTAAGAAGAATTGTTATAAAACCATTGTTGCCTGTTACAAAAACTTCCTTGCAAAATACTCTGTAGAATAATGAGCCTGGATGGGCTAAAATTGTTTCAATGAAGTCCAACTATATACATCAAAGGATATTCATGAAGAGTTTCAAAGCTCTGCACAGCATGTTGTGGTAGCTACATTATGAATAAAGCATTTGATAATATACTGCACATAAGAATTCTGCTTTGAAATGGAGAAGGACAAGTTCTGAGTAACAGAATGGGAAAAAAAATCATTTGGGGTCATGTGGTCCATCAGCCTTGCAATACACAGTTGTTTAGCATGATACATTTTCTACCGTTTTGTTCAACTCAATTTTAAATGTGACAAGCAATAGAACTATCACTTTCCATGGGTGTTTATTTTGACTAACATAGCTTAACTATGAGAATTGTTTCATTGATATTCAAACAAAATATATTATTCTTTAATTATTCTAAGTTACCTAATCATATTAATTACAGTAGTCTCACCTTTATAATAGGCAAAAATAAGCCAGATTCCTCATTTAACTCAGACACATCTTCTGAATAATCTTTTGAAATATTGCTGTATTAACCAATGCTTTCTGCCTTAAGAAAACATCTGGTGGTCTTATATAAGCTTCTTTTAACCTGTCCATATATGTTTTGTAATGTAGGGCAAGATTAAAAAAGGGATGTAGGTGCACTTTAGGCAGAAGTTACACCCCAAGATTTAAATGAGTGATCTACTAAATTCCTGCCTAATCAGTGCCATAGGTTTCTGGCAAAAAATGAATTTAGATCGCTAAAGAATGGCTTATATGTGTTCCCCAAAATGTTGTTGCCTTGTGTATACTGAGTGTTTAATTCCTACCTAGGGCTGTTTAGGATTTAAAAAAGAAAGAAAAGAAAGATTGGCATCCCATGGCAATCTGTTATGGGTAGTTTGTGTGTGTCTAACGGCAATGGTGCTGGCCTTCTTTTCAGTAGAGTAGTGGCTCTTGCACTCTTCCATAAAGTAGGTAACCTGAGTTATAGATCCTGTGCAGTCTCAGGTTCAAATGGACTCCTCAAAATTAAGTTCTACCGTAATTAGAAATGATAAATAAACATATTCTTGCAGTGATTCACAGAAGCTTCTCAGAATCGAATGGGAGCTGAAACTAGGGATTTTTTAAAAGTTGCTTTTGACAGGCCATTTCTGGCATCAGTGAAGTTACCTGGATTATAAAAATATATTGAACTCATAGTTTTTGTTCAGTTATGGGTCTTTCCAGCTGTTTAATGGGCAATGGTTCTTGGAGCATATTTTCATATACCTTCCCTACAGCAATCCAGAGCAGTAAAATGAAAGATAGATTGTGGAATTTACATTGTTATTAAAAGTAAATGCTGGAGGATGTTCCAAACATAATGGTCTAGGTTGAGGGAGTCATCATGTTTAAAATAATTAAATTGTTACTTGGCACATTTTTATATATCAGTTTTTTCAGGTCAGCTGAACTAAAATCAAAATATCAGATGTCATCATCACCATCACCACATAATTTGTTGACTTTTAACTGTATTTATCCTACAAGTTCATTTTGCCAACTCTTTTTCAAGTGATAATAACCAATTGGTTTTGGCAGTGTGGCACCAAAACCAGTAATGATTTAGTGAAGGAAATATTCTGACAAGAACTTGGACCTTCATTTCCATATATTCAAAAACCCTTACATTTGATCAAACAAATTTGGGTTACTCATGGCAATTTTACTTAATTATTTATTTAAATTAAGCTATTTATCCTGTCCTTGTTGCAAAATATATTATGTCTTATGATTCCTTAGCACTGGTGGTTAGACTAGATCAGGGAAGAGAGCACAACACAACTAGCAGGGTTGGTAACTATAGTGCTCTTAACAGGAGCCTAAACTGAAAGTAAACATGGTACCTGTGAAGGTATACACAGTTACAACATTTAAAAAAACGTATCCCATGTAACAGCTAATGATGCGTCACAAAATTGATTAAAGTAAATTTTAAATTATAGTGTAAAATGTTCCAGGTATACTGATGAGATAGAAAATGGTGCCTTGAAAATAAAAAAGATTATTGTTAATAATCATGATAGATTTTCCACTTTTAAAATCATTCATATTTTTCAATACTTTCTCCACATGTATCCAAGCATAGTACCTGATTTAAATGCACATATTTTGAAAGGAATGCTACCTGAAACATATCTGTGGTAAGGAGTTGCTTGCAGCCTCGTGTCACCCCCTGTAGGGCACGTCTAGATAAGCATGCACGTGTGGTTTGTGATGCCTCAATGCTGTTTGAGGCACTGCAAACGATACATGGTACACATGCACCCATTTGGCATGCTGTTAATTTGCAGCGCAGCACCAAAATTTGACACTGAGAAGATATGGTGTAAAAAAAATTTGTGAAAAAAAGTGGTGGTGCACATGTGGCAGCAGCATGCACCACCAAAAACAGAGCCTAGCCATTGAGAGCCATGCTCTGGCTGCTAGCCAGGCTCTGTGCAGCTGTATCCATACCACTGCTGCCCTGGGAAGTCCCCAGGACTCCAAGAAAGGCTGCTGGGCCAGCACCTTGGTCCCTGCTGTCCCCTGCCAACAATTTGGCATGCATCAGAGCATGGTGTGCCCTGGGGCACAAAGCAACTACAAAAATATGTGCCGCTACTATTTTTGATGTGGCAAATGCATGTCCCTGCATGTGCACAGTCATCCGGACGCTTCTGTAGAATGCATGAGTGGTCACAATGTTGGAAACCAGTGGTTTAGAAACAACTTACATGAAAAAAACTCTTCTTGGGAAAGGCTTAGGATAAAATCAAGAAGCTTGAATGCATTAGAAACTGGCTAAACATGATTCTAAGGCAGAATCCCAGTTATTATAAATTGATTTATATCAGCTTGGGATGTAGTCCATTAAATCTTAACTTAGATTCAGTGAAATTTTGGGGGTGGAATAATAAAACAACAAAAAACATCTTTCCCCATGCAGTCAGAAGTCAAGAGCATAAAAGCATCTGTTTTAGTGCAACATCAAGAGCATGAGGCTTTAAGGCTCAAACAAGCATCAAGAGAGCAGTAAAGCAGAAGCCCTTGTTCCTCAGACTCCTGGCTAGAGGGATTATTTGAACTTTTACAAAAATCTTCCTCAAACTTCTGAGGGGAAAAAGCAGACTTAAATATAACAGCTGCAAGACTTGAAATTGTTTACAGTGTCTAGCTAGTTCATTAAAAAGATTCTGCTTCTGAATGCCTATTCTTCACACTAAAAATATTCAAGTAGATTTGATGACCAAAACCTACAAATTTTGGTTGTCTAAAGTTAGGTTCCCTGAGTCCTCATTTAGGAAACTAAGTTGGTGACTTAATTTTTTTTTAAGTGCTGAGTATCCAGGAGCACTAGTGTTAGTCTTTGTAAATCATAGACTGTGAGCACATCAACATGAGGCGCTACATTTCCCTAGTGATGGGCTACAGTGATAAAGCTCATCACTATGGCAACATAGCATCGGTGGGCACAAACCATGATGCCACCACTACTCACAGTAGGGTCAGAAATGACCCGTGTGTTACTGGGACTGTGCGGTTAAGTAGCAGTTACTGTACAGTCATGTAGTACTTGCTAAAGCAAGTAACAACTGTGCAGTCAGGTTCATGTGTAGCTGTGCCCTGTATGGGTACGTTAGTAATAGCTGTAATAGTCGTAGTATTATCATAGTGCCTGGAGACCCTGATCAGGACCTCATTGATCTAGGCTACCGTTTCTAGACAAAGGGTGAAGATGCCTATTACACTTAGACATTACTAAGCACACTTAAAACACAAGCATCTACACATCAAAGCTTGTTAACTTGTGCTAAGTGACCTCTGAGCTTCTCGAAGTTTTGCCACTTCAGGCAAAGGTCAACTCCAGGCTGTGTTAGGATAACTTTTGTCTGCTCTACTGAGATAAAACAAACAATTTGCAGTCCCCCCGCATCCCAGGAAGCACTGATTCCAGCACCCCCCTCCCCAACCAGGGATAGAGCCCAGGTATCCTGGCTCCTAGCCATGCCCCTGCTCACCAGACCTCAAAGTAGCAAGTCAGAGCTGTACAGCCAAGAAATGGTAATGACTTTTAATGAGTGACTGCTCACAGCATGTTCTAACTTCAACACTGCTTAAAATACCATAGCTTTAGTATGGTCTAAGTGTAACATGTAATTTCACCCTCAGAGTGATGATGCAGGAGGGAAAATCTCTAATACCTCATCAAATACAATGATCACTATTCAAAATTTGTCCCATTTTTATTACTATATGAATAATAAACTGCATTTAAAGTATAGGAAGAATCTCTTGCACATCTTACGAAATAGAATAAACTTTAAGGCACAATGAGTAAAAGGTCTTAAGAATAAAAAATCCCATTAAAATTCCAGTTTCTATTCTCATGTTCTGGGTGAGTTTGAATTAGCTACCTAGGACTTGATTATGCCACCTTTTCTCTCCTACTGAGCAGTGCCTTACACCATAAAAAGTCTGAATGAATTTAAAATTCAAGTTTGACAGAAGGATGTTGAAGCAAACATGGAGATGTTTCACTGTTCCTGTAAAAACCTTCCAAATTAAATCAAGTAATAAATCACAGAAAGAGCACCTTTTGAACATATACAGTAATGTTTCTTATATATTCACTCATAATTATTTGATGTTTCTACTTGCATTTCCTAACTCAACTTAACTAATCATTGTTCAGAGTTACAGCACCTGGCTCAAAATTCTTCATTTTGATACTTTTTTCTCTATCAAAATATATTTTGTCCTAGTTAAATATGCATAAGTCAGGAAACCAGGAATCATGCATTTGCCTCACATCTACTCTGAGTAGCATTAATGCTGAACATATCATAGTATCATAGGATTCTAAAAAGGATAATTCACAAAAGCCCTAAGATCCATGGATAAATAAGGATTATGTCAGTTTGAAAGGTATCTAACTCTGAGAAAACGTGGCTGAGAACTGCATTGCTGTGCTGGGTTGCTTAGTTTTCCCCTAACTTTTAGGTGCTCATCCTCACAACCATTACAACATTACTTCCGTTTTTTATAAGTTTTTGAATGAAATAATGTTTAATTCTGTTAGGGAATAAAAATCATGTAGACCAGATGATGCTTATGAATTAATTAAAAGAAATATAACTCCCCATTGTTACAGGGCAGAATGTTCTCAGAAACTGCAAGGCAAACTGAACAGAAATAAAAGGTAGGCAAAGTTTGAAGAAGAGTTTTTCAAACAAAAACTGTTATATCTCCAGGGTGAAAAGCAGCAGCAGACTAGGCACTGTTTATGCAGATAAGCGAAGACGGTATAATAGCTAGAATACTGATCACATGGGATTTCAATTATCCTTGCGCTGAAAAAAATGAGAACGGGCACAACTAAGAAAGCATGTGTGTTCCTTTTGACAGCTTGCTAAAAAGTCAGCAGAATTGGAGGCAATTTTGAATCCTACAAAACATACCCATATAATAAATGAGATTACTTTGTTTTTGTATTACTTTAAATTATGTGTACTAGACTGTGCAGCCCTTCCACCACACCTGAGCCAGTAGGAGATACACCCCCAAGGAAAGACAGACTATATTTTTGCCACAGTATCACCCCAATAGCTTTCATTTGTTCCTAGGGCTTTCCAGCAGGGCCTGTTTGAGAGAGAAACTGAATCAATACATTTCTGGAGTACTGTGACCACCCTCTACCTTCAGACAGTATAACACATTTTGGCAGCTGTACAGCCAGCTCTTGTCCTTTTTCGCTATAAAAGAGATTACGGGTGCTGCTGCTGTTAGAATTTGATTTTCCATGTCAGTAATTCAGCTAAAATTCCTTCATTAAATCTAAAGGCCAGTAGCAGTCATATAGTTACTGGGAGCATCTATACGAGTCGCTGACTGTGGTGTTGCCTAATCAGCTCTGCGGTAAAGCATCACTGGTCTACACATGCGAACCTATTAGGCAGAAGTAAACTAATTAACTCTGCCATAAGTTGATACTGCCAGATATAAGTACTACCCTACACCTGAGTTATTTACTCCACTAGAATGGATGTGCAGATGCTGATGGGGCTGGCTGGTTCACAAGGGTGCTTCAGCTAGCCTGGCACTGAAACACCCTCATGCACTAGCCAGCTCCTCTGCACCAAGTTGAGTTGGGTCACAGCAGCTCTGGGTGGTCTGGCTGACCCCCAGGGCCCTCTGCCATCTGAGGCTGTGCTCAACATACTGCTGTCCTGGGTGCACATGTAAATGCTGTTCCCAGGAACAATAAACTCCAGCACGAACTGTTCCAGTGTTTATTGCATTGCATTAATATTCACGTGTAGATGTGCTCTCACTGGTAACAAAAATTCTAAAATCCCACAACAAAATACCACCTATATATTAAATGGCAATGCTGTAATACTTATTTATGTCAGATACACAGAGTATTTACAGTTATAAGTATTTGATCAGAATACTTACAACTGGACTAGGAAGAGAGATTTTACCTCTCCTATGATGCTTGGCTCCCTATGATTAGCTAGGCTAGCAAAGACCTCCTCTCTCTTGTTCTATTTTATTCACTCAGATTTTCATTGCAGCCTTTTATGAGTTACTGAAACTGATCAACTAATCTATCTTATTGTTCCCAAAATGCAAACCCTTTGTTTACCTCGTTTTCTTCTACTCCAAGGGTTCAAAAACTTTTGGTCCTGAAGGGCCATTTCCAAAAGGCAATCCTGGGTGTCAAGCCGTATCAAAGAGTCTTGTGAGCTACATTTTGCCTGGGGGGCACACTTTGGGAAGCCCTGGAAATGTACTGGATGTACAGGGGCCAAAGTAGTTGGCATATGTATCTTCCTGGCTTGGTCTACCACCTTTACTGGCTCCTTTTCTTTGTTTAAGGCTTATTACTTTCCACCCTAACAACATGAGCATTTTGAATCTCTCTATTTGTCTTTCTCTCTGCTTAAAACATGAATTCCTGAAGATATGATCCATGCTTGTATATAAAATATATATTAATATATACCATCACCTATTACTTATTACATTTCTTTAGCATACTGCAGCATGTTTTCTAAAAACTGCAAAGATCCTTCAGTGATATTTTCTAAGAGGGGGGCTCTCTACCCTAGGATTCAGCTTCAGAGCCTGAATTATCATTTGATTTCAACAAAATTATTGTCTACTGGGTCAATTTATCAAATAACAATTTATACCATTTCTCAGGTTTCAATGAAAGGTTTCCTTTATGAAATTCAGATGTCATTAGGTTGTGTGTGTGTGTGTTTGTGTGTGTGTGTGTGTGTATTCATATATCTTCTTGGTGACTCAGTGGTACTCATGTAGAAGAGACACAAAGCACTCTGCAAGGAAAATGTATAGACTCTAAAAGAAAGTGGTACTAAACCCATACGTTTTTTAAATATACTTTTTAGAGTCTATATATTTGCTTTAAAAGGTTTCTAGAAATTAGATCATTCCTTATTAAATCCATACACTTTTAAAGTAATGTATATGATATTCATAGGCCTGAATTGTATGAAAATATATTTGCTTAAAATATTTCTTTAGAATTAAAAAAAAGTATAAACTCATTGGAAATATCTACCATTTATTGAATGGTGGCATTAAATCGGTGTACTGCCAGAACAATACATCAATGCAAGAAGTATCATACTAGTCAAACAAAACAATTGTATTAACTTCAGCTGTATTCAAAAGTAGTGACTGAAGTGACATATTTGATGCAATGTCATGAAATGAGGCAGTGAAGCAAAGGTGTCAGTCTGCAGCAAAACAAAAGCGAGTGGTTATGTTCTAGAACTTAAACTGTCATGAAGAAGAGTTTAATTTATGCTCATTTGTGTATGAGATGTCATTTCATACAGAGGAATACAGAAATCAGTGAGGCATCTCAAGGCACCTGCCAACAACGTTAGTGTTAAATTCTTGGATGTGATAGGTAGGAGATTCATTTGTTTAAATTTATAGGTATCTTTATTTTTAATGGGCTTGAAATGTTGACTTCAGAAAGGGAATTTTAACCTCATTTTTGAGTGATGTATGCATCTGAAAAAATATCCATATCTGTCTGTCTGTCTCTCTGGTATGTGAAGCTCCTTTTTAAAATATTCCTTGTCAATCACATTTAAAATAAAATTTCCCTATATAAAAAGTTAAGATAATAATGCATTTAAAATTGATTTTATTTACATAATATGAATGCCTTGAACTTTCAGAGCAGATGCCATTCAATAATCTGAGCACACATTATAAACATTAAATTAACACATTTGTTTGCAATGCTGTTACGAGGTACAAAAATGTTATTGCCATTTTACCATAAGGTAGTTGAAACAAGATAATATTAAGAGCATCCCATCACTGATTTCGAGGATTTTTACATAAATTTGTAAGTGGCTTACTTAGTGTCCCACAGGAAATCTGGTTTAGGGGAGTCAAGAGAAGAACTGTATGTTGAAGACAATGCAATCTCCTCTTTCTAAAGGCATAATGCAAGGTAGGGCAGGATGGCACCTTAGGTTGAAAAAATGTGGCTTAATGTAATCCATCTCAACTTGAGTCAAGATCCTGTGAGTGCAAGTGTTCGCCATTTGCTGGGAGGAGATGCAGGCAGCCAGAGGTAAGCAAATTGGAGGGAAGAAGTGGGTGGTGGGATCAGGGAGGTGGGTCCACAGGGGGGAGAATCTGATAGGTGTGATGGGATTTGGTTGGTCTGGAGGGAGCAGGAAATGTCCAACCTGTGGAGGGTAGTTCAGGTGTGGGGAATAACCGAGTCAGGGCTTGGGGCAGCAATAAAATAGCAAAGCCCACAGGGCTGTGGAGCGTGCCTGGATTTTATCAGCTCTGGGGTGTTCATGCAAGTGTTCGCTAGGGCAGGTTAACCCTTGCTAGTTGAGTTAACTCCTTGCCAATCTAACATTAGTTCACCTATGAGGTTAACCAACTAGATCAGGGGGGCCATTTTTAAAGCACTGTGAATACTTGCATATGGGGGGCATTTAGATCACCCTAACTTTGGTTAGGGAGATCTAAATGTTGCACATGTACATACCTTATGAGACTAACGGGTTCAGAGAGGTGTGAGCTGTCATGGGCAATGACTTACAGTGTTGGTTAGAGGCAGACAAGGTTCCTTGGGTGAATCTGATATCTTTTATTAGACCAACCCAAATAGTTGGAGAATAGTTATTGTTAGTTATTGTTAGTTAGTGTTAGTTAGATGAATTGTGGTAAACAAGACTGGTCCCTTCAGGTGTTAACTGCCTTTTTTACCTCAATTCACTGATTTAACTTCCTTGGCAGTGTCTCATCTCCCCGTCTCTTTTCTATATATCTCTCTATCTGTCTATTTCTGCTAGTCTCTTAATAGTATCTGATTAAACTAGGCTGTTGCCTATGAAAGCTCATGCCTAGAGATGTAACTTTAAATTTGGGGGCCTGAAATGGCATAGGCATGGGCAGGGGAAGGGAGAGGGGAGGGTTGGGGATTACTTACCTTCACATGCAAGTTGCTGCAGCAGTATGAGCTGCTACTACTACCTTAGCACAAGGTCCTCCAGCACGGGCTGTGGAAATAATGTAGGCTCTCTGTAGGCTGACATTCTGGCACCCTCTCTGAATTAGTGCCCAGGGCTGGTGACCTGGTTGCCCCCCCCCCCCCCCACACCCAATTACAATATTTCTCATGCATCTCTGAACCACTTGCCACCCTGACCTACCTTCTGCCTGATTTTAAGCTAACTATCTCTGTAAAGGTATAATGTGAACGTACCACTTCTGTCATCTTATGACATTGGTTATTATGATATTACTTCAATATTTATATAAAGTTAACATGCATAGGCCTGAATCAGGATCAGGGTCCCATAGTGCTCATCAGTGTTCAAACACAGAGCTGAATTCAGTCTAAAATGCATTCTAATGTCTGAAGAATTGATCAAATTCCCATCAAATTCAACAGTACTTGTATCCTGCAGTAGGTATGTTGCTACTACATAGTATTCTGGTAGGCTCAACATTTGGAAAAAAACATCACAACATATTGTGTCAAGCTGGCTCTGCATATGCTCATTAATACCGTGTAAAAATACCTTATGAAAATTTAGGTGAAAAAAAACCCTATTATTCATATGCAATATATCCCTTCTTGTCAATGAAAAATATTTCAAATTTCCTATTTAAACTGCTATTAGAAAAAATAGCCTGAAGAGTTTCAGTTTAAACTTAATTAAAAAAACAAAGTGGAGGGAAGGTGTGTGGGGGGGGGGGGGGGCATTAGTGACTCATACTCCTGTTACCTCACTTTATATATAAATATAATAGTAACATCTGATACAAAGAGACAGCCTGGGTTGCCCAGGCCAATCCCCAAAATTTACAGGCAAACATTTATCCAAAAGGATCTACCAGACTATTTGCTCTGGCTTTTCTCTCTAACCATAGCCAGAAAGCATCTGATTAAGTAAAAACAAAAAAACCCCAACAAAACAAAACAAGTCAACATAAAATGTGCTACAGAAAGAGAATAGGAGAGGGAAAAAAGGTGCTACCAATGTGTTGGCCATGACAATGGCAAGGAATTTATTATATACTCAAAGTTCACGGCAACAACAAAACTATGCCTCCTGTTACAGAGAATGGTAAAAGGAAAAATAGTCCAAAGTCTCTTGCCAATTTGACCAGCAAGAGAAAAATGTCTTCTTCACTCCATATCTAAGAGCTGATTTGGCCATGAGCCTGTGATGGATGTGAAAGGGAGATGAGATGACAGAACAAGACTCATCAGCCAGAGACCTGAGAGTATTCTCAGTACCACTGAAAGAACTAAATACCCCTGCCAATCTCCCACCTCTATGAAGGTTAAAGAATGGCTTACACTAGTTTGCATTTGAAGTTATTTCCTTTCAGTTACACCAGTTTTATGATTGTAAGTTGTACTTCAGTATTATGTTGAGAATAGAACAGATTTGTACTTAAAACACAGTGTCTTAAGTAAAATTTTAGGCTCTTTTGTAAGCTTGCACTGACATCTGGTGGATATTTAGAATAGTAAAGATAGAAATGTATATTCCCACACACGATTAAAATGAAATACTTTGATTATGTGTCCTAGGACCAGATTTTGCTCTTCTGCGGAAAGACTCCTGGGAAAGCACACTAAGTAGCAAAACATTAGGTTTTGGTTCTGGGTAGGGTGGGGAGTTCTGCCTCATGAGCCCCAAGAAACTAGGATTTTGGAACCACAAATCCATATATCTTCTGATATTTGTGTAGCATTTGTAAAATCTGATAGGAGCCCATTGAACACAAGTCTCCTGACATCCCACCAGTCTGTGTCCAGCCATGCTTTCATCAGCTCTGGGTAATGTTATTCTACTGCTTGCTACCCCAAAGACTTGCTCTTAGTGGTTCCAGATTATGGATGGCCCTCTTCTCAGAAGTAAATACATCCTCATCCCATATACTTTATAGGATAAGACTCTTACTAAATTTTTACAGATGTACTATCCAATTTTGCTGTTCTTGAAAGTCTCCCTCTCTCTTTTTTTCTTTTTAATATGTTGTTCTATTTCATGTTATCTCAATTTTTCCTTTTCATAAAGGCTGCTTGCAGACATTAAAACAAAACAAAAAAGGCTTTACCAGAAGCAGTAGCATGTTACTTCAATCCAGCTCTGAAGCATCTGTAAAGATTGGGTGCTTCATCACAGCTTTTTTGGCACTTTTAGTTAAAGCTGATTCAATCATCTATTAGATAAAAGCACCCAAAAGAGCTCCACTAAAGTGCCTGTTCCTTCTGGACGCTGCAGAACGAGGTTGAAGTAATGTGCTGCCTCTTCTGGGCATGCATGAAGCTCGGCTCAGGAATGCACTAAATTTAAAATAAAGAGCCTTTTTTAAATCTGCAAGCAGCTAAATTTGCTAAGATTATTTTACACTAAATCTTTCCTCTCTCACTGACCAATGTATCTTGTCTCCAGTGGCATTAGGCAGAGATTAGAATCCTTATCTCCCCCAGCTCAAACCCCTAGAGAATCATGGTCTCTCATTGGTCCAATTAGTTTTATTGCACAAGAAGTGGAATGGTTTCAACAGGAAAGACTGAATCCTTGCCCTCCAATATACTATATCACAACCCAAGAATAGACTATAGCCTAGTGGTTGGTCCATTCCTTAGAGGTAAAAGATGCACATTTGAATTTTCTCAGGCAGTGAAGGAAATTAGAACCCATTACTTTGGGTGAGGGCTTAAGCCACTGAATTGATACTTAAAGGCTGGACAGGGGGACACTTTTACCTCCATCTATGGCTATTTCTGCATGGAGCCCAATACATTAGGTGCAACCTGACAACATCTACCAGATCAGATTCTGCAAGCAAAATAGGTGGAGAAAGTTCCTGTTTGAGAATCTCCTGGGGCTTAGATGTGAGCTATGTGCCTAGCTGCTGAGCACTGTATGGGCAGCAGTTTCAAAGCATGCCCAGAAGCAGGCCGTACAGCATTTTAATAACATTGTTAGGGATATTAGGTGCCTCCAGGGTACATTATGTGGAGGTTTTGAAAATTATAATTTTGGATCTAGGTGTGAGGTAAGTCTACATCATGCTCTCTGCATGCCTTACAGCAGATGCATGCCTAACCAACATTCTTCCATTCACATACAGCAAATCTAGAAATGGGTCAGTGAAGCTGCACCAACAGCATTCGACACAATGGAGAAGGAGAAGGAAGAGAGAGGGAGAAGGGGAGAAGGAATCCACAACATACATGCAGGCTGGGGAGTTCCGTTCTTGAAAGCACAGAGGCAGAAAAGAATCTTGGAGTCATAATTGACTCCAAGATGAACATGAGCTGCCAATGCCAGACCGCAGCCAGCAAGGCCAGCCATACCTTGTCATGCTTCCAAAGGTGCATCTCAAGCCGGTCCAGAGAGGTGATACTCCCCCTCTATGCGGCTTTGGTCAGACTGCAGTTGGAGTACTGCATCCAGTACTGGCCGCCACACTTCAAAAGGGATGTGGCCAGCCTGGAGAGGGTTTGAGGAAGGCCACCTGCTTGGTGAGAGGGCAGCAGGACAGGCCCTATGAGGAGAGTCTGGGGGACCTGAACCTGTTCAGCCTCAGCAAGAGGAGGCTGAGGGGGGACCTGGTGGCTGCCTACAAACTCATCAGGGGAGTTCAACAGCAAATAGGCAGAGCCCTTTTCTCCCCAGCACCACCTGGGGTGACAAGGAACAATGGTCATAAACTGATGGAGAATAGGTTTAGGTTAGAGATCAGAAGGCAATATTTTACAGCTATGGTGGCCAAAATCTGGAACCAACTTCCTAGGGAAGTGGTCCTCGCCCCTACCTTGGGCAAATTCAAGAGGAGTTCGGATGATCACCTGTCTGGGGTCTTGTGAACCCAGCATTCATTCCTGCCTGTGGCAGCAGATCAGGCTAGATGATCTGTTTAGGTCCCTCCTGACTCTAGCTACTATGAAACTATGAAACAACTCTCAAATATACCTGAGGCAGAGGTCTCAAGAATGACAAGAAGTGTTCACCCCTGGAATACCTTCACTGCTGTATTCCTGGGTTTGTTATGAGCAAACAGAAGATGGTGAAGACAGCACACAGTGAAGCATCTCTCCCTAGAAATGCTGGGTACATAGTGTAGAAATCCCCAGAGATGCCTAAATTATTAGGATATAAGCTATCCTAAGGGGCTTTTTCATCCTGAATACTTTATCCTAAAGTGAACTAGGGAGGCAAAACATTAAAATTGATAGTTGTGTCACTTTTAAAATGTTGCCTTTGATACAATAGAAAGTAGTACTATACTAACTCTGTTTTTTTTTCCAAATAGATAAGCCACTTTTCTGTAGAAACAATGTTCACAATTAACAATAAATCAGGGACACCTTAAATCAAGGTCTTTATATTGCATAATGAAAGCAGATTCATCTGTCTAATGCAGTATCATACTGTTATTGATACACAACATTAGTGTCCAAGAGAAAGTCACCACTTTCTCATAATGAACTTACCTGTAAGCCTTCCAAAGTATTCTCAGTACTCAGTTTGTCATTGTTATAACAGTCATTACTACAGATAACAAGAGCCATTGCCTTATTTGAGAAGCAATGGTTAAGACAAGGGGTTGGCAGCATATGGCCCACAGGATGGATGCAGCCCATGTAACCAATGTATCTGACCCACCATGCTGGAGGTTTTGCCTGTGCCCACACAGGCAGCAAGGAGCTATGTTGAGACAAGGCAGCTTCCAGCTGTATTCATGTTGCTGCTGCTTCTCCCTGCCCCTCTGGCTCCAGTCTGACAAGGCTAGGTGGTTTTAGCAATATATTTCTTTATGACTATGAAGTGGGGGCTTTCTTTATGACTATGCAGTAGCCCACATTGCCATCGCTTCTCCCAGTCTCCCTCACGTCTTGGCTACAGAATGGGTGCAGATTCTAGTCTGTAGGAAGCTATGCTAAGACCAGTTATCTGCAAACTGCATCCATGCTGCCACCAATTCTTCTCACCCTCCCCTCGCCTCAGCTGTGGCATGGGCACAGATTCCAGCTGTGGGGAGCTGTGCTGGGGCTAGGCAGCTTTCATATTTGCCTGCCTTTCAGATGGAGGGCGATTGGAGTGGGAGAGGGGGGAATAGAGCAGGGAAAAGTGGTGGCAGCATGGATGCAGCTTGCAGACCTGGCATAGCTCTCCACTGGCTGGAAGCTGTGCCCATGCCTCACCCAGAGTGGGGACAGCTGGGTGAAGCAGTAGCGGCACAGGCACAGTTCCCTTTGGCCTGGACCCAGCCTGGGTCCAGCATACATAGCTGTCTTCTGAAAGAGTGAGAGTAGGAAATCAAACTCAGATCTAATTTAGTGGTAGAACAGAGAACTGACTTTAGGAACCAGATTCCATTTTACATATTAGGTGCATAAGGGGACTTAGACATGTAAGAGGACTTAGGTGCTCAAGTGTTATTCTGTTCCATCCTGCTTCAGTCCCTGAAAGTCTGTTCATACAAAAGCTGCATGGGTCTTTGTTGCTTTTTGCATGCTCAATCATAATAGCCAGATGATGGCTACTACAAAAGAGGATAGAATATAGATTTTCAGGGACTTGAGTAGATTGGAATAAAATCAGATTTAGATGCCCAATGAGTGGAATAGAATCTGGACATAGGCCATTATCTGGAATAGGCCCAAACAAATGGGGCCATATCCTATTGCACCTGTTGTATTTGTTTTGCATGCCAAGTCAGATCAAAGCATTTGGAAAACTGCCTTAAGGGGCAAATCTGGATTCCTTGCAACAAAAAAGGAATCTCTGAGCACAATAATGCTGACGTGGTTGTACATTATACATTTTTTCAATGTCTTCTGCATAGGGTCATGGGCAGATCCAGGGTTTTATAAATGGGAGGTCAGGAACAGCGACTGGTGCTGCAGCGGTAATGGCACCCCCACTCCCAGCTTCTGCCATCTCCAACTGGGATGGGCAGATCACACTGGGGAAATAGCAGCTGGAGTAAGGGTGCACCAATACATTGATCCCATATAGGATTGGGACCGATATAAGGAAAATTGTCAGTATTGGCAATTGGCTTTTTTTGGCTGATGTGGCTGAACGTGTCACTGATAAATGGCCTGTGCATACATGCAGCCTCAGTCAGCACACAGGAAGCCAGGAGCACAGCCCGGTCCAGAGATCAGCATCAGGCTAGTAAGTCTGTTATGGGGGAAGGGGTGGGGGGAGGGAAGGGATGTGGGGGGGCAGATTGAGGCCTCTGCAGTGATGGAGGAAGTGGGGCTGGGTTTGGGGGAGGGGCAGGCACTGCTTAGCTGGGCAGGGGTGGGGCATGGGATGGAGTCACCTGCGGCTCATCCTGGGAGGGTGCAGGGAGGGACGGGCAGCTCCCATTGTTACATGCACCCCCAAAGGGAATGGGGGCATGTGCCTCTGGATCTGTGCATGGGGCAAGGGCAGGCTGGTACTGCCGGCTGGGGCCAGGGCTACACTGAGCTCTTCCCAGTGGGAGGGCAGGCAGCAGCACTGGGAGTGGGGGCTACTGCAAGTTTTGGGGTGGCTGCAGCCCCCTCATAGCCCCCTCTCAGCAGCACCACCTGCCCCAAGTGCAGCCTATCCCATCTCCCCTGCCAGGAACAGCCCAGTGCAGTCCCATCCCATTCCCAGCCTGCCCTTGCCTTGCACACTCATCTGGGGGCACATGCCCCCATGCCCTCACAAGTTGTTCGTAGTGGTGGGTCCCCCCCATGGCTCCATTCTGTGCCCCAGCCTGCTGCAGCTGGGCAGCGCCTGCCCCAGCCCCAGCCCCAGCCCCAGCCTCAGCCTCAGCCCCACTCCCTCCCTCATCATGTGGGCCTCGATCTGCCCCCCCACACCTCTTCCTTCCCTTCACCCGTTCCTCCACAACAGACTTACCACCCAGATGCTGCTCTGTAACCGCTGGGCTACATATTGGCAATTGGATCAGTATCAGCCAATATGGCTTGTTAAAAATCGGCCATTAGTATTACCCCGCAAATTCTATTGGTGCACCCCTAGCTGGGGACATTAAAAGTTTCTAAATCAGGTAAGACTCTCCTCCTATTTGTTATCTGATCCGTCTCCTATCCCCTCCATGCTCAGCAGCACCTCTTTTTCCTTTACCTCCCTTCCCATTCCCCCCTTTCTCTCACTGGCTGTTGTTGATGTCCTAAGGGGAGGGGAGCTCCAAAACCAGTTCTTCCCTGCTCCAGCTGAGCTGTGGGGAGAGCCAGATTTATCTCAGGACAGTGGCAGTGGTAGCAGCAGGTGGGATCTTCTTTCCCACAATATGCTCCCAGATTGGCAGGAACACCAGGAGAATTGAGCAGGGAGAAGGAACCTACCCATGGCCACCACTGATGCTGTCCTGGGCTGAGACCCAGCTGGAGTGGGGAAGGGGCAGCTCTAGAGCTTCCCCCATCCCAAGGGCAGCTGGGGATGGCAGCAGCCACTGGTGGGGGAAGAGAGGAATGAAAGTAGAGGGATGACTAAACGTACAGATGAAGGGGGGGGGGGAGGAGATACTACCAAAGGGGTGGAATTCGTAAGGGGGGGGTGTGTGTGGGGGGGTGGGGTCTGCACTACTGTACCCCCTTGGATCCTCCCTTACAGAGAAAGCAATGACTAAGGATGTCTTATGTTCTTAGATAAACAGATTATTTGAGGTCTTTGCCAGAGCATTAACTTTCCTAGAGGAAATGGAGCTAGTTTTCTGCTTTGTGCGTCTCCCACTCATTCCCAGGTTGAAAGTACATTGATCAGACATTTGTTGCAAAAGCATCAGATCTGTTGCACTTTGTCTCATTTTGTTTCCTTCCATCCCATCAATACCATCCATTCTTTGTTGTTTACATTTATCTTCTCTCGTGCCTTCATCCACCTTAGAGTTTTTTTTTCATACGCTTAATTACAGCCCCCCTTCTTTATGTCCTCCTTTCTCATACCTTCATTAGAATTATCATTGTTCTCCCTTTAGAGTTAATCTTAGGAAGGATGAAACATTTTCCTTTTGTTTGATAAATTCATTTACTTTCAGAAAATGCAGTTTTAGCAAAGCTGAAATGTTTTAAGGAAATTTGTTTGACATTTTAGATAGAAATCATTAAAATGTTTCATTCATGTTTTAAACAAAATGATAGTGTTTTAAAATTCCATTTAATGTTGTAGTTTAAAAAACATAACTAACATAGTAAAGTAGTGTATACAATATACTGTTATATATGTATAACTAAGGTTTCAGTGTCAAAGAACATAACTTGACACAGTAATTGTAGCATGAAAAATTTTCATGTAATTGAAATAAAATAATTAGATTTTTGGGAATGATTTTTTTTTCTCTGAATTGTTATTCCAAAGGAAATTTTGAAATGTTAGCTTTCTTATATTGTTTGGGACTAAACTAAAAGAAAAATGTTGGTATTTCCTTTGGAGCATAGATTCTAGTTTTTGACCATTTATATATATTTATGAGATTTATACACTACCCTTGCCAGAATAAAAGCTCAAGGCAGCTTACAGCACAAAAAAAAGAAAACAATATAAAAACAGTAAAATATTGAAATAGATTAGCAAACAATAAACTCCCTCAGGAAGGTCCCAAAATGTAACCCTCCTGCTAAGAAGAAGTCTAGAGTGACTTGGTTTAATGGTAAGGCTATGTGGCTTCCTTCTTTGGCTCTTCTGCAATAATGCTGATCAGAAAGAATGTTAAAAGTAATGACAGTAACTAAACAATTATGAAATATGATTATTAAAACATTGAGACTTTAGAGATGCATATAATTGTCATCTGCTGTTTTAGTCTTTGGGGTTCACCTTTCTAATTGTTCTCTACAACCATATGGAAATACATACTTAAACATGAGAAAAGCTAATATTCTTAGATAATTATAGGACTTGGGAGGTGATATATAAGAAAAACTTGAGATACAGTGCAACAAAAGATAAAATTCCCAGACCAGAAAACACTGATCTTTTTCTTTGCCTGATTGGCTGTGTTGTTTAGCATGCCACCTTCTTAAAAGATAAAATAGAATGTACAAGTCTTGAAACTGCAGAATTGCAGGCAGCTGGTGCTTAAAAGAAGGAAGATCTGTAAACTTCTCTTTAAACCTGGTTAAATGAAGGAATCTGTCTGCCTGAACAGAATTGATTATGATCTGCGTTTTGCTTATTTCTGCACCTTTATTTGTGATCTCTCGCATCTTAAAGTTTTAGCAATGCATAATAGATACACTAATAGTCAAAAGATCTTCCATTCATTCTTTTGAAAAAACATATATTTATTGATGTAATAGATGTGTTGCACTGGCTCAGAAAAGCATTTGACTTAACCTTACTATATATTTCAAATACTTTTTATTTACATACACTTGTTTCTATTAAATGTAATTACCAGTCCATGGCTTTTTAAGTAATGGTTAGATGTAAATTGAGAATACTTGCTCTCATTTTTTTAAGCTTGGTAGTTTGCATGGGAAAAGAACACTTATTGAGGAAGGAATTAGTGTGACACACACTTTGTTTTATCTTAATGCCAAAAATGAACAAATTCTTGACTGTGCAAAATATATATTTTGGTATTCTAGAATCATAGGAAAGTAGGCTAAAGGATAATCACAAAATTATCTGTCTAGTCTACACGCCTGCTCAAGGATCATTCCTGACTACAGCATTTTAGCCAAGTGTCTGTCTAATCTGGGGTTGGCAAGCTGCTCAATTGATCAGTCAAATATTGTTAATTGACTAGTCAATTGACTGCATATTTTTTGACCAATCAAAAAATACAGCTCTTTTATAAAAAATACAGTTTTTATAGTTTTCTTGATAGGCATATGATTAATTGTTTATTGACATATTTTAATGAAAATTTGTGTGGGGGGGGGGTTCTGTGTATTACTTGGACCTATCGGCAATTTTTTTTTTTTTACAATTTTTGACAGATAGTTGACTGGCCAGCTGATCAAACCTTATTTGATTGGTCAAACACCCTGCCCTACTTATATCGCACCCATTTCTCTTCCCATCCACAGAGCCTGTCACCTTAGCATAAAAGAAAATCTGTCTACCATCAATACCAAAAAAATATCCACAATACAATCCACAAAGCTGCTATATGTACATTGCTGTGTTTCCTTCCTAATAATTAAAATCTTCCATTTGAAATCTTCTGTCAATTATTTGAAGAAGACCTCCTCTACTTTCTCCTCCTGGTTTTGTGGACTGCAGCTAGTGCCCACCATTCACCACTTTGGCTACTCTCTCCACTGACCGTTACCCAGAGGCTTTCATTTGGCCTACTGCTCACTTTGTACTGCATCTTGGAACACATCTACATTGCCCTTATATACAAGGTAACACCACCTCCTTTTTTTCTCTTGCCTATCCTTCCTAAACATGCTGTACCCATCCATGACCCTACTCCAGTCAAGTGAATTATCTTACCACAACTCAGCAATCCCAATTGCATCATAATTCTATGACTATATTAGGTCCTCCAATTCTTCCTGTTTGTTTCCCATAATTCTCACATTTGTGGATAAAGATTTCAAGTATGAAATTAACTGTCCTGTCCTCTCCTTGAGAACATTGCTAAGTCTTCCACCATTGCATCCCTTTACTAAGTTACCAGAGACACTTGAAGCTCTACATGCAAGACTGCATGCACAGGACTCTCATTAAGTCTGTTCAAAGCTTTGGTTCATGATTTGATTCAGCAAAGATTCTGCCCAGTTTGGTGGCCAAATCTCCGAATCTGAATTGAATCAGGAGAGCCTTTATTTCATAGATTTCATAGATTTCATAGACATTAGGGCTGGAAGGGACCTTGGAAGATCATTGAGTCCAGCCCCCTGCCCAAACGGCAGGAAGTCAGCTGGGGTCATAGGATCCCAGCAAGATAAGCATCCAGTTTCATCTTGAAGGTGTTCAATATAGGCGCTTGAACCACCTCCGGTGGCAGGCGGTTCTAGACCTTGGGGGCTCGGGCAGTAAAGAAATTCTTCCTTATGTCTAGCCTGAAACGGTCTTGTAGTAGTTTATGACCATTCGACCTAGTCGTTATCCCTTGGGGCGCTCTGGTGAACAAACATTCCCTCAGATACTGGTGGTCACCCCTGATAAACTTATAGGTGGCTATTAGATCACCCCTGAGCCTGCGCTTTTCCAGGCTAAAGAGCCCCAGGGCTCTCAGCCTGTCATCGTAGGGTCTGCTTCCCTGACTTCTGATCATGCGCGTGGCTCTTCTCTGGACTCTCTCAAGCTTCTCCACATCCTTTTTGAATTGTGGAGCCCAAAACTGGACGCCGTACTCCAGCTGCGGCCTCACTAAGGCCGAGTACAAGGGGAGAATCACGTCCCAGGATTTGCTTGAGAAGCACCTATGGATGCAAGCCAGTGTTTTGGTTGCTTTACTAGCCGCAGCATCGCATTGCAGGCTCATGTTCATCTTGTGGTCAATGATGACCCCCAAGTCTCTTTCTTCCATAGTGCTAGCTAACATAGCACTGCCGAGCCTATAAGGATGCTGCGGGTTTTTCTTCCCAAGGTGGAGAACCTTGCATTTATCAGTGTTGAAAACCATCAGATTCTCGTCCGCCCACTTGCTGAGCCTGTCCAGGTCAGCCTGGATCACCTGCCTGTCTTCTGGTGTGGATGCTTTGCCCCAAAGTTTGGTGTCGTCAGCGAACTTGGCCAGTCCACTTCTGACTCTAGTGTCCACATCATTAATGAAGATGTTGAACAGTATGGGTCCAAGGACAGAGCCTTGGGGGACCCCACTGGTCACCGGACACCATGATGAGTGACTTCCATCAATTACTACCCTCTGGGTCTGACCACGGAGCCAATTTTCCAGCCAGTGGATCGTGGAGGACCCAAGGCGACAATTGGCCAGTTTCTCCAAGAGGTGATCATGGGAAACCAGATTGAAGGCTTTTTTGAAGTCAAGATATATGACATCAATCTCTTCTCCCTTGTCCAGGTGATAGGTCACCTGGTCATAGGATCTCTCCAAATCAAATTGGAACCCTATGAATTGATATAGACACAGCTTTAAATGCTTTTTATACATAACTCAAGGTACCAGGTGACCTGTGAATGCTGAGATGATGGGGTGGATGAAGCATCCCATGGAGCATGAAGAGGCTCCCCAGCGTACTTGGCAGCAGACCCAGAAGTGGACCAGAAGCACTTCCAGTCCACTTCTGAGTCCTCTAGGGAGCACACTGCCTCCCACCCCCTGTCTTGCACTCTTCTGGCTCATTGACTGGTGCCTCCTGGGTCTGGGGGGGCACCTGGGGTCCCCTCATGGCCAAGCACCAAGCTGGGGGGAGATGCGGGGGGGGGGAGGCGCAATGCACTCAGCAGTGGATGTGCAAGTGGACTGGAAGTACTTTGGGTCCACTTCTGGGTTCACCACCAAGCATGTGGGGGCCCCCTCACAGTCCTGTGGGATGCTTCATCTGCCCCAGCATCACAGATTTCATGAGCCATGCCTACTACCTTGAGGTATGTAGAAAAAACATTTAAAGCTGTGTCTATGGTTGAATCACTGACTCTCCAAATCAGCATCAAATCTTCAGATTCAGATTCAGCTGAATTGAACTGAGAACAGTGATCCAAATCAACAAATTGAATCACTGTCCCTGATTCGGGCCAAATCTAAATTGAATACAACCTGTTTTGCACACCCCTAGCTCTCCTATCCTGTTGGGGGTGGAACTTTTCCCTTAAGTAGAATATAGAAGGCAGTGCATGCAGAACCCCTGAGGAGTGGAAGAAACAGAGGGAAAAGTCCCCAACCTGTTCCCTAGAAAAAGCAGGCGTACATTAATGAAAAATAGTAAATGATGATAGAGAACAAGAGTGGTTTTGTGTTTAAGACAATGAAGTAGGACTCAGAAATAGAACTGGTGAATTTTTTTATAAAATATTTTATTCATTAAATTTGCAAATTCAGGCAAATGGAGACAGCAGGAGCTGCAGCAGTAGCCACCAAATGCAGAGTGTGCAGAAAGAGCTGGGGTAGGTAAGGGGAAGAGACAGTGGAGTCTTACCCCAGATCACCAGTGGTCAACATAATTTATGTCCCTCACCCCCACCCAGGATACTGCAGAAGCTCACTTCTTCTCTTCCTCCACCCACGATGCAGAAGTAGCAGCTGGACTGCAGGGAGCCTAAGCCATTGCAGATAACACCACTGTCATTGCTGCTCTCTGGCTGTTGGTATATCATTTCTACCTATCCCACTCTGACCAGGTTGTACTATGCCTCCACCCTACTCCCGCTCTCATCCCTTGCTGCCACAGCAGCAGTTGCAACAGATTGGGCCCAAATGGAGTTGGAGAGACCTGGGGGAAACACTCCAGATCCTTCACAGCTGCTTCCTCTCCCCCACAGCAGACTTTATGAAGATCCAGGTCCCTATTCCCTCTCTGTGGCAGGAATCAAGTGTGGGGGGGGGGTGCCCAAACCACCACACCCTCTCCCCAGAGCTGTCTCTGGTGGCTATTTCAGAATTGAGAGTAGGAGTTGTGATTTTCAAGTGAGCAGAGATTCTTGATGGATAGTGCAAGTTCAGAAACATCCCTGAGTTTAACTTTTCTATTTACTGGCTGTAGGTGTCTCTGGGATTTCAGAATCATTCTTTGGAGGCATTGTTGTTTTATATTCTCTTCCCAGAGTGCTAGGTGCCTAACTGTGGATTGCTCTAACATTCTGCTGTTGCATGTCTGAAATTTGTCCTTTGCCTTTAGGGTATCTAAGCAGCTAGTCAACACTAAATCTCCCTGCAGCAGAAGAAGCTTATCATTTTAGGTACTTTAACCTTCTGAATCAGTTTAAATTCCGCTTTAGTATAAAATAAACTTCTGTATAGCTTGTTTTTATTCATTAAGCATTAAACATGTAAATAAATAATGTTCCATTATTAACATTGAGGCAAATTTATGCCACCAAGAAAAAATATTTTAATACAAGAGAAATTCATTATACAGGTGCTTAATTCAATGCACATTGGTACTCCTAGGCTGCGTCCTCACAAGATATTACTGTGCGGTGGTTAGTGGACGTTTATTTAGTACTTGTATGATCAAGGAATATATGTGGTTTTTAAGACACTATCCTTCCAGTTCACTCCTCTAGAAAAACTCCTAAAATATTAATGGTTGTAACCTACTGTGGTGGCCGGGGCTGCGCACAAAAAGCTGGGACCCTGGGAACCCCACCAGCATCAAGGGGTGCAGGCAGGGGGCTCTAGGAGAGAGGGAGAACTTACCCAAGAGGCATGGAGCCCTGAGTCCAGAACAACATGTGTTGATGCTGCAATGCTTTTTTAGCTTGGTGATGCCTGTCTGATGCTGTCAGCCTCAGGTGCCATGGTGGGAAATTTTAAAAGGCCTGGCTAGAGATGAGCAGGAGGTAGAGAGACCCGAAACCAGGTAGGCAGAGCTTGGATGTGGAGAAGCCTCAGGACACTGAGGCTGGGAAAGGACTCCAGCAATGCTGGGTCCCCACTGGAGCTAAAGAGGGGCAGATGCCAGGATATGAGGTGCTTCCCACTTCAGGGCTGCTTCAGGATGTGCCTTTCTAGGGAGGGGTAGCAGCATAGAGGTAGCCAGAGGGAGCTGGCTGAGGCTTTTATAGTCAGCCCCCTATCATTTGTTTTTCAGGTTTTTGGTTTTGTTGCTCTTGAGGTTGGATTTTTTTGTTGTTGTTTTTTGTTGCTTTTTTCACTGTATCATTGTGCAGTGATCAGCAAGCTAAATAGTAAGCTCACTTTCCAAAAAAGGCAGGGACTGGGTGTGGGACCTGCAGGGTAGTTTAGGCAGGCAAGGGAGAAGGATGTAGGATATGCCAGATAACCCAAAAAGCCACCCACTGGAACCTGGATATAAAACTTGAGTCAGTGCCAGATGGGCAGGCTCAGAGGCCAGAAGCAGCTGTGGCTGGATATAAATATCAACACACATGGTTGGCAAGTGGATGGGGTGTAGGGGAGGTTGAGCCCCAAAGCTGACCACATAAGAACTGTGAGTAACCCCAAACGGGGGCATTTGATCACACCACTGAACCCCACCTTCAATTAATATTATTCCATCAAGATGTGGCAGGTGACTTGGGGAAAGCCCCTGCACTGGGGGGGGGGGGGGGCGGGCAGGGGACTCATGAGATTGGGGTTAGCTAAGCAGAGACCTGATACATACCTATCAACTAGGAAATCTCCTCATGAGTTTTAACCTATTTAATGGACTGGAAAACTAAGGAATAAAGGTGTATATGGCTTCTGATTTAGTTGGAGAATTGTCTTGTTTGTTGGTGTTTGCACCAATCCTACCATGTAACTTGAAAGTATTTATATCCATATTTTTATACTTCACGCACACACACACACACACACACACACACACACAATATGTAAAGTTAACTATAAGTTAAAGAAATATCCATGATAGTTGTGAAAATTAGGAAAAAATATATCATGGTACCTGTACTGGGGATGGATATATGAAGTCTAGGTGAGTTTTAAAGAAGACTTAGAAAGGTGAAGAGTTACACTACTTTCTTTGTCATCAGTTGCCCCACATAAATATTAGTCAATTATAGAAACTGAATGATTCTCTCACTGTAGCAGTTATATTATTACAAAATAGAAGCAGAGATCAGTTCAGTGTTTGTGTCAGTGTCTTTTCTGTCACAATTCTTGAACATTTCCTTTTTAAGTGCTCACAAATCTGGACCTTTACCCAATTTTTGCATTCTTTTAATTAATTTCTTCCCTCCCTTAATTTCATTCTGTGGTTAATTAAATTGTTAATTATTTTATTAGGGTTTACAATGATATTCTTAACTACTGCCTATAATTATTTTCCCTAAGATTTGCATATGTTTGCAGAGTATACTTCATTTAACAAGTTCTATAAATGTTGGACCTGCAGAAACTGGTATGTCCACAAGAGAGAGCTCTTGTAAAAATATATTGTGTAGCTTTAAGAAATAAGTGCAGTTTGCACATTGGTAATGAAAAACATAAGAACCAGTAATTAATGTTGAGTTTAAGTATAATATTTTGCTTTAAAATTCTTCATCTGAAATTGATAACAGTATTTTCATTTCTATTTGCATGCACATTAGCTGTTTTGCATTTTGTTTGATTAAAAACAATACCAATAAATAGCTTTCACGCAACCCAGATACCTAATTTCTGAAATAATGACAACATTTTGAAATACAATTTCATTTGAATGGTTCATAAATCATTAATAGCTCACTAAGAGAAGTGACCCTTGCAAATAACTGCAATGTCAATCCAATTCAAAATGTACCATCTATCTCTGTAGCCTCAAGAAAGTACCTGCAGTGTATAGAAAATTAGGGCAAACTTCTATTACCCTTTATGTGCCCCAAAATTGCAGTTTTTCAGCTGTGTAAGTGGCATTTTTGTCACTTACACACAATTTGTAATTGTATTACTTACATAGTGCCAACACTTAAGCATCTACATGGCTGGTAGATATGCGATTATATATGAGTGTACCTAAACATAGGTCCTGTTTTTCAGTCCCAAAAACTGAGCACTTAGGGGACTTGCCTAGAAATTTAGAGATGCAGGTTCTAGGTTCCCCTGGCCCAGAGTAGGTTTGAAACTACATTTCTTTACTTAGCAATAGAGTGCTTTACCCACCAGACCACAAGTTAAATATTAACCTAGCTACTTCATAGATTCATAGATGTTAGGGTTGGAAGGGACCTCAATAGATCATTGAGTCTGACCCCCTGCATAAGCAGGAAAGAGTGCTGGGTCTAGATGACCCCAGCTAGATGCTCATCTAACCTCCTCTTGAAGACCCCCAGGGTAGGGGAGAGCACCACCTCCCTTGGGAGCCCATTCCAGACCTTGGCTACTCTAACTGTGAAGAAGTTCTTCCTAATGTCCAATCTAAATCTGCTCTCTGCTAGCTTGTGGCCATTATTTCTTGTAACCCCCGGGGGTGCCTTGGTGAATAAATACTCACCAATTCCCTTCTGTGCCCCCGTGATGAACTTATAGGCAGCCACAAGGTCGCCTCTCAACCTTCTCTTGCGGAGGCTGAAAAGATCCAGTTTCTCTAGTCTCTCCTCATAGGGCTTGGTCTGTAGGCCCTTAACCTTACGAGTGGCCCTTCTCTGGACCCTCTCCAGGTTATCCGCATCCCTCTTGAATTGCGGTGCCCAGAATTGCACGCAGTACTCCAACTGCGGTCTGACCAGCACCCGATAGAGGGGAAGTATCACCTCCTTGGACCTATTCGTCATGCATCTGCTGATGCACGATAAAGCGCCATTGGCTTTTTTGATGGCTTCGTCACACTGCCGACTCATGTTCATCTTGGAGTCCACTAGGACTCCAAGATCCCTTTCCACTTCATTTGAAGTTAACCCACTGCACCTTTCATTTCCTATTGGATAAATTGATGAAGTTTCTGGATTATTGGGAACCAGAGTGCAGGCTAGTATCGAAGACCTGGTTCACTTCAAAGTCACATCCATCCCACTGAGCAACGTAACTTCTAACTTGTTCTCCTCCTCTTGGATCCACCTATCTCCTTCATTGGCTGTCCAGGGTGTCAGTTTCAAAAATCAAAACTGGAAAGGATCTAAATAATGTGTAACCTGTAATCTGGTATTTAAAACATTGGGCTAGGAAGTCAAAGAAAAACAGGTCAAATTTATTCAAGGTGATTGTGGCGGGTGGAGAACCTGTGTTTTCTGCTTCTTGAGCAAGAGTCCTATATGCACTTAAGGTATGGCTGCATGGATAGATGGTGCCTCCTGGCTCTGTGGGGGGCACCAGCTGCTGATCATGGGTGGAGGGGGTGGGCAGCAGCTGATTCCTGCCACCAGCAGAAGTGCTGGCAGCAAACCAGAAGTGCCAGCGTGGAAGTGCTGCTAGCACTTGCAGCCAATTGCTGACCAGGATGAGGGCCTCCAGTGGCCAATCACCACCACTGGTAGAAGCACTGGAGGCAAACTGGATGCACTGGCAGCAAACCAGAAGTGCTACTGGCACTTCTTGGGCAGTCACTGGCAGGCACTCCCCACTCCCCAGCTGGTGAGGCCCAATTTTAGGGAGGGCACGTGCCCCCCTGTGCCTTCCTTACGCATTGTCTGTGCATGGCAGCGCCACCTCCTTCTCTGGAGCTAAACACCTGCTAGCTGGGTTGCTGTCAGGTGACATTTCATGACATATGAATGCTTGATGTATACAAATACAAAGCTGTGTACCTGGCCAATGTGTAGCTTACTGCACATGCTCAGTAGCCTTGCATTCATGCCGCACAGGTATTGAAATCACAAACTGTGCATAAGTACCAAAAATGCCACTTATGTGGCTGGAAAACTGTCTTTTGGGTCATGAGTATTAACTTTGCTCTATTTGATGCTTTTTGTGATTTTCATCCATACTTGTTACATGTTCAGGACAGCACAGGATTGCACTACTCTGGTGGAAAGTCTTGGAAACATTTTCCATGTCTATAGGTGCCTCCCTACCAACTTACCTACCAAGCCCTTACCCAGCTTTAAGTAATTAGGCAATATACAGTTTAAAGACATTCTGCACATCCACACTATTGATGATCTCATGATCTCATGTGGTGGGGTGCTAAGGGTACATGCTCAAGACCTCTTTAAGCTGTTTATATTGCCTAATTGTAATGTGTCAGCAGGAATGAGGAGTAGATTTGTTTCTCAGAGATGCCACCAGTATAGGGATGCTTATTGTTTGCTGGCCTACAATAGAGATTAAGGCAGAAGAGCAGCAGAAAGTGAAGAATATGTACCTCTGTGATCAAACAATGCTGCTAGCCAATGAATGGTGAGGGTTGCTACAAGGCCTGTCCTCCACTCTTCACTCCACCTCTTTCAGGGTCACTTTCATGCTTCAGAAACTGGTTTGAATCAGTTTGTCCTATCAGGTGAATAAGATGACTGTTTGTGGCGGGCCCTATATCCCTTCTAAGCTCCCCTTTAAACACTTAGCCTGTGAGAATGTAAGTCTTAAAGAAATGTATGGCAACTTTAACTTAATCCATATACATATATCCCTACATTGTTTTATTCTGGATGTAGTATTCTTAGTGTGAGTGCAAACATGTCTGGTGTTGGCATTTGGTCTGCAGATTCCTGTTAAAGTGTGTTGGCTGTGATTCCCCACCTTTTAACTCCTGGAATACTAAAAAGGAACATGGAATATTTTTTGTGTAATGTGCTGAGAATTTTTTGTACTAAAATGGGACAATGTTTATTTTAGGATTAAAACAAATTATTTGAAATAATAACTCCTGTGCCCCATTCCTACCCTGTCATGGGGTAATTCTGTCATAAGAAGTCACTTCCTTTCTCTTTGTGCCTCAGTTTTCCCACTTGTCAAATAGATATAACAATGTCTCCTTAAAGAGGTGCTGTTTAAAAGAATTACTTAATATTTGCAAAATAGTGTAAGATGCTTAATGAAAGATAGTATGTACAACATATAGGGAGGGAGGTCATGGCATGGGAAAATCATGCCACAGAATAAAATCTGGAAAAAAAAAAATCATGTCTTTGAGCAGATTTCCCACCCTGCTCAGGCAGTGAGTAGGTGCCATGGAAGAAGGGGTAGAAAGAGGCATCAGGAAATTGTCCTTCTTCATCCTGAGTTAGGTGCCTGGTACAAGTTACACAGCAGGAGGATAGCTCTAATTTATGCCAATAGATGAATAATGAAGCTGAGTTATGTTTTCACACACCCTGATCTCAGAAAATCTTGATGAGCTTTGTGCAACAGAGCCACTACTTCAACCTTCTGCCAATAAAATGTTGTTGTGGTTAAGGGGGAATATCCATGGCCATATTTAGCTATTTTAGCTAAATCTAACTCTACCCATGGATGTGTCAGTATCACTTAGGCTAATTTTAGCTACAGACATTGCCCATTTGGGCAGATTGTAGCAAACTACTCAAATGATAAAAAGCAATAGCAGTTATTCCAACTATGAAAGGGGTGGAGGCTGGTCTTGGAACTGCCTAGTTTGCAGCCTGTAGCTAGGACACTTTGCTAGGAAGTGGGAGATGTATTTTTTAACCATCAATTGCTAGGATAGGGGCCTAGAACCTGAGACTTCAACTACTTTGGCAAGAGTCCTAATTACAAGGCTGTTGGACTAATAGGTAGGAGGGCTGTCCCCTCACCCTCTTCATCAAGCAGTTGATAGTTGTGTTTTTTTCTGCAACTAGTATTCCAGTGCTTTAATGAAGCTATGTATGTCCTAGGTGGAACAGGATTACAACAGAGTGTAAGTGACCACATCATATCACTTTGATCATGCTCAGAAGGGTCAGTGAATGATTCAAAGAGGAGCACAATCTGATATTCATGGAAGTGGTCCAAATACCACTCATGTGCCAAAAGGGGAATTAAATGTGTGCCAAATGTGCTTCATGTCTAATTAGTACTTACACAGCATGAAAAAATCTTAGTGGACCAAGGATCTTTAATATTTACTTACTATTCTCTTCACTGGGTGTGTCTATACATGTGAAGAGTGTGCAGGAAGAAACTGTGGAGCCAATTGCTCTGGAGTTTATTTCTCCCAGGGGTGCTATTTGAACATGCGCCCAGGTCAGGGCAACCCCAGCAGGCAAGGGTCCCAGGGGATCAGCCTGCCAGCCCAGCCCAGTGCTGCTCCCCTTGGCTCAAGATGCTGCAAAGTGGCTGGTTGGGGCACGAGAATACTTCAGTGTGGGGCTAGCCGGCAGGAAGGCCCCACGCTGAAGCACCCTTGTGCTGAAGCCTGCTGGAGTAAAATCGACACGAGCACTGCTGTGGAGTAAAAAAGTCCGCAGCAGGATACTTGTGTTTACAAGTACCATCCTGCTGAAGTGTAAATGAATTTACTCTTTGGTTTAAAAAAATACAGGATTTAGTCATCACTGGTGCTGACAAATGTAACCCCCCCCCCGAAAACAGCACTTTAATGGAAGAGGCAGAGCATTAGTTCAACCCGGGTCTGCGGCGTCTGTATAGACTGAGCGCTTCAGCAGAGCTTTTTAGCAAATTAATTAGTTTCCATAAATAAATTATGTTTAAAACATAGTAAATTATCATATATAATTGGGGACTCTGCAAGTTAATTTGATTCAATCAGCTATTAGATAAAAGTACCAAAACTCTCCATTGAAGCGCTCAATCCATACAGATGTTGAGTGAAACAGGGCCAATTAATTTGATACCGCTTCTGGGCATGCGCTGTGGTTGGTACGGAGTGTGCAGAGCTGAAAGTAGAGTGCTGTGGTTTTTTTCTTTTTTCTACATTTGTAAGCAGCCTAAGGTGTCAATTTAAAAGTATCTTATGAAAACTTACCATCTGTTTTTATTTTTGTATTGATTTAAATAATCTGTGTTTTTACAAACATATTTTCTAATTACATTACTTTCTTCATGTACTTCTCTTGAACTATACTTCCCAGATGGTATCGCAACCTAAGAATCTTTTCTGTAGATTCCCATTTTAAAGTTGTTACAGTGTGATAAATATTGAATTAGAATAACAACCTTTCACAGGTGCAAAAATAGCTTACCCTTCTGATCTCATTATTTTCTCCCATTCTTCCTCTAAATCTAATAGCTTTCTGTCCTTGAATTGCAGTGCTTAAAATATCTATGACTCATTAATTATAAGAAAAAATACTCTTTGTATTCAATAGAAATAGTGCTATTCATTGACTATCCCAGCAGTGTCTCAGGATAAGTTAGACGAAAAGCATTCTTATTTCTTTCTACTAAGAGATAAATCTGGGGTACTGCCCTAATTCCCCAGACTGATGGACAATGTATTGTTCATGTTTAAAGTCCATATACTAAATGTTGGAACCTTTATTATTTGTACATACAAGGATAGAAAAACTCATTAATGTGTATCAGACATATTTAAAAAAATTATTTGGATCACACTTCTGTAATGCTAGTGAGCGTCTATATAAAAAGATAGGAAAAATCAATAGTCATCAAGGGGAGAGGTGGAATATGTAATATACATATCTCAGAGTTTCCAGAGTTCTACACTGAACTTCAAGTTAGGTAGTATAGTTGTTCCTTATTTCAAAGCTGCTCAGCACCTGCAAAATTTACTGAAATACAGGGGCTTTAAGTGTGTTTAGCATCTCTTTAAATCGGGTCTTTTACTTACGTAGTGAGATATGGTTTTACGTAAGTTAGTTTTGCAATCAAAGTTGGAAATTTGGCTAATGATTTATCTATATCTATTTTTAAAATGTTGAGACTATATGGTGATGGCTCAACAAAGCATTTGAAAATAGAAGTCAGCTGCTGAGATATTCCCCAAATTTCTACTTTCTTATGGACATTATTGTTTCAGTGGGTTTATAGAGCCAAAATACACATTAAAATATGAAATTTTGGGTGTATTTCAAGCAGTGAATTAAACACATGGTTTTTAATAGCTTTGAAAGCTATGGAAATAATAAATTTAAAAATGACATGCATCCAAACCCTAAAATCCACTAACACCACTTCAAAACTTTGGCTAAGCAACTGGCTTCTTCCCAAAGAATGAAGCAAATTCTAATTTGGAAAGCATGAGCTTTGAGAAAGTTTGCAACTGTATTCAGTTCTACGCTGCGTGACATGGGACCATATCTAATAAAATAACTCCCTTTATGAAGAATCACATTTTATTAACAACACAGAACAATTTATAATCATGCACACTACATGTGTATCTACATGTGCAATTAATGTGCCTGAATTTTTTGCATATAAAATTCAGGCACATTTAACTGCAGCCCTGCACAAATCTGAAAATGTACCCATCAGGAACAAATTTGTACCTGTATCAACCAGTACTAGAAAAAAAGCCTAATAGACTAATCTGCTGTGCAGTAATTGCTGCACATGTGTAGATGGTGATACTTTACTGTGCGTTAGATTAATTTAATGCATAGTAAAGCATCTTTGTAGATACACCCCCTGAGAATTCCAGCCTATGCCTATACAGGATTAGTACTGTATCTACTTGAATATAAGATGGCCCTGAATTTGAGATGACTCCCCAATAATTAAATTTGGTAACCCTTGCCAGCATGCTAGGCTAGGTGATATGCCAGATTCTGGATTCTCAGGGTGTCAATAGTCCTGGAAACTCCCCCAAGCAGGCCTGCTGACTGATACACCCCTTGGAGAGGTGTAAGCCTCAACCTCACTGCTCAAGAATTGACTTTAATTCCAATAAACAAATGGGTTTCTTTATTATACACAACTATATACAGAAAAGAAATGATTAATGAAGAGACTAAATACACACACACACACACATATCAATAGTTAATAATAAAACCAACAATTTAAATACAATTTACAACTGCAACAATAGATAAATAATTCCACCACACTGGGTGGTCCCACTTGCATCAAACAACCTCAGTGATTACATTCACCTGGTTATAACACTTTAAAACATCCCCCACCTCCCATAAGCCAGTTGATTTTCCTCTGGTAACACTCCCCTTCCCATAACAATAAATGGCAATAGCTTTAATTATGTTCTACCACTAGGTGGAAGAGGCAAGGCTTCTGCTGCTCTGGGGAAGATGGACTCTTTGCTCTTTCTTAGTAACTCAGAAAAAACAAGTCTTCAGTTAGCCACTGCAGGTAATAGGCTTCTTTTCTTTAGTTTCCTTCTGTGTCCCTGTTGCACAGCTCCAACCCTGGATGGGGAATCAGTTTCTCCTGGGATGACTCAAGCTCTCCTCAATCCTGAAGTCTGCTCCCCAGCAAGCCTCAGTTCTATTCCCTCTGCCTTGAGGGGAAGGAGGGAATGAGTCTCTGACCCTCTCTCCAGGCTGGTGTAGCTCTCCTGCAGCTTCTCAGCAGCTGCTTTTCCCTCCCTTAGATGTTATGGCTCCATAGCAGCCAGAGCCTGGGGGGCTCTGCAATGGGGGCTCTGGTTACAGTTTAAATCCTCCAGTAAAAAGTATGCATTGTGTACAGCATACCCTCCACTTGGAAAAGCTATTGCACCCTCTGTAAACTTTTTGTTGCCTTTCTTGCAAAGTTCTTAGGTACTGGGGCTGTGCAAAACAGTACTGTTCCATTTTGACTTGTGTTTTGAGGTTTTGACGGAACAGCGTTTTGTTTCAAATTTCATTTTGATTCAAAACTGCTGTTCCATTTCATTTAATTGAAACAGTAATGCTGTTTTGAGGCTGTCTTGATGTTTCCCTGAAACTCATCCAAATGAATTCAGCCCAGATGGGCTGGGGAACAAACTCAGCCCAGGTGGGCTAAGTTTCCCTCCCCAGCGTGATGATCAGGCTGGGGAACTGGGTTGGGGGCAATCTGCTGGACCTCCCCACAATGGGGCTGGAGAAGGGAACTCAGTCCAGCTAGGCTGAGTTCCCCTTCCCTAGCACAACCCTCAGGCTGGGGAAATGAATTCAGCCCAGCTGGGATGAGTTCCTCTCCCCAGCATGACTTAGGCTTGTTCATTCACTTCCCAAGCCCAAGGGTTGTGCTGGGGAGGGAACTCAGCCCAGCCTGGCTGAGTTCTCTTCCCCAGCCCCACTGTGGGGAGGTCCAGCAGCTTGCCCCCAGCCCAATCATTGCTCTGGAGAGGGGAACTTGGCTCAGCTGGGCTGAGTTCATTCGGATGAGTTTCAGGGAAACAAACTCAGCCCAGCTGGGCTGACCTCCCATCCCCAGTGTGACCATTAGGCTTGTTCATTCATTTCCCCAGCCTGATGGCTGTGCTGGGGAGGGGAACTCAGCCTAGCTGAACCGAGTTCCCTTCCCAAGCCCCATTGTGGGGAGGTCCAGCAGCTTGCCCCCTCCTTGTGCCTGCCCCCTATTACCTCTACCTACCTCTTTGTAGCCTCTGCTCCCCACTTTCCTCCAGCCTCTGATACCTGCTTCCCCCTAGCCTCTGCTTTCCACTGTCCCCCAGCCTCTCTTCCCTACTCTTTGCCACCAGACACTGCTCCCAGGCAGCAGCTGCAGCTATGGCCCTGACCTCCACTCTGACCCCAACCCTGAGTAGAGGTTGGGGCCCAAGCCACAGTAGCCACCTGCCCCCTACCACCTTCATATTTGATTGCCCCCCCCCCCACCTTCATATAAGACAAGGGGCTTTTCCCCAATGTTTAATGAGGGAAAAAAACCTCATCTCAGAATTGAGTAAATACAGTAATTTGGGTTAGAGACCACTTTGTCTGTTATCATAAATTATTTTGTTGACACCATTATATATAAATCAGGGTCATTTCATACAGAAGATGTCCAAGAGTCTTGCTTATTTTTGTTTTAAATGACTCAGCAGGTATCTACCTCTTTCCTCTGGATATGTAAAATACTGTACATCATTTTCACACTGTGCAATTTATATTTTCAATGGCTCACTTTTATGCCAATATTATAACCTGGAATCACTCTAATCCAGAATATAAAACATGTCATTTGCTTGCTTTACACAGTAATAGTAAAAGAGTTATATTACTACTATACTGTCTATCCTTGTTGTAATGACTGATGATAGTTGTGTTGGTGAGTATACTAGAACTTGAACTAGGAATCTCCTGAGCCAAAAGCAAGAGCTGTCACAACTTGAGCTAAAGCTCAAGCAAGGTGTAAAAAGTAAGAGAAGGGATAGAAGCAGTTGTCACTGTCTCCATCATCAAGAAAAGAATTATAGAATTTCCTTCAGGTGTATAAATAATACATTATAGCACAACTTTTAAACACAAATAAGACTGGTGCAGGTGAAGTCCTCAAAGTCAAAAGTTAAATGGAAACCAAAACGCTTTGTAACAGAATAGTTTTGAGACTACTGTAAATTATATAGCTATTGCACTCCTATATCCTGGTAAGAAGTCAAATTTTCATTTTTTATCCACCCCACCTTGACACTTCCATGGAGTCTGGACATCCTGTGAAGTTTCCTTGGATAGTTTTCCTCCATCCCCTCTTCTCTTTCTGTTGTACAGAAGGATTCCATTTGTTTCACTGTCATATCAGTAGAAGGAATCTGAGAGAAAGGATCTTCTTCCCAATTAAAAATTCCTAACTCAAGTACCCACTTTTTCCTGAGCCACAGGGGTGTATGGATATTCCCAGCTGGCCTCCTGTCTGCTGCTGTTCTTGATGTTCAGGTTGCTTGGGTTTGTGTGCTCTGCTGCCAGCCTCCTGGAGCTTCAGTGCAGCACAGAAAGAATTACTCTCTGGGCCAGAAAAGCAGTAGCCTGGCAGCAGCAGTGGCCAGGCAGATAGGTTAACCCTTCCCTGCCTGCTCATCTGGGGCCGACATTGCAGGCAGCCACAAGTAAATAATGACCTAGGGATGAGGGAAGTCAGGAGGTAGGGGTGTGGGCAGGGAGGTGAGAGACAGGGGCAGGAGCCCTGGGGTGGGGAAGGTCAGGGGGAGCTCCAGAGGAGCTGGGAGCAGGAAGAAAACCTGGAATGAAAGGGGAGGGATTCTTACCTTTCAGTCCTTCAGGCCCACAGTGTTATGTGTAAGAAAGCCCTGCAGCACCCATGAATAGGAATAATGGGACACTGATGAGGTGATTGTGGAAGGATATACACACAGAATAAGAAGTTCCAAGTTCTCATTTTAAATTCAATTTTCCTTTTGCTCCATTTGTTTGCATGTCATCATCACTGTTAGCCTGGGGCCCTGATTCTGGTCTGTGGACTAAAGCTGGGCCTTGCTTTAGTTTTACTATGCCTTTAAGCTTTGTATCATCTTCAAGTGCCATCTACCCAGGATGAAATTACTCAGCTTTCCACTGAAAATTGGCTACCTGCATGTTGAGTTCTTTATGAATGTAAAGTCTTTACACATGACTTACTGGCATAAGATTATGAGATCTACATACAGGTTCTTCATAAAGTCCTTTAGGACAACCTAAGTTATTAAAGTTTAAAAGTGCACAAGGACTTATGAAGACCCTGTATATACACACGCCTGCCTGCCTGCCTGCCTGATCGATTGATCGATCGAATCTATCTATCTATCGATCGATCGATCTAACGTTAGTGGGATTGGATCCTGCAAACCCTGAGCAAAATTAGTTGGGGGCCCAATGCACATGTTGTTGAAGAGGTTTGTGGACAGGGAAATGTATCTGTAGTTGCCATACTTAGTATCATTATCTGGGTATCTGCAACTGTAGGACCATGTAGGCTGGACTGCTCACTGTCACCTTTGAGAATTTCCCTTTTCTCATTGAATCTTAGGGTTGTAAAAGACTTTAAAGTTCATCTATTCTATGCAGGTTGCACAATTTTGAAACCATTCTGGACACAAGCCTGTCTAGCTTCCTCTTGAATACTTCCAGTGAAGGAAATTCTAAAACTTCCTGGGGAAACTTGTTTCATTTCCCTACTGTTTTGACAATTATGGTTTTCTCCTCTTCCCCTGAAATTCAATCCAAATTTTCTTTACTGCAGTTTAAGTCTATTGCTTTATGTCCTGCCCCCTATAGCCAGGAAGAATTGTTGCTCTCCATTTTTGTCATGGCAGCCATTCGAGTATTTGAAAGCTGATATCATGCCCCCCACCTTGTAATCTTCTTTTCTCCAAACTAAGCATACCTAATACTCTCAATCTAGTTAGTTCAACCTTTCCCTGACATTTAATGGTATCTATTAGTAAACACTTCAATCTTTGCTTTTCATACCATTAGCTACCTTAAAAAAAAAATCACACTAGGGGCCTTTGGATTTTTAATGTTCTAGTTATCGCCATATACCTGTTTCATCTAAATATACTAAGAATGATTTAATATTTTGCATTTTCCCCTAACGTTTTAAAGGCTCAGCTTTGTCAGAGGTGTCATGTGCCAATGGAAAGAATCTCAAGGAAAAGTTTTTTGAGATTTAATGTTGATCTAGCATTGATCTAGAATCTTAATTACAATAGGGACAAACCCAGTATTTTCCCTAAAGCATCTCTTTCTCTCCCTTGAAATGGCATCTCCTGACAGCAAAAACCAAAGCAAACTTGCCCAGCCTGGCACACCCTGTACAAGCTGCCCATAGGCTAAGAGAACTGCTATGGCCACGGGCAATGTTGTCCACCACTTAGACCCAGTGGTATTGGCATCCTGCCCTTTCTGTGCAGAGCAGATTATTCTTTTACATGCCTTCCTGGACTGCCCCAGGTACAGCTGTTCATTGCCACCCTCTGCACCCTCTTTGGCACACAAGACTTGGACTTCTCCAGGGCTATTCTTGATCGCAAACCAAGTGGCTGAGGGAACTGTGATCTACCTGTCCAATTTCCTGCTGGGTCTGGCCAAGACTCCAAAAAGCTGCAAAAATTAGCTCACTGGGAGCAGCTCTGACAACACCTTCCAACTCTTCCATATTTTGGTCCAGGCACACTTCATATTTGAATATGGACACTTTTTGTAACAAAATGTGAACCAGCCTTTGTGTTGTGCAGGGTCATTGAGGGGGCATTCTGCAAGGTGGAAAACAGACAACT
This sequence comes from Alligator mississippiensis, assembly GCF_030867095.1. Lineage (NCBI taxonomy): Eukaryota > Metazoa > Chordata > Crocodylia > Alligatoridae > Alligator > Alligator mississippiensis. The sequence goes on from NC_081824.1 coordinate 393,277,075, forward strand.
AGTCCTAAATGTGTAACCCCATGAAGGAGAAGCAGTTTCAATCTCTGTGATGTCATGTTTTTGTTGCTGATAAGTGTTTCATGCTCAGCCCCTGGGAGGGCTGCCTACTTTTGCACTTTCACCTTTTTTGTGTTTAATATTTTTGTAATGAAGTTTTTAAAAAGTTTGTCTCCCTCCCTGCCTCCCCCGTCTCAGCTTCACTCCAGTGCCTCTATGGACAATGTTCCCAGCCCTTCATGATTGGTTCCTTCCAAATAATTAAAAACAACAACAAAACAAACAAAAAACCAAAACCAGGCAATACCATTACCAGGAGAACATGTTGAAAGACTGGATGTGAAGATGCACAGTACCCAAAAAAGGATACTTTCATCTGTTAGGATCAGCCCTTAGTAACAACAACACATTATATATACATTCATATGCATTATATATATATACTGTTCATATACATTAGGATAAAACTTCATCTTTGCTGCTAATGCCATAAAGTTATTTAATTTTTCAAAAGAAATAAACAGCCCATTTAAAACACTTTCAAACACTGTTAATCATTCTTGAAGTCCCCAATTACACATGATAATTTACTATGTTTTAAACATAATGTATTTATGGAAACTAATTAATTTCTCTGTATGTACGTAAATGTAATCTTATTAATGTTATAAAGACAAATTAGAACACCATATTTCATCATTATTTAAATATAGAGACCCAGAATAGAAATAACCTTGTAATTAATTACAAATGAAATGCTGTTTTCTAAACAGAAAATGATCATCGCCAACACATAATCCTGCTAAGTTGCTATCATGCTCTGAAATTCTGAGTAAATGTGACCATAAACTATAAGTTTTGTAAAGGCTACCCTTTCAGTTAAACATTACTCAGTGCCCCTTTTTTCATTCTTTTTCTTTTTCTTTTTTCTCCTAAAGTACTATAGCCTATTTGTTGCTACTTGAATTTCTTTTGCATGCTTTGAAAAGACATTCACCTTACTCCATAATTCTCTCTCTGTCACTATTTCTCCCTCCCCAGCAAATACAAACCTTATGTCAGAGGCCCTAACAGGCAGTCTAGCCTGGGCTAATTGCCTAATTGGCCACACTTGCCTGGGGGCTCTGACAGGCAGCCCTATCCCAGCTAATGGTTTAGCTGCCTATTGTTAGGGCCTCTAGATTAGCAGCTGAAGCCACCCATGTAGTTCTACCTCTGGCAGCAGGTTGCAGGTCAGTGAGCAGCAGGGATCCTGGCTTTCTCTGATTTAAAAAAATCCCCAATTTTCAGTTAAAAATGTAACCCCAAATACACACTTTTCTGTGATTTAAATGAAACGCCACTAATAGATCTACATCTATAACTATATCGAGATATATAATATAAAATAGGTAGGTAGATGGGTAGATATTTCACTTTAATTGTGGATTTGGGGCTCCTTTTTTTAAAGTGAAAATTTGGGATTTTTTTTAAATCAGAGAAAACCAGGATCCCTGGTGAACTGTTCTTTTTGGAGGTCTATTCTTGTAAAGCTCTTAGATCTGGTGCTCTTTATTTTCTGATCTGACTTCTGCCTCTGCTGATTTTGGTCCTGGACTCCTCCCTCCCCTGCCTCCCTCCCCCTGCCTCTCAGGATTTTGCCTTTGAATCTGGCAATTCATTCTCTGACTCCTGATTCATCCTGATTCTGTTTCTGAATCCTAGTATACTCTGACTCCAGTTCTGAACCTGGTATGCTCCAACTTCTGCTTTGTCTTCAGGCTAATTTGGGTCCAGCCACTGTTTTCTGACTTTTGAAGCTAGACTTGGCCTGTGATTTGAACTCTACTCCTGGATTTCCTTTTGGATCTGGTACCTTGGTCTCTGATCCCTAACTCAGCCTGTGGTTTGTCTCCTGCCCTTCCTCACTAGTCTAACCATTTGGCAAGATTGCAGATATCCTGGTCCTTACATTATACACTCATGAAATGTATGAATATTGTTTTTTAAAATGTCATTAGTCTATTACCCTTCAAATTCCCATGCTTGTGGACCACTGATCTATTGGATGGGCATCCAGAGTACTGTGGAAGTTCAAAAGATAACATGTAGACTAATTCATTGATTGGAAAACAGTATGGGTGCATACCTCTAGCTTCCATAATATTTCAATGGAAGTGTTAGACTGTGCCCTGTGGTATTTCCCAATATATAGCATGTTATATTAGCATTCACTACAGCATTTCTTGCACTTCCTATAAAGCAGGGTTGTCCTGTGTCTGCATGTGGTGTGCAAGTGGTTAAATCATAGCTTGTGTGGCTGGAAGTTCTGTGGCAGGGATAAGTGGTAACAATAACCCCTCCAGCTGCCAGAGCTGCTGTGTTGGTGGAGCCAGCACCTGGGGGGTTAATGCTGTTTCCACATTGATGTCTCCCCCCCCCCTGAATTTCCAGGTTGGGAGTCTTAAGGATGGCTTTTGACAGTCAGACAGGTGGTAGTTTTCTCTGGTAAAAAAAAAAATAAAAAAATGGTGTTTTATTTTAATCATGGAATCCAAAAATTGGGGATTTTTTTTTTAATCAAAGAAAACCAGGATCCCTGGTAATGATTCAGTCAACACAAGGGGATTAGTGTAGGTGTAACCCATCCAACTGTTGAAAGTAGGTCATCCATCCCATGAGAAGCTCTGCTGTCCACAGCTGATCCCTCAACCTAATGAGTTAGACTGCCTTGCTATAAAGCATGTGGCAATGTATTCTCTTAGTTTCAGTAGAGGATGACTGAAGAATGGAAGGTGGCAAAAAGTTATCTATACCCCCTCCATTACCCAGTCCTCAGCATTTATTAAATTAACCTTGACATTCCATGAATAGTCTCTAATTTTTCATTAAAAGCCCACTGTTTTGAATGTCAGCACTGAAACACATTTGTAGAAAGCAAATGATGATTTTTTTCATAGTATTCAGTCAGGTATAAATAAAAAGGAATATACACACCTATAACAAGACTACAATAAGTAGTGTCCTTGTGACAAGGCATTTAGCAGAATTCACAGATTTCATTGGAATCTGATAGGCTGCACTATGAGTGTTTCTGTTATGGCCTTTTATTAAACCAACTCAAACAGTTGGAAAAATTCTTCTTGCTATCTTTTGGGCACACACACTCTTCTTCAGGCAGAGGGAGTATCTGCAGTTGTTTTGTGCTCTCCTGGCTTCCATCCCATCCCAGAAAGCACAAAACAACCGCAAATGCTCCCTCTTTCTGAAAAAGGGTGTTTGTACCAGAAAGCTTGCAACTAATTAGTCTAATAAAAGATAACAGATTTACCAAAAGAAACTTGTCTGCCTCTTAGGCCTGTGTGAAGCAGCAAGTATTTGTTTTGGATTTGGATTTGACCGATTCAGAGGGACAGTGATTTGATTCAAAGATTCAAATCACTGTCCAGTTTGATTTGGCTGAATCAGATCCAAAGATTTGGCGCTGCTTCAGACATTCAGCCATAGACTAAACAGGCAGCAGTCCTCATCCTCATCCCGCCCCAGCTGGACAAGCAGAAGCAGAACATAGTCCCTGCTCAGAGCACTGTCATGCCCACATCCCATGCCCCTTTCCCCCCACCTCCTGCCCTGAGTCCTGCACTCCCTGTCCCAGCTGGGCAGCTAGCCCCAGCCCCAATCCATTCCTCCCCAAATGTCCCTTCCCTCCCCTGTCTGGCCACCACAACAGACTTACCTGGACTTACCAGACTTAGCTGGAGGCAGTTGTGTCCAGTGTAGTGAGGACTGCTGCCTGTTTAGTCTATGGCCGAATCTCTGAAGTGGCACCAAATCTTTTCCGAATCAATTTGGAGGCTTCTGATTGGATGCAGACCTTTTAATTGGTCCCCTGTTTCAATTTGGATTCAGAGATTCAGTCGTGAAATCAGCCCAAATCTCCTCCAAATCAAATCAGTCACCGAAGCTTTGCACAGCCCTCCTGCCCATGTCCTTATGCCAACACAGCCACAACCAACAGCTTTGTTATGGCCTCAAATGTCTGAGCTCTTAGGCTGTCACCCATGCACCTTAGAACCTGCATCACCCCAGCCCATACTACAACAAATACAACAGTCTGAAACCATCTTTTCTACACCTCCTCCAGCAGGATTTTATTAGGTTTCTAGGCTCAAGTATGCTGATACACAACTGAAATTACAATGTTCAACACTAAGCCAAACACCCAGTTTTTACCCTTGTGATTACATTGCTTTCTTAGTCTACAAACTGGCCCATAACCTCTGGCTACAACTTTGTCCTCCTTCTTCCTCCTGCCAAAGTCTTTTTTTTCCTAAATTGTCCTATTCCCCCCCACAGAGGGTTTTGTTCAAGTCCTGAAGGGCTTTGTTTTCCTCCAGCAGGGCTTTCTTCTCATTATTGAGGGCAGTATTCTCCTCCGTAAGAGCTTTGTACTCCTCCTGGATAGATAGTTTCTCCTCATGGAGTGCAATTTTCTCCTCACGAAGTGCCTTTTCCTCTTCACGGAGGGCTTTGTCATCCTTATGGAGAACCTTGATCTGCTCTTGGAAGGCCTTGTTCTCTTCCCACAAGGCCATAATTTCGTGCTGAAGTGCTTTTTCCTCCATTGCAAAGGCTATTTCTTGCTTTTTCAGAGCTATAATCTCTTCCCGAAGGGCCTTGTTCTGTTTTCGGAGGGCATTTTCCTGCTTTTCAAGAACACTTTGTTTCTCTAAGTTTTTTTTCTTCTCCTGGAAGATCTTGTTCTCCTCCCAGAGGATTTTATTTTCTTCTCGAATGGTTTGATTCTCTTGGTGGAAGGCCTTGTTCTCCACACGACAAGCCCTGTTTTCCTGACGAAGGGCATGATTCTCCTCCCGGAGGATCTGATTCTCCTTCCGAAGGCTTTGGTTAAGCTTTTTCTGTTGGGAGGAGGAGGGGGAAGAGGGCTGTACAGGTAAAGAACTGTTTTCATTTAACCACTTGCCATCCTCAAAATAAATCATCTTGTCACTTAGCTGCACCCTCAAGGGGGTGGGGTCTGTGGTTCAAACTCGGCTCAGCCTGCTAGTAATTCATCAGATGAAAAATGAAACTGAAGGCTCAGTAAGCACTTCTGCAGAGGAACATTGTGGGATACAGAATTAACACCATTAATAATGAAATCAGTTTAAACACCTGATAAATATTGTGCATTCTCGGAAGAATGTATGGTAAAATTAAATTTAGGAGATAAGTTGTTTATAATCCATTTATTGGTATGCATAGTTAGGGGGGAACAATGCCAAGTATAGCACCTGGAGTATTTAAAATCAGATTTCACTCTTAATGGGTGTGGCTACATGTGCAATTAATTAGAAGCAATAAACTCCAGTGCTTATTGTGAGGGGGTTCATTGCTTCAGGGTGCACCATTTGAACATGTTCCTGGGACTGCAGCACATTGTGCCGGGTCAGAGCAGCCCTGGCTGGCAGTAGGTCTGGGGGGTCAGCCTGCCAGCCCTGGGCTGCTTCAGCCTGGTTCAGTTGGTGTGGAGGAGCTGGATGGAGCACAAGGATGCCACAATGCGGGAATAACTAGCAGGCAGCCCCTGCAGTGAAGCAGCCTTGCGCCCCAGCCAGCCACGTCAGCATCTTCACATGTGGTGTTGCGGAGTAAAATCTCCGCAGCAAGATGGTACTTGTTAGATGAAATTCTATTGAATTCAGCGGAGTGATGCCTTTATACCAGTGTCACTGGGAGTAAAATTTTGTGTAAATTTACACGTACTTTTTTAACACAAAGTAGACAGATAAGCTTTTTGTTTTTGTCATGAATAGTTGAATTACAGATAAACGTTTCTGAACTTAACTATGAAACAAAATTATTTATTTAAAAATGCAATAATTTGTAATTCATTAAATGTGTACCATTGTCTTTAAGTGGTGACATCTAAGAACTTTAAATGCATAAAATCTTTAACTTTCCAAATGAAAGGAGATCTGATTATGATTTCATTTTCACTTTACAATGACATAATGCAACTTAATTAGAAGGAGTCACTCTTGATTTACACTGCTGCGTGCAAATAAAAACCAAGGGGATCCCACACACATGCGGGGAGCAGACTCAATTAATCGAGTCTGTTGGAACACAGAAATTGATGTGTTCTGGCAGCTTTGCATGTCACATGTATCAGTATCGCTGCACATCTCTGTACTGACAAAATGGCAGTATGGTGCTTTGAAATGAAACATATCTGATGAGCTTTGGTTCAAAGCACCCCACCGCCATTTTTTACCCCTACCCCACCAGCCCACCACCAGCATGAGAGCACACGGCAACGCTGATACACATGATGTGCAGGCACTTTTAATTAACGTGGCTCACAAATTAAAGCACCCAGTGTTGCGCTGGGAGCACATGTAAAAATGTCCAACACCACCGATGTTAAAACAGTGTTAAACACTCCACCCTTTTATCTAATAATCAAGAACTGTGTATTTTGTTTCTGCTCATTGTTTGAAAGAGATTGTTTTAAAGGTGTTTGTAATGAATAATTGTATTTTTAGGTATCGCCTGAATCCTCTCCTTGGTTACAACTGTAGTATGTTGCTTTCTTTTTTGGTATTATACCATATACAGAAAGGGGCTGATCCTCTACTGTGTTTAAAATGGTAATATGTTATACCTTTGGGACAAAAAGCAAGTAACTAATGAACTACTAATTTTCTATTTAGGATACCATCGAATACACAGAGGAGCTGATTCTCTGTCAGTTATTGGAGTTAAACCAATTTACACCAGCTAAAAATCTGGCCAAATATAAGGCAAATATCTGACCAATATAAGATAGCCTGAAGTACTTACTTTGTGTTGCTCTTTAATCAGCTTGCCATCCAATGCCTTGGTGACAGACACTCAAGAGATTGTGGTTGGTTGTATGCAGTGATGTCATAAAGATAATTTCAGTGAGGCAAGAATCAGTAGCCCAGGGAATCCCAACTCTGGACTGGTCACAAGGGGAGCAATAAATATGCATAAGGCTAGAAGTCTGGCTGAGAGTTGTCTATGGCTTGTATTTCTCAGTCATTCTTCATGCTTGTTTGTTTATTACAGCATCCTAAAGTATTTTTTGGCTGGCTGCCTGGTTGCCTCCAGAGCTGAAATGTAGAACATTATAGGAACAGTTCCTGTATTGACTCTGAAGATTCTTAGTTAATATTTTCCCTTTATTTACCTGAGTGTAAATATCTAATAACTCCATCGATAGATGTAAAGTTATTTTAGATTCACACTGCTGTAACAGAAAGAGAAATTTAGGTCTGTATAGCTTAATTATTAGGCTAATGATAGTAGGGAGATTTAGCGATGTGGGTAATGTGAAACAAACAATTATAATGAATATATATTGAAGCAGAAAAGAATGTGGTGATACACTATTTTCAGTCTTCACTGCCCACTCCCACAGCCTACCGTGATATCACTGTATACATATACATAATCCCAGCATTCATTACACAATTATAATTAATGTGTTATTCTGTATACCAATATAAACTCTTAGCTCCATTAATGTAATGGAGTCACTGTCTTTTACACACTGATGGCAGAATCTTTTCCATTCTTTATGACCTTTGAACAAGTGAATATTTTACAGCAATTTTTGAATAGATGTCTTCCATGCATCTGACATCTGACTGAGGCAACTGACAGTGTTTTTTAATCATTCTGTTTCTGTCAAAGATTTTTTTTAAAGTTGCAGAGATATTTTTAAAGTCCAATAAAGTTAAAATGAGATCTTGCTTTACATCATTAGCTGGGATAATCCTGACTTGAGTGCGGGGTTGGAATAAATGACTTCCTGATGTGCTTTCCAGCCCATTTTTTCCATGATTCTGTTTTCTATCATGCCTTCTTTTTGTGTTGTCACTTGTTTCTTTATGTTATTAGGTACAGCACTGATGCTCGGTAATCTCTGGAGAGGAATACACACAAAAACCACTGACATTTTTTCAAGGATGATTAGCCTTCTAAATCCTTCTCTCCAGAAATATCCCCTTTTTCCATATGGATGTGAGGCCAATGGGGCAGCAGATGAGCAATTCTCCTGAACCTGTTTATGTTGAATGTGATCTTTCTTTGTGCACCTTTTGTTTTGCGCTCTTTCTTTTATGATTAGGCACAGTCTTAATTTTATTTTTTTTCTGTCCTTAATAAAATAAATCTGAATCCTAATTACAGTCCATCCTATGGTCTTTGTCTGTCTTCAGCTATTGGCCTTGCTGAGGGAGATGGAGTTACCTATATCCATAAGGTGAATAAATACTAAACAATAGTCAGTCACTGATGTTCCATTTCAGAATGTATAATTTAAAGACACATTAGCCATTTTGGAATGAAAGCCATCTCCTTTCCTAACCCCAGCCTGTAGGTGGAAGGAGGCTGGCTGTTTCCATATATGATAGAGAAGAACATGTCTATATTTACAGACCTTTTGCTCAGCAGCATGGGTATGAGGGGATGGTTAGTCTGATCTCTATAGTTCTCATCTGATGTAAAGTGATGTAGTGCTTCGAAAGCCCATGATAATTTGGACCATTTGAGACTCTATAGCACTACGTACCCCAATCCATTCCAAGAAGTTTAAGTAGCAGATGGCCTCATTGAACTTCAGAGCAAAAAAAATCATATGCTAGACCATGATATCACTTTTAAATCAAAATTTCCATAGGAACCAGCGGACAGTTCTGTTTAACCATGGATGCTGTGATATGGCCTGCTTATGCTTTCATTGCCCATCCTCAGGTACGTGAGATATGGGAAGGTGAGAAAAAGCTAGGGCCCCAATCCTATAAATCTTTAATGTAAAACTTCGAATATTCAGAAAACAAGGCTTCAAAATAGCTCTGTCAAGAGTATAATAATATAATGAGACTTTGGATTCAGACCACACACACACACACACACACACACACACACACAGAATTTTGTTTCATTCTGCATCAAAATAAAAGTGAGATCTTTTCATTTTTTTTCATCTTTGCATTTTCCCAACCCTCCCCCAACAGTCTAATGATTAAAATAGTCACTTGGGACAGGGGACACTGTGATTCAAGTCTCAGCTCTGAAGCAGGCAGAGCAGGGAATTAAACCTCAGCCTTGTATATCCTAAATTAGTGCCCTAATTACCTTGCTATTTGCTATTTTTGGAAGGGGAAAAACCCTCTTTTTCTCCCATCAGAAATGCCCATCCTGGATTTGACAAAATTATTGCCAGTGAAAAAAATTGATTTGTTGAAAATTCCTGATCACTTCTGTGAAATCATTACTTTGGTCTGCAATAATGACCTTAATATGCTTAAAAGAAAACAAAAATGAAAAAAAATAAGAATCATATCAATTTTAATTTCGAAGTATACCAGGTGATGTCAGGTAAATCAAAGTTCAGCCTGAAACCAAGAAACCTCAAAAGCATATTTGGCCCATCTGGTGCTTTTACTGTCCTGACAATTTTATGCTGATATGACTTGTTTTTCAGGTCAGTCAAACTCACCATTTTTCCCCTCAGTGGTTATGAAATGTACGTTGTTGCTTCCAAGACTAAAAATCTGGACTAAGACAGATCTTTGCTCTACCTTCCTGAGATTAGCAGGATACCACAGAGAGCAAAAGTTGATGGTACTATACATCTGTGCATTCAGCATTTAGTGGCACAAAGCCACTAGTCTCTTTTCTGCATGACCAACTGACTAATTACTGTACTTGGCCTTTTCCAGTCTCTTCAATTAATGCAATGCACAATTGCACATAGCAACAGAGTCACCCATACAGAACAGAATCTAGGCCAGAATTAGGCTCTAAGTCCCATAAGCACCTGTTACAAATGCACTGTGTCCAGATGGTCTGGTCTTTGTGGAGAAGTGTCAAGGATTGACTTATCTGTCTTTCTTACTTTTGGTTTAAGGTCATAAACATGATCTTTTTGAAGCAGCAAGCCAGATAAATTCAGGATTTTTTTAAAGTGCTATCCTAGAATTAATGCAGAAGGACCTCAATTTATCTATCTGAATCCTTATAGCCCAGTGGAGCTCATTGTTATCACTTTCTAAACATGAAAATGGGATTAGTCTGTGATTACTAGGCAGGATTCAATATTATTAGATGGATTTATTTAAACACAGCTGTAAATCATAAAAATGTGAAATATTCAACGATTGAAAATTCCACAGTTTATAAATTCAAAAGTAAAGCCCCAATCAACTATTTTGTTATGGTTTTGTTGAAACACTAGAAAACTCTGCTTTTAGCTTTGTCATTGTATGGTTATTAGTTATTTCAAGAAGTAAGAATGTTTATGTTGTTGATTCCTGATTTGATTTCTGAAATGGCACTACTGTACATCATTTTTATTTTCTTTTAGGGGACACAACTTTGGAGATCAGTGCACTCATAATCAGGGATCCTGTTTTTTTCTGATAAAAAAAAATCCCCAATTTTCAGATATAACCCCCTCCCCCCCAAAAAATCTGCATTTTTCCGTGATTAAAATGAAACACCACTATAATATATAATTTCATTTTAATCATGGAAAAATGTAGATTTGGGGTACCTTTTTTAATCCAAAAATTGGCAATTTTTTTTTAAATCGGAGAAAACCAGGATCCCTGCTCATAATAAATAAGATTTCCAAGGATGCCACTTCATATTCACTGAGACCATGCAGCCATATTCGTGGGAGAAAGAAATGGAGGAACTAATGGGATAGTGTAATCCCCTAGGCAGCAGAGAAGTCCCCATCATTTACAATTACCAGTGATATAAGAGGGAAACCCTGTGCAGACTTCTAACAGCAAGGGTGAGCCAAACTTTTCCTGGGATGAATTTTCAACCATATCTCTCTCCACTCCCCCTATTTTATAGTTTCATAGTGAATGGTTTCCTCCAAATTCCCGTTCTCTCTTTTTCCTTCATGTGATACTAGCTTTCCCTTCTTATCCTTATCTTATCCTTCCGTTTATATGAATAATCTTTTTATCTCTCTTTTTACTTTCTAAACTGTACTTTTATCATAGCACAGAGTAATATAAATAAATGGATACATATTAAATTGGAAACAAAATGAAACCAATAAAGCGTATTTTTTAGTCTATCAGTTACTTTGCTGAACCAGGTCTTCCCATGGCTCAGTGCCTGGCACAGTCAAGGCATTCTGCCTGAGGACTCTGCTAGGGAGCACCATAGTAGACTACCCCATGCCCCCTCAGCATGCTCTTCCTTCTGAAGCTGATGTAATGGAGCCATCTTAATCTAATGCGGGCCACATGCCAAGAAGCTTTCCTTAGACCAAGCGTGTTGGAAGCTAAAATACACTGGTTTTGGAAAAAAGCATATGCACAAAGGGAGTGAGTACTACAGCACTCTGTAGTGTAGTCCTGAGGCAGTATTACATGTCCTAAGGCCCTCCGTGTCTTCTGGTCTTAACCTAAAGCAAGTAAAAAGGAATAAGATTCCTTTAGTATGTCTCATCAGGAACTGAAATCATATAAATTGTATTGGAGTTAGGTCTCATCTGCATAGGATTGATAGATAATTACCAAGGTAACACTGGCCACAATAAAATGTTTAATAACAATTAAGCCAATTTTTCAGTAAAAACTAAAAGACATTGAGTTATTTTACCTTCAGTAGTTTCAACAATTATACTTTATTCAAAAATGCGTGTTTCTTATTGTTTGTTTTTCTTTCAAGCTGTAGGATGCTTTGAGTGATTCAATGTTTTATGTTCAAAATCATGTCAAAGCCATATGCTATTACAAATGCAGTTCTTTAAGTGAATGGATGCAAAAGGTGTTCTAAATTCTGATCCCATTAAACCACAGCCCTGAAAGAACCATTTCATGAATGCTTCATCTCTGAGAGGTTAGGATTCCAGGAAATACTGAAATGGCCACAGGACAGGACAAGGTAAGCACTTGACATGTATGCATATGTAATGTTCCTGATCCTACAAACAGTTGCAACATTGGGCTCCTATACTTATATGCAGGGCTTGCTCTAACACGCTGGATATCCAGCACATCAGAACAGACTCGATAAAACACATCTGCTAGAGATGCATTCCAGCAGCCCTCTGTATCACGTGTATCAGCATCCCAGTACCGATCTGTGCTGAAAAAATGGTGGCAGGATGTTTTGAAATGAAACACATTCAATAAGCTTTAGTTCAAAGTGCCCTGCTGCCATTTTTAGTGTGGGGACACATGAGTATGCTGATACACATGATACATGGGCAGTTTTAATTAATGTGGCTCACTAATTAAAGTGCCCAGTGCCACATCTCACAGCATGTGTAAAAATGCCCAGTAAGTGGAAGAAAGGATGGCTCTATAGGCTTTGTTTAGTCATCAAAACAGAACTCCTTCTGAAAGAATGTGCAGGCGTTGAATCATTTGAATATGATTTTCAAAGAAATTGAAAAGAAAAAATTAAACTAAGAAACTAAACTTTTGTGTTTCTAACCTGGATGAATCTCACCAGGTACTTCAGACCTATACACAAAGACACTCATAAACACCTGCTAGCATACCTATACAGAGTCTCCAATAGATTCCAGCTCCAGCTGCCAGCTCATTCCCTTAGAAGATAAGAGCTGATTGATGAGAAGTGTGGGCAATCATGTTTGGAATCATATATATTTTAAAACTACTTATGTCAGACAGATGCTTCTTTGTTGGAAGCTTAAACATCACAGTATAACCCCTGTAAGTGTTGTGAGCTGGTATATCATGTAAATTACCAATTATTTTTGGTTTATCACAAGAAAAGGTATCCAATTTGAAGGGTAGTTGCATAGTCATTAAAAATAATCATATCAAAAGAAGAATGATGTGTTTCATTCCCACGCATCCTTTGCTTTTATTTTACCTATTCACCCATTGATAAAGATACTCTTTTAGTATTTAAAGATACACTTTTAGTATTAAAAGAGCAAACATTTCCTTTGCCTACATAAAAATAACCACAGGGGCCACATGCAGATGAGCATGGATGTTTGGTTCCCCAGGGACAAGTAGCAGCAGCATGCCTTGTGCCACTGCAACTTGTCCCCAGGGAACTCCTGTGCCACATGTGCTCTGATGTGCAGCAGATTACCCTGGGTGGGGTACGGAAGACTGGGACCAACAACTGTGCTGCCTCCAGCAGCCTTACCTGGGGGCCTGGGCTCCAGAGAAGCTGCAGCTGCAGTGTTCCTGCAGCTGGGGGCCTGGTCGGCAGCTGGAGTGTGATTCTGGCTGGTCAGGCTCTGGGTGTTTTGCATTGCCACCACATGTGCCGCCACCCTTTTTTTTCCATGTGAGAACCCTGGGTCAACCCCCCACACCCCGACACACACACACACACACACACACACACACTCTGCAAGGTAGCAGTGCAGGGAATGCTTAAATGTGTGAGAGATGTGTCAATGGTGCCACATACCACATGGCCATGCTTATCTGGATGCGGCCAGGATGTCTAAAAACAGGGAAAGTTGTGCCTTTAAAGCCTAGCAGATGTTCACAGCACCCCAATTAAGATTCTGAAAACTGTTGCCTCACTATTACAGCCTCTTGCTGAACATTTTAGGATAAACAAAAATGAGCTAATCTGAGGCATATGTCATGGAACTTAGTCCTGGAGCACCTTTATTACCTGTTCAGTTAGGAATATCCAATTGCTGTATTTCTTTTGAGCATTCTTAGTAATAGAGTTGAGCTACTGGCTCAAAGACATGTTTTAACTAGAACTTCTTCTGTCTAAAAAACTACATGCAGGAATCAATAGATGACTTGGCATATGTAAAGCCTCTTGAGTTGATTTCTACAGTATCAACTCAACTCTGCATCATGAAAATTGCTTTCAAATTATTTGGGGGAGGAGGGTGTTGGTGTTAGGCCCACAGTCTTCAGTGCACTATAAACAACACTTCTGCATCTATGGGGCACCAGCAGCGGTGGCGGGAGAAAATATTATGTGGGGGGGGCTGGTGGTGCAGGGGGCAGTGGAGGGTGGGGTGCGGGGTGCAATGCAGGGCAATGCAGGGCCACCCCTCCTGTCTGCAGGGACATCGTGGGGCTGACACGCAGTGGGGGTGCAGGGTGCAGCCCTACAGCAGCAGCACTGGAGCAACGGAGCCATGTTTGGTGAGGCTAAGCCCTGTTAGCCCTGGCCTTCTGCTGCCTATGGGCACAAATAAAGTCAATGGGACTGCATATGGGCATGAGGATGATCCCATAGAGTGTTATTGACTTTAGTGTAATTCTAGTCCCATTTCAGAATCAAGACTTAAGTCATTCTTGTAACTCACCATGCATGTGAAATATACTGGGAGATGCATAAATGCACAGTGTATTAATTCTCCTTAATCATCAGATTAGGATAATCAGATTTATCATATTCCTTAATCATCATATAAACAACAACCATATAACAGGGTGGTAGTGTTTTGCTTCGGTTAGCTTTATCTGATATCTCTGGCAGCTTTGCAGTTGCTTTCACTGAAGGTGTAATCAAGCCTGTAATTTTGACAGTATGATGGGGGTTGTCTTATGTGCTGTAGATTTGCTTATATGTAGGTACAGACACAGCAAGACAATTGTTTTTTGGAGAAGGCAGCTAGGGTGGCAATCATAGAAGTTAGAGTCAGCATTGCTGATTTGCACACCACCTGTACATAGATATTTAACTGCTAATTTGAACTGCCCTATCTCCTTTGTTCTTGAACAGCAATATTTAGCACCACTGGCCAACAAATGCCAGATAATTGCAATAAAATTCCCTCGTATTGGAATTTGTCCATGGTGGTCCTTAAATTAGAGAACAATTTTATGTATTTGTCCACCTAGCTCTCATCTTTTAAAGGAGAGATACGATTTTCTGTTTATGATATAATCTGTGGAAAATAGATACTGATGAAACTGTTAAATTAGTTTACCTTATAGGCTATCATTTATAAGCCATCCATAAAAACCTGTGTGTATGTCTATGGACTCCTGTACACCAGCAGGTAAAAGCATGATGGTATGATCCCAGGCTCCCTCTGCACTAGCAGGAAGCAAGCTTCCCCAACTGGGAATTCTGATCAGCTGATGGGGCTCTGTTCAGCTGCAGACACAGGGGCCTGTGGTCACATGTACAATTAATCGTGTGATAGGAATAAGCTACAAAGTTATAGTACACACATTTTGTGTAATGACTTGGCAGCTTATTCCTCTTTTTTTGATTGAATGTGTGGCCAGGTAACCACTTAAGATGCGATTAACTGGTTAATCATGCCTTAAGTGTAATGTGTAGATGGAGCCTATATGGCGTGATGTAGCACCATATAAAGATATTTGAATTAGTTCTGAATAAGCTACCAGGTACAAGAAACAGTATGGTCAAATTAACGTGATTGTCAATCTGTACTATTAAGCCTGCTAGGAAGTAATATATATTACCTTGGAGGAAACCACATTGATTCTGATAGCTGAAGTTGCTTTAGAACTCCTGCATAGAAATGTTATACTACAAAGACATACTCAAAGCGGAGAAAGCAGTTTTATGGCTCAGGCGTGTCTGATCCATAAGCTACTGTTATATTATACATGAAGTGTACTTCATTTTTGTGTGTGTGTTGAGAGCCTGTGTAATTGAGTAGGTTACACCTATAACAGCTATGATAATTGATGGTGCTCAAGACACTCCATATTATTGTATACGTTCCTTCATCCATGGTGGATGTCTCTTCCTTATTTTCAATTCCTCGTCCACTAAGGCTATGAAGTTAGCCTTAGTGGCATCTGCTTTATTAGCCATGACTCAGCTGTTGGTGAAATTATATGGTATTTACACAGAATGTCTTAGGACTCAGTATCTATTGAGCATGGCAGTTAGTGGTACAGCCTCTGAATCATAACTTCCTGGACTATAAATGCTGGAGGCTGCAAGTGAGAGAATAACAGTGGAAACAATTCTGGTCATACCCTGTTCACTCTTCCTTTCAGTATTCACTCTCTGCCATTTTGTGTCATAGGCCTATTTGATGTGCCAGAGAACATGGGCCTAGGCCCACCAAGGCAAACTATAAGCCTCCCTTACTAAGGAAGGACACTATAGACATACAAAAGATTCCTTGAGACAAATGAAAAACAAAACAGGTACAGGAGTGAAAGCAAAGGTTATAACGAGTAGACCAAGGGGGAGCAGTGAGTAGAGCACAGGAGACAGTGACCTCCGGCCCTCAAATTAGTCCAAGAAGGTAATGGACACTATTTGGAGATGGGAGCAGACAAGGGACAGAAAAACAGCCACACAATCCCTGGGGATCCTCCTGACCAAAACCTCTTCTGAAGAAAGCCAGCAGGTGACCTATATTAATAAACACAGAGCATGGTTAGGCCTCTATAACTTGTCAGCTGATTTTATTTTGGTAGGCTTACGAAGGGTCTCTGCTCCAGAGACTGGCCTATAGCCTGGCCCTATCCAGAGGGAAAATACACCAATAGCCATGAAATACAGGATACAGGTCAATCAACAGTATATATTATAACAAGTTCCACAACTAACATCTACAATAGTAACAGCAAGTCAAACATACGAGACAAATCAGTATATACAATATTTAAAATAGGGAATCAAACAGCATCAACATATCACTACTAGATGGCAGTCCAGAGCACTAAGGGCCTAGTGTGGAAAGGAGCCTGTTATTTCAGTCTCTACCACACTCACCAAGAATTTATTTGCTTTTCCTCCATCTGGGTACTAAACACCTCATACACAGGGGTGGGTGATACTTTACCCTCACAATGAATGACAAGATAGGTATACCGAGCAGATGCACTCATGTATGGCAGATAATGTTCCACAGGTAAATAATCCTTTGCTCATACAAGCACCCTATACCTTAAATCAGATGCTGTCCACTATCACACCCAGCTGCACACAATCCCCAATTGTGCTCTCTATCACATCGGATTGTAGCCACACAGTCTCGGACATGCATGCACCATCACATCCAGTCACAACTCAGTCATATGCCAGTCATGCGCCAAGGTGACACCTCACATAGGTTTTATACTGGTCACATCATGCCACCTGTCAATCATGCTGTTATCCAGTCATCAATCACATCACTCCATCAATCAAGTGTACACTTCAACTGGACCACTCAGAACCATTCTTACCTTATGTCTCATTACCATAGTTTTCCTGCCACAGCGATTACATCTGCACATGCAACTGGATTACATCTCCACAGGCAGCTCGGTGGACTGCACATGATCATATCTGGAAAGTAGGTCACAGCATCATCAAGGTAAGAAGTTTATAGGTTCCAGAGACATCTAACCTCTAGCCATCCTACACATGCATAGCCTGGCCAGGACTCACTGCTAACACTTCCAGGTCAGTTATATTGCTAGCTTGCTTAGGGCCAGGAGTTTATTGACCAGGAGGCCTTCGGATTTGGTGGGGCTGTGTAAACAAAAAGTGAGGGGCGTAGTATAGCCAGAATCCTAGCAGGAGGTTCTGGAAGAGGCAGTGAAGAGGCTGCAGCCTGGTGTGCTCCAGGTAGCCATCCACAAATTCTCTCTCTCTGTGTAAGGGCGGGTGTCAGGGGATTCCATGAATCATGCCAGGTATACATCCATAGTGCCACCAGTTGAGGTCCCCAGTGGCTCATGGGATCAGGGTGGAGTATAGTTCCATCCACCAGGGGCTCTCAACTTCACCATGGGTGTCCTGCCACTTGGTGTCTGGGTAGGATGCAAAGACGAGGTAGCAGAGAGTGTGGAGCACTAGCATGTAGAGCTGGCAGTGATGGGCTACACCAAAGCAGACCAGCTTGGTATCTCCCATCCTGCTGAGATGGTGGGGCTGGAAGCACCATGGGGCCTGCTGAAGCAGGAACCCTATGTTGAACTCCAGCAGGTTTTGGGATACTAGTGCATAAGGACTGCCCTCTCAGAGGACCTGGTCAGTGTAGGTGACAGCAGTGTTGAGCAGAGTAGCCTGGCCCTCCTGGAGTAGGTGGCAGGGAGCATGAAGGGTGGGCAGCTCAATGCACTGGGCCAGCACAGAGTGACCTGCCTGGCATAGTCCAGGAGGTCTCTGATATGAGTGATATTGGCCATAACTATCCTCTAGGGCACCTCCATCACCAGAATCACCAGCTTCAGGTTTATCAGCAGGGGCACATTGAGGAAGTTAACACCTAGGGTGACCATGTCTGAGGCCTGGGAGGTGGAGATTGCTTCGTGTTTTTCATCAGGGGTTCAGTGAGGAGGTCAGCACCCTGGGTGACCACAGCTGGGGACATGGAGACAGAGGCCAGGGTGCCTGAGCTTCAGTGAGCTCCTCCTAACTGCTTCTCCATCCCAATGGGATCAAAAGCCTGGCAAAGCACTGCCTGAACCACCCATCCCCCAACACTGGGGGAGGGAGGGCTGCAGCCCATTGGGATGGGGGAGAGGGCATCATGGATAGTGTTAGGGCAAATGTCAGGGTTGTCTCTGCAAGGTTCCCCTTGGGGTTGGAATGGCTTTCAGTGGGGGACATACTTCTCCCTGCTCTGTGCTGAAGCCACAGGACATGCTGGGGTCTGTGGCAGGGGTGGCTTTGATGAAGGCCATAGAAGATAGTTTGGGCACCTGGATGGTGATGGTGCCCTCTGTGGAGCCCTGGGGAAGGGACTCTTTCCCCCAGAGTTCTCACCTTCTCCCAGTGGTCTGAGAAGGGAGGGCTCTTCCACTGTTGGCTTGATTTAAAAAATTAACAGCTTATACTCAGTTGTGGGCAGGGTGCAATATCCCTAAAATGACCAGTCACAGTGCATCTAGTCAATAATTTGGAAACTTTTATTGATACACACTAGGAGCGTATGACAATTAGCAAGCAAGCGAAGGCTCTTACCATACACTGTGCCCTAGGGATGTACATAGAAAGATGGATGTCTGGCCAACACATGATCATCTTCTGTGTGTCATTTGCTTCAGTTTGTTGTGGTCTCACTTGGAGGAATTTTCCAAGTGATGAACACACCGTCCCTTTGTTCCTCTCAAGTGCTATATCTTCAGTCCATTCATTGTGTACCTAGCTGGTGCTCATTCATTCATGGTCCAATTCAATATACCTTGTTCAACCGATGGACCTACTATCCACATGTGTTTCATGCACCAGGCATCTAGTAAGATGCGATCTTATAGTTAGATATCTTTTCAAACCTAACTGGGACCTTTAGGTACCAGGATGAGTTAATCCCTGCAGCTGTGCTCTTATCGTTTGAATGCATGGGAGATGGGGCCATTTCTCTTCTCAGGATTAGACAATCTCTACCCTCAAAAAAAAAAAAATCTCTACCTATACAATATGTGATGATTGCCTTGTTACAGAACTGCTCCTCTGCTAGGCTGTGAGAGCCTCATTTTGCTTTCTAGCACACTAGTTAGCTACGCTTATATTGAATATATTGAATGATAATCAATAAGCAGTAAATAAACACTAACATTCTAAAAAAATGAAATTTTAGTCATTAGCTGCTGGATCCACTCCAGGGGTGGGCGAGGCCAGGGCCTCAGTGTCTGAAATGGTGGGGGGCAGACTGTGGCTGGTGTAGTTGGGGATCTCCTCTATTAGTTTCTCTACTGTAAGATGCCCCTGGGCCCTCCTCCATCATGGTACTGGCTAACTTTTTTATTTTTTCTGGGGGTTGAATTCCTGGTGTAGTTCAGGAACTGGTGGGCATGACCTAAATGTCACTCCCCCTCTTAGGTAGTTGCGGGGTGGGGACTCCTCCATATCAAAGGCCCAAGCTGCACCTGGGACTTGTGCTTACTTCTGCTCTGGGTGGCACATGGCCACCCATAACGGACCAACACCTCTTAGCCTCAAGATGTCCCAGGGAGGGGTTGGCCTGGGGTGCTGGGAGCTAAGTGGGAGTGGCAGCAGTAATGATGGTGGGGGTTGGGGGTAAGCAAGTGAATCCTCCTTGCCACCCTTCCCTGTCTTTACCCATCCTCCCTGGCACCCTACTGGTGGCTGTGGCATGGGGTCTCCTGAGATTGTGGGGGCTTCTCCTTGTGGGGTGCTGGTGGCACCCTTATCCTCTTCAGGGGCACATGGTTCCCCTGCATTGCTGGTTGAGTGGGAACCCTTGGCAAAGATGCCCCAGTCCCAGTACTAGAAGCACCTCACATGCATCATTATGCAGAAGACCTTGTTGGGAGACCCTTAGAAGGGGACTGTAAAGGCCCCTGATGCCTCTGCCCAGTTGGATGTTGGCCTGGTACAGAAAGATTGGATGTAGTAGAGGCTGAGGTCCTGACACCCCAGCAGGAGGGTGGTGATTGGGGACTCTACCAAGACCTTGAAGGAAGGACATGAGGGCCCAGTTGGGGAGGTAGATGGGGATGGGGTTAAGGACCACCCAGGTCCCCAGCTCTTCCAGGGTTCAGTCCCTGGACATGACCGCCCCCACTGCAAGCCTTTTCACTACTTACTGCATAGCAGCCTCTGTGGCAAGATAGAAGACTTGCCATACTGTCTGGAGGCTGCCACGATCTTTGGGGTCCTGTTGCACAAGAGAAGGCCCTCACATATGTTTCAAAGGATGGGGAGAGGTGCTTGGGCATAAAGCAGTGCACCCTGTGGTGCCTCCTGATGACAGAGAGGGACTCCTGATTCGGGGTCCAGGGTTGTGCTTCCAACTGCTCTGGGTGGGAGGGAGGGCTGCTGTGTGGTAGAGTGGTGTGTATGTGAGTGGCAGGGGTATAAACACACACACACACACACACACACACACACAGAGGCATACATAGGAGGGAAGTGGGAATCCCACTATTGGCTTACTTAGCTGAACACAAAACAGTGGGAGAGAGGGAATGAAGCAGAGGTCTCGCCACAGGAGGGTAAACACAAAGGTACTGCTGGAGCAGTTAGTAGGAAAACAGGTGGTGTTTGCTGCTGGAGGGGCCCCACTGGTCCTCTCATTGTGAGAAGCCATGGCAGCATGTGGTGGTGGCCTCCCGTCTCCCTGAGAAGGGAGGGGAGACTGTAGGTCCAGGTGAAGGCGGTGTTGGGGAGAGCAGGAACCTGCAGCAGCTCAGCAGAACTCCTGCCACTCCCAGGTCCAGCAGCTCCAGCAGCACCAGGGGGAAGTGGTGGCACCCCCTGGTGGACATAAGATCCAGGGGCGGGGGGAGGGGAGGGCTATGATCTGACCAAGTAAATGACAGTCGCTATGTTCTGTGTATGTTCTAGGGCTTGTCTGAATGGGAATGTGAAAGGTAGTCAGCTAAAAATATCACTATTTTGTGCATAAGTCAACACTCATTATTCCCCATCCCCACATGGAGGCTCCTTGTGTGAATTATTCATATTGAGTGGCTATAGACAGAGGATGTCTAAACTCCAAAGAAAATTCTCCAAATAACTTCTCTTCTTTGCTTTATTGGGGCAAACTAAAATCCACTCACTGCTCCTATTACTGTTTATGTATGAAAAATATATACATGAGTA
The DNA here is from genome assembly GCF_030867095.1 of Alligator mississippiensis. Taxonomy (NCBI): domain Eukaryota; kingdom Metazoa; phylum Chordata; order Crocodylia; family Alligatoridae; genus Alligator; species Alligator mississippiensis. The sequence continues at coordinate 393,298,567 of NC_081824.1, forward strand.
GTCCTGGACCAGGGACATAAACCCAAGTTCCCACACCTCATCTAAGTGCCCTATCCTCTAGGCTAGTGTCACTCACTGTCTCTTTCTCTGGCAGTATTTTTAGAGGGATGCATGGAGCACCTACTAGAGCTCAGGAGAGGTTCTTAAGCAATAAAGAAGAAGGAATCACTTCACAGTAGTGTTGAGGAAGGTGCTTATGAACAAAGGACCAGGTGTAATTAGGACACCCTCTCTATCTTCCTCACTGGGCACATCTGCACATGGTGATTTAAGGAGCATTAGCCATTTTTAAGGCGCATTAAGGTCATGGGTCTACATGTGCGTGCCACACAGCGGGTGGGAGAGGCAGCAAAAGTTCCTGGAGGCTTTGCATGGTTCAGCTGAGGAAGGCTGGGCACAAAGGCTGGGTTGGGGCTCAGTTCTCTCCTTGGCCCTCTTGATCCAAGGCCAAGCCCCCACCTGCATTGCACCCAGCCTGCTCAGGCTGAGCCATGCAGAGCCCCCAGGAACTGATAACATCTCTGCCATCCGTAATGTCTGGTACAGAGGCAGACATCTCCATGCCAAGAAGTCTGGATGTAGCACAAAGCTGGCCAAAGAGACCTGTCCATTTTGACTGCATTGACTCTGTAACTGAAGTTAAATTAGGGACTATGGGAAACATTATTGTTATTACCTTTACAGAAGGAAAAACAAAACAAAGGAAAAATAGCTCAAAAAAGCTGTTTTATTCTTTTCTATTTCTTCTTTTCTCTTCTTTTAAAAGATGTTTTCCTACCCTTTTGATTTATTTTTAAATTTCCCATGTTTTAATTTAAGAAAATAAAATAAACTACTGGACACCCCAAAATCATTTATCCTGGTATCTGTTTAAAATATATATATAGAATAACCTGTGGGAGAAAATTAAAAAAAAAATCTTAATGCTTCATGGGAAAGTATTTTTAACCTGATCTGATCATAAGAGTTTAACTCTACATAGCAATTTAATGAAGGAGATGTTTAACTTGTAGCAAATTAATGTTGGTGTTAAAATATTTATTAAATGACCCATACATCCCTGGATTCTTTTTCTTGAACTGTAGATAAGCAGATACTATGAGTGTTCATTTAAAAAAATATATAATTCATTACAAACAATTTTTCATAAACATTTTAGGTAAGAGTAAAAACCTAAAATGTTTATATTGCCATGGGTCATTAAGTAATTCAATTGGTTGTTCTTCAGGTTAGATACACACTGTTCCCATTTACTGTAATAGCTGTAGCATCAATTTTGAAGACCTAATAACTATCAGGAAGTCATAACAATTGCCCAATACAACGTAGCTTAACTTAGTAGCAACTCTTTAATATATACCCTGAATAACCTAAACATGAGTTTAAGCAGCAGCAGCTAGTCATCATTTGTATGTTGGTTACATAAAACAATTTCCTCTAGTGAGTTTCAAAGAGTGATAATAGACCTCATCAAACCAAACAGATCAAGCTGTGGCAGGATGTGTCCCACCACAACTTATCTGTATCATTTGGGTGAAGCACACTTTGTCCTTTGTCCTGCATCTGGCTCCTGCCTCATCTGGGACAATAAGCAATGTGTTCCCCAGCCCAAGTATTCCCTGTATCCCTAGGGACCCTGTGCTTCCTGGCTGGGGTCTGTGTTCTGCTTTGTCCTGTGCCTCACATGAAAGCGATGGTCAGGGCCAGATTAATGCATAGGCAAACTAGGCACATGCCTAGGGCCCTAAGCTGCAGGGGGGCCTGGTCCTTCCTCCCATGGTGGCAGCGCAAATGGCTCTATTTGCCTCCCTTCTCCTCCCTCTCCCTCCCATCTGCTGGCCTTGCTGCTGTGACATATGCTTCCTAGCAGCAGCTATGAGCCCTGCTCCCCGTGGGCGGCATCACCAGGATGGGAGTGGGAGTCCTCGACCGACACAGGGCCCAAGACTTTATTTGTCTAGGACCTACTAAAGGGTTAATCCTGCCCTGGCAATGGTCATCATGAATCCCAGTGCAGGGAGGCACAAAGGTGCAGACCCCAGGGAATATCCTGTTCCTGGTGCCGCCACATAGGGACCCATGCTGACTCATGCTTCTGCATGGAGCAGAGTCCAGCATGGTGATGTAGGGTGGCACAGGACCCAGGAAATGCCTAGCCCTGTGCTTCCATGACTTTCTTATCTGTCTTCTTTCTTATCTTCCCGTGAAGCATGGGTTGACATGGGTCCTAGCATGGAGGCATGGGGCACTGGGAATTTCAGTGTTATGCACCAAAGCAAAGCTGGTTTGGCCTGGTGTTCAGACACCCAAAGGGTTTCTGCAGCATGGATCAGTTCCCAGGAAGCTGGAGATCTGGAGGAGTCTGGCATCAGAAATGAATTTGGAAGCCACAGCCTAAGTTAAGACAGACTTGGCTCAGAAGCTCAAGCCAGAGGCAGAGAATGCCAAGGGTTAATCTGGGTTTGAAGCCAAAAGCCAGAACGAAATGTTAAGCCAGAATCAAGAGGAGAGAACAGAATCAGTAAATACCAGGGGTCTTTCCAGGATCAGAAACTGGAGTTGGAGCCAGGAGCCAATACCAGAAAACAATCAAGGAAGTGCATGGAAGTCAGGAGCAAGAACTTTCACCTTTTCATGGACAAGGAGACTGCAGACTGGGTTTGGTTTGGTTTGGCTTGGCTTCTAAGGGCTAGAGCAGGTGGGACCTACTGCCTCTGGCTTCAGGGGATTGGATTCCCTGATTGTTTCACTCATTCTAGCTGGGATTAGGACTCTGGAATTGCTGCAGGTGACACCTGTTTTTAGGATGACTTGCCCTGATCTCTTGATTGGTACCAATTAAGTCCAAGGTTCTGCCCCTCGTTATGCCCAGGTCCCGTGCTGCCTTCTACCTCCTTGCCAGGACCTGAGCTAACCCGTGCCTCTGCAAGTAGCATAGGTCTGTACAAAACCTGGTGCAGGACCCAGCATGGAAACATGGGGCCATGTGGATCCTGGCATGGGATTACCTGTTTTTTGTGCCTCCACACTGGGATGTAGGTGGGCTTTTCTAACTTATGAAGACACAAACCTAGAGATCCTGGGGTGGATCTCTGTGCACTGCAATTCCCCAGGTCATATTTCTATAAGCAGGGAAAGCCAGGCAGGTGTGCCTGAACTTGAGCAGAAATTTCTCAAGTTTCCAGAGCACCTGACCAGCAAGGCTGAAGTATGTGGGCAGGTTCAGGCTGCCTGCACCTTTTTGTCACAGATCAAACAGATGTCTGCTGCAATAAAGCAGGACAATGTATTACTATCTTTTGTCACACCATTAATGTGACATGACAAAGGGTAAAGATATTTATTTGCTTGCCACTTCTGCTACTGTAAGCATTGTTATGGTGGCACAAATGCAATGCCCGGCAACATCTGTTAGTACCCAAAGTGTAGGTCTCTTTCCATGGTTATCACCACTACATTTTGTATATTTTGCCCACATTTTTTTTTTTTTTGCTTTGTTTTGTTTTCTTAAGCCAACTGAAAGTGAACATAGATGACACAGAGCTGTCTGTTAAGTAACAAGTGTGCTCGTTCTGGCAAGGGTATGTTGTTTAAGAAGCTAAAGTTATGGGGTTTTTTTGTTTGCAGCATGTTAGGTGATTTCTAAATAGCATGGAGTATTTATTTCTGTGTGGAGGAAGACTTGTAATGCTCTAGCAGCTATGGCTTGATGCTTGATTATCCCTACAAATTAACAGACTATGACTTTGAGATACTGAAAGTTATTTGTTATTCTTGATGGTTGAATTTCTATATTGCAGTGTTTAGTGATGGTAGATTGATTCATCTTAATGTGAATTAATTGGTTTGCAAAAATTTAGTTGTATGCAGACTACCAATACCACCTCCTAGGCAGAAGACAGTTATACAAATACACAATTAATGGATCTGATTATATTAGACAATCTTTCTGTCCTCATATTATCCAATTTCAGCTCCCTTGTCTGAGATTTATAGGTCACCAGAGTATAAGACTTTCTCAAATGCACAGTGTTTACTTTTCTCTTCATATTGAGGCTTCATACTGGTATGACTCCACTGAAGTCAACAATAAACCTTTTAACACACATTTTAGACAGCTTTGCAAATACTGTTATATCAATGTGTTGGGTGGGAAAAGCACCTCATGGATGACTTGCTGCCTGAAAATAAAGTCCTGCTACTTAGGACATTTTTTGCAGGAATTACTTGCAGGTTGTGGAGGGTTTGATCCTGGTCATCCCAGTTCAGGAGACAAAAAAATTGCATGTTGATTTTAGCAGAGATTTCTCTTCTCTTTATATTTTTGCTTCTACTTGGAAGCCCAAAAAGATATCATTACTATCAACATCTCTGACCTCACCAAGGACTGCCACAAAACACTGTAGCCTACTCAGTAGGTTTAATGGCCTTTATTATTCTATAATATATTTCTAAGCAACTTCAATTTCCAAAGGCATAATACTATCTCTTCTCTGGGAAACCTAGTCTTTTAAAAGGAAATATATTGATGACATTAATAGCTGGTGCTGAATAGGCCACATCTGATTATCAAGATTGATTGATAGTATTATCTAGATGCCATAAAATGCTTAGACCCCAAAATAGATCTATTACCAGCTGAAAATGTTATACATTTTGTTGATATGTTGTTATATTTTTCAGGAAGTATATTCATCACTAAGATGACACTGTATATAGCTAATTAGTCATTTTGGGGTCATATTTTTCCTCCTTATATATAACCTACTTAATATAGCTCTGAACATGAAAAATAGGTTATCTAGTAATACATTCATTACCTCTCTTCCTAAGGGAATACTTGGGAATGTATGCTAGATTCTTGTTGAAATCTTTAGCAGCATGCCATTTGTTGAGCGATTATTTAACATACTTAATTTAGAAAGCAGGGCAACAGTATTGGTATTAAAACTTTTTTTCTATTACAAAACACATTGGGCTTGCTTTTCCTGTTGCTGTAACTATATCTAACTCCACAGACTTCAGTGAAGTGATCCTTCAATGAAGTTAGGAGTAAATAAAATCAGAAGCAGGCCTGGAAAATTGAAAAGCAGGAGTTACAGGAATTACTTAGCCAGATTATAATCGCATTTATGGCTCTGAAGGATTATTTTTGTACATCTTTGTGGCTGAAGCTAGAATGTGGCTCTTTAATAACCATAACTGAAGTAGAAATTTGGTCCAGCATTGATTTATATGGTCCACAGGAGGAAAGGGATAAAAATAGTGATATGTGGTCCTGTAAAATTTTGCAGTGCTTTGCAAACAGTATATATATATATATATATATATATATATATATATATATTTAAAAAAAACCAATGTGTGTCCGGTTCAGTTTGGAAAAATCTGTAAATATTGATGATGTATGAATTTTTACCTGAACAACATCAGATAGCATAATAAGGTAGAAATTTGGTAGCAGAGCCTCATTCAAGGTGGTTTAACACATTTCCTTCAAATCTGAAGTATGTACAGATGTTACACTTAGATGGCTCTAACTAAGGTTAAATTAATCTACATGCCAAACTGTAAAGATGTTCAGGAAGCTTGAATTGGGTGAAAAAAATGGCTGGCTTCACCTATCTTTAGTTCACCTAGGAGGTAAATAAATAATGTAGATCAGGCTATCTCATGCCCGCTCTTAACAAATGTATGTTTTCTACATGGACATCACCCTGCCAGCACATGTCTGCTATCCCCCACCCCAGACTCACCAATTTATGTTATGTTCCTACTCAAACCATTGTGATTTAATCTTTAAAAGTTTCTTAAATTTGTTTAAGTGTCAACTAATAATGCATACCTTTCTTTTAAAGTAATTTATTTGGTCTCTCTGCCTCAAAAATGAAGTGGAGGTCTTAGTAATAATTTAAAGGAACCAAACATTGATTCCTATATTTGCTTGCTTTGTTCGCCAAACTAGTGATGGATTCTGGACAGCTAGAACTCAGACCCTCCAGACACAAGTTATGAGTATTGACCGCTATAATGTCTCAAATACCCACAGAGATCTAACTCACTTATAAGAATGTGGCTCTATTCCAAATATTTGACAAAGTGCTAGCAATGTGAAGCTGTTGTAGAGACATTAAAACACATATATTATACAAGTACTAACTGATATTTAGAGAACCAACCCAACTGCAAATTGATCTTGCATTGGAAGCACATTAGATCCCTTTGAATGCCTAATGTAAATGCACAGCAAAGGTGTAAAGAAAAGGATTTTCTCCCTGCCAGGTTTTCTGAAAGAGTACAGAACATGCTTTGTAATATCTGCATTTTCTTCTGAACAATTTTTGCGCATCAGTGCAAGGATAGACTATTGTGTAGTTCTGTATATGTGACTTCTGTATATTGGACTTAAGAGGCCTTGGCCATATTTCCAACACCTGTAACTGCCACTGAAATGAATTTGAGCCTGGGGTCTGAAAAACTCATATATAAGCTATATCAGTAAAGTATCTGTTCACCCGCAGGTTGGCTGATCTCCTCCAAAGAGCTTTAAACTAGGCTTGATGGGGGTAGGGGAATGGGTGGTCGAAGAGAGCGCAGGGTTGGTAAACCACAAACAAGATGCCAGATCACACCAGGTAAGTATTAAGGGGTTGAAAAGCCATAAACAAGGCACCAGACCACACCAGGTAAGTAATAAAGGGAACACACACCATCAAGGCACAGGGGCACCAAGAGTCCCCTTTGGGGGACTAAAATGTCTTTATACAAATGCCAGGAGTATGGGGAACAAGCAGGAGGAGCTCACACTCTTGCTTGCTAGCACCCAGTACGACCTAGTCAGACTAACCGAGACATGGTGGGATTCTACATATGACTGGGCAGTAGGCATTGAGGGGTGTAGGTTGTATAGGCGTAACAGAGTGGGGAAAAAAGGTGGGGGGGCATGGCACTCTATGTTAAGGAGCAGCATAAGTCTTCCACCATTAAGGCGGGGGTGGAGGAGGGGAACACCGAGGCATTGTCGGTCAGGATCCGGGGGGGGGGGGGCAGGGGAAAAGAACTTGGTTGTGGGGGTCTACTACAGGCCTCCTCATCAGGATCAAGAGCTAGATGTTGTATTCTCTGGGCAGCTAGCAGATGCCACACAGGCAAGGGAGGCGGTGGTCATGGGAGATCTAAACTATCCATATATCTGCTGGGAGGAGCAGACAGCCAAAAGAAGCTGCTCATGTCGGTTCTTACACTGTGTGCAGGACCTCCACCTAACCCAGGTGGTGTCTAGTCTCACCAGGGGTAGCGCCTTGCTTGACCTGGTCTTAGCAACAGGGGATGATCTCGTGGGGAACATGCGAGTTCATGGTAGCCTGGGAGATAGTGACCATCACTTGGTTGAGTTTACTATCCGGCAAAGGGTGGGTAAAGTAACTAGTGGGGCTAAGGTGTTGGACTTCAGAAGGGCCAACTTTTGCAAGCTTAGAAGGCTAGTTAGTGAGGGGATGCAACTCAACAACATAGAGCATATGGGGGTTGAGGAGGGTTGGAGGTATTTCAAGGGAGTGATCCTTGGATCTCAAAAAGAGTCTATCCCATTATGTAGGAAGGGAGGTAAGGGGGCAAAAAAGCCCCCTTGGCTGAACAGGGAACTCCAGGAGAGTCTGGGGGCAAAGAAAGAGATGTATAGGCAATGGAAGCAGGGAGCAGCCACCAAGGAGGAATATATCTCCCTGGCACGCTATTGCAGGGAATCAGTTAGACAGGCCAAGGTGGGGCTTGAGCTCAGGCTGGCTTCAACAATCAAGGACAATAAAAAGTCCTTCTTCTGGTATATAGTGAGCAAAAGGAAAGCTCAGAGCAACATAGGGCCCCTGCAGGACAAATCAGGACGGTGGTTGATGCGGGGAAAAAAGCAGAGCTCTTCAATGAGTCTTTGCTTCAGTATTTCTATGTACCGACCAAGCCAATTCCCCTACCTCGATCATTGATGGATGTCCACATGGCACCAGTCTGCCTACGGTTAGTTCTGAAATAGTTAAGGAGCTCCTGGAGGAGCTGGAGGGGTACAAGTCAGCAGGTCTGGATGACCTTCATTCACGGCTGCTGAAAGAATTGGCCAGTGTCATAGCTGAGCTGCTGGCACAGCTGTCTGAGCACTTGTGGTACTCCAGCCAGGTCCTTGAGGACTGGAGAAGGGCCAATGTGGTGCCCATTTTCAAGAAAGGGAGAAGGGGTGAGCCAGGTAACTTTAGACCAGTCAGTCTTACCTCTATTCCTGGGAAAATGCTAGAGAAAATAATCAAAGAACACATTTGTGCAGGCCCAGCAGGGGAAACAATGCTGAGGGGAAACCAGCACGTGTTTGTCACAGGTAGATCCTGCCTGAGAAACCTTGTAGCCTTCTATGACCAGGTCACGCACTGCCTGGATGCAGGAGCCGAGGCTGATGTCATCTTCCTGGACTTTAGGAAGGTCTTTGACACAGTTTCGCACCCTATCCTCATTGGGAAGCTAGGAGACTGCGGATTGAACGCCTACACAGTCAGGTGGGTGGCCAACTGGCTTAGGGTCCGCACCCAGAGAGTGGTGGTGGATGGTTCCTTCTCGGCCTGGAGGGAGCTGGGCAGTGGGGTCCCACAGGGTTCGGTCCTTGGACCGATATTATTCAATATCTTCATCAGTGATTTGGACGAGGGCGTGGAGGGCACCCTCTCCAAATTCGCTGATGATACCAAGTTAAAGTTAGTACACCGGAGGGCAGGGAGCAGATTCAGGCTGACCTGGACAGGTTGGATCAATAGGCAAAGAGAAATAGGATGCAATTTAATAAAGATAAATGTAAGGTACTCCACCTGGGAAGGAGGAACCCCCAGCACACCTATAGGTTAGGGAGTGTCCTTCTCAGCAGTTCGGAGGCAAGAGGGATCTTGGAGTCATAATTGACTCTAAGATGAACATAAGCCGGCAGTGTAACGAGACCATCAACAAGGCCAATCGCACCTTGTCATGCATTAGCAGGTGCATGACTAATAGAACAAGGGAGGTGATGCTCCCCCTCTGTGCAGCACTGGTCAGGCCACAGTTGGAGTAGTGTGTCCAGTTTTGGGCGCCGCACTTCAAGAGGGATGCAGGGAATCTGGAGAGGGTCCAGAGCAGGGCCACTCACATGATTAGTAGTCTTCGTGATAGACCCTACGGGGGGAAGTTGAGAGAGTTGAATCTCTTCAGCCTTCACAAGAGACAACTGAGGGGAGATCTTGTGGCCACCTTAACATTTATTAGGGGAGGTCAAAGGGGAATAGGGGAAGCACTGTTTACTAAGGCGCCCCAGGGAGTGACTAGGAATAATGGGTGTAAACTAGTTGAGAGTGTATTTAGGTTCGATATTAGGAAGAAATTTTTCACAGTAAGGGTGGCCAGGATCTGGAATGGGTTTCCAAGAGAGGTGGTGCTATCACCTAGCTTGGAGGGCTTCAAGAAGAGGCTAGATAGTCACCTGGATGGGGTCATCTGACCTCGATCCTCTTTCCTGCCAGGGGCAGGGGGTCAGACGGTCAGACACGATGATCCATTGTGGTCCCTTCTGACTGTACAATCTATGAATCAGGACTTGTGGTAAAGGTTATATCTTTTTTTTAAATCAACTAGATTTTTGCAAAAAAATATTTATTTGCAAGCTTTCAGGCACAAGCACAAGTTCTGATATCTTTTGCCTCTAGACCAATACAGCTACAACCTGAATACCTGATATATGAACTGTAGCATTAATCAGGACATTTCTAGAGCACTTTAATTAAGAATACTTACCCACAGTCTTTCCTGTGAAGCAAAGTTTATACTGGAGATGGTAAAACTAAAGGACATCTTGCTTCATTCAATAATGGATATAGGTGCTGCAGCACCTTTAATTCCTGGATCCTAGCATGTACATAAACTTGGGTTAGGTACATAGACTTTCTGTACAGTGTATAGGAAAAGCACATTTCTCACAGGAGGGCCGCTGTCTCTCCAATCTCTCAGTTCTGATCCTCAAGGGAAACTTACACAACACTTCCCAGAGATGAGCCTATGAGCTCCATTTCATCAACCTCCTGGATACTAGAGATCATGGACTAAACATAAACATTGGATTTTTGATACATTATAATCTGCCTGGCAACTGACTCCCCAGCCCAGCCCCTGGCTTCTTTACTTTTCATTCCATCCAGGAAGAGCACACACCAACTGCTGAAACTTCCTTAACCTGACAAAGGGTTTTTTAACTTGAAAGCTTACTTAATAACTATTCTCCAACTATTTGGGTTGGTCTAATAAAAGATATCAAATTCACCCAAGGAACCTTTTCTGCCTAGGAAAAGCAAGGCACCTGAGAATGGGATTAAATCAGCCAGAACACTAAGCAGGGAGATGCCTAAACCTAGCCAATGCATAATCGTAGGGACATGTCTGAAATATTATCCTTCTGGTCACTACCACACCTCTTGTCTGAGTCTTAGCACATGAATCAGGGGTCCTATCTGCTTGGAATTTACATCCAGGAATCATTCCCCGAAGGAGAATGAACTGCACAAGACATTAGTGGTAGTGATGTCCTGAAGGAATACCTAAGTCATTACAACACTTGCCCAGGAAAAAGGTGATGTGCACTTCTAAGACCAAAGTTTCAAGTCCATACTCCCTGTCTACAGGAATGAGCCTGCATTATTAGGCTATAAACTGTTCCAGCTGGAGACATTTCTGACTCCTCCTGTTGAAGTTGTGTTAATATTCAGGAAAGGCCACAATGTTAATTAGACCAAACAACAGAGACAAAAAGGGAGCTTGACTTTGTATCCTAGTGGTCAGAATATTTAGTTGGCTGTTGATCAATGTTCAAAGGAATTCTTATATGTTTAGCTTCAATCAGCCCAGATATGGTCTGGGGATCAGAACCTAGGTTTCCCCACTTCCAGGTGACTGCCTTAACCACTTACCAACACATTATTTCTCTATTTCAAGATTGCAACTTCAGACTGAGATGCCTTAGTTCCATTTAAGTGTGTTATTGGCTGTAATCCTGAGTCATTATTGCAAAGCTGCTTAAGTGATTTTACATGAATTAAAGCAGAATGAAAAGATGCTGGCAGAATTGAGCAGGCATTGCAATTTAGTTATGGACTTCTTTACTTTGTAGGAATTTGTCTTGGTAATTGTCTAGAGATTTGTGCTATAATGATTCAGATATTATTTCTATGGATTGGAAGCTAGTGCCAGAATGTGTGGAAAAGAGAAGATTCCACAAATACGTGAACATTAATCTAAAATATTTCTTCAATAATTTTCATCGGAAGTATTCAGAAGTGTTCTATATATAGTTAAGTCTATTCTTTTATAGTGCTTTAATTAAGTTACTGTCACACGGTCTTTCCAAACGTTGAAGTGCAGCTAGCAAAAGCTCTTGAACCTACTATCTGCAATGTACAGTAATGGTAGTGTTAAACTGATGTAGCCATTATGGTCCAGGAATTATGTTGAAGGCAAGGATTTCTTAGCAAGATACGTTTTATTGGACCAATTGCATAGCAGGGATCCTGTCAGGCAGGCTTTCAAATGCAAAAAATACATGTTCAGTTATCTTATTTACTTTGAATACATGTTCAGTTATATATTTTAGAATAATTTTTACCAAAAGTGGTTATTTGTTGGATTATGACTGTGCAACTTTCATTTTAAGGGACCTGATTCTTTCAAGTAACCAGGTGTTTCTCAACACCTGGTGGAGTTGTTTAACCATGTAAGAAATGGGTATAAAGCATTTCTGTTAGAAGGGTTGCATTTTACTCACCTTTTGTAAATGTAAAAGGCTACACAAACATGCAAAGCAGTAGAGAACTGAGATGTGAAGGCCAAGTTCATGCTTGGTCTGACTATTAAAGTCTGATGAATTATGAGGAGGAGCCCCTGAGGGAAAAAAAAAGACAATTTGACTGGGTTTCTAAATTGACTCCATATCACCTCCTACCTACTCTCTCCCAAATTTATTCACTGTATTTATCGTAGGTGTATGTAGGGAGGATTAAGTATAACCTGTTAAACCTAGGTACTGCTACCTGAAATATACTTGTCAGCCATGGTTTTGAGTGGAAAATTTTCAATGGAGAATTCTTTCATGAAAGAATATATCTTATTTATTAATTCATGTTTATTTTGTTTTGTACAAAGTTTTTTTTTTTCTTTTACTGTTGTGCTTATACATCCAGAGTCATTCCACTGAAGTTATCAAACAACAATGAGAAGCTGCAACCCAGAGACATGCGAATGATGTAAGTGGTATGCATGCTACAGAGCAGGTTAGATATATACTTCTTGGGATGGTTTAATCAGAGATAATCCTACCTTGAGCAGTGCACTCAACTACATGACCTCATGTGGTACTTTCCAGCCATACTTTTGTTCATACAGCACAAGAGTTGGAAAGAAGAGTAGAATATCTTCTGCAGACCACTCTGTAGAGGGTGTTACAGCCCACAATTCAATAAGAGATCACATGTCATGCATCGGAGTAAAACAGGAGCTTAAAGTGGCTTCCTAGCTTAATGTATTCTCTCTCAAACCTACTTTTTGCACACTGCAATACATGTTCATTTCAGGGAATAGATTCCTTGCCTTGCTAAACAAAACTGGATTATGCCTCTTGCCAAAGGTCCCTCCGTAACTTCAAAAGTAATAGCTGTGTTTTCTCCGAGCAAACAATGTTAAATATCTACTTACTGTGTCTATCCCTCTTGCATCTGGAACTACTCAGATGGATATAGCATCTGAAAGTGTGTGTGTGTGTGTGTGTGTGTGTGTGTGTGTGTGTGAGAGAGTATGTATCTACATGTGCTTTTACACACATGCACACACTTTCTTTGTGAGTCAAATAATAATAAATTAAAACTATCTATCTGAAGAGTTTTGATTATAGAACAGTGATATGGGAAAACTTGGATACATAAGAAAAAACTTATTAAAAGCCTTTCAGTATTTTGGGGTAGCGATGTCTTTGGAAAATCCTCCATATCATTTGGATGGAAACATGAATGAGCACAGATAACCCAGATGTCTTGGCTCAAGGAAACACCATCAGCATTAAAGCCATGTTTTATACAGCACCAGCTACCTTGAACAGCATGTCATAATGATGCCTGACAACTGTCTCTCAATACTGGTCTTTACTCCCAACTCACTAGTACCCGCTGCTCTAGAGGTAACAGAAAAAAGAGTCAAGGACACCTTGAAAGCTGATCTGAAGAAATGAAATATTCACATCAATACCTGAGAGACTCAAGCACTGAATTGTCCCCAATGGCACCATACTCTACAATAAGGCATCAATCATTTTGAATCATAGAATCATAGGGTTGGAAGGCACCTTAGGAGGTCTCTAGTCCAATGCCCTGTTCAAAGCAGGATAATCCCCAACTAGATCTTCCAAGACAAAACCTTATCTAGCTGAGTTTTGAAAATCTCCAAGGATGGAAGTTCCACCCCCTCCTTAAGTAACCTGTTCCAATGTTTTACTACCCTCCTAGCAAAAAAAATTCTTCCTAATATCTAACATAAACTTCCCATGCTTCAACCTGACACCATTGGTCCTTGTCCTGTCATCTGCCACCACTGAAAACAGTCTAGCTCCATCCTTTTCTGAACCCCACTTCAGCTAGTTGAAGGCTGCTATTGAATCCTTCCTCAGTCTTCCCTTCTCTAGAATAAATAAGCCTAGTTACAGTCTTTCCTCATAAGTCATGTCTCCCAGCCCCCTCACCATTTTTGCTGCCCTCTGTTGGACTCTATCCAATTTGTCCACATCCTTTCTGTAGTGGGGGCCCAAACTTGAACACAGTACTCCAGATGTGGCCTCACCAGTGTTGAATAGAGGGAAGAATCATTTCCTGTGATCTGCTGGCAACACTCCTAGCATTGCAGCTCAGGATGCCATTAGCCTTCTTGGCAACAAGGGCACACTGTTGGCTCATATTCAGCTGATTGTCCACTGTAACCCCCAGATACTTTTCTGCAGAATTCCTGCCCAGGCAGTCAGCCCCCAGCCTGTACCAATGCATGGGATTGTTCCATCCTAAGTGTAGGACTTGGCACTTGTTCTTGTTAAACTTCATGAGATTCCTTTTGGCCCAATCCTTCAATTTGTCTAGGTCACTCTGAACCTAGCCCTACCCTCCAGCATATCTACTACTCCCCCCAGCTTGGTGTCAGTGGCTAGAAAATGGTATTTAGAGGTTTGCTTTTGGGAATTTGCTTATAGGTAAAGTAGATATGCATTAGAATAATGGTCCAGGGCAACAGCAAGGGTTAATTAATTTATAAAAAACTTGTTTCTGACCAAGTTTCCTCAAGGCCCCTGTGTATGACAGGCAACAGTGAGCAGATATACAGTCTGGGAATTGTAGACATGTACCACACTGTTCCATAACATATGATAAGGTGGCAGCAGGTTACAGTGCCCAACTGTGTTACTCAAATTGCCAATTGCTCAAATCATGAGCAAGACTTTATAAAGGGGGATAAGGCAAGGTGCCGTGTTTATTGATTACATGAGTTAGACATAGAGGTCCAGATACACCATTCATACAAACGCACACAAATCGTCATACACATCATTACACACAGGCATATACATATACAAAACAACTATTTTATCCACACATGCACCAGATATAGCTATCAGCAATAGTTCCTCAATATCAGCCCAGGGTGGCCAACCTGGACTTATTGAATAGATGATGATGATTTGAAGATAACAGCTGGATCGGGGTGAACAGATGCATCTGTGCTCTGATGAAACGGCAGTAGAGAAAGAGACTCACCCAACTTGGCATTTTCAAAGTGTTCTTTTATAGGGATTGGCATCCTTTGTTTCAGTGCTTTGGGGTTTTTTCATACCCAGGTTCTGTTTTTGCAGTTGTTCTTCTTTTGTCTTCAACTTATCTTAGCCTTGGAGTGTTTTTGCTGCCCATCTGGCAGGATGGTTGCATTCCTTCTCCTTGTTATCTTCTTTGTGCCTTAGGCCTAAAAGGGATTCTTCAGCCATTTATTAATTAGTTTACTGACTGGTAACTTACATATGGCACCTTGTTACTTACATAAACAGTTAAATCTTCTTTTCCCATCTCTATGCCATTCTCTCACCCTTTTACACACACTTATACATAAAGACTATGCAGAGTTTGTTTACTTATGTTAAGTGGAAGGATACAAAATAGAGTATTCAAGTTGCTTACAGGATGAGACTAACATTGTTATATTTCACTAATATTACACTCTATGCTGCATTAATTCAGTTCATGCTACAACTGCAGGGCCTTTTGAAATTTCCAGTTTTGGGGGAACAGACCAAATAAGGAGAAGACTGGTAAAGCCCAAACTAGGACATGTGCATGTGTTGGGTTGGTGAAACAAAGGATTATGCTAACAAGACAAAATGTGGACATTATGATGACCACTGAGAGACCAGTCAGTGATGTCCATGGATGAAAAGTCATCAGAAGGGGAAAAAAATACAAAAGAAGGGATTTCAGAGCAACAAAGGGTCCCTGAGTGTAGAGCCCAAGGCTGCCATGGAGAGAGGGAACACCACCAGCCCTTCTCACCCACCCCACTGGTGGGGGGTGGGCCTTAGCCTCCAACCTCCAGGTTCCTGACATCTGACATTCAAGAGAGAACCTCAGAGTGAAGCGTGCATACTAGCCAGACATACCTTGAATCTGATGACAGCTCTAGGACTGGTAGATATAAAATTGTTTACATTATTCTTATTTGCTATCACTATGTATCAATAAAATTTGCCTATTATGGAATGGAGAGGTCATGGTCAGTCTGAGGGTTTAGATCCACCCAGAACAAGATATCTGGGTCTGAAATCCAGTACCAACAGGTATCGTCTGCAAAATTTCTGAGGGTGCACTCTATGGCATCTTCCAGGTTGTTGATGAAGATATTGAACAAAACCAGCCCTGGGATCAACCTCTGGGGCACTCCACTTGATATTCTCTGTCAACTAGACATTGAGCCCTTGATTAGTAACCTCTGAGCCTGATGCTCTAGTTTTCTATCCAACTGTCATCCTCGTGTTGATGACAATGATTTGAATTATATAATATTTTAAACTGGATGAGAGTGACTTGCAGAACAGAAGCTGTCATCTTCAAGTGTATACCTTCAGAGAAGAATCAGCCCAAGCTAGACTAGAGCATCTTCATTGCAAAATTCTACCCATGTCAAGCCCCTGCAGCTGTGTCTACAATGCAACAATAGTGGTCTATGTTCTGGTCTGAATGTCAGGTAGAATTATCCCATACTTCTTAGTGGTGCATTATAATGCCCATGCATTCATTCACAGTGCATTGTGGGACCTTATTCTCCTTCTTGGGTTCCTGTGTGAATATGCTATTAGTCTTCCAGGTATTAAAATGAGCTGGTGGTAGCATTTAGACCTTTCATCTCCCTGTTAACCTTTAGAAAAACAAAATCAAATTTAAATCAGAAGGAAATGTCATATATGTTTAACATTTGTAAATGAATGAATTGTGAACACTTAGAAAACAAAGTTTGATGAAACAAAAAAAAATTGGTATGATATAAACATCAGGTTTAACTGATAAATAAGGACAGTACTGAAAGTTTGGGCATGGAAGATAAAGATGGTACTGACTACACTTTCTCAATTCTTGATTACACTAGGAAGAGTTTGCTGATATAAAGGCAAAAGAGATTCTGGAGTTTATACAAACAAATGTTATCACTAATAACAGTTCCCAAATAAAATAGAAGCTACTGGCAAAAACACTTTTTTGTTGTTTATATAACAAGATATAGACCTAGGGCTTTTGTGGGACAATAAGTTACTAAAAATTCCATAAGATCACAACCATGAAGAATATTACTTTTACTGGTAAAAAGTTCTGCTATAGAGTCTTTGCTGAATCTATAAAGTGAGTGAGGAAATTGGTTTACAGTCCCCAGATTATAAAACAACAAGAATGACTTTTGTCATTCACAAAGTCTTTTTGAAAAAATGTAATAGGACTAGAAGTAGCATGATTACAGAACACTGGGTGTGTCTATACATCACCATATGACAATGTTGCTACAGCGCTGTGCTTTAGTACTTCATTTTGGAAGTACTAAAGGACTGCACAGTGCGAGCGATTACTGCACTGTGCTGGCAGCCAATGCTTAGGTTTTCCTGCTACATTATCATAGCTGTGCACTATAACTGGGGAGTGCACCACTATGGTGACGTAGCTGGTGATCATGTGTAGACCTGCGTGATCATTACATCACCATAGTGCACCATATGGTAATGTAGCATGTCAATACATCACTGTAGGGCAATGTGCCCACTATATCTTATGCTTTAAGTTATTTTAATTGTGGCATTAAAATATCTCCAAATCTGTCAATTTCTTGTATGAAGAAGTACAAAAAATATTTTAGTCTATGAGTCTACAGCAACTCATAAATAACCGATGCATTTTTTGTGTAGTAAGCTAGCATGAGAACTGATAGGACTGTTAGAGTTGTACTATTACAGCTGTTATGGTTCAGAGATTATGTGAGAAGTAATATTTGTTTGGTATTATCTTTTATTGGACCAACTGTATAGTTGGGAGACATATTAGACAAACTTTTGGGGCACAAAATGCTTTTCCTTAGCTCTGGGAAAGCAACAGATCAAGCCTAGGATAAACAGCTGGTTCAAATATGATGTTTTTTAACCCAATTATGTAAATGAAAATTGTTACAAAAAAGAGGTCAGTAAATCTGAGGGACAAAGAGAAGTTATCAGAAGTAGTTACATCTCTTGTTGAAATGGCCATTTTCATTTACATAAAGCTGTTAAATGAAAGTAATTATTCTAGGAGGCATTTAGCTTAGGCTTTACCTGCTTTTCCCCCCAGAGCTGAGGAAGGGCATTTTGTGCCTGAAACTTGTTTAACACCTCCACCAACTACACAGTTGGTCCAATAAAATATAACATCAAACAAATATTGCTTCACATACATATTAAAGATTTGTGGTGAATGAAAAGATCCCATAATTTGCTCACCAGCAGAGAATTCACCAGTCATTAAACTAAGATCCCTGCATTTGAAGATTATAACTCACAGCTATAGAGGAAAATTAAAGGCAGAAGTTTTCTAGACTCAGTATATTAGTCTCTGCAATTGTTTCCATTCAACTTGGGAGCACAACCTCAATGGGAATTAATGTCACAGGATGAAGCCCTATATAAGGTCAAAATATTGCAACCAATTGAAGTATAGTTCAGCTGGGTTTTGAGTAAATTCCTTAAGGTCTTCCCTGATCATGGAACTTTTCAGTACCTGCAATTCCAGCCAAAAGAACAAAAGCATGCATGCTTGTGTTGCTACTGTACTCTCTTCAACAACACAACAAAATTGTAGCTTCACCACCATTAGAGGTGTGAGGGTCTGCTTCTACCGCCTCCATTTTTCCTCAAGCAGTTTCATGTATACCTGGACAATCCTATCCTGCTAGAGTGGAAAATAGAGTCTAAAATCTATATAAATGCCAAAATTTCACTTAGGTAGCTAGCACAGAGCTAAAATAGGATTTGGATCAAGGTATCCCTCTGTTTGGAAAATTTAGAAAATAAGGGATCTTGAGTGCTCCAAGTAACAGCAAGCAGTGATATAACAAATGGAACTTATAAATCCATAAATGCATTATTTTTTGTGAAAGTATACCTGAACTCTTTGGATCGGCTGCTCAGAACAGATTAGACTTTACTACAAAATGAAAAATGAAAAAGAAAAAAAGAAAATCGAGTTCTAATTGTAAGTGAACTCCTGAAAACCATGGACTAAAAGACAGCCTTGAAGCAGTAATTCTCAACCAGGGTACCACATCACCCTGGGGTATCTCCTTTTAAGAGTATGCTACATAATGCTATTAGGTGTGCAAACATGATGTACACCCAGACATTTCAGGTAAGAATACATAGTAGTAAAAACATTCTGACCTGTTGTGGTCTAAATTTTTTGTAACAGAAAAAAATCATCTAGTATTTTTCTGTAGTCAAAAAATGAGTAAAATGAATAGATAGTATTTTCTGAGGGGTGCCTTAAGTCTAAAACAGTCAAGAACCACCACCTTAGAGTATGTTGTGACTGGAGCAGAATGAGACTAAATTTTGAAGTCATGGGGGAAAAAAAACATTTTTTCCAGAAAGAAATGGAATTTTTGGAAAAAAATTCAATACATGCGGTACTTATTTTCTTAGCACCCTTTGCAGATCTAAATTTACTATGTTACTTTAAGAACATAAATTGTATTATGTACAACTTTGTTTGCTCATAACATTATTATGTTTGGTATATTTATTACATTTAAAAGTATAGTTTATTCAGACAATAATTACAAATTTACTAATTGAATTTACATTAATTTTTGTTGTTGTTGTTGTTACAAATGGAGCTACAAGCTGCTGAACTCTAAGGAACCCAGCATCTCTTAGTTTGCTGCCAGTTTATGAGAAGCAGGCAAAAGTTAAAGTTGCAAATACAAAAAACCATCAACATCATAGTTAAACAAAGAAAGTTATTATATATTTTGGACATAGTCTCCTCCACAGTATCAAGCAGATATAGAAAGCACTTGTTTTTAGAAAAAGTGGAGAAAAAAGAAAAAAACCTCACTGAATACAAATTTTGTACTACGTGAAACTTTGTCTAATCAGTTTCATTTTCTGAGGTATCACTATCAGCAGTTTCTGCTTCTTCTGCTTCTTCTGATCCTTCATTTTTATCATCTTCATGGACTTCTGAAAAGGAAGGTTCACCCGGACTGAGACAAGTTTCGCTACTCTTTCACGTTAGTTTATTTCTTGATTTGGTGCTAGTTTTTCCAAGCATAGACCAGTTTCTTTCATATGCTGCAGAAGATGGAGGAATCTGAAGCAGAGAAGCAAGAGGAGCCAGAGGCTGTGTCGTGCAGAGGCCTTGCCACCATGTTGCAGGAGGGATAGGATTGAAAGAGTCCCAGACTACACTGGCAACACATAGTGGGTGCATGCGGGTGCACGTGCACCCCTTGAACACGGTGGTGAACCCTTTACAACACTGTTGGTGGTGCCTGTGGGTGGTCGCCACTCACTGCCCCCCCCCGCCACTGACACCGCGGGTGGCATCTGTGGGCTGTCAGTGATCCCCGGCAGCATCTGTGGGTGGTCGCCGACCCCTGGTCAGTGCTCACCTCCCCCACCACTGCCGACAGCCCTGGCTGTGAGAGCTCCTCGCTTCCCGCCGCCATGCTCCAGCCACCTCCGTGCCCCCTCAACCACTGGGGACAAGCACCAGCGGTTCATGCCAGACTGCAGTCCTGGACCAAATACCTGAAGCTGTTCTGTATTCTGCAACATTTGAAAGTATCTTTCCAACATCAAGTCCTAAGCATGTTGCTTGTTTTGTAATCCAGTCAAATGCAGTAGCAGTGCTATTATCACTAACATTGCTGCCTTTGAATCTTGGATCCAACAGATTTGCAGCAGCATGAACTGATATGCAAAAAAATTCTTCCCATCTGTTAATAAAGTCTTTCACTTTTCTTTCTTCTGTACTTGTACATGGAGATGCACTTAGATTCTCAAAAACAGTTGATTTTATCTGGGCCATTTGTTAAGGAACATCTGACAAAAGTGTGCTGTCTGATTCAGATGCAGAGACTGCTGAAGAAATTGGCTTTAGAATCTCCAGGGAGTTCTGCAGCTGAACCCGTCAAGTGCAGTGTTCCTTACACTTCTGAGTACTTTCAGATCTTCATTTATTAATGTTTCTTGAAGAGCTTCTTTGTTTTTTTAATAAACTTGTAAATGAGATCACCACTCTACCCCATCTAGTTTTACTACAGCGTTTGAGTGTCACTATTTGATACGTTATATTCTTTTCTTCCTGCTTCTTCTTAAAGACTGCAGCTACAATATGAGTAGCTTTTACATGTTTTATAACTTCTTTTGCTCTTGTATAGATCTTTTGCAGAGTGTCCAACTTCATGATGTCATTAAGAAGCAAGTTTAGCCCATGGGATGCACATCCTATTGCAGTAACATGTGGATATTTATCCATTATGATTTCCCATGCTGCTTTCATGTTACTTGCCTTTTCAGTCAGCAAAGCAAATACTTTACCATTCCCAACCATCTGTAGGACTTCACCTATTTTACTACTGATATCTTCTGCAGTATGCCTGTTTCAATGCTTTTGTAGAAAAATGGTTGAGGTGTTATTATCACAAAATTTATGATTCTTTCTCCCAGCATATTTATCCATCCATCTGTAAGTACTGCAAGACACAGTGCTCCACTGATTTTTCCTTGCACAGATTCCATTACACGTTCATATTCTGACTCTACAAGAGGTTTGCTCAAAGAATATCTGCTGGGCAAATGGTATGATGGTCTTAGTAATTTAAAAGCTTCCTGCCAGTATGCATTTTCAGTTTTTTACAATGGTGTCCAAGAAGAATATATTGCTCTTGCAAGAGCTTAGTCAAAGTTTTCCTGATCTTCCGGTGTCACTGTGTCTACAAATGAAGCTATTGAAAGTATTTTATATATAGTTGGTTGCAATATTTGGTTACGTGAGGATGTTGATCAGGCAACTCTTTGTGATACTGATGGTATAGAAGAAGAAGCAGCAGCAGTAGCAGTAGAAGGACTTCTGGATAGAGATCATTGGAAAGAACTATTTGCACTTTCATCATCATGATCTACCTCCTCACTTACATCCACGAAGGATTTTTTAATGTCTGCAGGACACTTCTTACATACAAAGATGTGTTTGGTCATCCTAGTAGCATTTGGAAATGCATATTTCATGCAAATGCTGTAAAATGTTGCAAATCACATTTTTTTTTCTCAGAATAACTTGCAGTGTGGAAATGCTTCCACATGCTAGAAGCTGGTCGCACCATTTTAATGAGGGACAAAAAAAGAAAAATGTAATTTAGTGGCTAGCTCACATATATAAACAATAAGCTACAGTATGTACAAATTTAGGAATGGATGGAGGAGAGGCGTCCTCTGAGTTAACTGTGAACAACTTTGATGACCTGCAGGCATCGCCTCACTGCTAAGGTTGGGTGATTTGTCACAAAATGTCAAATTAGTAGGAATTCAATTATGAATTACGTAGGTTATGAAAATATACTAATGTAGCTAAAATATAGTTTAATATACTGAATTCAGACAAATTTAAACTCTTACCTTTCAATAAAAAAGCATACTTTCTTTCAGCTCCTTTGTGAGGCTCCTGTATTTCTGTGGATCTCAATGTCACAGGACCAGGAGCAGGCAGGTTCCTTCCAACTCCAAAACCTTTAGACTTGCTCTGTCTCCTCTGCTGAGGCTTTTAAGCAAGCAGGGCAATACACTCCTTGTTTCTAATCTCTACAGGAATGAATGGATGCTGCTGCCAGTGTCCATCCCCAGTCCTTTGAGGCTTAATCAGGAGGACAGGAGCAGATGCACCGACCTCTAGCTCAGAAGTCAACACTAGAGGAAGTGCGGGAAGTGCGTAAGCAAAGAAGGCACTGAATCCTTCTTCCTTCTCTTGTGAAAATGGCATAGCCCTCTGGGGGCAGAAATGCATCTTGCTCTTGCATTTGAGAGTTGTACTGTACTGCTTGTCCTCAGTGTATAGGAATTGTAATGATCTGATACGAATCTTACATAAATGTCTTCCTATTACATAGTTATTAGACAACATTTGGGGGAAGTAAAGGGTAGCAATATATGAACGCCGTGTCTTAAACATTTTATTCATCATTCTAAAATAAAATATTTCATAGGAGTTTTTTTTAAATTTTTCCAAAAATTGTCATTTTTTTTCAATTTTTCAGGAAAAAAACAAAAAAAAGTCCCCAGAAAATGGGGGGGGGGGGGAGGCTGTTGTTTTTTTCCTGAATGTTTCTGTTTTTTTCTGGGCCTTCACATCTCTAGTTAAGACTAAGATGGAATGAATGCTTAAACTGATAACTTTTAACCTTCATAGACTGCCAATAGTCACCTCCTTTTTATGAAAATAGCTCCAATCTGAATGCCTTCACTGACCACAACTGCATCCACAATAGTTCAGTACATGATGATGGAATACTTTTAGCAGCTCTGCCATGCACAATAGTATCTCTGCTTCTCCATCCTCCAAATAAAACTGTAGCCACCAAAATATCTTGAATTTCAGCTGTGCAACTTATTCCTTTTTGTCATTTATAAAAGTGTATGTAAAGTATGTACCCTAAGTAAAAACACATTTAGGTTTAACAGACACTTCCTGTTAGTTTATTGAGCCCTATAATTAATAACAGGGAAAAAATAACTATTCAAACTGCATAGGTCATCTGCCAGCCATATTTTTTTTTTTATTTATACATTGAGGGGATAATTGAGATAAATTTAGATAGCAGTTACTCAGTACAATAATCTTAGATTAGATGTTCATCTTCAAAGAGGTTATATTTTCAAGTTTTAGCTACTTTTCTATATACTGTTGATATATAGCAGAAGGCAGGCTGCACCTTATGCTCCCCTCTACATGTGCAGGTAAAAGTATGATGGGATCTAATGCACAATCTACACAATCACACCACCTACTGTAGGATGCCATACGTGCATGGCTGGAGATGTGGTTGTGGAATCACTCATTAGGTCCCATCACGCCTTATTGCTGGTGCAGGGGGAGCCTGATCCCAGGCTTCCCTTGCACCAGCAAGAATCAGGCTCTCACAGCTGTGGTCTCCCCCTGCCCCCCAGTTGAGGACTCTCAGCCATGGGGGTGCCCCATGCACCTTCAGGGCAGATGTGCTGGAAGCCACACCTGTGAAACTCTGGGTCCCCATCCTTTTGGGACCCAGAGTTGGCAGCTCTGACTCCCTTCAGTTGTAGGGCTCTTAGTCCTATCTGGTTATGGTGCACCCTTGCAGCTGGGACAGGGCTCTCTGTAGGGCTCCCTGTAGGGACCCTGTAGCAGGGTCTTCCCTGCAGCTGGAATCCCTGTCCCACCTGCAGGGAAGACCCTGCTACATGTGCAAATTAAAATTCAATAGCAACCAGCTATAAAATTAGTACACATTTTTTAGATCTAACTTGGTAGCTGGTTGGAGCTTTTTATGGCAAGGTAGCTACTTTGCTGGTCTTAGTTAACCAGTTAATTTCACAGTACCTGTAATATGTAGAGGGGGCCTTATAGGCTAACTAAATCAGAGATGCATAAGCTTTTGTGAGCCCATGCTCACATCATTAGATGCTGCTTGTTATGCTTACTAGCAGCAAACAAGTTTTGTAGTATGATATTCAAAGTGATAGCAAATGTATGAAACAGCCTTAACTAATGGATGGATACCTGGAATAGGAGTTAAGGGACATATATTCTATTTTTGCTTCTGTCACTGATCTCCTGTTCATCCTCTAAAAAATTATTTTGTAGCTCTTTGTTCATTTTTTTCCATCAAAAAAGGTATAATGGAAACCTGCTTTGTTTGAAGTGTTCTGATTTAGAGGAAAAACACTGCATATCTTTATTGGAAAGCTTCTCCTCTCTCTCTGTATGTGTTTACAGATATGTCTCAAGCATCAGGTTAAACAGATGTTTCTTGGAACTCCTTCTTGGTTTAGATTTAGTATTTCTTGTGTTCTCTATAGAAGAATGGTTATAATGATAAATGCTATTTCAGATGTTAGTATGCAAACTCATTTAGCTGTGTGTCAGACTATTTAGAACAGGTGGTTCTCATTCTTAATACTAAATAGACCAATTATGATTATTTATAGATTCAGTACAAGTTAAAACCAATCTTATAAAACATCATTTTTAGCAGGGGGAGGGGGGCATTTTTTTTCTCTTCTGATATTAAAATGTTCTTATTTTTGAACAAGAAGGGGAAAAGGATCCAAAAACATTCTTCATTTTAGTTTAAGAAGCATCCTAATATAAATAGTAACCTTTTCAGGGGAGATTGTGTCATTCTATTTAGATTTCAACAAATGTAAAGAGATTGGTGTCTAGTAAAATCATTTTTAGAAAAAAATAGATGCATCTTTGCAGTCTCACTCACAAATACTGTCATACCTTCTAATAGCTCCCATGTTTAATAAATCAAATTTCGAAGCTGATTTCACTTGGATATAATGCTTAAAAGATTAGCATATTGATGAATGAATAGCAATGGTGTTTTACCACTCTATATAGTACTCAGACAGCTTTGGGCAGTGGAAATGGCATAACACTGGGGATAATGGGGAGAACCTCTTTATTCCCAAGTCCCTGTGGACTCAGTATGCACATTTGAACCAAGACAGTCTTTGTCATCAGGATCTACAAGGATACAACAGAAACAGAGAAGAAAGAAAGACAAGTGATATATTGTATTTTTATTCTCATTCTCCTAAAATCAATCAGTCTCTTTGAGGGAAGTGTTGAGATTATTTTGCAACTACATCATAATTATTCTCGGGAGTGCCTATATAATTATCAGCATTTATTTTATAATAGTACCCCTAGTCTGCCATACAATATCAAAGCAAATAAAACAATACTTTCCTGAAAGAACTTTGCTGCTGGTTGCTCAGAATTTTATAATTAAGCAATTGTAAAAGAAGGCAGAGTAATCAACCTGCTATTTACAGAAATTTCGTGAAGCTTCTCTGTGTAATGTGGATTTAACACACTGCTGCAACTTCTGCAGAATCCATAGGAAAACTGGCTTGAGGCCAGGGCTGCTTTTGAGAAGACTGATGATAGTCCATTTTTTTATTTTTTTTTTTATCCCAGGTCCTTACATTTCTTGAGGAGCTTGGCTCTGCATTTAAATATAAGTACACAAGTGGTTAGCCATGTTAATCTGAAATCAGGCAGAAGCTAGGTTGGGATGGCATCATAGAGATGAGTAGTTTAGAGTGGTATGGAGCACATGTAGACATTCCTGATTCCTGGTCTACAAACATGTGCTTACTTTAAGCTCGGGGGGAATGGGGGAGGGGTTTGCAGGTGAGGAGCTGTGGGTCCATGGAGGGGTTGTCCATCTTTGGGGTGTGGCATTGTGGGGCTTAAAATAGCCTGAAAGAGTTCAGCCCTAGGGCTGGAGCAGGCAGCTGGATTTTCCCTGCCTTGGGGATACATTCCAAACATGTACATACATTCAATAGATCAAGCTAACTCATTCCCAATCTAACTTGGTGCACCTCCTCAGGTGCACTAAGTTAGAGTGGGCCAGACATTTAATGCCTGATCTAAACTCCCCAAATGTATGTACTTCAGCACTTAGATGGACCTAACCCTAGTTAAGTTGATCTAAGTGTAATGCCTGCAGGTACACATGAGCTTTTGTAGGCAAGAACCTACTTCAGGTAATGCTAAGTAGCAGGGATCCTGGCTCTCTCTGATTTTCAGAAAATCCCCAATTTTTGGTTAAAAAAACCCAACCCCAAATGCACATTTTTCCATGATTAAAATGAAACACCACTATATAGAGAGAGAGAGGGAGAGAGTGTTCTGTATATATAGGATCTGTAATTTAAATTAAACACCCCTATATATGTATGTGTGTGTGTGTGTGTGTATATATATATATATATATATATATATATATATAGGGGTGTTTAATTTAAATCACAGAAAAATGTGGATTTGGGGTTACTTCTTTTTAACCAAAAACTTGGGATTTTTTAAATCGGAGAAAACCAGGATCCTACATATATATATATATAAACTCTGTGTGTGTGTGTGTGTGTGTGTGTATGTGCGTGTGTGTGTGTGTGTGTGTGTGTGTGTATATATATATATATATATATATATATATATATATATATAGTGGTGTTTCATTTTAATCATGGAAAAATATGCAATTAGAGATTTTTTACAATCAGAGAAAACCAGGATCCCCGCTGATTAGGATTACCTGAAGTATGTTCTTGCCTACAAAAGCTCATGTGTACATGCATGTATATATAGGGGTGTTTAAATCACGGGAAAATGTGGATTTGGGGTTGCTTTTTTTTTAACCAAAAACTGGGGATTTTTTAAATCAGAGAAAACCAGGATCCCTGCTAATCAGCAATTCAGCTGGCAGCAGTCTATCCATAGCATCTTACAAAATAGGTTCTTGCCTATGAAAACTCATGGCTCTTTGAACTAGTCTCTAAGTTAAATATGAGTGAGCCACAAAGGTAGCATATTTCCTCCTATAAATTCTCAAAGGTACTGCTGTTGCTGGTACATTTGCAAATGAGTTTAGAGCAGTTAATGCTGCCTCTAGTGACATTAATTAATTTTAACCTGGCAATAGCCCTTTGTATTGTGAGAAATAAGCTTTTTAGGGCAGTTGTTCTTATTCTTTGCTCCTGTAATTTATTCCTCAGTCAGCTCTATTGTATGAAATTTAAAGAAAATGAATCAATGAGTTCACTGACTGACAGTAATCATAGTACAGCGTCAGTGGAAGATGGCTATTCCTTGATTGCAGATATGATAATGTCGTTGTCATTCTTGTCATCATCATCATAAAACATTTGTTAAGCAGAATGGAAAGAGATCTTGATATAAACACTGATATAACTTTCAATGGATATAGGGAAAAACAATTTGAACATCAATTCTAAACAAGCCGGTTGACAACAGTTATGTAAACACTTGATAACAGTTCAGGTAAAACATCTATATAACTTGGATATATCCATAAGCAAAGTAGAGAGTTTAAGGGTGGAAGTAAAACTGACTACATTAAGGCAAGACTCCCTTTAAATTTTGAGTGAAGCAGTATTTAATAGTTTCTCTGTGTAGCCAATATTGTTCGTGTTTTGCTAGGCTAGGGACAGAGATCCAAAAAGCCAGAGCCTGAATAGAGTCAATCTTTGCAGGTTAATCTAACCTGCCTAGATTGAACCAATTTCCAAAGTGAATAGACATTCACAAAATGCAGGCACATGCATTTGCTCAATGTGGCTCAAGCCAGAAGCCAAAGGGTGCTAGAGCTCACCCTCGGCTGCAGGGAAGCTATGCTAGTGGGGTAGTGGCTAAGCCCTGGCAGTAGCCTCAAGTGAACTGGCCAGAGAGGGAGTTTAATTCCCTGTCCCACCGACACAAACCCAAGCCAGGGTCCACTTGGTGCTCCACCCTTGCTGCTGCAGTGGCTGGGCATAGCCAGGCACTACCTGGCATGGCTCCCTGAGGCAGAGAGGGCAGGGAGGGGGGGTTATTCTTCCCTCTGCTCCTCTGCCTCCAGGCCACCACAGCCAGAGTATGCCAATGTTGGCCGCTGCTTCTGCTGATCACTGCCTATGTACTGCAAAGAGCAGGATAAGATCCTTCCCTGCCCTCTCCACCAGACACTGGAGGGAGGGGGAAAAGAACTCCCCTGCCTTCCCCCTCACCTAAGTGGGCCATGCTGGCTTGCCTCTGGCCATGCCCCTGCCCCTGATGCTGGAGTGGAGAGCTTTCTTGATGGAGCAGCACCCCTGTCTTGGTTCCCTGGGACCTCAAACCTCTTCCTGGCAGGGGTCTGTGCTGTGGGCAGGATGGAGTGGGGCAGGCAGAGCTGCCATAGACTGCACAGGGTGAGCAGCAGCACTGGAGCTTAGAGGGGTGGACATAGCGTCCCAACCCCCCCCCCCCCCCCCAGCACTGCTGCTACTTGCCCTGCACA
This sequence comes from Alligator mississippiensis, assembly GCF_030867095.1. Classification (NCBI taxonomy): domain Eukaryota; kingdom Metazoa; phylum Chordata; order Crocodylia; family Alligatoridae; genus Alligator; species Alligator mississippiensis. The sequence continues at coordinate 393,327,256 of NC_081824.1, forward strand.
ATCTGTTGCAGCTCTGACCACCCATCAGTGCAGCCCCCCACCAGGAAGAGTCTTGCACTCCCCAGGAAACCATGACAGGGGCTGCTGCTTTTGTCACGGTCCCTGTCCTCTCCCTGCTTCACAACAAGGGCAGGAGCAGGGGCGCAGCTAGAGGCTGGCCAGCATGACCCCCTTAGGCAAGGGAGAAAGGAGGGGGTTTATTTCCTGCCATCTCTCCAGTGTTTGGTGGAGTGGGCAGGGAAGGGGCTTATTCTGTCACTTTCCCCAGTGATTGGTGTTGGTGGTAGTTGGAGAGAGCAGTCCCTGGTTGTGGTCCCCCAGGGGCAGAAGGTGTGGAGCAGGGAATAACCCCCTTTCTACCTCCTGTGCCTCAGGGGGCCATGGCAACAGGTGTCTAACCATGTCCTCGCCCCTACCACTGCAGCAGTGCTGAGCAGCCTGGGCCTGTGCTGGTGGGAAAGTGGGGGGAGAACTAAACCTCCTTCCAGGTCAGTTCACTTGAGGCTACTGCCGGGACTGGCCATGTCTCCAATGCTGGAGCTGCGAGCGGAGAAATGCCTTGCAGGGGCTGTTGTGCCCCTTCCTGTCAGACCCTGCTGGGGTCCCTGTTGGAGGGATAGAGGATGGAGGGGGAATAAAACTCTTCCCTGCCCCTTCACCTTCTGGGGACTGGCATCTGGCCATGCCCCCAACCCTGCTCTGGCTAGGGAGCAGAGGGGTAGGGCAGCCCTACACCATTGGGGCAGATAGCACAGTCTTGCCCAGGGTTGCAGAGCATGCCAGAATGCTTCTGGACTCTGGTTTAAGTTAAACCAGGAAGGAGTCTGGGACAGAAGTTGCATAAACCAGCTTGAGCTCAGTCAATTAAGTCGGATACTGCATTCAACCTGATTTGTCTCAAACCAGTTTCGGCTATTTTGAAACGGGTTAATGTGCACTGAACTTATGTTCTGTTACAGGTTTAAACCAGTTTCTGATCACTGAAACTGGTTTATGTATAACTTCTGTCCCTAGCCCTTCTGTCCACAGTGTGATAGATACCAGTGCTTAAAAAGGAAAATAACTTTCTGCCTTGTATTAGTAGTTGTAAATAGGTCATTGTGGATATGATTGGGACCTCCAATTGGAATTTAGGTGTGGCATAAATATATTATTTTGTATATGACATTCTGGGAGTTAGCTGCACTACTGCTATTATGTGGAATGGCAATCATATGGCTATCTTGTTGCACAGCTTTTGGAACCGTAACCCTAGCTTTCTATTAATAACCAAGGCATGTGTTGTACATTGACCTGTGAGAGAAAAAAAAAGTATGGAAAAACTTACCTTCTAGTACTGTACAAACTTTATTGAACAAGTAGAAGAACCAAAAGATACTCAAATATTTTAAATAATAGAGGTGCCAGGAGCTACTAAGGGTCTAATTTTTTTGTGAAAAGGCTTTGAGGGTTAAATGACTAACCCAGCTGTCTTGATCTTTCAAGATCAATCCTATAATACTTTTTTTCTCCCTGCTTCATCCACTCTTCCAGCCTTCCCGTTTTTTTCCATTCACAGTGACATATACTGCATCATCTGCTAGTAAGAAAATTGGAACAAATAGCCTTTGATGGCAAGAGCCACAGTGTAAGTGAAAGTTTTTGTAATCTTAGGCTGTTCTTCACATTCTACATTTCTGTCATGACAGCTTCATTTAAACCTTATTCAATCTTTGGGGGAAATGGAAATAGGTTATCTTATATTTTAAATGATGTGACAGGACTAAAATCAAAGAAATGCATTCCCTTCCTGAACAATCATATTTTCAAGCAAACTTTCTTTTCTTATTAGAGCAGTATCAACTATACATTAAAAAGTTTGAGATGTCATTTCAATTAGATAAATGAAAAATTAAATACACGACATTCCCTAGCAGTCAGTATTTACTTAAAATTCAAGTCTTTCTCTGCAGTTTGTCTGCATATTCAACTTTCTACTATAAAATGAACAGAATAGTTACAATAATTTTTTAATCCCATGAATGAGCAAAGATATAGAAATAATAGTATTATACCTATGGGAATAGTAGAAAATAAGAGAAGATAAATGCATCTCTATTCACTTTCCATATTAATGGGCTTCATGGTGTAGGTCAGAATATATAATCCAATATGCTCTAGGTCATATAAAAAGTACATAATTTCCTCCTAGCATGTTTTAAAAAATGGTACATGCTGGTTTCATTTAATTTAAATTTCATAGTGCTTCTGGAAATTAGTGTAAATTCAGTGTAGAATATTGCTGACAAATTAAAGTTTGGAGTTTAAATAAGTTTGAGGCCATTCAGTGTGAGATATTTCATCTCTGGTATTTTATTAATAAGTGGAAATGTGTTATCTGGTAGGAAAGAGTAGGGAATGCCTTCTGCATTGTAAGTCAGATATGTTCCTATTTTGGGATTTCTGCTGGATTACTGGGAGAAGCCTGTTTTAACTTTTTGCACAATCATTTTTATAGAAAAGTACAGTCATAGAAAAATAACAAACTCATCTGAAAATATAGAAAAAAATCACCATGACATACTAAAATTTATTTTATTGCAGTTATTAAAGAACAGGTCACCAGAATTCTTGCATATAGTGATTCTGTGGTTGATTGGCATCCTTAAAATTATATAACAAAACCCCTTTCTCAAACTTAAAACAAAAGTAAAAAGATAAAAATTTGACACCAGTTTGGTTCAGCTTGAGGGATTCAGGCTGTTCTTGATCTACCGGAATCTGTTCATCCCTTCCTAGCTGTCACAGAGTGCCCTCTGAGAAGTACTTGCTTCAAATTTCCTGGAGTGTCTGAGTGTTCCCAGAAGCCAGGTATGGCTTCTAGAGCATGGGAGAGGATTTGGGGGATGCCTGGCTCCTTCTGATACCATTGCCTTGCCTTTCAAACACTTGCCATCTCTAGAGATAATATGTGGTTCTGCTCCTGAGAGAGAAACTTTCCCTGTTACTGGGGAGACTAGATGCAATGAAAGTGCCATACACCAAACAGATAGCTCCACTTCAAAAAAAGGATTTATTGACCACCTAGTCTGAGGTGCTCTGCACCCCTCACTGCTGGCTCAAAGAGTTAAGCAGTTCATAGATTCATAGATGTTAGGGTTGGAGGGGACCTCAGTAGGTCATTGAGTCTGACCCCCTGCCCTGGGCAGGAAAGAGCGTTGCGGTCAGATGACCCCAGCTAGGTGTTTGTCCATTTTCCTCTTGAAGACCCCCAACGTAGAGGAGAGCACCACCTCCCTTGGAAGCCCATTCCAGATCCTGGCATCCCTTACTGTGAAGAAGTTCTTTCTAATGCCCAACCTAAATCTGCTCTCCATCAATTTGTGGCCATTGTTCCTAGTTACTTCAGGGGGTGCCCTGGTAAATAGAGCATCTCCTATTCCCTGCTGCCCTCCCCTGATGAATTTATAGGCAGCCATAAAATCACCTCTCAGCCTTCTCTTGTGAAGGCTAAAGAGATATAAGTCCCTCAGTTTCTCCTCATAGGGCTTTGCCTGCAGGCCTCTGACCATCCGAGTGGCCCTCCTCTGAACCCTCGCAAAATTATCCACATCCCTCTTGAAGTGTGATGCCCAAAACTCGACACAATACTCCAACTGTGGCTTGACTAGTGCCACATAGAAAGGAAGCATCACCTCCCTGGACCTAGATTCATAGATTCATAGATGTTAGGGTCGGAAGGGACCTCAATAGATCATCAAGTCCGACCCCCTGCATAAGCAGGAAAGAGTGCTGGGTCTAGATGACCCCAGCTAGATACTCGTCTAACCTCCTCTTGAAGACCCCCAGGGTAGGGGAGAGCACCACCTCCCTTGGGAGCCCGTTCCAGACCTTGGCCACTCGAACTGTGAAGAAGTTCTTCCTTATGTCCAGTCTAAATCTGCTCTCTACTAGCTTGTGGCCATTGTTTCTTGTAACCCCCGGGGGCACCTTGGTGAATAAATCCTCACCAATTCCCTTCTGTGCCCCCGTGATGAACTTATAGGCAGCTACAAGGTCGCCTCTCAACCTTCTCTTGCGGAGGCTGAAAAGGTCCAGTTTCTCTAGTCTCTCCTCGTAGGGCTTGGTCTGCAGGCCCTTGACCATACGAGTTGCCCTTCGCTGTACCCTCTCCAGGTTATCCGCATCCTTCTTGAAGTGTGGCGCCCAGAATTGCACGCAGTACTCCAACTGCGGTCTGACCAACGCCCTATAGAGGGGAAGTATCACCTCCCTGGACCTATTTGTCATGCATCTGCTGATGCACGATAAAGTGCCATTGGCTTTTCTGATGGCTTCGTCACACTGCCGGCTCATGTTCATCTTGGAGTCCACTAGGACTCCAAGATCCCTTTCCACCTCTGTGCCACCCAGCAGGTCATTCCCTAGGCTGTAGGTGTGCTGGACATTTTTCCTCCCTAGGTGCAGCACTTTGCATTTCTCCTTGTTGAACTGCATCCTGTTGTTTTCTGCCCACTTGTACAACCTATCCAGGTCTGCCTGCAGCTGTTCCCTGCCCTCCGGCGTGTCCACTTCTCCCCATAGCTTTGTGTCATCTGCAAACTTGGACAGAGTACATTTCACTCCCACGTCTAAGTCGCTGATGAAGACATTAAAGAGTATCGGTCCAAGGACCGAACCCTGCGGGACCCCACTGCCCACACCCTTCCAGGTCGAGACCGACCCATCTACCACGACTTTTTGGGTGCGACCCTCTAGTCAATTCGCCACCCACCGGACTGTGCAGTCATCCACATCACAGCCTCTTAACTTGTTCACCAGTATGGGGTGCGATACCGTATCGAAGGCCTTCCTGAAGTCCAGGTATACGACATCCACCCCTCCTCCTGTGTCTAGGCGTTTCGTAACCTGGTCATAGAAAGAGACTAGGTTGGTCAGGCACGATCTGCCCGCCACAAACCCATGCTGGTTTCCCCTCAGCATAATTTGCCCTGCCGGGCTCTCACAAATGTGAGCCTTGATAATTTTTTCAAATACTTTACCAAGGATGGAGGTGAGACTGACTGGCCTATAGTTGCCCGGGTCCTCCTTCCTCCCCTTTTTGAAAATGGGGACCACGTTAGCCCTTTTCCAGTCCTCCGGGACTTGGCCCGTGCGCCACGAGCATTCGAATATTCCCTCCAGTGGCTCTGCAATGATGTCGGCCAGTGCCTTCAGCACCCTCGGATGGAGCCCATCCGGGCCTGCCGACTTAAAGGCATCCAGTTCTTCCAAGTGAGTCTGCACCACCTCAGGATCTACGCATGGAAGTCTGGCGCCTTGCTGCTGCCTCTCTACAACCCCAGTGAGAGACTTGTCGTGCCCCTCACTTAGGAACACTGAGGCAAAGAACTCGTTGAGGAGTTCAGCCTTGTCCCCCCTATCTGTCACCAATTGTTTCTGCCCATTTAGCAGGGGTCCTATTCCTCCCTGGGCCTTCCTTTTACTCCCAATATATCTAAAAAACAATTTCTTGTTCATTATGCATTTGCTACTGCAGCCCATTCATATCAGAGCACCAACAAACACTGTTCTGCTGTTTTTGGTCCAGATCCTGAGTCCCAGAGCAAAGCTGCTGCTCTCTGACTCCAGACTCCCCTCACCAAAAGCTGACAACCCCCTTGTTCACACTGTCCTCTCCATTGTTATGCTCGTCACATTTATCTTCCCTCCAGGGCTTTGCTGATATGTCAGCATAGCTATTCAGGGCTCAGTAGATGCTAATGCTCTACCTTGTCTCTTCCTCCAGGTAGTCAGAGTTTGCACTTCACCCTTCATTCTCTATGCATAGTCTAATGAGGTAAAACTATAACAACATGAACACAGCTGACAGACATATTACAATAAACTCTAATGTCTCAGTTCACACTTACACTATTATACCTTCTTTTTGGACAAAATATGCCCCACAAAGCTGTGAATCAAATTCTACTCTTAAATCTACAAGTGTGTTATTTAAAGTAGTTGGTTATTGACTGTGCACAAACTTAAGAAGAGAGAGTCAGAATATGATGCCTGGTATGCAGGACAAGTCACAGAGTAAGATAGCCCGTCTAACTTAACCCAGTAATTATATAGCATAAGGCTAGAACCACATAATTACAAAACAGAACACCTGAGTCCTAAATCATACAACTTGTATTTTACCATCTAATTATAATATTTAAAGAGGAAAACAGACTATTAGACAGCACTGGCCCATGATTTCTATTTTTATGGCTATGGTTAAACTGACTTGAATGTAATAAATAGAATCTGGAATTTGGCCCCAAATCATAAAATTTGTCACGGCCCCTATAGAACACCTCCAAATGCATATTCAGCAAAACTTGTCTTTGGGTCCCACATGCTGGGACCCTCTGGGAGTTAGTAAGCCAAAGTGGTGTCTCTCTCTCTTTTTTTCCCGCTTGACCTCTCTTACATTTCCTCCACACAGAGTCTGACATAGTTTGAAGGAAGTGGGACACCCTGGTTCAGCTGTCCTGGGCTGCCAGGACTAGCACTGATCCCTCAGCAGCATAAGCAAATATTTTCCTTGAGCTCCAGTCTTGTGAATACTCTGATTTTACCATTTATCTTTCCACTCATATGTGAGACATGAGGGCTTTTAGATATGATTACTTCAGTAAACCAGCTATAATGATAAAGACAAAACAATGCAATACAGGTATGCTCTTCCTTGCTTCAGGGATCCAGGTTGTAGCCATATTGGTCTAGAGGCAAAAGGAATAAGGACTCATGATAGAGGTGGTATCTTTCATTAGACCAACTAGATTGTTGCAAAAAAAAAAAAAAAAAATTCTTCCTTGCTTCAGTTTCTTTACCAGTCTTGAACATTCTTATCACCCATCTTTTACATAGCTTCTGTTCCATTATCTCTCTGCTTCCAGAATGTTTCTCATCTCCCCTACCCTTGATCACCTCTGTTGCTAGCATCCTTCTGCTCCCTTCCCCCAAATGGTTGGGAACTACCCTTTCTTTAGTTTTTCCAATTATCCTTGTCACACAGTCAGAATATCCTACTAGATGGTCCATTGCTTAATTACCAGCCTTTCTGGCTGATTCCATGTAGACAGAGGATTATCAAGGTTTCATAATCATTCATTATTATAAATTTTTGGTCCAACATGGGGGAATGGAGGAAGAACAGGCAAACTTAGTATTAATCAAAATGGAATTTTTTGTTTGAGATGTATATACAGATAATTCAAGATTGGTTTATGATTGTGCACATATGTATTCCATAGATTTTTCACAGGAGTGTAGGTTGTAGCCCTGTTGGTCTAAGGACATAGGCAGACAAGGTTCCTTGGGTGAATCTCATATCTTTTATTAGACCAACCCAAATGGTTGGAGAATAGTTATTAAGCAAGCTTTTGGGTTCAAAAACCCTTCGTCAGGCTAAGGAAGTTTCAGGAGTTGTTGTGTGCTTTTACTGAATGGAATAAAAAGTAAAGAAGCCAGCAGCTGGGCTGGTATGCATACAAGACAGGTAGTCAGTGAAAATGTAGATTGAGGAGTCAATGGGTGAGAGAATAATTTTGTTAATTAATTAATAATTTCCTAACCTTTGAGTATTTAGGTTTCTGTAAATGATTCCTTTAGAAAAAATACCATTGTTTAAAGGGAAACCCCCATCCTTCAAATTTCATGAGGTGCATGATACACACTTCCAGCTTTAGGTCCACAAAATGGGACTCAATTCTGACAGCTAATAGAGTAAACAGTAGGGGTGGTAGGTAGTTGTCTCTCTATTGACCATGCACTTTGTTAAGGTATTTCACAGTTATTTGCTTTACAAATGAATGTAAAGACTCAAGACTTTTGGATCAAATACAGTTTTTAGAGAGGAGTGTGCTCTACTAGTCAAAGACTTCTGACTTTCTGCTTCTAGCCTGTACTCATCTCCTTTTCTTCAATACAAAACTGCCCGAACAAGGTTGTTAGTCTGAGCTCCTTAGTGTCTGGGCACCAACAAAAGAAACATTACAGGAGACACAGTTTCCCCCGAGTACACATCAATAATTTCAGGGGAAAGTCTCTCTCAGATCTTTTGTATCAGGACTGGAGAATGCTCATGTGCTCTGCAAGGGTGGTCCAAGAAAAATCCATACCGCAAGTAGGAACTGTGAGGATATGGGGCAAGATCAGAGAATGTAGCTACCAATCTCTAACTAGTTTTTGCTGGGCCCATGCAAAATTATTATTTTTTCAAATGTGATTAAGATAGCCAAACTTGGGGTGGGGGTGGAGGGGAAGGGTTTCATTAACACAGAATCGCAAGATGACGCTTGAAGGCAAATGACAAATTCATCAATGAAACCAGATTTTTTTTTGTAAAGCAAATTACCATAATTAGTATCATGGGTCAATGCTCTCAGATGTTAAAATATAGCATTTTCTTGAACCACTTCATAATGAGGTAATATCCTATATAACTTACTTTGGAACCATCACTTTCTTTTGGTTGTAATCACCAAGAATAATTTATGATTTCTTATAATGAATACACAATAGTCAGTGTTTTGCATATAAAATTTACAAAATGTGAGAAAAGTTTATGATTATAAATAACATCTTGGATGTGTCTAAACATGTTGATTTTTAACTTGGAAAAAGTATAGAGTTTTGAATGTAAAATTAACCAAGTTGACATTTATATTACTTGCATTTTATTGAGATGCACACAGTCCTATTTTTAAACTTGCAATTTAAACAGCCCATTTATATTTTGTTTTCAGTCTGTCTGGCTCAAGGGAGATCATTACCATTATGAATTCATACATATATGCACATGCACACACACACACATGCACATGTGTGCATGCACACACACACGTCACAAAACGTTTTAGTCAATTCCTTAATTATTTCTAATATTGTTCTTGAATTAATAAGATTAGCAGGCATTATCACAATTTTCCATTGCTAAATTCAGAATTTTGACTGTTAACAGACATAGCTATATATTTTTAATGAAATTCAGCTTTGAATTTCATTCCATCCAGGAAGAGCACGGACCAACTGCAGATGTGTCCTCTCCCTAATGAAGAGTGTTTGTGCCCGAAAGCTTGCACAGAAGAGTTTTTCCAACTATTTGAGTTGTTCTAATAAAAGATATCAGATTTACTCAAAGAACCTTGTTTAGCTTTGAATCTTCTGATTTAAATATTTTACAAAAGTAGTATCTGCTGCCATAAATAGTAATAGATTAATTTAAGATATTTAGAGTTCTTTATAGAACCTTTCATAATCTACTTTATTAAGAGAAAGTGCCTTTCTATCTACAGCTTATATAAAGATGGGTCTTGAGAAAATGCTGCCTTAGACCAGGCAATATTTGTTCTTATTGAATGTCAGCCCCCTGCCATACCAGGTTGCTCTGCATTGGGCTTTCCCCTGAGCTGCCCCTCTCTGGGGCTGGAAATAGGCAGTGTCAGGCATCTTGGACCAATCTGGATACGGCACTCATTCTGGAAACTTGTTTTCCTGCCATTCAAGGTATCCACTGTCCTCTGCTCTCCTAAGATAAATGTGGGGAAATTGTTTTTAAAATGAGCAATCTCTTTCCACAGTTTCTTCCCTTTTTAGAGTAGAGATGCTATTTTCTTCACTGGAACACAAGTATGCCTAGAAGACATACAAAAAACTACAACTTTTGGTTCCAAAATGATACCTTTTATTAGACCAACTGGGAAATCACAAGAAAATTGTCCATTTCTTCAAGCTTTCAGGATCCAAGTCCCTTCATCAGGCTCTGGGAAAAGTATAGATGGTACAAGATGGTAAAAAGTCCCCATAGGTAGGAAATAAACTTCATTTTTGCACAAAGGAAGGTGAAGATGGAAGGCTGTCCCTCTGGGTCCATGAGAGTGTCTTTGTGAGCTGTGCTGAGTAGCTCTTTGATGCTCTTTGATGTGTTGATCAGGGAGAATTCCTTCCCTGGAAGTGTCAGATGGTAGACAGGGAGGTAAAAAATATTTCTTGTTGTTCTGCAATTAAGTTTTAAATCAAAAATTGTCTAAAATTCAGCATCTTCTATGTTTCAGGTGTATACTTGGTAGCTGTGTTGGTCTGAGACAAGGAGACATACAAAAAATTAGAAATTAGAATTCTTGGTTCCAAAATTATACCTTTTATTAGACCAACTGGAAAATCACAAGAAAATTGTCCTTTTCTTCAAGATTTCAGGATCAAAGTCCCTTTATCAGGCTCTAGGAAAATTATAGATTGCACAAATGGTAAGAAGTTCCCATAGATAGGAAATAAACTTCACTTTTGCACAGAGGGAGCTGGAGATGCCTAGAGACACTTACAATGAACTCCTTATAGTAAAAAAACGTAACAGTCTTGCTGCTGTCATGGCATAGTGTAAGTCCTCCTGAAAATACAAAGCATCCAGAAAGTATGGCATCCCAACAGACAGACTGAGTGAGGCATTTAGCACCAGAAATTTTCTGCTACTTGCTCCATCATCCTGATTGTCTCCTGAGATGCTGTACTTCCTGAACACATTGGCTAGGGATAGGAATTACACATAAACCAGTATAAGTGACCAGAAACTGGTTTAAACCTGTAACAGAATAGAAGTTCAGTGCACATAGACCGGTTTCAAAATGGCCAAACCCAGTTTAAGATAGACCTGGATGGAGGTAGTGTTAGATTTTGATTTAGGTGAAACCAGTCTGTTGGACTTCTGTCCCAGATCCTCTCCCAAACTCATTACTTTACAGTCCCCCAGCATCCCAGAATGCTTTGTACCTTGTTAAGAGATTTGCCCATCACTTTGGGGTGTGCTTATTTATTAGGGATACATTTCTGGGGTCTCTGTAATTCTATCAATGTGCTGCTTGTGTTTGTATTTCTGTATGGAGCTGTATCTCTCCCTTCTGCAAGTTCTCACCTCCAGTGGAGCTATCTTGCAGAACTCAGATTCAGTGGGGCTGGGTTCCTCCAACCACCGAATCAGTCATACACGTATACGCACATACACACACGGATTAACAGGACACACCTGAGCCAGGCTGGTTTATTCAGCATTGTCACCCTCATGTGCTTTGAACTCAGTTCATCGCTTATTTCAGCAGGACAATAATAAATGCAGTTAGACTCACATACACACACTTTAACAGAGTACAGCTGAGCAGGCTGGGTCCGATCAGCACTTTCAGCTGATACCCTCATGCACCTCAGATGTCCCAGGCTCTTGTCACAATGGTCCTAGTAGTAACTCCCTTGATGAGCAGACTCCACCATAGTTTTGGGCATTACAGGGATCTTTGGCATAGGTAAAAGAAGTGTTTCTGCAGAGCAAATGGGGAGGGCAAGGGGACGGAAGAGTAAGTGAGGTTCAGAGAGAGAGCACAGCAACCAGCTTGACCATGAAAGTTATTTATTGCCAGGTATATGAACTTATGATGATACCAGTAGTAATAGTCATACAAGAGAGACAAAACAGTTACAATGTTACATAGTTTCAGTTAGGTATTTGGGGAAGTCTAGCTCAAGTTTGATTAACAAAAGTCAGGTTTAGAAAGCTGTGCCTGGAGCAAGAGAGCAAAAGTCAGGTTCTTGGAGTCAGAGAGAGAGAGAGAAAGAGAGTTGGGGTCTCACCACTCAGTGAAGATTGAACCAGTCAAGGTTCCCAGGTGTTTCTTGGAGCTTGCAGACAGGCAGAGCCCTCACCACAATTACTGGAGGGACTCCAGGCAGAAAAGGAGTGGAACTGGTGCAGTGTTTGGGTCCAAGCACAAGGACAGAAACTTAAGCTTGGGTAGGGGTTTTTGTAGAGAACTAACAGTGGCTCAAGGGAGACCACTAGGTTTGTTTAGGGGTGAACACTAGTTCATATGCTGGATAATAGGAACTGATTACTCCTGGCTATGGGTGGCATTACTCTGAGGGAGCTCACAATACAGGCAGGCAAATTCAGTGTTTTGGGTACCAATAAAGGAGTCGTTACTAGAATTGGTCTGATAACTGCTGAGCTGGGTATGTGTATACATGGGTTGATTAGCATTTGGAGCAGGGATCCCCTATCATGCAGTGCCCCCCTGCTTCTCTGGTCCCAGAATTCAGTGCGGTCCTTGCCTTGGAATCTCTGTTCTCCATCCTGAATGCTAATGAAGGTGCATTCCTGCCCCATCTCCTATTTAAATGAGTTGTCATCGGTTCCATCTTGGATGCAAATGAGACCAGGGGAGTTGCTTCACTCTTACCACCCTTGTCTGGAGGGCTTTAGATGCATCTCCCACTACATCTTCATTGTCTTCTGTAAGCCCTTCCTCGAATTAGTTCTTGTTCAGGCAGAGGTGGGGAGGGGGTGAGTCCGTTGGGAGTCAGACAGACTGCGCACTGTGCCAGGGTTCCCTAAGAACACAGAGCTGATGGGTAACAACCTCACTTGTCAACCCCCGCACCAAGGAGTTGTGCTGTAGCTCATCGAAGCTTGGCTGTTCTGAGCTATCAGCCACAGGCTGGGGGAGGGTGGGGGCAGGGAAAGGCGGGGGCTAGTTGCAAAGGGACTGTGTGTAGATCAGGAATTTTCCATCTTTACACATTGTCCCTAGGTGGCAGAAGGAGGGGGAAAGGGCGGGGACTCAGGAAAAGGAAGGATTAGACCCCTTGGTACTCTTGGAAATGGCAGGCACCTGGCAGTAGTCACCTGGCATGATTTCTGCAATCCAGCCAGGCTCTTTGCTGGAGCACCTCAGCAGGAAACGGCTGCTGCTGTGATCTCCTAGTCTCTGGCTGCATGAAACCCCCCAGGCTGGGAGATCGCAGCTGCTGTGGTCTCTCAGCCCTGTACAGCGTTGAGGCTGGAAGATCGCAGCAGCTTCCACAAGATTGCTCAGCTCCACTCTAGTCTTGCAGCCCTAAGAGCCCACAAGATACATGGGAGGTGTGTGGGATTTCCCCCTACCTGCTGGCTTGGCCAATGGAGACAGCATGCCTGTCCCCTCCACCAAAGGTGAACTTATTTTACATTCAGTCTTGGTCTAACTTATGCTGCTCAAAGAAAGCCATGTTGGTTTGAGCAATTTTAGCAATGTCCCTGCATTTGAGTTGGTCTAAAGCATTTTACCTTCTAAAAACAAGGTATATGTTTTATTTTAGGGTATGTTGTATACAAGAAAATTTGGTATATTAAGGGTGACAGCTACATAAGTATAGAACTTGAGTCACAGTCTTAAAGGTTAGCAAATTTGTCTTCCTTTTTATATCTGGTAGATGCGATTTTTCACCACATAGCATTTAATTTCACATCATGTAATACAGATCATTAAATTATTTCATACAAAAAGTTTAAACTTTTTGTACTTGTTGATTTAGCTCAAAGCTGATTCTAGTTAATATGATGTTGTGAGTTGTAATAACATACAGTATATAAAGTATCGATGTGATTTTGTTTTGGGTTTGGGGAGAACATTAGAAAAGCATAACCTATGTGAATATGATTATAATTGAAACACTGTTTATGGATGGTATGTTTATACTTCAATGAAGGGATTCATACCAGTGTAAGACACTGCATTCCACTTTTATTCCATAGCAAATGTGTTGTGTGTGTGTATCTTAATTCTGAAATGAACCATTTGGCTTCATCCATATGAGTGCAGATGTATTTTTCCCCAAAGAAAAGAAGCAGTAGCACATCTTGTGCTGCTGCTTCTTGTCCCCAGAGAATGCCTGTGCCATGCGTGCTCTGGTGCACGGCCGGTTACACCAGGACAAGGACTGGAGGCTGTGGCCAGCAACTATGCTGGCCCCATCAGCCTTACCTGTGGTCCTGGGGGGCAAGAGAAGATGCAGCTATAGCAGTCCTGTAGCTGGGAACCTACCAGCAGCTGGAGTGTGGCTCCGGCCAGTAACGCTTCAGTTTTGGGCGGTGTATACTTCCACCATGTGCACCGCCCTACTTTTTTTCACTTGGGTTTTTTTTTACCTGGGATCTTCCAGGGTCAAAACCCCACTGTGCTGCTACTACATGAATGTGTGATCTGTGGCTCCGCAGGTGGGACTGCAGCGCCACATACCGCATGGCCACACTTGTCTAGACATGGCTGTTGAATTTTACTTTGCCTCAAGAGAATTTAAATTCAGTATAGATAAAATAAAGTGAACTGATGAATTTAGTGATGTTCTATGCATTGCATGGACATCTTTAATGATTGGTTTAAACCAAAAGACTTTCCATGAGAATGGCTCTGGGGCTCTTTTCTTTTTCTGGGACTCAGTCAAATGTAGGAGGCATCAAGAGGTTCTTCCCACCAAATTAAACCAGCTTCTTTCCATTTTTGTGTTGAAACAAGATTTCTTTGCATAGGGCTTTGTTGTAAAAGTTCCACAATATTCCATTAATAAATATAGAAATAGCACTTTAAAGACATAAACAAGCAGGGTTGTACTCTTATTTTTAAACATATTTCAGGTTATTGCTTCAGGGAAAAAAAACAAAAAACTTTGTTTTAACATCATATGTAGTTGTTTCTTCCTCACCACTTGAGAGTTCTTCATAATTTATGACTTTTTTATTGAAATATTGAGGTAAGTAGTACCAAGTGCTTTGGAAACAAAAGACCCTCCCCTCCCCCCCAAATAAAATCAGTAATATTTCAATGTGATTTTGTTTTCCTTTTCTTTAGTAGACAAGTAGCTATTCTGAAATGAGGAAAAATTCATGGAGCTAATGCTTATATACTAAAGTGTTCCCACCAGTGTCTTTATAGCTTTTTGCTGCCTAATGGATAAGAGCATTAAGTTCTTTTTCTCTATGCAGCCCTATCTTCATATCAGAATCCTCTACCTCAGATGCAAACATAAGATGTATTTTCCTACAATGTACTTGGGCAAAACTCCCATTAAAGTTTCAGTTTGACTCAGCCCATGTCTAGCTGACTCAGAAAATAATTACATGTCTTCAAAAGCTATTAGCCATGCTGACTAACTGCAAGTTGTTCAGAGATTATTTAGATGTGGTAGTAATGTTTGGCAAGTTTTATCCTGTTCCATAATTTATTTTGTTGTACCTTTTAGCTCTTTGATGAGATATAACTATCTATTTAAAGAATCACAACTATAAATCTATGTAAATTCATCTCACGATGTATAAATGGCAATACTGGTTGACTATTTCCTTTTTTGTCTCCTTTCAACATCATTTGTATTCTTTTGGGGATTGGATAACAGATGTTAAGCATGTTAGGAAAGGGACTTCTATTACCATACTTTTAGATTGTATAAGCACCTAGGTAAAGCAGTTTACTATCTGACTTTAGAATATTTTAATTGCATTGCTTTGTTCAGAGGGATGTGTGTGTGTGGTGGGGGGGTATTGATGTATTTTTAAGCAAAGAGCTTTTGCACTGAAATCAATAAACTTTTATAATAAGTCTAACATCAGTGTGTATACAACCTGCCAACCTTGATGCAGAACAATAAGCAGTCCCTTTGTGAACTAAACAGATCTGTCTCTCCAGACTAGCTTGTGGTCCCCTTTAAAGCTTCTTGGTGGCCTACAGCTATGAAAGCTGTTCTGTCATAGTCTGACTTGATAGTCATTAATCCACTTCTACCCTTGTTTTTTAAATATTCAGAGTCTACATAGTGGAGATAGGGATTAAGTAAACTGTTTTGTTTGGTGACCATTTGGTGATAGGTTAACTTATCTACAAGTCCCCTGGGAATTAACTGAGAAACTGATAGATAAAGTAGTTGTCCTTTCATCCTTCTCTCTTTTAAGACAATCCAGTCTCCTTGCCTGACAATCCCCTTAGAACCATTGCAGAAAAGTTTCTACACCCCCTCCTCTCCCCCAATCTTTTCTTAAATCCCGACTGCCTTTTTTCCAATTGTCCTCATTTCCTGAAGACATATGGACTATTGGGAGCAACTAATTTTATGTAGAGTTGGTGGAATGCTTTTGAACTTCAACATTTCCATGAATACCAATCTTGGGGGCTGAAGAAAAATGAAGCAAAAATTGAAGCGCTTGCCTTGTTTTTCAAACAGTAAAGATTTCTATAAACCTTTTGAATTTTACAATATTAAAGACATTTTGAAAATTGAACTTCTGAAATGTTTAAATTTCATAGAATCATAAGAAAAAGGGTTGGAGGAGACCTTGAAAGATCATCTAGTGCAACATCTGCCTCAAGGTAGGATCATCCTTATTCCAGACAAGCCTCTGTCTAGCCTGCCTTTAAAAGCCTCAAATGATGGAGCATGAATTTATTACAGTTAATTCAATTTCTTATCTTCAAGTATTCCTATTTTAAATACTCAGTATCTTTGAATCATTTTAATACCACATTGCCCTTATTCCTCTTCTTGAAGCATCTAGAATCCATTTGTTTGAAATATTAATTTTACTGTCATAGCATTTACTAGGATGCTAACTTTGACCTTGAATTAGAAGAGAGGGAAATGCCAATCTTTTTACAATACAGTGATTAGAGTCATAAATGTCAGGATAACATGATTTTTATTAATATTTTCCTGAATTGTGACTTGATTTTGGGAGTTGCACTAAGCATACTCAGTGCTAGCACTTCTTAGTACCTGGATTTAGGAATAAAACAGTCAAACAACAACAACAATAATAGCATTTTTCATCTAATCTCAAAGGTGAATGTAATTATCCCATGTTTATGAAGGTGAAGAGAGACTACAGCATAGCGAGGTAAAGCAGCTTGCCCAAAGTCACAGTTCCCCAAGGTCTTGCCTCCAAGAGGAATACTCCTTCCATTTGTAGTAAGTCATTTCTGCTGGGCAAAATGTGCAAATAGCTTTTAAACTAATGATTTTATTAAACTGCAGGTGTTACATTTTCAGACCAATTAACTGTGTCCTGTATTTGAAGCATTTAGATGATTTTCCTATAGACTGTTTATCATTAGAGACAGGGATAAGAATAGCTCTTTATAGTTAGAATGATTACTATAGAGTAATAAATTCACCCAAAGGTATAGCAAAAAAGAAAATAAACTTTATTTATATTAAGCACGGAAATTGCAATAGCAGTTATGTATGATATTTAGTATGTTTTTAACTAGCATCACATAAAATTAACATGGGTTGTACGTTAGAAAATAAAGTATTTATCATGAAACAAATCCAGTTTTCAGAACCGTAGCCCCATCCTGGCCACATTTGACCCCAAGGTTGCAAACTGATGTCACATTTGTGTTATCATAAAAATGTTTATGGTGGCATGAAAGCCAAGCAAACAGACTCTTTGTTGCATCACAAATTTCCCAATTTGGGAGTGCAACCATATCTGTTAATAGTTTGTGCCACCTTTTGTCTGTTTGTTTATGGTGGGAGAGTGTAGGCAGCCAGTCCAGACAAGTGCTCCTTTGTCTTCAGAGGCCCATTCCTGTGTATTCTGTGCATCATCATCTTTGTAAATTCATGGTGATCAGAAGTCCCAGATGATTGGAAAAGGGCAAACATAGTGCCCATATTTAAGAAAAGGAAAAAGGAGAATCCAGGGAACTACAGATCAGTTAGCCTCACCTCAGTCCCTGGAAAAATCATGAAGCAGATCCTCAACTAATCCATTTCTAAGCACTTGGAGCAGAAATAAGGTGATTAGGAACAGTCAGCATAGATTCACCAGGGCAAGTCATGCCTGACCAACCTGATTGCCTTCTATGCAGAAGTGATGGCTCTGTGGATGTGGGGAGGCTGGTGGATATGGCATACCTTGATTTTAGCCAGGCTTTTGATACAGTCTCCCACAACATTCTCACAGGCAAGCTAAGGAAATATGGGCTGGATGAATGGACTGTAAAGTGGATAGAAAACTGGCTGGAGCATTGGGCTCAGAGACTAGCAATCAATGGCTTGAGTTCTAGTTGGCAGTCGGTATCAAGTGAAGTGCCCCAGGTGTCAGTCCTAGGGCTGATTTTGTTCAATGTCTTCATCAACGCCCTGGAAGATGGCAGAGAGCGCACCCTCAGCAAGTTTGCAGATGACACCGAGCTGGTGGGGAATAGTGGATACACTGGTGAGAAGGGCTAGGATTCAGAGACAAATTGGAGGATTGGGCCAAAAGGAATCTCATGAGGTTCAACAAGGAAAAGTGCAAAGCCCTGCACTTAGGACAGAACAATTCCATGCAGAAGTACAGGCTAGGGGCTGACAGGCTGGGAGCAGCTCTTCAGAAAAGGACCTGGAGGTTACAGTGGTCAATAAGCTTAATAGGAGGCAGCAGTGTGTCCTTGTTGCCAAGAAGGCTAATGGTATATTGGGCTGCATTAGTAGGTGTCTTGCTAGTAGGTCAAGGGAAGTGACCTTCAGCGCTGGTGAGGCCACATGTGGAGTACTGTGTTCAGTTTTGGGCCCCCTACTACAGAAAGGATGTGGACAAATTGGAGACAGTCCAGCAGAGGGTGACAAAAATGGTGAGGGGGCTGGGGGACATTACTTATGAGGCAACACTGAGGTAATTGGGCTGATTTAGTCTAGAGAAGAGGAGTCTGATAGTGGATTTAATAGCAGCTTTCAATTACCTGGAGCAGGGTTCAAAAAAGAATGGAGCTAGACTGTTCTCAGTGGTGGCAGGTGACACAACAAGGAGCAACAGTCTCAAGTTGCAGCAAGGGAAGTTTAGGTTAGATATTAGGAATAATTTTCTCACTAGGAGGGTAGTAAAACACTAGAACAGGTTATTCAGAGAGGTGCTAGAAGCGCTATCCTTGGAGGTTTTCAAAATGCGGGTAGACAAAGCTTTGGCTGGGATGATTTATTTGGGGATAGTCCTGCCTTGAACAGAGGGTTGGACTAGATGACCTCCTGAGGTCCCTTCCATCCCTAACTTTCTATGATTCTATGATCCCAGGTATTGCCCTGCAGGGGAATTCCTAGGGCATATGCAAGTATCGGATTCCCTCCCCCCACACCCTTCCATGCTTGTAGAGGTGTGCTTTAGGAATAACCCTGATGGGGGATTCCCAGGGCACGTGTCTTCAAGTGGATGAACCTGTTTTCTTAGGATCATGTTCCTGAAGCCCTGAGAGTGGCAGCAACCTGACACTGTGGGCCAAGCACCCCAGCAACATCTGTAAGTCTCACTGAAGCAGATCAGTTGTGCTCATTAGAATTACAAGTTCTGTGTCTTAATTCAGAGGTACAGTGAATTCAGAAAATAAAAATGACACTAATGAATTAAAAATTATAAAGGGAAGAAGTAATGGAATCAAAGATGTCACATCTCTGGCTATTCAAACTACCCTATCTGAAAATGCCCAGGAACTAGACTAGGGTAGTTTTTGTTTGTTTGTTTTGTTTTGATTTTTTACAAATTTTCCTGCAGATCACAACTAATTGATGGACTTGGAGTTCAATGAGGAGGACTTTTCTCATTTGAAGGGCTTGGGGGGATGAGCTCTCAGTATTTTCAAGCCCTGATTATTCTCTCACCATCCCTGGAAAGCTAGAAAGTCCAATAATCACCATTGGTCCTCCTTATAGCTGCAGTGCAGTGATAGGGCTGTAGTCTTTTCTGTGTAAAGCTGGGAGCTTTCATTTGGTATCAACTTGTTGGAAAGAGTTATTTTCTCCATTCCTGTCAGTGCTTCTATACATGCAATTTATGTACCTAATTTTTTTTCCCCAGAAAATTCAGGTTTATTAAAGCACAAATTGCCCCTGACCGGAGTAGCCCAGTCTAGAGCTGCTTATCAGTCCCTTCTCTGACCACCTCTCCTCCCCTCCTCTCCCTACCACCACAGCAGCCAAAGGAAGCTCCAGATTCTACTGGGTACCAGCCCCAGAGTAGGCAGTGGGGCTGGTCCTGATCCCCATATGGATGGTCAGGCAGGGATGGCTCTCTTGGCTACACGGGGATCAAAAACCCATATGTCCCTAAAACCCAATCTCCATGTGGCTAGGATGCAGCAGTCCTGGTTACCAGGACATGTCTTCTGGTCATGTGGGGATCAGGACAGGTCCCAATCACCATGTGATCAGAAGACAACTGCCCCTGCAGCTGTCAAAGCTTCCCCCTGCATTGGGGCTTAGAAGGCAGCAGCAGGCCCCCTGCTGCCTGGACTGATTGAGAGAAAATTTCTCCTAGTCAGCATCTATGGGTGTGTCCACACATGGAAGCAGGTACGCTTGTAGCAGCTCAAATAGAAGCAGTGCAAATTTGAGCCAGGGCTTTTTGCTTCAGTGCATGTGACTGGACATGCACTTTGTTGTGAACCAAATTGTGCCACTTGGGGCAAAATAACCCTGCCTGGCTCCTTCCAGATCTGCAGTGAGGGGGAGCTAAAGCCTGGGGTCAGTACATGTGGGTATGTGTGTGGGTGTGTGTGAAGGGATGTGGGGGGATGCGGGTCAGTGTGTGGACAGGTGTGGGAGGATTGTGAGTGTGGGAGCTGCTTAGAAGGGGTGGGTCTCAGCCCCCCTCAGGCTTCCCTCCCGCCTCACAGCTCCCTGCTGGTCTCACAGCCCTGCTCATTCCCCTGTCCAGGAGAACAAGCAGGAGGCTAGAGACAAGCCCCTGGAGATGAGCTGGAGACTTTCCCCTGCTGTCTCCAGCCTTCTGCTCATTCTTCTGATCAGCTCCAGCCTCCTGCTCATTCCCCTGCTTGTCTCTAGCTCCTGCTTGTTTTCATGCTCATCTCCAGCCTTAGAAGGCTGGAGATGAGCAGGGGAATGAGAGGGAGTCTGGAGACAAGCCCCTTGAGAGGAGCTGGAGATGTTCCCTGCTGTCTCCAGCCTCCTGCTCATTCCCCTGATCATCTCCAGCCTTGGAGGCTGCTGCTACTGCCAGTTAGTGTGGTGTGGCTGGGAGAGTGAGTGGGGAGCTGGAGGAATGAATGGAGGGTTGGGGGTAAAGAATGGGGTGTGGGGGGAATGAACAGGGGAAGGAACTAACAGGGGCTTGGGAAATGAACGGGAAGCTGGGAGAATGAATGGGGGTGGGTGGAACAAACGGAATTTGGTGAAACAAATGGGGGGTGGGGCTGGGTCAGGCCTCCCCCATGGTTCCCTTGCCCTTTCCTCTAGCTCCCCAACCCCCTACTTAACAGTACAAAGCGGGGTCCAGGTCCCTGCAGCATGCACTGCTGCTTGCCCCGGCATACTTCAGCACCGGGGAAAGGGCCAACCACACAGTCGCTCTGGCAGACTACCAGAGTGTCTCTATGGAGGACTGAGCCTCCAGTTGTTTCAGCCCTTTTTTTCCCCCAGGAAATTGTTTGACCCCTGGATATCCAGGGGTCTAATTTTGCCCCCGACCTGCAAATTTGCAGCATGGGGAAAGTTTTTTGTTCCCACACATGCCTCTTGCAGTGTCTCCAAGGGGTTTGAGATGCTGCAATGGGCACGTGTGTGCTCTTCTGGATGCGCCCTACATGTGCATTATTGTGCAGTTGCTATTACAACATTAAGCTAATACACCCATATTTCCTGGTACTAGCAAATGGTGCATTAGCCTAATTTACTACACAGTAAGTCCCATGCACATGTAGATGATGACACTTTACTGCTCATTAGATTAGTCTAATGCACAGTAAAGGATTTTATGTAGACATGCCCTGATTAGAACACATCTGAGAGCTTCCTTCTTCAGCTTCTCTGTGTAGCCAGTTGTCTACCCATAAACCCTTCTTGAGAAATATGGATTATAGGTAAGAGTGCTTGCAAGTCCTGTGAGGGCTCCCTGGGCCCTGCTGTTTTTTGTCTAACTTGTATTCAGGCTCCTGGTCCAGCCTACGAAGGCTATTTTATGTCTCTAAAACATAGACTAGATAGGCAGTCTGTATCCAATCTTCAAGCCTGTGTGTGGCTGTTTGAACTGGAAGATGTTTTCTTAAACTCCCCAGATAACAAGGGACTGCTCTTGCAGTTCTGCTAATTTCAGAACATACACTTGGATGTAACTTAAACCAGCATTTGGCCCTATCATTATAATTCCCAGAGTGTTCACTGCAGATAGCCAGACAGAGGCAGATTTGGAAAAGTAGCTATTTATTTTAGAATAAGCAGAAAAAAATTACAAGATCCAGAAATAATCCTAATTACTAGGCTCACAGTAATACTTTCATTTGCAAGCTATAATTTATTGGAACATCTTTGCAAAAATATTTTTTTCTTTCAGGTGAGGTACTCTGAAGTTTCACAGATATCACCAGTCATTAATCATGTGTAACATCAGTGATCTGTAATAACTGTAGATACATAATAACTATTACAATTAAAATAATATGTTCTCTAGTTCATCAAAGCTGTTGTCTTTCAGGTGACACTCAAGTTAAATGTCATATCACCAGGGATCCTAGTTTTCTCTGATTTAAAAAAAAAATCTCCATTTTTAGATACAAAAAATTAACCCCAAATCCACATTTTCCCATGATTAAACCAAAATGCCATGATAGATAGATAGATAGATAGATAGATAGATAGATAGATAGATAGATAGATAGATAGATAGTGGTGTTTCATTCTAATCATAGAAAAATGTGGATTTTGGGTTAATTTTTTATATCCAAAAATGGGGATTATTTTTTTTATCAGAGAGAACTAAGATCCCTGCATATCACAAACCCTGACTCTACTGAACTTTAAGCAGGACATAGTAAGGAAGATCTTAGGGTTAAGACTACAGACTGAATGCAGAATACTTGGGTTCAGCTGTAGTTGTCACAGACTGCCTGTGTGATTCTGGAAACGACTCTTAATCTCAGTGCCTTGGTTCACCATCTGTAAAGGGGAGATAATAGTTTCTTACTTCACAGAAATATTAAGGATAAAATTATCACATTTTTTCAAGCACTCAGTTACTAAGTTGATAGAGGCCATTCAAAGTCCTCAATAGACAGATGGGACCAGTGCATTATTACTTTTTTTTTTTATTATAAACATACAGTAGAGGCAGAATTTAGTTATCTCACTTTTGCCACATTTAAACAAAATCTAAAGAAATAAAGATGTCATTAGTTGTATTGGCATAGAGTGATTATATAGGATAAGAGTAAATATATTTTGTGCTTGTACTAGATATTTATGGCTTATTTCTAAATTTCATCAATGGTCAGTCACTGACCTTAAAATAGTATGATTTATTTGTGAATGACCAACAATGAAAAAGGAAGAGAAAAAGTAACTGCTATAACACATGGATGTTATGGCTTGGAATAATGATTAGCCAGAGCAGCTTCTTCCTAATTTAAAACAGAAAAAAGTTGCGTCTAAACCCTGTGGCCAGAAGCTCTACAGCAGTGATTCTCAACTAGGATGCGGTGGGTTCCACACAATGTTAGCACTTTTAGGTGTGCAACCATGAGTTGCAAGAGACGCAGATAAATTTTAAATAGGAATCCTAATTGTAAACAATATCCTGCCCTGTTCTGGTCCTTCAAAGTTCTTTGTAACAGAAAAATTGCTCTATTATTTTTCCATTATCAAAAAATGAGTGAAAACCAAGAGCTGGCATTTTCCAGGAAGTGTCCTACATCTAAGAAGGAATGCCTTGAGCCTAAAAAGTTTGAGCCCCACTGCTGTAGAGGGTAAGGATCTCATTAGTACCATCTATTGGAAGACAGGTGAAAGAGCAGGCAGATGCTTCAGGTCTGAGCTCTTTGTCATCACTGAGCCTTGTTACATGTTGCATTTTGAGCTGCTCAGATGTTGATTGTTGTTGGTGCTAGCTCAAGTTTGGAGCAGTTACACCTTAGGGATAAAAACCTTCTCTGAATGCAACACACCTGCACAACTGTAACTGGCCACTAGAGGGCTGGCAAGCAATGGCCTGAGTAGGAGCTATAGCTATGAGTTTCCCCTACAGGGCTCTAGACAG
Organism: Alligator mississippiensis; assembly: GCF_030867095.1. Lineage (NCBI taxonomy): Eukaryota > Metazoa > Chordata > Crocodylia > Alligatoridae > Alligator > Alligator mississippiensis. The sequence goes on from NC_081824.1 coordinate 393,351,083, forward strand.
ACTTCTATCCCTGCTCTAGATGGGATTATGTGGGAGGCAGGAACATGAAACTGGGAGGTGGAGCGTTAGTAGGATGGGGATGGGTAATGACATTGGAAGTGGAAAGGAAATGGAGGTGGGGAAGGGTGGGAAAATCAAGCAAGTTGGCCACTGAAGGATAAAATAAAAAAAAAGTAAAAACAAAAAGAAGAGAATTAAAAAGAAATAAAAAGGAAATAAATTAAAGAAGATCTCATTTTTAATAAATTGGCATTTTGGACTAGGGCATGGAACCTGCTGTTTGTATGTCCTGGGGTGGCTGGGAGCTGGGAGGAGTAAGGGAAGATGCTGTGGAGGAACTACTGGCCCTGCCCTGGGAAGGAATCCCTAGCTCATGGGGATCTGATCCAGCCTCCTACCTTTTTCTCTCCCAACGCCTCCTAGACCCCTCTCCCAGACCCACTGGTGTCCTGTGACCTGGCTAGCACAGTGTTTGAACAGGGTTGCACCCCTTGGGGGTGAGAAGGTCACACTCTGGGAGGTAGGAGGGCATATTCTTGCCACAACCACCCTCTGGGCATTAGAGTTGAGGTGGTGAAAAGTTTGTCCACACAGAACAGGAGGGTCGGGGTGGGGACATTGTATCTTGGGATACTGGAGGATTTCAACTTGGGCAGCTCATCTGTGAAGAGTGCCCACACATTAATGGAACATGAGCTGGGTAACAAAAATAAGAGATAAACCTGCCCTGGAGTGGTGAAACTTCAAGCCACCTAAAGCATATTTAAAACTAGTTTCAGTTTTTGTGTGTGACAATAAGGGGTTAAGCACTCCAGAGGCCACCTAAAATTAGTGTGTAACAAAGCCCATTGACTGCTAAATAGAAGCAGTGGCCTTAGGGCCTTATTACATATTAATTTGAGGCAACTACTCCTGGAGTTCTTAAACTCTGGATTATCTACACATTAACACCTGAAAGTAGTTTTGAGCACACTTTAAGTGGCTTAAAGTTATGCCACTCTAGGGCAGGTTTATCTCTGATAACACAGTAGATATTTAGGAAAAGGTGGCTAGAGGGTAGGTGACAAGTCTGTATGCATGTATGGTGTCTGTATGAATATATGTACACACGCATGTACATATATACATATATATATATATTTATATCTGTTTGTTGGGGGATTGAGTGTAGAACAGTGAAAGTCCACACATGCTCCATATGACTAGAGGTGAGAAGTTTCTAAAGTGTTGAAATCTCAGCCTTGATGAAGTCAGGACCTACTTCTAAGGTCTGGGCATACGCGGTGTATAATAGTAATGCAGCTGTTTATCAATGTTGATATGTTAATTAATAAAGCAGTTATGATAATACCGCTTGTACTGAGTTGAAATAGTTTGAATTGATTGGTCCTTTTTAGTACAGCCCAGGTTTGAATTTGACTGGGTATTGTGAAAAGGGCGATGATTGGACCCCATTGGGTGAGTGACAGGTGGTGTGATTAGAAGGCTCTAAATCCTGTCTGGAGCAGCCAGTAGGGGCTCAGGCTTGGCCTCGCTCTCACTCTGGCTGGACGGTTCTGACTCTGGGCTCTAAGGGTGTGGGAGTTTGTTGAATGCAGGTTCCTTACTGTGACCTGGTCATTGGGAAGTTACAGTTGGGTAAAGTATCACCCTTTCCCTGTTTGAGGTGCTGAGTACCTAAGCAGAGAAAAGCTAGAAATAGTCAGGGGCCATCAGAGGGTTTCTCCTGCTGACTAGGCCCAGGGTATTCTTGCTTCCATCTGTGGTTTCTGGGTTGTCTGTGAAGTTGCATAGTAGGTAACTGTAATAACCAAAGCACATTGTAACGTGTAGTTGATTGGTTGTGTGAGCAGCAACATTGGGTTTGGGATGTGCATCAGTTTATTGTCCCGTCAGGTATATTTTATTGTGTTGTGGCTTGGGTGTTACGGGAATATTGTATCGAGTAGTTGTTGCATGGGTTTTGTTGTGTAATACAGTTTATATTGCTCAACCTACCTTTGTTTGTAATGTGTAGCTACTCTTCCTAATTATGAGTGGGGTCGGGAAGTAGATCAATGCTCAGGGAAATTAACTTACTTTAAGCCCCGAACCTGACTACCTGTAGGTCATAGAAGAGTAATGACTCTCTGGACTAATTAGTTACTTGGCATCCCCCTCCAGGCAGTTCTTCAGGGGACTGAGTTGATGCTGTGTTTCATATGTAGTTTTAGTGGGGAAGTATTTCCTTCTCTGGGTATTTAATTTTTCCTGTTTTTAGATGCCGAGTCAAGCTGGCAGGGTTTATTAATTTCAAGAAGCATCCTTTTAACGTGTGAACCAATCAAAATCACAGATTCACAGAAGTTTAGGGCTGGAAGAGACCTTGTGAGATCCTGGTTTTCTCCTGTGGTGCTTTGGTGAATAGTTGTTCACCTAGCCCCTGATGCTCACCCCGATATGTTTGTAAGCTGCCACCAAATCCCCCAAAGTCTTCTCTTTTCTAGGCTGAAAAGTTCCATATCTGTCAGCCTTTCCTCATATAGCTTGCTCTTCAGGCCTTTAATTATGTGAGTGGCTCTTCTCTGGACTCTCTCAAGCATCTCTACATCCTTCTTGAAGTGTGGCATCCACAACTGGCTGCAGTAGTCCAGTTGCAGCCTCACCAAAGCCAAGTAGAGCTTGATTATACATGTGCCATGGAAGATGCATGAGTGATGGTTATGATAAGAAGTTTGTCTGATCTAGTAAAACACTGTAGTTCTACTCTCGAAGGAAGCCAGGTATAGCACTAAAAGAATTTAATTAGATCTGCGAAGATGAAAGTTCAAAATGAAGGGTTTGGGAAATTAAGGATATTTAAAATTCAACAAATAAGGCCCTTTTTTTGTCCTCACTTGTCTAAAGATGGTAATAACAATGTTTGTTGGCTATTATTCCATTGTTCAATTATATTATTTATTATACTGAAACTATTTTAATTGAGTGTATTTGATTCTAACTGTAAAGAGGCAGTCTTGACTATTCAGAATTTTCAGTTTAAGCTGTGGAATTGGGCATTTGTGTCACATGGGATAGGGTTTTTTTTTAGTGAAGTGATTTACTTTATGACCACTTACTTGCTGTTTATTTTCTTTTTCTTCTTGGAAAGTTGGGGGAAATGTTATAATTAAAAAGCTATTTTGCAATTAAAGAATAGTAGGATGACTAAAATATTTCTGTTTTTTTTCTAAATGCCATCATTTCTATGGACTTACTGAAGACCTGCTATTCTCATGCTCCCTTATAATGATACCATGTCGAACTTTTCTTTCTGGTAACACGAGCAACCTGAGTGGGCCAGATGTATAAAATAGGTGACAGATGTTGCATCTCTGCTACTGCTTCCCAATTATCCTCTCATGTGAATTTCGTGCATTTCACAGCATCTGCCCTATAGATTTAGTTGCTTTTTTTTGTTTTACTAAAGCTGCCAATAACTTCATATTCTACAACCTTGGCAGAAAACTGTTTTTCTATGTTGTTGCATAAATAGCAAGACTCAGCTGTTTTACTTTTTGTTTTGCTTCATTTCTTTAACCACAAGATGCTTCAACGGTGTTATTGTCCTTGACAGTGGGTTCAAATACTCTCTTACTGTATATTAAACCATTTACAATGGGGTAAAATAGTTCCATTGCTCACAGTAACTCTGCAGTAAGGATGAAACTAGTTATGTACTTAACTCATTAAGGCATTGGAAGGAACGAGTTGACAAGGAATGTGGACTGGAATATGCCTTTGCAACTTCACAGATGGTACAAAATCTAGGGTGACATTCTATGGAGTCTGGGTTGTCCTTCATTCTGGGAGCATGTTTTACAGAAAAATCCTGCTATTATTGGCTCACTGCCAGTGCTTGCGCCATTTCTCCAGCTCTTCATACTATTGGAGTTAGTATTAAAGCTTAGCAGTTGTTGCCAGGGCTTCTAAGCAGCCACAAAGATTTGCTATTCAAGAATGTATTATATTTTTGATGAGAGAGAAAGATGATGAAACATATATTGATAGTCCTTTGTATTTATACTATAATTCGTAATTTTTAAACTATGTTTAAAAATGCTACAAAAATTAGGAAATGTCAGATTTACTCTTATGTATGAATCCTTGGTTCTATCCTTTTAAAAAGTTTATCACATGCACTGAATAAAATAGAGATCTTGTTTAAAAAATAATAATGGATGACAATAAAAAAGTTCATGAAATTAACGAATTGATGCATATGCTGAAAGAAGCTAAATCAGGGGTGCACAGGCACCCTTAATTTCTGACAATTCCTAATTTTTGAGTGCTTGATTGTGCCAAAATTCTTTTTTAATGATGATAATAAATAGTAAAAACAATCATAATGATACCATAATCTGTCAAATGGTACATATATTTTGTTCCTTTTATTGAACTTTCTGCCTTTTTTTCAAAGAACAAAAGATAAAAGGTTGTAAGTCTATAAGATTTTATTTTTAAAATGTATTTTCAGTAGGTATTACAGCCAGAAGCTGTAGCATTGCTGACACTTTTTACTACAGAACTAATATATAAACCAGGAGAAGAGGAAAATAGTTATCCAGTGGTCTAGGTCCAGAAAGTAGTATACTTGGTCCATTTGCTAAGCCAATGGTTAGGTGTGTGGTGGAGGACAAGAGAATGAAACCTAGAAAGAAACTTCCTGTGTTCATCTTGGCTGCTACCATTGCTCCCTTTGGTCTCAGTCATTCCCTGTGAAGTATGTTTCACTATTGTTTTCACAGCAGCGTTGGCCTGACTCAAATGTTCATATTCACTTATTATTTAGGTACATTGCCAACACTATCAAGGCACTGAAGAATCAGAAGGGATGGGCAAACATTTTTTAAGAGCTTATACCTCAACCAAAACTAAATGGAATTATGAGACAAGCAAAGATTGTATATTTTTAGTTTCAGAAGTCTGAATTAAAAAAGTCTGTTCACACAATGGCTTCTCAAAAATATTTTTTCAATGGAAAGTAAAAAGTAGAGCAATCATAATCAGTACCCCATGTAAAATACTCTCTTTAATGGAAATGTTGGATAGCAAAAGTCAAAGCTATAAAATATATGTGCCATAGAATGTATAGAATACACTCTCCAGAACTCAAAAAACAAATGTATTCCCTTCCCTTTTCTAGAGTGTTTTATCCAGTAACTGCTCTGGTATTTGGTATATTCAGCAGAGTTGGTCATGTGATTATTTATTATAAGAAATAATTTGTCCTGCAACTGTCCCTAGATTGAAAATGTCAGAATTATTTCCTGCTAGAAGTTGTGGTGCAACTTGCCAATGGATTCTGCTACAGTGGTTGGCTGTCCTTCAGCTTTAATTCAGTCTGGGATGACATGTATACAAGCTCAGGAATTCAAACTGTCTTGTAAATTCCAAATGGGATGCTATATTTCCTGAGCTATTGAGTGTTACTTGTCCATCTCTGACAATGTTCACCCCACTGATTTGGTTTGTTGCCTATAATTATATTTATAAATCCTTGTTATAGGGAGTGCATAGAAAAGCTGTTACATCAAGACCTCCAGTTCTATTTCTCCTTTCATCAGGAAACTTCTAGGACCCAATTCTTACAATAGCCCACTATAACAGCAATATTTCAGCATTGACTGCAAAAGATTGCTCCTGAATTTGATCATTGGAATTTGGAGTTGGATGGAAACCATTAAAGTGATATGATCTGATGTTAAGTATGTTCTCCTTAATGCAACTTTTTATTGTAGATGCTTAGATTTGGGGTTTTTTTCTTTTGCTCAAAAAGAAAAAGACTGTGCCAGCCATAACAAATGAGATTGTTCTCTAGAAAGGTGAAATACCTAGTGTGTTTAACATATGGCAATATCGAATCTTAAACATTTAGAAGTGTTTTTTATTGATGGCTTCAGAAGTAAATTGTGCTTTCTTAAGTAAAACAGCAGGTTGCTGATACAAAAATAACAGTAGAGAAAATATGTTATGACTAAAAAAATGGAACATGTTCACCACTCATCCCTGCCTGCTCCTTTCCTCCTTCTGTGATTTAAAGATTCAACTTTCAGTGAGATGCCAATGAGTAAGTGGTTTCTCACAAATTTATTCTAGAGTCACATTTATTTGCTTCAAGTGAACTGGACTTAGAATCACAATTATTCTGTCACAACTAATTGGTTGATAAAAAATAATTGACAGTTTCTTTAAAACAAAATCAATCAGCTCAGTTCCATTCTGCTCAACAAAGCAGTTTCAAACTAGTCATCTTAAAAGAAATCTTGGTAAAAAGAACTCTGTCCATTTATAACACCCATCTTCAGCCTCAGGTAAAAATGTTACTTCAGTATGTGTCTTGTTGCAAAGTTACCCTTAGAGAAATGGGAGCTATTGTGAATTCAGTAACAAAGTGACTGAGGTTACAGATACAAATATTCTCACATGGTTATAATTTATTGCCTATCAGATACTATAACCTACTTTGGAAGAAGTTTTGGAAGGGCAATCAATTATGAAAGACACCATCTGACTCTTTGCATACTAAATGCAAAATGTGGCCAAAATCCTATTACAGGACCTGAAGTCATTTCTGGTTTTAGAGACCACAAGTTTTCGGGGACTATGGACAGTTCTGCAGTACTGCAGAAACACTGGAAACTGCTTTAAGCATTCTGTTCAAATGAAGGAGTTTCAAGAGTGTAATTTACTGTTGAAGTAGAATATCTCATTTGTTTTACATTGGGGGAAAATAGTATACTTCAAAGAGCAGATCTAAGTTATATATATTATAGGTATTCTGTGAAACAAGTTAGTGCCAATGAAGTCAATAGATGATAACCCTTGCTATTGTGACACAGGTATTAAACTTTTGGATTTAAATGTGATGCATATCAGAAGAGCAACAATATTCATTTTAGAATTACTAAGCATCCCGTGTGTATTTCATTACATATCTCCCTGAGCATATCACTGTTGGACGCACCAAATATATATCTAGAAGAAGGATACCCCGCCTCCTCTTCTATTCAATTGGATACTTAAAGGCAGAGATATGGATCCTCTTCATTAATTTGATATGCTGTGTTGTTACTATCTGAAGACAGGCCTTGCAGGGGAAACCTTATTATATGTGCAGGGGTTTGTTAGGCCTCTATAGCCTGCTAGCTATCTGTAGATCAGGGGTGGTCAACCTGTGGCTCCGGAGCCACATGTGGCTCTTCAGAAGTTAATATGTGTCTCATTAAATCTTTGCCCAAGCACACGAACATAACGTAACAGCTATGGAAGCTGATCACTGTGTGCTTGGGCAAAGATTCAAGGAGATGCATATTAACTTCTGAAGAGCTGCATGTGGCTCTGGAGCTGCAGATTGGTCACCGCTGCTGTAGATGATTCGAGGACACCCTAAGGTTAATTCTCTCTGGATACTAGCCTACAGCCTGGCCCCATCCAGAGAAGCCAGATATCAACGAATACTCCATACAAGGTTAAGATTAACACGTGTGTATATTATAAAGTCAGTGTTACAGCAGAACAATAACAAATCCACACTATGACAACAACAAACCAATCAGTAAAACATTATTCACAATATTTACAAAAAGAAATCAATACCAGGCTGTCACCATTAGATGGAAAACTAGAGCACCCTAGGGCCTGGTGAGCAGGAGAGCCTGTCACAGCCTCTGACATGCTGAGGATTTCTGGCAGTTCCCTCACTCTCAGTGGGTACTATGCACCTCAGAAGAGGGAAGGGTGATACTTGCCTCATCCTCATCAGTAGGGTAATGTAAGTCTACAGGTAGGTCCCCAAGTGACGTGTATAACGGTTGCTTCCCACACACTACACTCAATACTCTCAACTACCACAGTCCTCAGTCTCTCACACGGCAAGCATCCAACCCTCAATCAATCCCTCTATCAAACGTCAATCATAACTCAATTACACATCCGCAAGTCACCTGAACATGTTGCACACACGTCAAATGATTCCAGTCATGCTCCCAGTCATGCACGCTCGAACTCCGAGGTGGTGACTCATACTGGTTTTTATAGCGGCTACCTATCACACCACCTATCAATCATATCATAGTCCAATCATTGCTTGCATCCCTCAATCAATCAATGTCAATCAATAGTACCTGAAGCATGGACCACTCACATCTATCAGTACCACACAACTCATTAACATAATAGTCCCACTCTTTGGTTACATAACTACCTCTGCACTGCGCGTGCTTCAATCTCAAAAGTAGGTCATAGCATCATCAAGTTCAGAAGTTTAGATGTTCCAGAGGCTTCCAACCTCTAACCAACCTACACATGTGTGATCAGTCCAGGACTCATACTGTTTACACATCCACTGTCAGGAAATGGAGTTTGAAGGCTGAGCTCCTATAACAGAAGAGTCCTAGTAGAGCTCAGCAAGCCTGATCAGTGCCATATAGAAGTAACTAAACCACATCTTATTTAAGCCTTTGGGCTATGGACAGAAATTCATATAAATTGGTATAAGTGATTGGAAACCAGTACAAATCTGTAGCACAATAGAAGTTCAGTGCACATAAACCATTTTCAAAATGGCCAAAATCAGTTTAAAATAAACCTGGATGGTTGTAGTAACAGATTTAACTGATTAAGGTTAAATTGTTTTATTGAACTTCTGTCCCACATCCCCTCCAGATTCAAGTTAACTCAGAGTCTCCGAGCATCCCGGGATGCTTTTCATCTCCCCCAGAAACTCCCTCCCTCACAGGGTGGGCAGGCTAACATTGGCCCAAGCTGTCTGCACCAGCTGAGCTGGAAAGCATGCTCTAGTACCCCCTGGCTTCTAGCCTGGGCCACTGCAGGCATGTAGTTGCATTTGTGGAATCAAAAGTGAATGTCTGTTCACTTGCTTATCAGCTCAATACACATAGTTTAGACTAACTTGTGAAGATTGAATCAATTCAGCCTCAGGCTTGTTGACTGTCTGTACTTAGCCTTGAAGATTAACTTGGAACTGATGCCATTTGATTTAGTGCAATAAGTTAATGCTGCAGTTAATTTAGTGAAGATCTCTGATGGAAACCCAGAATAGGAAGTATTACATATAAGTAATGAAACTGCTCTTAAGAATATGCCATTGTATTTTTAGATTCCCTTAGTCCAATACACTGTCTGCTTCACTTCCCAGGAGTGATTTGGACCTAGAAGACTACCCCTAGAGCTTTTTGTGGAAAAGCAAAATTTTGTGTAAAGCTTACTTCTTTTTTTTCTTTTTTTGGTCAGAAATTTTCCTGGAAATTTTTTAGATCAAATCTGGCAGACCCTTCCTGACTGATTAAATCTGTCATACTAATGCAGAACATGAAGTTTAGAATTGGTGGGAAACAAGATCTTCTGTAACTAATGAAGAGAGGCTGAGAGTTATAAAAATTAACTAGCACACATTCCCTGTGGTCTCATTACAGCTAACAACATCTATTTTACCATGAGTCTTGTGGTATTATGTGCCCCATGAGTTAAGGTCTCTCCCATGAGAGAAAAGGAAATTTAAGACTTCAGGAATGCACAGATTCCTGCTTTCATTAAATTCTTACAGCTAGTGTGTGTGTGTGGAGAGAGGTTCTTTTCATTGCCTTTTACAGCACAAAGTTGACTGTCAGTAATAAAGCCACCTGAACCATTCAATGAGACTAATAAAATGGATTACATAGTTTGAATCAGATGCATGATGAAGAGTGTGTTATGTAGCCTTTTACAATTAAAAGTTAAATTGTTTAGTTTTTTGGGTCATCAGTTTCGATGAGGGAATGTTCTGAGATCTGCCACTAAATTATATGCTTTGGAAGTGTGTTGTATGAGCTTCTACAGTTTAAAATATGTTTGTACCCTGAAATATGATTTCTTTAAAAACAATATAAGGTTCCATATTTATTTTCCATCCACAATTTTCTTAAGCAGAATTACTCACTTGAAAAAAAAAAGTTCTTTTTCAACTGCCAGTAACTGTCCTGAAAAATTAGCTTCTGCTCCAAAAAATGTTCATCTTTTGTTACTTATATCTTCATTATATGTGCTTTTTACAGTGAATTGTCCCAGCAATTAAAAGGCTAGATAAATTCTCTGGTATGACTGGTGTACTATTTTGCTATTAACTGGAGAACCTAGTTTAGAGTTCTATTGCTGTAACTTGTTTAATTCTGTAGTTACATCTGTGCAATCAGTTCAATTTTGATTTTTTGCAAAGGATTGCATGAGCTGGATTCTTACAATGAACTTTGGAAGGAGTGAATGCTCTGAAGAGTGGTCGTTGTTTGATTGCTTATTCTCTGAAAACTCTCTTCTCTGTTTAGGAAATATTTTGTTAAGTTATAAAATTGGTAGTGTTGTGCCTCTTCAATATCCAGTAGTATCAAAGATTCTGCAGTTAGAATTTAATGTATCTTCAATTTTGTTATTAATACAAATATCTGAATAGCTTTCAGGTGACTCTTTTCAGCTATGTTGGCTTCCTAGGATAAGCAGTCACAGGGGGGAAAAAAGTCCTTTTCAATCAAATAAACAGACATAGTAACACATATGTTGGCTTCAAGGAGAAGAAACAGCAGAAACTTGCAAATTTTTAGAAAAAAAATATGCAACCTTAATGTGCAGGGTACTTGGCTTTTTAAACAAAGCTGCTGGGTGCAGGTGAGCAAGGTGGCGACAAATGAACTAAGAACATTTTTTCCCTGCTACTGTGAAAAAAAATTGTGATACAGCAGGAAATTTAATCTGTCAAGGGAAAACAAGAAGGAGAAATGAATATAGTTAACCCATTTGATTCAAGACCAAATGGTTAATAGGACTTTGGCTCAGATGGTGGAATGTTGGTGGAAAGGGTAATTGCGGCCAGCATCTGAAAGCTCAGCATGTCACAGAAGGGAATCAGCAGAGCAGCAGATGTGTGCTAGGTGAGGGCTGGCAGGGTATGCAGTACTCAAGAACTAATCAGGCTGGCTGAGTGAGAGGGGACCAGGACTTTGGGAAGTTGGCTAGAAGTCAAAAGATGGCTAATTAGGTTACGTTAAAACCAGATAGGCAATTACATCTATATGGGCACTATCTGATTTTTGTATTGCTGCCTGAATTTCAGGAACAATATACACATTAAATTAATAAAACTACAGAATTCTCAGACAGACATTGGGAAATCTCTACCTCTCCTCCCTTAAGGGGATAGAGGGGTTGAGATTTTATATCAATGAAAATAGGTATCATGTAGGTTTATGCACGTATGTATGTATGTACAAATATATCATAGGTATCTGATAAAATACTTTTAGTTAATAGATTTATTGGTTTTAGGAGTTTTTTCTGGGGAGGTCATTTTTAGGTATATCATTTTTGTTATAGTAGAAAAGTTTTTTGGAACAGGAAATGTCACAGATGCGGGCCTGGTACAGCATCTCCACATTTTGCTTCTAATTGTACATCTCCTGAGTGTTGTACATCTTTCTGAGGTCTCTTGCCATTACTTATCCTATTTTGTAATTCCATGATTCTTTTCCTCTTAAACTAGGCCTACATGTTTCTATTATTATTATCAGGGTGGCCTAAGTCCTAGGGCACCTGCCTGAGCTTCCTTCTGGAAACCTGTGACCAGTGACATTGACCAGCAATCCTAAAAGAAAGTGTTGTCTTTAGCAACTGGAATAAAACATTGGAGAAAAATATATATATATATTTAGTCTCACCCAATCACTCACTTCTCTACAGACTAAGATAAATAGGTGTTCCTCTAACACTTTCAGGAAAAAAAAAACCTGAACTAATTTATTCTTAAGGAAAGTAAAGTTTCTGCTATGACCCACAGTGGTCTGAGTTGGCAGCATGACTCTCCTTCTCATCTTTACACCTACATCTTATGGGTATATCTTTACTAAGCAGAAGAAAGGCTCTGTAGTTATGGTCAGAATCCAGTATCACATTGCTGAACAGCTTTCTTTTTTTCATGCATCAGCATAAATCTTTCAGGTCCATCAGCCTGGAACAGGTCAGCTGGATTATCTAATCCCCTTGCTATACTACTATTGGAATAGTTTAGTCTTAATGACTGGTGATCATGAGAGCTGGCCTTAAAGCTGTGCATGCTTCATGAAAAAGGATGCTGAAAATATATATGAGTCAATTCCCCTTATTCTTCCTTATTAGTCCAAAATTCTGATTTAGAAATCAAAAACATAAATAATATTTTGAAATATCAAAATAAGAAAATAATTCAGAGATATTTATTAGGGCTGTGCAAAGCTTCAGTCGCTGATACGATTCAGCAGAGAATCCAAATTGAATCAGGAGACCCTTGAATCTCTCCAGATTAAATCAAAACCCTCAGAAAGGTTCAGAACTGGAACCCTCAGACATAGAAACAGCTTTAAATGTGGGTGGATGGATCATCCCACAGGAGTGCTGCGGGGTGTTTCTCAGCACACTTGGCAGCAGACCCAGAAGTGCCTAGAGGAACAAAACAAAGGGTTTAGAGATAAATATATATTCTTAAACAAAAGTGGGACTTGATTGAAGATTTGGACCAAGAACTTTCAATTAGCATCAGAAACTGACTAAAACTAGTGGCAGAATATAGATATAAGCTCAATGTGTTGCCAGTGGTCTAAAATATAGAAAAGTCAGTGCTCGCATTGTATACCAGGTAGATAATTACAGTAATCCTGCCCAAATGTGACACATGTATGCTCAGTGTGTCCAGGCTCTTGTCCTGGAGACAGACCCAATTTTTCTTTTCAAACCAAAAATGAAGAAAGGAAATTTTATAGGATTCTTCTGCTCCCTATTCAAGGAAATTTAATTAACAAAATCCTTGTTTTGCTGACAGCACCTTCATTGCAGGCTATTCACTTTAAATAGATGTGTTGGACAACATTTTCCATTGTTCTGCAAAGTATTTTCCTTTTCCAAGAAGTATCACTTGTGTTTCACTTGAGTCTAACAACATTTTATCAAAGACATGATCTTCTGCAGGAATGCTGGCATCCTTGTAATGGCAGTTGTTGCATAAGTAGTGAAATGAAAGATACCATTTTATGAATGGAAGGGACATTCTAATGAAGGAAACAGGAATGTCTGCAGGATGGTAGACATGACTAATGAAAAAGAAAATTAGGGAGCTCAAAAAAAGTTTGGGAAAATATTTTCCATTTTGTTGGGTTTTTCAGTTTTCTGCCATACAAAGGTATTTCTTGTTAAAGTATTAACACTTCGTTTTTCAAAGATGATGCACATAATTACATGTTTTTGTGTGCTGCTAAATAAGAAAAATGGGTTTTACTTTTCACAATTTGTATTGCAATAGAAAAATAGCTATGCAAGACCACGTACCTATTATGCTGATCTATCTAAGTACAGCCAAGTACAGTAACGTCTTCTGCTTTGCATTTGTTTCTGTGTATTTTTATCAGTCAGTATGTTTTTTGTTATCTTTCTATGGGGTGGGGGGAGAATGGGCAGAAATAAGATCACCCTGGCTCTCCCAGCACCACTTAATGTACATGTCATGCTTGACTAATATAGTCTCTTTTTATGACCAGGTTACAAAATGCCTGGACGCAGGAGTAGGGGTTGACATCGTTTACTTAGACTTCAGGAAGGCCTTCGATACGGTATCCCACCCCGTACTGGTGAACAAGTTAAGAGGCTGTGACTTGGATGACTACACAGTCCGGTGGGTGGCAAATTGGCTGGAGGGTCGCACCCAGAGAGTCGCAGTGGATGGGTCGGTATCGACCTGGAAGGGTGTGGGCAGTGGAGTCCCACAGGGCTCGGTCCTAGGACCGATACTCTTCAATGTCTTCATCAGCGACTTGGACGAGGGAGTGAAGTGTACTCTGTCCAAGTTTGCGGATGACACAAAACTGTGGGGAGAAGTGGACACGCTGGAGGGCAGGGAACAACTACAAGCAGACCTGGACAGGTTGGACATATGGGCGGAAAACAACAGAATGCAATTCAACAAGGAGAAATTCAAAGTGCTGCACCTAGGGAGGAAAAATGTCCAGCATACCTACTGCCTAGGAAATGACCTGCTTGCTGGCACAGAAGCGGAAAGGGATCTTGGAGTCCTAGTGGACTCCAAGATGAGCATGAGTCGTCAGTGTGAAGAAGCCATCAGAAAAGCTAATGGCACTTTATCGTGCATCAGCAGATACATGACGAACAGATCCAAGGAGGTGATACTTCCCCTCTATCGGGTGCTGGTCAGACCACAGCTGGAATACTGCATTCAATTTTGGGTGCCGCACTTCAAGAGGGATGTGGATAACCTGGAGAGGGTCCAGAGAAGGGCCACTGATATGGTTAAGGGCTTGCAGGCCAAGCCCTATGAGGAGCGACTAGGGCACCTGGACCTCTTCAGCCTCTGCAAGAGAAGGTTGAGAGGTGACCTTGTGGCTACCTATAAGTTCATCACAGGGGCACAGAAGGGAATTGGTGAGGTTTTATTCACCAAGGCGCCCCTGGGGGTTACAAGAAATAATGGCCACAAGCTAGCAGAGAGCAGGTTTAGACTGGACATTAGGAAGAACTTCTTCACAGTTAGAGTAGCCAAGGTCTGGAATGGGCTCCCAAGGGAGGTGGTGCTCTCCCCTACCCTGGGGGTCTTCAAGAGGAGGTTAGATAGGCATCTAGCTGGGGTCATCTAATCCCAGCACTCTTTCCTGCCTATGCAGGGGGTCGGACTTGATGATCTATTGAGGTCCCTTCTGACCCTAGCATCTATGAATCTATAAATCTAAGGCTGATCCAAGTACAATATGAATATGGAGAAAATGTAAAATATTAAATTTTAAATTCAATTAATGGTATGGAAGTGAAAACTAATTTAAATTTATTTTTTCACTTCTTTAGTGTATCTGGGGTGAAATATTAATAGAAATTATGAGTTATATAGATTTATTTGATTAGGACTACACTTTGAGACGACCCAAACTAAGCTGTTTTTTCATTGAAGCCCCTGTTGTTTGAACTGTTTCTGCATCTGCTAGTACAAATAATGACTGATGTCTTAGGGCCCCTCTAGACATGCAGGTACAGACACTATACAATCTGATACCTGATCTACACAGCCATGCTTCCTGTTATGCCACATGTGCATAGCAGGAAGTATGATTATAGGATCACAAATTAGATCCCATTGCAACTTACTACCAGTTCAGGGGGAGCCTGGGATGAGTCCAGGCTCCCCTTGCACAGGAAATTAAGAACTCTTATGAGTGAGAGGTCCCTTAGCTGACAGGACTCCAGCAGCAGGGGTGTACCAGGTGTCCCTGCAGTTGGGAAACTACAGCTGATATGATCTCCCAGTTGTAGAGGCACTCTATGCTCCCTCTCACAGCTGGGAGGCCACAGCTGATGTGATCTTTGAGCTGTAGGGGTGCTCCATATATCCCTATGGCTTGGTGCCCACACCCCTACATAAGCCTTCCCAGCTTGGAGCTTCAATCAGCTGTCAGGGCTGCCAGCCACAGGAGCTGGTGGCCACACATTCAATTAATAGCATAGTAGGAAGCAGCTACAGAGTTATTGTGCACATATTATGGGCTAACTTTGTAGTTTATGCCTCTTTTTATCATGCTATTAAATGATTGAAAGTATGGTCTGGTGATCACTTAAGATGCAATTAACTTGTTAACCATCAGGGATCCTGGTTTTCTCTGATTAAAAAAATATCCCCAATTTTCAGTTTAAAAAAAGGAACCCAAAATCCACATTTTTCCATGATTAAAATGAAACACCACTATTATATTAGTGGTGTTTCATTTTAATCATGGAAAAATGTGGACTTTGGGTTACTGATTTAAAGCTGAAAGTTGGCGATTTTTTTATCAGAGAAAACCGGGATCCTTGTCAATAATGCTTTAAGTGTAATGTGTAGATGAGGTCTTATTGACTCAAATCCCATATTGGAATCTTATAGTCTTCACATCAGAGGAACTTGGAATGGTGGACTCCAATGCGTGATTTGAGTCTATAGTTGAAAAATCAGTCTGACAGATGTAACAGGATACTTTCATATCTATCTAGTGTGCGGTAGATGCATATGTATGTATACACACATTTGGACATGTGATTAAAAAATATCAATAATTAACATTAAGAAACTAAAAACTAAAAAAAAGAGTGAAGTAGTACTAAGCTTTTAAAAAAAAACAAACCAACTTCAGCACTCTTTGATAGATGGTTTAAACATGGTTTCTTTTTACAATATGAGTTTTTATTTTGTAATAAAAACATTATATTGCATACACAGTTTGCAGGCACTAAGTTATATATCTTTATAGAGTTTTGACTTGGCTTGATTTCTAAGAATTGTTGAAGTTAAATGTGAAGAAATCAGTTATAATTATTCATTATAAGTGTAAACATTCTATTTAGTAAAGTTAAATTAGTTTAAATGTGAGTGAGCCCTATTTCAGTCAGAACAAATTCTAAATCAAATTATTTTTAAACAGGCTTAAAAAAGAAAAAGCTCTAGTCTGATGCATTTAACCAGTCCTATTCTTAGAGACATTGAATTAACTTGCTTTAGATATTGTTGGGCATGTCTACATAGATGTTTAGTTAGCTGACTAATTAGCTCCACAGTACACACCTTGGTGTCTACATGTACAGGGCAATTAGGCTGGAGTAAACCAATTAAGTCCACAACAGGATAGTTTTTTTTTTACTTTCCGGCAGCTCGTGTGTAGATGCTGACATGGCTGGCTGGAACATGAGGGTGCCTCTGTGTGGGGACTGCCTGCCAGCTAGCTCGGCACTGGAACTCCCTCATGCCCTAGCCAGCCCCTCTGCAGCATGATGAGGCAGTGGGGGAGCAGCTCTGGGGTTGCAGGATGACCGCTGGGGCCCCCTACCAGCTGGGGCTGCTCCAACCCAATTCAATGTGTTGCAGTCCTGGGTGCACATTCAAACAGTGCACACAGGAGCAATAATTGCACATATAGATGTGCCCACTAGGAGTTAAACCTAAGCAACTAGTAGATGTGACTTCCTGAGAAGGCATTTTGGGGGCTTCAGATAAAAGTCTTTGGAGAAAGATCATTTTACTTTAAATGATTATGCATGGCCTGTTTATCACTGGATGAGTCTACACATGCATATTAATGTGAACCAATAAACTCCAGAGTTTATTAATGTGAAGCTTATTGCTCTGGAGTTCATTGTTCCAGGCATGCCATTTGCACACGCACATGGGACTGCAATATATTGAGGCAGGTTACAGCAGCCCCAGATGGCAGGGGCCTGGGGGGTCAGCCTGCCAGCCTGGAGCTGCTCCCCCTGGTTAAACATGCAGTGGAGGGGCTGGCAGGGGCACAAGGTGCTGTGGAGACAGCCCCTGGCAGACAGCCCTTACCTTGAAGCACCCTTGTACCCCAGCCAGCCAGGGCACTGTCTACTACAGGTGTGCTACCGTGGAATAAATTAGTTTACTCCAGCCTTGTAGGGGTGCACGTGTAGATGCAAAGTGTCTACTGCACAGCTAATTAGTCTACTGTGCAGGGGAGGCATCCCCTGCATGAGTCCTGAGACCTAAATACTAACATCCTTGGCTGTCCCACCATGAAGCACTCCACAATGTGCGCACATAGCTGTCACTGGGCCCTGGGTCCTGGAGAACCCCACACTCAGGCACAATCCCACAGAGCCTGATGCTGGCTGGATACCTAGCCTGGGAACCCCATGTCCACATGCTTGGGCACAGCCCCATAGGACACATCCACATAAGTGTGGATGTTCATTTAACTGGGGACAAGAAGCAGTGGCATACTTTGTGTTGCTACTTGCCCCAGGGAATGCTTGTGCCACATGCCCTCTGGCACATGGGAGGTTACCCTGGGTGAGATAGTGGAAGCTGGGGCCAGCTGGGGTCCTGAAGGCCTCCTGGGGCTGCTGCAGTGGTTATCCTGATGCTCAGATCCTGGACAGCATCTGCAGCATGGCTCCAGGTGGCCAAGCTCCGGGTTTCGGTAGCGCGCACTGTGCCCGCATGCACTGCTTCTCCCCCTTTTTTTTGCATGTTTTTTTTTTTTACTCTGGGCTTTCCTAAATGTGTGGTATGTGGTACTGCAGATGTCACATACCACATGGCCATGCTCCTCTGGACATGGCCAAAGAGCCCAACCCTGGCCACACACCCAGCCAGGGAACCTTATGCCCCTGTGCTTGGGCACAGCCCCACATAGCCTGACCCTGGTTTTTGCACATCACATCTTGGTGGCCAGAGATACCTTGCCACCTAAACCATAGGATGGACCTCCCCTCCCCCCACAAAGCAGAATCCAGTGTGAGCAGCTTGTCTCTAGTGTATTGGGATGGCAGGGGACAATACATAAGGACAAGCCTGCAAAGAGGCAACCCGGTGATGTCTTCAGTTCAGCCACTGCTCATTGATAACCAGGTCATGGGCAACCAGGGTGCTTCAAGGATTTTTTGGCCCACAGCTACAAGGTCCTGGGAGAGGTGTGTGAGGGTGTAGAGAGACAGGGTGTGGGAGGTGTGCTTGCTCATGCCTGGTAGTCAATCAGTGGTGGCCCAAGTACCCAGTTGTACTTGGCAGTCTCCAAGCTGGGAGACATACAGGTATGCCCCCAACCTGCTCTTCTCCGCCCGTGCAGGCAGCCTGCATGTCTACCCCTGTCTCCCCATGATAAAGGATGAACATGTGTTTTGTTTACTACCAATCTAACCTAGACCACTTACAGAAACCCGCATAGGTTAGATCAATTCCTCCTTGGGCTTTTTGAATGTCTGAACCTGGCCTTTAAGCACGACATGCCCAACAAGCAAGAGACAAGCAATAAGGACATATGGATTTAGATGAATCCTCTCTGTTTTTAATATGTGCAAAGAGTAGGGCAGGGCAAGTTGTTAGACGGAGCTAGGCATTGTAAATGCTAAACATTCTCAGTAGTTGATTTTTAACCTGAATAGAAAGTTTCCATTAAGGACAATTGTTCTTGCAGGTTCCACACTTTTATCATCTGAAAGTTAAGCCAGTTAGATCTCAGTGGGAAAAGGGTTTTTTTACATAGGAGCTGGAAACAGCTCTGTGTGCTCAATGACTGATGGATGCAAAAACAAGATGCGTGTTTGTGAAGGCTGTTATCCAATACCTGGACTTTTTTGGATACAGACTACAGATTCCCTGTCTCCTTAGAAACCAAAGAGACAGCTAATTATTAGCTCAGGGAGGTACAGCTGCTGACTGTAAGCACCTTTAGACTGTTTTGCAGGGAAGATTCTAAGATGTTTGGAGAACAATTTAAAGAAAGCCATTGTCTTCAGATTGGAGAAACATGCATAGAGCAATATTTATTTTGCTATATCATAGAGGCAGAGAAATCATCTCTGTGAAAATGTCAGAAGGAATGTGTTTATATTTTGTACCAAATTATTAAACTGTACGGGTGCATCCACACATGCAGGCATATGCGCTTTCAGCAGCTCAAATAGGAGTGGCACAAATTTGTCCAGAGATTTTTGCCTCAGAGCATGTACCTGAACATGCACGTTGGTGTGGGGCAAGTTGTACCACTTGGGGCAAAATGACCCTGCTTAGCTCCTCCTGGATCTGCAGCCAAGGAGAGCTAGAGGCTGGGGCTAGCACCTGTGCTAGTCCCAGCAGTATAAAAACCTGCCCTGTGCTCACCTCAAGAACATAAAAACCTGCCCTGGAAAACAGCTCAGGGCTACTTGCCCTCAGGAACTTTTGAGGCCCAGCCACTTGGTATCTGGAGACATTACCCCTTGTGCCAGCTGGACTGCTAAAGCAGCCCTAACCTGGAGTGGGCCCTTCTCCCTCTACCTACTGCATCAGTCTGGCAGTGGGGGCTGCTGCCTGGCTGTGACTTGCTGCCGCCTGTGACAGCATCCTCCCCCTTGGATCTGTGACCCCACAGCTGCACATCTGCCAGACCTAGATGGGGTGCCCCCTGCTCTGCCATCTGGGCAGCTATCACCAGAAGATGTGCTCCTTGTGGTGGCCCAGTTTGTACTGTCAAAACCTGTCCTCTTGGCCCCAAATGACCAAGAAGTCAGCTACCTTGTCTGCTTACCAGCTGGGTCCCCAGTGTTAGCCCTGGACAGGCTCCTCTGCCCAGGTCTCACCACTTGTCTCACCAGCAGAGATCCCTTTGTTCGCTGTTTCAAAATTGCAAATACTCTGATAAGAAACCCAAATTCTCTCTTTAAAATACCCCAAATAGTGTTCTTTCACTATTAAAATGAAACACCACTATATATAACGAGATCAGTTGGGCAATGTGTTATTGATATATTTATAAGTTTAAAGCAATTTGGAAGTCTACCAGTGCCTCTATCATCGTAATAAAATGAATTCTTAATATCTATGCACTTTGGCATTTACTTTTGGGTTTTTTGTCATAGAAAAATCAGAGCTATCCCCACCCTCTTTGCTCACTAGGATGTGCAGCACTGAGCAGCACTGATACGCTAGTGCCCTGCCCTTGTCTCTCACACCTGTCCCACCCACTACTTTGTAGCTCTGAGCAGTGCCAGCCCTTGCTGTTCTGCTCCCTGTCCCATCCTAGGAAGACCTCAACTGGGAATTAGGGACTGAGCTGGGCCCTTTTCTCCCAGTCTGTCCTCCCCCTGCACAGACTGCTCTCTGAGGGCAGATGGGCTCTTAGCCCAGATCTGGTGGCCTCTTCTACCCAGAGGACTCCCGTATCTGTCTCTGACACCCCTGCTGCCACCTCCACCCCTCCTTCCAGGCCATCACACCCTCCAAGTATCTCCTGGGACCAGGAGCCCTCCCAGGTTGGGGGCTGCATTTCCCAGCACTGGTGTGGGCATGGAGCAGGGCTGTAGTTTGGCAGCCACAACCCCCCCCCCAACAAGCCCCATACCCTCACAAACCTCACCCCCACAAAAACACCACCCCATTCACACCTGGTTTGTGGCTGGGTATGTAGGTGAGAGGTTTGTGGGGGTGCTTTGGGGGTGTGGGGTTTGTGGGTGGATTATGGAGAGACTGTGGGTGTGGGGGGGCAGTGTGGAGGGGCTGCTCAGGAAGGGTGGGTCCCCTGCCCCCCCACAGGGTGCAGCCTCCCCAGACAGCTCACAGACTGCCCCCCTGCAAGGCCTACAGCTCTCCCCAGCAGGGGCCACAGCCTCCCCCCCCCCCCCCACAGCTCTCCCCTGCACCAGCAGCAGCCATCAGGCACTTGGGGCCTGCTGGTGCCAGAGCCCCACAAAGCACAGCATGGCATGCCCCCAGCCATCTCAGATGCAGTGCCTGTGCAGCTTGTCTCAGGCCCAACATGGCTCAGTGCAGGGCTATGCACCTTCAGACAGCACTGGGCTGCTACAGACATAACCCAGGGCCCCACAGTGCTCACAGGGACCATGCCCTTTTTTTCGTTCTCATCGTGCCTCTTGCAGCATTTCAAACTGGTTTGTAAGAGGCACTTTGCAAGAGGCACATGAGCAGTCATCTGGACAGGCCCTTTGTGTTTCTTTGGAACCTTGTACAAACATTTTTTCTCTTATTTAAAAAAGTTATTAAAAAGTATTCCAGTAATCTCTATATACTAACTGGATACTCCCCTCTCTGCTCAAAGATGGGGAAAGCCTCTGAGGGTTTACCCCTCACCCCCCAGCCCAACTAGACAGACCCTGGCTGGGATCAGTGTGGGCCAGGGAGGGGTTTAACCCCCCCCCATCATATGTATCAAGGCAGGCTGGGGGTCTGGCCACACTCCCCTCTTTTCTTGAGTGGGTGGGGGGAAGCCTCCACAGGCTTCCTTCCTCCCCTCTTCCCTACCAGGCAGACCCTGGCTGGGATCCGGTGCTAGAGTTTTCCTCCCACCCCCTTCTCTGCTAGCCAGGGGAGCAGAGGGGCAAGGCAGACCCTGGTCTGCTGGAGCAGACAGCACAGCACAGCCAAGGGCTGCAAAGTATCCTAGAATGATGGTGCACTGTGAGTTATCTTGAACCAGGAAGGGATCTGGAAGAGAAGTTCAATAAACTGTTTTGACCTAAATCAGTTACATCTGATACTATATCCAGCCAGATTTATCTTTCTAATTTTGGCCATTTTGAAAGTGGTGTATGTGCTCTGAACTTCTGTTCTGTTATGGGTTAAACTGGTTTCTGATCATTTATTCCAATTTATATGCAACTTCTGTCCCTAGCCAATAAGAGTGATGCAGCTAACATTACATTCAGCTGTCTTAACCTTAAACTCCCTAGTCCAAATGACCACATGTCTATTTAAAGTTTGTTTGACTGAGTGAATGAAGTCTTTGGTGTGAGGTTAGAGTGAAAGTCAAACTGACACCAGGTTCTTTTTGAGGATGACTAGAAGCAATTATTAACAAATACATTCAAGGTTTTCCTTTTTATTGATCTGAGATGTGTATTCGTTATACAGAATATTAATCAATATTTCCCAAATCTATTCTAATTTCCATTACGTATCATTATTTTGCATCATCTGGGTGAGGTGCCCCCCCAGATGGTTTTCCTTTTCTAGTACCTTTCTGACCTGGCTTTTTAGTCACCATTTGTTAAGGTAGCATTTTCCTTGATAATGTTGGGGAAGAGTTTGAGCTGTGGTATTTTACAACTGTGTGTGGAGCTATTAAATCTCCCAACTAGTTTTCTGTGCTTGGAGGATCTCACATTTTACATAAGAATCCAAATAAATTGTGCTTTGAAGTAGGATGACTTATTTTTATTCTGAAAGGCTTATTCTACTTTTCTATTATTTGTGGCATATTTTGTGCAAAAAAAAAAAAAAAAGAACTTAATATAAGGGCATTGTGACAGCCTTTCCTACCTTTACACGACAACGATAAGTGCTTCACAAAATATTCCAAGTCTGCATCTCAGCCAGGCAGTCATTGAATCTGACTAGTGTTGTAGTTTACCACTTCAGAGAATGTGTTATTTTTTGTTTCTGTTGCTCCTTTGTGTTTGTGATTATAGCGGCATGAATCTTATCTCATATTGAACATAATAAGGCACTTTATATAGTCATAGAGGAAATATTTATTATTAAATCTAAAATATTGTCAGAAGAGTGTTTCTTGATTAATCTATAGTTTTTAAGTTAGATTGTTTCATATGGATGCTAATAGTGATATTTTTTTCCAGTGGAAGTAAATAAATGAGATAGGGTTATGTCCAGGGTTTTTAAGGAGCAATTGATCATCATACTTTCTGAGACGAATAAAGGACAGCTATAAGGAGTAAACAAGAAAAGGAACAAAACAGAATAGTAATATTTCAAATCAACTTTATCAATATAAATAATCTAGAAGTGAAATACATGTATCTTTTTATACTGAAAATACAGAAATAAATATTTAGGTTTCACTTAAAAATACTAAATATGTTTCCCTGATTAACACAATAAGGTAATCAGGGAGTTAGTTTTCCAGAGCTGAGAAATCAAATATTCTGTTCCACTTGTACAAGTACCTTTATTGATGCTTTGCAGAGTTTCTATTTCTTTGCTGAGATCATCAAACCAAGGTTTTCTTTTATTTTCTGTAGACATAATTTAGACCTGTTGAAGCAGATTGGCTTTCTAATTAACCTCTCACAGTATTTGCCCACATACTGTCTCTTTACTTTTGTTATGATTTGTGTTCTCGTAACTCAGATGTGCCTGCATTACCGCTGCTATCATTAACTGCAATCCCCCCACCCTCCCTTAACCAAAAGTTTATTCCCATACCATAGGGATCTGAAAGGTAACAAATGGAATTTTCTGTTCAAAGTACAAGCATCCTATACAGAACTGTGGGCCTTCTATTTTATTTATTTAATAGCTAGAATCTGATGGTTGGCACCAAAAGCATTACAGGTCTGACACTTTTGAACTATGTGGCTCCATACAGAACTTAAATGATTCCTTTTCCTACATATATGCAGTCCATGATGTGTTTATAATGCCCTATTTGTCCAAAGGTACTTGAAAGGTACTAACCAGAAATTCCTATAGCCTTTGCTCTTAATTGTTCACCAAACAAAACATTGAACATTCGAAACATTGATAACATGAGTTTTGTTTTGTTTGAATGTGCATCCAATTATTTCTTAAATATAGATTTTAGCTTTTGTTTAAATGATGACTACAACATATCCATCTTGTAAAAACACTTTGGGCAATCCTTACTTGTTATATGGCATTTTTTATAGGAAATAGTTTCTTGTGCTCTAAAAGTTACATTTGTTGGGATTCTAACCCAGGTGGATTTGAGCATTTCCTTTTATTGTTATTTACTCACCAGATTTCTTATATGTAGAATTTAAGTGTTTGATAAAAAATGGGAAAAATTCTATTTCCCCTAGTGGACAATTGAAGGTCAGTTTTCAGCCAACTCTGAGTGACCTATTTAAACATATAGGATTTATTCTATTAGCGCTTATAGGGTCATAACTGTCTCCATTATAGGAAAAGGATCAGCATTCAGAGATGCATATACATCTCCTAATTCCTCTAATGGGGGCAACTACTGTTGTATGCACAGGACAAACAGTGTGAATTAAAAACAAACTGGAATCTGATCAGGGGATAAAGTACAATGCCACATTTACTGGAACATAAACATAGAACATACAACATGAAAAGAATAAAGAGCAGTTAGGTTATCTCCAAAAGAGACAAGCACACACACACAGAAGTTAGACAGCCCTGAGAAGTTTAAGGTGTTACCAAGTTCTAAAGTTGCTCAGGTCAGTCTGGTGGCCAGCCAGGCTGACCACGACTGATAGAGTCAGGTTTTGTTGGATGCCCCCAAAACTCCATCTTGCAGGTGGAAAAGACCCAAATCCTTGTCTTTGTGTTCATTCTTTATAGCCATAGCTGTCCATACCAGCCTATGGATTCTGTTGAGTCAGACATGAAGGCCATCCTCCTTGTCCTATTGGCAGGCTGGGATTGGTAGGTCATGATCTTCTGGCTTTGTGGTCTGCAATCTTCGGGGGGGGGGGGGGGTTCACTTGAAGTATTCAGCCATCAGGGTGAAGCACAATTTAGTATTTAGTAATCCTTAACTGCTGACTCAGTGTTGCTGCAGCCTTTAACCATTAAACCACAGAAGGCTATTTTCATCTGCTGCAACAGGACTGTCTTCCTCCACATTGACACATGCATAAATCATTCACTCTTTTGTTACCCCTTTCCACATACACTAGACATACCACAAACCTTGCATAGGCATTTTTCTTATTTTAAATTTAAGTCCTAAAGTCATGAGACCAATATGTCAACCATATCTAAAATCATGAGACCGATATGTCCAATATATTTATGCTAAGCAATAATAAATTTAAAATAAATGGTTAATTCCAGAACACTAATAATGACTGATCAAATTATTATAAAAAGTAGATCATAACAAGATTAAATGTATCTTGATGTTTAAATATTTAATTATATAAAAAGAAAAATAACAATATAAGCAATTATAGTTACTGCAATACTACACTATATACAAAGAGGGAGTAATGGAATTACTGTTATACTTTAGCCATGTAACTTAGTTAGTTTCAAGTTGCACACTGGTCTTCTGTTAGATTAAATATAATTTTGAACTTTCCGGCCATCATTCCATGAAGCTTCTGCTTACCTGTGGCAAGTTTTATTTATTTTTATTTTTACATTCTTAGTTAATTTGCAATCCTTTCTCATTATTGGCTGGGCTTGTGACTTGGCCAGCATCTGGAATCTTAACATTTTAAGCAGTTGCCCTTTGGCTTAGAGTTTCATGGACCATGAAACTTGGTCCATATTTTTTTCCATCTTATATTCCATTGTCTTATTTTTATACATGCAAAACTTATAAAGGTAGTTAAGATGTGAAGATGGGTCCCCAGCAGGTTTTTCAAAAGCACCTAGGCACCTATGACTCATTTGACACTTTTGACAATACTACCATTGTCATAGGCAGTCGTGTATCTTTAGATGCCTAAAATCTGGAGCTGTTTCCAATCTTTTTTCTTTGTTTTCCTGTGTCTTCATATTAGCCATAGGTTTTCTTTTTAAGCTCTTTATAACGTTTAACTTCCGCTAGTCGTGCCAACACTTCAGACATAAATGCTTGCGCTATACTCCTCCTTTTTTTATATCTATGAATTAGAGACCTATCCCTTTCTGATGATCCATATTGAGTTACGCTAATGAAATCAAAATATCTTTCATTTAATGACTTCTACTTCTTGAATCATCACCGTCTATCTTGTTTTTGTAGACTGATGTTTTAGTCCAGATCCTTTTTTTCATTTTCTTTTAATTCCAAACCACATTCTTCTTTGCTTTAGTCTGAAAGTATCTTTAGATCACTTGAGTTAATAAAGCTCCTCTTCGCTATCTAAAGTCCATTTAATAAACTCTCCTGGACCAGGGGGGCAGCTCTAGTGCCACTTCTGTTAATCCAAGCAGGCTGTCATTACACAATGCATGCCAATATTGCGAAAGTATCAAGTATACATAATTGCAAAGGGAAATATTTGAAGGAACTTAATATACAAGGGCAGATTCCAATTTTCTTTTTCTTCCTGGTTAGTATCTGGTACCCCCACAACTATCATTGAAACCAAGGCAATAATAGGAAAGTCAGGAGAAAAGTGAAAGCTGATAGTGTGTCTTGAGGGAGGAAAGAGTGTCTTTTCTAGGCATAGGGTGGCATTGTGATTGATGGAGGTGGGAAAGGGAGGAGGAAATCAAGGGAGAAATAAGACAGAAGACCTAGAAATAAGACAAGTGAGGACAAGTGAGTAGGTCAAATAAGTACAGCTTTGTAGATAGACAGGAGCAGAAAATGCCTTGTAAGCACCAGCAAGGAATTTGAATCTTGTATATATTCAAAGCTGGGTAGTCAGTGGGAAGGGTCATTTTTTCTCCTACAGATAAAAGGTTTCTGAGGTGTAAGATGCATGCAACGTAATAGCAATACTTCTTATTTAATTCTTTTGACATCTCAATCCTTCTTTAAATAAAGCTGTTTTGTATAATAACAATAAGGTTTTCTACAAATGGAATAGAAGTATTAATATTATAGGACTTCATGTTCCTTTCGAACTACTAGAATTAAGTAACAATGCCAATTGCTATCCACTTTACCACCATGAACATTAACATGACAGTAAATGATACTTCAATGCAATCTTCTGTTCTTCTTATCAAGTCATGCTGAGAATTACTTATTAGGAAGGCTTACAAGTGTTAATGAATTGAAATGTGTTTATTTAGGGATATGGTTTGTGAATACAATACAGAGTTCACTAAGATATGAATGCTAATATTTTCATGGGGATTAATTCTTAACTCTCTCTGTCTCTGTTTTTCTCTCCTTCAAACATATATATGCACACACATGCACCGAAACAAATATGGGAATATATTAGAGGATTGTAAAGAAGTTTCCTAGTTGGTATGTATGTGTTTACTATATCAGTATCATTACTGGTACATAATATCACACCTTAATGTTATGTAAAATATCACACCATCTAATGGGTATTGCTCAATCATTTTTAACTGAATAGTGTTATTGTTAATCTCAAATCTCAAATAGCACGTAGACAGATGACAGTAAGTGAGAAAAGAGTTTGTGTAATGAATGTCAACCAGTGTGAAGTAAGGTTTTACTTCCATACTTAAGAAAATGTATATTAATAATGTAAAAAGTCTATGATCTAAATCATGCTAAAATATATCAATTTCATCATAAAAGATTGTTGAGGGTGATATCTTTTATTGAACCAACTTAACGGTTGGGATAGACTTAGGCAAGCTTTTGAATGCTTCCTCTTACATATTTCCTAGACAACTACAGCTAAAACATCACTCTAATATTACCAAAAAATAGAGGTTCCATACTTTAAAAGTGTCTTTGTTAAAAACGTGCAAACTATAAGACTCACCCAAGAAAGCTACAAGCAGGAACATTTAAGACTACATAAAACAGATTCATTTAAAAATATTCTTTGCTTGAGTAAGAGCTGTGGTTGGGGAGGAAACACAAGCGTTCAGGCTTTAAATCTCATCTAAGCCTTAGTTGTAGAACCATATTCATAGGGATACAATGAAAAACTTTATTTCATGTAAACACCGCCTCCCCTGAACAACTATTAGAGCATCAACACTGACTGATGAAAACTGATTTATTTTTTTTTAGAAAGAGGGATAGTATAATTCAAAAGCATTGGCTGACCTAGATTACATTCCCATTTCTGCTAGCACGACCCAATAAATAATTGTTTTAGAAAAATCTTCTACAGCTCTCAATTTGGAACCTAAGCTTTCTAATACCATCCTATTGCAAAATAAATCTATTTGCCTGTTCATTATCATTGTACAATTCTTTACATCATTGTAGAACTAGATTAAGGCAATTGATGCATAAATATGCTGGCTACAAATTGAAGGGGGGAGGTTATCTTAAATATACTTTGAAGATAGAAATTCAAGTGTACTATGGCATTATGGGTATAAGACATTTAGGATAAAAATGTAAGGGAAAATCTTAAGTACACATTCTTCATTTAATTTTTTCAATAAAGATTTGAAGAATAATAGCTTTGCTAAATTTATTTTAAATGTTCCATGAATTTGAGAATAATCTTCTCTTTCATTTCTTCTGAGAGTGTAAGCATGTATCACGATCCATATTGCATAATGTACAATAGCTTTTATAGTGCATGTACCAAGTGAGCTTCAGCAAACTATTAACAAAAAGATAATTTCAAATGGTAGTAGCAATGAGGCTTTGGAAATTCAGGTACAATAGCAAAAGCAATAAAAATGATTAGGCTAGGATTTTAATTCCTTTCTTATGCACTAACTACAAGAAGTCTATTTGGTAGTGCTTGCTTTGCTTTTATTTTGAAGCAATGGTAGCAATACTGTGTGGACTGTGATTATGGCTATTAGAAAGAAAGCATTTAAATATCATTCAGACTTGATGTGTGTGCATGGATACGTTCAGATAAGTGTCTGAAAGTGTTTGTTTAAATGAATTCAGTGTTAAAAACAGCTAATTTTCTCTAATGCTGATGAATGGATGGAACATGTTTGAGTAATGTCTTCTTCCTCTTTGCCCTTCTCCCTGATTTACCCACGTGAAAAGATCAACTTCTGATTTCTTTTACGTCTCATGCTGTTCCCGAGGCTGAGAGCCAATAGGGATAGGCACAAGGAAGGAAAGCAAATTATTTTTATAGACAAGGTTGGGTATGGGGAAAGCACAAAACTGAAATGCATGAAATGCACGAAAAAAGGAAATTTCAAGTAGAGGTGTGACCTTACCTCAATACCAGTGCTTCTCAATTAAGTTGCCATGGGGTCTCATGAGATCTTTTCAAGGGTACCGTGGGGTGCCACTAATATTGGAAAAGAGGTTTTGGGATGGGGCACTTTTCATTTTTTTTGTCAAAGGCATAACAGAATGTAATAGCTGGAAGTTAAAGTTAGACAAAATCAACCTTGGAAAAACATGTAATTTCCTAGCAGTCATGACTGGAATAGAAGGCCCACCACCACTTAGAGTTTTTTTAATAAGATTACATATCTTCTGGAGAATATCTTTTTCACCAATTACTGGTAAAACTATCTGAAGCTTATACATGTGGACAGAACTGCTACTCAGTCTAGATGATTAGGATGATTCAAAACTTGCAGCCAGTGACTGAATTTATGAACCCCTTTGTTAGTTGCTGTCCTTCATGGGTCTTGCAGAAATGTTGCTTTGCAATACTTTCAGCATATTGATGTCATTCTTAATTTCATGGCTAGCAATAGCAGTGAAATGGGCAAGCACAGCATTTTCACTGAGCAAATGCAGATCTTTATATGGGAAAGAAAAATATAGAATTCTTTTCAAATGCTTGGCTGGTATTTTGCTCACATGGCCAGGGTCATAGTGATTGCCAGATAAGGAATGAGGAAAGAGTTTTCCTTTAGGTAAGATAGGTGGAAACATGTCGTTTTTTCACTGTTTTTTGCTGTCCAAATTATCAGCTAAGATCATCTGGACAAATCTCATGCAATTAATTCCTTGCCTCAAGCATTAATAATATCTTGGTCTCTCTGGCTGTCTTTCAATAGGTCATACAAGTTTAGTAACTTGATGACTGATTTTTTTTTTTACCCTAACTAAAGTCATTGAGCTCAATATAGGGGTATTTGTATTAACTTTAATGGATAGTGATATAGAAAGGTCAGTTTAGATTATATATAAATGCTTGTTTCAGGTTGAAAGTATACAGCTAGACAATCAACAGCAAAGTAGAAGGACAGGCAGGTAACCATGAGAAGCTGGTGAATAATCATAATGTTTCCATCAGCATAACATGTTTTTCCCTCACAGACATCTGAGCATGGTCCACTGAACAGAGTGAACAATCACATCCCAGATATTATTTTATGTAATATATCCTGTGACTGCCACTTCCTGATATAAAGCATGGAATCATAATCATGGAATTTCATGTCCTATGTAGCACCAAGGTTGGAGTCACTGTTACAAAAATCTTAGGTTAATACTCCAGGAGGCAAAGAAAACAGCCTGCAAAAATTAATGTGTAAAGCTGTGCCTCGCATTTAAATATAATATGATTACAGTTGCAGATGCAAATGAATTAAAGTTTTAATGTATAAAATGACAAGTGTATGGTCTTGTAGTGTTTTCCATATACATTTACCTGGTTGGCATATGAACTATTCAAAGTTTGAGTTAAAATACTTTGGAACGTATTCCCTGCTCCCCCAACCCCCAATCTTCCTCCCCTCCTCCTCCCCCATTTGGAATGTGTTTTGGGTTTTTTTTTTTGTTATTTCCTATTTTTGCTACTGGTCTTGCCATGGTGATTTTGGAAATACATCTCCTGTTAGGAAAATACAGCTTGTTATGCAAAATGCTTAACTTTATAATTAGAAAGTATGAATAATAGTTGTAGTTCAGTCCCTGAATTGTATTCATATTTCATTTCCTAACTTCCTCCATCAAGGCTTAATCAGAGGAAAACTTATTCTGAATACCAATGAGTGAAATGGGAAATATTTCAAAATCATTTCTATATTACTTCCAGTGATGGCCATGCAGAAAATAGAAAACTAGCACATCACTTCTTTTTCAGAGGAAAAATCTTTCTAATTCTAACCTCCCTAAATCCCGTTGATAAGAAAGGTTCACACACCCTAGTTATCTAAAATTGCCATTACAGACAAATATGAACTTCCTATTTTTTATCTCCAATGAACATGGCCTAATTCCAGCAGGAACTTCTTCATTTCTGTTTCTGTATAATCTATGGTAGTGAGATCATTAGGGAAATGATATCACAGCTCACTATGATATGTTCCAAGACTGTAACTGCCTTGGAAAAGCACTGTAAAAGCACTCAGCTGCAGTTTGCTGCAAACAGATGTGTTCAGGTTGGGAAGTTTGTAGCGGAATAACAGAATGTGTTTTATTTTAAGATGAGCTTTGTGAAGTCTTTCTCTGTATCTAATATCCATAAAATAAAAAGGAGCATGAGATTTATATAGGCATAATGGGGCCCGTCTCCCCACCCCCAAGTTCTCAGTTTTCCAATGGCAATTTGCAATTGTTTTCCAACCACTAGAGATGGCCAGAAGAATTCCAATTTCTTTTTTGGAAGTTGCTGAATCATAAAAATAGAACTAGTTTATAGAGAAAATGTGATATCAATGAAAGCCCAATGGCATGTAGGCAGAATTGTATCAGAAAGCTGCCTGGTGTCCTGCCAGCTCATCCCTCCAGCTCCTCAGCAGCTTGCCTGCCAGACTATTTCAGAGCCAGAGATCCCTGGGCTTCCAGCACAGCTCAGATAATCAGTTTATGATGCTGCTTGAATGTTTCCAGACTCAAGAACTTGGTCCAGACATAATTTTATGTGTTACTCAGGCAGTCTATAGGGGTACCGAATCTGCTTGTAATTAGCCAGGTGAGAATTCCCTTAGCAGGAGGTGAATTCTCATATGATCTGATGTAGGTCTGATGTACCCAGCTGCTCCAGTAACTGATCTCCTGCCCACCATGTTAGGGATGGGGATTATGACCAGCTGACATAATTTAAAGTAGCTTCTAAATTTCTGTAAATTACAATAGGGACAGCACAGACATTGGCTCTCTTCTCTTACCTAGTAATCCAGAAATCTGACTGTTGAGAGAAGTTTTGGGAAGTGTGGGGGGTCATTTATTTGTTTGTTTGTTTGTTTGTTTTTAGATAGAGATACTTGTTTTATTTGATTTAAGTTTCCTTTATTATGAGGCGAGGTTTTCTGGAGATGTTTCATGTCTCCTCTACATAGTCAAATGGGATTTTAGAATGGGAGGCAATAAAATGTTTCAACAGTTTGCTGTGTTAAATGTATCTTCCTATGTTTATTTGTAATTTGGCAGTTGCAAATATACTCAGCAACTGTTGCCCAACTGTAGATCAGGGATGTTGTTTCCACAACTAGTCTTACATCTCTCAAATTTTAATAGAACCATTTTGTTGCATGTTTTTTTCATTGTGTCATGAATAAACACTCTTTCTTATTCCCTTCTATACTAGGAACAGTTGTAGAGACCTGTGAAAAACACCTGAGACTGGATATTAATTTTCATTGGACTAACTAATTTGATGTGGATTTTTTTTTTCAAATGTATTTAGATATTGTCATTGTTGGAACATGAGCACTGCAAACAGATGCTCCATGGGTTTCTGATAGAAGAATAAACTTTTTTACAGACAATATTAGAATGGAGTCTGGAAAATGAGACTACTGAGCTGATGTTAGAGATCTCTGAGGAAAATTGTAGACTGAAGAGTGCATGTAATACAAGAAAAGTTTAAGAACAGAAAGGTGAGATAAGCCTGAAACCTGAGTTAAATGAATAAAGAGTGAGAGCTACAGCAGAGGGGAAAAGGGTGAGAGGCTCTGGCAACAAGAATATAAGCTCCAGAGGTAGTTTGAAAGATGGAGACAGTGTTCATATAGAAAAGGATGCCTGTTTTGTCTGTGCACCAAATGATGTTATATAGATGTAGAATTCCCATAGTGGCTTAGTGCCAGGGCTACATCTCCAGGGCGCAGCTAGTACTTAAGACCATTTCTCAGCTATTTGTACCAAGGATGGGCTGCTTAGGATGTCTTGTAAATATGTTTGGCATGCTCATTAATTAGGGACTTGTGCACCTGGAAACTGGCTCATGCCTGAAATTGAGTTTATGCTCTCTCATGTAAACCATAAGATTTGGAAGTCTTGAAAAGAATTTTGTGCAATGCATCAGTGGAAGACCTTATGCTTAAAAGGTGTTACAAATCTGTAGTTGAGTCATGTGATCTTTGAACTTCTGAATAATATAGAAGGCCATTTTAAACTAGAAGGGACTATGGTGGTCATAGGCTTACAATGGGAGAGTTTTATTTGTAAAGTCATATATGTATAAAAGTTCCCCTTTGTAAATCTATTCCATACTGCTTGAGTCTCTGGAAAACCATTTATGTTCTTACTTTTTTGAGTGGGGAGGAGGAGAGGCCATCCACGTTTTGCTCACCTAGCACCTACCAGTTAGTGCATTTAATCAGGAGAAATGTGGGTTCATAGCCCCCATTTACCTTAAGAAGGTTTGACTCCATATTTCCTGCTACTCATGAAAGTTGTCTAACCTCCAAGCTGCTGAGTATGCAGAATGGCATCCTCTA
This sequence comes from Alligator mississippiensis, assembly GCF_030867095.1. Taxonomy (NCBI): domain Eukaryota; kingdom Metazoa; phylum Chordata; order Crocodylia; family Alligatoridae; genus Alligator; species Alligator mississippiensis. The sequence goes on from NC_081824.1 coordinate 393,384,813, forward strand.
TCCCTCCTGTTGAATTTGGGCCTGGGTTAAAAGGGATGAAAAAAAGTCAGAGACCAGAAGAAAGCAAGCAAGGTGAAAACCTGGCTCTGGAGGCCAATGAAGAATGTACTGTCCCAGGAGTTCTAACCCCTGCTCCCAATATTTTAACTAACAGCTACGTAATGGGCTACAGCATCTCTCTCTTTTGCAACACATGCCACTTTTTGATCAAGTGATCACATATGCTCAGATGTCCAATAGGATGTGGACCTATTGGTTCTTCTGGAGCTCTCATTTTTAAAAGACAGAGGGTTTTTTTTTTTTCTAGTTCATTGACTGTGACCTGCAAAACCACAATCTTAATTAATAAACTAAATAGTATTCTTTGCTTTAGCAAACTCATTTTAGAGATTGACATACCATTGCTGTTCTTTTATTCATTCCCTAGTTTTACATTTTATACAAACACATATGGTTTACCAAAGTGCATTTCAACAAGCTTTGTGTAGCTGGCAAATATTAAATAGCTTAAAATATCCTACTACAGGTTTCCCTTGCTTTATGCTATACATGAGTTCCTGAAAAATGGTGCATAACTTGAATTTGCATAAAGGGAACCCACTTTACAATGTAACAAATAGGGATATGTTCCACGACCTCGATTGTACTGACCCCCAGACTCATTTCTACCACTTTTACAAGACAATTTTGTAACAGCAGACAGTAGACACAAGCACAGGGTGGTGGTGAATATTATCATAATGGAGATGGCAACTACAGAAACACATCACAGACCACGAGCAAGGAGCACAGATCCACACAGGAGACTATATTTTGGTGTGCATCATTCCACAATGCACTGCACAAAGCAGCTGACTGTGGGCTTCCACCACACTGATTGCATAAGAGTGAATTTACCTAGCATATAACAAATTTTGGTATTAAAAAGGTCATCGCATATGAGCAAATTCACACATATAGAACCTGCATAAAGTGAGGGAAACCTCTATAAGTTTTTGTAAGTTTATCTTCTAAGCTTTCTTTTTGACCTCCCATATGTAACATACAGCTATGAAGGCTCAACATTTTTCCATGTACCAAACTCGGGAAAATATGTAACTTTAAAACAAAATCATTGTTTAACTACATGGAATGTAGCCCCCAGGACAGGAAAAGAGGAGGTCTTGGAGTGCGTCATATCTGTTCCTTGAGGATCTATGGCATGCTAATAATTTGGCTTGACATAAAAATAACCATGATAAGGTTTATTTGTTACCTTTTCTAAGACATTTTTTTCTTCTTTTCAGATAAGTTTTATATTTCTTTTGTTCCTCCTCTCTCATGTTTCAACAGATATGTCTTAAAGACACTTTGAATGAGTGAGGCATTGAAATACTCAATAATTATTATTACTTCAAGGCCTTTATCTGGTGAGTTGGAATTGCTCTCTAGATCAGGAATGCTTGAAAGGCTCTGTAGAAAACCAAATACACTCAGAAACAGGTTGTTTGTGGCATTTGAAGTGCTTATTCAAGGGTCATCTCTTTCAAAATGAAAGTTAATTATACTGAAGTTTATTGTTCAAGAGTGCCAACTATGTTCTAGTATGTCAGCGTGGGCAAGAAATCTGTTATTCTGTGTAATTCTGTTGGTAGGTTGTGAAGGCAGGGAGAAGAGTATTTAGCAGTGCGGCTAGAAATGGATGGAAGAAAAGATAGATAGATCTATATCTAGATAGATAGATAGATTTGTATCTATATATGTATATATAGGAATAACCTTACTTTCTCACTGGCAACCATTATTGAAGTGGAGCACTGCACTTGAGTATATTTTTAATTTGTCTGATAGGCATGCTTATAGAAGAAATTCTGGATTACGTATGTGCATCCTCCACTGTGTACTATTATATTGGAGGTCAGATACTATTTTCCAAAAGTTTGAACGAATTAAATTAAAATTAGCATGACATTCACTTTATTCAATGTATTACAAAACAGAACTAGAAGGTTTAGATAATTATATTGTTTGGCTGAACATCCCAACATCTATAGTTTTTGTAAAGAGATGTCCCTATGTGCAACACAACTTCTAAGATTTATTTATTTTTTTTAATTACACTATTGGCAAAAGATAAAATGCTTTATAAAATATTAAGATATGCATCCGTCTATATCACTTTCCCTGTTAGACTGTCATTGCAGTCTCAATTTTTGTAGCAGCCCCCAGTTTTTTTGTCTTGCTCTAAGGGCTCATCTGACAACATGCTAACAAAGACAGAGTCTCTTATTTACATCTCATCACATATAATAGATGCATCCAGTGATGACTTCTTTAATATTTTAGAATATTACCATGTTTGTAGTTCGGACAAGACAAAGCCCCTTGTTTTCTCATTGTCACCTTGAGAAATGGACCAGAACTATAGTCTTTTTAATGAACATTTTCACGTTTCTCATGCAAGGCAGAGATTTGACTTACAGTATCAGAACTTGCTTTGTCTTGGCTCCTTCTCAGATCACAAACCAGAAATTTTTTTTTTCAGATGTAGGCTATTTCAGTTTTTGAATCCTCATCTAAAACCTGTTCTAAGTTTTAGCACAAATTCGTCAGCCTATATGTACTCCATGAAAACATGCTTCTACAAAAACTTGATATTATTTTTTCTCGTCAGTTAGGCAACAATTATGCAATAACAATGCAGCCAAAATTTGGGTGAATAGTGATGAAGCTTTTCATGAAGCTTTTAATGAAGCTTGTTCAATACGTAAAATAAAAAGTGCAGCTTCAGGAACATGCAAAGATCGAGGTTCAAATTTATTTTAAAATTTGCTTATCACTCATTATGAAATGATAACAAACCAGAAAATAGTTTTTGCAATGGAGCCAGCTAACTAACTCAGATTTAAAATGTAGAGTTAAACCTATAGCAAATCAGATCCCATTCAGTAGTATTTAGCTATGTTCCATTTCTTCTGTCTAATTTAGTCTGACATCCAGGTAAATCAGTGTCAAACTATAAAAATCCAGTTTTTTAGAAAATATGTAACCTGACATCTGGACAGTAGGTTAGCCGTAGTGAAAGGGTCTCGCTTGTCCACTGTCATTTTATAGCTTGCCTTTTAAATATGCAGTATTGTCTTACCAAATTTGTTTCTCTTGTTTGTCACAAATGTTCTTAGAGATTATATTTTTGGAAGAATTCCATAATTTGAAATAATTTTTAAAATGTCATGCTGATTTTTTTTTATCTGGACCTATAAACTGTAGTATGCCAATTAAAATGCACATATATAGAACAGGATTTTCAAAATCATTCAATGTTGGCTTAACATTTTCCATTAAAATTAATGGCAAGCCATCATTTAACTGTAGTGGGCGACATCTTGTCACCATCTCTCAAGATTATATCCTGGATCTCATGCTATTTGATGGCTTTCTTAAAGTCCCCCCACCACTTAATATCAAAAGTGCTCTGTGGCACATTAACCAGACATATTTATGGGTGCATCTACATGTGCAATTAACATGTAACAATGAACTCTGGTGCAGTTTGCACTAAAGTTTATTTCTCCTGGGCACAGCATTTGCACATATGCCCAGAACAGCAGCACATTGAGCTGGGGTAGAGCAGGCCCCAGGCTGGCAGGGAGTACAGGGGGTCAGTCTGCCAGCTCAGGGCTGATCTGCCAGCCTGGCTCAACGTGCTGTGGAGGGACTGGCCAGGGCATGAAACTGCTATAGTGTGGAGCTAGCCAGCAGGCAGTTATCACACTGTAGCACCCTCATGCTCCAGCTACCCCTCATCACTGTCTACACATGTGTTTTGGAAGACATAACTACTCTGATATAGGATAGTACTTGTCCAAGACAGTACTATCAAGACAGTACTATTCTACAGTGGAGTTAATTAATATGCTGCATCCTAATAAGGGCACACATGTATATGGTGATTATCTATTGTGGAGCTAATTACTCAGATCCACAGTAAAGTGCATGTATAGATACATCCTTTGTATTTAAACAAGGGGAGTACTGTAATTTAATTAACTGGACTTCACTAAAGCCTTCCACATGGGAAATTATTGGTTATGTGAATATGAGGACTTGGTATAAAAAGTGTAAGCTATGTGAAAAACTGTCTAAAAGAGAAGAGTACTCAGTTGTGCTGAAATAAGAATTGTTGAGCTCTCAATTTGAAACCTAGTGAAGCTAGTGAAGTTCCTCAAGGATTAGTCTTTGGCTTGATCTTGTTTAATATTTTCATTAATGGCCTTGGCACTAAAAGCCAGAGGTATTCTTATGAAACTTCCAGATAATCCAATGTAGGGATGGAAGTAACAGATATACAATAACATTTAATGGTATAAAACAGAATGCTTAGGGACTAATAACAAGTCTTTTTGTACTAAAATTGGAGCAGGTGAGGTTACCAGTAGGAAACAGATGAGGAAATCAGATGGGTGTATTAGCTGATCATAGGACGACCACAAATCATCACTATAATATAGCCAGGGAAGAGTGGCTGCAGAAGAGTAACAATGGACTAGAGGGCAGAACTGACTCTTGGGAAAGGAGGCAGAGGGATTGGGAGGATAGTTATGGCAAAAGATATTTCGACTGTAGAGGTATAAAAGAAAAAAATAGATAGGAATTTTGTTTAAGGGTGAAAGGTATGGCTGCTGTTTGGAGAGCAAACACATGCCTGAGGGAAAAAGATTAAACAAGCAATTATTTATTATTTGTTAATAATGATAGCATTAATAATGATAAAAAGTTAGTGGGAGAAAATGTAAAATAAGTACATACCATAAATCTCCGCTGAAATATGTGAGATGATTTTCTATGTTGACAGTTTAGTAAGGCAAGAGTTTTCTGCAGTCATTTAACCAAGCCTCAGTCTTGCCACTACATGTAGTTGTATAAATACTTGTAAACCAGCCAATACACAGAAAATTGTATGTCCTCTCATGTTTGTAGGTAAGTCATTAAATTTAAAACACAGTAAAACATTACTGGATGAGTTTTTCATTAATAAAATGAAGAATTTCTCTTAAGCGTCACTCGGCTGTTCCCAGGTATAGCTTCTTAGATGTCACTAGCCTCTACCAGAAAGGGATCTGCAAGGCCTTTGGGGAAACAATGTTATCAGAGCATTAGCTGCAGTAAGAGGGTGTCAACAATTTTCTCAGAAAAAGCGCACAAAGCAGTGTGAATACAGATAGAGGAAGGAGCATGCTTACCTGTGCTGTTTTTCTAGTATAAGAGATACTTATTAGTACTAATGAGTATGTGTTTTTGAAGGCTAAGTATTTTGCTCATTGGGATTCTAAGGTAAAAATAACTTGGGGACGGCTGCAGAGAAGCAGCAGTCATGTCCTCTTACCTTGGCATTCTGTGTTACAGAACAAATGACACAGTTCTGGAGGATAAATCTAAAGTTTTTAAGACAGCTGTGAGAAGGGGCATTCACAGCTCATTTTACACTGTGACAAGGCTTTTTAATAACATTTAATCCCTTAAAACCAGACAATGTTAGTGCTTGGATTAATAGAACAGGTTGCTTGTTCAGCCTTTTTGCACCCCATAGAGATTATATTGCTCTTTGTAAATCTGAAATTCTTCATTCCAGAATATGTTTTGAATTTTAAAATCTATCTCACTTGAAGAGACTCTCATAAAAAATAATTAAAATGAAGTAATCTGTACAAGGGCTACTAACTTTAAACCCATACAGGCAAACAAAAAGGGAAATACAGAGCAAACAAGCAAGTAAACATCATTAATCTTTAACTAATATTTCTTGTGAGCCAAGAACTTCAGCAAAGGAACCAGCACTGCAAGAAATATTAATTCCAGTAGATGGCACTCTTATACTGTGCATGAACTGGCAAAAGTTTTATTGCTGTTGGTTTCTATGCTTATACTTCCCAATTTGTTCAAACTATGTAATTGTTACCTATATATAGCGAAAATGGGTTAAACTGTAACATCTAGTTATCTTGATGCAAAATTTACAGTAAGAAACCTAATTTATGTTAAGGGATATATCAGCAATAGAATGGGATCATTTTCTTTAACTAAGAATGACATATAAAGCTCAATATATTTAATTTAAAAATATATTTAGCAATGGCATGCATTAGATCAAGCCTTGAAAATGCAAATATATTTATTTTTCTACCGAATGTAGCACTACAGAGGAAAAAAATTATAGTAGTAAAAAGATGAAAATAGATTCCTGAATATTATGGTCCATCTTTAAATGACGACTTCAGGGGATACCTTGGCTACCCACAATCTGTAGGTCAGTCTTCTCAGTAACTGATAGGATGATAATCAGGATTTTGTTTTGTTTTTTTCTTGGATATTTTTGAAGACATAATACTGTATATCCATTTGAAGTCAAGCCTCCTTTGTACGGTGCAAGGTGGTGAAAAAAGAATAGATAGAGAGTCTTTCAAATTTTTAACTACAAAAAATAATTCTATGGTAACCATTTGTATAAAATGTTACAGAGATGCTTTGTATTTCTGATCTATAATAAAGTTTGCAATCAGTATCCCAAGGCAGTATGAATCTTTTCATAGCCAATTAGTATCCTAAATGATTTTCACCAAACTGACTCGTACAAACCTCCTCTAAGTATAACATACAGCTTTAGCACATATATTCCATAAAGCTGTGCATGCTATAACACAAGAATGGAGAAATGCAGTGGCCATTAGAACTGTAAAATAATAGTTGTAACCTTAAACATTTGGGAATGGAGCAACACAGAGGAAAAGGTGTTTCTAATTATGAAATAAATGAAAGGTTTGCATCTGATAAACCATGAATATTATTGCCTCTTCCCAACCCCTCTCCCCCTCCACACTCTTATATTTGCTCTTTCACCAAGAATGCAATCCTAATGGGATGGGTGATTGTTTTCCCTGTAAGGTATAAATCTTCTGACATGTTTGGATGCACATTTTTTGTTTAATTTTCAAATGTCAAAGACCTGGATGAAGTACCATTTTATATGGTATTCCTTCCCACCTCCTCTTCCCAAGGTCCTGTAACCAATTTGTTGGCCTTTACAAAGCCTTATAAGCCTTCTTTACAAAAATGTATGGTGTCTAGTCTAATGGTAACATTATGGCATGGGATCAGATGTGGAGCAGCGGCAGCATGGGGTGGTGGGTTGTGGCGGCAGCCACCACATGCAAGCTGTCCCACTGCTCCTGGGGTAGTGGGTGGTTGTGCTCTGTCCCCATCCACTCCGTCTCCATCATACTTGTCAGACAATTCACTAGTATCTATATATTAGTGGTTGTTCATTTCAATTGTGGGAAAATATAGATTTTGAGTAATTTTTTTAATCCTGAAAATTGGGTATGTTTTTGACCAGAGAAAACCAGGATCCCTGGTTATTACTAACTGAATGGCTATACAGTGATAGGCATATAAGAACATTTAGCATTATGCATTAAGAGTCAGACACCAGGCACAACAATACAAAACTAGGCATCAGGCATTAAAGCAAAAATTCTTTCTTCAGCTACATATTGGGCACATTTACTGCGGAGTATATTAATTATCTCCACAGTAAAACATCACGTGCAGCCGAATTAGGCCAAGGAAAACTAATAAACTCCACTGCAGGGTAGTATTTGTAAATACAAGTACTATCCTACTTCAGAGTCATTTACTGAACAGCAATGTGTAGAAGCTGATCTAGACATAAATTGTGCCACACTCCTACCTGCTGCCTAGCCACATGGCTCCGCAGCTGCAGGAGCCTTGTGGCCCAGCCAACACCTCTGCTGCCTGAGCCAGCCATCCACTGCCCAGGCCTGACCCCCATGCCCTCTGCCAGCCTGGGGCTCCCCCGCTCCTCCCCAAACCCAGGCCACACTGCCACCACTAGCCAGAACATAGGGATGACCTGTGTGCCCCCTGCCAGCCTGGGGCTGCCCCTGGACAGCTGCAGCCTGAGCCTGGAGTTCTCTCTGGCTCCTGCAGGAGGGGAAGAGTAGAGCAGAAGCAGCCTGGGCCTAAACTGCTCCTCTCTGGCTCAGTTTGCTGCTGTCCCAGGCACATGTGTAGCTGCTGTGCCTGTGAGTAGTTTACTGTGTTGCAAATTGCTCCACAGTTTATTTAGTCACATTAATTGCATGCATAGATACACCCATTGAGTCTTATCTGAATGGGAGAAATGAACAGTGCTTTAAGCATAAGCATTTGGCTAATTAGTCTATCTGTATAACTTAATGTAGTAGGGTTGGAAGAAGGGCACTTGCTGCCCCAAACCTTGCTCAACTTCTCTTCCTGCTATATAGTTTGTTCAAGATATCACATAAAATCCTTGCCCCTGTGATTCATTACTAGGCAGCTGATTGAGTTGGGGTGTGTATCATTTAGACTCCAGATCCATCCCTATTAACAACCTGACCCACCTTAACTTCATTGGAAACTATACTTCTTGCCCCATGTAAAAAAAAAATGTTATAAAAATATCGCATATGCAGTAACTAACTTTTTATGCTGAATGTGAATGTGACACTTATTCCCTCCTCATCCCCATTTTGAGTATTATAGATGTTTTTATTATATATATGCTTGTAGTGTATTTAAATAGAAATTGTTTATGCATCATCCCTGCTGCTTCTTTGTGATACTTTTTTACTTAGCTTATATTTGTAAAAGCACTTACCCATAGTCTGTCCACAACTTTCTGATCTGGGAATCAGGCTGTGAAATGTAGCTCTCATCAATATTTCTGTGACCATCTGGTTTTATTTGGTCAGGCATTCATGGAATTTTAATATGTTGGTTTCCAAAATGAAACCTAAGTGCAAAGGAGGCCAAAAAGTTAAAAAGGTTAACAAACCCTTTGTATGATACAACTCTATGAAATGTACCAATGATGGGAATTGCATGGTTCAGTGGACGGTGCATGAGACTGGCAGCTGAGAAGCCCTTGGTGATTTATTCACAGATAGCAATTGACACTTTGAGCTTGGGCAATTCATATAACTCCTCTGAGCTTCATTTAATTTCCCCAAAGGACAAGAAGAGTAATACAGGGATGGTTAACCCATCTTTTTAAAGTGCTTTGAAGACTACGAACAATAAGGATGTGCTAATTGTCATACTGGATGAGACCAAGGTCAGTCCAGTTTTCTCTCATCAATGATGGCCAGCCCCCAATGCTTCTGGCAGTAATCAGAGATGTGATAATCTTCCCTGTATGCTAAATGTAACACTGGCCTCTGGCTTAAGTCCTGAAACACGGGGTTAATCAGCCCTTTTGTTATTTCTGCTATAACAACTGTGGACATTGTTGATAATATGTATTTGTATATGACACAATGGTTATACGACTATACAGTTATATGGTTATCAACACTATTTTACTATATAAAAATATCAATCCTTTCTGAATACAGTGGAACCTGGATTTTTCACTGGATGTTTTGCAACTTGCGTAATTTGCAGAGGGTTTCCGAATTGAAAACAAGCTCCCCAACTCATTGCTTCAGATTTTACCCCCAAAGCTGCTGTTTCTCCAGTCACCAGAGAGCCTCAGCCATTCTGTGCAGCTGCTTGCTGTGGTTGTATATACCCTGCCTTGTTTGCAAAAAGGATAAGGAACTTAATCCTTGAAAGAAACTGGATTCTACATAGGATTGAATCCAAGATGATCTGTTCTCCCAGCCTCTAGGGCATAGTGGAACCTTGATCTGCATTTCCAAGCTTGGAGATGTATCAGAGTCAAAGGCTTCAACGCACCCCTCCAGCTGGGAGCAGGAGTCAGCTGATTAGTGCTTCCAGTCTCAGGAGTGCATGGGAGTGCACATGCAATTTAAGGTATGATGGGAACCATCCACCAAGTTTTTACACAAAGTTAAAGTATTCCAAAGTTAATTGCTTTAATTTGTGCCTGTATTGCTACTTAAGATATGATTAATATGATGGGTAGGAGTGAGGGCAGATCCAGCACTGCACCACCTAGGTGTGTCCCTTTTCCCTCCCCCCACTCCCGGCTAACTCCCAGGGCCTAGCACACAGGAAACCACCTCCCATACACCCCCACCCTCCCACCCTCTCATCTCCCCATACAGTATATGAGTAAAACTTTATTTTGAGCTATCATGCAATCACCTCTAAATACACTACTTTAAAAAACAGAAATCAAGAAAAAATATTTTTTTGAAATAAAATTAAAATATGTTATAGTAGATGTTTGGTTTTTAGTAAATGTGTTTTTTTAATCTATAACTTGTTAAAATGATATCTTCTGAAATATTTTATGTGTGTGGCCCTTGACAGCTCACCAAAACTCATCTAGTGGCCCACCAGCAGAAAGACTTACCCACCCCTGGTGCAATGTCTGCCAGGGGCCTTGTTCAAGTGAGTGTGACTAGAGGCTTACAGCCCTATTAAAAAAAAATCAAGAAGTTCTATTATTAAATCGCTTGGCATGAAAGCTGAGAAGTAGTAGTTAAAGTGACTATCCCAAAGCTATAGAGGGAGGCATCTGCTTTTTGTGAGGGCTTTTGTTGATCCTTTTCCAATTTGTCTAATTCTCCCCATGCACTGTATAGAGAGTAGCGACCAGATACTATTCTATCTATTGTGGATCTAAGTGGACATAGGCTTCAAAGTATGATTCTGTTCCAACTTATTCAAGCCTCTGAAAATCCATTAATGTAATTACATATGTGACACTCCATCATCTTACCAGTAAGACTGAGTCACAAAAAGGTAGTCAGGAGGTAGAGACACCCACCTTTTGTATTAATAGTTTTTCAGGGACTTTATCAAGGTGCAATACAATCTCAGGTGCCTATGTCCACTTAGAACAGAATCTAACTCTGTATATCTAACTCAAGACTGGATTCTGAGGCCGTCAGGGCCAATCACCTAAATGTTAGGTGAATCAAGGTCACAGGCTAGTGCACTAATCTTTGGATTAGACAACCTCTTTTATGGAATCTATCCAGGTTCTATGTTATGTTATTTGGCTTCATGTACATAATTACATTTTGTGGAATATGCTGTTTTGATTTCTAGTGTGTTTAACTCTGCAGTTGTTTTTTATATGTCCATTTATTTTCCTAGTCCACATGGTTGTTCCCTTAGTGTTGCTTTGTTTCCTAAGATAGTGCTTTTCCATTTGTCCCTCATTCAACACTCTGAGGCAATCTGTCTTGGAGTGTTGTATAAGCACAAGTAGTTAAAATCAGGCTTCAAAAACTTCTGACTAAAATTTGCAGTGGTCAGAACTTAAACTGGCTTCTTTTTAACATACTTAACCTTAGTTAAGCCTGGCATATGAAATTTTGAGCTGTGCTAACTCCCAAAGTCATTATATACCAGACTCACCACTCCATCTGAATCTGAAAATCTAAACATGTGTTAGAAACACTGAGGCTCTGAAAGGTTTTGTCTTTTTTAGGTTTTTTAACATATTTTGAAAAAAAATCACTTCAAAAATATTTGAATTGACTATTTTATAAAACTGCATACATTACATTCTCATTTTAATTTTAAAACTGTTTAATAGGCTGCATCTGCACCAGTGCAAGGTGCTGGTTTTTCTCAGCACTCCTACGCAAAGTACAGTGTGGGCAGAGTTAATACTTTCAGATGTTTTAAAAGGTAGTGTTAGTAATTCAGAAAGTCATGGTAGTGCTTCTTTTTCATCACTAGTATTCTCTCTCTCTTTTTCTTTTGTATGGTGTCACATATCAACCTCCAAATCTATGAGCTACTGTCTGGTATTTTTGCTCAATGTACAGGTTTCATCTGCCCTGTTTGCGTATTTTTAAAGATTGCAGCTTTTGACTAAGTGCTGTGCTGTTTGTTGGATCCCAGATTTACACAGGGGGACATCCAAGATATTCATCTTGTATTGTTTTGAAGAGTCTGTATCCAGATCTCAGCTTGACACATGCTTTTATATCAAGGTCATGCCCAGTGAGGGACCTGCTTGGTGTTAGTATAAAACACTGTAGGAATAGACCTGATCTTTTTGCTGCAGTTGACCCACTATTGTGCTGCCCATAGGTTTGGTTCATCATCCCCAATCTCTTTCAGGAGCTTGTAGGATTAATTTACAAGTAGTTTATGGCTTTTAAGCCTCTTAAGCCTCCATCTATTTGGGTCTTTAGTTAATGTGATGGACCAGGTAATTTTCATCATCTCCTTCCTCTATTGCCAGTAATGATGTTAAGGTCTGTCTTTTTATATCACGTGGTCTAGTCTCCACAGATCCTACCTCTATGATAAGTCAGTGTCAGCATAATACAGTTACAGTTCGATATGGAAGATCGATTTAGTGCAAGTTGCGAGGGATGCAGAACACATGGTTGAAGAACAAAGCAAACGAGATCCAGAATTATGCATTATGCTGAAATAATGCAAAGAAGTTCTTTGATGCCCTAAAAGCTGTCTATGATCCAGAGGTCCTCAGATCCTCCCCTTTGCTGTCTGCCGACGGGACCACACTGCTAACTGACAAGGCCCAGATCCTCCAGATTGGGTTGAACACTTCAGCACCGTCCTCAATTGGACCTTCTCCATCAACAGGGATGCCATATGCAAGCCACCTCAAATCTCCATCAACACCATGCTTGAAGCTCCACTTACAATCGCAGAAGTCCAAAATGCCATGCAACAAATGTCTAGTGGCAAAGCTCCTGCAACTGATTCAATTCCAGCAGAGGTCAACAAATCAGGTAGTCATAACCTCACAAAGAAACTAACCAAAATCTTCTGCAGTATGTGGGTGCAGAAGTTAGTCCCTCAAGAATTCAAGGATGCCTCCAGCATCCACCTGTACAAGAGGAAGGGAAATTGCAAATTTTGTGACGATCTAAATGATCTACTGCCTGAGAGCCAATGTGGCTTCAGAAAAGGATACAGATCAACTGACATAGTGTTTGTTTCCTGGCAGCTTCAAGAAAAGTGCCAGGAGCAAAACGTTGACCTTCTCCTCATGTTCGTGAAGCTAACCAAAGTCTTCAATATATTAAACCATGAAGGTCTCTGGGAAATCATGAAGAAGTACGGATGCCCCGGAAAATTTATCAACATGGTTTGACAGTTCCACAATGGCATGATGACATGTATCCTTGTGAATGGTGAATTCTCTGACCCCTTTCTGATCACAAATGGCATCAAGCACAACTGTATGCTTGCACCTACCCTCTTCAGCATGGTATTCTCTACCATGCTGTTGGTTGCCTTCCAAGACAATTACCTTGGTATGAGGATCAGATACCATTTTGATGAAGACATCTTCAATCTGTGCAGGCTCCGAGTGAGGTGCAAAGTCCAGACATGCAACGGTCCATGGACCTATTCTCATCAGCCTGTGACAACTTGGGTCTAGCTATTAACATGAAGAAGACTGAAGTGATGTTTCAAGCTGCACTTGGCATACATCCCAGGAACTACACATTTCAGTTAAAGGTCAACAACTGTTGATGGTTGACAAGTTCGCCTATCTAGGTAGCATGCTTTCCCATGCTATTCTCATCAACAATGAAGTCAACGTGAGACTAGCAAAAGCTAATGTGGCCTTTGGCAGACTCTGTAAGTTGGTCTGGGACTGCAGAAGCATTAGAATGTACATAAAACTGTAGGTATTCAGAGCCACCATTCTCCTGACCCTCTTTTACGCCTGCAAAACCTGGACTGTCTACTTGCATCATGCCAAGAAACTAAATCACTTCCACCTGTGCTGCCTGTGAAACATACTGAAGACCAAGTGGCAGGACAAGATGCTGGACACTAAGGTGGTTGGAAGATCAGCCAATATTCACACTCTACTGAAACTGGCACAACTGGTCACCTTTCAAGAATGCCTGATACTTGCTTGCCATCTTCTATGGCAAACTGTCAAATGGAGTATGTTTCCACGGCACACCAAAGAAATGGTACAAGGACATCATAAAGTTGTCCCTAAAGAGTTTCAGCATTGACCCGGAGCGGTGGGAGCAAATTGCTCACCACCATCCATCCTGGAATTCATCAATCCAGAATGGAGCACTGGCCTTTGAACAGCAATGCATGACATAAACAGCAAAGAAACGTGTGGCCAAGAAAATGAAATACTCTCATACCCAGTCCTCATCACTCTCCTTCCCCTGCTGCAGCAGATGGTTCAGGGCAAAGATTGGGCTTATAAGTCACCTATGTACCCACATGACCTAGCTTCCACCCCCACCTCCTTCCTCTTTCCTCTTTTTTCTCCTTTTTCCTTTTTTTCTCCTTTTCTCTTTTCTCCCTCCCTGTTTCTTTCCCATTTCTTTTCTCTCTTTTTCTCCCTCCCCCTCCCCCCCCCCAATGCAGTCGTCTTTGCCCATGAGTACATAGTACATCTGTGTGTCTGTAAGTGGTGAGTCTCAGGGCACTGTTAAGTAGTGTTGCACTTTTTATCGTGACAACTTCTGGACCCTACATGAGCACAGTATTCTGCTGGGGCATACACTATTTCAAATGCCGTGGTTCTGAGCACTTTGAAATTGCCACCCCATGGCATGCTGGCTAACAATCAGCTGCCCACGCAGAGACTTTACTACTACCCTTCTGAATGTGATGTTTATAGGTGAGGGAACCATCTAATGCAACTCCTAGGTTGGTTGGGGTATGGTCATGGAAAAGGATGTGGTTGCCCACTCCAATATTCAGTGTGCTCTTGGCTCAATGATTACCCAGGTGGAAGTGATGATACTAATTTACTGATGCTCAACTTTAAGAGCCACTTGTGCAGCTAATCATCAATGAGTTTTATGTCAGTACTCAGTATCTTTTCCAGTTCTATCATGTCAGTTCCTTGGGCTAGTATAATAATATCTTCAGCACTTAGATGTTGTATGCAGAAAGTCTGTGGGCAATAGTGACTACCTTCTCATGGTGTCTCCTGTCAGTAGCAGTAAAGCAAAACTATAAGTCACTACCAAGGTATTCAGTAGTATTAATGCAGCCCCAATGTGGATTTACTTTGCTTTGCTTTTTTTTTTTCCTCATGGAACCAGTATATTTCTGAGCCTTAAGTTTGTGGTTTTCTGTTACCCCTACATTCTTCTCCATAGTATTACTGTCCAGTTAACCTTCATTTTGTATTTATGCATGTTTTCTCTGCCAAAGCTGTAGTACCTCACATTCATCTTTGAATTTTATTTGAATTAATTGCTCTTGATAGCTCAGTTCTCTAATTTATTGAGATTATTTTTAATTCTACTCCTAACCTCTGGTGTTTCAACCCTTGCCAATTTTATGCCATTTTCAAACTTGATCAGTAAAAACTTTTTTCATATATCAGAATCATTAATAAACATGTTATACAGTACTGTACTCAAAACAGATACCTGTGAAACCCTATGCAAGTTCTTTTGCCATTTTGATATTGATCCCTTTATAGTTACTTTTTATGTAACAAGTCAAATATCTACCTAATGGTCATTTTATCTAGCTTCTATTTTACCTATTTACTAGGGGTGTGCAAAGTGGGCCCTATTCCATTCAGATTTGGCCTGAAATAGGGACAGTGATTTGATTTGTTGATTTGGATCACTGTCCCTGATTCAATTTGGCCAAACCTGAATTTGAAGATTTGATGCTGATTCAGAGTATCATTGATTTGGACACAAACACAGCTTTAAATGTTTTTTCTACATATGTTGAGGTACCAGCATGTCTCATGAACACTGCGATGCTGGGGCGAATGGAGTGTTGCACAGGAGAGTGTGTGTTTGTGTGGGCGGGGTGGGGTGGGTGGGGGCTCCATGTGCTCAACAGCAAACCGGTCCAAGAAGTAGTTCCGGTCCACTTCCGGGTCCACTGTGGAGCATGGAGCCCTCCCCCCCCCCTCCCCAATCCACCAGGCTCAGTGATCTTCCACAGCGGGACCCCGGGTGCCCCCCCAGACTCAGAGGCACAAGTTGCTGTACCAGGGGTTGCAGGGGGGGGAGGGGGCCCAGTGCACTCCCCAGTGGACCTGGAAGTGGACCAGAAGTGCTTCTGGTCCACTTACGGGTCTGCTGCTGAGCATGCTGGGGAGTCCTCTGTGCTTCTGTGGGATGCTCCATGTACCCTAGCATCACAGCATGCTCCATGCACCTTAGCATCACAGCACTCATGAGCTGCCTGCTACCTAGAGGTATGTAGAAATAACATATAAAGCTGTGTCTGTGTTCAAATCACTGAATCTTTCCAAATCTCTCCGAATCGATTCAGAGGGTTCTCATTCAATTTGGAGAGATTAAAGGGTCTCCTGATTTGATTTGGATTTGGAAAGTCAGCCACTGAATTGGGCCGAATCTCCTCTGAATCAAGTCAGGGACCAAAGCCATGACAATATCATGCAAGTTGGGCTTAAACATTCTCCCACAAAACAAAAACAATAACCCAGAAAACAAGAGCTGTGTTTATTGTAGTGAATTGCTGTTTCCCTGTTCCAGTTTTTGGTAGGTTCAATGACGTCCATTGCATAAAGTATTATATTTTCCAACAACTGAAGCAAAATGCGACTATATAATGATGTGGTGTGATAAAAAAGTTTTATCAGCATGTGTTTGGTACAGGCTGTTTTACTCATAAATGGGATGATGTCAAGAATTTTAAAAAATTATGTTTGGTGTCCATCCAGCTATAAAACCAAAATGCCAGTTGTTCAGGGCTCAAAAAGGAACCTTAGAATATTGGAAGGGTGACCCATGACATTTTTAATATAGCTAAAAATGTAAAAGCTGTAGCTACTGTTTAGTCTATTCCTGAAAAATGCAGTTGGTCTCCAAGTAGAATCTATCAATCTCCTCTTCTCAATTGGATACAGAGCTTGGTTGGTTTTTTTGGCCCTGCAGGCCTGTGAAAATGTGGACTGAAAAATCGTGATATTTTTGCATAGGAAAAAATTTAAATGGCCTAAGGCTGAATCTCACTTGTCCTGGGCCTCTGACAAAGATAAGTTATTATTTATTATTTCTATCTTGATAATTCCTAGAGACTTTGGTTAGGCCCATTGTGCTAGGCACTCCATAAACACATATGAAGACACAGTTCCTGCCACAAAGAGCCTGCAATTTTAACACTCAGCCCTGCAAGCTACTTTGCACAGATGGCCTCCTGATGTCAAGCCATATGTCTTTATCTTCAGTGAGACTCTTTACTGGTACAGGGGGCCTTCCTGCCTAGATCATGAATCTTGTGGATTTTAATCCTAAAACAAGAGGTAGAATTCAAAGGGCAGAGATGAATACAACCAAAATACATTTGATCTTTTTTATGTATAATATATTTGTAAACAAAACTTTGGTTCTATAAATTACCATATCTGTCCCCACAAACCTGTTCTTAAGTAGTTGATTAATTATTTGTACCCACCAGAGAAGGACTGGATCCTCAACCCAAACTCCAAAGGGCAAGCCTGCTACACATGTATCTATACCACAAATGTCTATACTATAACTACTATCATAAGTAGTTGTGACTATACCTATATTTTTGTTAAAAACTAAAAGATGGCAACCACCAAAACAGTGTTTACTGCAAACATACTGGTACACTGATTCTAAAGGAATCATTCCTACTAGTTGTGTCAATCTCTGAATTTCCTTTAGTATCTCAATCAACTAATTATGAAGCCTAAATTGTGCTTAACTACTTTTTATGTTTAAATGTTATTCCTAGTTTTTTCTATCAGTACATGGTTATTACAAACTGTAGCTAAAATATTCCCATAGTTTCTCTAGAAAAGATTATACATGATAAAAATTAAATAAGATCTTTTGCTTTGTGGAAGGCACAGTGGGCTATGGGTTTGGTTTCATTTTAGGCAGCTGTTTCTAAATTTTATTCTCTGGCTTTGGTCTGCAATTATCTGTGAAAAGATGAAAACTCATGCTAATCAGTTCTTCACCTCCTGATTATCTACAATTTTCACACTGCCATGATGATTATAAAGTTGTGAGTGGCCTAGAGTCGTTTGCATTTGATTGGCTAAACTGGATATTGTATTTACATAAAGGCCAACTGACAGTAAAACGTCATCTCCTAAAGTACAACTAAAGGGCTTGTTTGCGCTTTTATATTTAGACCTGAAAAGGGAAGGTGGGTTGGTGCACTGGCCCCAAAGTAACCCTGGGAGGAACTGTAACCCTCAGTTAATTAGCTAACCTGCTTTAAAAAACCATCAATTTTAATAGTCTAGACAAAGACAAAATGTGGGACTCTAACTGTGAAAAATTATTAAATGCTAATTAAATCCAATATCAAGAGTTGCAGAAAACTAAAAGAAAGTTTAACTTTTGTCTATCAGATCAATCTTCTCTCAGAGTCAGAAAGGCAGCTTGTATTTCATGCTGTTGATACTACCAAGCACTTTCTGGGTGTATCTACGTGTGCTATTAAGACAATGCTATAAACTCCAGTGTTAGCTGCTCCTGGATGCAGCATCTGAACATTTACCAGGGACTGTAGCACTTTGAACTGGGGTGGAGCAGCCCCAAGCTGGCAGGGTTCCTAGGGGGCCAGGCCTGGGTTCTGGGTGGCAGTCTTGAGCAGCAGAGGGACTGTCTGGGGCATAAGGAAGCTGGCTGGCAGGCAGGAGCCATACTTTATCACCCTCATGCTCCTGCCAGTCCCTGTCACTGTCTACATGTGTATTTCAGTGCATGTAATTACTCCACTGTAGGACAGTACTGTCCCCAACACTACAATCCTACAGCAGAGTTAATTAATTTACTATACACTGATACCAGTGCATATGTAGATGGTGACACTTTACTGCCGAGCTAATTAGTCAGCTCAGTAAAGCGCATATGTAGATGTACCCCCTATTTCCAATATAGAAAGGAGCCAATTAAATTGAAATCCATATCCTTCCTTAAGTCTGATATTGGACTTATCTTGCTATCTGGAACATCATGTGACATACATACCTCCTTGTGGCTTACTCAGATGGAGTATTTTAACATAGGCTCAACTTTGGGAGTATGTTAAGAAATATTTAGCATTTGTCCACGCTGCAGTGGCAGTCTGTTCTGTTCCTAATCTCCAGTTTAAATTTATTCATGGTCATTATAATTTAAATTAATGTATGGCCAAGTAAGATTGTGAAGTTGGACAGTTATTGTGGAGTTGTTGATGCATGGTAAAGCTCCATCCCCTTTTAGCTTGGAAAAATGGTTTTTTTGTACTTTATTTTACATGTTTATCTTTGAATCTGTAACTGGACTTTCTTAAAAACAGATGCAATAAAGGATTTAGTTGCTGCAACAATTAATTTTTAGGTTCACAGTTTTCTACCTGAAAGGGTTGACACTTATATATCCCAACTTGAAGGAAATATCGTGGGTGAGGTATTTGTTAGGGCAGTACCTCAGATGTGGAGTTTTAGATTTAAGTCCCTGCTCCTAGTATTGCATATGCATGTTAATCAGTGAGACACCTGAGGAAAATGGTATCCTTCACTTGAAAACAGTGTTGAACATCCCTAACTTTATGATTCTTTACATGTGAATGATTCTATTTTGATTGTTGTCCCTGATTGTTATCTTTGATCCTTTTAGTTCTGTTTTTATTACATGTTTGTGAATATTGCTGTTTCTACAGAAGACAGCAAAAATGATGCATTTACATAGACAAAGTGGGAGTGCAAAGGATGACAAAAATTGTGCTACAAGGCAAGACACTGACTGATATTTCTTCTAGAAGTACAATAAATTTCCCTCCCCTGTTGGACCTTGGATAAAGAATTCATGCCCTAATGAGGCTTACTTCACAAAGCACTTAGGGGGCTTGGTTTTACCTTATTCCCACTTAATGCACCTAATTTTAAAATTACATTTCTCAAAACTATTGCCTAATCCTAAAATCACCAGACACCTTCCCTTATTTTATCTTTTGGCAATATGTTGAAGGAAATGACTCGCCTCTCCTTGTCCTTGAAAGAAATGGCATTGGAGCCTAAGTCCAGGAGATAATTTAGAGCTATAAATGCTAAGAGGAGAGAAGCACCTCCCTGCTACTCAGAGTAAAGTGTCTGAAACCCCAGCCTTTATCAGGTTAACCATGGATATATTGCTACCAGTACCCAACCTAGTGAGTTTGGAGCTAGTTCAGGTATTTTTACATTGAACTAAAGTGTCTAATACAGGCATTCATTAAGTCTTTTATGGATATAGTCCTACATCTGAAACTGAGATTCCATCCCCCAAAAAGAAGAAGAAAAGAAAGGAAGGAATTGCTTTACTGTTTTAAAGTTCTCAAGATATGAAGAGTTTCAGAACCTCACCAGTCTAGGTATATGCACCAAAGCAGGCTTCTATGATCAAGAAACTAGGTGGTCCTCTGCCTAGGCCCCCTGAGAAGGCCTGGATTGAGTTTCACATAATACTAGAGTAATGGTCGCTTTCAAAAGTATATGAAGAAGGCAGTAGATGCTTCTTCTATTGCTCTTTATATAATAGCCTTATGGTAAGAGGAAGTCCTCTTTCCTCACCCTAATGAGATTCAAAGTCTTAGCTCCAAAGAGAGTGCTCTAACCACCAGTCTATGGCCTAGGCTGCAGTCAAGGCCTTCTCCATTCCTTTAATGAGGTTGTACCACAATGCAACAGAGGAAGCAACATTCATCATGTGTGAAAGAGAGCTCAAGTGCATGACTTTTTGGTATAAGGGTCAGAGGACAGATCTGGAATCTAGAGTCCTAGAATCCAAATCCTTCTCCAAGAATTGTAACCCAAGGCAATTAAATAATGACTCCAAGTCATTATTTAAAGAAGTAAAATAAATTTTATTTTGAATGTCAAATTCTCAGTGGCTATGAGCAAGTCTTGCTACTTCTACCTATGTAATGTTTTAAAGTTCTGTTTTGTTTCATTTTGGGTTTTTTTTTTTTGCGGGGGGGGCATGTAGGGTGGGGGCGGGGAGTTGTCTATCCAGACTGTCCTGGCTTCTGCTCAAGCCCTTTCAGACTCATTCTTCGGCTTCTGTAATCTTGATGCTAGGCACATTGCCATCCTCATCTCCATTCAAAGCACTGCAGATTCCTGACTAATTATACTGAGCTCATCAACCCCTTCTGTGTTCCTTCCCTTTCACAGCATCAAACACAAGCTCTGTGTCTAAGGCTTTTTAAGGGTCTTAATTCCTTAGGCCCGCTGATCTGGAATCTACTAATTTACCACTCTGTAGACTGTCGTACAGCCAACAGGATCAGTATCAATCCCCTGATTACCTTTTATTCTTATCAGAACACCTTCACACTTTCTCCTATGCTGTCCCTAGCCATGGAAGGAAAACACTCCCTCAAAAAGTTTGGAAAGGAGCCACTTTATTTGCTCCATCCTCATTAATTCCCACCTCTGCTGTGACTCCAAAAAGTCACTCCTATCTAGTATTGGTTAGACATCTTTTTTCCTTCCCCTGCTCATTATTACCTCAGTCCCCTCACTCACTTTTCTGTTTCATCTGCTTGTCAGTTTCCTTCTGAGACTTAAATTATGAGGCAAAGACTAGTTTCTTGATCATGGTTTTTTTTTCATAGTACCTAGTACAATAGTACTCTGATGCTTGATTTGATAGCCCATAAAAGAAAATCAGAAACAGATAATTAGGTTTTATAAATAAAGTCTCCTGGAAGACATTCTCTAAATTTGAAAATCTCCACTGAAATCAAAAGGATTCTTTGTGGAATACAAACATAAGGAGAGGTGGCAAAATATGACTTTATTTATGTAGGGGCTTAAAAATAGCCCTGCCAAACACAAATGAATTGAGTTCTAAATTGATTGGTGTGTATCAATGTACCATTCTCTTTTCCTTCATGTTTTGGACAAAATCAGTTGATTAGGCTCTGCATTCCTAGGCAGATCATTTTGCTGCCACACACAGTCATGAGTAAATTTGCAGTGAATTAACATTTTACTTTAACAATAATGTTTAATAGTAATTAGAGAGAAAATATACTGGATTATGTACCAAAGTAGGTAACATGGGAAGAATTTGTTCAGTTGCTGAAATTCTGGGTTGTATATAATTTTCTTTCAGTACAAATATGTTTTGCTTCTAATGTGATTTTGATCTGATTAGTTTAAAATGTATTACAAACATTTATGTAATAATCTTCAAAGCATCTCTGTGAAGCAAACAAGTATTATGGTGCTCTTACAGTTTACCTTCAATTCACTACTAGGACTGTGGGAGGCTAGGGAGGAAAGCCATACCCCCAAAGCTACCCCCAAATTCTCCTGGCTAGGGGAGAGCCAGCTGAATACAGGATAAATGCTTAGTCCTCTGAGAGGAAGTCTGAATGCCTGGCCTCTGGCCCAGGGTTCCCAGGTTGGGTCTCCTGGAGTTTTTGGAGCCAGCAATGTGCCAGCTTGGCTGGGGCCATACCCACTGGGGCAGGTTGCTGGCTTGGGGCCAGTACCACACCCTGGGCAAATAGAGGTAGGAGGGTGGAAAGTCCATCAGGGTGGAGAGGCTGAAGCCATGCACCCTGGGGTGCTGGACTATTGAAAATTGGTCACTTTATCTCTGTGGAGCAGACTAATAATAGCCTAGCTTGATCTAGCTAGTACGGCTCGAAGATAACCCTCACCCGATGTGACATAACTTTAAGATGCTTGCAGGGTCTTTATCACAGTTTAACACCCTTTAATTCATGGGCACTCCTGTTTTAAGTGTCTTAAAATGGTTTAAAGGTAACCTGTAACACTATCTTTAGTATAACCAATTTAGAGAGAGATGAAATGAATACAAGTGAAGTGACTGGTTTAAATTCACACAGGAATTGAATGTCAGAACTAGAAATAGACCAAAGAAGTCTTCACTTCCACTCTTCTACATGAGCCAGAAGGCAGTGCTCATTTCATTCAAACAATATTGGGAAACTGACAGTTGGGTTGCACATTCTTTTCCCCTTTAAAAATGTATTTTAATAAGCCAGTTTTTTTTTTACTCCATCATAACAAAAACATACTTTATTCTGACCTTTTTGCTAATATATAAACATCAATTCATAAGCAATAACAGAGAGTATTAATCAGATCAATAATAAATAGAATATATTTTAAGTTTAAAATAAAAAAAAAAATTGTTAAAACCAATTTAAGAACAATAATTAGCACCCAAGCATGAATGGCAACCCCTGCATGTGTGTCAAAGCTACTTTACCATTTACTTCCATGGGACTCTCTGCCATCACAAAATTCCCCAGAAGATGTCAATGCAATTCTACCACAGACTACATTACAGTGTCAAAGCTTTAATAAATCAATCTGTGAAGATGTCAATGGTATAGTTATGAAATCAAGCCAAAATAAGATGATGTCAGTGCAAGTCTGTGGAGACTGCATTATCATGTCAAAACAATGGGAAATGATATGTAAGTTACATTGTTACTGATAAAGAAAAGTATTTGAAGACTTTTGTGGTTTTAATTTCAAAGGGACAAATTCAGAGAAATTTAGAGAGCTAGGATCTTAATGTGGAGAAGTTGATACTAGGAAGGGAAGAAACAATGAAAGGATGTTGTAGAATATCAGGCAAAAGTGGAATGGAATATATGGAGATGGAAATTACCACATCTAGGGAAGCAGAAGTCAATAACTTTAATGGGATCAATTTAGGAGGTGAGAGAAATTGATATTTTTTATTCCAGATTTCTGAAGGAACTCACCCATGAAGTCTCAAATCTGATAGCAGGGATTAAAAATCTACTAAATTATGAGTGATACATTGCAACTGGGGAATAACAAAGTTAGTATTTTAGGAGAGTGAAAACCTGACCTGGGTCAAAAAAAATATTTCCTAGTCTGACCTCAATAGCAAACCTTTAGAACAAATTTTTGAAATAAAGAATAACTGAAGACATGGAGGTAATTGATATTAAACATAATGTGAATTGTACAAATCTAGAAGAAGTCAGATTAACCAAGTATATTTCTTTGATATTTGGTTTTGGGGGGCTTTGGGGTTTCTTTTCGACAAGGGAAATGTAGTATTCTAATCTATAAGGGACCTTAGTAAAGCATTTTATATAGAGATGATAATTTAGTTAAGATTGAGTTGCTAGGGCTTAATATGGGAACTGTAAAGTAGATAATGAACTGGAGAAAAAGGATACAATGACAACAGGTTATGCCAAAGGAGAAACTCTCAGGATTGGGAGAAGCTACTAATGCATTTCCTCCAGAATCAGTCTTGGGATGAAAATATTTTCACTAATATTTTCACAACCTTGGCATAAAAGGGGAATGCCTTAATGACATTTGCTGTTGAAACAAATTTGGGAGGCATTGTTAATTTTGAGGATGACTAAAATATTATACAGAAGACTTGGATAACCTTGAGAACTGGGATAAGAGAAATGGGGTGCCATAATAGTAGAAAGTGTAAGATCATGCATTTGGTATCTAATGATAAGACTTTTGCAACAAAATGAAGACTTTCTAGTTGGAAATTGCTGAGGAGAAGAAAGACCTGGATATATCACAGGATGGTTATAGGACACTGATGTGATATGGCTGTGAAAAAGACAAATGCAATCCTAAAATATATCAGACCAGGTATTTCCAGAAGAGATAGAGATTAATGTCTTTGTACAAAGAGCAGGTGAGAGCACACCATTAATACTATACATATTTCTGGTCAGGCAAAGTCCAGAAAATGAACTCAAACTGAAACAGTTACAAAGAGAGGTTGCTAAAATGATTTAGGAGAATGGATGTATCTTACAGGAGGAGTCAAAAAAGGCTGGCTTATTTAACTGAGTAAAATAAAGGCTGAGAGAGTATATAATTTCTCTTCATAAGTACATTACAGAAGTAAATATCAGAGGGGGAAAAAGTTACCTAACCTAAATGACACTGTTGGGATAAGAATAAAGATTATATGCTAATTATGAATAAATTTAGGCTGGAAATTAATGAAAGATTTCTGATTATCAGATAAATGAGTTTCTGAAATACTTTTCCAGTATATATAAGGGAGGTAAGGCACCTGCCTAGTTTGAAAATACATTTAGGGACAGGATTTTACAATGTGGTTACCTGTAATAGTTGGGGCTGACGTCTGTGATTGAAAGGATACCTTCTACTCCAGAGTCCCTATGTGATATACCTGAGAATCCTGGAAGTGATGGACAAAAACACTTTTATCAAATCTGCATTTGATGACTTATTAGCCAGAGGATTGAAGAGGATTATTATTTTCTGAGGCCTGACTCAGTCCTTCAGTCAGCATAGTCCTATTCATTCTTGTGGGACTATTTATGGGTAAGGTTCTACTCAATGTAAAAAATGCTAGAATCTGAACTGGAATGAACAGAAATCTTCTTTTTACCTCTCCCATCTCACTAATTTTGAGATAGGATAGAAGAGTTTACATTTACAAAATCAAGAAACTACCAGAAAGTTTACAGATTCACAACAGTTTAGGGCTGGAAAGGACCTTGTGAGATAATTCAGGTCCAGTCCCCCTGCTTTGGGCTGGAAAGACTGCTGGGATCAAATACATTCTGGGATCTTCAGTTTAAACTAACTAGCTAAAAATGAAAAATGGCTGGATGCTACAGCCTGCAAAGTGAGGATACTACAAAGCTGACAGGCGAGCAGTCACCTACCTAACTTTCCAAGCACATGCAACTATAGCTTAGCACCCTGGGGGAGATCCCAATTAAACTGTGAATGCAATAGAAATAAAAGATTCATTGTTCAGACTTCAAAATAAATAAAATATGGGATTCCCCTGAATGGTACTGGCCAGGAGGAGCAATTGAAGTCTAAGTATTAAGAAAATTGCTTTTTGGTCAGGGAGACTGAGCAGAGGCAAAGATCAATTTGCAGTATTTTTGGACAACATTTTCCCTGATACTGTTCAGTGTTTTCCATTTTCTGTGATTTCTTTTTCATCCCCTGTATGTCAAAATGTTAAAATGCAAATTTGAATGTTATGTACAATTTTGATTAATGTCTAGCTTGTGGAGTCCATTGAAAGGGGTGATATAAAATCATGCTACTTCTGAAGGAGCACTGGAAAGCATTTAGATTAGATCCCAAAAGGACAGAAGAACCTAAAGTGGCTGTGTAAGCCCAAAAATGTTATTCTGAGAATTCCTATACAGTGTAACTGCTGCCTGACCTGGGATGCAAAGGCAGCTACTACTCTGATCAACAGGGATCCTGGTTTTCTCTGATTAAAAAAAATCCCCAATATTCAGATTTTAAAACCTATATTTTTTCCATAATTAAAATGAAACACCACTAATATATAGATATATAAGGGGGTTGAGACAGTCATATGCCTTGTTTCTGGATCCTGAACCACCTAAATCTATATATTAGAGGAGTTTCATTTTAATAATGGAAAAATGTGGATTTTGGGTTACTTTTTTTAATCCAAAAATTGGAGATTTTTTTAATCAGAGAAAACCAGGATCCCTGCTTTTCAGTATGGCAGGAACTGGCACTGTTCCATGCCTTGGCAGCTGCCCTGGGCATGGACCTGCCCTGCTACGTCTCTAAGAAATTCCAAACCTATTTCATGCCTAGGACTAAACAGATCCAGAAACAAGGCAAATGCCTCTCTCAACCCCCTTAGGGACTTGATAGATTTCCTTACACTTAAGATACACTGCCAGGTTTGGGCTCTGTATAAAAGTGGTGGCAGCCACCACTTGCTTTTAGAACATAGCCAGTGGCAGTGATAACAACTTTATTTAATAGTCTAGTGGTTGAAGCATGTAAACTTGAAGTAGGAGATCCAGGTTACATTTCTTCCTATCCCAAGGAAACTCAATCCTATATCTCCGACATCCTAGGAGTATGCCCTGAACACCAAGCCAGAGCTCTCTCTGGGCAAAGAGATGGGTGTTCTCCAACCGTCTCACTGAAGCTGTGTAGAAAAGAATTCCAGTTTCATTGCACCAGAGAGAAACATGAATCTGCAGCTTAGTGGTTAAGGCAGCTGTCTGCATTAATGACTGCTTAATTTAAAGTACAAAAACAGTTCTGGGATCAGACTGAAGCTAAAGACTCCTTGTATCTATTGGTTAGCTGTTGTAGCGTCCTTCTTGGTGTGTTCACTATCCTGAAGCCATTTCTCCCAAAGTACCATGAGGGAGGCCAGATGCTTCACTTGCGGCTTGTTTTAATTTATAGTGATTTGATTCAGCTTATAGAGCCTGGTGCCAAAAGGTTGACCTTGTGATACTGTGTATTCATTTCAAAAGGATAACTTATTCTTATATTTAAATACAGGGTAGTCCCTGTTTCCTGTCATAGTGCTGCCCATTTTCAGTGGCTTGTGGTGATGAAGATATAAGTATGGTATACTTTTTGCCTTCTCTCGTCACCACTCTCTGGGAGGACAGCTGGTGGGGCACAGTCTCTGCACTCCATCTTTCAGATACCAGTAATCTGGTATGTAAGAGAAGTCCTTATTTCTTTCTGTTCCCCAAGTGAGGTCAGTATGGCTCTAAATGTCTGTCCTAACATTGTAAAATGAATGGCTTCAAGTTCATAGAAAAGTTGGGCTGGAAGGGACCTCATGGAGTCAAGCAGGTCTTTATTCTAAGCCATTTTACAGAGAAAAAGGCCCACTGCCCTTCATAAAATTACACAACTTTATGAAAATTATCATGGAACTTCTTAGTCCAGTTTAGAATTTGTAAAGGAAAGTAATAAAAGATGCTTTTGCCATTCTTTGTATCTTGTTTTGAATATTTCCAAAGATGCCTGGCAGCTGGACCAGGCATCTATAATCCCAAGTAGAACAGAGCATTCAGGTATCCAAAAATTAAACAACAAGCTTTTGCTCTGGAGCCCCATGCAGAACCAATGCAGTGCTTGTGTTTTTGTCCCACTGATTGCTGACTATTCATGTTTTAGTAGTACTGGATGGTCCTGATGAGGAACTGAGCCCCTGTTACTTTGACTGTAAGCTTTTGGGGCAGTGACCTATGTGGATACACAAGTAATATATTGAAATTTGACTGGCACCTTTAGGTACCGGCAAAATACAAATAGCAAGAGTGTTATCACTATATATATATGATCTCTACAGGCTAGATTAATGCAATAATATAGTAGGAGAATGACGCATTAATATGATCATAATTCCATTTGGTCTCGCTATATATAATGGGTGCCCATAGGCATGCAGTGAGGCTGCTACAGTTACATGCTGTAATTACAGCATGGCAAAGCAGACTTGATTAATCAAGTCTGATGGAGCATGGTAATTATTGCGCTTCAGCAGACTCCAGCATTACATGTATCAGCAGGTTCCCCAGGTTGAAAAATGGTGGTGGGGGCACTTGAACTAAAGTTTGTTCAATTAGTTTTAGTTAAAGTGCCCTGCCTCCATTTTTCAGTGCAGGGATGCTGATACCTGTGATGCCACAGGTGGTTTAATTGGCATTCTTGGAACTGCTCTAATTAAAGGGCCCTGCCCTCCCTCCCCCCAGATCATGTATATAAAAACCCAAAATGTAGCTTGATATATGATTTTTAAGTGTTCAGATTGTCAAAGGGTGCTGTTGAAGGTTACCTTTAAAAAACTTTAAACATTCGGAGTATTATTAAGTCATAAAGTTTGAACAGTTTCACAGCCGTTACAAGTTAAAGCTTGATGCCATCTCAGGCTTGCACAACTGTGAGTTGCTACTAGAGGGTTTGATGAGCAGGGGTGTGGTCAGGACTCTATTCCTTCTCTTGTATGGAAGAGGAATGGAAAGGGTGACATGTAACGTGGGCACAGAGAACCCAGCCTGGGGTCTTTGGCTTCCCCACCCTGCAGCAGCAAGAGCCAAACCAGAGCTACACGTGGGAGGGGAAAAATCTTGAAAAACTATTTGAAGTGAAGTGGGGAGGGGCCCAGAAAAGTAAACAGAAAGGAATGAAAAAAAAAATAATTAAAGGACCAAAATCTTGCATGTGTCTCAATTAATTGGGATTGGATTGGACTATGGGGGATGGCAGGGGCAGTGGCAGGAATGATGCTGGATGGGATGAGAAATCTGTTCTGGGCTGGGGGGCTGGAGGAAGGGAAGAATAACCAGGACACAAGGCTGAGAACTAGCATGCTCACTGAATGGCACATAGCACACACCAGGGAAAAGCTGAGAACCGGGGGGTTTGTGGGGCCAGGGAAACTGAGGCATGATGAAGTGGCCATCCATGAGGGAGGGGAAGCATAGCCAAGGAATATGATATCATTTTGGAAGGAAGGTGGTTGGTACAACAAAGATAAGGAAGCCTCAGCCCACCTTGGCCTTTTAAAATCGTTGTGTAAAATGTTTTAATGTAATTATTCAAAGCATTTTTATTTGAAATGAAATAAAAGAACTGAAAAAAATATTCTCTCGTGTTAATTAACTGTGTATGGTGGGGAGAGCTGAGCCATGTGTCAGCCTGCTACAATGAGCCCCCCAGCTCTGCCTTCTCTGAGGAAGTCTGGAGGGCTGGCATCAGGTCAGGGGTAGGGGAGCTGTGCAGGCTGGAAGGGGGGATGCTGAGGTGCAGGGTGGGCTGCACTTTCCTTTCCTTGCTGGGAGGGTTGGGAGGGGGCTGGCAAACACCAGCCACCTGCAACAAACCCTGCTGACCCCCTGCAGTTCTCTCATAGGTGGTGCAGTTTGGAGTGGGGGGAGCTTCCCTCCACTCCCCCCCTCCCCCCGAGTCCTCCATGGTCGCATCCCAACCTAGAAAGGAGGGGGCTGGTGAGTGCAGAGCTGATTTGCTCAAGTGGATGGCTCCATGCCAGCTGCCTGCAAAAGCCCTGTCAAACCAGATCTCAAGCCCCTCACCCCACCTCAGCCCCCAGCCCCCACAAGTTTTGCTGGGGGCTATGTACCCCTTTAAGTCAGGCACAAGGTTTGGGAAAACTTCAGTTAACTTCACTTTACCTGAGGTTACTTGAACTTTTACCATACCCTCCTGGCCCCTTTCCCCTGTTCTCCCCTGGCCAAAAAGGTAGTGGTGGGGAAGGGTGGAGGAAGCTTTCCTTTGAATCCCCACAAGTCCAGTCCCAAGTAAGGGGGCTATGTGAAGCTGGGATGAGTGGGCCTAGGGGAGGCATGCTTCCCTGCTACCACAGATAACCCCTAGTAGTGGAGAGTAGAACCACCAGGCAGCAAGACCATGGGGAAAACTGTAGTAAAGTTCCAAAGCAGCCCCTGGGAATGATGCATCCTGGTATGTTGGAGGAATGAAAGTAAGCATTTTATCTCCCCAGAGCAAACTATCAACATCCTGGAATGAAATAGGTGAAATGGATCAACAATAACCCTTTCTGGAATTGGCATAACTTTAAAAGGATACTTAGGATGAGTTAACACCCTTTAATGGGTGAACACTCCCATTTGACGTGCCTCTATGATTGTTTAAAAGTAACCTGTAACAGTGCAGCTCACATTCTACCACCAGGACTGTACAAAAGAAAGCATCTTCCCCCACAAAAGAGATTAATTATGCTTAACCTCTGTGATATGTGATCAAATGTAGTATAATCTCTCAACTTTGAGTTACAATTGCCTTAAACCTCCCCCTGTTGTGCATAAGAATAATAGAATGCATGGGTCTTTTTAAAGTAGTTCCTTAATATCACAGAATATTACATACAGTAGCACTGAGAAAACATTTATTTCACCAGCATGAAATTAATATGTCAACACATGTAACTATTTTGCTCATCATTCATTCTACTGTATTAAATTTATTAATTTCACTGATGTGGACTCCCGACTGGGAACAAAATGTTTGTCATAAATGTACTTTGCATCAGATTTTCCCCATTTTTCCTGGACTTGTCACTGTTTTATGCAATGTTATGCACCCCTGAAGATACACAGCATCATTTCCTCTTCTGGCTAAGGAACAAAGGAACAAAATGAAAGCAACTACATGCAAGACTGAGAAGTATCCCATGGTGTGTGTCTGAAAGAGAGAGAGAGTGAAAAACCCTTCGTTCCGGCCTCTGATAGTTGGAAGCCATGCTAAACTCCCAGTGGGTTGACCTGGTAATAGCCTCTCATCTTGTCAACTTAGGAAGCTTGGTAAGTTTACTTTGTGCTGTGACTGGAGAAGCAATTGCTGGTGACTTTGTGCTGGGAGAGAGATGAAAAGCACACAGAGCTGTGGAAGGAGTAGTTTCAGCAGGCCAACCTAGTAGCAGAGGATAAGAAAGCAGTGAGCAAAGACTGTGTGGAACTGATGAGAAATCCAGCAATACCAACCCCAACCTGGTGTTGTTTATTTCACAACACCAAGCTAATAGGCATAGGCATGAAGCCACCCCGGGTAGTGCACTGGAGTCAGCTGGGGAATACAATGGCCACAATGGTGGCAGGAGAAATACCCTGACTGAAGTAATGCAATTCAAATGACACTGTGTAGTGGAGGGTTTCACCCTTGTCTGCTTGAGGACAGGACTACCTATGAGAGCCTCATAGTTAGCTTCTCTCTGGCCAACTTCCAGTGGGAGGATCTCAGCTACATGCCAACTTTAGGGAAATGGGGTACTCCTCCCTAGCATGCTCCTGCAGCCATATGGCTGAGGGCAAGCCAAACTCAGAGTCATCCAATCCCGAAGCTTCTGGAAGCCCAAGCCCAGGATACCCACCAAAGGATTTGAAAGCATCTGAAGCCCCAGGCGGGGTTGCAGGATGTTTGCTGGTATTAGGGTCACATTTGATTCTTGAATGACTAACGGGTTTGGAATAGATTTGGCTGATTTGACTTGGAACATGAAAAATTTTCCTTTAAAACAAAAAATCTCTATTTTCACTTCTGGGCAAAACAAGATTGTTTTTAGTGTGTTAGAAATACTTTAAACAAGTCCTTTTCAAGTATTCTGCCCCTAGTGTATCACCACACTCCAGTTTTAGCATAAACAGCAGTTGCAATTAAGACTAATCCAGCTGCTTTTGTCTTACTATACCAAATGTTTCCATTTTGCTTTAACAATGCTACACTGAAGCTAAGCAGTAGTAGCTAGTTTAATGCACTGTATATGGTACTGTAACTTAACATGTAGGAGTTAAGTAAAATTATGTGAAACTATAGTATTTTTCTGGACATGAACTTCATAATATTCATAAAAAGGCAATTTATGTCTTTTTGCTTTGCAAAGCTGCAATGAATTCCTATTTCTATGCCAAGCAAGATGATCTGATCTTAAAATTCTTACTCAGGGGGAAAAACAATCTCATTTAAGTGCTTCATCTTGCAAAGCACTGAACAACTTCTGAATGCTTCCAACTCCCTTTGTAGTCATTGAGAGTGCAGGGTATTTGCATCTTGCAAAGTTGGGCCTTTTGTGAAGTAATGATCATGTATGACCATTTAGTGTATGGTTATATAATGAATTTTTGCTTTGTTCCCAATGGTTGCACTAAATAGGAATGAGAGACTCACTCTCCTTTTGGGAGAAGTGTCCCCACACGTACTGTGACTTAAAAGTACCGCACCTAAATAAATATCCCTTGTTGTACACAACTTCAAAAATAGTTGGTTCAAGGTTGATTTTAATGTTACAATTAATAGTTTTAGAATGGTTTTTTTTTTTTCCTTTCATTCAAAGTTATTTTAAGGACAAATTATTTGGATTTCATTTTCACATGTATTAGTGCATGGGACTGGTATATACATTGGTATCAACGCCATAGTCCTGTCAAAATATCCATGTAGATTCTCGGGGCTAATGTTTTGCTTTATGTACCTAAACAGAACATAAACAACCATGCACCACCCTTTGTAGCACATATATGTGGTTTAGGATTCCGTTTCTCCCTGTACGAAGTTACATTTGACCTGAACACTTATCTCAGAAATAAAGTGGGTGTAGTACCCCCAGAAGTGGTGGGGAAGCCCAGTAGCTTTGTGACTCTTACCCAGAGAGGAGGTCTAGATTCCCTCCCCACTCCACCTAGGAAGGGTGGGACCCTGCTTCTTAGCAAAGTGCTCTGACCACTAGGCCATGGACTAGGCATTCTTAACCCTCCTCTTGAAGCTGGCCCATTACACCTTGCATTTAATATAATTAGAAAAAATAGATAAACACCCCTAGGAAAGATCCCCATTAAGAGAAAGAGCCCAGCGTACCCTTCCATGGTAGCATCCATCTCATTTAAACACACTTTCTGGTTCCCCATCTGTGCCTCTCTTGGCTTCCCAGAGCTGAATTGCAAATTGTATATAAGTGCCCAAATATGCAGTTACATACATGCCCTTTAGGTACATGTGGAAAATATGGTTCAGCTTTTAGTGTCCTGTGAAGGCAGAAAAAGTATTTATATTCTTGCATTTTTTCAGATGTAATTGGCCAGGAATATTGCATTAATCACTTTTTTTGGTACCAGTTCTCTCTCCTTTAGAAACACCAAACATCAAATTACATTTGTTTGCTTCTTTTATTAAAGGTCTACAGTTTAGGTAGGGTGTTCAAAAACTTTACTACATCCATGATACCTTGATTTCAAGGACGTAATTATGTATCTGCCATATTATGGCTAAAATGTAGACCTTCAAAGGGTCAGATATAATAGGCTGCCTTGTCTGTTCCTGTTTCTGAGATTCTTATGTCTTATGAGCTATTTGCTTGAAATTAAGCTGGTAAAGAAAAAAGCTCCTTGAGTCAACCTTGAGAAAAGCTCACAAACAAAAAGCTGTCAGAAGAGAAGAACTTTTGTAGGAAATCTAATCTTTTTTAACCCTTGCAGAATCTCACCACTTAATAAATGGTGAGCAATCTATACCATATATCCTCTGTAACTTTGTAGCCCCTTGTTAACTTTCTTCTTACAGGATTTTTGGGGAAAGATTTTAAGAAACTTACTCCTCAGTGGGCACATGCCATGCTTTAATGCGCATTAGCCAAAGTAAATGCACATTAACGTGTGCACCCTTAATTGTGCATTTAAAATGGCAAATTTAGACTTTTGCAGGTATCAAATTTAGGCATGAACAGTTAAAGCACATTAACATTTGTGTAGTTGTATTAAAGTGCATTGACGCTGTGTGTGCAGACTGACTTAGGACTAACTTTAGTCCTAAATCAGTCCATACCCAGTGTTAATGAGCTGTAATACCAGCACATGTAGATGCCTGCCTGAGCCTGCTTAGTGCTAATTAAGCTAATAAACATTATAGTCATGCTTAAATGCACGTGCAGACATGCCCAATAAGACTGTTTCTATAACCATATGTATGTATAACAGATTAATTTAACTGCATCTTGGGTCACTTGTATACATATTAGAAAAATGTAATTACAATCTAGCTTTCACAATCACATTTTCCGTAGATTCTGGAATATGCTATGGTTTGTTGGGAATACACTTGACTGTGATGCTAAGAAGTAGCCTTAAGTCTTGGTCATGTGGGCTATTTTGCAATATATGCTATCTACTAACACATACACACATTTTATAGCAGTGCTTTGCTTTTATATATATACTTTACTATCATAATTGTAGTTCCATTTCACTTGGGGATATTTAATGGGGTAAAGATAAAAGAGAAACAAA
This sequence comes from Alligator mississippiensis, assembly GCF_030867095.1. Lineage (NCBI taxonomy): Eukaryota > Metazoa > Chordata > Crocodylia > Alligatoridae > Alligator > Alligator mississippiensis. Next base: position 393,419,319 of record NC_081824.1, read on the forward strand.
GGATTACAGCTAGATAAAAACAGCAGTATGCTGTGCAGCTGGGATTATAAAATAGTCTCAAAGGGTCCTGACTCTAAGCCCTTTTCTATTTTTACTTAAGTTTAATATGCATCTAATAGATAGTCTCCCTTCAGGTAAAACACTAGGCAACTTATAGGTTTTGAACACTTGGTCTTCACAGTGGGTCAAAACAAAGTCATACAGTATGGTGCTTCTACACTTACAATTCACTAGGAAAATCCAGAATATTCAATGACCTTCAAGCCATACAGAAGGTAAAAGTTACACTAAGACTATTTTTTTTTTCAGTCTGATTCATGGAAATTTAGCCAGATTGCCTCCATAAAGAATAATGTAACTTGTTACTGTTGGATGGAAAAGTCTAGATGGAAAGTAGGTAAAGAGTGAAAGTACCTGAACTTTTCTGTTGCTGTTTGTAAAATTAACCTTGTAATGCCCTGGTTCTAATGCCTCCTGTATCTGTCCTCTCTTTCATCTAACAGAACTTTGATTTCCTATGGGTTGCCTTTATCTTCATGACATTTCTGGCAAGTTTCAGTTATTATACAGCACTCCTCCTGTCCTCAAGATGGTCCTAGCTCCTTAAGACATTTCAAAACACCTCAAGTACTCCCTGTTCACTGACTGTTCTGTTATACTCTAGGAAATCTTGAAATGTATATACAGAAGAGATAGAGCAACTGTTCTGACTTGTTATACAGGGAAGAACATGAACACGCATTTAAACTGAAGTGACAAAGATTTAATGTAAACCTCAAGAGGAAAAAAATGCGTAACTGTACAACTGTATACACTTTGTAACTATAAAATGATAGGACAATGGAATGCTTAGAGAAGTTGTGCTATCTCCTTCAATGGAGTTTTTCAAGAGGTTGAATAAGCATTCATTCAGCCTGGTATACAAATAGCATATGCTGAATACATGTAAGGGGTTGGGCTCAGATGACCATTATTTTACCTATCAATAAATGTCTTAGTACTATGCGCTCCTTGAGCTGTCCCATTAATTTTAACATGTCTACACAAGGAATAAATTGTACTATTCAGCATTTGTAGAAGAGGCAGAATGAAGTCTGTTGAGACCAGACATTCAATTTTCCAAAGCATCCAATCCATGTTTTCAGAACTGCCTTGAGCACACTGGAAACTATATTTTTCAGTCTGTCAATGAGCCTTAAGTTTCAAAGGAGATTATTGTCAAATAAATAACTAAATAAGAACTAGGGGTTATTTTGAATGCATTTTCTCCCATTTTTACCTGAAAACATCACCTTCTATGTGTCCAGATCATCCAAGTGACCTATGGGACCTAAAGTGCTAAGTTCACTTGAAGCACTAGAGAGAATGTTGCTCTAAATCATGATTAAAACACTTTATCAGGACATGTGGGTACTAATGATGGGGCCAGGAGAACCCCCTATCACCTGATGGCGGACTACAGTGCTCTGGGCAGCGTGCTGAGGGAGTTCAGTGCACAGGTGGTATTCTCTTCCATTCTACCAGTGAACGGATGCGGCAGATGGCATGAGAACTGCATCCAAGAGACCAACTGGTGACTTCGGCAGTGGTGTCTCGAGGCAGGCTTCGGCTTCCTGGACAACGACCCGCACATCACAATGAGTGACATGCTCAGTTGGGATGGGCTTCACCTGTCCCCCAAAGGTAAGCGTGTGTTTTCTTCTAGGTTGGCGGATCTCCTCCGGTGGGCTTTAAACTAGGCTCGCCGGGGGGAGGGGAAGATGAGGGCAGGGGAAGCTGTGGACGACCAAACCATGTGGCACCCACAAGGACAGCCCAGCCTGAAGAAAGAGAACTTTGGGAACCTGCAAGACGTGGGGTAGCCAGCACTACGGCACAGGTAAGAAATGAGAAGTTAAGAAATAAGGGGCCCCTTGGGCCTCGGAGCGGGGGGCATCAAAGGCACCTGTCGCAGGGCTCAAGTGCCTATATACTAATGCTAGGAGCATGGGAAACAAGCAGGATGAACTAGTGCTCCTGCTTGCACAAAACACCTACGACTTAGTAGGGCTAACGGAAACCTGGTGGGATTCGTCCCACGATTGTGCGGTACATATTGAGGGTTATAGATTGTACAGAAAGGACAGGGTGGGGAAAAAGGGGGAGGGGTTGCGCTCTATGTTAATGAGCAATATACGTCAACCCTCATCAAGACGGAATCGAAGGATGAGGAAGTAGAAGGATTGTGGGTTAGGCTACATGGGGGGCAAGGAGAAAGGGATTTGGTGTTAGGAGTCTGCTACAGACCCCCACATCAAGGGGAAGAAATAGATGTGGGGCTCCTGAGGCAGCTCATGGAGACCATAAAAGCTAAAGAGGCGGTAGTCATGGGGGACCTAAACTACCCAGACATCTGCTGGGAGACACAGACAGCAAAGTTCCACCGCTCACGCAGGTTTCTAACCTGTGTACAGGACCTCCACCTGACACAGGAGGTACATGATCCCACTAGGGGGAATGCCATACTGGATCTGGTATTGGCAATGGGGGATGACATGGTAGGGGACCTCCAGATCAGTAGCCATCTGGGGGACAGTGATCACCTAATAATAGAATTCACCATAAGACATCGAGTGGGTAAGGTAACTAGTAGGGTGAAAGTGCTAGACTTTAGGAAAGCTGATTTAAGTGAACTCAGGTGATTAGTCAAGGATGCACTGCAGAGTAGGAGTTTTGAAGTGATGGGAGCCCAAGAAGGATGTCTGTGCCTTAAGGAAACGATCCTTCGGGCACAAAGCGAGATGATCCCTGTGTGGGGTAAAAGAGGGAAAGGGGCCAGGAGGCTTCCCTGGCTGACCGCAGAAATCCAGGGCAGCCTAAGGGCCAAAAGGGGAGCACATAAAAAGTGGAAACAGGGAGAGATCACCAAAGACGAATATACCTCCCCTGCTCGTGCTTGTAGGGAGGCAGTTAGACGGGCCAAAGCTACCATGGACCTGAGGATGGCAACCCAAGTAAAGGACAACAAGAAATTGTTTTTTAGATATATAGGGAGTAAAAGGAAGACCCAGGGAGGAATAGGACCCCTGCTAAATGGGCAGAAACAATTGGTGACGGACAGGGGGGACAAGGCTGAACTCCTCAATGAGTTCTTTGCCTCAGTGTTCCTAAGTGAGGGGGATGACAAGTCTCTCACTGGGGTTGTAGAGAGGCAGCAGCAAGGCACCAGACTGCCATGCGTAGACCCTGAGATGGTGCAGAGTCACTTGGAAGAACTGGATGCCTTTAAGTCGGCAGGCCTGGATGAGCTCCATCCAAGGGTGCTGAAGGCACTGGCCGACATCATTGCAGAGCCACTGGCAGGAATATTTGAACACTCGTGGTGCACGGGCCAAGTCCCAGAGGACTGGAAAAGGGTGGTCCTCATTTTCAAGAAGTGGAGGAAGGAGGACCCAGGCAACTATAGGCCAGTCAGTCTCACCTCCATCCTTGGCAAAGTCTATGAAAAAATTATCAAGGCTTATATATGCGAGAGCCCGACAGGACAAATTATGCTGAGGGGAAACCAGCACGGGTTCATGGCAGGCAGATCGTGCCTGACCAATCTAGTCTCCTTTTATGACCAGGTTACGAAATGCCTGGACACAGGAGGAGGGGTGGATGTCATATACTTAGACTTCAGGAAGGCCTTCGATATGGTATCCCACCCCGTACTGGTGAACAAGTTAAGAGGCTGTGACTTGGATGACTACACAGTCCGGTGGGTGGCGAATTGGCTGGAGGGTCGCACCCAGAGAGTCGTGGTAGATGGGTCGGTTTCGACCTGGAAGGGTGTGGGCAGTGGGGTCCCGCAGGGCTTGGTCCTTGGACTGATACTCTTTAATGTCTTCATCAGCGACTTGGACGAGGGAGTGAAATGTACTCTGTCCAAGTTTGCAGATGACACAAAACTGTGGGGAGAAGTGGACACGCCAGAGGGCAGGGAACAGCTGCAAGCAGACCTGGACAGGTTAGATAAGTGGGCAGAAAACGACAGAATGCAGTTCAACAAGGAGAAATGCAAAGTGCTGCACCTAGGGAGGAAAAATGTCCAGCACACCTACAGCCTAGGGAATGACCTGCTGGGTGGCACGGAAGTGGAAAGGGATCTTGGAGTCCTAGTGGACTCCAAGATGAACATGAGTCGGCACTGTGACGAAGCCATCAGAAAAGCTAACGGCACTTTATCGTGCATCAGCAGATGCATGACGAATAGATCCAAGGAGGTGATACTTCCCTTCTATCGGGCACTGGTCAGACTGCAGTTGGAGTACTGCATGCAATTCTGGGCGCCGCAATTCAAGAGGGATGCGGATAACCTGGAGAAGGTCCAAAGAAGGGCCACTCATATGGTTAAGGGCCTGCAGACCAAGCCCTACGAGGAGAGACTAGAGAAACTGGACCTTTTCAGCCTCCGCAAGAGAAGGTTGAGAGGCGACCTTGTGGCTGCCTATAAGTTCATCACGGGGGCACAGAAGGGAATTGGTGAGGATTTATTCACCAAGGCGCCCCCGGGGGTTACAAGAAATAATGGCCACAAGCTAGCAGAGAGCAGATTTAGATTGGACATTAGGAAGAACTTCTTCACAGTTCGAGTGGCCAAGGTCTGGAATGGGCTCCCAAAGGAGGTGGTGCTCTCCCCTACCCTGGGTGTCTTCAAGAGGAGGTTAGATAACCATCTAGCTAGGGTCATCTGAACCCAGCACTCTGTCCTGCCTATGCAGGGGGTTGGACTCGATGATCTATTGAGGTCCCTTCTGACCCTAACATCGTTGAATCTATATACAAAAGTGTATCTTGACTTATTTCTATGCTAAAGTCCATTTTTAAGATATCTAATATTGGAAAAGATAGAAGTATAGCAACTAGAGTAACTCCAGTGGCCATTTCTAAAGAGACCTCCTCGAAAAGCTTAAAGAAAAAATGTGAAAATACCTCATATTCTTGAAAGCATTTACTAATCCCCATTTCTTATTATTCATTAAAGTGATTTCAAAAGCAAAAAAGTTATGAAATAATTGCAGAAGAACTGCACTGAGATAATACAGGCCAATATCTTGAAAAATATCTATCTTGCATATACTTGTAGGCGGGAACTTTGCAAGAAATGGTTCTTTCATCTTTTGAAAGTTTCAGGTTAAAAAAGTTCTCTCATTCTGTACTGAGATGAAATCATGACTTCTTGAAGTTTCGTTTTCATACACACATACCAAACTGCCATCTTAAAATAGCCCATAACCCGAGAGTTAAGGCACTCATGTGTAATGTGGAAAGGGGCTTCAAGCCATGCTCCACCCGATTCAGACAAACGTGAACTTTGATCTGCTAAATCTGAGTACTTTATCTGCTGAGCTATTCGCTGTTATAAGGTTGGCTCTTTTTCCAGTTTTGACCAAAAAATGTAGCCTGAACTTGGAAAAAGAAGATAGTGGATCAGATTAAGTTTAAAAGTTGATATTAACAATTATGTTTTGTTTGGTTCATATAGCATTGGAATTTTGACTGTGTGTAGAGAAAAAGAAGTGACAGAGAGAATGCTAGTATGTTAAAAAAAGATAAGGGATTGAGATGGATGGAAAGGACAGATGAAAAGAATAGGAAACTGAAAATAGAGAAAGAAACATTGAGTCTGTTTTGGCCATAATACATGTAAATCAATGACAAGGCAACAAGAAGACATCAGGCTCTCTTTCTTAAATGCATGGCTGGAGGGAAGGAAAACAAGCCAGAAGCAGATAAGTCTATTTGTGAGTCATTAATATAGCAATTGATAGTTGAAGCTTGAGGACAGAAGTTTTTATCTTTTTTCATCATATGGCTATTTATTTCAAATATTTATCTTTTAGAGTAAAACTGCTGGAATTTCCCCTTCTAGTGTAATTTATAATTCAGTCTTGTTCCCTGTCAGTAAACTTTTGTGGTCAACATGTATCTGTTTTATGAAAATAAACACATGATTATTCATACACTAGCTGCAATGTTTTATAATTAAAACATTGTTTGTGACTTTCCAACAATAATACTCTTCATTTGAACATAGTTCTCTTTCTAATTATATGAAAGAAGCATTTTGTTCACCTACACTGATTTTTTTTCAGTCCAACTTTGCTCATTATGGCTGCTCATAGATGTGAATAAAAAGCACTTTACTGGAAGAGGAAGCGCATTAGTTTGAGCTGGCTCCCCACCATCTGTATAGATTGAGCGCTTCAATGGGGCTGTTTGGTGCATTTATCTAAAGCCAATTTAATCAGCTATTAGATAAAAGTACCAAAAAACCCTGCTGAAGCACCAAATTTATACAACATTGGGTGAACCGGGTCAAAGTAACATGATGCCTCTTTTGGACATGTGCTGCACTCAGCATGGGGGGGTGGGGGGGGGGGCACTCTGAGCTGAAAGTAAACTGCTGGGGTTTTTTTGTTTAAACATGTCTGTAAGTGGACTATTTATCCTTATATCCAAACAAAAGCATTCTAAAGATGTTTTAAAGTGAGTATGTTTTACTTTTGCTAATGGAAATGTATCACTTGTATAAATTTTATGATAAGCAGTATAATAGCAAGTCAGCATAGTCTTCTGTAGCCTTCTAGTTCTTCCCTCCCCCCTGCCCCGCCCCCTGAGTCTTCCAATACCTTTAGAACAAAATAGACAAGATGTTGCATTTATTTCCTGCTAACCCTTCAATTTATCATTTTAAAATGTTTCTGGTTTATTTCTTGTCCCATTTTGGCTGCAAGAACGGTATTACACTTTTGTTGCTACTGTATAGTAACCCATATTTCACTGATACAGTAGCATAGGATGGTAGAAGAAGTAGCACAAAATATTGCTTTTGCTTTATTAATGGAAATTCCTGCCATCCTAACTCAGATAGAACTCCCACTGAAGTTGATGGGAATTTTGGGCACCTATACATGTGCTCCAGGGTGGGGAAGCAGGGTGTTTTAGTTACAGCAGCTCTAATTAAAATGCCTGAGATGTCTCATGTATTTAGCATCCCACATTTCAAAATGGTGATGGGGTGCTTTAACGAAAGCTCATTCAAAAAGCTCTTCTGCCACCATTTTGAAACATGGGGACACTGAACATACAAGATGCTGCCGCACACTGGAACATTCTGATTATAATGCTCCAGCAGTGAGTCTGCTTCTACACATATCTGAAGCACATATAAAAGTAGGCTTTGATTGAGTAAGGATGACAAGATTTTTGCCACCAACAAGGAAGCAAAAATTATCTCCAGCTTTCAGAAATTTCTCAAACAATGGATTTTTTCTTTGAGATTCGTTTACTGCCTGATCAGATTTTCCTGATCAGTTTACAAGATGACATGAAATGTTGAGAGGTTTCTTTAAACATTATTAAATATACCTCTTCAACTGGCTTTTGAGTTCCAGCTACCTATAGAACATTTTTGTGATGTTGGACCAGTGGTGACACATAGGGAGTGCATAGGGGTGCATGTGCACCCCCTGAGAGCACATTCCTGGGCAGGAGGAGCAGGTGAGAGCTCTGCTGCCCCCCCTGAGAGCACCAGCCAGGGAGTGTGCCAGTAGAAGTGGTCCCTCTGTGGCCGATCCCGCCTACCACGAAGTGCCAGCAGTGTGCCCCCCCCGCCCAGGCCTGTGCAGTTGGTTGTGAGGGGACCCCCCCCCCTCAGTTGCTGACTGTCCACTGGGGGAGCAAGTGCCCCCTTCCCCCTCCCCAGTCAGGAAGCACCAGTCGCCCATGTGTTGGATTATCATGTCCAGTTTAACACCAATTGATACCACTGGCATAGGTGCTTTCCTCCAGATTTATATCAGCATGAGAGAAGAACCAAGATTTGGGCTTAATTGTACAGGGAAATATGAAACTTCAACAACTGTACAATCCTAATATCTGCTCATTTGAATTCTAAGAAATTTACCAGACTGCTTCTTTCTAGAGGGTACCATTCAAAACACTGCAGAAAAAAACTTGTGTACAGTTAACACAGACCTGAAACACAGGAAAAAAAATATTTTTAATTGGGATTTTCTTTAATGGGGATCAAAAGATAGCTCAAAAAGCTTCCATTTTACAAACTAATTGAACACAAAACAATATACACCAAATTGCTCAGAAAAGGAAACTGGTGTGAAAAATTCCCAGTACTTTATATAACTAATCTCACTATCTTAATAACCAGCTGAAACAAATACAGGTACAGTAGAGGTAACAGCCCTCTGCCCTCGCTGTATGTGACTGTGCAACAGGAGTGGGAAAAGGAAATGAAGTTTTTCCTTTGCCTAGCTGCTTACTCTTACCCCATGACAGCAAGGACCTGAAAAAAGAGAGAGGCAACAATTATACTAAACCATTATTCTATCCCCTGTGTAGTCAGCACTTTACTTTTCTTACTTTTATCCTGCTGCTTTTTACTTTTTTGGGATCTCAGGGAGCTAGCCTGAGTAAAATGAATATAGCTTCCCTAGATGTAGTGAAAAAAATACAGGAGCTACAATCTATCTGCCTCAAATTGCCACATTTTGCCATGAAAAGCCTCCAAGGTACACCTCAAATCCTCATAATATTCTTGAGTTATAATATTTACACTGAGATCATTACATGATTAGCATATTGCATTGGGTGAGTTATGCACATAAAATGTTTGTGTGTGAAAGAACACATTTCTATTCATATCCCAGGTGCCTTCATATAGGAGAAGGCTGCTGCATGTCAGCTATTCTGCTTAATGACTGGAATAACTTAATCATCTGAATTGGCCTTCCTTGAAAAGGTATATCTTTTGGCCAATTCTTTTGGGAGTATGTTAGCCTTGGTGCAAAAGAGGCATTTCTGTCTTAATTAAAATGGTATTTGTAGTGTTTGATACTTCAGTGGATCACTAGGTATATGTTAAATCTTCCAAAGCACTTCAGTTAAGCTACCTATCAGAGGTCAAGCTGCAGATCTATCTGAAATTTGCCCTTCACTTCTAGAGATGCAGTTATTCAGTTTGATAGGAGAATGCCAGAAAGTAGGTGGCTTCATGTGCACATCACAGGTCCTCTGACATCAAGTATGTTTGTAAAACAATTAAAAATGTGCATTACTTTCCAAGACAAAACTTACTGAGCAAAACAAACAAGGTGTGTTTTCCTCTTATACAGAAGCAACTGACTTCAGTGAAATCACAGCTGTAAAACAAAGAATTTGATGCTTTGAGTTTAAGTTCACAGAGCTCCTCACTGATAATCTTCTGCTGATCCCCTCAAAATATGAGACATCGAGCTTAAAATAAATAAATAAATAAATAAATAAATAAAAATCAAGAGCTGCTACAGATACATAGTAAAGACTCATAGATTGATTCATAGATTGTTAAGGGCTGGAAGGGACCTTGCAGATCATTGGGTCCAGTTCCCCCATTCTAGGCAGGAAGCCAATTGGGGTTAGGTGATCCCAGTGAGGTGACTGTCCAGTCTTGTCTTGAAAACCTCCAGGGTAGGTAACTGCACCACCACTGAAGGGAGTTTATTCCACAGATGTCATCTAAACATAGATGACAGACATGTGGACTGATCTTCTAGAGATTTGCCATCAACCTCCCCCTTGAGCTGTATGTTGCTAAGGTTTAAATCCCCACTGCCATCCACACGCTTTCACTGCACACCTTCTGAAGGGGACAGTATGCATGAGGCATAAAAAGGGAATTCCTACTGTTTCAAGAAACATCAAAAACTTAGCAGAGTGCCACATAGCAAACCTTTGATAAACTCTTGAACCCTGTTGTGATGAGCAGCTATTGCTGAGTTGTAAACCCTCCTTCCCCTCCCTCAGCTTTCCTTAGCCTAAATAGCCCTCTTCCCCAAAACTGAGAAGCCCTCACACTGCACCCGGAACAAGAAACATACATGCTTTTCACAACCATCCATGCGGCTTTGTGTGTCGCACCTTGCTCCAATGCACACCCAGAAGAAGGTAGCATATGCCCCATAATATGCAGTGACTTGACTTTAAGAGTTAAGTTCCTATAACTTAGGTGAACAGCACTTACAGACAGCTATCCAAGCTGAAACTGACTTGGGCTGCATTATGCAAGGCAATTTTTCCATAAGAATAAACAGTTCTTGAACAATTTCTCCAATCTATTAGGCACAAACAGACTTTTTGTCACCATCAGGCATGCATGTTTCCCTTCCAATTATTTTTTTTCCTTGCACAAATGTTTATTGAGGACCGTGCTGATGAAATCCCACTCTATTTCTGTATGAGTTCTCTCCTTTCTCTCTCCTACAATATCGAGCTCAGTCAGGCAGTAACAGATCTTGTTCCAAACCCATATCTTTGTTAAACTCCTGCTCGAGACTCTTATGCTATAGGGAAATATTAGCATTTACTGACCTTCAGCACCACTAATTTAATCTTTTCAGCACCAAAATTGATTATTCTCAGCTTGGCTTCTAAAGAACTGGGGAGAGGTCCCCCCCCCCCCCCCCCGGGTGGGAATTAGGCAATAGCAGCACTTAAGACTTCCAAAGTGTCTGTATCTGGTTCATAAGCATGGATAGAGTGTGTTCTGGCAGCTCTCCTCATTGTACAGTAGCTTCAAGTCTCTGCTCTGCACATGGCTGAAATCTGCTGATGTTGCTAAATGTTTTACGAAGTGTTTCTTTAGCTTTCAGGCCAAAACCTCTTGTAAAAGCAGATAGGAACAGCTCTTACTGTAGTGTAACTGAGAGCAGGATATGGCTTCCTGTATGGTCAAAGAAGACTATCAACATTTTCAGTTTCTTAAAGACAACATGTATTTAGGGTTGTGGTTATAAATAGAGGATTTGTTTGAGCAAGACAGGGGAAGAGGGATTAAAGCATAAGGTTGTTATCATTTTCTTCTAACATCTAAATATGTGACATCTAAATATTTTTAATAGCTGAATGACATACAAAAGTTATCTTCAAAAATGCATACATCCCATGCTACCAAACAATCCTTGTAAAACTTCTCATGTATCATTGATTTCCAAGTCATTCCAGTCTAAAGGGGAACAGCAAAGGGCAATTCAAAATTGAGCTGTTGCAGAGATATGTACTGAATACCTCCAAAACCAGGCTGAGTGAAGTTTTCTGCAGAGAAACAAATTTTAAAGCATTTACAAAGACAGACTTATCCTCTTCAAAAGCCAGTCGCTTTTCAGGTTTCATCAGGCACTTCTGTAATATTACTGACTATGACTTCCTGGTCACCTTTCTCCTAGAGGAATAACAGGCATTTTTGTTTGCTTATTCTTCCATCTTTACTGCTCAAAGATCAAGGCTCATTTAAGCTCCACATACTGTAACTTAGAGAGATTCCAATAAAAGGATAAGATTCAATGACTGTTTCTTGTGATAATTTTTACTTGTGCAAGTAATATGCATGATAAAGACATCCTACAAGACAAGGAACTTGAACATCTACAAGAAAAGGGCAGGTTGAAACAGGTTGATGGAGAGGGAGCATCACCAACTATAGGACAATTTAGCTTTCCTAAAAACTTACAGCTTGTCCTATATTCCATAAATGTATTTTTGCATAAAGAATAAAAGTGAGAATCAAATAGTATTCCCTTTTTTAATTTTTAAAGTCTACTATGTGTATTGCTTCATTTTATTTATATGCATCATCATATATAATCAATTTTAATTTTATGTTATTAGAACGTGTAATTTTATTGTATGTTTTTCCCAAAAACAAAATATCACTACCTCATCCTGCTTATTCTCATCTAGAAGAGAAAATCATTTTCTGCCAAAGTATTCACTTAAAAAGGAACCGGGAAAAATCATTTAAATAGAAATCAGCACATTTTTGAGCTCTTCTGTCAGCTTTCTTTAAGTAAATTGAGGCTACCCCTAATCCAATCATAGTTTCAGCACAGTATACATTGTTTGTGTGGTTAAAGAGCTGGATAAAAATTGCAGTCCTTTTAACCTTTGCTATCTTGTCTACATGATCTAGAATATTTTATTTCCCCTTTGCAAGCTGCTGTTTTGGAAAATCAAAATTGCTTTTTACACATGGCAAAATCTGTGACATGATATCCAACAAAAAGACTTTTGTTTTGCCCTTTCCTGCATCTATCAGAAAGGCTAAACTTAAAAGCTATTCATTATATATGTTTACACATACACATAATCACACATTATACTCACAAGACATGGCAGAGTAACACTTCAGAACTCGTTCACTTCAGACTAACATGGCTAACGACCTCTCTCTACATTACACTCAGAAAACTATACTGAAAGGGAAATATTCAGGTTTGAAAGTTAACATAAAAAAGTTAGGAAGTGGGAAAATTGTTTGCCTGTGCAACCTTAATTTGCCCCCCTTGAGCATCCATATTTTGATAGGTCTTTAATTATATTATCATATTCTATTTTTCTATATTGCCTTGTCCCATTTAGGACACAAAGGTTAAGGACAGAAATGACACATAAACCAGTATAAGTGATTGGAAACCAGTTCAAATCGATAACACAACAGAATTTCAATGCATATAAACCACTTTCAAAATGGCCCAAACCAATTTAAGATAAACCTGGATGGATGTAGTATCAGACTTAACTGATTTAGATTAAACCTTTTTTTGAACTTCTGTCCCAGATTCCCTCCAAATTCAAGTTAACTCACTGTCCCCCAGCATCCCAGGATACTTTCAACCTCCCTTGCAACCCTCTGCTTTCCCCCCTCCCCCATATTGCAGTATGGGTGGCTTTTGCCTAAGCTGTCTGCCTCTGCCAAGCAGGGACCACCCAGCACATAGCACCACCCAGCTTCTGGCCTGGGTCACTACAGGGATGTAGCTGCATTTCCAAAATCAAAAACGAATGTCTGTTCACTTGCTTATCAGTTCACTCTATGCAGTTTAGACTAACCTGAAAAGATTAAATCAATTCAGTCTCAGGCTTTTTGATTGCCCATACTTAGCCTAAATGAAGGGTGTTCTCCCATAGGGTTACCATATTTCTGAGTCAAAAAAAGAGGACACCTATTGTGCTGGGGGGGGGGAGGATTGGACTGTGGTGGTGGTTGTGGGAGGGCAGTGATATGCCAACACTCTACCCCTGCCCATTCTGTTGCCCCTCACTCCTAAGCCTCAGCCCCCCCAGCCCTGCTGCTTCCTCTCACTCTTAAGCCACAGCCCCCCCAGCCCTACCAGTGCCCCTCACTCCTAAGCCTCAGACCCCCACAGTTGTGCTGCTTCCTCTCACTCCTAAGCCACAGCCCCCCCAGCCCTACCAGTGCCCCCTCACTCCCAAACCACAATGCCCTGCTCCCCTGGGCATGCTGCAGCCCCCTGTCCCCACTGGTGTCCCTCACTCCCAACCCACAGCCCACTGCTCCCCCTAGCCCTACCAGAGGGGTCCCAGCTGCCCACTCCTGACCAGGCTGGAGTGCAGTGGCTCAAAGCAAGTCCAGCCATACCATGGACTGGATAGAAGAGGAGGGGAGGCTTGTGGCAACCTCTGCCATGGCTGAGGTTGCTGCACCATCCCAGGAGGCCTTGCCTGGCCATGATCTCCCTCTCCTGGACAGTATCTCCTGGCTGCTCCACCCCTGCAAGCACTGACACTGGCCCCTGTCCTGCCAGTCCACTCATGGAGTTCCTCACTGTCCTTAAAAGGCCCTCCTGCCCCTTTTCCCTGCTGAAGGGGTGGCAAACCCTCCCCGCCCTGCTCCCTCATCCTGCTGCAACCCCAGGCCCCCAACCCAGACTTACCTGCTTGCAGTTCCCAGGATACATGCAGACATAAGTGATGCTCCCTGCCTACAATTGCACCTCCCCCTGATCCTACCAGCAGAGCACAGCAAAAACCTGGTCGTTTGGTAAGATTTGAAAAACCCACCTGGATGGAGATTGGAGGACTCAAAAAGAGGACATGTCTGGGTAAACCCAGACATGTGGTAACCGTAATTAACGAAACCAAGGCTACTTGCCTATATCAGCCCACTCTTACCTGGTCTCCAAAGTCATCCAATATAAACCAAGTTCCTTTAGGGACACTACTACCTTACAGCTCAGAGCTCCTCCCTGCATGCTGTCTGAGGTAAGACTACTTGACCCATGCAGGCTCTGGACTTATATAGTACCAGCGTGAGCCCTTCTGGTCAAGCGAGCCTCTCATTAGCTCCCCTCTGCCACTTGCAAACAGTGATTCAAACAGCTTGCTCTCTTGAAAGAGCAGGCACCTCCAGTGCCCTGCTACAAAGAACTACTGAAATTGTATCATGTGGCATCATAAGAAACCTTTGTGGTTCTCTAGGAGAGCTGGAACCTTCACATTTACCTCAGAGACTTTGAGTAACTTAGAGCAGCACAGCATGGCACAGCACTAGAGAGGATCAAAACTTTTCATAACAGATATTTGCAGAAAACAAATGTAATAGTGGGATCCATTTCAGGCTCTGGAGGGGAGTGTGTTGTAAATGGCATAGACTCTTTTGCCAGTTCATGCCAAGCTTACCCCTTCCATCCCTGACTCTTCATCCCAGTAACATTTTCTTCAGCAGGAACAATAATTTGTTTTTACTTTCAATCTAGTCTCACTCTTCTCACCCAGCAAGACTTATTCTCATTGCGGGGGGGAGGGGGGGGTCTTCATCTATGGGTGTGGAAACACTACATTTGGAGCCCTTTAGAAAAGGAGCTTTTCCAAAAGGCAGCACCTGATACCTCTAATTGTTATGTGTGAACGAGCTGACCAAGATTAAAATTTTTGGCAATTTTTAACACTGCTCCATGCTGGGTTAACCTTGGAGGGGTTTTGTGCATTTGAATTGTTCTTGACTTGTTCATGCACAACAGTTAGAACATAAAAGCTGCTGCCTTTTTGAAATGTTCCCTTTTTAAAGGGCTCTAAGTGTATGCATGTCTACACTACCTTCCCTTTCCCAACTAATCCCAATTCTACTCCCAAATCCTGACTTGTCATCAGATTTGTTTTCTCTTCCTTCTGGCCTTTTGGTTCCCAAACCCAAAGGTCTCCATACATAGCCATTTCCAGTTGCCTCCACCTTAACATCCAGTCCATTTCTACCAAACCACTTTTGCAGCCATTAAGGCCATCCTTTTTCCCATCTCACCATACCATTTGTGCCTGTTTTGCCCTCCCTCCCTCTTCTCTTGGTCTGACTCATGTCCCCTCTGTATATGAATTAAACTTCTTTCCCTAACCTGGCTCAGCAAGGGGCAAAAGAGAGGCAGAGTCTCTGTTCTCTGTCTTTATCCCCAAATGTGGCCCAGCTCACAGCATCTCAGAGCTATAATTGTGGGGAAAGTGCTGTTTATCTTTGTGTTTGAGCATTTTTCATCTAGACAGAATCTTTGGGGTTTTAGCCATCAATCTTTAGTGAATCTACTGAGCAGGTACAACTGCAATATTTCAGAGTTTTATAAGGATACGTGGAAGCAGAATGAGTTATCCAATTCCTTCACTAAAACTTGGAATAATAATATAATCTTAAAAACAATAAAAATGTTTAGATTAGTAGGACATATTGGAAGTGGCATCAATAGAATGGATTTGTGTATGTTGTAAAATAGAAATAATCCTGAAACTATATAAAGACAATACATGCAATTAGCATAAAATTATGTCACTTTCATAAAATGAGACACTGGAAGAGATGGCAAATAGTAAACGTCTATGGGCAGGTATTATAAATGAGTATTATAAATGACTGAATGTTTCCTCATAGCTCCATAAAGAGGGCTTCAAAGACAGCAACCTAGAAAGCACAACTTGAGAAAAGTACATTGGATTTACTGGGATATCCATAGAAGGTGTTATGGGAACAATAAAGGGCAGGTTATTGAGAGAAGTGCAAGTTCAGTATCTGATTATTTTAATGGGCCTTATTTTCTGCAAACCACATTGATCTCCCCTATAAAAAAAAAAACTTTATTGAGAGTCATGGGGATGTCTTTCTTCTAGTGGCGATGCTTGATAAATGAACATCTAACAGTATGATCATTTCAGATATTAAAAGTCAGGCTTTCACATGCTTCTTCAATCTGTTAGAGAAAGTGTTTTTAGGATTTCTACAGCAATGTCAGAATTTAATAGAGCTGATAAATATGTAAAAGATGCTACTATAAGCTGCAGTCAGCTACCCAAAAAACCGATGCATATATAACCTAAATCTCCCACACCTTTGGCACAGTGAAGTGGATGTAAAATTACATGGTAATGACCTATTAACACTTAACTCCCACTTTGTCCAAGTGTAATTGACTATGCTAGATACAAGACTAGGGAACTGGACCCTTAATGTAGACAATGATGCAATATAATGGGCTTACATTGCAGTTGATAGTGACATATCATTAGTTTC
Organism: Alligator mississippiensis; assembly: GCF_030867095.1. Classification (NCBI taxonomy): domain Eukaryota; kingdom Metazoa; phylum Chordata; order Crocodylia; family Alligatoridae; genus Alligator; species Alligator mississippiensis. The sequence continues at coordinate 393,435,685 of NC_081824.1, forward strand.
ACTGCCTCAATGCATATCCATATATTTAAGATTAGTTTTAGAAACTGTCATGCTTGCTAAGTTCATTAATTGTGTATTTATAGAGAGAGTCCCATGAAATTACTTTGGCCTTCCTGTGTGCTTGTTAAAATTTGTAAATGACACATTTTTAGGAAGAGGATTGATTCCTTTGACAGCAGATGTAAATGTGGAAGAGAAACATCTAAACTTGTCAGCACTAAGAGCAGTTAACAGTACTAGTATTCTTGGGCTTGAGTAGTAAGTAACAGGCATGTTTTCCCTTGGGTGTACAATGCTATTTAATTTTATTCTTTACTATGTTAATCCCATCAAGCTTTATATTTCTATGGAGAAATGACAGCCCAAATAGTATGCTTCTTCTGACTTAACCAAAAAAAAAAAAAAATTAAAAAAAAATTAAAAAAATGAAACAAAAAGGAGGGAGGAAGGGAATAGTTTGGCTAAAATTAAAACTTTTCTGGTACTCATTCTATGGGTGTTTCATGCAATAAAAAAAAAAAATAGGATTCCCTTTACTGATTATATGTGAAGTCCCCAAAACATAACTATCTGAAATCTTTTTTTTGTTTTACATTTTCAGGTTAGTTGTGCTAAGCCAGTTAAATACGGTGCTTATAGTTGTCAATCATGTGAACAAAGGGCATTTCAAATAGAGCTGTTTGTTTGAATATTACTGAATATTACTTTTAGTTTTTATAGACTGTTTAGGCGCCAACAGAATGTACAGCCATGTGAAAGGCAAATGGAAAAAAAAAAGAAAGGCTTCTTTCACAAAGGTTTTAGATCAGTGAGGTTAACTGTTGTGCAGGCTGCACCCCGATCCCACCTTTGTCGCCATGTGCGGCGGTGATTCCGATCTCATTCCCGTCGCCATGTGCGAGCCGGGGGCGAGCCGGGCCCGTCTTCTTTGCACACGGGCTGTGGCCGGCAGCCCGGGCACACGGGGCTGGAGAGAACCGTGGGGCGGTTTAGCGCACGCGAGTTAGAATTAGTTACAGAGGCGTAATGGTTGATTGAAAAGATTGTTTACTTACACCAAAAGATGGTATTGGTGTAGGCTGGACAGGTTTCCAGGCACAGCTCCCTCTTGGATCCTCGCTAGAGGAACATGACAAATCGATTGCTCCCACGGAGTTGTTCAGGCTCCGCGGGTCCGGTTCGGTTAGGTTCGAAAAGTTTCCCCGGAGTTACTTAGGCTCCGCGGGTCCGAAGTTACAGGAAAGGGATACGTCTAGGATTGCACTCGGCGACGGGGAGAGGCGAGAAGCTAAAGCTCCGTAGGCTCGGTTCTATTTCCTCTATTGCCTGCTTAGGGGAGGCGCGTCGGGTCCGCGAGGGTCCGCAGCACTTGGAGATCTTCACACAGAATCTCTCTCGTCCTCCCTCCTCCGGCTTGGGCGGAAACTACCCAAGCCTTTTGTATGGCTAGCAAGCCAATCGCTAGCCGCCATGTGTGCCTACATTAGGAATTGGCCAATAATGTGGCGCGGATCCTAATACAAATGGCGGGAACTCCTTTGCAGCGTATATCACTATGATGCAAAAGAAATGCACCCTGCAAAGAAGCTGTAATTTGGTGGGAAATCCCCGTTGCACCAGAGTTCTCTCTTGCAGCAGAGAACTCTACCGTGCAAAGAAAGTGACAAATTGGCAGGAAATAATTTAGCGGTGCCGAAGCGCACACACAAACAAAAAATCACACCTTTGGGTTGTGACAACTGTCAAATGAATAACTGTATCACCAGTATAGATAAAATATGCTTTGGAAAGTGAAATCTAATAATTGAGTTAATTTTCTTCAATTGACTCAATTCTAAAATATTCATAACATGATATTTGCTTGCCAGATTGTTATCTGTATGGGAAACATTGGGGGGGGGGGGTTAACAATAAGATAACATTAGATTTGAGACTTGTTTGCTTTCCCAATGATGTAAAATTTCAAATTCAAAACTCTTCTGTCATTGAGCTAAAGCACTCTAGAATCTCAGTATTCTATCCTCTGTTTAAAGATTGGCAACACAAAGAACAGGAAGGTGTTATGAACTGGGCTAGTTCACAGTTAGTGGAATAGGTAGGAGTGGAACCTTAAATCTATCTTGACTTGAGGATTGTGTTCAAACCTCTGCATCACATGGTCTTGATAATATGTAATAGGATGCTTAAGTATGATCATTCTCCCATTCTTCATAACTACGATAAGCTTGTTATGGTATATTATGATATGAATTCTGGAAAGCAACAGATGAGTTAGATGGGGCATCTTAAAGATGCTGGTAGGATTTTTTCATGATACTACCATGTATTCTTCCTATTAGATACTTACCTTGAAAATTTATTTTAGAAATGTCTTTTAAAAATGTGATTGCATGTCTCTGCATAGTTAACTATATGTATTGCTTGCTATTAGTGTAATTATGCAGGTCCAGAAACAGGAGGGAAATTAAAATAAAGACCAGGCTCAGTTAGTGCAAACTGATGTAATTCTATTGACTTTTGTTATACCAACCACTTGGGATCTAGCTCCCAATGTTAAATAAATAAATATAGCATTTATAGTATTATAATAATTAGTGTAATACATTTCAAGTGCACCTTCTAAAAATGATGAGCTTCATAAATGGAATACTAGAAATCTCCTCTCCAGCTTTTAACAATCTCCCTTTTCTTAGTCTTCAGACAAAGAGACATCTGTCTATAAACCTCTCATTAAGAAAGCACATAATATTGTCCATCCTGGGCCTTCAAGCAGTATAAAATTATAGTGAAAAAAATATATATGTAAGCATGTTTATCGTGGATACATGCAATAAGCAAAAATAAACAAATAAATAAAGGCTCTTAGAAGCTGCTCAGGCCAATTGGAATGGCAGAAAAATTCTTGCTGAAATAGAGATAATAGGCAAAGTGATGGGAAAATGCATGAGCCATGGAATGTAAATGTGTTTTGCTTAAATAAGAAAAAAAATAATAATGTTTGGGTAAAAACTAAACCCTGAAATATTCAGCTGCAAAAGTGCCAATTGGAAAGGAGTGAGTGATTCAAAAAGGGGTTTTAATGGAAAACTTTAAACCTCCTTAACAATTGAGATCACTACCCTTTCTTTCCTTTCCTCCTAAAAAATCTGCATTCATAAATAAAAGTTTGTCCAGAAAAGAATACATTTTAGCATTGGGCACATCTACATGTGCCCCTGACTGCGCAGTTGTTACTGTGCAGTTCTGGCAGTGCACAGGTCATTTCTAACCCTATTGCGGAGTAGCAATAAGCTACTGTGCAGTTAATTGTGCAGTAGCTCATTGCTACTGTGCTGTAGCATTGGCGTTATGGTTTGTGCCCACCAACTCTACATCACCATAGTAACAAGCTATATTGCCATAGCTTGTCCTTACAGCGACATAGCAACTTGTGTAGGTGCGCCCATTCAGTCAGAAATCTAATGAATAAAGTAGACTTGTTCTACCTTGAACTTTTAAATAATTTTGAATCTGAATTATTTTAAGAAGTGATGGTGAATCATAAATGGTGAATCCTTGAGCACATAGAGGTGTGCCATGAAAACCTCATAAGGTAATGTCATGATCCACTTACCATATTTTTAAAAATGAGTCAAAGAACAAGAATTTTATATATACTGTAATAAATATTGTAGTACTTTTTTTCTTTCTCATCTTCTCGAAGCATAGAATTAGAAATATTATGATGGAAGTAAATTGATCACATAATGTTCAATTATGTATATATTTATAGATGCATCAAAATCCTAAGTCTGCTAGTGATGGGGAGGGGGAGGATTGGAATCAAAGGACCAGATTTATACCATGAGAAAATCTGACCCTTTGTGGATTTATCTAGCAGCTAGATATAGGCTTATTCTTCAAAGACAAAAAAAAAAAAAGTTCCTAAAGCAGACTGCATTTTTAATGGCAAATATTAAATTTGACCACTCATAACCCTAGATGGCATATATAATGACAAAATATTTAATAATCCCTTAAAATATTAAATTTATCAACCAGAACTCAATGTCCCAGGTAGATTACAATAACCTTGTGATATCAGGGGAACTGATGGAAATCTCCAGATGCACACCTGTCAGTGAAATGACAGCAAGAATTCCAGAACCGTAATGTTGCACTTTAACGGCTATTACTGGATTGAAGGAAACATATACATATCTACTTAAGTATAACAAATTATACTTTTAGATTTGGATACAACAAATCTCTATGTAATCTTTTCTCATCCACAAATATTAATAATTTCTTATGATTACACCACATCTAACTAGTACTTTTATAGATAAGAAAGTAAAAAGATACAATTTTGTACAAGTTTGCCTTTGCATTAAATTGCAATCCCTTTGCATAGAATTTGTGTAAACTAGGTGTGAAACAACCCTACAAAATTAGACCTCCTTTACTAAAAAAAAGACTAATTGTTGAGCAAAGGGAGTGATAGTGATGCATTTTAGAAATTAGTTAGAAATGTCCTAGAACCTTGTCTCTAGATATCAAAAGGAAAACTGGAAAAAAGCTTTAATTAGCTTTTTAGTATTCATGATCAAAAACACAGACAAAGTTTTAAAAAGACAATATCAATAAAAATATGTCTATGCATTGCTAAAGATCCTTTAATTTATTATACATGAAAGAATTTTGGACACCAAATATACTGTTGTGTTTCTTTTTAAATCTTAGTTATTATGGATATTGACTGGTAAGTTTTATCTTTTGGTGTAGAGTCAGTTTCTCTTTTTCGGTTCTTTTAAACCAGTAGGAGGCTGGTTTTTGTGTATTTGCAGTAATGTAAGGCATTTTTTCTAGCCAAAGAAAATATTTCTGCAATACATTTTGTTAAATGCCTTTTACTAAAAAAGCCTGTACTTTGGACCTAATCAATTTGACAGGGTTCCATGAAAAGGCTGCCTTCTAGTCATGGGCAGATCTAGGATTTTGAAAAGCAGGTGGGGGATGCAGATGGTGTAGCACATCATCACATATAACAACACATATTTTTTTCCAGTTAAATAGACTAGAAGCTTTACTAATATACTGGGATCTATATTATGCAGTTTAAGATCAAAGCAAAATCAAATATAAATTTATTAGAATATGCACTTATTTGCTAGATTATATGTCAAATTAAAAAAAACCCACAACATAAACTGGGCAAATAATCAAAAGCTAATATATCATTAGTCCTTTAGTCCTTACAGTTAAATGCATATAATTTATTTAGATTTGTAAAAGAAAATATGGCTTTCTTAAGTGTCTTGAGGATGTCTCCAATACTTCATGGTCAGTCATTTGTACATCTGAGTTTATATTACCATACCTGTGTGAAAGTTTTGAGCTAGAGCTAAAAACAGTCTGCAAGGTTGTAAAATGGAATGATGACATTACTAGGAATGGCTAACAAACAGCAAAATTACAGAAGGAAAGATACTTTGAATAACGGAACATCAAGGAGAGAAGGTTGTTAATACTCATGAAGTGAAGAAAAATTAACAGGAATCAGGTAGATTTATGAGCCATGATATCAACTGACTCCCACAGGGCTGCTTGAAGGGAAATGCCACTGCTACAGCCAGGCCATTGTTTTTAAAGTTTGGGGGAAGCAAGAATCAAAGGGGGAGTGCAACTCCACCACTACACACCCCCTAAATCCACCCCTTCATCTAAGTATGCATCTTTCATCAACTTTAAAAAAAATCTTTATATGGGTAAGTGATAAGTAGTTCATTGAATTCCCTCATAGTAAAATGTTTGCAGAATCAGGTAGGAACAGAACTTGGGGAAATAGGAAATTCTACAAGTCTAGTCTTTGAGACATTACATACATGTTCCTTTCAGAAGCATATAGGTTGGTTAGCTTTTGAGAAGGTAGGGAAGGTGGGTGCTAAAATCTACAAAAGAAGATAATCTTAGGAAGTTGTATCTCCAAGAAATTTGTTAAATGAACTCTCATCTATCCATGCAGTGCATTTCACCCATATTTTAGTTGTCCCCTATGCAGTATCTAGACAAGTAGTGATGAAAAATACAGGGTGAATACAAGTACTACATGCCCCAATTCTGGAAATATTTCCACAAGTTTTTAACTTTACCTCTATGACTTATTCCATTGATCTCAATTAAGAATCCAATCCTATGTAAATTTCCAGTTCTGAAGTTAGAGAGCTTATGGACAGGTCCTACTACAATACTTCCCCCCCGCCCCCCTCAGTCCCTCTTTACTCTTCAACCCAACAACCATAGCGACTTTAATGGAAGAGCTTTAATGGAATATAAAGGATGGAAACAATGTAGGTTCAGGGACTTAAATCCTTTAGACTGCATTTTGTTCCATTTCATTTCACATAGTCTAGGATATCAGATTTTCCAGAATGGCTGTGCTAGAGTTGTCTGAAACATAGATGGTGTTGTTACATATAGCTTCAATAATAATACAACATAGACTTAAACAATCTGTTGTCTTTGAAATGACTTATCAGCAAAGGTGATTTTAATGAAAGTCATTTTTAATAAAAGTTCTAATGTCTAAAAAAGGTGGGGTTGGGTGGCTTCCTGTCACCTTTGCAAGAAGACTGGACTATTTCATTAACCTTGTCAGACATTTATTATTTGCATAATGGGGAAGAAAAGATGCCATATACATAGACATTAGCAAATAGAGACCATTTCTTTGGCAGGTTACCAATAAGAATTAAAGCACTTAAATTTAACGGAAATTTAGAAGTGTGCCAGAGAATAAAGCTGTACTTCTAGTGCAGTTTCATTTCACTCTACAGTAACAACATAGCTAGCACACAACATGTAGAACTCTGACAGAACAGAAACATTTAAATGAAACTCTATAACTAACAGCAGAAACCAAGTTACAACAGGGAGCTTTCAGCCATTTGGCTTTTGTTCTAGTGCTGCTCTTGATATGCCCTCCATTTCTTAAACCTCAGAATTTACTTGATAATATCAAGATCTTCATTTCCCTCTCCCTCTTAAAGCCTTTTTCATTTCTCATACTTATAAAGATAAGCCTAAATATACTTTTCAAGAAGCAATTTACTTTCCTAAAGTGAGTATGTCTATATGAGACATTCACAGAATCATAGAACCTTAGAAATGAAGGGCTGGAAGGGACCTTGAAAGATCATCAAGTTCAACCCCACTTCTCTGGTCAGGAATACTGCTGAGATCAAATGATCCCAGCAAAGTGTCTGTCCAGTCTCCTCTTCAAGACTTCTTAGGTTGGGGACTGTACCGCATCCTTGGAAAATCTATTGCAGATTCTGGTCACCCGTACCATAAAGAAGTTCTTGCTTACATCCAACCTGTAACCATCCTCTAACAATTTATGGCCATTGCTCCTTATCTTCCCCTGGGGCACCCTAGTGAGCAGTTTTTCTCCCAGCTCCCAATATTCAACTCTTACATACCTATAGATGGCCACCAAGTCCCCCCTCAGTCTTCTCTTCCCCGGGCTGAACAGTCCCAGATCCCTTAGTCTTTCCTCTTAAGGTTAATTCTCCAGGCCCTTAATCATTCTTGTGGCCCTTCTCTGGATGCTTTTAAGATTCTCCACATCTTTTTTTGAAGGGTAGTGCCCAGAACTGGACACAGTACTCCAGCTGAAGTCTCACCACTGCCAAGAGGAAGTATCACTTCCTTAGCCCTGCTTGGGATTCATTGGCTAACACATATCAGTATTCTATTAGCTCTGTTGACTACAGCATTGAACTGGAGGCTTCTGTTTATCCTATGATCAATCATAATCCTAAGGATCCTTTTGTTAACCAACTAGCTAAAAATAGAGAGTGAGACCCTTTTAGGAGGAGGTAAGGCAAGATGCTGTGTTTATTGATTAGTACACACACATACACTCATACCTCGATTTCTGTTCTGGGCTAGCATACATTACCAGTCTCATTGGTGCTCGAGTCAACTTAGTGGCCAGCTAAGCTTATCACGAGTGGGAGCCAGGCTTTTGTCAGTCTGTCTCGTCAGGTGGACCGATGCTCCAGAATGTTATTCAGGACAAGACCCAAAATCGACACATCTCACCCCACCTTTTATAGTTTTGTCAATTCAGTCAGTTTTCTGGGCTTTTGCTGTGTTATCACCATGTTCCTCCTTGAAGGTTGATTGATGTTATTCTCTTGCTGTTCTGGGGTGGATTCTTCTTGTTTTGGTCTTTTATTTGTCTGCATTCTTCAGCCAGTAGCCAACTGGTGTTTTTGTATTCCACAAACACACTCTTACCCATGCAGCATACAAAGGAGTGAAAGGTTGAGAAGCACTTATGTCAAGCTACAAAGCAATACAAAATGGAGTTTCTTAAGGCAATGCAAAACTCAAGAAAATACACGCACACAAAAAAAGCACTAAGAGAATACACAAGATTAAGGCAATAAGCAAAAGTCTACCTCTATGTTATTTACCTAACTTAAAGCTGATATTTATGCTATATGCATAACACTTTTAGACATTGTGCTGGCCAGGACACCTCCTCCTAACCTATAATCATGTCACTGGTTACTTCTCCCCAGATGAAGGATTCTGTATTTATCCTTATTGAACAGCATCCAGTTCCACTCTGCTTACCTTTCCAGCTTGCCCAAGTGCACTTGGATTTGCATCCTGTCCCCTAGCATGACTGCTTTTTCCCATAACCTAGTATTGTCCGCAGATTTGGCCAGCATGCTTTCCACATCCTCATCTAAATAATTAAGAAAGATGTTGAATAGCATGGGGCCAAGAACCAGACCCTGCAGAACACTACTGACCACCTTATGCCAAGACGATACAGACCCCTTATTCAGATCCCAACCCACCTGATTGTGGACTCTGCCATCCCTCAATCCCACCGGTTTTTTATAAGCACATCATGGGAGAACATATCAAAGGCCTTTTTAAAATCCAAGTATCAAGCATCAACCATATCTCCCATATCTAAGTGGTTCATTACTTGATCATAGAAGGAGATGAGGTTAGTTGGACATGACCTGCCTTCAACAAAGCCATGTTGGCTGTCCTTCAGCATCATGCCTTCTTCCAGCCTCTCACAAATAGACTTCTTGATATTTTTTTCCAAAATTTTACCCAGCCTATAGTTTACCATGTCCTTCCTCCTCCCCTTCTTAAAGATTGGCACTACATTGGCCCTTTTCCAGTGTCCTGGGACCTCTCCTGAGCACAATGAGTCTTCAAATACCTTTGCCAATGGTGCTGCAATGACTCCAGCCAATTCCCTTAGCACTCTCAGGTGCAGTCCATCTGGTCCTGCCAACTTGAAGAAATTCAGCTGCTTTAAATGCTCCCTTACCAGTTTGAAACTGACCATTGGTTGGCAATCACCCCCTTCCCCCACATCTGCCCAGTATTCTGTAGTCCTTATAGTTAAATGTATATATCTTATTCAGTAGACTAAGCAGCTGTGCAGTAAATGTCTTGTCATCTGCATGTGCACTCCTATTAGTCTGGATTAAACTAATTTACTCTGCAGCAGTATAGCACTTATAAATACAAGTACTATCCAGCTATAGAGTAAAAACTCAGCAGCAGCACACATGCTGACTGGGGCATGAGTTCTTCAATGTGGGGGTTGCCTGCTGGCTAGCCCTGCACTGAAGCACCCTCATGCACCAGCTAGCCCCTCCACAGTACCTTGAGTTGGGATTGAGCAGCCCTGGGCTGGCAGGCTGATTCCTCAGCTCCCCTGCTAGCTAGGACTGCTCCAGCCCAGTGCAATGTTCTGCACTTCTGGATGTACATTCAACTGGTGCACCTGGTAGCAATATATTCTTGAGTTTATTGCTTCAGATCAATTGTAGATGTAGACATGCCCTGTTTAAAGAAAACAGAATCTCCAGAAACATCATTGTAACTCTCAAGATTATGATAGGAGAGCTAAAGGAGTTCTCATGAAGTTCCTCCTAACCAGCAACTAAATAAGGCTGGTCTCCCTATAGCTGAGATAGCTCAACATCCCAAAAGTTCTGAATGATTTTTCAGAAGGGAGTATAGATAGGTATGTGATAATGTGAAGGTTATGGGAGTATGCCACCTTCTAGGTGGCATAGGATATTCACAGAAAGTTAGCCATAGCCATAGGCATCTCTTTGCCTTGCAATAGAATACATTTGCACTGAGTGAAACAGTAGCTCATTAAACATCTATGAGTGTGGCTATAGAGCCCAATTCTTGAGTGACACTCCATTCTACACTTATCACATATGAAGTTTGTATCTAACAGTCCTGAACATGGTGTGGGGTTCTTCATGAGGTTTTTTTTTTTTCTTTCTTATGCATGGTCTTCTTTCTTCTGTGTGCTTTCCTCAAAAATACTTCATTCCATGCATAATAGACTATTTCTAAGCACTTCAGTCCTCAGTGATTTTCTCCTAGACATTTGGCTCAGTGTTCATTGCCTTTCTATCTCTCTTACAACCATCCTTGAAATGAGATAAGGATGCTCACATGTTCTTTCTCTTTTACAAGAGATCTTTACAAGAGATCCTTGAGTCTATGGCCATTGTCCTTTTTTCTGCATATGACCAAACCATCAATATCAATGCCAACTGAGAAGAGAATGTATGCTCACAATGTTGGCATGTTTCAAGATCTCAGTGGAGGCAATATTATCCTGCCACTGGAAAAGAAAGTAAGCACAATGAAACCTGACAAAAAGCCTTTTTTTTTTTTTTGCATGAAGTATGCCATAATGTTGTTAATCTAATTTCTACCAGATATGGTTGAGGCCAAGAATTTAGTATGATTCACAGATGGATACAAGATTTCTCTTGGTAATCTCTCTCTCTCTCTCTCTCTGGATTTCTTAGGGCCAGTGCTAAAAATGTTTTTAGTGCAGTTTGTATGTCATTGTAACCATGGTGGTCCAGGTAATATGTGAAAAGCAAAGCAGGGGGGTTTGGGAGGGGATATCTTTTACTGGATCAGCTGCATATATGGGAGGTAGACAAGTTTTCAGAGGCAAAGGACCCTTCAACATTTTCTTTTTCATGATTTCAACCAATGTTTAACACTTAGTTAATATTTAATCACTGTTACAATATGAAGTTCATGGCAGGTAAATGGTGCAGTTTATTTCCCCTCTGATTTGGGGGTTTCTTGTGCCTTCAAAGAAGAAGCTGGTACTACCCATTGTCCTGTAAGAGGTTTCTGTACCTTGTATCAACTATGACTCTAATACTATATGGCAATTCCTTTGAAAATAAGGAGAAGGATGCTGGTAATCCATTCCCTTAAAAAAGTGGTGATATTGTAAGACAACTTTCCATTTGAGTTCAGCCCTGTAACAATGTTAAGGTTCTTCCTGCAGGTTGGAACACAGGCTTTAATGGGAATGATTTGCAGGGAGATATCAGTGAGCTTAATGAGGTTGGAGAATTTCACAATAGTTCTGAGAACATGCTGCACTTCATGGGTGCATCCACGTGAGCTTGCAGCTGCTCAAATAGGAGTGGCACAAATTTGAGCCAGGAATTTTTGCCTCAGCACACATGCCTAGACATGAACTTTGGTATGGGGCAAGTTGTGTCACTTGGGGCACAATAACCCTACCCAGCTCCTCCCAGATCTGCAGCCAGGGGGAGCTAAAGTCTGGGGCCAGTGCCTGTGGCCCCAGCAATATAAAAAGCTGCCCTGGCAAGCATCTCAGGGCTACTTTCCCTCAGGAGCTTCTGAGGTTTAGTTGTTCCATTCATCCATTAGCCCCTTTAAAAAGGAGCTAGTAGTTAGCCTGGTGAGCCTTGCCCATGGTAATTGGATAGACAAATAGACAGGAGCTTCTGAGGCCCAGCCAGTTGGTATCTGGGGACACTACTCCTTGCGCCAGCTGGACTGCTGAAGCAGTCTTGAGCTGGAGTGGCTTCTTCCCCTTTTACCCAGTGCAGCAGTCTGGCAGTGGGGGCTGCTGCCTGGCTGTGACTTGCTGCCACCTGTGACAGCATCCACCCCCTTGGACCTGAAGCCCAATGGCTGCAAGCCTGACAGACCTGGATGGGGTGCCCTTGCTCTGTCATGTGTGTAACTATCGCCCAGAAGATGTGCTCCTTGCGGTGCCCTGCTCTGAACTGTCTAAGTGTGCCCTTTTGGCAGCAAATGGCCAACAGGTCAGCCACCTTGTCTGTCTTCCAGCTGGGTCCCTAGTGCTGGCCCTGGATAGTCTCACCACTCATCTTACCAGCAGGGATCCTGGTGCCCCCCATTAAAAAAATTCAAATTCTCTGATAAGAAACCCAAATATTTAATTAAAATACCCAAAAGAGTATTTTTGACTATTAAAATAAAATGTCACTATATACAGAGAGATCAGTTGGGCAATGTTTTATTGATATATTTACAAGTTTAAAGCAATTTGGATGCCTACCAGTGCCTCTATCATCATAATAAAATGGATTCTAAATATCTATACACTTTGGCATTTACTTTTGGGTATTTTGTCATAGAAAAATCAGAGATGTCCCTATCCACTTTGATCACCAGGATGTGTAGCACTGATATGCTGGTACCCTGCCCCTGCCCTTGCCTTTCACTCTCAACTCAGAACCTGCCCCTCACCCCAGTCCCTTCAGTCCTGACTCACAGGGCCAGGTATGTGGGTGAGGGTTTTGTAAAGGTTTTTGAGGATGGCTTGGGGGTGTGGTGTTTGTGGATGGATTGTGGGGGGAATGTTGGTGTGGGGGGCATGTGGGGAAGGCTGCTCAGGAGGGGGGTGAGTCCCCTGCCCCCCGCAGGGCACAGCCCCCCTGCAGAGCTCACAGACTGCCCTCCTACATGGGCCACAGCCTCCCTTTAGGCCCCACCACAGGGGCTACATCCACCCCACAGAGCCCTGCCACATGGCCTAGATGCCTCCCTGCAGGGCCCACAGCTCACCCATAGCAGCAATGGCTATTGGGCAGGGCCCATGCATGCAGGACCCAACCTGGTGTGACAGGTGGTCCCCACAAGTAGCATGGGGCCCTGGGTGACAGCCAGAGTGTCCCAGAGCTGCTCAAAGGCACACAGCACAGTGCTGAGCCACACTGGGCCTGCGTGATTTGCCACAAGCAGCACAAGGTGCCAAGGGGTTGGAGCCAATCCATGCTGCTTAACCCGCAAAAGGCAGACAGTCCTTCATTTTCTTCAAAGGAGAATGTTTTTTCATCCCTTTGTTCCACCCACCATACCTCTCACTCCCCCTTCACTCAATCCTATTGGGAGGTACAGTCCCTTTGTTTGTTTCTGTAATTAATTATAAGACTCAGTTTACAATTAAGATAATGTTTTGGTCTTCATTTCACATCTTGAATAAGTCCAAAAAATTGTACTGATGTTTCGTAAACAGCTTGTGCATTGACAGTGCTGTCTAGAAATGAAAAAAAAAAAACATATTACACAGCATAATTGACTTACAATAAGTGAAACACAATTGGATTTGCCTTATTGAGTTTACGTAAAGTAGTTAAATTTACCTAAATCTTTGTAATTACAATATGGCACATTCTGAGAAGCAGAAATTAAATCTGCTCCCCAGATGCCATTTATTTTGGGTTTTGCATATTTCTTTATCTCCTAATCTGCTCTTTTGAACTATTGTGTTTTACAAAGTTGATTATATGCAGTTTAGAGTCAGGTCATGAAAAAATAAATCACCATATAAGCAAGATGGGTTTTTTTATGTCTAAGTTTATGATGTGAGCGTCACATTGCACATTGGGCATTTGATACTGAAATTGAATAAAACAAGCAAATAGTGCAAGTCAGCCAGGTAGCAGCATAATGGTAGACTTCAGCTGTGTCCAGATATACATAAAAGCCAGATCTCTAATACTGATAATCAGTTTGCTAATTAAAACTTATTTACCCTCAGAGTACACAGCCCTGATAAATTAATTCCAGACATTGACATCTTAGATTATTTATTAGACCCTGGGAGCTCTTTCTTTATTATAAGAAGTTCATATTCATTTCCCCTGCAGAAAATGGGATTTGTCCAAAAGGGATTCCCATTTTTAAGTTTTGAAAATACCAAGATGCCAGATTCATAACAACTTCATGCAATGTATTACTTGATATTACAAAAGCACCAACTACGGTAGTATCTTGTCACCAGCAATCATTGTGCAAAGCATAAGTTTATTTGAAATTAATTAAATGTGAACATTGTGCTTTGGACATTGTGCAGTGTGAACATTTAAATTATTTTTCCATCTATCCTCAATTTTTCTTTTCTGTTGTCGTCTTTGACCTATAGACAATATGCATTGATTACATTTACAGCTCAATACTGAAAATACTCAGACCTTCAAATAGCCAAGGTCAATCAATCAGTTCATTAGTAATAAAAAATAAACTTTTTTTCAAAGGCATATTACAAGTTTAAAGAGTGGGTTCTTCAAACAATAGCTACGTCATGTCAGTGATCTGCCTCAAAATGGGCTGTTTAACATACCTATATTTATATCCCATCTGGTTGCCACATAGATTACTGAAAGTTTCCATGTATTTCCTAAACTGGTTTTGACAAATCTCTTATTTGGGCACAATCTTATCAACCATACAATTTGTGTGTGCTAATTACTATCTAGTACAAAATATGTGGATCATGTTATAAGTTTTTTTGGCAGTTCCAATGCTGCCCGGGTTGTTTCCAATGCTACTGCACAGTAGGTTTGTGCGAAATGGCACCGTTCCATTTTGCGTTGAGTTTCAGTGGTTCCATTTTGAATTATATTTAAATTCGAAACAGCTGTTCCATTCCGTTGAAACAGAAAGAGTGTTTTGATGCTGTTTCAATGGGGATGGAAGTCAGCCCAGCTGAGCTGATATCCCATCCTCAGCACTAGATTGTGCTGGGGGCAGGGTGTCAGCCCAGCTGAGCTGCCTTCCCATCCCCAGTGCTACATCATGCCCAGGGTGGGGAGTTAGCCCAGCTCGGCTGCCTTCCCTTTCCTCATGCTACATTGTGCTGGGCATGGGAGGTCAGCCCAGCTGGGCTGCCTTCCACCCCCCACAGTGATCTAGCGCGGGATGTGGAACATCAACCCAGCTCGGCTGACTTCCCGTCCCCTGCCAGATCTTGCACCAGGGATGGGAAGTCAGCCCAGTTGGACTGACTTCCCATCCCCAGCACTATGGTTGAAATGTTTTGACTTTTGAAACAGTTCAACTAGCCTCGTTTTGTTTCAAGGGTATTTCAATGGCCTTTATTTCATTTCAATTTTTCTGTTTCAACCTCAAAATGAACCAAAACAGTGTCAAAATGAAACAGCTGGTGAAATTTTTCACAGCCCTACTGCACAGTAGCAACAAGCTACTGCACAGTAGCTCATTGCTACTGAGCTGTAGCATCGGTGTCGCAGTCAATGGCTTCTGACACTACATCATCGTAGCAATGAGCTATGGCAATGTAGCTTGTCACTACAGCCACATAGCATCTCATGTAGATGTACATAAGATCATTCTGATCCTGGGTCAAGCTGATCTCAGTCCAGAATTAAATATAATAGGGAGCCAGTAAAGTTCCAGTAAAGGGTGTAAAAGGCTTCTTCTGCCAAAGTCTTTGAGTAAAAGGCTTCTTATATAACCTTGGGTTTTTAATTAACATTTACTGGCAGTCCAAGGTGGGAATAATTGCAATTACTTGATCTTGAAGCAATAAACATATAGTGTGGGATTTTTTTAAAGGTAAATGCTGAAATGAATGGGAGGAGAATTAGGCCAGTATTGGGTGATTCTGAAAATCTCACCCACAAATCATAGCATCCTTGAATATACTTGATTTCCTGGCAGCATCGAGGCATAAGTGTTTCTTTTTAATACTTCAAACATTATCCAGATGCAGAGCAAAATTCTATAAAACTCCAAGACCAGTTACTGTTTTAAGAAATGTAAGCAGGAACAAAATATTCCCTATAAAAGTCTGAAATAAAAAATGCTTTGTGGGTGAAAATCTTGTTATATAAAATTGTTGACTTATGACTTATACCCATCCATATGCATCAAATCTTTTACTTTTCATCCTAGAGTCTATGCTGGAGATTAAAATACCTTTTGTGTGTGTGACTGTCCCTGTCTCATTGTAAGTGTCCTGTAGCATGATTAGTGGGAAAAGCATAAGACCATATGAACTTAAGTTTTATATTGCAATTAGATTTTCTTCTTTGCTTTTTCTCTAGTCCTGCTGACATGCATAGGGGTTACCATTACTATATGTGTTTCTAAGGTTCCCTCTACATGTGACAGTATTAATCATAGCATAAATAGGAAGGGTGCTACATGTGCACCCAATTTAAGGTGACATAAAATGGGGAACAAGCCATAAAAATGTTCCACATAATTTAGAACATTTCTATAGCTTATCTGTATGGTACCTTAAATTTAGTTGATTGTCAACCCATGTGGGGGCTGGGTGAGGAGGAAGCCAAAGGGCTTCCCCACTTAGGACTGTAAACCCTGCACCAGGTAGCATTGACCAGGTTGCCTAGCCAAGGGGAGCAGAGGCAGGGACTTTAAGCCCCATGCCAAGCAGCTGTGGCTCTGATACCTGGAACAGGGAAGCAGAAGCTTCTAGTGTGGGGGAGCATTTGGCTTTCCCTGCTAGGACACACCAAGCAGCTTTGGCCATCTAGATTCAGGGACTGCATTATTATTTAAAGCAAGCCTTGGTGTGGTGCCATCACACTACTTATGGTGCAAGAACCCCAAAGATAAACTTAATCCCAAGGGGAAACCCCAATGCCCTTGGGCTTTTCCCAAGCCCTACAAGGAAGCTGGTAACTTTAGGGGGCACTCCCAGTGGGACCTCCACTTTCAGAAGCCCTTAACTAACCAAGGGAGACTTCCCCTTTCTGGTGGGAATCCTTTTTCCCTACAACTCATGGCTCCCAGGCCTGGAGGGTGGCCCTTGTCTCATAGTTTCATAGTTTTATAGTTGGTAGGGTTGGAAGGGACCTGAGCAGATCATCAAGTCCGACCCCCTGCCATGGGCAGGAAAGAATGCTGGGGTCAAACAACCCTGGCAAGGTGATTATCTAGCCTCCTTTTGAAGACCCGAAAGGTAGGAGCAAGCACCACTTCCCTTGGAAGTTGGTTCCAGATCCTAGCCACCCTGATTGTGAAGTAGTGCCTTTTAATGTCTAGTCTGAATCTACTCTCATTCAACTTATGGCCATTATTCCTAGTTACTCCTGGTAGTGCTTGGGGGAACAGGGTCTCTCCCATTCCCTGCTGGTCACCCTTGGTAAGTTTATAGATGACCACCAGATTCCCTCTCGGTCTTCTCTTGTGGAGGCTGAACAGGTTCAGGTCCTGTAGCCTCTCTTCATAGGGTCTGCCCTGCTGCCCCCTGATCATGTGAGTGACCCTCCTCTGGGCTTTCTCCATGTTGTCCACATCCCTCCTGAAGTACAGTGCCTAGAACTGGATGCAGTACTCCAACTGCAGCCTGACCAATGTCGCACAGTGGGGGAGGTCACCTCCGTAGGCCTGCTCGTGATGCATCTATGGATACAGGACAAGGTGCAGTTGGCTCTACTGACTGTGTCCTCACATTGGCAGCCCATGTTCATCTTAGATGCAATAATGACTCCAAGGTCCTCTTCTGCCTCTGTGCTGACAAGAAGGGAGTTCCCCAGCCTATAGGTATGCTGCTGGTTCTTCCTCCCCAGGTGCAGTACCTTGCACTTGTCAGTATTGAAACCCATCCTATTCTCATCCACCCACCCTTGTAACCTGTCCAGGCTAGCTGTGGCCTGTCCCTCCTTTCTAATGTGCCCACTTCTCCCCACATCTTAGTGTCATCCACAACCTTGAAAAAGGTGCTTTTTATACCCCTGTCCAAGTTGCTGATGAAGATGTTGAACAGTGCGGGCCTGAAGCCTGAGCCCTGGGGAACCCCACTGGCCACATCACTCCAGGTCAAATATGACTCATCCACCAACACTCTCTGGGTGTAACTATCCAGCCAATTTGTGACCCATGTGACTGTGTAGGCATTGATGCCACAGTCACCTAACTTTTTGATGAGAATGGCATCCTTTGTTCCAAACTGCTCTCTTGCCTGCAGGGGGCTTCAGGGGAGTGGTTGCTGTCCCCTGGAACAGGGCTTCTCTATGCAGGGCTTCTGGGGCCCTTAGATCAGCCCTTTCTGGTGACTCAGCAGCCCAAGCACCTTCTGGCTCCCTGGACTCAACCTTTTGCTATGGGACAGAGGCCTAGGCTGCCTCTTGCAGCACCAGGCTTGGTACACTCCCAGACTCTCTGTGCAGCACCTCCTGCACCAAGCTCCTGGCCTCTTTCCGGGGGTTGAGGACCTGAGCCACCCAAGTGCTCCAAAGGTCCTGCTCCATGTACTGACCTGTGCACTGCATCTCTGGCCACATGCCAGAGGTTGCAGACCCAAACCACCTCACACAGCTCCCAGGGTCTGGATACCATGCACCGTGCTGCACACTGAAAGCCTAGCTGCTGGAGCTGTCCACCATTCCCCACTGCTGGAAGTCTTCAAGGGTGCTTCTGGGCTACTGCTTCACCCTGCTGAACAGCTTTCCTCAGTTCTTCTAAGCCCCGCTCTTCTCTCCCCCAGATGTGTTTCCCCTGTGCTGGGCATGCAGCTCCTTTTATACTCTCCGGGGCTCCACCCCTGAAGTCTTTCTCACCTGAGTTTTGCAGTCTTCAAACACGTCCGGGGGTGGGGGAAACTCCTTTCCCCCTCCCCTCAGGAAAGGGGCATGACTTCACTCCTCTTGCTGCCTCCTGATTGGTGGATGGGCTCCACCAATCAAAACAGCAAGATTTCAAGCCTGGGACTCAACCCAAGCTCTGAAAGACAAGCCTGCTACAAATACTAAGAAGGATTATGATTGTGGGTTCCCACTGCAGTACTGAGTATAGTGCAATTGAAATCTGATTCCTGATTTCAAAATCATGTGTCTTGCCATGCCCATGTTACATGTTAGATTGTATAATTGTTGGGACTGGGGATTAAATCCTATCTCTCCTTTAAATTAATATCAGGGGCATACATGTTAATTATTCATTCTTCAATGGACAGACACTTAGCTGGGATGGTGTAGTCAGGGAAGATCCTGCCTTGAGCATGGGGCTGGATTAGGTGACCTTGTGAGTTCCCTTCTAGCCCTATGTTTGTATGATCTGATAATACTGCAATAGGTATACTGTATGAACTGCTGTTCTTTTTCACAGTTAAGATACATTTGGATTAGCAACAGTTCAGGAATTATTTTACCAGCATCTGGTTGATTACCTCATTCAGTTGCTAACCACTGCTGTTCCTATTTCTATTATTACTAACAATAGGCCTTATCCACAATTTAGTGGATGTTTTGTAATTGACTGCAGTCACATTTGATCGTGCCACTTTTAATGAAATTTGAGAAATAAAATGTGCAGTTTTTACATACTCATTTGTGATGGCCCCCTCAGAGTGCTACTGTTAAGAAGAGAATATAAATGATGCTGGTTTGTTGGGTGAGCAAGTTTGTTACTCATAGTAAGCCATAGCCACCTAGTTTTAGAAGTACTGCAGCTAGGGTTATGGATCCTGCGATTGGGGCTTCTACGTGAGCTTTAGGGAGTCACAGGCGGAACCCACAGAGTGGAATTTTTACTAGGAAAGCCAAGAGAAGCACTAAACATAATAGTGTGTTTGTTCAGAATAGGTAATTTGTTGGAGGAAATAGTTGTATAGTCGGGGCAGATAAAGTCCCTTTTAGATTAATAGTTCATAACATGGCGATTAAAAGTGGTATTGAGCTGTTAATAGTGTAAAATAAAAAGTAGATGCCTGCGTTCAGTCATTCTGCTTGATTTCCTCAGCGGGAAATAATCACTAAGGTGGGGATTAAGGTTGCTTCAAAGGAACTATAAAATAGTATTGAGTCTAGGGTCATTGTTGGATGCTTATATCCAAACAAGTCTTCAACATTGAAAATAAATGGACAATTAATACTGGAAAGGAATTCTGCATTACTGGCCTAGGAAACTAATAGGAAGGTGAAGATAAAGCTCATGTGTTATGAAATGTTTTGAAAAGATGGTGGACTCTGTAAATGTTGAAAAGATGGGACTTAGAAGTTGACAATAATTACTGAAAAACCCTAGTTTCTGCTCCCATTTTTGCATTCACTGGACAAAAATACTGTATTCAAGTAATTTGATCTGGGATTTTTGATTTGTAATGAGCCTTTAAAAACAACAGTCAATAAATGTGTTTCATTCAACAAGTTTACCACTCTGATAGTTGAGGGTGGTGAAAGATCTTGCCATAGTATGAAAAAAAAGTCATGCTGTGGACTGAAATCTTTTCTTTTGATCTAATATTTGACATCTTTTCTCATTTAAAATAGCACCTTTTAGATGTACTGTATTATTGACTCCACTGAGCTAGAATTTGATTGTCATTCATAAGGCATAAAAAAAAACAAACAAAGCAGAATTCTGGGTAGGTAGCACCTTACAAACAAACTGGTTTAGAAAGGAGTGAAAGATAGAATAGTTAGGAAGGTGCTTCTCTATTATGTGCACATTACAATCAGGCACCAATGCCTGATTGGGAAACAGGGCTCAGCTGTTTCCTATAAGGGCTGGGCCCTGACCATTAAGCTGATAGTTTGCCACCAGCAGCCAGAGGAACAACATCTGGCTGAGCTGCTGCTCAAGGAACGACCTTGGAGGTAATAGCTGGGCCCGTGGGGAAGGAGGATGCCCTATGGTCCTGGGTGACACTTGAAACTGCACCCTGCCAGGGAAGGGTGGCCTGGTGGAGCTACCTGTGGCAGGGTAGCTCCCCTGAAATGCCAGGCTACCTATCTCCCCAGTGAAAGCCGAGTATGGGGTGCCTTCTAACCCTAGTCTCACATCCCTGAAGGGTGAGATCAAGGTAGGGGGATCCCAGGCTCACTGTGAGCATGGAGCCATGGCCCAGGTCAGGTGGAGGGATGTGTGGCAGCACCCAGACTCGCAGTAGAGTCCTGAGGCTGCATATAGGGATCCAGAGTGAATCTCCAGGGGGGTGGGTCCCTGAGCACTGGGGAGAGGTTTGCAATGTTTCAGGGCTCAGGGATAAGTGGTAGCCCAAGGAGGCCTTGGGATAGGGCTCAGAGCCCTGATCCCACAGAGAGGGGCTTGTAGACCCAGAGTTAGCCCAGGGAGGGCACGGGACAAGGCTCAGACCCTTGCTCCTCTGGGGACAGGCTTGGAGGCCTGAGGTGAGACTTGGAGGCCTGAGAGTTAGCACAAAGAGGGCATGGGATGGGGCTGGGAGCCCTGCTCCTGTGAGTGTAGGGCTTGGAGCCCAGAGGGGACTTGGAACGCAGAATGTGTGTTAAAGAACCCAACATGAGGGTGCTGGGACTGCAAGCTCCAGTAGGGATTCAGAGTCCCACATGAAACTCTGAAACTTGGGTCCCAGTGCTAGCTAGCTTTAGAAAACATCTGCAAGGCATGGGACACAATAAAGGAAGGTAGGAGTAGTGGGTAATGTCTTTAGCATCAGCCAAGAAAATGGGCAGCCTCCCACCTGAGTAACATCGTAATTATTATAATCAAGGCATGGCAGAAGAGCTAGGTGGGTGGTTTGCCCAGAAGCAAGTGGGTGGGCCAATGATTTGACCGGCTCTGGGATGCCCACTTGTTATAGGTGCATTACTATGAAGGTGTTGTAGAGATGCATGTGGATCAGTAAAGCCTTTTTTCAGGACATGAGTTTACAATATACTTATTTGATAAAAATCAATAATTATTTTATAATAAATTTGATAATATTTGATAAGTATTTGATAATTATGTTATTTAGTTATCTGAACTGATTTGATAAACATATTATAAATATGATTAAAAAAGTGAACAATCATGTGGTTCTTTAAAACCTTCATTGTAAAGTTATATGTGACTAACATACATGTTATTGATTTGATCACATATCTAGAAAATATATTTTCATTTTGGAGATTTGTAAACATCTAGCCTATTCATAATGTATAGTCAAGGCAACTGTGAGAGGCATCAGCATTTAAAACACAATGTGCACAATGAAGTTGGGGGTAATTCAAAATTTGAATTCCGTTTCTGTAAGCTTAGGGCTATAAGACAATGATAATTATCCTTTACATTGTTTAATGAATTCCCAAAGGCTCCAAATCATCCAGCATATCATGTTGGTTTCTGGAGATCCATAGTAACCATTCTCAAATTCCCCTTTCTTAAAACAGTTTGACTATTAAAAATGCAAAATTACTTTAGATAACTGTATAACTTATTATGACAACAAAGGAAAACAGTAAATGAAATACTGAGGGAAAGGATGACAGTCATTATAGCCAATTATTAAAATTTGTATTATTTTCACAGAAGAATATGCTGTACCTTTAAATGTTAAATATTGATGATGCAGGCAGACATAATAATTTTTATCCTTTTTAGGTTTACAGTGTTAGAATAACATGAATTTCAAATTATCTTTTACAAAGAAATGTGCCGTTAAATGATCTAACTGCCATCAGAATGAGAAAAGAAGCAAACATGTGGACATGCTGATAGTGGCTTCCCACAGCCTGATCCTTTATGGATGAACCAGTTCTATTCCAGGCTGATTACTCTGTCATTCACTACAGCCTATCTTGTCTGGTGCTGTCACGCTTGGTCTTTGACATTAACAATAAGATTAGCACTGGCACTGACTGTCACAACTCCAGTCAGAGCCTAGAAAGATACCAGAGAGCTTGCTTTGATACAATTAAATTTAAAGGCAGACCTTTAAATCTGTGCCTCTAGGCAATGATTCTCTAACCAGACCTAGTGAAGAATATTGAATTCCAGCTGGAATGTGAAACGCAAGTTTCATGTGGAAAGCCCAAACCTATGTCCTTCAGAGGCCTGATGATCTGATCATTATTTTATGAAATGATAATCTATAGTAATATCCAAGTCTGTATAAAAGAATGCGTATTTTTTAAGTAGAATTGTTAATCTTTACTATATTGAGTGCATGTTTTTTCCTTTTTCTGTAATTCCTAGAAATGATGATATCTTAATCTAAATTGATAAAACTGATGGATAATGAATGCCCTTCATTTCTACCAACACCTGCACATTATATTTTGTCATATTTATGACATATGCCAATATGAAGAAAAATATGCATGTAATAGAAATACAAGAAAATTGGTTGCTTCTCTCAAAGTCTTAAGAAGTCAAGGTGATAGGGTGGTGAAGATGTAACAGCTGTGGCAACTGTCTTTTTTATTCTGGGGAGGAATGAAAAAAGTGGCATAAGAAACAAAACCCCTATTCTGTATAATTCAAGGTCTGTCTACCTTTTCATTAAGATTTCTATTTCAGATGTTTCATGGTCTAATTTTAAAATGCTGTGACCTATCCCTTAATATATATAGGGTTCCAGTTTTATCCAGTGAGAAACAATTTGACCCTTAAATAAATCTGGAATAACCATCTTAAACATTTTGCTAATAATGTTTCTTTACTCCTAGTGTTTGAAGCAGCAAAGGGACTCAAAATGTTGTTTCAGTGTTAATCCAGCCCAAACCCTTTTTCAAAAAGTTTTAATTTTTTCTAGTTCAACATCCTTAGATCTCTAGACTCTCCCTGACAAAAAAAACAAACAAACAAAAAACCCAAACAAACAAACTACTTCCCTCATCTCTCTTCAGTTCTTTCTCCTTACCATAAAAAAAAGTCAACACTGCAGCCATATGAGTGTTAATTTTCATTGTCCTTTGGGTATATCTGTGAAAAGAGCAAATTCTCTTATGGAATTTGACCTTCAAATATTATCATAAAGATTCTTAGATGATCAAAATGATTCCTTATGTCTTTGAAAACTAAGAAATACTTTATCTCTCTTTTGCAAGACCTCTCAGTGGGTGCATTTACACATGCAATTAATGCATTGCAATAAACTCTGGAGCAGTACGAGATGGAGTCACCTGCTGCAGGGGCAGGGTCTCCACATGCACCTGGGACAGAAGCAATTTGATCTAGGGTGGAACAGGCCTCTGGCTGGCTGATCTGGCCAGGCACAATTTGCACCCCAGGTCAGCATCTAATGCAGTGTTCAGATGAGAGAACATGTACCTGTTGCCACATCTCAAAGCAGTTTAAGATGCCACAGGAAGCATGCTAGGAATGAAAAACGTTCCCCAAATTGCATATTTGCAGCGTGGACTCTAATTTTAATAATGGGAAATCCCGGTATGAAAACAAAAAGTGCTGGGAAAAAGCGGTATAGGACACACTCTTGGAGCATGCCCTGAAGCAACCAAAGGCTGGGTGCTCCAGAGAGACATTCTAGCATGGGGGCAGAGCATCTTTATGCCTGCCGCATGCCTCTGCTGCTCCAGCACACTGCCTTATTGTGCTGGAGCAAATAGAATTGGGGCATGGCTGGCAGCGGTGGATCAGTTCAAGGATCTGTCCCCGATAAGTAGGGATATGGTGGGGGATGGGCTGTGGGGGGCAGAGACTGTGTTGGGGAGGGACTGTGGGTGGGAGGAACTGCTCAGAAGGAATGAGTCTCCTACCCCTGCAGGTCACACAGAGCCACAGCAACAGCATCCAGAAGCAGCAGGCCATTGGGGCACTCATGGCTCACTGCAGGCAGAGCCCCCATAACAGTGTGCGGTGCCACCTGAGACCCAAGGGCTGCACATAGAGCATGGCACCAGCCTGGTCTGCTGGCATACACCTTTGCACAGGTCCAGGCTGGCTCTGGCTGCCAACCAGGGATCCCAGCACCACATGCAAGAGCAGCACACCAGTGGTTCAGGCGGGCTTCTGCTTCCATGTACCCCATACACCATCGGGCCAAGCCATCCCCATGGAAGCATAGTTACAGATTTGCAGAAGTTTACAGCTGGAAAGGACCTCATGAGATCATTGGGTCCAGTCCCCCTGCTCTGGGAAGGAAAGACTACTGGGGTGAAATAACCCCAGCAAGGTGTATATCCAGTCTTCTTTTGAAGATCTCCAGGGTACCTGCCTGCACCACCCCTCCTGGGAGTCTATTCCAGAGTATAGTTCCACAAACCATGAAAAAATTGTCCTTATATCCAGTCTGAAACCTTCTAAGAGTTTATGACTGTTGCTTCTGGTTTTCCCCTGGAGCGTTTTGGTGAAAATTTGTTTGCCTAGCTTCTGATGCTCATCCCTGATATATTAGTAAGTTGCCACCAAATCCCCCCAAAGTGTTCTCTTTTCTAGGCTCAGCAGTCCCATCTCTTTCAACCTTTCCTCATATGGCTTGTTCTTCAGGTCTCTAATCATGTGAGTAGCGCTCCTCTAGACTCTTTCAAGCTTCTCCACATCCTTCTTGAAGTGTCAAGTCCAGAACTGGATGCAGTATTCCAGCTGCAGCCTCACCAATGCTGAGTAGAGCAGGAGAATAACTTCCTTAGTTTTTCCTGAGATGCATCAGTTGATGCATGCCTGCATATTGTTTACTCTGCTAACTGTAGCATCACTGGTGGCTCATGTTCATTTTATGGTCAATTATCATCCACAGGCCCCTTTCAGACATGGTGCTAACTAGCATAGCACCACCAAGCCTGTAAGTTTGTTACAGATTTTTCCTTCTCAGATGGAGTACTTTATATTTCTCAGTTTTGAACAGCATCTGGTTCTGGTCCACCCATCTAACTAATCTGTCTAGGTCTGTCTGGGTTATCAGCCAATCCTAATTCATGGCTGCACTTCCCCATAGTTTAATGTCATTGGTGAACTTTGCCAGTATGCTTTTCACCCCCACATCCAGATCATTGTGGATGTACCAAACCCTGAGGGACCCCACTGGCTACCTTCTGCCAGGTCGATACAGATCTGTCTATTAGCACTCTCTGGATCAAACCCCACAGCCAGTTTCTCACCTATCTGACTATTGAATTGAGCCAAGATGGCATCCCAGCCCCTGTGCCACCTTTTTTTATGTACAGGTATCGACAACTTCTGTGTACTGAGGATCGTGTCCTTGAGGAATGACCACTCTTCGTCCACACTCTTTCCCTGTGGACCATAATCCTGTAGGTTGTTATTCACTAAAGTCCTTAACTTATTGAAGTCAGCTTTTTTAAAGTCAAGAATTTCTACCTTACTGACAGATTTACCAGCCCTATGATGGACAGTAAAAACAATATTATTGTGGTCACTGTTGCCTAGATTACCCTCTATCATCAGATCACTCACCAGGTCATCTCCCTTGGCCAAAACTAAATCTAGGAGTGCGTTTCCTGTGGTTGGCCTATATACTTCCTGAGACAGGTAGAGCTCATCGCTACAAGTCAGGAATCTATGCAACTGGTCAGATCTGGCCAAGTGTTCTTCCCAGAAGCTGTCTGGGTAGTTCAAGTCACTCATGATGACCATATCCCATACTCTCCCAACTCTTCCAGTTATCTGGAGAATTCCAAATCTAGCTCCTCATCTTGATTCAGAGGTCTGTAATATAATCCTACAGTTAGATCCCTTATGCCACACACCCCCATATCGACCCATAGGGTCTCAAATCACCCTTCTTTAGTACCAATTTCAGGTTCCAAGGAGTTGTACTGCTCTTTTTCATATAGAGCTACACCTCCACCCTTTTCCCCTATATGATCCCTCCTATGCAGGGTGTAGCCCTCTATAGCTATCGTTCAATCAGGGGTAAAGTCCCACTAGGTCTCTGTTATCCCTATGATATTGTAGTCTATGTTGGAAAGCAGGAGGGCCCATTCCTCGTGTTTGTTCCCCATGCTCCTGGCATTTCTATACAGGCATTTGAGCCCTCCACTGAAGGTGCTCAGTTTCCTGTCATGTTGAGGGAACTACATTCCTTCAGCTCATGCTGTAGTGTCCTTCATGTCATCTCCTGTTTAATGGTTGTGTTTTATTGGCCCCTGGGCTTGCTCTGTTCATTATACCCCTGTGAAAGGAGTGCCTCTTTGGGGTCTGTCTACTGGTGGTCCCGCCCACCTGTTATGGGCCAACCGCCCACCTTCTCATCTGCCATGCCTTGTTGTTAATTATTTAATAGATGGTAATTAAGTGGGAGGCTACCCATTACTTTCCCCAATTCCAGGGGGCACTATCTGCTGCTTCTTTCCTCCCCTACACTGCAGCCCAAGCCTCACAGACAGGACTGATGTTCAGTTGGGGCCTTATTATAATTTGGCTCCCTGGTTCTCCCTGGGCTTTCCACAGCCCTGTCTCACACTGCGCCTCACTGGCACTTGGGCCCTCTACAACCCTACAAAGTGCTGCACTCTCTCTGATTCCAGGGTCGGTGCACCGCAAAAGCTTTGCCCTCTCTGGCGCCAGGGTCCCACACTGCCATGGGTCCCCTATGAGGCCTCCTCCTTCCCCTAATAGCCTCACCCAAACCACCTGTTTTAGACAGCAAACAAAACACAAGCTCCTGGGCTATAACATAAATCCAAGCTGCCCTGCTAGAACATCATTCAAAACCATACCAGGGAATACTTTGTCCCTCAACAGTGTCAGGAGCTGCTCCTGCAGGCAGGCCTTTCCCCTTTGGCTGGTCTGGGAGAGCTCCTTCCCCCTTGGTTGCTGGCAGGGAACTGCCAGCCTGGCCTCAGGCCTGGGGTTTATATGTGATCCAGGCCCTGCTCCTTCTGGTCAGCTGACTGCTGGCAGGTGTGGGCCACCACCTCACTCTGGTTGCCCTGGTAACCAGCAGCTGGGGCTCCCCACTCAGTGCTCTTTCCCTAGAAATTTCCACTCTTTATAGAAGCAGGGCACCTAAGTGCTCTGCGACACACCCCCATCCTCTGGTGATCTCAGTTTAAAGTCCTGTCCAGGACGTCCACCATCCTGCCTGAGAAAAGAGCCTTCACCTTCGGCATGAGGTGGGTACTGTTTCTTCCTAGAAGACCTCTATCTCTGAAGTATGTGGTGTGGTCAAGGAAGCTGAAATCCTCTTGGTAGCACCATTGCCAGAGGCTTCTGGTCACCTGTTCAATATATCTGTCTCTCCTAGGCCTGCAGCATGCAACCAGGAGGATGAAGGAGAAAACTACCTACACTCCCAACCCCTTGAGTCCAGCCCCTAGAGCCCTGTAGTCACTCATGACTTGCTCTGAGCCATGTAATTCATGCCCACATGGGTGAGGAGCATGGGATAGTGGTTGGAAGGCCAGAAAAGTTTAAGAATTCTCTCTGCCACATCCTAGATCTGCGCCTCTAGGAGGCAGAAGACCTCATGGGCCAGGGGATCAGGGCAGCAGCTCACTCCCTCTGTCCCTCTCAGCAGGGAGTCACCCAACACGACCACCCTGCATCTCTTCTTAGGGATGGCAGTTAGCTGTCTCCCCTTATCCAGAGCCAATGTTTGTGCTGATGGTGTGAGAGGTGCATACTGGTTTGTGATGGGGGAAGATTGTGTGGCCAATTGCAGTGCTGGCCCACCACTCTTTCTTGGTCAGTTCATCCCGTCTTGCCTGCCATGGCATGCTGTTCAGTAATACAAGATGAAATAAGTGGGAAGCTGCCCATTGAATGCCCTGATGCCATGGGGTCTACACACAACTTCAACCTAGCCTTACTGTGTCCCATGCCTCACAGATGGCATCCATAGTTATTAGTTGCTTCAGCCAGAAACTGGGCCAAACTCTGCTCCTTGCTGGGCCTCTCACACACTACACATACTCTCCGCCCCCTCTCACAGGGCCTCACTCACTCCACCCCATCTCACAAGGGCCTCTTTTATATGGCCCCTCACTGTGCCACTACCAACCTGCCATGTTTCTCTTGAGTGGCCTCTTTGGGCCATCAGGCTAGCCTACTTCCATGCTGGGCAATCCCCCTGCAGCTCTTTGGGTATCTCCTGCAGCCTACTCTACAGGTGATGGTCCTTCTGTCTAACACTAGGCTAACTCTAGCCACTAGCCCCTCACTGGGCACTAGGCTCTTCCTGCCCCCATTTCTGGGGACATTCTTTATCCTCTCACTGGGGCTAACTCTATGTCCCCTTCCTGGGGCCTGGGGTGTTACACCCCAGGGACTCAGGTGCCTTTCCCTCGGTATGCCTGGCTCCACTGCCTGTTCTATCACCACTGAGTAGTGGGGGCTAGGGCCATAAGATACCTCTACCGGTCTTTCATTGGGGAGGCAACAGGCTTGGCATTTCTGGGGAGCTGCCCCACCACAGGCAGCCCCACCTACATGGATGCCCGCGTTCCCAAACAGGGTGCAGTTTCAAGTCATACCCAGAACCAGGAGCCTCCTACCATCCCCATGACTCCTTCCCTTACCTCCAAGATGTTTCTGAGCAGCCGCTCAGCCAGATACTGTGCTGCCAGCAGCAGACTGTTAGGTCAGGCTTGAAGGCCTGCGCTAAAATGAAGTCCATTCAGCCCTCTCCTCCAATCACATGGCCCTTACCAGGTCATGTGACTGCTTCATCAGCAGGCATCTTCTGGCTGCCCTGCTGCCACTCAAAGCCCTTAAACTGACAGGCACCAAAGGTGCTCTGTCACACTGTTGCTCAGTTCCAAGAAAGGAGTGACCCTGGTACTGTGTATCTTGGGACCCAGGATGACTGTCTTCCAAGCATCCCTTGGGTGGGGCTCCCAGTTGATCTTCCTGTTGCCCATCTTCATTTAGGCAGGCATCCATGCTCTTCTCTCTCCATTTTTCAGAAAAGCCTGATAGTAGTAGTCATCAATCTCTTGCTCATGGGCCCTAATGGTGCAAAGCCTGCCCACCGGGGTCTGGAGCTCAGTCACCTAGCACTCTAGGGACTTTATTAAGGCTCATACCTCACAGGTGTGGGCGACCTTGCTCCCATTCCCAGTTGTTGGCAGCTGTCCCAGGAAGCCCCCACAGCCCGAGTCAGAGGCTACACCTGGGTGGAGGCTGGAACCATGGGTTCCATCTGCATAGAGGTCTCACTGATGCAAGGGAGAGGAGCACCAGCTGGGGCCAAGGTGGGAAGCCATGGGGTTTGACACGTCCCTACTATTGTATGGTAATAGACTATGCTACTACCCACAAACTGGCCAGTAAGAGCTGACCCGATTCTGCCTGAAGGTGTGTGCCAGTGAGCTGGGTTGGTGCATGGTATGCCACCATGCACTGCTCAGGGGTTGGAGGGGGGGAATGCTCTGCCTGCATTGGGCCATGAGTGCCTTCTCAGGCTGCTGCTGCTGCTGCTGCTGCTGGGGGAGGGGTCTGGGGACCCATCCCTCCTGAGCAGTCCCCCCTACCCACAGCCCCACCAGCCACACACAGTCCCCCCACAGACCACCCACCCCCACATTGCTGCTTACCTGGACCCTAGGTCCAGTCCACCGCTGCCAGCCATGCCCCACTTCCATTTTCTCCAGCACACTGAGATGGCATGCTGGATCAGCAGAGGCATGTGGCAGCCATAGAGAAACTCTGGCTGCATCACATCCAGGATTCTCCCCCAAACCACGCACCCACATACTCATCCACAACACCCCCCAGCCTGTCAAAAAACCCACACCCCACAAAACCCCCACATAAATCCCACACCACCTCACAAACCTCACTGCCACAAATGCTACACCCAGCCCTACACCCGCCCACAAAGCCCCCCAACCCCCACTTCAAACCCCACATATCCTCACAAATCTCACATCCTGCATGCCCAGCTGCCAGACAGGGTGGGACCTGCTACACTGCAGCCCTGCTCCATTCCCACACCAGTGCTGAGACATGCAGCCCCAACCTGGGGACACTCCTCATCTCAGAAACCACTTTGGGCTGTGGGGAGGGGTGGAGGTGGCAGCAGGGTTGTTTGTGAGAGAGAGAAATGGAGGTCAGTGATGAGGAAGTGCTCCAGGTAAGAGTAGCTACTAGAGCTGGGTGTAAAGCCCTCCTGCCTCCCTAGAGCAGCCTGTGCAGGGGGAGGCCCACAGTCCCTGAGTGCCAGTAGAGTTCTTCCCAGGAACAGCATGGAGATCACTGGGGCCTTGGCACAGGCTCTTAGAGCAGAATGGTATCGGGTTGCATCACTCAGCACCACAAAGCAGTGGGTAGGACAGTTGCAGCTGGACTCATCCTGGTGCTGGGATGGGGCTGCTGCTGGGAGGGAGCTCATGGGGGCAGGTAGGAGCTTCAGGTCAAGAGTGATAGACACTGGTGGGGTGTGGGTTGGGAGCAAGGGGCAAGGGCAGATGCAGGGCACTGGCATATCAGTGCTGCTCAGTGCCTCACATCCTGGTGAATGAAGGGGACAGTTGCAGCTCTGATTTTTCTATGATTAAAAGAAACAAAAGCAAACGCCAAAGTGTATAGATATTTAGTGTTCATTTTATTATGATGATAGAGGCACTGGTAGGCTTCCAAATTGCTTTTAACTTGTAAATATACCAATAAAACATTGATAAACTGATTTCTCTGTATATAGTAGTGTTCCATTTTAATCACAGAAGAACACAAATTTTGGATATTTTAATGAAAGAATTTGGGTTTCTTATCAGAGAATTGGGAATTGGAGCAGCAGGGGAATCGAGTAGGTATTGAGATGCTCTGGATGGGTGCCAGAGTGTCTCCTTGGAGGACCCAGACTCTGGTTGCTTCAGGGCCTGCTCCAGGAGTACACCCTGTGCCATTTTTCATTGGGTTATCTTTTTAGACCAGGATTTTCGGTTTTGCGTGCTACCCAAAACCAGAGCCTGGATAGCCAGAGCCATGCTCCTGCTACCAGCCAGGATCTCTGCTTCTGTATTACTGTTATTGCAGTCTCCAGAGGCCTCCAGACCCCATGTAAGGCTGCTGGGACCAGTCCAGGTGCTGACCCCAACTTCTCCTGCCCCACCCAAGGCAACATGCCATGCACCAGAGTGCACGCTTATGGATGTTTCCCAGGGACAAGTAGCAGTGACACACATTGTGCATGCAAAGTGCACTGTGAGTTCCCACCTACTGATTCGCATTATTTCAGTTTATCCAGTAGTCCAGAACTACTTTCAAATTAAAAAGGACCAAAATCAGAACAGTGAAGGCATGCCAATTTTCTCTGCCCTATAAATCTAAAATAAATTCAAACTGCCCCTACTACATTTTTATAACACTTTTCTATGTTCTAAATACACGAACTCATCATGAACTTTTTTCTAATGATGAGAAATTATAGGATTGGGTGTTTATGAAAATCAAAATAGGACATTTATAGCAGAAATTGTTATAGCTGTAACTATGGACATAATTACTATTATACTAGGAGTTAAATATTTAACTCCTATCTTTATGGTATCCAAATCTCAGTGTCTTATCTAGTTATTGTCTTCTGCTAATAGTTTTGCTGATACCTGTGTCCTCTTTTCTTCCTTCTTCCCGAACAATCTCCATTTATAATATGAGCTACATCTTAATTGAAAAACATGTTTCAGAGAAGCTCTGAATTCCATCAAGGTCTCCTGCAGTCAGCATGTGTTGTGAGCTCAGAATCTACCTATCTGAATCTTGCTCACAGGTTACAAGAATTTATATCTCTAAGGCTGTGCAAACATATCCCAGGCTTGCACTACTGTACATTAAGCATCACTAAAAAACATACAAACCTGCTACTGCACATTAGTATAGCATAATGCACCTTAACTTAGTACTTCACATTGGAGGTACTAAATTTGATGCACAGTAGAAAAGGCACATCAATGCATGTATAGACATGCCCAGAAATGCCTTCTTTCCCACATCAAACATATTCATAAGACTTTACCTGCACTAAGGGTCATTACATTTAAGGCATGATTAACCAATTAATCACATTTTAGTTGTTACCTGGACACACATTAATGCAATTATTAGAATGAAATAATAAGGAATAAGCTACAAGATTATTACACAAAAAGTATGTAATAACTTTGTGGCTGGTTCCTCTCATACCATTAACTGAACATGTGGATAGGCTGGGGCTGTCAATCATAGAGGTACAGCTGGGAGCCCTGTCACCTGATCCAGGCTCCCCAGTGTGCCCCTGAGGCTGGGAGGCTGGATCAGCTGATGGGAGCTTGCTACTGCTGGTGCACAGGAAACTCAGGATCATGATCCCAGCTTTTTCCTGTACTGAGGCAATAAGGTGTGATGAAATATGATGCTTGATCCCCCAGTAATACCTTGTGCCAAGCACAATGAAGGGGATTACAGATTAGATCCCATTGCACCTTTACTTGCATGTCTGTTGGGGGGAGGAGGGGTTGGGGAGTTTCCCCAACTAACTATATTAGTTCAGCGACAAGGATGTAAATCCCTAGGGTGGACATCCTTCACTGATATTAACTATAAGTTAGCTATAAGTTAATGCAATTACTCAGGATGCACTTTAATAAAGATAAATGTAAGGTACTCCACCTGGGAAGGAGGAATCCCCAGCACCTATAGATTGGGGAGTGTCCTTCTCAGCAGCTTGGCGGCAGAGAGGGATCTTGGAGTCATAGATTCATAGATGTTAGGGTTGGAAGGGACCTCAATAGATCATCAAGTCCGACCCCCTGCATAAGCAGGAAAGAGTGCTGGGTCTAGATGACCCCAGCTAGATACTCGTCTAACCTCCTCTTGAAGACCCCCAGGGTAGGGGAGAGCACCACCTCCCTTGGGAGCCCGTTCCAGACCTTGGCCACTCGAACTGTGAAGAAGTTCTTCCTTATGTCCAGTCTAAATCTGCTCTCTACTAGCTTGTGGCCATTGTTTCTTGTAACCCCCGGGGGCACCTTGGTGAATAAATCCTCACCAATTCCCTTCTGTGCCCCCGTGATGAACTTATAGGCAGCTACAAGGTCGCCTCTCAACCTTCTCTTGCGGAGGCTGAAAAGGTCCAGTTTCTCTAGTCTCTCCTCGTAGGGCTTGGTCTGCAGGCCCTTGACCATACGAGTTGCCCTTCGCTGTACCCTCTCCAGGTTATCCGCATCCTTCTTGAAGTGTGGCGCCCAGAATTGCACGCAGTACTCCAACTGCGGTCTGACCAACGCCCTATAGAGGGGAAGTATCACCTCCCTGGACCTATTTGTCATGCATCTGCTGATGCACGATAAAGTGCCATTGGCTTTTCTGATGGCTTCGTCACACTGCCGGCTCATGTTCATCTTGGAGTCCACTAGGACTCCAAGATCCCTTTCCATCTCTGTGCCACCCAGCAGGTCATTCCCCAGGCTGTAGGTGTGCTGGACATTTTTCCTCCCTAGGTGCAGCCCTTTGCATTTCTCCTTGTTGAACTGCATCCTGTTGTTTTCTGCCCACTTGTCCAGCCTATCCAGGTCTGCCTGCAGCTGTTCCCTGCCCTCTGGCGTGTCCACTTCTCCCCATAGCTTTGTGTCATCTGCAAACTTGGACAGAGTACATTTCACTCCCACGTCCAAGTCGCTGATGAAGACATTAAAGAGTATCGGTCCAAGGACCGAACCCTGCGGGACCCCACTGCCCACACCCTTCCAGGTCGAGACCGACCCATCTACCATGACTCTTTGGGTGCGACCCTCTAGCCAATTCGCCACCCACCGGACTGTGCAGTCATCCACATCACAGCCTCTTAACTTGTTCACCAGTATGGGGTGGGATACCGTATCGAAGGCCTTCCTGAAGTCTAAGTATATGACATCCACCCCTCCTCCTGTGTCCAGGTGTTTCGTAACCTGGTCATAGAAAGAGACTAGGTTGGTCAGGCACGATCTGCCCGCCACAAACCCATGCTGGTTTCCCCTCAGCATAATTTGTCCTGCTGGGCTCTCACAAATGTGAGCCTTGATAATTTTTTCAAATACTTTACCAAGGATGGAGGTGAGACTGACCAGCCTATAGTTGCCCGGGTCCTCCTTCCTCCCCTTTTTGAAAATGGGGACCATGTTAGCCCTTTTCCAGTCCTCCGGGACTTGGCCTGTGCGCCACGAGCATTCAAATATTCCCGCCAGTGGCTCTGCAATGACGTCGGCCAGTGCCTTCAGCATCCTCGGATGGAGCCCATCCGGGCCTGCCGACTTAAAGGCATCCAGTTCTTCCAAGTGACTCTGCACCACCTCAGGATCTACGCATGGAAGTCTGGCGCCTTGCTTCTGCCTCTCTACAACCCCAGTGAGAGACTTGTCGTGCCCCTCGCTTAGGAACACTGAGGCAAAGAACTCGTTGAGGAGTTCAGCCTTGTCCCCCATGTCTGTCACCAATTGTTTCTGCCCATTTAGCAGGGGTCCTATTCCTCCCTGGGCCTTCCTTTTACTCCCAATATATCTAAAAAACAATTTCTTGTTGTCCTTTACTTGGGTTGCCATCCTCAGCTCCATGGTAGCTTTGGCCCACCTAACTGCCTCCCTACAAGCACGAGCAGAGGAGGTATATTCATCTTTAGTGATCTCACCCTGTTTCCACTTTTTATGTGCTCCCCTTTTGGCCCTTAGGCTGCCCTGGATTTCTCTGGTCAGCCGTGGAAGCCTCCTGGCCCCTTTCCCTCTTTTGCCTCGCTCAGGGATCGTCTTGCTTTGTGCCCAAAGGATCGTTTCCTTTAGGCACAGCCACCCTTCTTGGGCACCCATCCCATCAAAACTCCTACTCTGCAGTGCTTCCTTGACTAATCGCCTGAGTGCAATGAGATCAGCTTTCCTAAAGTCTAGCACTTTCACCCTACTAGTTACCTTACCCACTCGCCGTCTTATGTTGAATTATATTATAAGGTGATCACTGTCTCCCAGATAGCTATCGATCTGGAGGTCCCCTATCATGTCATCTCCCGTTGCCAATACCAGATCCAGTATGGCATTCCCCCTAGTGGGACCATGCACCTCCTGTGTCAGGTGGAGGTCCTGTACACAAGTCAGAAACCAGCGTGAGCGATGGGACCTTGCTGTCTTCATCTCCCAGCAGATGTCCGGGTAGTTTAGGTCCCCCATGACTACCGCCTCTTTAGCTTTTATGGTCTCCAAGAGTTGCCTCAGGAGCCCCGCATCTATTTCTTCCCCTTGGTGTGGGGGTCTGTAACAGACCCCTACCACCAAATCCCTTTCTCCTTGCCCCCCATGTAGCCTAACCCACAATCCCTCTACTTCCTCAGCCTCAGATTCTGTCTTGATGAGGGTTGATGTGTATTGCTCACCGACATAAAGTGCAACCCCCCCCCCTTTCTTCCCCGACCTGTCGTTTCTATACAATCTATAGCCCTCAATATGTACCGCCCAGTCATGGGATGAATCCCACCAGGTCTCTGTTAGCCCCACTAAGTCATAGGTGTTTAGTGCAAGCAGGAGCGCTAGTTCATCCTGCTTGTTCCCCATGCTCCTAGCATTAGTATATAGGCACTTGAGCCCTGCGACTGGTGCCTTTGCTGCCCCCCCGCTCCCAGTCCCATGGGGCCCATTGTTTCTTACCTTCTTGTTCCTTACCTGTTCTGTTGTGCTGGCCTCCCCATGGCTTTCAGGTTCCCAATGTTCTCCTTCTTCAGGCTGGGCTGTCCTTGTGGGTGCCACATGGTTTGGTGGTCCACAGCTTCCCCTGCCCTCGTACTCCCCTCCCCCCGACGAGCCTAGTTTAAAGCCCGCCGGAGGAGATCTGCCAACCTAGAAGAAAACACACGCTTACCTTTGGGGGACAGGTGAAGCCCATCCCAGCTGAGCATGTCCCTCGTCATGATGTGCGGGTCATTGTCCAGGAAGCCGAAGCCTGCCTCGAGACACCACTGCCGAAGCCGCCAGTTGGTCTCTCTGATGCAGTTCTCCTGCCGTCTTCCTTGTCCGGTCACTGGTAGGATGGAAGAGAAAACCACCTGGGCACCGAACTCCTTCAGCACGCCGCCCAGAGCACAGTAGTCCGCCATCAAGTGATCGGGGGTTCTCCTGGCCGCATCATTAGTACCCACATGGACTAGGACCATGGGGTAATAATCGGTGGGCTTGATCCTGCCCTGGATTACCTCCGTCACATCCCAAATCTTTGCTCCAGGGAGGCAGCATACCTCTCGTGCCGAGGGGTCCTGGCGACAGATGGGTCCTTCCGTACCTCTCAGGATGGAGTCTCCTATGACGAGCACTCGTCGCCTCCTCCTCTGGGTCATCGTGGATCTCTTGATCTGTTTGGAGTGTGAAGAACGTGGTGCTTCTTCTTGCCCAAGGGTGTCCTCCTTCCCTTCCATCTCCTGCAGGGTCGCCAGGGCCTCGTACCTGTTCACCAGTCGGACTGGAGAAGCTGGTACCGGTTCGCTGCGTGCCGCTCCGGTCCTGGCTGTGACCGTCTGCCACTCTGCTGTGGAGGGTATTCCCCGGGGTGCTTCTTCTTTGGGTGCCTGGGCCTGCAGGGAAAGGAAATAACTGTCAATTTCATCCTCCGCCTCCCTGATCCCCCTCAGCCTTCTAACCTCCTCCCGGAGCTCCCTCACCTGCGCCTCCAGAGCCCTAAGACGGGCACCTGCTGGACAGATGTGGGGGCCCCCAATCTCTGCTCCCCCCGGCCCTGCTGGGGATACCCCACAGGCCAGGAGGTAGGGGGACACCGTCTCCCCCATGGGCTCGGTCTGGGTGGAGGCCTCAGACCTGCCCCGGGTAGCCTTGTCCCCCTGGGCAGAGGCCCTAGCAGTACTCCTCGTAGACACCATTCTACAAGCTGCTGTTTGTAGACCTGCGCGGTGTCTACGCCCTACCCCTACAGGAGTCCCCCTCCTGGCCCTCCTGGCCCGCCCTCCGGCGCGAACTCCCGTGCAAACGCCGGCGTGCTCTTACAGAGCGCGCCAGTTTGTGCGCTCTGTTCGCGCTGCGCGGCTCGGGAGCGCAGCTCCCTAGTGGCTCAGCTATATGGGACCCGGGGGGCTTCCCCTCCGGATCCGGCTCAGCTGCGCCGGGTCCCTCCGCCCCACTTACCTTCAGGGGATCAGCTGCTGCTGCCCCCGCTGCCGATTCCTCTGTTGTTGCTGCTGCCGCCGCCGCCTCCGGTCAGTTGGTTGGTAAGAAGGGCACACGTGCGTGCGGGACACACGTGTGCTGCCTCCTCTCCTTCCCACTGCTGGTTCCCGAGTGCTGGGAACTACGTCACTCCGTGGCTTTAAAGCCCGCAGTTTGAATTACCCGCCCCGCTCCAACAGCCAATCAGGCGCCCCGGTCTACCCAGAAGTGCCTGCCGGCAGTTCTGCCTCTACGCTCCCCCGCTGGGGGGATCCGCTGCCACAGGAGCCTGCTCCCCCAAGGGTTAGCCCCGGGGGTGCCCCCTGGCCTGGGGGGACAGTCCCCTTCCTAGCCCTCCCTGTTTGCGCGCTCTGTTCGCGCCGCGCGGCTCGGGAGCGCGGCTCCCTACCGGCTCAGCTATATGGGACCCGGGGGGCTTCCCCTCCGGATCCGGCTCAGCTGCGCTGGGTCCCTCCGCCACACTTACCTTCGGGGGATCAGCTGCTGCTGCCCCCGCTGCCGATTCCTCTGTTGTTGCTGCTGCCACCGCCGCCTCCGGTCAGTTGGTTGGTAAGAAGGGCACACGTGCATGCGGGACACACGTGTGCTGCCTCCTCTCCTTCCCGCTGCTGGTTCCTGAGAATAATTGAGCTGGCAGTGTAACGAGGGCATCAACAAGGCCAATGCAGGTGCATGACTAATAGATCAAAGGAAGTGATGCTCCCCCTCTATGCGGCACTGGTCAGGCTGCAGTTGGAGTACTGTGTCCAGTTTTGGGCGCCACACTTCAAGAGGGATGCTGGGAATCTGGAGAGGGTCCAGAGGAGAGCCACTTGCATGATTAGTGGCCTTCATGATAGATCCTATGGGGGGAGGTTGAGAGAGCTGAATCTCTTCAGCCTTCACAAGAGACGGCTAAGGGGAGATCTTGTGGCCACCTATACATTTATTAAGGGCGGTCAATGGGGAATAGGGGAAGCACTGTTTACTAAGGCGCCCCAGGGAGTGACTAGGAATAATGGGTGTAAACTAGTTGAGAGTGGATTTAGGTTAGATATTAGGAAGAAATTTTTCACAGTAAGGGTGGCCAAGATGTGGAATGGGCTTCCAAGAGAGGTGGTGCTATCACCTAGCTTGGAGGTTTTCAAGAAGAGGCTAGATAGTCACCTGGCTGGGGTCATCTGACCTCGGTCCTCTTTCCTGCCAGGGAAATCTCTATGAATCAGTTAATCCTCCCTTATATAGGGAGCAGGAGGAAAACCAAGGGAAATGTGGGGCCCTTGCAGAATGGAATGGGACATCTGATAAGAGAATGTCAGGAAAAAGCTGAACTCTTTAATGAATACTTTGTGTTGGTGTTCCTGCATACAAGTGGTGGTTACCTGCTTGGTCAGATACTGGATGGATGCTGGGGGCTTGTTACCAGCCAATGTTTAGTGTTGAACTGGTGAGGGAGCACTTAGAGCAGCTGAATGTCTTCAAGTAGGCAGGACTAGATGGACTACACCAGTGAGTGCTAAGGAAATTGGCTGGAGTAATTGAGGGACCATTGGCACAGGTATTTGAAGACTGGTGTTCTTGGGAGAGGTCCTGGAAGATTGGAAAAAGGCCAATATGGTACCAATCTTTACGAAGGGGAGGAGGGAGGATCTGGGAAACTAGGCCAGTCAATCTGACATTGATACTGGGTAAAATTTTGGAAAAAAAAATCACAAAGTCCATGTGTGTGAGACTGGCAGAAGGCATGATGCTGAAGGATAGCCAACATAGTTTTGTTTTAGGCAGGTCATGTCTGACCAACCTCGTCTCCTTCTATGATCAAGTGATGAAACTTTTAAATGTGGAAGACATGGCTGATTTCATATCCTTGGAATTTAAAAAGCCCAATAATATGGTCTCCCATGACACTTTTATAAAAAAAAGACAACTGGGGGATTGTGGGCTGGCAGAGTCCATAATCAGGTGGGTTGGGAACTGGCTAATGGGTTGAACCCAAAGACTGTTAGTGAATGGGTCTGTATCATCTTGGTGGGGGTAGCGGTGGGGGGAGAAGTGGTGTCCTGCAGGGTTTGGTTCTTGGCCTTGTGCTGTTCAACATCTTTATCAATGATTTAGATGAAGATGTGGAAGGCACACTGGCCAAGTTTGTGGTCAATACTAAGTGATAGAGAAAAGTGGTCATGCTAGGGTATAGGATGTGGACCCAAGCAGACCTGGACAAACTGGGAAGGTGGGCAGAGTGGAAATGGATGCAGTTCAGTAAGGATAAATGCAGAATGCTTCATCTGGTGAAAAGTAACCAGTGACATGAATATAAGTTAGGAAGTGATGTCCCAGCCAGTATGGTGGCTGAAAGGGACCTTGGGGTTATGGTTGATCACAGGATGAGCATGAGCTGCTAGTGCAATGCTGTAGTCAATAGCACTAATATAATACTGGGATGCATTAGCCAATACATTGCTCTCTACTCAGCACTGGTGAGACCCCAGCTGGAGTACTGGGATCAGGTCTGGGCACCACATTTCAAAAAAGATATGGAGAATCTTGAAAGTGTCCAGAGAAGGGCCACAAAAACGATTAAGGGCCTGGAGGATAAACCTGATGAGGAAAGACTAAGGGATCTGGGATTGTTCGGCCTAGGGAAGAGAAGACTGAGGCGGGACTTGGTGGCTTTCTGTAAATATGTAAAGGGTAAATATCGGGAGCTGGGTGAAAAACCTGTTCATTAGGGCACCCCAGGGGAGGACAAGGAGCAATGGCCATAAACTGTTAGAGGGTGCTTACAGATTGGATGTAAGGAAGAAGTTCTTTATGGTAAGGGTGAGCAGAATCTTGAACAAACTTCCCAAGGAGGTGGTTCAGTCCCAACTTTGGAAGTTTTCAAGAGGAGACTGGACAAACATCTTGCTGGGATCACTTGATCTCAGCAGTATTCCTGTCCAAAGCAGAGGGGTTAGACACAATGATCTTGAGAGTGCCGTTCCAGTCCTTAATTTCTATGATTCTCTCTTGTTGGCCTATACACTAGTTAGCTCCTCCCACTCCAGTTAATGTTAAAGATGAACCTAGAAGGGTTTGGCAGTTCAGAAATAATCAGACAATTTTATCCTTAGTCTTCAAATAATTTGCCACCAAGCATAAATCCCTTTGACATTTGTGAACATCATCTCTCACATAAAAGGAGAAGCTGGGGCTGGGGAAGTTAACTGGAGTGGGTGCTATTCATTTATAGAGATTTTTGCCTGCTAATAAGATGTCTATATGTCTTACTGTTATATTTGTATTCTTTCTGGCTGGATTTTGAACAAGTCTTTTTGCCACAAATATGTAGTTAATCAGATTTATTTATTTTCCAAGAAACAACTGAATAAAACTAGAAAATAGAGTAACTTAAGAGAAGTCATGTAAAATGTGTCAGATAGGACAGCAATATTCAGTTTCTAGTAATATTTTTCAAGTGAAAGTTTAAAATCTTACAAAAAATATTTCTTTTAAAGAGGTTTTCTTTTTTTTTAAAATTATCTTCATTAATAAGAAAAATATTATGATTTGGCTACTAATGAACCCATGACCTTGACTCAATATCATGTGCAGAGAAATTAGAATAATTACATTTTTACTGAGATATTTTGAAAGCTACAGGATTTTAAATCCCATGAGTGGTATATCATTTACAGGCAAGTATCCTCTAATTATAGCATCTCTTGTCTTGAGGAACTTAACCTTCTTGAAGCAAAGAAATTTGGGTTTCAATGAAAGAAAAATCCAGTCTTTAAGCCTGAAAGGAAAGACAACAGATTTAAAACAAATTCATTCAAAGAAAATGAAAATACAGTGATTCAACTAGCAGAGAATGTTAACTTTTCTTTATTTCATGCCAGAATTACCTTTCTTCCAAGCAATACTCAGATCACCAGTAGTGACACATAGGGAGTGCACAGGCATACATGTGCACCCCCTGAGACCACTGGTGCACCCTCTTGCAGCAGTGATCCCCACTTAGGTGGTGGGTGGAGGGGCAAGAGGGAGCACTAGTGTCCCACCAAGAGCACCGGGCAGAGAGTGGAGGCACCAAAAGAAGTGCCAAAGGCACTTCTGGGAGTGTCCCTGGCCCTTCAGGGCATGCCACCAGCACATCCAGACACCATTCCCTCTTAGAGCCAGCTTAGAGGGAACACTACTTAGAGGGAATATGAGTTGGTGTGATTAGCTTCAGGCGGGACCCCCCTACCCCCAGTTGCTGACTGGCTGTTGGGGGGGCAGATGCCCCTCCCCCCCGGTTCTGGAGGCACCAGTCACCCATGCAGATCACCAACCTTTGTAAATTGTAACTCTTATAAACTGCAAAGAGTTTTGCCTCAGTTGAGGATCTAGCCCTGGGTATTGTATAAATTTAGTTTGTTCATTTACATATGCACCAATTCTGGAAGGGAAGTCATCGAACAGTGGGTAGGTAAAATCTTCTTGATCCCAGAATCTCAGCACAGATTCTCAGCTCAGCACCAATATCTGGATCCTGTTCAATAATTCTATCTCATAACATTTCTCATATTTAAAACCCAAAACCACTCAAAAAAAATTTCTCTTACTTTGTATAATAATCATAATACTTTTCATTTTCTTCCAGGACTTTTTCCCCCTATTCTCTTCCACTCCTTTGTTTGTGCCCTTCCCTGGTTCCTATTAAAAAGATGATTAGTTTAGCCCCAAATGTTTAAGGCTAATTAAAATCTCAGGATTCATTAAAAAATGTTTTGAACAAAACAAAACAAGTCCCATAATCCCTCTTTTTGTTTTCCTTTTTTGTTTTCCTTTTTCTTTATTGCCCTGTGCATACAACACCGACACAACACAAACCTAACACCCTAACCTGCCACAGGTAAAGCAGGGGAGCCACAGCAGCCAAAGACCTGCTTCTGTGAAATTATATCAATATGTGCTATAGAGATCCCAGCTAGAGGCCCATGCCCTTCACTAGAGAAGAAAGCAAAACCACCGAAAGTCTGTACCAATCTGGCCATGGGGTAAATTTTCCTTCTGGCCCCAAATCTGGTGATTGGTCTGACTCTGAGCAGAGAGTCAAGACCATTTAGCCAGGAACCTCTGGTTTTGGTTTCAGCAAGAGCCTTGGCACACCCCAGTTAAAGTCTCCAGTCTTGGCTGTAGTCAACACCCAACACCTTTGAGGAAGACTTAAAATTACCCTGACATGTAGCAGAAAGTAGGGAAGGGCAAAAGCAGCAATGCCAAGAAGCATGGGAAATACCCACAGTAGAACATGGGTATAATTTTGCCTAGATCATTGCTGACCTGTGTCTGTCCAACACCTTCTTGAACACCTCCAATGATGGTGAGTCCACAATGTCCCTAGGAAGTCTATTCCACTGCCTCACTGTTTTAACCATGAAGAAGTTTTTTTCTGATATTCAAACTAAACCTACTTTGCTGTAACTTCAAGCCATTGGCCCACATCCTCCCCTCTGCAGCAAGAGAGAAAAGGTGCTTTCCCTCTTCTTTATGGCAGCTCTTCAGCTATTTGAAGATTGATATAATGCCCCGTCTCATATAGCTTTTATACAAACTGAGCTATCTCTTCCAGCATCTCCTCACATGACTTGCTTTCCAAGCCCTCAATCATCTTTGCTGTCTGCCTCTGGACCCTCTCTAACTTATCCGGGTCCTTTTCAAATTTTGGAGTCCAGAACTGCACACAATACTCCAGATGAGGTCTAACCCATGCCAGATAGAAAGGTAGTATCACCTCCCATGCCTTGCACCTAAGACTTCTATCGATGCATCCCAAAACCACATTCACTTTTTGTGCAACTGTATCACACTTCAGACTCATATTGAGTCTGCTGTCTACCAAGATTCTCAAGTCCTTTTCCATGGTACTGTCATCCATCCAAGTGTCACCTAGTTTATTATTTGTGGTTTTGATTATTCCTCCTGAGGTGTAACATCTTGTATTTGTTCAGATTAAACTTCATTCTGTTAGCTCTAACCCAATTTTCCAATCTGTCAAGATCCTTCTGAATTGTGCTTGCATCCTACAATGTGTTCACAATCCTTCCCAATTTCATGTCATCTGCAAACTTGCTCAAGAAGCTTTCTATCCAAATTGTTAATAAACATATTGAACAGCACTGGGTCCAGGACAGACCCCTGTGGGACTCTACTTAAAACCTTCTTACATTTTGACATGGACCCATTAATAATTGAACTTTGCTTGCAGCAATTGAGCCACCTTGTAGTAGCTTTCCAGAACCTTATCATAAACCTTGCTGAAGTACAGATAAGCTACATCCACAGCATCCCCTTCATTCACTCAAGTAATTACTTTGTTAAAGAAGGAAATCAAGTTTGCTTGACATGATTTGTTTTTCAGAAATCCATGCTGGCTTCTTATGATCAGCCTTTCATGATGCTTTTTAAAAGATGAAATCTTGTTTTAAATCTGGTCTGGCAAAGTACTTAGAACATCAAAAATTCTAGAGTATTTTGGATCCAGGATATAAACTTATTCCATGACCAGTTCTCACTCTGAGAAGACACCCTTCTGCTAGGTCCATTTATATTACATTGAGGCCTTAATTTACCTCTCTGCCAAAGCTGTTATCACTGGAATTGTGAATCCTGGTGCCAGAAGAGCCTAGATGGAAAAAGAATAGGAGGTATGAACTGACTTAATACTTGTTGAATAAATGCTTTGATAAGTTTTATCAAATTTCAGTACATTTTGTAAATGAAATATTTGCAAATAATTTGTTAATTATTGAATTAAGTCTAGAAAAGAATTAGGTCACAAGCATTGTGTACTGTTAAAACATCAGGGGAAATCTTTTGAAGTTAGATAGACATGTACCATATTTTCCTCAAAAAAAATTAAAAATAGATGTTTTCTAAATGGTCTATGATACCAGCAAAATCTGTGCAATAAAATAATTAGCTCGATCTACAACACATGAATGAATCTGTCTGACTCC
Organism: Alligator mississippiensis; assembly: GCF_030867095.1. Classification (NCBI taxonomy): domain Eukaryota; kingdom Metazoa; phylum Chordata; order Crocodylia; family Alligatoridae; genus Alligator; species Alligator mississippiensis. The sequence continues at coordinate 393,480,548 of NC_081824.1, forward strand.
TGTGGGATTTATACATCATGAGCATTCACTTAAGCATTACAGAAATGGAACAATTGTCGTGTATGCTTTCAAATATGCAATATATGTGTTAATTTATACCTCTAACCTACCATAAATAATGCCACAATTTAATCAATGCAGAAATAGTGTAAAATGAAATCTTGTTACATAACATTTAATAATTTTATTTTCAAATTTTATTTTCTTAATCTTTTAAATATATATATATTCCCATTTTTATTTAGAATTGTAACCACATTACATTCCTTTGAATAAGTCCAGGGTTCATTCTGGTAAGTAGTTGGTCAAGAGACCATGAGAGAGACTGCACATTCTCTAGAAGTTCTCTAATATGGTTGATTAATAAATTAATGTTTTGTATTCTTAGTAGGAACAATATTACTTGCACATGAATCTGAAGGCAGAATTTAGTCCTAGGAGTCAAGAGCCAGATCTTACTTTAAGATGTTTAAGTTGAAACTGTGCAGCTTTTAAGCATCTAAGTCACTAAATGGGATATTTCAGCTTGTGCAGTAATCACAAAAACTCTGTAATGTCAAGATTCCTTAAACCACTAGGTCCACCAAAGGCCCATTGCAATCTCCTCCTGAAGAGATGCTGCATAAGTCCCTGATTATAAGGATTGGAAAAAGTTTTGCAGAGCAGTTGGGTGATAGTGATATTTTTGTCCCAATTTCCCTGGGAAGTGGGAAACCTGAGCTCTAGGTTTAATTAGTTAAGAGGGGGAACCTAAAGGAGAAAAAAATATATATCCTGTCAAATTAAAGAAAATTAAAAAAAAATCATGATTTTTTTTGGACATGCTACTGTTTTGTGTTGATTTTAACCCTTCTCGGGATGTTTTCATATATTTCTTCTTCCCCTCTTTTACAACTAACAATTTGAAGTCAGGCTGACCTAAGGGGAATTGCCAGGCTCATTTTTCTTTTGCTTTTTCAAGAATATTGCCATTACTGTATTTATCTGAATGCAAGATGAGGTTTTTTTTTTCCTTCATTCAACATGGAAGACAAGAAAGACTCATTCTGGACTCAATTAATGGGCAGAGACAAGCAGATGCTACAGCCCTGGTTTCAGGACCCAGGTTAGAGACACCATCTACCCTGGGTCAGGGTTGCTTAACGTGTCTCATCTGTCAGGGGGAGCATGATGGAGGCACACAGGGGAGACTAGACAATATGGGGGCAGGGAGGTGTGCAAAGTAGATAGTGCAGTGCTGGAGGCATGGGGGAGGGGGTATGAGGGAGATCATGGTCTGGATCTGCCAGCACTGCAGCTGCCAGGCCAGGCTGAGCTGGGGCTTGGCCAGGGCTGGGGCAGCCACTGCAATCTCCCCTGAGCTGGAGCCAGAGCTGCTATATTAAGTGGCTGTAGAGTGAGACTGGCATGGAGGGTGTTAACTGATGGGGAGACAGACACTAGGGGGAAAGTTGGTGAGGCAGGCACAAGGAGGGGGCAAATAGTGGGAAGCAGGTGTCAGGAAGGCAGGTAAAGGTCCCTGAGGGTTAAATTTGTGGGGGTCTAGGCAGAAGGGGGAAGGTGCAGGGGAGAAAGTGGTGGGGCAACAGGTGGCAGTCACCAGTGGGGTGTAAGTGGTCAGGGGAAAGGTATCAGGAGGAGGGAAATGGGCAGGGAGGAACCCACAGAAAGGATGGGGGAACTGGTGATTGGGAGTCAGGTACCAGAAAGGGCAAGTGGCAGGGAGGCAGGAAGGGGTGGGGCAAGGGATGCAAAGGGTAGGGTCACCTGCCACCTACTGCTATTTTCCCTTCTGGACCAGCTGTGGGGGATGAATTTAAGAAAACCTTTAAATAATTAAATTTTATACATGGAAAAATATAACACATTTATAAATTTTACATCTATAGAATTATATTTCTCAGTAGTTGTTTTTTGTTTTTTTTTTAATTCTAGCTCATCTTGAACTCCAGTAAATATGGTAACTCCTTCTCTTAGTGCAAGGTAGCTATTTATTAGGACCAGAAAACCTGATATTTCTTTGGTAAAAAAAATCCCCCTTTTTCAGATATAAAAAAGTAACCTAAAACCCACATGTTTCTGTGACTAAGATGAAATGCCACAAATTAGATAGATAGATAGATAGATAGATAGATAGATAGATAGATAGATAATCTAACCCTGCATTAATATGTACTTACACACTTATTGTTTATTGTTTGTCTTGTGGTACCATCTCTGAGGTCCAGTAATGGACCTTGTTATGTTAAGTTCTGAACAAATATATAAGGATAAAGGCAGATGAGGAAACACAAGGCTATAATGACAAAGGGATTGTTCACAATACACTGGTGGTTTAAGCATAGTCAAGCATTTTTTAATCATCGTAGCAAGAGACACTTGGAGGAGATCAATAAAGTAGCTTTCTGCTTGGAGGAACTTTCTGGACTTTGTCTTAAGAGTGAACAGCAGCATGGAAAACATCATGGAGGTAATTGAAATAAATGCCATTTGTATACTAAAGATTACTGGCCAAATTTTCAAAGGTATCTATGTGCCTAAAGATACAGTTTTTATGTGCCTAAAGATACATTATTATTCCCCCAAGACATCCAGTGACAGCCAGGCACCTGTACTACCTGGGTAAATTTGAAAATCCCAGTAGAGACAAGATATCCAAAGGCACATAAATGGCCTAGGAAGAGGGAAACTGATCTTCTTGGGTTTCAAACTCACATTTTCCACGTCCTAAGAAAATAAATTAATCACCATGTAATAAGGACACTGGGGTGGGAAAGCTCTCCACCTCTTCTGTTAAAGCTATCTCCCTAAACATCCAAGATTTGAAGATTCATTTGTAGAGAAGGAAAGCAAACCCAAGAGAACATAGCTCTGTAGGCCAGTGATGAGGCTATTTCCCTGGGAGGAGAGATCAGTTCTTCCTCCAACAACTGCTTATGCATTTTATCTTAATAAAAATAAGCAAGCCCTGGTGCAGGAAACCGATCCTAGGACTTCCCGCTTCTAGAGGAGTGTTCATTACCAGGCTACAGTGAGTCTCATGCTCTTTTGACTTTGCTCTGTCTTTCTGGTTCCTTGAAGCATGAATTTAGGGCTGTAACAGGGTATTGTCATGGAAGCTGAGAATTGTACATTTCACAACATTTTCGCAGCAAGCTAAGGAACTATGGGTTGGATGAATGGCCTGGAAGGTGGATAGAAAGTTGTCTGGATTGTCAGACTCAAAGGGTAGTAATCTATGGCTCAATGTCTAGTTGGTAGTCAGTATCAAGTAGAATGTACCAGGGGTCAGTCCTAAGGCCATTTTTGTTCAATATCTTCATCAGTGCCCTGGAAGATGGAATGAAGGGCACTCTCGGCAAGTTTGCAGATGGCACCAAGCTGAGGGGAGTAGTAGATACACTGGAAGGTAGGGATATGATTCAGAGAGGCCTCAAAAAATTGTAGGAATTGACTAAAATAAATCTAATGAGTTTCAATAAGGACAGGATCAAAGTAATCCACAGGTACTTAGGATGGAACAATCCCATATACTGGTCCAAACTGGGGACTGACTGGCTAAGCAGCAGCCCTGAAGGAAAGGACCTGGGGGTTGTAGTGGACAGTAAGCTGAATATGAGCCAACAGTGAAGAAGGCTAATGACATATTGGGCTGCATCCATTGGAATGTTGCCAGCAGATCAAGGGAAGGAAAAACTTCTTCACAGTTTGTGTGACCAGACTCTGGAATAGACTCCCAGTGGGGATGGTGCAGGCACCGACCCTGGAGATCTTCAAGAGGAGACTAGACACAAGACAGTGGCACTGAGAGGGACATTAAGGAAACCAAATATATGGAGCGCACACTCAAGCATGGAGCTGTAAAAGCCAAATGAGATCTTTGTGTGGGAATTAGTAACTGTGAGAGGGTTAAAGAATTAAAATATCATGGATCAATGTTGACTGACTCCAATGAGATGAACAGGAAAATTATTGCAAGAATCCAGAGTGGGGAAAAAAAGCTGCAGCCCTTAATAGGCTTCTCATGTCCAAGATACTGTCCAGAAGAATAAATTGCAGCTATATAACTACATTATTAGACCTGTAGTGATATATGGAAGTGTCCTTTGTGACAAGGTATTTAGCAGAATTTGCAGATTCATTGGAATCTGGCAGGGCCACACCATAAGTGGTTTTGCTAAGTCCTCAAACTTGTGATCTCTGGGCTGTCAACTGTGTGCCTTAGCACCCATGCCACCTCAGTCCAGGAAGATAGTTGGACCAGTGAAAGATCCAGCTAGGTAAATATGGAAGCAAAGAAGTAGAATAAGACCATAAAATATTACACAACAGCACCTCATTGCAAGTATGGTACATGCACAGCAGTTAGCGTGGATCAGCCATGTTGTTGAGAAGAGAAGAGGGGTTGAGAAATATCAAAATATCAAAATTATTATCAACCAAATATGAAAATGATCACCAACCAACAGGAAAAGGTCCTTCAGGTAGGACTTGCCAACAGTTAATGGACAATAAAAGAAGAGACCTGAAGGTAATTAATGTAGAACAGGATTAGGAGGAAAAAGCTCATGATAGATGAGAAAGAAAGATGTGATTGGAAGCCAGAAGGCTTCTGTTTCTTTAAGAGGAAAGAGTACCAAACTAAGCTGAATTTGGGATGACTGGCCACTAGGAACCAAGATTAGGGAGTGGCATGAGATGCATGGGTGAAAGCCCATCACAACCCCACACCCCAAAGCCCCCCAGCGACCCCCAACATCTGTGGAGTGCCCCTACTAACTCCCAGCACAGCCAGAGGTAAGTGGGGCCCATGTGGGAAGGGGACTTTCTCAGCTCAGCTGCAGGGAGGTGGGTGAATCAGAGTCGAGGAGGGTCTCACTCCGCCCCGGATCCTACTTGGCCCAGCCCCCGAGGAAGAGAGTAGAGGAGGGGGAGGGGGTACTCACTGACCCCTCTCCAGTGAGGCAGGGTCCCCCAAATCCTGGGTAAGGCCCCCCTTGCCCAGGAGTAGCACGGTCCATAAAGATGGCAAGTCAGTCAGCAATACAGAAGTCCTCAAATTCAGGAACACTGGCTTTGACAAGCTCAGGAAGCTTGTCAGTGAGGCCCTAAGGGACCACGACCCAAAGGGGAGCGGAGTTCAGGAAGAGTGGTTGCTCCTCAAGGGAGTGATCCTGGATGCACAAGCAAAGTCTATCCCATCTTGGAGGAAAGGTAGCAAAAGGGCACAGCAGCCCCCTTGGCTCTCCAGGGAACTAGCAGACCTCCTGTGTCTAAAAGAAATGCCTACAAAGGATGGAGAATGGGATCTATCTCCAAGGAGGAATATTCTGCACTGGTCCAAACCTGCAGAGAGTGAACCAGGAAAGCCAAGGCTGTGACTGAACTCCAACTGGCTGCAAGTATCAAGGACAATAAAAAGTCCTTTTTTAGATATGTGGGGAGCTGGAGGAAAAGCAAGGGCAACATTGGACCCCAGCTAAACCAGATGGGACAACTGACACCCAGGAAAAAGCCAACTTGCTAAATGGGTACTTTGCATCAGTTTTTCACCAGTCCCAAGGGACGCCCCTGCCAATTACGGGATGGAAAGGCCTGGGTGAGAGAGATTCCTTACCTTCCATCAGTGCTGACTTTGTGAAGGAACACCTTGAGAGGCTGGATACCTTCAAGTCAGCCAGCCCTGACAGCTTACACCCCAAGGTACTCAAGGAACTGGCAAGCATTATAGCCCAGCCCCTGGCATAGATCTTCAGAATTCCTGGTGCTCTGGTGAACTGCCCAATGATTGGAAGAAGGCCAATGAGGTACCTATTTTCGAGAAAGGGAGGAAAGTGGATCCAGCAAACTACAGGCTCAGCCTGACCTCTATCCTGGGGAAGATCATGGAAAAGATTATCAAAGAGACCATTCGCAACAGACTGGAGATAGTCAGCGTGGGTTTGTTGCAGGTAGGTCTTGCTTGACCAATCTTATTTCCTTTTATGATCAGGTGACCTATCACCTAGACAAGGGGGAAGAGATTGATGTCATATATCTTGACTTTAAAAAAGCCTTTGATCTGGTATCCCATGATCACCTCTTAGCAAAACTGACCAACTGTGGCCTCGGCTTCACCACGATCCGCTGGCTGGGGAATTGACTCCGTGGTCAGACCCAGTGGGTAGTGGTTGATGGAAGTCAATTGTCGTGGTGTGCTGTGACTAGTGGGGTCCCTCAAGGCCCTGTCCTTGGGCCTATACTATTCAACATTTTCATTAATGATGTGGACATTGGCATCAGAAGCAGACTGGCCGAGTTCACCGACGATAGTTTCATAGTTTGATAGTAGCTAGGGTCAGGAGGGACCTGACCATCTAGCCTGAACCCCTGCCACAGGCAGGAATGAATGCTGGGTTCACAAGACCCCAGACAGGTGATCGTCTAACCTCCTCTTGAATTTGCCCAAGGTAGAGGCGAGGACCACTTCCCTGGGAAGTTGGTTCTAGATTTTGGCCACCCTAACTGTAAAATATTGCCTTCTGATCTCTATCCTAAATCTATTCTCCATCAGCTTATTACCATTGTTCCTTGTCACACCTTGTCACCCCTTGTCATCTTGATACCAAACTCTGGGGTAAAGCATCCACACCTGAATACAGGAGGGTGATCCAGGCTGACCTTGACAGGCTCAGGAAATGGGCGGATGAGAACCTGATGGCGTTTAACACTGAAAAATGCAAGGTTCTCCATCTTGGGAAGAAAAACCCGCAGCACGCTTATAGGCTCAGTAGTGCTACACTGATTAGCAATATGGATGAAAGGGACTTGGGGGTCATGATTGACCACAAGATGAACATAAGCCTTCAATGTGATGCTGTTGCTAGTAAAGTGAGCAAAATTCTGGCTTGCATCCATAGATACTTCTCAAGCAAATCCTGGGACGTCATTCTCCCATTGTATTCAGCCTTGGTGAGGCTGCAGCTGGAGTACTGCATCCAGTTTTGGGCTCCACAATTCAAAAAGGATGTGGAGAAGCTTGAGAGAGTCCAGAGGAGAGCCATGAGCATGATCAGAGGTCAGGAAAACAGACCTTATAATGAGAGCCTGAGAGCTATGGGACTCTTCATCTTGGAAAAGTACAGGCTCAGGGTTGATCTGGTGGCCGCCTATAAGTTTATCAGGGGTGCTCACCAGGATCTGGGGGAATGTCTGTTCACTAGAGCGCCCCAAGGGATGACAAGGTCAAATGGTCACAAACTTCTCCAAGACCGTTTCAGGTTGGAAATAAGGAAGAATTTCTTTACTGTCTGAGCCCCCAAGGTTTGGAATAGACTGCCGCCAGAGATGGTTCAAGTACCTACTTTGAACACCTTCAAGAGACATTTGGATGTTTATCTTGCTGGAATCCTATGACCCCTGCTGACTTCCTGCCCCTGGGGCATTGGACTGGACTCGAAGATCTTCCGAGGTCCCTTCCAGCCCTAATGTCTATGAAATCTATAAAATGGCTGCCAGCAGACAGACCACAGTGTAAGGTCCAGGGAGGCATGGGCATGTCTGTAGGGGAGGTTTGGAGGCTGTGATTAGTCCTTAAGATGATGAACAGAGACACTGGCAGTCATGCGTGAGCTCTTGCTTGCAGAGTTCTGAAGCAGCCTCCTTTTTTAGAGATATAATAGTATTAAGGTGTGGTAGGTGAGCGGAAGGGGAGATTGCCCAAAGGAAGCAGAGAGGGTACTCTAGGTGCATTATGGCCTCCCCTGGGTTAGGATCCTGTCATAAAGGCCAAAACACTACAAGTGTTGGTTGACCACCAGAAGTAAGTAAGATAGGCTGCTTAGGTCAACTTTATAACTATACACACATGCACTTGGCTGCATACTTCAAAAAATCCATTGCTCGCCTATGTCAGAGCCAGAACTGAGTAGAGTATGGGGGATTTATGTAATCTTTTTTTATCTCAAATCAATCTAGTCCTAGCTGCACTGAATTTTGCCTGCCTAAAGCTGCAGGCAGCCTTTCCAGTACATTGGAAATGATGGCATGAAATGGTACCCTACAGAAGATCCAGACTGTAAAGGTCCATGAGGGACCATATCAAAGGGACCATGTCAAAGTTAAGTGCACTGGTTTCTTTTTATCCTCTATTTTGTTATCTCCCTTAATGAATTCTAGGAGGCATAAGTCACCTTTAAAAAAATCATTACTAGTTTATCCCTTATATATTAGGTTAATCTAGGTGCTTTATGGCTCCATCATTAATGGATTAATTTGTTTTGTTTTATAACTCTTTATCTCAATACAGGGGCAAGACATACTAGACTATAATTTCTTAGATCATCCTTAGCACTTTTTTAAAAGGAAGTACAAGCTTGGACACCCTCCAGGTCTCTGATATAATAGCTTTTAATAATGAAGGGTCTAATCCTACTTTTCTTGTCAATGGCAAAAGTCATATTAAATTCAATAGGAGCAGAATACAGTTTTAATTGCATAATTTTGTTTCGAGCACAGAGCTCATTTGTTCTTTGGCTCTTTGAAGATTCTTGGTTGAATGCCATCTGCTCTTGGTGACTTATTTCAACTTTATTTTTTCAAGTTGTGCCATTACCTCAGGTTACCTTGTAATACTTACAGCTAGCTTCAAATAAAGGATTGCCATTTAGTCAGTGCACAATCTTGTTTTCAGGGAAATACGTGCCCATTCCCTCATTTGTGCATACAAACATCCAAAATCAGACCAAAATCAAAGATGAGGTTCAGAGTCTAGTGTAAAATAAATTCAAATGTCAGGCAATGTTGTTATTTACATCACCCAGGATATTCAAACTAAGGATTCTCTTAAAATCTTTGCAAATCTGAAAGCATTTTAAGGGCTCTTAAACTAAAATCATTTTTAAAGAAGCACAGTATCAGCTTTTCTCCCTGCAAAACATGTACCATCAAAATAGCTGAGTAGAAGGTTGATCAGTAATATTGTCAAAAAATAAGGTAAGTCATACATTAGTACTTATTGAAGCTAGGGTGTTTGCTAGGGTATTTGATTTAAAATAACAGAAGATTAAAATGTGCTTGATGCAGACCTGTGAAGATTATCAAAGAGTAGGGCATCTGTTTTCTGTAGATATGAATTAATATATATGGGAGGAATACTGGTTGAATGGAAGGCAAGTAGGATCAAGCCATAACACTGACTGGAAGCAAAGGAGAGGTATATCAGGGATCTAACCTCCAGCCATGTTGGTCAAAGCAGGGAGGTAGATGAACTATTTGGGTAGAGGCAATATCTTTTATTAGACCTACTAAATAGTTGAAAAAAGGTTATTTGCAAGCTTTTGGACACACATGTCCTTCAACATCAGGAATCCAGGTTTTCTCTGATTTAAAAAAAAAATCCCCAATTTTCAGTTAAAAAAATAAGTCCAAATCCACATTTTTCTGTGATTTAAATGAAACACCACTAATATATAGATGTATATATAGTGGAGTTTCATTTTAATCATGTAAAAATATAGAGTTGGGGTTCCTTTTTTTTTTTTTTTAACCAAAAATTGGGGATTTTTTTTTTTAAATCAGAGAAAACCAGGATCACCGTTTATCAGGCAATAAATAAATTTAAAAAAAATTAAAAATGGAAGCAGACATTAAAGATGCTCAGAAATCTTGCAAGTATGAAAAAAAGCCAGTCTTGGAAAGCTGTTCTGCAGGAATGCTAATTTAGAAGAGATGCAGGAGACAAAGGCAAGACATGTTGTTTACCTGTACGTATCAGATGTCAGCCTGGCTGGGGAAGCCATAAAGTCAATGTTAAAATTTTAGTCCAGGTTGTTAAAATTAACTCTTTTCTTCTTCTTCTTCATGTTGTGAAGTTTCCATTTCAAACCGCCAAATGTGATATCTTCCACATATCAGGGATCTAGGCTGTAGCCATGTTGGTCTAAGCATGCAGGCATATGAACTCTTGGGGTAGTGGTGATTCCAACAACACTTCATACTGTGACAACACTGAGGAAAAGATTAATGCCAAAAAAATCCCAGAAAACCTCAAACTGGACACCTCACAGTGGACAAAATCCAAACCTCAACTGCTATATTGACTGCTTCAGGAAAAAGAATGAATAATGAAATAATCAACAAACACTGCCATAATAACCTCTCTCTCTCTCAGAGAGAAGGGCAATAGAATCTCTAAGAGAGAACCACCATATAGTAATGAAACCAGCAAATAAAGGTAGAGCTATAGTTATCCTTAACTGTGAAGACTATATAAAAGAAGTCAACAGACAACTCTCTGGCACCACATACTATGTAAAATGAGAGGAAGATCTGACTCCCCTTTTCACCTTAAAACTCAAAACCACCATCACATCATTTCCTTCTGAATTGCAAGAAAAACTACAGAACTTGATCCTCCTATTACCCAATTCAGGGACTTTTTACACGCTCTGTAAAATCAACAAACAAGGGAACCCAGGCAGACCTATAATATCCTACCATAGAACCCGAACTGTGGAAATATCGGGTTTCAACAAATCCATCCTAAAACCTCTTGTCACCCAGAGACTGAGTTTTGTCAAGACACAACAGACTTTTTACAAAAACTTAAAAACATAGACCACCTTCTCAGTAATACCCTTCTAGCCACCATGGATTTTTCCAGCTTATATACCAACATCCCACATCAGGATGACATCTAAGCCTGCCTTACATATGTACAAAAGCAAGATTACAACTTAGAGTACAGACCTCAAGATATTACTGAATGTATATAATTCATCCTCACACACAACTTCAGTTTCAATAACAAGCACTTCCTCCAGACCATGGGCACAGCTATGGGTATCATAATGACCCCGCAATATGCCAACCTTTCTATGGTCCACCTGGATGAAGAATTCCTCAAGAACTGCACCATTAAACCCATGCTATACCTAAAGTATATTGATGACATCATCAATTTGACTGAAAACCTGCAATCTCTGATTAATTTCTGTGAGAGTTAAGCTTAAATAAATCACAATATCTCATTTTAATATGAACTAGTTAATTTCCTTTACTTCCCGCCCACCATGACTTTGATGGAATAAGATAGGGAAATAAGCACAGTCCTGAGAGACAAAGAAGATATTGTGTCTGCGGTTCAGAAAAAATAACTCTTCTGCACAGTTATTATGTCTCTCTAAGACAAGTAACTTCTTAGATATATTTAGTTCCCTCTCTCTTTGGGAGCTCTCAGTTTCTTGGTTGCTTCTCCGTTTTTCACCGCACAGGTCCCAAGCAATTTTCTACTGATATCAAAATGTGGGGTTCTCTTCTCTTTGTTAATTCTCATCCAATCTTGTTTCTTTCTCTTTCTTAAGGTCCCTAGGATGGTACCAGATGTCCTCAGGTATCAGACTCACCAACTCATAGGTCTCCATTGTCACCTCACTTCAGCTTCCCAGGTAAGTCTCTCTCCGGGACTCTTCTTCCATTCCCAACTCTCTGCCGTCTGTTGTCTCTCTCTTGTAGTCTCTCCATATTTCTTCTCGGTTTATTTCTTCTATTTTTATGAGCTAATTCCAGGCTCCATTCCCCTTTAAATCCTTCTGGCTGTTTCCTGCCTGTCTCGCAGATGGGATTCTCTCCCTCTCCTCCCACTCCTTCTGCACATGCCATTCTTTGTTTTTGTTTCATTCAGGTCCTCTGTGTATCCCCACCCCTTTCTCTCCTCAGGCTCATTGCCAAGGTAAGTTCTCTGTTTCCCTTCACTCCCCCAGAGTTGTGTGATGGGGCAGACTTTTTGCCCTGTCACAATTTCCATTACAAATTCATCAGACTGTCTCTTTAATACTCTACCAACAACATCTCTTTTTTAGACACCATGATCAATATCCAGAATAGTAAAATACAAACCACCATACACAAGAAAGCCAGGGACCAGCATACATATCTACACAGAACCAGCAATCACCCTAAACACACCAAGAAAGCTGTAATACACAGCCAAGCCTTCCAATACCACTGAATTTGCACTGAGGAGAATACCTGCAATTGCCACCTTGCAAATCTCAAAAGAGTTTTCATCCAAAAAGGACACTCCTCCAGAGAGAGAGATCACATTTTTGAAACAGCCACCCAGATATCACATGAAGAATTGCTGCAGCCCAAAAAGAAAATGCTCATGAATCACATACCATCCTTCCCTGGAACCTATATGGAAAATCCTCAAACAATTGCGACCGATACTAGAAGAAGACCCAATGCTCAAAGAGATCTTTGAAAACCACCCATCCTATCCTTTAAACAAGCACTGAACTTTGCTAACCTCATCACCAGAAGCAAACTTCCTATGACCCAAACCACATTGAATGGATCCAGAACATGCCAGGATAAGAAATGTAAAACCTGCCAACATATCTTCACCTCCAGATCTTACACCTTCATCTCCAAAAATGTAATACTTCATCCAGTGCACTAAATGCCCTGATGGAAAATATGTAGGAGAAACCAAACAACAACTGTGTACCAGAATGAACGCACACCAAAAATGTATCAAAGACAAAAATATCCACTTACCTGTGGGTGCACACTTTTCAAAAGATAACCACTCTCTCCAATCTCTCAAGTTCTAATCATCAAAAACAATTTGCAAGACATCTTTCATAGATGAGCCTACAAACTTCAATTCATAGATCTACTAGATACAAAAAATCATGGACTAAATATAGACATTGGAATTATGGCACATTATAACCTGCCTACCATCTGAGAGCCCCAGGTAACCTATCTACAGTTTACTAGCTGCATTCTTTCACCAGGTCAACATCCTCCTTCCTCCTCCCTCCCCCCACCCCCTATCACCTATTATCTACCATGCATTTGCATTTTCACAGACCAGCATTTTTGCAAATAGGCTTCTAATCTACCCAGGAGGGCACCCAAACCAACAGCAGACTCTCTCCAATGCCTGAAGAATGGAGTTTGTGCCCGAAAGCTGGCAAAGAACAATTTTTCCAACTATTTATTTGATCTAATAAAAGATATCATATTTACCCAAATAATCCTGTTTACTTACATTTTGGCATTTTACAATGTCTAGCTGCCTATAGATATTTTTAGGGGAAAAAGTTGGTGTGGAGCTTGCTTGTTGTCTAAAGAAGCAGGATAAGCAGCATTTCAAAAACACATTTGCATATATATGTATTATAACATTTTTCATTATCCATGGAAAATGATGTAGTAAACACTAGACTTGAAAAAGCATTAGGTAAGTTTTCCTTTTGTCCTGTTTGCTAAAAAAATAATGAAAATGTCAAATGTCTATGCCAATACTCTCTTGAAAAATATTTTAAAAATCTATGTATATTACATGCACTGGAACTCACCTTTAAACAGAGAGCTGTTGTTTAAATGAAAGTTAGGCCAAAGTCATTACTTCCTGTTTTTGGAAGGTTCCTAGTAACCCCAGCAAAAACCAAGCCTCCCCAAGCTGAACATTTTTAAACATGTTTTTTTCTTGTGGAAAAATTGGAATAAAGTCAACATAAAGCCTCCACTTTAGTTTGATGCTTGAACTATATATTTTCAGTGTCCTAGTGACTGTTTTTTCAGTAGTTCCAAAGTTGAGATGAGAAATTAACAAAAACTCCAAGGAACTTGCTAAGACATTTCTAGTGTTTTAATGCCTATTGGAGAATTATTTATCCACACACAAACAATAAAACAAAATTGGCTTCTTTAACCTATCTCTGCTAGACTTCTTTAATTTCAGCTTCATCAAATTTGCATACATTATTTTTATCATTTTTAAACAGCAGCCAAATGGCAGCCCTGTGCAAGTCAATCTGAGAACCTTTTATTATATTACAATTTAATTTCTTATTTACTATGCCAGCTAAATTATATTTTTGAACAAAACTGTCAACTATTCTCTCAATTGACCTGAGTGTTGCATTTTAATGATCCAAGTTAAAAACAGCTGGAAGCCATTGTTTTAAACATAACCTTAACTTTGTTTTCAGCTGCTAACTGAAGAAGATTGAAGACCATAGGCAATAACAATATACTGACACGCACACCCTGAAGACATAGAGCCTAGGAAGCCAAGTGAGTTTTCTTTTATCTTGAGATTTGTTTCAGGAAGGAGAAGCTCAAATGTACATTTAGAATGCTGTGAGCTGATAGCTGAAATCAGCTAGGAGAGCCAACATGACTCCAAGCTGGGGAAGCTAGAAAATATGGCATTATCAAGAGGGATCCTTTTACATTGATTCTCTGATGGAATGAAGGGCTGGATCCAGATGAGCATGGCCGTGTGTTATATGGCTCTGCAGACATGTTTGTTCAGCTGTTCTCCATGCTGCAAAGAAGCAGCATGGGGTTTTTGACCCCTGGATATCCAGGGCTCAAAAAACCCCCATGCAAAAAAGGTGGAGCAGTGCACATGGGGGCAGTGCACGCTGCTCAAAACTGGAGCCTGACTAGCTGGAGCCATGCTTCAACTGCCGGCCAGGCTCCAAGTGGCAGGATCACCACTGTTGCAGTCCCAGGAAGCCCCCAGGACCCCAGGTAGGGCTGCTGGGGCCAGCACAGTGTTGGCCCCAGACTCCCCTACCCCACCCAGGGTAACCTGCTGTGTGTCAGAGGGTGTGTGGCATGGGCATTCCCTGGGGACAACAAAGTGTGGCACAAGGTGTCCCTATGTTAGTTATCCCCAGGGAACCAAAAATCCATGCTTGTGTAGACACAGTCAAAAAGTCCAAGTGTGTTAACCCTGAAGGCTCCTTACATATTATATCTAATGAGGTTGTGGATTATACTTGTAGCACAAAAATCAGGATGTATAATTTGTTGTATTTTTACATTCCTGTAATTTGATTATGGTAACCTGGACTCCTGAATAATTGTGGTTTGATGAGGACATCAGCACTGTCTAATAAATATCTAGCTATCTTTTTGTGTTAGCAGTGGACTAGCAGGGAACTACGACTGTACTGGGCCAGAGAGCTGCCTTAGCTCCTGAAACTATTTTGGTGTGCAAACAAGACCCCCCCCCCTCCCCCACCTAAGTCCTACTCTCTTTTCTGCTATCACTACATATCCCAAATACAGTTCTATATCCAAAAGTAAATGTGGTATTGTAATCCTTAAATACCTCGGTCTTCTTTAGCCTGCTGAATCCTGAGTCTCACTGATAGCTTTACTGCTGAAGCAGCTGCTATTGGTATACATTTAAAACCCACACACACTTGTGCTCCATATCACAGGGTGTGTGCCTTTAGCTGTTGTGCATAGTGTCTGTTTTTTTTCCCCTGTATTTATCTTTTTTTCCCCTTTTTCTCTTCTGGCCTGGTGCTTTAAGGAGAAAAAAAATGCAGTCCGGCCATGTGGGCAACATGGCCCCTGTTGCTCAGGCCATGTTCTCTGCACATGGAAATCTGGGGCCTTGTATCTGGGTAAGATATGTAAAAATCCTCTGGCCTGATTGGTCAAGCGAAGCAGAAATTTCTTCAGGCAGATTGGTTATGAGAAAGGCTGGAGCATGGCACTCCCTGACTGGACAAGGCTTGAGGTTGTGCCAGGTATATAAGAACAATTCAAGTAAGGCTCTCTCTTTCTTTTGGGGTTTCTGAGAGCTGCAAATCTGAATTGGGAGCCAGAGAAACTACTCCTGAAGAAGGGATCCCCTCCCCACAACTTTGCTGGAGAGGTGAGCTAAAGTTATGTGAAGGAAAAGAAAGCCTCAGGTACAGGGAAAGAGTTGATATCGGAGTTTAAAGGCAATCAAGACTCGTAGTAGAGATGATATCTTTTCTAACACCAACAATATTTTTGCAAAAAAATAAAAAAAAATTACTGCAAGCATTTGGGAACAAACACACATTAGAGATCTCAGAGTTTGAAACCACTATTCTTTCCTCTTTTTTCTCTGTGTTTTGAGTGGGATGATACTGTGGAGGTATTAATCCCTGGAGCAAATTGACCAGGAATGGAGTCCTGGCAGCTTTGGCCAGATTTAAGGCCTTGAGTGGGACAATACCATGGGAGTATTAATCCCTGGAGCAGACCAACCAGGCATGGGGTCTGGGAAGTTATTGGCCACATAGACCTGCCTCCTGTGTTGTTTTGTTATTGTTGCATCTCAGCACAGTAGTGCAGCTGAGACTGGATGTCTAGGGCCCCTTTTGCTGTTTCACAACTGTTGTGTCTCAGCATAGCTGTCTGGCTGAGCCCCAGCTGGTAGATTTGGGCCAGGGTAGAGCTTGGCATGGTTTAAGCCAGGATGAGACCTGGCATTTGGTATTGTTAATCCAGGTCTCCACACGGTATAGGTCTGATCCCTATTCCAAGTTCTTTTGCAGTTTTTTGCCCCATCAGAACTGGGATTAGGATTAGAAATTTTGGGGTGTAGTATGCTGATGAAAGTTAACCCCTCAGAGCAACCATGTAAAAGTGGAGATTGATGCTCTACCACTTCTCCAAGAGCAGCAGGGCCCCTTTCAACACAGAAGGACCCACACTCCTGAGCAGTTCCCCATGGCACAGCGAACCCAAGGAGCAGCTCACAGGACTCTCCAGTGTAGGCCTCCTCTCCAGCCCCTTGTGGAAGGGCAGGTATAAGGGTGCAGATCCCCAAAAATACCCTTTGGGGAGCCCCCAAGTCCCAGACTGCCTGAGCGTAGGTGAAGAGTCCTCAAGAGGGTATAACCTATGGAATTTGCCTTGAAGTTACTAGCATTTTAAATTGTATTTTGTATTTTCTTTTGGGGTTTTTTTGCCTTTATTATTTGTAATAAAGCTGGGGTTTTTTTGTATTTATATAGCTTTTAAGGAGGGGGTTTTCTTTATGTGGGACACCCCAGCAAATTTAGTGTCCCCAGGTTTCTGGGTGGGGGCTCGAGCCACTGGTATGATTTAATGGGTACCCTGCAGTGTGAACCTGGCCCTTCTTGCTGCCAACCAGTGCCTGGCAGAAGGGTTACATACATGTTTCTAGAAGTATACAATCTTCTGCAATGAACTCCCAAAATGAATTCTTATATAATGCAAAATGAGCAAACTTCTACCATATTTATAAAATGCGAATTTTAAGACACATTTTCATCAGTTAAATATTATCAACATACTAGAGCAGAATCACACACTTTGATACTTGCATAGAAAAAGATGATAGGGACAAAAAGAGAAAAAAATTCTTTGGTGTCAACCATTTTTTTTAATAGGTGAAATATAGCATGAGAAAATGTCAACATCCTACACACGTCTTTTAGTTTGATTAATTTTTAATCTGTATGGTAAACTAAATCCAATGATATTTCCTCTGATGTCAGAGCATTTCCTCCTTCGCATCATTTATGTGTGAGGAAATTCTTCCTCCTCATCTCACACATTGCTTGGATTTCTTTATGACATCTGCTATCTGACTGGCTATTTATTATTAACCAACTGTGTTTTTATTGTACAATATTTATATAAGCAGTATCTAGTGCTAATTATCCTATCACTTTTTTTGCATCTTCCTCTTTCTTTCACACTTACAGAATAAGACATTGACAAATCAACTCATGAGGGAAAAAGCTGTTAATACACAAATTCACTGAGACTGCAGAAAGTCACACATTTTAAGACATTTCTAAACGGTGGTTTTCTTGCTAGTTAATACTGTAATTTTCAATTGACCATCCATCAATGTTTTTTTTGTTTTCCCTCCTATGGAAAATAAAATACTAAAAATGAACTTTTATTATAAACAGTAAAGAATTGTGATTCACATTAGTAAAATTCAATTTGCAGCTCTTTATAGAGGTTTAAGTGAAGATCAGAACCACTGATAGGAGACAGACAACAGTGCATCCAAATGTGCAAAATGGCTTTCTGTCTATTATGTCAGGCAAGTGTTCATCGTCTTCACATTATGTGTCAAATAGATGCAAATAGTTTAACGTTAAGAAAGCTACTTAAAAGCTGACTCCCATAATTGGAGAAGTCATCAGCAAGAAAGTTTATTTTTCACCCAGTCTGTGTTCAATAGACACACTCTGTGAAATATATAAACCCAGTCTGTGTTCACCCAGTCTGTGAAATATATAAATACATTTTCACTGGGCTCTTAGTGAATCTGACTTTTTCCCCAACTCCCAGATTGAACAGTAATCCATACACATGTTGTTAGTTTCTGATTTAGATGTTTTCTTACACCTTGGATTTTCCATAAAGTTTTGAAGTCATTTAAACTCAAATGAGTTAAGAATCAAGAGGAGGCTGGCAAATATTTGTTAAGTCTATGCTTTGCAAATGCATTAGTTACTTTTCTGATGACTTTAGCAGTCATCTTTGGCTCTTTTGTGTGCATAGCTAGAAGAGGGAGAAGACGTTTGCTGTGAAAGTGAAAGAAGTAGAGGCAAGAAGTGTTTGCTTTTCCTTAGTTCAGACATATCTTTTAGATGATATAGACAGCAGGATTGTGTTGTTTCCACTTTAGATTTTCTGTTTTAGGGTGGGCCACTCAGTGGGTTCTTAATTTGTAAGTTTCTTCAGTTTAATTTTTTGTTGCTTTTTATGAATGCCTTTGAAGCCCAAGAAAAGAACAGAAGAGATATAGGAGAGACAGAAATGCAGGACTGGCTGGGACTATCTGAATTACTGAATTTTATCCCCTGCCATATAATTTCTTTAGTCAAATGATCAAGCTCCATTTTAAAATTAGTTAGGTTTCATATACCTGTTGCTTTCAGAACCATGTTCAAGAATCTCATTCCTCTGATCATTAACAAACTTCTTAAAATGTCCAGCCTAAATTTATTCATGTTCATTTATATCTACTTGTTCTTGTGCCAATACTGTCCTTTAAATAGCTCTTCTCACTCCCTGAAGTATTTACAAAACACAATCATATCTTCTCTCATAATTTTTATTGTTTGGCTAAACAAGACAAGTTCTTTCAGGGCCTAAATACACAGCCTCACTCCAAAGCCTGGGATCACTGCCAAGAAGCATGTTGGCCTCCCTTGCTGTACTTGTCAAGTCCCACAAATGACACAATATAACCACCTTACATCAATCCTGACTGTGTGCCCCTCTCCCACTCTTAGGCTCTGTAACTTGAACATGCTTATGGAAATGTGCTCAGAGTTGCTGTAAGGTGGCTACATTGTCTCATTTCAGAGATTTGTTGCAGATTAAGTGGGAACACGTGAATGGGGCCTGGCCTGCTTCTTCGTGATCCCAGGCTTGGCAGAGAGGCAATTTAGAAACCAAAGTCTCCACTTATATGATAGGTTGCTATTTCCCTGATGGTCCCCGTGACCCTTCTCTGAACCTTATCTAGTTTGAATTCATTTTTCTTAAAAAATGATGACTGTAATTGTGTACCGTATGAGAGCTCTCAGCAGATGAGGGATTAGCTAACCTCTACTCTACTTATCAACATCTTCTCTTTACTTTCTCCTCCATTTCTAATAATATAGGAAATGTATGCATAAGTATGTCAGATTTCATATTCTATTTAATCTTCTCTAAGGTTAAGAACTAGGAAGAGAAGATGATGTCTACTATGGCAGCAATATAGGAGAACTGCAGAGGAGAAGAAACATTGAAGCATGTTGATGTAGTATAAAATGGAAAAGGCAAGATGTCTATTGGGAATGAAGACAGAAATAGAAATTACCCACGTGACTTGATTTCACACAAGGAAGCTGATGTGCAGAAGCAGCAACCACATGATCTTGACAAAGTGGGGATCTGAGCCCAGTGGCAAGGAAGAACCCTAAACCAGTGGTTCTCAACCTTTTTTGTGTCAGGAACCATTTGTAAACATCAATGGCCAGTCCTGACCCAGTGCCCCTCACTCCTGACCCTCTATCCCCTGCCCCCCAGGACCCAGCCCCCAGGTATGTGGGGAAGGGGGACCCCTCAAGCAGCCCATCTTGCAAGGGAACTTTGCCAGTCTGCAAGGGATAAGCCACGGTTTTCCACATTTTTCTCCTTTAAAGGAGAATCCATTCTTAAAGTTTGTTCGTGATCCTTTCATATATTCTTGCAACCCACTTTTAGGTCATGACCCATGGATTGAGAACTGCTACCCTGGACCACAGGAGACCTCCATCTTGCTACTGCCTTATCCTCCAATGAAGATTTGGGGTTTGGACCGTAGTTTGTCTGGAACCTCCTCTCAGGCCTTTTCACCATGGGTTACCCTGCCAGGAGTGTGAGCCTCTAGGCAACATATGTCTGAGGATCATTGGAACACACCAGCCTCTCCATCACTACAAGGTCTAGGCCCATGGAGAGGTGACACGTGCATCAACTGTAAAGACTGGATAACTGCACAATAGCACCACATAGAGCTATAAAACAAAACAACCAACAACCCTATAAAATACAATTTATTTGGTATCTGATGTGGTAAAATCTGTTGATAGGTCAAATCCCCAAATTTCCTCTAGGAATTTTGACATATCCCTGAGGATCAATGAACTTTAGAGTTATAAAACAACAACCGAAAAAAGGGGTTGTTAATGTCATCGCAGATGTTGTCTAGCTAATTCTTTAGAGTTTAAATACAGATGATCTGTCTTCCATGCTAAGGATAATTGATTTGATGGTTGAGTGACTTTAGTACTAAGGTTATGCAGGTACAAAGGGCATCAGGCTGTAATTCTCACAAACTGAAGTGGCACAAATAAGATTTATGTGCTGGTAACTCAGGGTGACCATGATGCTTTAAGAATGATCCTGGTAAATACTATTTGGGACAAGAAAAGAAATTAAGGGAAACAACTTTCCTGTCTGGTTTCTGTGCAAATATGTGTCTACAAGGACTTTAACAAATCTGATTTAGTCACAGTTTGACTAGCTCATTATATTTGCTTCACTACCGACTTTTGATTTACATAAATGTTCACTACAATTTTAATTGCATTTTCCTTCATGTTACATTTTACTGCTACAATCTATGACTGTAATTGAAAGGGACTTAATTTTTAATCAGGGAGGTTTTATGTGTAAAAATATGTATCATTTTAATGGGTCAAAAATTTACTATGTTGGATACAGCTACTGACATGAAAATGCAGAGATGAAACTGCAAGATATAAGTCTGATATTAGTCTGATATTTATATATAATGTTTCCTTGGTTTTGTAAAAAAAATGCAGAAAAATATTTAACCCTAAACTATTAAATTGAAAATTAAATGAGTGTTCTTTTATTCCACATTATATCAATAACAATATTTAAATTGCCTCCTACAGCCACTAGGCTGGATTATTTAAAGGGACAATCCTGCAAAATCATCCAACCCCCTAAATTTTCAGAGGACTTGGCAATTCTACTGATACAATACAAAAACTGATATAGCTTCTGGGATGAAAAGCAAACCAGAAAGTATGGCTCATATGGTCCCATGCAACATTCGTTCACATAATAGTGATATTCCATTGGTTCAGTTATTAACAGTTTAGTGTTGCAAAGGAACTAAAGCCCCAAATATTTCATGACAGAGCAAACTGCATGACTTTTAACATGGGTTTTGACTCACTTTCTGTTCATTATCTTGCCAAATGGTTAGCATTTTGAAGCTGCTCTCTAGTCTGTGGTGCTTTAGGTACCAGGGGATTTGCTCTACATGTCTGTGCTTCTGTATTTACAAGGAAAATATTTTTGCCCCTTTATTTACATTTAGCATGTCATCTTGGAAAGACAGTGTGACTTATAAATGTTTGCCTATTTAACTGGTTTCTGCATTAGTCCAAGTTAGTTCAACATAAGGGGTCAGCTACAACTCTTCTGTGGTTTTCTTTATAATTATAATAATATTTTCATTCATACCACATTTGCAATAGAGATTCTTTCAGATAATCTATGATCAAATAAATCAATTTTTTAAAAATCCTCATGAAATAACTACACATCTCCTTGTAAGTTTTCATCCTTGTGAAATAAACTGTATGTGACCATTTATATATATGCTTTCTCACTTAAACTGTGAGTACCAAGCCAAAAAGGAATAACAACAAAGGCATTTAGCAATAGGGATAACACAAAGGGTAGAATTTGAAGTCTTTTAAAATCTTTTTGAGATACTCATTTTAAATTGTAATCATTTATACTATTGAACTGACTGTGTCGTAGACTGACTGGACTACTTCAGCAAAAGGGAAGGGACTATAGGAGGAAAGAAAAGTACTGGCCCCAAAAAAGGAGCACAAGCAAAAGAAATAATGAATGAATACATGCTTAACCAGACCCAGTCATTCAAAAGCCCTAGTAGGGCCCATGTCTGCCTCCCTACTGAAGCCAGGCCCACTAGTGAGAAACAGGCCCCATGCACTACATCTTGCTAGCCATCTGTACTGCACAAATACTAGTCTTGGACGTGCACAAGTGAAGGCAAGGAGCATGCAGAATCTGTTTCTCTTGGGCAGTCCTCGGCTCAATTGGAAGGCAGTATAGTGTGGCCTAGATGTTTGAAGTTTAATAAAAGTCTTAGAAGAACCTTTCTGCATTTATGCTGATCAGCATTAGACCTTCTATAATTCACTAAGATTCCTAGATAGATCTCACCTAGTCTAGTATTATGTGGGGAAAATTGAGTTTCACCTTAAAAGCTATGAAGCAAGTTCTCATCTAATCAGAGATGAGTTGTATTCCCCATGTGGAAAGGAAAAAAAAATATGAGAGGAATCAAGATTCCCCAGTGCCTGCTCTCAGCGAACTGAGGAAATTAATAGCATGTCATACCACCTTCTGTTCAGTACTCTACAGGAAGATGAAAAATCACCCATATAAATAGGCTGACTTTCTTTTAAACATTCTGGGATTCTTGAGTCCACAGTTAGAATTGGTCAATTTTAGTGTTGGATACTGAGCACCCAAACCTTCAGGTTTTTGGATGTCAGATAATATAGATACTCGTGAATGTAGTAGGAATACTGATTATGATCTATTCCCTGCAGGCTAGTATGTAACAAACAGCATAGAAGATTTAATAATCAAAGGTGATTTGAGGTTAGACCAGGGAAATAAAGCTGTTGTTGGACTTCCTCTATGAGGTCCAGCCTTTCAAGTCTTCAAAAAGCTGTGTTAGGGCACATTCTCTGACCCACTCTGCTCTGTTTGCAATGCTCAGTCAGAACAAAGGTATCAAAAACCATTTCAAATTCACTATCCCTATGTGAGTCAGTTCTTACTGGCTATACAGCCAGCAGCATATATGGCTCCTACACCTTCAGCAACCCCTGGTGCATGTAGTATATCAGGGAGCTGAGTCATGTTCAGAGCAAGGAGGAAAGTGGCTGGTACTCACTGTACTTCAGCTATCTCTACTTGGCATATAGTCTTCTGAAGACTCTGTCCTGCAAAGGTTTGAGCCAGAGGCAATAAAATGAATAAAGAATGATGGCTCAGCCCTGACATAAACTTGCTGTGTGACCTGGGACAGTCATTTAATTGCTCTCAGTTTATCAGTTACCTATCTGTAAAATGGAGATAGCAGTACTTTTTCCATCCCACGAGTCTGTTTGTAGGTTAATTTATTGTTCCTGAGGTTATTAGATAGTTTTTACCCTTAGGCTTCTGTTCTGAGATTGATAATAAGGATACCAACCGCAAAAGTACTTTTGTGGTCTGTAAACCTATCTACAAAGATCTAAGTAAAGCATAGTGATTCACATTCATCCATTCAACAGCACTGACATTTTCTTTTTCTTTTTTTAATCTGACAGGCTTCTAGGAAAAATGTTTCTGTATGTTTTTATTCGCGCATATGTAGTTTGTTTATCATTGCATGTACCGTTTTCATTAGCAATTATAGAAAAAAAAGTATAGTATTCATAACTAACATACACTCACACCAGATCTGTCAGTACATTTGTGATTGTGTCATAGATAAACTTTAAGGCAAGGTACAGACAAGGAACCCGAGACGGAATCCTCATGGAATAGATAGGTAATGAACAGAACACACATTCACCCTTTGGTCAGGGGCCAAATGTTAGACCAGGCTCCACCATTTTTAAACTAGTCAATGTGTGCCAAACTTCTGTTCTGTTATGGGTTTAGACCATTTTCTGATCACTTATACTGGTAAAAGTG
Organism: Alligator mississippiensis; assembly: GCF_030867095.1. Lineage (NCBI taxonomy): Eukaryota > Metazoa > Chordata > Crocodylia > Alligatoridae > Alligator > Alligator mississippiensis. The sequence continues at coordinate 393,504,605 of NC_081824.1, forward strand.
TAATGTCTGTACCTGACCTAAAGGAAGTGAGAGTGTGATAATTAGGGACCTACCAAATTCATGGTGGAAGTGGGATGTGCTGTGGCTCTTTTAATCTTGCAGGTACTCCTGTGCTGTCCCGCCCCAACCCCCGACTGATTGGTGGAGAGGCTGCACTTGTGGCTTGCTCCTGATAAGCAGGGAGGCAAAAACTGTGGTTTTAAATATGGCACCATTTTTGCTTCCTGCTGCTGATTGGCTGAGGGGCCTTGGATGGCCCTGCTGTTTGCTGCTGACTGGTGGGGAGGTAAAAATGACACCGTATTTGAAACTATGGTTTTAGCTTCCCTTCTGATCAGGAGGGAGTGGTGGGGTCCCCTGCTTATCAGCAATCATGGGTGGCGGGGAAGTAGCAAGGTGCTTGCAGGGAAACATGCAAGATTAAAGGAGCCACCAGACTCTCTACTTCCACTGTGAATTCAGTAGATCCCTAGTAATAATGTCTGAATCTCAGTTGTAAATAAACTTTCCTAATTTGGAAGTACTTGCCCTCTTGCATGTCTTTTCACTGATTCAAAGATTAGATTTTTAAATCACATCAGGTCATATGCATAATAATAAAAGGTTTTACTTCAGTATTGTTTCCCATACCAGTGCTCTTGTCTGTTGTCTTCACAAGATATTTAGTACGATCATTTCTAATTTTTTTTTAATATACCCTTTAAATATTACTTTTGTGTTCATGATGTTGGAGGATCAAAAATGTTTGGTTAACCATCAAAGGAATCTAGATCCTCTTTATCCTCTTTATAGACAACTTTTTAATACACACTGGAAGTATCAGCCACCATCAGAACAAGGTTTCTGTACATAGAGGGAAAATTAAAATGCTGTAAAATATATAGATGTTTTAGATGCAATTCATTACTATATTGTTAAGCAAGTTTCTTGTTGTTCTAATAATGATCTAGGTAGAGGCATGACAGAATTGGTTTCTGACAGCTGGTCCCTATATACTTCCTGTAAACAGAGACAGGAGCAGCATCTCTCACATTCTCCCTGAAAAGAGTTCTTTCACAGCTTTATGCAAATAGCCTGACCCTCTAGCTGCTGCACATTCTTCAAACAGACACCTACCTTCAAAAATGACAGCAAGCAATAATGTGACAAACGAGCATGCAGTCTGCACATGTGCAACATACTTACCTAGAATATTCGGGTGTGATCAAATTAAAATGACCTTTGTGACAAGGACAGTATAATCAAAAGAGCCAGAATAAAAGAGGCTAGGAGTGGGAGACAGGGCAGCAAGCAATATTGGTGGGTCCTACATTCTAATTTAGTGGTCTTTTAGGTTAGGCTATCTTTTAATCATTCTGTCTGCTATGTTCACTATATCGCTTTTTCTTGCATAGTCTAATTGTCTTGACCGAATGAATGCTAAAACATATTTAATGATGCTCAACATGGGGTGCAAAAAAAGAAAGCAAAAAAAGCATCTAATATTCTAGTATGATTAGTTTGTAGGTAAGCGATATAAAACTTTAATGAATATTGATATTGGAATTAAAGATGCTTTGCTTAGTGTTTGCTTTAGCATGCCATAAAGTTTAGCCGTGCTTAGTAATTGATTTTTTTTTTTAAAGTAGGAAGATAAATTGTGCCCCTCTTATATGTTTTTATTGATGAGAGAATTATGCATGAAAAGTTTAATCAAATCATTTCAACTGTCTTTGCATAACAGGTAGTGTATAAATGAATTGTCTTCTGTACACTCTCATTTATGAATACAACGAACACCCTGTGAGAGCTTATGGTCTCTTAATTGCAGCAATCAGATTTAAGACAGCACCATAGGGTACTTTTTCAATCCATCTTGGAAGACCTTTGGCAAAATATCTTTGAATAAAAAAGAAATCATTATGAACTTAAGCTGGGATCAAAGCCGCCAATTGGCATAGACATCAATTGAACTTAGTTTAACATATAGTTACGTGTAAAAAAAAAATAAAAAAAAGGAATCGAATGACGTATCTTTCCCCTATCACCAGTCCTTCAAATAATTGTGTAATTCAGTGAGACCATCCTTATACATTTCACTGTGCCCTTTAATTTTCAAAATCAAATTTCGGCCCTAAATATGAAAGATAATATGCTATATAATATATTACTATAGCTAATATGTGGTTCCACTAGATTTGCCATTATGACTGAGATAAAGTGGAAGATGTTGAGATGTCTGAATTGTATTTGAAAAGGTCCTGTGGGCCTGCTTCAATACTGAAGGGTCATATGAAAGTATGCAAGCCTACTTTGCTTGAATAGTTTAATACAGTTGATTGTACATATAAGTTAACTTTATATATAGATAAACTTAAGAATCCAGTTACACAAATACTTGTATATACACCCAGATGCCTGAACATTTGAAAATCAAATCCTCAACCTCTCTGGGATTTATGTTCTCCATTTGAGAAAAGGAAATATGTTGTAGAGTTCAATTTACTAGTATTTGTACAGTGAAAGCCAAACAATATTGTATTTTTATAACAGTACAAGGTTTTATGAAATATTATAGATCCATGAAATGGGAAACTACATAAAAATTCAGGTACATTTAACTTTGGCAAAAGAGTTGCATTTTTACTAGCATTCAGTGTAAAATGCTTTAGGATCCTTGGGTAGAAAGTTGTATAAATGCAATGAAAAATTATTAGGAGCCTGTTCCAAGAAATATTTAACAGATGATTAATCTCTGACTTACTTTCCATAGTGCAAAACAAATGTGTGACCCTTTAAAAAACATGGGAAAATGATATTTGTTTTGTGAACTCTGACCCACTGGCATTCTAAAGCAGTGTGATATTTACTGATATTGTTAATCTCCAGTACATGAAATGTGTAATACTGCAACTTCTTGATTAGGAACAGATATTCAAAAAGCCCAAGATGGAATCAAGGTTACTCAGTTTTCTGTAAGTGGCATAGTTTAGATAGGTAGTGAACAGAACACACGGGGTGGGTGGACCAAATCTTGTACTGGATTCCACCATTTTTAAACCAGTCTGTGTGCTGAACTTCTGTTATGGGTATAGACCACTTTCCAGTCCCGTATACAAGTAAAAGTATAGTATCTGTATTTGACCCTTAACCCTAAAGCCTATGTACAACTCTCTTGCTCTACACTTATTCCATCTTCCCTTGATATAATTATTCTCACTCTTCCTATTGTTTCCTCTGCCCAATTCAAGCTGTCTTCTAGCACTCCCTTTCACATTTTCCTTCAATCCATGGGACCACCTTTCCTCCCATGCAGAGAAATGAGAGAGAGTATCTTTCTCACTCTCTTTGCACCTAGATAAAATAGAAGCAGTGAGGGCAGGAAGAGTCTATAGCACACAGTAGAAGCAAATGTCTTCTGAAGAAAGATGAATTACAGACAAAGCTTATATTTCCAGAATAGCCAGTAAGAAGTATTCAAATATCAAGGATAAAAATTCCAAAACCATGGGATTTGTATAAAAATCATTCAGTATTTTTAACAGTATTCATTTACTTTGCTTTTTAAGTTCTGGAACAATGGAGTGGGTCCCCCCGTGCAGGGGCTTGCACTTGTAGAGGCACAAATAGCAGCAGCAGACATTGTGCCAATGCTTTGTGCCCCATTGCATGCCCCTGTATGTTCCCTTTGGTGTACAGCAAATTGTCCTGAGTAGCAGTAGGGGCGGCTGGGGCCAGCACCTGTTCTGGCCCCAGCAGGATAACATGGTATCCTGGTACAGCAGAGACTCAGATCCAGCATCACGGAACCTGGTTGGCAGCCAGAGCATAGTTCAAGATGGCCAAACCTCCATTGCATCCAGCGCATGCTACTGATCCGTGCTCTGCATTATTTTTTTCCCCAGGAGGTATTGTTTGCTACCAGAATCCCAGTAGTAAATTTTGCCACCGTGCTGTATGTTTTCATATTCCCCATGTGCAGTTTGTGGCACCACAAAGCAGTTGCTGACACCACATACTGGATGCCCCTGAATGTGGGGATCCACCCATAGAGTGCACTTAAATTGTGCTTCTAAGCTAGTCTCTGCACCCATTAAAATAAGTTTAGAAGTTATAAATAAGTAAATGTGAGAAAACGGAGATGTTGTAATGGTTCACTCATTAAATAAATTGATTTATTCACAGCTATTATTATTATTAGGATGAGATTAATAAATGTTTCTAACACAACTAACTAGATACACTGTTATGCATTGGACTAATTTATGTTTAATGTTTTCAGTTTCTGTAGCAGTGTCATAGGCAGTTTATTTTGTCGTGTGACTGGCACTTTACAGCAAACTCAGTCATAGTTGGATCATCTTTTCTTTTCTTTTCTTTTCTTTTCTTTTCTTTTCTTTTCTTATTATTTGGTGTGTGCATGTGTGAAAGAAAGGGAAGCTGATAATAATAATACTAATAATAATGCAGCAGACTTACCTTACCTACTCCAGATGAGTCCTGGGCTCGGGATTCTGCAATTCCGATTGGTGGAGCCCATCTGTCAATCAGAAGCATGCCAGAGTAAGCAATGCCACGCCCTTTCCCCAAAGGGAGGGGGCAAGGAGAAGTCTGGACCTGGTATGAGACTGTGCCCTGCCAGTTCTGGAAAACTTTGCGGGTAGAGCCCCTGAATCATATAAAAGGAGAGCATTCTCAGGATGCTGGAGGGAGAGACACAGCAAGGGATGGTGAGGAGAGAGGAGTTCCAGAAACAACCGTCCTTGAGACCCCTCCTGAGCCTCAACAGTGCATGGATTGGCACATGGTGCTCAGGCTCTGGGAGCCACTCAAGGAAACTTGAGCCTGAAAACCAGGCAAGCAAATGGGTAGGCGGTGTATGGATGGGCACGTGGAGAGCTGGCCCTGGGAACAGCTTGAGGCTGCTCAAGTTAGCCCTGGCTCTAGGTCGAGTAACCGGAGCCCCACAGTGTGTCTCCACATTAAACTAAAAGAGCCCCAGTGCCCAGAGCAGAGCCCCGGAAAGGGAAGAACCCCTGGTGTGAGGCTGGGGAACTGGAGTCAGTTAGGGCTCAGCTCCAGTGGAAGTGCCCTGGATGCCCAGTGGCCATTGAGAGGAGCCGAAGACACCGGAGAGAGGACCAGGCCTCCACCAGGGGACAAGCCTTGCAGGACTGGCCACCAGGGGGCAAGCCTTGGCTGCTTCAGAGAGGGAGCATGAGTTGCTGGGGAAGCAGGTCCCACAGAGAAGGTGGGCTTGGGAGAGGAGGATCCACAGCCTCCACCCCCCTCCATTGTGGTAGGGGGCATGTCCACATCCCGGGGCCCTAAAGGGGAAGGACTCCAGGGAACAGCCTGTGGGGTGTTGAGTGCACCCCTATATGTTGTTACTGTTGTTTCATACTGTAGATGTTAATATAGTTATGGGTGCTCCTTAAGGGTGTATTTGTCTTCATTGCCTATCTGTGTTTATTGTCTATTATCAGAGCTTACCTGTACGGTTGTCTGTGTATGTCTATGATATTGCTACCTCAACTTACCTGGGTTTATCTTAGATGATGTTCATATGTGTTTATTGTATTGATGCCTTGACTTACCTGTTCCAAAGTGTTAATGCTTATTCTGCAAGGGGGTTAATTATTGCATATGCTATGAATCATCCAGTTTATGTTTTTGCAGTCCCTTGAAGTGGTGCGATGTGTTGATTGCAGGTTATTGTATAAGGTGTCACATACTAAGTTTACTGTAAATATTTAATGTTTCTTTTCGATATTTATTTATTGTAGCAATAAATTCTTATATACTTGAATGCTTTGTCTCGGCCTGGCTCTGTAGAGAGGAGAGGGAACTGCTCCCAGGTGGCAGACCCCTTTCTCATCACTCTTGCCTGACCACCATCCCTTCCACTGGAGGACAGGGCACACCCCTGGGTGAACCTGGGCTACAGTAGAATCATAGAACCATAGGGCTGAAAGGGAACCTGATGGATCATTGGGTCCAGCCCCCTGCATGAGCAGGAAAGACAACCCCAGCCAGGAGACCGTCCAGTCTTTTTTTGAAGACCTCTAGGGTAGGTAATTGCACCACCTCTGGGGGGAGCTTGTTCCATAGTCTGGACAACCTAGCTGTAAAGAAGTTTTTCCTAATGTTCAGCCTGAAACTATCTTCCAGGAATTTGTGACCGTTGTTTCTAGTTTTCCCACAGAGCGCCCTGGTGAACAGTTGTTCACCGAGCCCCCAGTATATGTCTCTGATAGTGGTAAGCCTCAATCAGGTCCCCTAGATTCATAGATTCATAGATGTTAGGGTCGGAAGGGAACTTAATAGATCATCGAGTCCAACCCCCTGCATAAGCAGGAAAGAGTGCTGGGTCTAGATGACCCCAGCTAGATACTCATCTAACCTCCTCTTGAAGACCCCCAGGGTAGGGGAGAGCACCACCTCCCTTGGGAGCCTGTTCCAGACCCTGGCCACTCTAACTGTGAAGAAGTTCTTTCTAATGTCCAATCTAAATCTGCTCTCTGCTAGCTTGTGGCCATTATTTCATGTAACCCCCGGGGGCGCCTTGGTGAATAAATACTCACCAATTCCCTTCTGTGCCCCCGTGATGAACTTATAGGCAGCCACAAGGTCGCCTCTCAACCTTCTCTTGCGGAGGCTGAAAAGGTCCAGTTTCTCTAGTCTCTCCTCGTAGGGCTTGGTCTGTAGGCCCTTAACCATACGAGTGGCCCTTCTCTGGACCCTCTCCAGGTTATCCGCATCCTTCTTGAAGTGCAGCGCCCAGAATTGCATGCAGTACTCCAACTGCGGTCTGACCAGCGCCTGATAGAGGGGAAGTATCACCTCCTTGGACCTATTCGTCATGCATCTGCTGATGCACGATAAAGTGCCATTGGCTTTTTTGATGGCTTCGTCACAGTGCCGACTCATGTTCATCTTGGAGTCCACTAGGACTCCAAGATCCCTGTACACTTCCGTGCCACCCAGCAGGTCATTTCCTAGGCTGTAGGTGTGCTGGACATTTTTCCTTCCTAGATGCAGCACTTTGCATTTCTCCTTGTTGAACTGCATTCTGTTGTTTTCTGCCCACTTGTTCAACCTGTCCAGGTCTGCTTGCAGCTGTTCCCTGCCCTCCAGCGTGTCCACATCTCCCCATAGCTTTGTGTCATCTGCAAACTTGGACAGAGTACATTTGACTCCCTCGTCCAAGTCACTGATGAAGACATTAAAGAATATCGGTCCAAAGACCGAACCCTGTGGGACCCCACTGCCCACACCCTTCCAGGTCGAAACCGACCCATCCACCACGACTCTCTGGGTGCGACCCTCCAGCCAATTCGCCACCCACTGGACTGTGTAGTCATCCAAGTCACAGCCTCTTAACTTGTTCACCAGTATGGGGTGGGATACCGTATCGAAGGCCTTCCTGAAGTCTAAGTATACGACATCCACCCCTCCTCCTGTGTCCAGGCGTTTCGTAACCTGGTCATAAAAAGAAACTAGATTGGTCAGGCACGATCTGCCTGCCACGAACCGTGCTGGTTTCCCCTCAGCATAATTTGTCCTGTCGGGCTCTCACAAATGTGAGCCTTGATACATTTTTCAAAGACTTTGCCAAGGATAGAGGTGAGACTGACCGGCCTATAGTTGCCCGGTCCTCCTTCCTCTCCTTCTTGAAAATGGGGACCACATTGGCCCTTTTCCAGTCCTCCGGGACTTGGCCCGTGCACCACGAGCTTTCAAATATTCCCACCAGTGGCTCTGCAATGATGTCGGCCAGTGCCTTCAGCACCCTCGGATGGAGCTCATCTGGGCCTGCCGACTTAAAGGCATCCAGTTCTTCCAAATGACTCTGCACCATCTCAGGGTCTACGCATGGTAGTCTGGCGCCTTGCTGCTGCCTCTCTACAACCCCAGTGAGAGACTTGTCGTGCCCCTCACTTAGGAACACTGAGGCAAAGAACTCGTTGAGGAGTTCAGCCTTGTCCCCTCTGTCTGTCACCAATTGTTTCTGCCCATTTAGCAGGGGTCCTATTCCTCCCTGGGCCTTCCTTTTACTCCCTATATATCTAAAAAACAATTTCTTGTTGTCCTTAACTTGGGTTGCCATCCTCAGCTCCATGGTAGCTTTGGCCTGTCTAACTGCCTCCCTAGAAACACGAGCAAGGGAGGTATATTCATCTTTGGTGATCTCTCCCTGTTTCCACTTTTTATGTGCTCCCCTTTTGGCCCTTAGGCTGCCCTGGATTTCTCTGGTCAGCTAGGGAAGCCTCCTGGCCCCTTTCCCTCTTTTGCCTCACTCGGGGATCGTCTTGCTTTGTGCCCGAAGGATCGTTTCCTTTAGGCACAGCCACCCTTCTTGGGCTCCCATCCCTTCAAAACTCCTACTCTGCAGTGCATCCTTGACTAATCGCCTGAGTTCATTTAAATCAGCTTTCCTAAAGTCTAGCACTTTCACCCTACTAGTTACCTTACCTACTCGACGTCTTATGGTGAATTCTATTATTAGGTGATCACTGTCCCCCAGATGGCTACTGATCTGGAGGTCCCCTACCATGTCATCCCCTGTTGCCAATACCAGATCCATTATGGCATTCCCCCTAGTGGGACCGTGTACCTCCTGTGTCAGGTGGGGGTCCTGTACACAGGTTAGAAACCTGCGTGAGCGGTGGGACTTTCCTGTCTGTGACTCCCGGCAGATGTCTGGGTAGTTTAGGTCCCCCATGACTACCGCCTCTTTAGCTTTTATGGTCTCCGAGAGTTGCCTCAGGAGCCCCAAATCTCTTTCTTCCCCTTGATGTGGGGGTCTGTAGCAGACCCCTACCACCAAATCCCTTTCTCCTTGTCCCCCATGTAGCCTAACCCACAATCCTTCTACTTCCTCATCCTTGGATTCCGTCTTGATGAGGGTTGATGTATATTGCTCACTGACATAGAGCGCAACCCCTCCCCCTTTCTTCCCCACCCTGTCCTTTCTGTACAATCTATAGCCCTCAATATGTACCACCCAGTCATGGGATGAATCCCACCAGGTTTCCGTTAGCCCCACTAAGTCATAGGTGTTTAGTGCAAGGAGGAGCGCTAGTTCATCCTACTTGTTCCCCATGCTCCTAGCATTAGTATATAGGCACTTGAGCCCTGCGACTGGTGCCTTTGCTGCCCCCCCGCTCCGAGTCCCAAGGGGCCCTTTGATTCTTACCTTCTTGTTTCTTACCTGTGCCATAGTGCTGGCCTCCCCATGGCTTTCAGGTTCCCAATGCTCTCTTTCTTCAGGCTGGGCTGTCCTTGTGGGTGCCACATGGTTTGGTGGTCCACAGCTTCCCCCGCCCTCATCTTCCCCTCCCCCTGACGAGCCTAGTTTAAAGCCCACCAGAGGAGATCCGCCAACCTAGAAGAAAACACACGTTTATCTTTGGGGGACAGGTGAAGCCCATCCCAGCTGAGCATGTCCCTCATCGTGATCTGCGGGTCGTTGCCCAGGAAGCCGAAGCCTGCCTCGAGACACCACTGCCGAAGCTGCCAGTTGGTCTCTCGGATGCAGTTCTCATGCCTTCTTCCGTGTCCATTCACTTTTAGGATGGACGAGAATACCACCTGTGCACCAAACTCCTTCAGCACGCCGCCCAGAGCACTGTAGTCCGCTATCAGGTGATCGGGGGTTCTCCTGGCCGCATCATTAGTACCCACATGGACTAGGACCATGGGGTAGTAATCGGTGGGCTTGATCCTGGCCTGGATTACCTCCGTCACATCCCGAATCTTTGCTCCAGGGAGGCAGCATACCTCTCGTTCTGAGGGGTCCTGGCAACAGATGGGCCCTTCCATACCTCTCAGGATGGAGTCACCTATGATGAGCACTCGTCGCCTCCTCCTCTGGGTCCTCTTGGATCTCTTGACCTGTTCGGAGTGTGAAGAATGTCTTGTTTCTTCCTGCCCAAGGGTTTCCTCCTCCCCTTCCATCTCCTGCAGGGACGCCAGGGCCTCGTACCTGTTCTCCAGTTGGACTGGAGAAGCTGGTACCGATTCTCTGTGAGCTGCTCCAGTCCTGGCTGTGACCGTCTGCCACTCTGCTGCGGAGGGCATTCCCCGGGCTGTTTCTTCCTTCGGTGCCTGGTCCTGTGGGGAAAGGAAATAACTGTCAATTTCATCCTCCTCCTCCCTGATCCCCCTCAGCCTTCTAACCTCCTCCCGGAGCTCCCTCACCTGTGCCTCCAGAGCCCTAAGACGGGCACCTGCCAGACAGGTGTGGGGGCCCCCAATCTCTGCCCCCCCGGCCCTGCTGGGGATCCCCCACAGGCTAGGAGGTAGGGGGACATCAGCTCCGCCATGGGCTCAGTCTGGGTGGAGGCCTCAGACCAGCCCCGCTTAACCTTGTCCCCCTGGGCAGAGACCCTAGCAGCACTCCTCGTAGACACCATTCTAAGCTGCTGTTTGTAGACCTGTGTGGTGTCTATTCCCTACCCCTACAGGAGTCTCACTCCTGGCCCTTCTGGCCCACCCGCCGGCGCAAAAGCCTGCGCAAACGCCGGTGCCCTCTTACAGAGCGCACCTGTTTGTGCTCTGTGTTCGCGCTGCGCGGCTCGGGAGCGCGGCTCCCTCCCGGCTCAGCTATACGGGACCCGGGGGGCTTCCCCTCTGGATCCAGCTCAGCTGCACCGGGTCTCTCCGCCCCACTTACCTTCGGGGGATCAGCTGTTGCTGCCCCCGCTGCCAATTCCTCTGCTGCTGCTGCTGCCGCTGCCGCCTCCTCCGGTCAGTCAGTTGGTTAAGGGGGCACACGTGCGTGCGGGACACACATGTGCCTGACTCCTCTCCTTCCTGCTGCTGGTTCCTGAGTGCTGGGAACTACGTCACCCCACGGCTTTAAAGCCCGCAGTTTGAATTACCCGCCTCTGCTCCAACGGCCAATCAGGCGCCCCGGTCTACCCGGAAGTGCCTGCCGGCAGTTCCGCCCCCTACGCTCCCCCGCTGGGGGGATCCGCTGCCGCTGGAGCCTGCTCCCCAAGGGTTAGCCCCGGGGGTGCTCCCTGGCCTGGGGGGACAGTCCCCTCCCTAGCCCTCCCTGTTTGTGCGCTCTGTTCGCGCTGCACAGCTCGGGAGCGCAGCTCCCTACCGGCTCAGCTATACGGGACCTGGGGGGCTTCCCCTCCAGATCTGGCTCAGCTGCGCCGGGTCCCTCTGCCCCACTTACCTTTGGGGGATCAGCTGTTGCTGCCCCCACTGCCGATTCCTCTGCTGCTGCTGCTGCCGCCGCTGCCACCGCCTCCGGTCAGTCAGTTGGTTAAGGGGGCACACGTGCGTGCGGGACACACATGTGCCTGACTCCTCTCCTTCCTGCTGCTGGTTCCTGAGTGCTGGGAACTACGTCACCCCGTGGCTTTAAAGCCCGCAGTTTGAATTACCCGCCCCTGCTCCAACGGCCAATCAGGCGCCCCGGTCTACCCGGAAGTGCCTGCCAGCAGTTCTGCCCCCTATGCTCCCCCTACGCTCCCCCTCTCAGCCTTCTTTTCTTTAGGCTGATGAGTCTAAGATCCCTTAGCCTCTCCTCATTTGGCTTGCTATGCAAGTCCCTGATCATGTGGGTGGCCCTTTTCTGGGCCCTCTTGAGCTTTAGCACATCCTTGTTGAAGTGTGATGCCTAGAAGTGTGGCCGCACCAATACTCCAGCTGCAGCCGCACCAATGTTGAGTAAAGTGGGAGAATCACTTCTTTAGATTTACTGGAGATGCCTGAATTGATGCATGCCAGAGTTTTATTGGCCCTAGCAGCTACTGTGTTGCATTGCCAACTCAAATTCATGCTGGGGTCTATTGTTACTCCCAGATCCCTTTTATTTGTAGTGCTGGTCAGGTTAGTGATGCCCAGCCTGTAGGTGTGCTGGGGGTTCTTCCTTCCTAGATGCAGCACTTTGCATTTCTCTATGTTAATCCTCATCTGGTTCCGTTCTGCCCAACTTGCCAGCCTGTCTAGGTCTGCTTGTATCTGCAGCCTATCTGCAGGTGTGTCCGCACAACCCCATATCTTGGTGTCATGTGTGAACTTGGCCAATGGGCTTTTCACCCCCTCATCTAGGTCATTGATGAAGACATCAAACAGCACTGGGCCAAGTACCAACCCCTGGGGTACACTGCTGCCCACATCTTGCCAGGACAACACCAATCCATTCATTTGGACTCTCTGTGTCCTACCCCGCAACCAGTTTTGCACCCACTTGATGGCCCCCCAGTTGAGCCCGATATCTTCCAGTTTTCTGATCAGTACCTCATGGGATACCAGGTCAAAGGCTTTCTGTAAGTTGAGGTAGATGATGTCAACAGCTTTTCTTTCATCCAGGTGATGAGTCACCTTATCATAGAAAGAAATGAGGTTGGTCAGACAAGGCCTGCCCACAACGAAGCCATGCTGGCTGTTATTCAGTATCATGCCTTATGCAAGTTTGTCACATAAAGCCTCTTTGATGAATGTTTCTAGGATTTTCCCTGGAATAGAAGTTAAGATAATTGCCCTGTAGTTTCCCAGGTCTTCATGCTTCCCCTTCTTGAACATGGGCACAACATTGGCCCTCTTCCAGTCCTCTGGGATTTCTCCAGAGGCCCATGATTTTTGAAAGACCTTTGCCAGGGGCTCTGCAATTACTTTGGCCAGCTCTTGCAGCAGTCTTGGGTGGAGTTCATCCAGGCCTGCTGATTCATATACATCTAATTTCTTTAATTGATTGTACACCGGTTCTATGGCAATGGTGGGAATGGTGTCAATCTCGCCCTGCTCATTCTGTGCCTTACCTGGCATGTTGTTCCCCTTGGTCTTGTAAAAGACCGAGGCAAAGTAGTCATTTAGGAGTTCCATTTTTTTCCTGAGTGGTAGTGACCAGGTACCCTGAGGCATTGAGCAGTGGCCCCATAATCCCATTAGTTTTCCTTTTACTCCCTATGTAGCTAAAGAAGGACTTCTTGTTGTCCTTGATTCTTATAGCTAGTTTTACTTCACTTTCTGCCTTAGTTTTCCTAATCTGTTTTCTACAAGTGCGGGCCATTGTCAAGTAGTCTTCCTTAGAGGCTGTCCCAAGCTTCCATTGTTTGTACACCTCTTTCTTTTTCTGTAGGAGGGCTGCAACTTCCCTGCTCAGCCAAGAGGGTTTTTTGACCCTTCTGATACTTTTTCTCCATAAGGGAATGGATTTTCTCTGAGCCTTAAGGATTGTATCCTTAAGGAATGACCATTCTTATCATGGTCCCTTATTATCTCCCTTTATCTCTCAGGGCATTCTCTACTAGTGACCTGAACTTATTAAAATTTGCATTTTTGAAGTCTAAGACTCTGAGCTTGGTATCTGTTTTGTCAGCCTTGTGACAGACCGTGAATGTAATGATTTCATGGTCACTATCACCTAGGCTGCCCTCTATGTTTAAGTTGGTCACAAAGTCATCCCTTTTGGCCAGGGCCAGGTCAAGAACTGTATTGCCTCTACTTGGCCTGTGCACCTCCTGAGTCAAAAAAAGCTCTTCAGTGCTGATTAGGAAGAATTGTGATCAATCTGAGCAGGCCAAGCACTCCTCCCAGGAGATGTCTGAGTAGCTGAAGTCACCCATGACAACCATGTCTCATGCACCTGCAGCCTCCGTTAGTTCACGGGTGAATGCTAGATCAAGTTCATCCCCTTGGTTAGGTAGCCTATAGTATACACCTAAAGTCAGGTCTCTATCACTGCACCTCCCATGGAGCTTGACCCAGAGGGTTTCAAGCTGTTCTTCTTTGTGGCCAACATCAGCTGTAGAGAGGTGTACTGCTCCTTCACATAGACAGCAACACCTCCATCTCTCTTCCCTACCCAATCCCTTCTGTGAAGGACATAGCCCTTTATGGCTATGCTCCAGTCATGAGAGTAGTCCCACCAGGTCTCCATGATCCCTAATAGATCATAGTGCCCAATGGAAAGCAGGAGGATTAGCTCCTCCTTCTTCTTCCCCTTGCTTTTGGCATTAGTGTACAGTCACCTAAGTCCTTCTCCTGAGGTCACTGGCCGCTTGTTGCATTGAAGGGGAGCTGTTTTCTCAGCTCTCATAAGAGTGATTTGCTTGGTTTCATTGTTGGTGGAACTTTCCTGTATATTGGTCCCTGGGTAGGCTCCAGTTATCATTTCCCCATCCCCCTGTGATCATTGTTTAAAGCCCTATCTAAGAGATCAGCCATCCTGGCCAAGAAAAGGGACATCTTTCTGCATGAGGTGGATACTGTCTCTCCCCAGGAGTCCTCTGTCCTTGAAGTGGGCACCGTTGTTGCCCTGTGTGGTCAGGCCAACCTTCAGGATCTCAATATTGTGATATTAGACAGGAGGGTGTGACACAATTGCACATATACAAACACACAAATCAATTATGTGCATACACACACACACACACACACACACTCACTCACCAGTTCACATACATACAACCCACCTACACATACACACAATTAAGTTCCTAATTTGGATGTTATGCTTTGTATTTTTGTGCTTTGGGTACCTGGGATACTTGGGGGAAAGTTAAGGTGAAAGAGAGAGTTAAAGTGTAGGGAACGAAAGTTGCCAGAACCAGTGAACTAAAGAGAAGCTGGCTGAAGAACTGTGGCTTGGGTTTACTTAAGATCAAGTGCCCCCAGGGTTACTTGAGGTCACTGGTGCAAAGGGAAAAAAAAAGCCTGGTGGCAAGGAGGAGACAACCAGGAAAGAAACTGAGGCAGAAACCTGGAAGCTCAGGGGAAAAGGCAGTGGGGATGAGACAGTGGCAAAGAAACAGCGGGACTGCAGGTAGAGAGGAGCTTAAGACAGGTGTTAGAGGTGAAAGTGAGCCAGAAGCAGGAGAGGGAGAAATGAGACAGAAGTTAGAGGGGCTAGGAGCAGAGATGGGAGCAGGGCTGGAACCACAGTAAAGCAAAACAAAACTCAGGGATCCAAATAACAGTTTTATTAAACAGACACACTACACAGCCCCATGAAGTTATTGGTTCACACACGCACATGCACATGCACATGCACACGCACATGTACTCACAATGGCAGCAGGAGAAAGAGACCCAGTGGAAGGATTGGAGTCCAGGTAGGGAAGAGAAACAGAGTCCAAGTCCTTGATTGAAGAGGGGGTGGGGGGTGATAGCTACCTATCCAGGCTGGAAAGGGGTCCTTGTCCAGCAGGTGTTGTCCAGAGGGGGGGTCACCGGCAGGACATCTGGGTGGATAGGTGGTGTGCCATGGTACTGGTCCAGATGGAGAGGGCATCCCAAGGAGTAAGTCTTTACTACCCCTTTTTTTGGGGCAGACTACCTCTGATCTCCTATGCGGAGGGTCTTTCCAGGCAATGTCAGTCCTGTTCCAGAGGGTTCCAGGTGTCCTTAATGAGGATTTGCAGCTTGGCACAATGGTGGGTTGCCTCATCTTTCGTTTCTTGAATGCTGGGGGTGGTTCCAATGGCTGTGTCATTGGTCCCAGTATTGGTGTTGATGGTTCAGTCATTCAGAGGAGCTATATTTAGACATACTGCCATTGTTTCTCAAGCACTCTCATTCATCCCCATTCTTTCAGGAACCAAGTTACATAGGAGGGGTAGGTATGAGTCATAGGTTACACAACTGGGCATGTGGAAAAAATGGAGACTTGACAAACAAAATGGAAACTTGACATGACTTATGCTAACTTACATATGTGGGCCTAAAACAGTAATCACACAATATAAAAGCAGTAAAAAAAAAATCAATGTAAACATAATAATTATCCCATATAAAACAGTGGATACCTATATCAAAATAGCAGGGCACTTATTTGCAAAGAGGGGAGAGAAAAATAAAACTCACTACCTAAAATAAAATGTTAAAACTTATCCTACATCTTAGCTTACTTATCTATAGAGAATAGAGAGTCAGAAATGGTTGGGGAAGGGGAGGGAATTCATTTTAAAATAATAAAAAAGAAAAACGTTTTTCTTTCAAAACTGGGTTTTGCTACACCATGGTAGTAGAAGCTAAAGCCTTCTTGGTGGCACTACCATCAGAGACACTGCTTCACCTTATCAATCCATTCTTGCCTCCTTGGACTGTGGCCTGCAACAGGGAGCACAAAGGAAAAAAAACTACCTGAGCCCCCGATTCTTTAAGCCTAGCTCCCAGAGCCTTGTAGTCACTCATGATGCGGTCTGGATTGCTCCTGGACGTGTCATTTGTTCCCACATGGATAAGGAGCATGGAGTAGTAATTTGTGGGCTGGACAAGCCTAAGTCCTCTCTGTGACATCATGGATCCATGCTCCAGGAAGACAGCAGATCTCCCGTGCTGTGGGATCTGGGTAGCAGATAGTTTCATAGTTGGTAGGGTTGGAAGGGACCTGAGCAGATCATCAAGTCTGACCCCCTGCCATGGCAGGAAAAAGTACTGGGGTCAAACGACCCTGGCAAGGTGTTCATCTAACCTCCTCTTAAAGACCCCCAGGGTAGGAGCCAGCACCACTTCGCTTGGAAGTTGGTTCCAGGTCCTAGCCTCCCTGACTGTGAAGTAGCGCCTCCTGATGTCTAGTCTGAATCTACCCTCTGCCAGCTTGTGACCGTTATTTCTAGTTACTCCTGGTAGTGCTTGGGGGAACAGGGACTCCCCCAATGACTGCTGGTCCCCTCTCACTAGTGTGTAACAGGCCACTAGATCCCCCCTCAGCCTTCTCTTGTGGAAGCTGAACAGGTTCAGGCCCCTTAGCCTCTCCTCATAGGGCCTGCCCTGCTGCCCCCTGATCATGCGGGTGACCCTCCTCTGAACCCTTTCAATGCTGTCCACATCTCTCCTGAAGTGCAGTGCCCAGAATGGGATGCAGTACACCAACTACGGCCCAACCAGTGCCGCATAAAGTGGTAGGATCACCTCCTTGAACCTGTTTGAGATGCATCTGTGGATGCATGACAAGGTGTGGTTGGCCTTCCTGGCCATGTCCCCACACTGCTGGCCTATGTTCATTTTGGCATCAATAATGATTCCAAGATCCTTTTCTGCCTCTTCACTGACAAGAAGGGAGTTCACCAGTCTGTAGGTATGCTACTGATTCTTCCTCCCCAGGTGCAGCACCTTGCACTTGTCAGTGTTGAAACCCATCCCGTTCTCATCTGCCCACCCCTGTAACCTGTCTAGGTCCAATTGCAGCCTATTCCCCCCTTCTAGAGTGCCTACATTCCCCCACATCTTAGTGTCGTCAGCAAATTTGAATAGGGTGCTATTTACCCCCTATCCAAGTCACTGATGAAGATGTTGAACAGCTCAGGTCCGAGGGCCGAGCCCTGTGGAACCCCACTGCCCACATCCCTCCAGGTTGAAAATGACCCATTCACCACCACTCTCTGGGTGTGGCCTTCCAGCCAGTTAGTGACCCATTTGACTGTGTAGGTGTCGACACCACAGTCTCCTAATTTTTTAATGAGAATGGGGTGAAAGACAGTGTTGAAGGCCTTCCAGAAGTCCAGAAAGACTGTGTCCACTGCTACCTCTGCGTCTAAGGATTTTGTGACCTGGTCATAGAAGACCACCAGGTTGGTCTGACAGGACCTGCCTCTAATGAACCAGTGTTGGTTGCCCCTAAGCATAACCTCCCCTGCTGGCCCCTCGTGGACATGCGCCAGGATAATTCTTTCAAAAAGCTTACCCAGGATCGAGGTAAGACTAACTGGCCTATAGTTTCCTGGGTCCTCCTTCCTCCCTTTTTTGTAAATGGGAACCACATTAGCCCTTTTCCAGTCCTCTGGCACAACACCAGAGCACCACGAGTTCTCGTAAAGCTGTCTCTCTCAGATATCTCCCTCTGTTCCTCTTAGCAGAGAGTCACTTACTACGATTACCTGATGTCTTCTCCTTCGGTTGCTGTAGCCTCACAGCCTGCCTGGTGGTATTTGTGGGTGAGGCCCCCGTTGCTGCACTCTCTGTTGCTGCACTCTCTATTGCTGCACTCACTCCCAGTGATGCCAGGGCCCCAAATTGGTTCCCCAGATACACTGGAGGAGTTGTTCCAGCAATGCGGGGTCTAATTTTGTGTCATCTAGAACTAGAAGTGACTGTCTTCCATCCGCCCATGTCAGGTCCCTCTTGTGTTGCCATCCCACCATTTGAGTGATTCTGCAAAGGGTGGAAGTACCCATCAATCTCATCCTCAATGGCTCTGATCCCACACAGCCTGCTAACCTCTGCCTGGAGTTCCTTCACCTGCCCCTCCAGGGCCTCAATCTGGGCACATATGGTGAGGGGGCTTCTGGCAATCCTGCTGCCCCTGGGCTCCTGAGGACCCACAAGGCAACCCCTGCAGGCAGGGGGCCTGGGAGCCACCAACCCACCCAAAGGCTCCATCTGGGTGGAGGCCTCAGAGGAGCCCTGGGTGGGAGGCAACATTGGGACAGGGTCCCTGGCTGCACTCTGAGTCTCCACCCCCATTAACACTCCCTCATGTGCACTCACCTAGAGACTCTGGAGACTCTGTCCCAAGCCACCAACTTCGACACATGGAGTCTCAGGCCCTTCCTCGTCTCCTCCCTACGCAAAATCCTGCACAAACTCTGGCATGCCCCTAAAGAGTGCACTTGTTTGCGTGTCCTGTTCACATGGCTTGGGAGGACGGCTCCCGCCTGGCATGGCTAAATAGGGGCAGGAGAGGAGGAAAACCCCTTCCTGATTCCCTACAGCTGGCCCAGCTGGCCCAGCTCTTCCTCCTTCTTCCCCCCTGCCCTGCCTGGCTTACCTTGATTCAGCTGTCAGCTCCTTACTCACTTCTCTGCTCAGTGTGGTCAGGGGGGCTGAGAGCTCACATGCGCTGACACACACATGTGCCTTCTTCGGCGCCCAAGCCCAACTGGCAGGGATTAATACAATAATAAGTATAAAAACATGGGTAGGCTTTTGAAACCCTTTTTAAATTCAATTCAGTTTAGCAAATGTTCTCACATTAGTAGCTGCTAAATGCTTATCACCAGGGATCTTGGTTTCCTTTGATTAAAAAATCCCCAATTTTCAGGTTAAAAAAAGTAACCCCAAACCCACATTTTTCTGTGATTAAAATGAAACACCACTATATCTATCTATCTATCTATCTATCTATCTATCTATCTATCTATTAGTGGTGCTTCATTTTAATCATGGGGAAATGCGGATTTGGGGTTACTCTTTTTAATCCAAAAATTGTTTTGTTTTTTTTAAATCAGCAAAAACCAGGATCCCTGCTTATCAAGTGTCAAAGAACTTGGATTTAATTTAATCCAAATATCAGTCTTTCTGCAGTTGTAAAATGAATTGTATATCTACTTAGAGGAACACTGGGTATGTCTACACATGCACTTTAATGCAAAGTAACCTATTCTATTGTGCATTAAAGTGGCACATAAAAAGCATGCTAATATGCTAATGTACAGTAGAATAGGCTACTGTGCATTAAGCATCACTAAAAAAGTATTTTCTTTTGCTACTGTACATCAGCTCAGTTTAATGCAAATTGATGTAGTACCTTGTATTAGAGCTACTAAACAATGCACAGGAGCAAAAGTACATTAATGAATGTTTAGACACACCCACTGTTCAGTAGACAAAAAAATTACAAAAGGAATTTAATTGTATTAAAGAAATTGTAATAATGATCATCATAGAATGTTATTGTGCCTGGCATTGCATTCTATAACTCATCAGATTAAGTAATTTTTCAAGCCTGTAAATAAATTACAGGGGATTAAGAGAGTTAAATTCCATTACAGATATAGACAGTAGTTTACTAGTTAAACACCAAATCTGGTTTTTGTTTCTTTTTGGGCAATGCAAGCTACTCTGTACCATTTAATTCTCACCTGTTGGAGATGCTATTGCTACAGAAAATAGCTCCTCCCAGGAAATTAAGGAAAGAAGGGGCCTAACAAGAGCTCCCAGGTACTAATGCTAGAACAATGGTAATAATCTATTATGTTCAATTTTATTAGCTTTGCTATTATCATATAAGACTTATGTCATCTCTAACATGTTTAAGAGAAGATACATTATTTTAAAGTTGCTTTTTCTCTTTGAAGGAAATCCTGGACTTCCTTCTTTATTTAAATGAGAGGATTCCCTTTTTTAATTTGAAAATTGGGGATTTTTTTTAATCAGAGGAAACCAGGATCCCTGCTTATCACCTTGGTGACCTCAGAGGGTATTCAATTTACAGCACTGAATCCAATATAAACAGAACCCTGTAACTTGGTGGTGCCACCTACCTACTGGTTCCAGCATTTAGAAAGAAGGAGAGCTGAGTTATTTGCGCCTTCAGTTCCAGCAGCTTCATTTCCCCCTCTCCATCAGCCCAGAGTGGGCACATATACATAAGATGCTTAACTGTGCAGTAGCCTAGTTTACTGCACAGTAAGCACCCACATCTATACATGTGCATGCTTGCTGCACAATAAAAATAGTTAACTACAGGTAAATTTGCTACCTGCAAATGCAGGTAGAAAATTTACTCATAATTAATTACTGCACAGTTACACATGTGTAGACACAACCCAGGAACAAATTTGCTCCCAGGTCAGTCCTACCACCAAGAGAACAGCCTGAGGCTATCCCCAGGGTTCCCCAGGGAGCCTTTCCTGCCCCAGGGCTGGGCTGCCTCTATGGCAGCTCTTGCCTCAGGCCCTGAAAAGTGTGCAGGCATTTTGAGCCCTGGGGCACACCAGCAGGCAGCCTGAAGCCACTCCAGGGCCTGTGTCCCCTTTGGCAGGCTAGCTTCACAAGCATGCCCACAACCCAGCTCTGCTGCCTGGAACTACACTGTCATGTAGCTGCCAGGCTTGACACCTCCAGGCCCAGCTGCAGGCAGCTTCTGGCTAGCAGGCCCAGAAAGCCATCACAGGAACCCTGATGTCATCCTTGTCACCCATGCCCATGCCTATATTTGCGCCTACCACCCAACTGGTCACAGGAAGAGGCTAGCAACCTTGTGGCACTGTAGAGTGATGCAGAGGTGCAATAATAGTTCATGTGGCATGGGTACTCCACTGCTTATGTCTATGAGGGGTTTTCAGGTCAGATGCAGGAGCACCTGCAGTAGAGGTCATCTTTAAAAGGCAGTCCTGTTTCCTGCTCCCTGCTCCCAGGCCAGCTGTGTTTCTGGCCAGGAGCAGTGTGAGGAGCATGGGAGCAGCAGGCAGCAGCACTTGCACAGAAGCTTCTGCCTCCCCACGCCATGGCTGCTCAAGCCCCAGCCCCTGGCAGCAATGCCCAGTGCTCTGGGTTCCTGTTGGCCACTGTGCTGGCCATTTTGGCCTGCCGCACTGGCCACCAGGTGGCCCATAGCTCTCTGGGTCCTGCTAGCTCCCTGACATGCAGTAACCACCTGCCTGGCCCCACTGCACTGACCCAGGGCTGCTGCAGACATTCAGTTGCCACTGCCATGAAGTTGGCACTGTCGTGCAGTTGCCACCTGTCTGGACTCCAGCAGGGATGCCAACATTGGGCTCCAGGACACCACCACCAGGAATGGCCTCCAGCCCTGCTGCCTCTGGGCCAACCATATCAGCCAGGACTGTTGACTACACATTGTCCAGCATACTTGGGATGATGAGCAGTGGCTGGAGGCATTCTGAATGACCCAAGCCACCTTCTTAGACCTTGTGGAGAAGCTCTGCCAACATCTGGAGTAGCAGAACATCAACACACAGAAACTGTTCCCCACAGGCACCGAGTTGGTCATCACCCTCCTGAAGCTGCCCATGCCTGCCAGCCTCCACTATTTTGTCCATGTCTTTGGCATGGGCAAGGCAACCAGTGGGGAGGCAGTCCTGGATGTGTGCAGTGCTCTCCAGGATGTGCTGGGGTACACGGTGCTCTGTATACACAACTGCCTGGTGGTACTGGAGGGGTTCCACACCCTGGGATTCTCCCGAGTGCATCAGGGCCCTGGATGGGACCCACATTCCCATTTCCTGCCTTCCCCATAGTTACTGCCCCTACTACAGCCAGAGGTGCTTTCACACCATTGTGCTCTAAGCCATTGTCGACCACTGTGGTACCTTCACCACCCACCTGAAGTGGGAAATGGAGCATGGGACAGGAAGGCAGCACTGTAGCCTCTAGCCATTCCCCTGTGGGTGTGCATGCCTTGGTGAGTCCAGTGGGTAGAGGACTCACCCAGGGGTGATGGCAGTTGCTGTTCTTCTGGCAGCCAATGGCCAGGGTCAGTAGGGCCAGTGTATGTTCCTGGCTCTGCTGCAGGCATCTCTGGTTCTGTGCCTGTGTGGAACTGGGGCAGACAGTAATGCTGGGCCCAGGTGTGGGGACTGGGGAGTGGAAGACCCAGGGTAGGGGATGGGGAAGAAAATCCTGGCTGGAGGAGGCAACACTGGACCTCTGCCTTGGCCCATGAGGGTGTCTGCTGCTGGGCAGTGGGTGGCTGCCAGGAAGCAGGCAGGCCTGGAATCAGAAGCAGGGCAGCAGGCAGTACAGAGGTTACTGCTAGGGCCAGGTGTCCAGCAATTGGCAGTCCTCCTCCATGGCCTGCACTGCCGTGGCCACAACCACACCCTGCTCCCACAGGGCCTCCATGCACTCATGCTCAAGGGCCAGGAGCTGCTCCCTGAATTCTTCATCTGCCCAGTCCCGTTCCCCCTTGTACTGGTCCCACACCTCCTCCTGCCAGCATACCTCTGCTGTGCATGTTCCAGGTGCTTTGTGAGGAGCTATTTGCATGGACTGAGGGGTGCCCAATCCACTATGCCCTGCTTCTGCTGATTGCCATGGTGTCCCAAGTGAACCCAAGCACCTCGGATGGGACCCTGAGCTTCAACAGTGTGGTGGGCAAGCCCAAACTGCCCCACAAGCTCCTCTGCTGCCTGGAGAGCTACCTGTGGCTGCACTACACATCCATGTTTCCCACAGCTGAGGAGGACTTCACAGCTGGCATCAATGCATTCCTCAGCATACAAGAGACATGTGCTCACATAACTGTGGTGGTATGGGCTGCTCAATAAAGTTTTACACTGTCCTCTGCCTCCTTGTGTGCTGCATGTGGGTGAGACCAAGGGGCCAGGGGAGTGTGTCCAGGCTAGCTGGGGAGGGAGGGTAAGGAATGGGGGTCAAGGTTGGGGCCAGGACTGGGGCAGGGGCCAAGGTGGGGAGGGACTTCCCCCCAGTGTGGAGCTACCATGCAGGTGGGGCTCATGTGTCTGGTGGCTCTGATTAGTCTTGACTTGCAGGTATAGTGTGTGGCTCTTGGTGGACTCATTGGGCAGTGGGGCACAGCATGTGGGTGCTCAACCAGGGTCCCCCCCTGGGAAGGAGCTGGCACTGCTGGCAGCTGGCATTGCAAGGGCTGGCTGTGCCTTGCCACAGGGGCTGAGGCTGCAGAGCAGTCAGGACAGGCGCTAACCCAGGCTCCTTAAGCTGTTGGTGGAGGTTGGAGGCAGAGAGCTAGATGGGATGGTCTGCTGGTGCCCTGAGAGGCCCTTCCCTAGTGACACATCACCACAAATGCCAGGCTGGAGCAGGGGCTCCAGCAGGCCACCTGTGCTGCTGTATACATCACAGCTGCAGCCTGGGTGCCAGGGCACAAGGATGGTGTCTAGTTACTGCATAAGGGGCATGGTCTTGCAGGCACTACCCAACTGACAATTGTGTTCAGTGATGGTGACCCACTGTACAGGCAAGGCCTGGACCTTTATATGGCACTGCTGTGCTGACCGGTTGTGCCTGTGCTCCCGCATCTGGCCTGGCAACCCCTCATAGATATGGGTATTGGAGCAACCACCCTGTACAAACTGCCACTGCACCTCTGCTTCACCCCAGAGTGCCATGAGATCATCAGTCTCCTGTGACCAGCTGGGATCTGAGTTAGCAGTGTATGGCATTGATGATGATGCTAGCATGGCTCCCATGCCAGCTCTCCAGGCCTCCATGTGGCTGCTCCTTAAATTTAAAATCAGCTTTAAGTGGGGGGGGGGGAAATTATATAGCTGTTTCTTGAACAGGTTAAAAAATTCTGTATAGATAATTATGGCTTGTTTTTATGGTTGATTACAGCCTACCTAATACTGCCAAAAATAGCCTTGAATTTCACTAGTCATAACAATTCCCTTCTTGGATGGATCTGCTCAGCTACCAACTGCACTACCTATTCTAACTGCACTTCTGTTTTATAATGGATCCTGATAACACCCCTTCAAAGTCCTCCTCCTGTATTCCTCCAAGAAGATAGTTTGCATTTGCTTGGAGCCTTTCTCTGATATGTCACTCAGCCTGTATCTGCTTCTCTCACAGACCTGAGGAGTGTGTGGGCCGGGAGTGATCCGCGGCCCATTTTGTGCACGCAGGCTGTGGCCAGCAGCCTGGGCACATGGGGTCAGAGAAAACCGGGGGGTGAGCTAGAATTAGTCACGGATGCGTAATGGTTGATTCAAGATTGTTTACTTACACCAAAGATGGTTGTGGTGTAGGCTGGACAGTTTTCCAGGCACAGCTCCGCTTAAATCCTCGTTTGAGGATTACGACAAGCTCCATCTCCTACGGAGTTGTCGAAACTCCGTGGGTCCATCTCTTTTTGCGCGCAGGGAGGGATACGTCTAGGAATCTATTGGTGACAGGGAGAGGCCAGAGGCTGATCAGGCCCCTGTTGCCTTTTAAGAAATGCGTTGGGTCCGTAAGGATCCGCAGCGCTTAGAGATCTTCACGCAAGGTGAAGGTTTTTCTCTCCCTCTCTCGAACTCTGACTTGGGCGGAAACCACCCAAGCTCTTTATACGGCTAGCAAGCCAATCGCTAGCCACCACGTATGCATAATTTAATGTGAACCAATAATGTGGCTCGAATTTCAATACAAATGGCGGGAACTCTTTGCACCGAGCATTTCTTAGATGCAAAAAGAAATGCACCCTGCAAAGAAAGCTACAAGTTGGAGGGAATTCTCCGTTGCACCGGGGTTCTCTTCTGCAGCAGAAAACTCCACCGTGCAAAGAAGCTGCAATTTAGTGGGAAAATAATTTAGCAGTGCTGAAGCACACACAAAACACAAAATCACAACTTTGGGTTGTGACAAGGAGGAGCATTGGATGCTGAAAAACTCACCGAACAGTTCTCCCAATGATCCAGCTGGTCTAATAAAAGATATCACAAAAATCCTTACTTCTTGGACATGTTATGGATGATTATGACTGCAACACACCAACCCTACTGAAACTTTAGAAATCTCCAGTAATTAGCAGTTACACCCTGAAGCATGAACATTTTTAAAACATCCAGAACTCTTATTTTGTAATGTTTGCTAGTATTCCTGAATATTCCTGTTACTTACATATATTTTTTCATTAAATCCTTCAAAAAATATTTTTTGTTTATAAAATCATGGTGATACTTTATGGGAATGAGTTCAATAAAATAACTACATTGTGTAAAATTATTTTTGTAACTTTCTTTTAATTGATTGCATTCTTGTTCTCTCATAAAAGGAGGTGAATAGAATCCTGGATGAAAAGTGCTAACTATGTTCTAGCAATATTAGAAGTAGAGCTATCACTTCTACATCCTGAACCAATTTGAATTCTGTCCTAAATATTCATAACAATGATTTATTTTTACATTAGCTAGGAATGTTAGATAAGATGGTAGTTTCATTGGAAAGATACATCATACTTCTAACTCATTGATAGTATTACAATGTAATTGTTATACCCTGATATGAATTATTAGAAACTTCACTCTTTTTCTAAGAGGCCCCACATTTTCTGTTTATGTTTTAAAAAACACCAGGTGATTAGATTTTGTTGAAGCTGAAATGTTTGACTTCCAGTTAAGCTAAACATTATAGTTAGCTATGCCCAAGGGAGGGAGGAATACATTTCAAATAGCTTTTCATCTGGATGTTCATCTAATTAAATTAGTAGTAATTTTGAACACAGGTTTGTTTAAATGAAATAGAAAAACAGAAAATGCAATCTCTGCAACACATCTTAACCTATTCTTCAGTCTTCACCAGAGTGAATGTTGAGAAATTATCTCAGATTTGTTTAGTTCAGCTAGGAAGTTCAGGCTCTGTAGGTGAAACTAAAGGAGAGATTTTGTGGAACAAATTGATGAAGAACCGCAAGTTTCAACACCAGCTGAATTGCTAACAAAACTATGTAAGTTCATTGTTAAAATCACCGATCATGCCAGGCAAATGAAGGATATTAAGACACTTTGGGCTTATCTACACGTGTGCTTTAATGCGCATTAGCGTATTTTAATGCACATTAAAGTCACTGAAAAACCAAGCTATTTAGTTCATTCACATTAAAATAGTCTTGTCTTAAGCACCACTTAACAACCAAGCTCCTTAGTTAATGCACATTAAGACATGCTAATGTGCATTTTCCTAGTACCTCACAATGGAGGGTGCCTGTAGACATGCTGCAGGACTGCTCCGATATGTTCTAATTACATTAATCCAAAAGACTCAATTTATGTTAATTTCCATGCTCCAGATTAATTGAGCCTGCTGGAGTGTGGTAATTCTGCACTTGAGCTAGCCTCATCTCATGTATTAGCATCCCCATACTTCAAAATGGGAGATGGGGCACTTGAGCTAAGGCTTATTGACTGAGTTTTAGTTGAAGTGCCCCCACCACCATTTTGAAGCATGGGGATACTGATACAGAAGATGCTGTGGCACTTTAATGAGAGAGGTTCTTGGAGTTGCTGTAATTAACCCCACCACCAACGGCAACCCCCGAGCACATGTAAAAGTGATGATAAATATTAGATTTAATGTGCATTAACTAATGCACATCAATGTATGTGTAGAGGCACTCTTTCTGTTTCTTTATTTTTACTTTCACATTTTCTTAACTACTATTGTCAGGTATTGCAATGACTAGTGGAAAAGCTAGGGTGAGTCTGGTTTCTCTCGCATTCATTAGCTCTGCCCCTTAAATTGCTTAGATTAACTTCTTTTCCTGAAGAATGAAGGACTCTATTAATCAGGTCTAAGGACCTGGACTCAGACTTCCACAGGAAGATGCAACATTCATAATGCAAATATTTCTTCGTTAAAATGTGGGATCAATATTGTCTGAAAACAAAATAGCATTTTTGATTTGTTCAAGATAGGGGATGTATTAGAGGGATCCATGAATCTTGCAACAGTTTCAGAGATGTCTATTCAAGACTTATTTGGACTTGTGCCAAATGATGCCCTAATCAGTATAGCTTTAGGTATTTACTTGGTCATTCAGACAGTAGAGGTAAAGGCAGGTAGATTTTATATTACATTTATTTATATCACTCCATACTGTGTGGCTGTTTATAGAAAGTAGCACACTAATCCAATGAGCAAGTTAGTTCAGGTCAACCTTTGGTTTGAATCAACAGTTTTGTTCAAAATGTTGGAAAAAACTAGCTAATTTTCCTTGAAAAATCTTTGCATAGTAATTATCAAATAACAAATACTAACTTTGAACATTTCACATTGCCACATTTTGTAACAGATGTTTTGCACATCTTGATGTCTTGAGAGAAAGAAAAGGAACTACTGGGTCACTGTAAGAAATAGTACAGGCTGTATCTGAGTGACAGGGATGGAACTTCATTTGTTTCTTTAGGATGTAAAAAAAATATATTATTATGTAAAGAAAAATGATAATAGATCATAACTCTGGATTCATTTAAAAATCCTTAAGTTCATTTAATGATTCTTCAATTACAGTGCCTTAATAACAGATTCAGCATTTTCTGACAAGATTTTGGACATAGAAATGTCAACAAAAAAATCATATCCAGCAGCAAACTAGACAATGGATTAGGCACTGGTAAGGTGGATATGTAAATACTAATTTTTGAATATGTAAATTGCAGCAGTTGTGTGCAAATTTGGCTCTGCGTCTTTCCATGCATTATTGTACACTGGCTCTTGGCCCCAGAATCTAAAAGCATTAACTTCAGCATTTGCACTTATTTGTAGTGTTCACAAAATAAAGTAATTCAATTTAACACATTTTGTTACATGAATAAGCATTCACCCAGACAATCAAAAGCTAGTTAATGCCCTCCACAAACTCTTCTGCTCTTTCCAAGTGATAGGGTAACCTAAAAGCACCATGCAATCAAGAAAAAAAAAGATTGAATGCCATGTTCTCTGCAGTGGAACAACCAAATCTGTTTGCATCATTGTTATATTTTTCAACTCTTATTCTGTTTATGCATAAAGGTTTTCTGACATCATCCGCATCCTTTAGTAACTCAGGCTTATGGAACCTATGTGCAAAACTAGTTCCTTTTTTTTCCATTTAAGCCAGCTTTTTATACTTCCTATTAAATGCCGGCCAGTGTAAGTGCTTTGACTGTGGCTCATGACAGGATAAAAAATATATTTACTATCATCCAAGTACTGGGAAATACAGTCCTTATAATAAAAATAAATCATTTAAAACTATGTATATTCCTGCACTTTAGTGGTTGATTACTTTTTAATCTGTAGATGCACTCTTCAGCAAGTCTTGATTCCTCATTAGTATATTCAGATTCTGTTTTTTTCTTTATAGGGCATCTTTGCAATTTATTTAGAGCTAGATCATAAATTTGAGCAAATTAGATTCTATGTTCATTAAATGTGAGCTCCATATTTTTAATAAATACACTCCAAAGTTTCTGACATTAAATGGGGCATAAACTGAAAACCAACAAAAGGAGCTGTTTATGAATGTTGTCTTGTCATTATGAATCTGTTAGCAGTGCTAGAAACAAGTGGTTTTCTGAATGCTTCTTAAATAATTCTGGCATTAAGGGAAGTGCCATTCTTGATATAGCTGTCAGGTTTTAGGCAAAAGCTAATTCATCCCATTCAAATGGCAGAATTAGGGAGCACATTTTCAGCTTGCATTGCATTGCCCTGTCATGCATTCTCTTTAATATGAAAGAAGATAAGTATCTATATACTATAACACTTCCGTACTCTGTATACAGCTACTCTGTCTGTAAGCTGGCCAATAGAAAACTAGTCATAAGTATACAACTGAGATAATCTCATGCATCTCATATAGACTAGTGCATAGGAAGTGGATATTTTCATTGGTTTCTTAAAAGGAAAAATGAGTACCCCTTCACAACAATGAATGGAATAGAAAATAAAAATACCTTAGAAACAAGTCAGTATTTTGGCTTTGTGGTTATGTCTCAGTGTGGTGAAACCCCTCCCTCCCCTTCCCCCACCCCCCTCCGCCACCCCTGGGCTTAGTTGGCTAAAATTGTATTTTCTGTAACCTAGTTGCATTCTTCTCCTCACCCCCACCCCTCTTATGTTAGTCCCTCACTTGGGCAATCTGTATTTCCCTACTGACTTTGTTATCTTCTTTAATTGATAAATCTAAACATCTACTAATAAAATTCAGTCTGTATATACAGAAGTGGCTGCACCTGCTGCTGACGGCCAGCAATGAGATCCTGCACATCCCCTACTGACCGGGAGGTGCCAACATTCCCTGCATGGGAGACCTCTGTAACATCGCGGTGGTCACCCACGCCTTCTGCCTCCTGACCTGCCCAGACCCAAAAGTAAGTACCATCGCTGCCAGCACCCTCAAGGAGACAACCCAGAAGAGGATTGTGAGGCAACCTACCAGATGTAACTTAGCCACCTTCCTCAGCAGCTCGCTGGAGGGCAAGTTCGGCAGAGACAGTGGGGACTTTGCCTCACTGTGAAGCCAAGCCTGCAATGCCACGTGCTGCCTCAGGAAGTGCATCAGCTGTGCCTGATCCTGGACCAAGGAGTGCTGGGAGCTAGGAGTTTCTCTGCAACCAGCCTCAAATACTGACTGCATCACTGTGATGCACCACATAAGGACCTTCCTGGAGCGGTTCCTGAAGGATGTTGTCCGTAACAAGTACACCAGCAACCTGAAGGCCAAACCTCACAAGGTCAAGGTCTTCAATGTCACCTCAAAGTGGGACTCCAGCAACTACTTCATACCCAGTGGGAGCTTCACATGCTTCATGGACTGGTGCTTCCTCCACCATACCTGCCTTAACCGCCTGCCTCTGAATGGGGCTGTCCACTTCGGCCACTGGGACAAGAAGTGCCAGCGGTGCAGCTACACAGCAGAGACCCTCCCCAATGTGCTGTGCAGCTGAAGGCTGCATGCCAGAGCTTGAAAGCTACACTACAATGCTGTCCAGCATCACCTGGTGAGGGCCATCCCAGCTGCAGGGGGGAGATTTCTATGAACTACACTGTCCTGGGTTGAGAGAGCCAGATGTGCCCTGACATGATCATCATGAAGGAGGAGGCCAAGAAGATCATGATTGTGGACATCACCATCCCCTTTGAGAACCAGTGCCAAGTCTTCCCCAATGCCCAGGCTCACAAGTGGGAGAAGTACACCCCAGTGGCCGACATCCTGAGGGGCCACGGCTACGATGTGACAGTTGACACACACATCGTGGGAATGCTTGGAGTCTGAGACCCCAGCAATGAGAGCGTCCTTTGTGCCTGACATGTCTCCCACTGCTACTCCAAGCTGATGCACTGCCTCGTGGTGTCTGACACTATCCACTGGTCCCACGACACCATTGTATGGGTTTGTGTGCATCTGTCTTCTTTCTCTGTCAGTATTGCAACCCCCATCCCTCTCCTGTCTGCACCCCTGCCCCCACCCCTGGGATTAGCTGGCTAACATTGTATTTCCTGTAATCTAGTTGCGTTCTCCTCCTTCCTCATCCGCATCCCTCTTACGTTAGTCCCTCGCTTGGGTGCTTTGTATTTCCCTTCTGGCTTTGTCATCTTTTTGGTTCATGATTCTTAACATCTGCTAATAAAATTCAATGTGTATATACCAGGTGAAGTTTATCACAATGAAGAATACTTGAACATATTACCTTTGCTCTTTCTTAAATAGCGAACATGTAATTTAAGTGGTGCATGCATCCATTCTGACCTTCATACTTCGTGAATTTCACCATTTCAATGGGAATGCTTTCATTTTGTCTACCATATATTGTACCATGTAGTTAGATTATTTAGATCTCAGCATAATTCTTTTAATAGAGAGCCGATATAAAGGTTTCTTTTTTTTATCTTGCAGCAAGAACCAATTCTCACACAATTCCTACCCAATATATAGGTACTGAAATAATAGTCCTAATATATGCAAACATCACCTTACACATGTGCATCAGCACCATTTGTCTGGCTTGTTCATATTCACTTTTTGGTTTCTTTTCTTGGATCAGTGATTTATTGAGCATAGTAATGTTTAAAGGATTTGCAAACCATTGGACAAATATTAAGGTTCTCTCAATGTTTAATAAATATATCTAATGAAACATAGTAAACATTTAAAAACTAAGAACAATATTCTGCATGAAATATTCTCTGTTTGTTTTGTTTGTGTTCTGTTTGTTTGTTTGTTTGTTTGTTTGTTTTTGGTGAGGTAGATGCCAGGGATAGCTTGCTTGAAGGCTATCAAAGAAGGAAATTTTATTTAGAGCTGTAACACAACTGGTTATCTTTGTATGCAGCTACATCTACTATGCAGACCTTCTGTTGGCATGGCTATATTAAATGGCTGTGAAACAGCGTTGGTTTTAACCAACCTTTCTTTAATAAAAAGTTCCTAGTATAGACACAAATAATTAATTACATTTAATTAAATACATTAAACATAAGAGAATGGCACTTTTGTAATATTGGTTTTATCTTGCTCAGATGGAGCATGCTGGTAAGGTTCATCTGCACTAAATAATATGCTTTTCTGATATAGTATACCAGCATAATTGTGCAGCATTCTTCTGACCTAAGTTTCTTTATTGGGACCTGCAGCATTTATCAGATTAGAAAGCTGAATCTACCTAGATATGCTGAAGAAAGATACTGTTATTTTGGATGTCAGACATTTCTTGAGCAAGGATAGAGCCCAGGTCTCCTTGCTCCTAACTACACCTATGCTCTCCAGCTCTTTAGTGACAAGTCAGAGCTGTGCAGGCAAGAAACATTAGACCTTTATGTAATGACTGCTCACATTGGACACATCCACATGAGCACACATACCATCTCAGAGCCCTTTGAGATGCTCCAAGAGGCATGTGTGGGAATGAAAAAATGTTCCCCGCACTGCAGATTTGCAGCACAAGGGCAAAATTAAATCCCTGGATATCCGGGGGTCAAAAAAAAAACTGCAGGGGGAAAAAGCAGGGCAGGGCATGGTCCTGGACTATGCCCTGAGGCAACTGGAGGCTTGGTCCTCCACAGAGACACTCTGGTAGCCAGCCAGAGCATATCTATGGCTGGCCCTCACCCCAGTGCTGAAGCACACTGCCTGCCTGTGGAGGGCAGGCAGCGTGACAGCCACAGAGAGCTGGACCTGGGCTCCTGTCATTAAGTGGAGGGGGCTGGAGGAGGGGGGAAGGGACCATGGGGCCCTGATGGCTGCCCCACCTGACCTCATCCCCGCCCAATCCCCCAGTTCCCCCAATCACAAACCCCGCTGATTGCTGCCCTGCCCAGCCCCAGCATCCCAGCAATTAAATAAAAAAAATGTAAAAAGCTCCACAATCACCAGCTTTAGCAGGTGTTGTTGGGGTCACTGCAGCCTCATGGCAGAGCCCCCCTGTGCAGCATGGGGCCTGGTGACAGATGCAGTGGCCCCAGCTGACCGACAGTGTGTGGAGCTGTGTGGCACCCTACCTACCCCAGCTGCACCCGTGCATAGGGGCAGTGGCAGTGTGAGAGCCAGTTGGCCAGGGCCAATCCCCACTGCCTCCCGCTGGCCCATACTGCACGGGGGGGCTCTGCCACAAGGCCCCTGTGACCCTTATGGTAGCTGCTACTGCTGGCCAGTGTGGGGCATTTTTTTTTTTTGAGTCCTGTACTGCTGGGGCCAGGTGGGGGGGGGGGGGGGGCACCAGGGGCAGGGCCAGGTGCCTCTACTGGCTGTGCAGTCCCCATCTGGGTCTGGCAGGTGCACAGCAGCTCACAGCCAGGCAGCAGCCCCCACTGCCAGACTGCTGCAGTGGGTAGAGGGTGCAGGGAACTCTCAAGGCTGCTTCAGCAGTCCAGCTTGCACAAGGGGTAGTGTCCCCAGGTACCAACTGGCTGGGCCCCAGAAGCTCCTGAGAGTGAGGAGCCCTGAGCTATTTGGCAGGGCAGGTTTTTGTACTGCTGGGGCCAGGACAGGGCAGCTTTTTATACTGCTGGGGATAGCACAGATACTGGCTCCAGGCTCTGGCTCCCCCTGGCTGCAGATCCAGGAGGAGCCATTATGGAACATAAGGAAATCCTGTCACATCTCCTTCTTAACCACGGTCACCTTGCTGGTTGTTGTGAAATAGAAGCATTCTAAGAGCCCACTAGGGATGATCCTTCTTTACCCAACTACATTTGTTTTAGAGCTGCATTATACAGACAGCATGGTGCAGTGTCTATATGAAGCCCAGATTGTGAACATTTGCCTTTGAAGGCTTATCTCTTTAGATTTGAATGGGTTATTAATAAAGCCTATTCAAAGAACTGTAGGAAGCACTCTAACAATTAGGCATTCTATTTTACAGGGTGTTTTTTGTATTTGCTCTTCTTTTAATAGTCTTCTGTATTTTTCTATTTACTTTTGGTCAAATAAGGTCTGGTTGGATGTAGAAGATGGTTGGAATGTAGGTCAGATAGTTTCTCCAACAAATTGCTCAATTATTGCTTTCAAACATGTCTTTAAAATAGTATATTTGCTGAAAAAAGTCATAAGAGCTAGAGTCACCACTGGCTCATTTGTAGGGAAATAAAATAGTATTTTAATGTCAAGAATACTCCAATCCCTATACAATAATTCAAAATGATGGGTCATTGTATCTGGAGATACAGAGAATCTTTGCGTACCACCTCTCCATATTAACATTCGTAACTAGCCAACAGACATGAATCACAGTCAAGGGAATCAAACTATGCACAATATCACAATGACAGGTTTTTTTTTTCTTAAGAGCAAACTCTGAACAAAACTGAAGAACTATGACAATATAACTTGGTCATAGGGTATACTATGAAAGAGATCAGGTAGAAGGATAATTTTCCTGTACAAACAAACAAACAAACAAAATAAAACATTGACTACCAGTGAAAAAATATAGGGTTGAACAAATTTGCATGTTTATACCAGTGTTTATCAGTACATTTTTAAATGCTTTAATGGAAGGAGGAAGCCTTAATCCTCATTTCATACAAAAGTTTCCTGCAGAAACAGGGACTGTTGTTTCACATAGCAGCAACAGTTTGTGTTACTCTAACTTCAACCTGCAGGCTATCTAAAATGAAAAGGATCCATAAGAGAATACTCTTTTGGATACGCAGTATGGACTGTAGTTAGGTCTAACTGGAGGCTATAAAGGTATGAATATACTGCAATTTAGGCTTATCCCCATGCCCACTAGTACAAAACCAATGACATTCTACTTTAACGCCCCCCCCCCCCCAATTTTGCTGCACACACAGAGCTCAGCCTACCCCAGAAACACTCCTGAGTATCAAAGCTCAAGTCAAGCCACCTCCAAACCTGGCCCCCATTTCCTGTTCTGTGTTCAGAATCACTGTTCTTGAGTACTTACGTGTGTGCACAGCTGTGAGAAAGGATTATTGACAGGAATGTGTGGTTCATGAGTTAGGGTAAGAGAGACCCTTAGGCTCAACTCTAAATAACAGCACAGACAAATGTTAAATGTCCAAAATAGCAATCACAGAGTGCACTTACAAAAGCACAGTGGCTGTGTGGTGAGAAATTAAACAGTGATGTTGCTGGAGAAATATAACATGAGTGCAAAGCGACATATAGCTTGCTCTTTATCCCCTAGGTTGAGAGTTTCTGATCTATGGGGAGAAAAGAAGATTGAAAAGGACTAATTTATAATGTGTAGACTATCTGAAATGAATGGACATTTGAGAGTCAGAATTCAAAAATATGCAAAGAATAAATGGGTCAGGACTCTGTGTACCGTTTTATGAAAAGGGAAGGTATAATTTTAGTAAAACTACCACAAAAGGACCTGGCTAACTCATCAAAAATAGTGGATGTGATGGCCAGGGATCATGGTTTTCTCTGATAAAAATACCCCCAATTTTGGGATTAAAAAAGGTAACCCAAAATCCACATTTTTTCTGTGATTAAAATGAAATGCCACTGATATATAGATGGATATTAGGGCTGTGCGAAATTTCACCAGGTGTTTCATTTCAACATTGTTTCGACTCGTTTCAAGCTCAAAACAGCAAAATCAAAATGAAACAAAACAAAATGAAAGGCTTCAAAACAGCCTCAAAATGAAATTAGGGCGCTTGAAACATTTCAAAAGTTTCGAAATGTTTTGTGTTCTGAAGCTGGGCTTGCTTGCAGGGAAACAGAAAGTAAGGAGAGGAAGGGGGACGAGGGCGAAGGACTGCTCTGATATTGACATGTGTAGCTGGCCACTGACTGGGATCCTTCCCTGAGGTCCCTTCCAATCCCAGTGCTCTGGGGGAGGGATGGAAAAACAGCTGCGCCTTAACAAACACATACAGGTACACATGTAATGAATTTTGCTTGTCAGTAGCTTGAGGTCCAGTTTCCCAGAAACCCCTGCACCTATCTCCTTGAAAGCTGGCAGGCTTCATGGCCTCAGCAGGGGCTACCATGCCTGCTGTTTTTATCCCACTGCGCCTTATCACACTCACACAATCACACGTCATGAGTTTTGCTCTGAACAGTTTGAGGTGCAGTTTCCCAGAAACCCCTGCACCTATTTCCTTGAAACCTGTCAGGTTTTGTGACCTCAGCAGGGGCTATCATGTCTGCTGTTTTCACCCCCTGTACCTTCACACTTACAGGTGACATGAGTTTTTGCTTTCAAGATTTTGAGGGGCAGTTTCCCAGAAACCCCTGCACCGGTCTCTTTGAAACTTGACAGGCTTTGTGGCCTCAGCCAGTGCTACCCTCCCTGATATTTTCATTTAGGCTATTCTGCAACTTTTCTTAAATAAAATAAAAAGGTTTTTAATTTTCAACATGCATGAACTGGGGGAAGGATTTATTTAGTTAGTTCAAGAAAAATAATGTTTCTAAATGCCTTGTAGAAGACAAGCAAAAGGTGAATAAAGCAGTCTTCTACCTTTTTGGTTCCCTGGTTGAGTTTCTTCAGTTGAAGCCTCCCAGCATGCTCTAGGGGCTCCCCAGGCTGATGAAGACTCCCAAATTAAACTGAATTGACAAACCACCCCAGTTGGCTCCTGGGCATGGGCCACCATGCTTCTAATTCCCTGCCGCACCATCACAGACCCTCACCTGCACCCATCTCTAGCCTTCCAGGATTCCCCAGGGTGAACAAGAGCACCAACCAATGTGACTTGCATACACCTTCATGTCTCAGTCTGCTCATACTCTGCCACGATGTCCTGTCACCCATGCCCAATCAGGAAAACCCAAGTTATGGCAGGTCCTGATGTGACTGTCGCTGGAGGCTGTGGGACATCATGCACTCAGCTGGACCTCCTGCAGCAGCAGCTCATCATAGCATGTGTCTTTATGCCCATGAGCTACCAGCCAGCAGTCCCAGGCTTGCCCTCCCTCTGCACCCTCTACCCACCAAGCTTCTTGGACTTGGCCACTGACTTTCATGTGGCTAATGAGGATGAGGTTGCCCAGGTTGCTATTGACACTGGAGTACTCTGGCACCAGACTATTGAGCACAGGTTGTAGGCCTATGCTGTTGTTGCAGGGCACTAAGGTGCCTGCTCCTTTAAGGGCAGAAACTGCCTTGAAAGAGGCCCCTAGCCATCAGTCAGGAACCCCACAACTGCAAGCTATCATGGCAGCAGGAATGAGGGAATTATCCCTCACCTGCAGGTGGTCAGTTGACTTTGGGCACATATAAGCCCCAGGGCTGGGACTACAAGGTGGTTCTCTGTCAGCAGCCAAAGGGGAAGGAGATCTCTTAGAGGAAGCTAAGTGGAGATGTTTGACTACCTGTTCTACTTCTGGTAGGCTCCAGAGTCTCACCAGGGACCCTGGCCTGTGAAGCATTTAGTGCTAGGGGAGAGGTTTAATGCTTTTAAAGGGACAGAGCACACCCTGAACTGCTTGCTTTATGTAATTGCCCAGAGGCTCATATTTTGATTTCTGTTTGTAAACCGTTGGATTGGGCTGAAGCTATTGGGGAAGGAGGAGGCCTCATTGGGGGCCCACTACAGAGTTGGGACCCCAGCACCAGAGGCACAGTGACAAAGGGGGTGAGCAGACCCCAGCACCAGGGGTGCGGTGACAAAGGGGCTGTGGAGAGCCCCAGTGCCAGAGGTCACAGAGAGAGAGAAGGGGTGGGGAGAGCCCCAGCACCAGGGGGTGCAGAGAGAGGGACAGGGCTGTGGAGAGCCCCAGTTTCAGGGGGCACAGAGAGAGAGATAGGGCTGCGGAGAGCCCCAGTGCCAAGGGGTTCAGAGAGAGGGACAGGGCTGCGGAGAGCCCAGCAATGACTGGAGGCCAATTTAAATTAAGGCCTCAGAGGGACAATGTATGAATGCCATCTTCAAGGCTTCAGGTGTGGTAAAGGGATGGTTTGGAGCCATGAATCTAGCTCATAAGGCTGACAGTGTCCTGTGAGGCATCCATTTTGAGCTAGACCCAAAAAGGGGTCCAAGAACCCAGAGGGTCAGTGGGGACCATCAGGACAGTGTCTAAATATAAACTTTAGGGAAACCTCCCTATATTATAAATACCAGCAAGACATGGCAGGTGAGGAAAAGGGTGCCCATTGGGCAAGATTGGCACAGTCACAGAGCCCTAGGGGTGTCACAGCCATCACTGGGGACCCCATCCCGTGACAGCCATCAGCACCAACCAGTGGTAGCATATTTGTCTCAGACACCTGCGATGATCAGCACTGGCTGCAGACCTTCTGTATGTGTCAGGCCACCTTCATGGATATCATCGCTCAGATGGGCCCCCACATTGTGTGCCAGGGCATTGGTATATGGTCACACTTCACTCTAGAGAAGCAGGTGGCCATCACCATTATGAAGCTGCTCAACCCCAGCAGTTACTGTTGGGTCACCAGCCAGTTCAACATGGGCAGGATAATGACAGGAGAGGACATCCAAGAGGTGAGCCTTATTACCAAGGGCATCCTGGCCAACCGCTTCATCCACCTCATCAACCCACTGGAGGAGGTCACTGGGTTCTTCTGCATTGGCTTCCTTAACAGTGTAAGGACCATAGGTGGCACCCACATCCCCCTGGCCCAGGCCACCCAAGAGTTTATTAACTGCAAGGGCTACTTCTCCACTGTCCTGAAGGGAGTTGTTGACCACTGGACCACTTCACCCACATCTTTGCCAACTGGGCAGGCAGTGCCCATGATTCATAGATTCATAGATTGTAAGGCTAGAAGGGACCTCAGAAGATCATTGGGTCCATCTCCATGCACTAAGCAGGAAAGATAACTGGGGTTAGATGATCCCAGCAAGGTGACTGTCTAGTCTCCTCTTGAAGATTTCCAGGGTAGGTGATTGCACCACCTCTGGAGGGAGCTTATTCCACAGTCTGGACACCCTGAATGTGAAGAAGTATTCCCTAACATTGAGGCTAAATTGATCTTCCAGGAGTTCATGGCCATTACTCCTGGTTTTCCCTTTGGGTGCCCTGGTGAACAGCTGGCCAGAGGGAAGATGTGAGGCTGGGGACAGAAGCTGTCATTGACTCGGGTCAGTGACTGCCTTGGGGGGAATGGCCAGCCAGGCACTTGGGCAGAGCAGATGAGCTCTGCCTCAGGCCAGAGAACTGCCCTGAGCAAAGTTGACTGGGATGCTGGTGGAATGCATCCCACCTTGATGATTGATGGGATGTGGTGCAGACATTAAATCTAAAATGCATTAGTCTCAGACCACATCCATTCAGAGTTAAATCAGAGTGATAGCTCCTATTTCAAAGTGCTGTATGTGCCATGAATGTCTGTTACAGTGGTAGAAAGCTTTCTGCACACTTATTGCACAATAAGTGTAATGTCTGTATCTAGCCAAGGAACCCAAAGAAAGGACTGTTATACCTTATGCTGTGAGCCACAAAAATGGTGGTAGGCTTAGTGCTTTGAAGCAATCACACCTTCAACTTGGGTGGCACATCTTTGTGGAGCGGCCAGACCTTAATGGAACAGGAGTTGGGTTGTACAAATCAAGAGATAATCTTGCCCTGGAGTGGCATAATGTTGAGCCACATAAACAAGTGCTTGAAGCCAATTTAAGGTGTTAATATGAGGATCACCCAAAATTACCCTGTAACAAGAGCTGTGATTTGGCATTAACACTCTGAATCATTAACTCTTGTTAAAACAGGGAGTACTTAGTGAAGAGCCTTTCCTTTCTCCCAGTGAAACACAACTTATTGAAGTCAATGTTAAGCTTCCTATTGACGTCAATGGTCTGTGAATGTGGCCTTAAGTCACCCAAACAATAGATTTGGATTCTTTCAGGGGAAATAAACCCGGCCTGTTCAGATGCAAGCAATGAAATGAGGAGGAAGAAAAATGGGTAAATAGGGAAATTCAGGTATTTTTTTTTTAATTTTCTCTCCCACAAAAGAAAGACAGTCCTAACAAAGCTATTAGAATAGCAAATAGGAAACGTCAGCTTCCTTAAGCACTCATTGTTGCCACTAGGCATTTTAATGACTCCATTTAGCACTGCAGCATTTTTTTTCTTAGCGCTGACTAATAACATGCTGAGATAGTTACACTCCTTGCCACTAGAGTTTTATTGAAAAAAGGGAGGGTGAATGCCTTGGGACTTTGCTCTTAAAACAGTTAGAGGACAAATTTTGGATACGGTATTTAAAGGGGGGGAAGAAAATTAAAAGAGAGGTTAGTGATGGAAGCTGAGGGTGAAGGAGAAAAACAAGGGGAAAAGCTAATGAAGGAAATTAAATGGATTGAGAATTGCTTTGTGGAACAACTGGTGGAGGATAATAAATCTCACTGCTGTAAGTGTACAAAGGCTGAACAATAAAAACACTGCGGTGATAGAAATGTCATGATACATTTCTGGTAAACATAAAATTTAATCTCCAGAATGATGAATGCTGGAAAGATTCTATTATTTTCAAGTCAGGGGTCCAAACTATACTTTTTTGCCACTTATTCCTCTTCCAGAACTTCAGAGTGACTTTCAGCTACATTAGCATACACATCTCCCTAGTTTTAGTTCTTTCAACTTTAGCACCACTCTGAACTTTTCCTCTCTCTCAGTTTTTGTCCAGTGTCTTGCACTAGGTAAATATATACTCTTCCTCTACTAATGTAGCATTGACATTTTATCAGCACAAAAACATATGTTAGCAATGTTTAAAGGTAATTGTCTATCATGGGATTTAAACCACCTATGGTTGATTTATTACCTGTTTTTTATTAATGCCTTAAAAAAGCAGGCATTCCCACAAACCCTAACATTTTTCATCATTGCTGGCTATAGTTGCTTTTCAAGTGTACAAGTATATTTTAGTGCTTACATTGCTTGCTCCTGAGTATTTTTGACCTTCCTTGGCAAAGATTTCCTGTTTGAATTTGCTTCTTTTTTAGAAAGGTGAAGTGAAAAGAGTATAAATATCTGTTTTGAAAATGGTTTCCTTAAAAAAAATATTATTCATTTTTCTGTTACCAAATGAATCCAGTTTTCTTGATGGGTGTATGTCTGTGTGAGAGAGATATCTTTACTCCCTGTTGTACCTGGGAAAAAATAAGGTTGTCTGTGCAGCAACATCTCATTCATTCTTATTTTGACAGTAGCTAAGTAGCCTTGCCAACAGATTTGCAAATATGCTGGACAGTGTTAATCAGCAAGCTGTCTTTTGAGATATTTCTTCTGGGATTTTACTATATAAACTGTTTTTTTAAAAAAAAAACAAACCCTCTTTAAATTAATTGAGAAGGGAAATAACTGAAGTACTTAGTTTGTCTCAGAGCACATAGATATTACTAAAATATCCATAGGTAATCAAATGCTAATGTATGATGTAAGAATCATCACTCTTACGTTTAAAGAATTGCAGACCAATTTATTGTGTCCTTTGGTGCTAATAGCATATAAGAAGAAATAGGTCCATTATTAATAGGCTATCAATTGACTCTTTTTTGAAAATAATCTTAGCTATTAGGAAGAGGAAGGTTTTTCAGTTTATTGGACAGACTCCTGAATGACACAACAGCAGTTGGGGAATAAAGATCTCTCTGGTGCCTGGGGGAAAAAACAAACAAACAAATCCTTGTTTATACCAAGTGTATAAAAAGCATCAGGGTCTTGGCCTTTGAATCGCCCTTTCTCCATTGCTCTAATATGTCCTGTAGACTGTGCAGATGCAGACAGTGAAAACAGAGGTGTTGAACATTGGGATTAGCATGTGTTAGGCATATTGCTCCCAAGAAGAACTTTCTTGATGATTCAAATAAAGGCAGGGTCCCCCTCCCCACCC
The DNA here is from genome assembly GCF_030867095.1 of Alligator mississippiensis. Classification (NCBI taxonomy): domain Eukaryota; kingdom Metazoa; phylum Chordata; order Crocodylia; family Alligatoridae; genus Alligator; species Alligator mississippiensis. The sequence continues at coordinate 393,546,012 of NC_081824.1, forward strand.
CTCAACTTATAACTAAGGGGTTTGCAGTTTAGAAGACTTTGCTTTGTTCTGGATTGAGCCTCTTAAGTAAGCAAATTGACAGTACTTTCTTTTTACAAGAGTTCTGAATACACGCAAGCCAGCTTAATGTCACGTCAAATTTAGATCAACATTTTTTGACATTATATGGGATTTTCCCAAGCAAACTGACTTCGCCTTTTGACAAAAATGAAATCTCCAAAGAGAATGAGACATCTTTTTCAATGCTACTAATGCAAAATGTTAAATCTGCCGTCCATTATGTCTATATTATTTCATATAGTTGTACACACAAACTATAGACTCTAGTTACTAGAGTGAAAATAATAAATTATATGCTGTAGCTAATTGCAATAATAATGTATAGTTAATTGAAAACTTGAAAATGGCTCATGTTGTGTTCAGTAGTCAGCATGAATGCTGCATTGAATAAGAAATTAGGGCTTGTTCTTTTTTTGCTCCATGTGTTATTTAAAACAGTCTTATATTCAAAGGAGCCTCAACCTGTCTTCTAAAATCCATCATTTTGTATAGGCCAGATTTTGGACCCTACTACTTGTAAGAGGAAAAGAAAAAGTTTCCACATGGGGGGGGGAAACTAAAAACAGTTGTCCTCTAATTATATAAGTCTTGTGTATGCAAATGTTATGCGCTCAAGTCCTAGTATACAAACTGCTGGACTATACCAAGTAAAAGTCACATTTTGATAATGTGGTCCTACATTAAAAATGGATTCAAAAGATTTAGGCTTCATATATAGAATTAGTGCCAAATGGTCTGCTCCATAGAGAAAAATCTCTCTTGTTAAGGATTTACTCTGAGGCTTGACAGCATATGACTAGAATGGCAAAATATTAAAGAAGACTGAAGAAGTGAACTCTAAGAAGGTAATCCTGGTAACAGAGCCTCAGGAAACATTTCGTATCAGTCTTACTACTTTTGTATTGAAGTCCAGTCTAGGCAGACTCCTAAAGAGCATTTAGAAGATCTGCTTGAAGACAGTAGAGAATACCTAGTACCTGAAATAATGGGTGGAAGTTCTTTTCTAAATCTGTGTGAAAATTATTTTTATTTTGGTCCATTCATTTCTTTTTCCATACATTTAGATTCCTTTTTTGCTTCAGGGAGCTGGAAATTATGGCAGTCAAGATTGAGAATAATTTTTTTAAAGTCTGGTTTCACACACAAAAATCACCTTTGGGGTTTTGAAAAGGTTGCAGGAAGAAGAGTTTTTCTTTTGGTTTGGTTCCTTTATTACTTTGGCTATGTATAGTAGTTTACATAGCTTCGTGGCAAACGCCATTTGTTTAGTGAAGGCCAGATGCTAAACAGTGCTGCTTTAAAGAAGAGAAAGTCTAATGAATTCCCTGAGAGAAAAATGTTAAACCTGTCCTTAAAAGTTAATCAAAGAAGCGAGACATACAGGCTGCTTACAAACATTAAAACACAGAAAAAAACATTGCTTTACTTTAAACTCTGCTCCCCCCTCCACCCCCCGCCCCTGTGCCAGGCCCAACAACATGCCCAGAAGAGGCACTGCATTAGTTAGACCCAGCTCGCCCAACATCTGTATAGATTGGCAGCTTCAGCAGGGCTTTTATGGTGCTTTTATCTAATAGCTGATTCAATCAGTATTTAGATAAGATCAGCTATTAGATCAAAGTGCCAAAAACCCCTCTGAACCCCCTAATCTATACAGATGCGCCAGAGCTGGGTAAAACTAATGTGCTGCTTCTGCCAATAAAGCAGTTGTCCCCCCACTCCCATGTCTGCCAGCACTCACACAGAGCAAAATGGTAGAAAAAACTCAGATCAGCCCTTGGAAGATTACAATAACAAAATAACTCTCTCTGCAGAATTTCTCACCCTGCTTTGCCTTTACCTCTATTATACAATATTATTTTTTGGGGGTGGGAAAGTTAATATGCAACCGTGCTTATGAATTAAGAGACTGTTATGTCAAGTACCTTGTGGTCATTTTTTATCATTTCCTGCTCTCAAATTTGTATTTTCCTGATTCTATTTCTCCTTTTGAAGCCATGCAATAAACTGACAAAGGAGGGGTGAGGGAATCTCACTTTTATTTGCAAATATCCATGAGCAGACTATTTCAAACTATTATTTCAGACTGACTTTAGACTATTTCAGCCACATTCGGCTTCCAGCAGGGATGTTGCTAGGTGACCAGGAGGCACCTATGCCCTCAACCTGCAGTTGAAATGGATGAGTTTTTGATGAGAAAAGGAACTATTTAAATAGTGCTTTTCAAAACAAGCAGTTTTCTTTACTTTCTTCACTTACTTGAATGAAGCTTATAGGTGAAATGCTGCTACTGGAGGACTTGACATGACTTCAGGCATGTGTTTGTGGACAAATAGGACTATTGGTTACAGTAGCAGTATCAATACTATTTGTATCTTTTGTACTATATGAGAAATGTGTTAAACACTTCGCAAACAAAGCAAGGGATAGGTCTCTGCCCTGAACTGCCTAACACCTATACAAATGCAAAAGATGTAGACAGGGTGAAGATGGAATACAACTAGAAGGGGGTGAGTGAGGAGTAAAGAATTAGCCCATTTTATTATTCCCTCATTTTTCTTCTAGTTCATGCTTGTTTCTTTAAGGTACCAGTTCTCAAACTTTTTAGATTCAAAGCAACTCTCTTGACACTAAAGGAACCTCTCCATAATTTCTGTGAATTGAGCAGCATCCCATTAACCTCCTCCCCCCCCCCCCAAAAAAAAACACCCTACTTTATGTATTACCTTCTTGCAGAGGGACCAGGCAGTGGGGGTCTGGAGCAGCCAGTCAGGGAGAGCCTGAGCCTACATATATCTGCTTATCTCCTCACACCTGTAGCCTGAGCCTGTCCTTATCTGCTTATTTCCTCATATTTCCTACACCACCCTTCAAAAGACCTCAGAGCACCCTAGTTGACCCTTGAATCACTAATTCAAGGAGAAAGAATGGGGTATGTGGTTATTGTTGGCCCTGACAATTACCTAAGGGTGAGATTACATGTTTCAATTAGCTCTTGTTTAATAGTGCCTAAAACCTGAAATATTGCATTCAGGACTAATGCTAAGTGCCCTTTGGACTATTCATTCCATCCAGAAAGAGCGCACACCAACTGCAGATGCTTCCTTAGCCTAACAAAGTGTATGTATACCCAAAAGCTTGCAAAGACTTGTTCCAACTATTTGAGTTGGTCTAATAAAAGATATCAGATTTACCCAAAGAATCTTGTCTGCCTTTAGACATCTTAATGTTATGCCACTTCCAGGGAGGATGATCATTGATTGGTGTTAACTAGCTAGTTTTAAGTGAACTCCTAAGTATTCCACTGATATCAAATAACCAATTTAGAGTCTTCTGGCATCCCAGGATGTATCATTCCCAGATTTTCCCACTCTCCTGCTCTTGGGACAAGCTTTCTACCCTCCTGAACTCTAAAGCAGGTGGTGAGCCCTAGAAGTGAACTGCAGAAGGCTGGAAGTCTCCTCAGCATCCCCTGTACTTCCTGCAGTGTTCACTGCATGCCTTGGCAGTGGGGAGTGTCAGCAGGCAAACAGTGTGGAGTCTCAGGTTGCCAGCCCCATCTCCCCCATCTTCAGCTTCCCCTTGCAGCCACTCTTCCCCAGTTCTCCAGGAGAGCAGGGAGCTTGATGGCTGGTTGGAATGGGTGTCTGGCATGCATTCAGCCACCAGTCTAAGTTACCAGGGCTCCAGGGTACAGGAACAATCTCCCTACCCTCATGAGGAAAGCACCATGGATGGGATCCTTGCACCACCTTGCAGCCCTCCAAGAAGTCCTGCACCAAACACTGCATTAGATAGCTCCCCTTGCAGCCTATTCTGGTCTCCACCAGCCTCAAGCCTCACCCCCCTTGTCCATGCTTTTCTATCTCTTGCCATGCTGCTCTACCTCCCTTCACAGAGCAGGGAGAGACTAGGTGACTGAGCTCAGACATACCCTTACTCACCAGCCCACTAGTGTCAAATCTGAGCAGTGAAAGTTAGAGAGGGTATCAATTCTCGACAATGGCAGACAAGTGCAGCCATGCGGTATGTGGAGCTGCAGACCTATCCATAGTGCTACACACCACACATCCTAATGTTCTCTGTACTGCAAGGTAGCAATGCGGGGGGTTGACCTCAGGCAGAAAAGAAAAAGCTTGTAAAAAAAAAAAAAAAGCCGGGTAGTGCACACAGGAGCAGTGTGCACTTCCCAAAACTGGAGCCTGGCCGGACAGAGACACATTCCAGCTGCTGGCCAAGCTCCAAGCAGCAAGATCACCATGGCTGCAGCTCCCCAAGGTCACCAGACCCCAAGTAAGGTTTCTAGGGCCAGCAGAGTTGCTGGACCGAGCCTCCCCTACCCCACCTGGGGTAACCTGCTATGCACTAGAGCAATGTGTGGCACAGGTATTCCCATGGGACAAATAGCAGTGCCACAAGTTATACCACTGCTTCTTGTCCCGGGGGAAACAAACATCCATGCTCATGTGAACATGGACAATGTGTCACTGATCACCAGGGATCCTGGTTTTCTCTGATAAAAAAAAATCCCCAATTTTTGGACTAAAAAAAGTAACCTAAAATGAACATTTTGCATGTTTAAAATGAAATACCACTAATACAGATATATACATATATCTATATAGTAACATTTCATTTTAATCATGGAAAAATGTGGATTTTGGGTTACTTCTTTCAATCCAGAAACTGGGGATTTTTTTTATCAGAGAAAACCAGGATCCCTGATGATCATTAGCTCCTGATAACCTGAACATCAGCTAACATTCCTTACCTTTAGCACTTGCAAACTTGAGCAAGTAATTTTACCCTAAATGAATTACTTCTGAATTCTGTATGTGAAGAAAAGAAAAAAGGAAAAAGAAAAAAAAGCTGCTGTATTGTTAATGGGGTTTGAAGTTTTATCAAATGTACTTTCAATATACTGCTTAGCTATTAATCATAGTTACAAGACATGCTCATTACAGTAGAGCATATCAAATATCATTTGTCAAATACTTTATTCTCTGAATTTTTGCTGGTTTTCCTCAAATAATGTATTTAAATATCTTTGTCACTTGGAATAGTTTATTCAATGACTGGTGGCAAAATTAATCACGTTTTTCAGGGTTGGATTCTTATCTGATTTGGGAGAGGAGGAGCAAGTTAACTTATAGTCATGCAAGCCTGCCCTCGCTTGATTTTATATGAAATAGTAGTCATAGTGAATGCCAGAACAGATGATGTTTAACAAAAAAACAGTAATGCAAAACACAGCTTTTAACACACCATTAAAATGAATATAGTACTCTGAACCTGTTCTACCCAGGTTAAGTGGATACAATGACTATCTAAATTAAATGGTTGAAATGAAAGTCACTTGTGCTCTGATTGTGAAAACACCTATGTTCATGCTTAAATGTATACGCAAGCATAGTTGTATTGAATAGAGATTACTTGTCACAAGACAAAACTCACTTATTATCCCCACGTAAAAGCCTTACAATATTGCATGCAAGTATTTAAGTACATTACCTGACTTTTAGTAATATTTATTTTTTCCTGGTGTGAGATATATCCTAATGGATCTCAAAAATTATAAAAGTCTTTAAGGACACCTCTTCATCACAAAATTACCCTAGGTGATCAGTGCATAGGTTTAAGCACTGAGGTTATTTTAGGTGGGTTGTGAACAGTCACATTACAAATCCTTTCACAGTTTACTATATCCTTTCTGGTGCAACTGCCCTGTGGATGTGTGGCAGGACTTCTGGGGACAAATCTCATGTTTTCTTTTAAATGGGTTTCTTTTTTTTTTTCTTGTTGTTCTTTTAACCTATGTCTTTAAGATAAATTATTTCATCATTTTCTCTCAATGAATATGAGAGATGTTGTCTCTCCTTATGGGTACACAGGGGGAATTGTATGTGCTGCCTCCAGACTGCATCATAAACCCAAGCACAAGATATGCTCTGTGAGCATATGAAACAGCCATTGGATAAAAACCATAAATGTATATGGCAGCAGGAACTGAAACCCAAGACTCTCCTCTCCTAAATAAGAGCTTTAACCACTTGCCTAAAATCTGGCTTGTTCTTGTTTGCTGGCCTACTCGATCTTGACTTCTTTGCAGAAAAAGGCCCAGCTTTAGAAAGGGGAGGGTTTAGAAAGTGATCTGTTTCTGTTCCCTTCCCAACTTCTCTTAGGGAGGTGTGTTATTAAATCTTAGGCTGAAGAGGGTTTAGAACCCACTTGCAAGGTGAGGGCTCTAGTGATATGATATTATATAAAAGGTAGCTACTGTAGTTGTTATTTTGTAAAAGGAAATGGTGGTCCTGTCTCAGTTTTTTGAAAAAAGTAGTGTAGGCTCCAAGCCTCAGGATAGGACTGTGGACTTTAGATCCTGAAAAGATAAAGGCATCTCTCCCTTCATACTCAGTTCAGCTCTTCATTCTCCAGTAAAGGTTTGAAGTTCCAGAGATACCCCAGTGTGAAGGGTTTCCCATTGGCTAGGTATATATGGCTGTCTGCTCACCATGTAGGTTTTTTTAATCATTTTTCTGAGATAGCTGACTTTGCCATTGGCTGTTTAGAAGGCTAGGAACCAAACTCTGGGTTTTGGATTCAGTTTCATGGGTATAAAAGTTATGTGCTGAAGCCCCTACCTTGTAGATGTCCAAGTCTTTTCTAGGATCTAGTTGTTTGTCCTTTATTGTACCCAGCCCCAAGCATTGTATTGGTTCTGGCCCAAATTGCCTAAGTAAACAATCTGATGTAAAATGGTGAAATAGAAGCTTAAGACAATGCCATTTACTTGGCATGTTTGAAGTGCCTATAGATATTCAAATGCAGCTAGAACAAACAGAAGGGAAGAAAGTCCTTCTTGGTGTCTCCAGCTATGAAGAAATGTCATTAATCACCAGGGATCCTGGTTTTCTCTGATTTAAAAATATCCCCAATTTTCGGTTAAAAAAAAGTTACCCAAAATCCACATTTTTCCGTGATTAAAATGAAACACCACTAACACACACACATACACACACATAGATCTATCTATCTATCTAGATATAGATATAGATGTAGATATAGTGGTGTTTCATTTTAATCACGGAAAAATGTGGATTTTGGGTTACTTTTTTAACTGAAAGTTGGGGATTGTTTTAAATCAGAGAAAACCAGGATCTGTGTTAATCACCTAGAAATGGCATGCTGAATTTCTGGGTTAGAAATTTCACACACATTTTTTTACTTTCATCATATGAATACTAAAAACTATTGTAATAATATGTTTTTATCCAATATTTTCAAATTCACTTCTAACTAAATTTCCCCCTACAAGCTAAAGCACATTGAAATGATGTTCTTTGACATCTTTTATGTCCATCAAATTTTATTTAATTAGGAAGAAAGGCTTTTTCACTTTATTTTCAAAGTTGTCAATGTCATTTTTCTTCAGTGTTTCCCGGTTAGTATAAAAAATAAACATTTACTCACATGCTCATTTCATTTGTAGGAGGGAGCTTTTATACACTAAGCCTTCAAAAATGCTCTATTGTTTCCTTCTTTACCTGAGTGACAGTTGATGTACTCTCTTGCCTCAAGTTCTGTATGATATTTCAGGAAAACACAATTCATTTAAAGTAGTTGGAAATATGTTCTCTCCTGCTTCTTTAGTGTATCAACATGCCCTTTTTCTTCAGAAAAGTGCTTGCTGTAGCATTGTCAGGGCTGGGTTTTTTTATCCTATTGGTACATTTATTCATGCTTATACTAGAGTCAACAGAGTGTTTTAGATTGTTTAACTGACGAGTTCTTTAAAACTCCTTTAGTTTATAAATTAATGTTTCTGTACATGAAAAAGTTATCTGATTAAGTTCTGGAAGTATTTCTGAGATCCAACCCAGCCAAATAATCAGTACAATATACATGTATACATATATATACAATAGAGAAAAAACACTGTAGTACTTACAGTCTTGCAATGACTGATGAGTGACTCTTCTCCTCCTGCCAGCTCTGTCCCTTTGTTCTGTGATTCCATCATCTCCCTCAAGCTAAGAAGGGCTAGGCTGAAATATTTGGAAAGCTGAACTCTGTGGAGCTCATTAGGTACGTTATTGCCAGTTCAGTAAGTTCAGTAAGTATATTTTAACTTTTAAGTGTTAAGTTTGCACCCAAGCATAGTATTAGGAAGTATTGTGTTAGTGAAGGTATTGTCTTCATTAAAAAACAACTGTTAGTAGTCAACTTATCCTTGAAGTTATCCTGTGCTTTAGAGTTATGTCAGGTGCTTTCCCATATAATTATTGGGGCATAGATAATACACTTACCTTTCAGCAAAACATACTAACATGGTTAAAATGCAGAATAGTAGCTGGAGATCTGGGTTTATTCTCAGTATTTGTAACAGACCTATTGGGTATCTTGATTGATTCACTTTGGCCCAGATACAGAGAAGGACTTTGGCAACTCTAAATTGTTCATACAACAAAATTGGCCTTTAAAGCAGCTTAATTGCTCTTTTGCATCACTTTAATGGTGCTGCTATTTACACGCTCAGTGGCATATTCTGCTTTAAATTACTTTGAAACGTAGCAAGGTAAAACCCATCTGAGGTGTTTTAGTTTGCTACCTAACAAAGTGCAACGGTGCATGGGGCATTGGAAGCCAATGTGCTTGGGGAAGTTCAGGCTTGGAAGGCTTCCAGTGTCCCATGTACCATCCTGTCCACTTTCTGCAACTGCCAGCTCACCCAGCCACCCTCCTACTGCCTTGCCATTCTGCTCCAGGAGCAAGACAAACATTCCCAGGTGGTCCTAGGTGGCAGGGATGGTGCACAGAGTGCTGGAGTTTACCTGCTTTTCCCACAGCAGGGATGGAGGGGATGTGCTTGTGGGCCAAGGAGTCCCTAAGCTATGGGAGACCATGGTGCTTCCCTCCATGGTGTTGGCATCCCCCAGGCAGCATCCACCCACTAACACCCGGGGCATCACCACTGTGGAGGGAAGCACCAGGCCCCATGCAGCTCAAGGGCTGTGCGACCTGGCAGCAGCTTGTGCAGGCAGGCTTAACTGAAGGAAAAAAAAAACAGTGAGGAGCCTGATGCTTTTTTTCCCCTTTTCTCCTGGAGCCTGCCTGCCTGCCTACCTGAGTTGCATGGGGCCCAGTACTACCCTCCATAGCTGTGGTGCCCCCATGGGCAGTACCCATGTGGGCTGCTATTGAGTGGGTGCTGCCTGGGGGTGCTGTCACCACAGAGAGAAGCAATGGGCCCCATGCAACCTAGGTAGGCAGGCAGACTCTGAGAGAAAAAAAAAAATCAGGCTCCTCGTCAGTTTTTAAAATTTTTCTTCAGTCAAGCCTGCCTGCATGAACTGCCACTGGTTTGCACAGCCCTTCAGCTGCGTAGGGCTCGGTGCTTCCCTCCTCAGTGGTGGCACCCCTCAGGACCACATGGGCCAGGTGGTAGCAGGTGGGTGCCACCTGGGGGACACTGACACCACAGAGAGAAGTGATGCAGTCCCATGCAACTCAGGAGCCGCTCAAGCCACCGCCCCCCTCCCCCTCGCCCCCCACCATGGGAGAGGCAGGTAGGCTCTGGTGGGGAAAAAAAGGATCAGGCATTCTCACCCTTGTACACATGATGAGAGGTTAGTTCTCCCTAAATTGAAATGGTGGAAGCAGTGGGTTTTTAAAAACCCAGTGTTTCAATTTAGGGAGAACTAAACCCCGTCATTTGTACAAGCACCATTGAGCACCTTTCTCCAGGCTGGAATACAAAGCCCAGAGTTACCCCTTTAGGGAAGGCAATAGGAAGGGTTAAGCACAGGGATCTATAACCATAATTTAGATACTTAAGTCTGAGATTCAAAGAAGACTCTGCTTTCACCTGTAGCATTTTACAGTTTTTCACTGTGTTCATCATAAGTGTAAATAAGGGTTCAGAGTGGTAATTTTGGAGATTCCTTCAGTTAACAAATGTTTTTGAACATATGTGTCACTGAAAGGTGTTGTAAGGCTTCGGCCTTCTCTTGCTGGGTGCCTTACCCCCAAGTGATGTCAGGGTGAGGTTTGAGCTTGGATGCCACCTGGGTGGTATGGGTGCTGCCTTTATTTGCCTGCCATGACTTCAATGTTCTTGTTGGTGAAGCAGTTCCCTTCAGGTGTCCCCCTGAGGATGAAGATGCCTTAATACCTGTTCTTGCTTTGTGGAGGTCCAAACCTCCTCTTCACCCCACTCTTACCACATCCATGGCCCAGATGGATACTACACTCTGCAGGCATCCCCTTAGATGCCTTTTCCTCTTCACTCAGCTCACCCACCTCAGAGTAGGTCAGGTCTTCCTGGTCAGTTCACCCTTCACCATAGCCGGTTCTTTGACTTCCAGCCAGTTAGGGCATATAAGCCAGCCCTGTCTCAGTCTAGCTAGGGCTTCTAGTGAACTCAACTGAAATCAACACCTGGATCTCTGCCGGAGGGCCCTCCTGGGATTTCGTCTCCCAGTGTCCCTTTTATAGTCCAAAGAAACAAAGAAACTTAAAGGAACGGATGAGGGACCCACTCCACCAGCATCTCTGGGTCAGTGTCCTCTTCTTTACCCACTGGCGTCTCCGGGTCGGCATCCCTTCCTCCTGCTATTCACCACCCGCCATCTGTTTTCCCAGCTGCTATTTGAGCAGCCTGCAGTTTCTGGAGGCTCTGCCCCCATCCCTTACTGATCTGCATCTGTAAGCAGCTCTGGAATTGCGGGGCCGACACCCGCAATTCCTCCCAGCTGCTGCTCTTCAGGATCCCTGTGGTGAGTACTGGGGTGCATGGGGTGGGGTTCCAGGACCCCTTAGAGGGGCTTTCACTGCCCCTCTCACAATATGGTTCTAAATTTAATGGGTCAATAAGTCCCTTCAAATCCTAGTTTTTAGTGTTCCTGAGTGCATCTGTCTTCCTGGGATCTCGAGTCAAGAGCTTTCCCTGAGGGTAGGTAGCTATCAATATTCTTTGGAAGAACAATGCAGAGTTCAATTCTTCATTAAAAAAAGAAGAAGAAGAAGAAGACAGGGATGCCTACCGTTTACATTGTATTTACTTCATGTTATTTTAATACTTATTTATATATTTTATATTTACCTCAGACCAAACCTTAATGACTTCCAACAGCTCCTGGAAAATTACAGTCATCTCAAGATACCCACAAGGGACAAACCTGTCCAGGCTTAGAGGCAGCCACTCAACTTCGAATGGTATCTCTCCAGAAACAGACCACCTAACTTCTATTCTCACTAAGGCACCAGACCTTGTCCTGGACCCAGACATCAGTTGCGCACTTTCATCAACATAGACCACATCATCACTGAACCAAATGTAACCTGGGTGTACTTGGTTATGTATTCCCTTCTCTAACTGAATAAAGATGTTAGCAGGGCCGGTGTGCTGTGGGGGGAACCTGTTGGGTGTACACAGCTTCCCTTCTTCCCTTATAGAAAACCAAGCCAGGACACTTTATAACTTAACTATATATAAATGTATTAATATATACAAGATCTAAAGAAATTGATATTGATAAACATATATACACAAATATACAATCGTCACATAACACTATATCCTACTAATAGAGGTTAAAAATTACATCACCTTAAATTATATTAAATAATACATAGATAAACAGTTTGATCTAAAACACATAAACAACAGGTAAGTACTGACAAACATGGGTAAATGGCAGGGAAGGGCCCCATTAGGGCACCAACAAGAATTATATGCTCAAAATTCTATTACATTACAAAGTTACACATATAAAGGTACCCAATATATATATATATATATATATATATATATATATATATATATATATACACACAATATATATATATATATACACACACACATATAATAACATAAACTGTGGATGATATCTATCCAATCTTATACCATCCTTCAAGATATGGTCCCAACCTGGGTTTCAACAGACATTATACAACCTTAACTCTATTAAGATCCAAATTTACTTAAACATCAAATACAAATATATACACTCCTACAAATACTTAGGTCAGCAGAATCAGATTAAAGGGTTCAATATATTTCAAACAATCTTAAGCTTTATCAACTTATAAACATAAGGTATAAATATACAAAATATAACACACATACCCTTAAAATATAACTTAACTTTTCAAAGAAACCTAAGGCCCAGGCTCTCCCATCTCCTGTGGCCACAAGGGGGTGAAGAAGCTTCCCCGATGCCCTTTAGGCTTTCCCCCAGCCCAGCCAAAATGCATTCCCCAAAGCAAAACATCCTAACTCAGGGATCCCTGTTACTTTGGGTTTCCCTTCCAATGATCAGACTCACTAACATGGGTGAATTCCCCCTTCATGTGTGAGTCCTTTTCCATGGTAACTTATGACTCCAGGGCCTCGCTGGAGGATTTTTGTCTCCTTCAGCGAGTTGCTGCCTCTTTTGCTGAGGCTCCAGTTGTTTCTGCCTCCCTCTGGGCCCACCAGCCATGGTGCACCTGAGGGCTTTACTCCTTTTCCCAAGTTTGGGGCCCTGAGCTGCCTTGCAGGGTTCCAGGATCTCAGTTCCAACTGGGCCCCCCCTTGCAAGGATTCCCATTGAAATGCCTGGCCTCATGTCAGTGGGGTTGTAGACCTGAGCCACCCCATGTGGCTCTCAGGGCTATGGTCTACTCCCAGACCACTCTATGTAGCACTGCCTGTACTGCACCTTCCTGGCCTCATGCCAGGGCTTGTGACCCAAACCCCCTCATAGGGCTCCAGGGTCTTGGTTCATGCACCACCTGTGCACTGACTGGCTTGGACCCAAGCTACCACATGCAGCTTCCAGGATCCTGGTCTCACTTGGACCCACCATGCAGCACCACCTCCACCTGCTCCCCCTGGCCTCATGCCATGGGTTGGAGACCCGAGCCACCTCATATGGCTCCCAGGGTCCCAATCTGTATACCGGGCTATGCAACGCTTCTCACTCCTCTGTGGCAGGATTGGAGTGGCGGGCTTGGGCCGCTCACCACTTCGCATTTGGCAATGAGAAAGCATCTTCAGGCTCTTTTGGGGCCACCACATTTGCCCCACTGGGCAGCTTTCCCCAGGTCTTCTTTAGCCCATCTTCCCTCTTCTCCATCCCTCACAGCTCTGTCTGTGTGCCGGGCACACTGTTCTTTTATAGCCTCCAGAGGCTCCATCCCCAGATTGTAAAGGTGAGGGGAGTAAGGGGGGTTTGAAATCAGGGTGAGGGGGTGAGGAGGAGTATTTCTCAACCAGGTCCAGGCTCCTTGCCTCATCCTGGGCAGGGGTGGGGCAACCTCTCCCTAACCACCACCTGATTGGTGGAAATCTTCCACCAATGGCTCAAAGCCCTTTCGAGCTGGCAAAATAGGCTGCTATTGGCATGCCCACCACACAAATAACATGGATTATGACATCTGGGGTTAATTTACCTGCACCTCTACCATCATAAACTTACAGTGCCCCACTGTTATCTACATTGGACAGAGAGATCCCTACATGTAAGAATGAGTAAACATTGTTTTGACATTAATAGCAGAAAGACAAACAAGCCTGTGGAAGAACATTAACCTTCCTAGACATTCCATCACTGACCTCAGAGTGGCTATTCTTAGACACCAAAATATTACAAACGAATTTGAACTGGAAATTGTGGGACAAGAAATCATCCATAGAATAGATTGCATTAAGTATGATGTAAACTCAGGCTACAGATTCTTATTCCATTACATGGATATTTTTTATAAACCCTGGGTGCATCTACATGTTCATTAAGGTGTCATACTTACAGCACTTTAAGTTTAGTACTTTTAATAGCAGGTACTAATTCAATGCACAGTAACCAGTGCTACTACACAGTAGTGCTGGTGTGTGCCTTTTAAGTGACATGAATGTGCAGTAAATCAGTTCTATTGTGCATTAGCATATTAACATGGCTTCCTCCATTGTTATTAAAACCTTATGCACCCCCACACGCATTCTCCACTGAAAATTTTACTCAAATTGCCAATTGCTCAAATCATGAGTGAGACTTTATAAAGGGGGGATAAGGCAAGGTGCTGCGTTTATTGATTGCATGAGTTAGAGATAGAGGTTTGGACACATCATTCATATAAACACACACAAATCATCATAAACATCATTACACACAGGCATACACATACACAAAACAACCATTCCATCCACACATACACCAGATATAGTTACCAGCAATAGTTGCTCAATATCAGCCCAGGGTGGCCAACCCAGGCTTATTGAGTAGATGATGATGATTTGAAGATATCAGATTTGAAGATAACAGCTGGAGCAGGTTGAACAGATGCATCTGTGCTCCGATAAAACAGCAGTAGAGAAAGAGACTCACCCAACTTGGCATTTTCAAAGTGTTCTTTTATAGGGATTGGCATCCTTTGTTTCAGTGCTTTGGGGTTTTTCGATACCCAGCGTCTGGTTTTGCAGTTGTTCTTCTTTTGTCTTCAGCTTATCTTAGCCTTGAAGTGTTCTTGCTGCCCATCTGGCAGGATGGTTGCTTTCCTTCTCCTCATAGTTTCATAGTTTCATAGTAGCTAGGGTCAGAAGGGACCTGAACAAATCATCTAGCCTGACCCCCTGCCACAGGCAGGAATGAATGCTGGGTTCACAAGACCCCAGGCAGGTGATCATCCAACCTCCTCTTGAATTTGCCCAAGGTAGGGGCGAGGACCACTTCCCTGGGAAGTTGGTTCCAGATTTTGGCCACCCTAACTGTAAAATATTGCCTTCTAATCTCTAACCTAAACCTATTCTCCATCAGCTTATTACCATTATTACCATCCTCATTATCTTCTTTGTGCCCTAGGCCTAAAAGGGATTCTTCAGCCATTCATTAATTAGTTTACTGACTGGTAGCTTACATTTGGTGCCTTGTTGCTTACATAAATAGTTAAATCTTCTTCCATCTCTGCCATTCACTCACCATTCACCCTTTTACACACACTCATACATAAAGGCTATGCAGAGTTCATTCATTTATGTCAAGCAGAAGGATGCAAAATGGAGTTTTCAAATTGCTTACAGGACCAGACTAACATGGTTACATTTCACTACTATTACACTCTATGTTAACATCAGCTACATTAGTTTAGTGCATGCTGCACCATGATGTGCTAATGAGCAGTAGAATAAGTCTACTGTTAGCATCTCATGTAGCATCTCAATTAGCATCTCATGTAGATGTGACCCCTATGTCCCTCAGTGGGTTGACTGCTTTGTTTTTCTCTTTCTCAGACACTTTGCCACTCAGCAGTGCCCTCTCAGTTTCCTTCCCCTCCCTCCATGTTCAGGTTACAGCTAATTTAGAAGTTCTGCTTCCTCTAGTCCCTTCATACCATCTGATGAAGTAAACCTTCTGTTTACAAACCTTATGCTATACATCTTGAATTTAGTCTATAAAGGTGTGAATCTACCCTGCTATCTACCTTTTGTATAATAGCCTTGTACAATGGGGAACATGGATTCTGGGCATTCTCATCCTGAGGCAATTCCAGTCCATATCACTTACTTCCCAGGAGAGGCCCTGATTACCAGGCTGTTGGATGTTCCAGTGGAGGCACTCTCCTTCCCTTTTGTTGAAGATAAGCCATTGAACAGAATGTAATTCAAAATCACAGGGCCAGGAAGAGAACAAGAAGGAGCCTGTTTCTTTAGTGTCCTGGGTAGGGCAGTTGCTTGGGAGATGAGAATCCTGGGCTTTAGTTGCTATTATTTTCTAGGATTCTCTCCCTCCACCCCTTTAAAACTAGCAACAGTTTAATGTGAAATGCCCTCACTTAGATGATTATCCTAAACACTATTCTGATGGGTAGAGTAGAGGTGCAAAATTTGAATATGCATGCCAAAGGACATGACATGCCATCAACATAAGATGTCACTATTTTAGGATACATTAATGAGTAGGGATCCTGGTTTTCTGTGATTAAAAAAACCTCCAATTTTCAAATTAAAAAAGTAACCCAAAATTCACCTCTTTCCATGATTAAAATGAAATGCCACTAATATATAACATTAATAATATATTATATAATAATATATGATATAATCACAATCTTATATAATAATATATTAGTGGCATTTCATTTTTATCATGGAAAGAGTTGAATTTTGGGTTACTGTTTTTTTAATCCAAAATTTGGAGATTTTTTTTTTTTTTATCAGAGAAAACCAGGATACCTGTTAATGAGTATAGCAACATTTATGGACTAGCTTATGTTTTTGAGTTGTGACAATTTCTCTCTGAGTATATAGGCACCCATATTTACAGGTGCTAGACTTTCTGCAACATCTCTACTTTTTTGCTTTCAGGAAACTCTGGAGATAACGTTCAAGTTCTGAATTTATATAGCATCAAAAGGAAATTCTCTGATAGGATGGGAAAACTTTATTTTTTCAGAAAAATAAGTTGCAAAAGTAAGTTTGTTGACCTTTTCAAATTTCAGGTGTTAGGGGGGAAAATAACTTCTTTTAATTATATTCTTGCACATTGAATTGCTCCTTATTCTGGTTTTCTCAAATTCCCTGTCTTTATACATTCCTACGGCCATGCTTAAAATAATTCTGCAGTCCTCGATGCTTTTTTTTGCTAGTGGGGGGGGGGGGGGGAGGAAGTAACAAACAGCAAAAAGCTTTTTACGTCAGTCCTTCTTAAACACTTCTGTAGCTTCAGCTTGCATGTAACTTCAGAAAATATAAAGGGCAAAGAAACCCTTTTTCTATATACTTTAGTAAGAACTACTCAAAGAAATGACTGACAACTGATAACTTTAATTCATCCATAATTTTCTGCTACAACAAATGTCAGTCTAGTGAAACCCACCACAATATATTTCCTAATCTCTTTCTTAAATCAGTTTATTCTTGGCTTGGTAGATTTAGATTTAAATGTGAAGGTTTGCTGCCACTAATAGTTATAATTCTTTAATGAATTCAACAGTGTTCCTACTACCTTTGTGCTCGATTTTCATGAGACTTCATGTGGTTGAACTTTGATCACAGGGGAAAGTTTAGTAAAGAACTCATTTTAAATTTTCACATGCAAGTTTGGGTTCCAGAAGCTTTTTTGAGCTCACTTATTCAGAACCCAGGAACAATACCATGTGACTCCAATGACTAATCACAACAGACAAACTAAGCTTGAAAGAAAATACAAAATAATGCAGACGAATGTTTCTTATTTCTGGTTCTAAATAAAACTTGCAAAAAATCAAGGCATTTTCATAATAACAGTAAAAAGTCAAGACCTGTCGGTGGATATTTGGCAAGATGAAGGGGTAAATCATCAGGAAGATTATTTTCTGTAAATTATTCAGGTAATAATTCATAACATTGGTTTTATATTGCATTCAGTAATTATGCAGTGAACATATACAGGTTCTAGAGGGTATTTTGATTGCAGATATTTTATATAGTTTGACTTATCTCCTAACACAGTCTACTCTAAAATCTATTAAATATGTCACTCCATTTTCTTTCCCGTGGATCAATACTCATTTTTTTATGACAGTTCACAAGCACCCAATAATCACACACAGCTAAACCTACCCAATAATTAAAGGCTACAAACCAGAATTAATTTAACACTCATTATATTAATATTATATTATTAATGTATTATATACTAACATATACTAAACTAACTAATATTATATCTTAATATAATATCCACAGTTTAATGCAAATACACTTTATTTAATTTTGACTTTCAAGAATGAGGTTTTACACTGTAATGTTGGAAGCCACATTTAGAATTTCAATATTTTTCAGAGTCTGTTATCACTTGAAGAAAGTACGATAGTTAGAATAAGGAAACCACTAACTACAAATGAATTGTCATCATTATTGTCTAAGAAGCAGTTGTTCTGTGGAGATGACAGGTCTCCCAATTGCTCTGTGTCACTACCAGAAGACAGATGATGCTTATTAAAATATCAGATAAATATTTGAGCAAGACACGTGAGATTTATAATTCAAAATGCACCTTGTAGTACAATCAACTTTAAAAATCTTTTTGCTGCACTTCATACTATTTTTATGATGCCAACAAAAAAGCTCTCCTAACCAAAAGGAGTAAACCTGTCAATAGGCCAACATTGCTTCTCTTCATCTCTGTATATGCTGCATCCTTGTTTGATGCCAGGAAAATGAAAGCTGGGATGCACCAATGGGATTTATCTGTGTGAAATAAAACAATAGGTTCTCTGAAGAGAGATAAAATCATGGAGCATAAAAGGCAAATGAGAATGCTGTGCTTGCATATTATCTTAATAGGCACCATAACATTACCTAAGATAAAGAGATAAGTAGAAAGGTGCCTTAGATTCTTTATTTCCATTAAGAAACACTTACCATGTCCTAGTGTGTGGAACAGCATTTGTCGTTTAGCTTATGTGCACATTATTCCTGTATCATGTGATTTTATGGAATTGGATGGATTTTAGTCCTGTTAAAGCAAAGCATTCAAACTGGATAGTAACTGTTGCCACCTCTGACACATGTGAGTAATTTTACATGCTGAAATTAATGAGGATGGAAATGCAACCGATACCAATTAATCTTTTTTTCTTTTCTTTTTTTCCCCCATTACCAATTCTTTTAGTTTTATGTCTCTGGTTAGTGCTGGAATGATACGGTTGTCTAACAGAAACTGCTTTGCCTTAGAGATGGGAATCTATTTGTAAATAAAAAATCTTCATGCCATACCAATAAACTAGACTATTTGTGCTGTTTAAATATAATTTGCTTATCTAATGACTAGCTAAAGTAACACATTTCCCAACAGCTAGTTTCACTCTACTCTGCTGCTAGTAGGTCCACTGACAAAAGTAATGCCTTCAAGAAGGCCGAGCATCTCATACTCCTCAGCTTCCAGAAATGAAAGAGGTATTCAGTATGAATCTCTAAACTACTGACACAGTACTAAGTCTTCATCCACAGGTGATCAGGCTTCACTGAGCTAACACTTAAGAACAAATTTGGAATAAATTTAAAATTTAAAAGTAGAGATAATAAGAAGAGAGTGATATTTGTATTATGTAGAGTTCAAGGAAAAGAGTACACCCCCCGTGTACTCTTATGCATTGCCCCTGCCTTCTCATCTTTCTCTTAGTCTTGATCTTTTTGGTAGTAGGCAGTTCCCTTTAGAGGGAAATACCACTCCTTAAATGAATTATGTGTCCCTCTATCATGTGCACACCTGACATGGTTGTTCCCTCCCCATCTGTGGATGCTTGTATGGACAGTCCACTGCTTCATGGACTAGGCTAATACTTTAGGGACAAAAAGCTCTGGATTGAGGTTTTATGGTTTCTTACAGATCATCCTTCAAAGAGATTGTCAAGTTCCTTTCTTGGGCAGAGTAGTCAACTGAAATGCATTATAGTGAACTTGACTTGAACAAGACTGGAAATGAGTTCATCATATGACACAAAATATAGGTCAAATGACAAAATAGGGGTCACAGTTTGACCCAGATATTTTACATCCTTTCAGAAAGGCATTCAGAGTGAATCACAACGGTTCAATAACTAAGCCCTGTAGATTAAAATTAATTAGACCTACTTCACAGGGTTCACCTACTCGCTGTAAAAAAAACCAGACCAAAGCGCTTTGTGAGCTTCTTTGTCAAATGATAGGCTCCTCATTTTGCATATATGTAAAATATAGTGGTTCCATATTTTAGTTACAGTGCATATTCATATTTCATTGCAAGTCTTTCTTTGAAACATTTCCAGAACAACTTTTGATCTGAATGCATAGTTTGCTTGCAAATCTGTGAATACCATGTTTTCTTATGTGCAGCATCCTCCCAAATCACGTGTGCTTTTTTTTTTTTTTTTGAAAAGCAGAGTGAAGAAAAATGTATCCTTCTTTGCCACATCATCAGGATCCTTTGCTAGTGGGAGGTATGGAATGAGAGAAGTGGCAGCTAGAGAGCCCCAGGTACAGTACTGCAGCATTACTTTCACTTTTCCCCAACAGAGGCAGGAACTTCTATTACCTTATTTCTTCACCTGTAATGCACACCCCAATTTCCAGCAGCTGAATTTTGGAAAAAAAGATGTGTATATACACAAGAAAGTATGGTGATGAAGCTATTTTTACCTGTAAGGTTTGGAATTCTAAGATCTAAAGTTTCAGAGTTTTAATCTCGTGTATAGTGCATAAAACAACAACAACAGAAACTTAAGAAATGTTGCTGCTGGAATTTTGCCTTTCATTTTCTCAGCATGGGATATAGCTTTAAATTCCAAACTTACCACATGCTTAATTTAACTTAAATACTTAAAGATAGAATACTTGAAATTGGCCTCTTGGGCAGCCAAGAGAGGGAAAGTAAGAGCACAAACAAGGTGTGAGGCTCAGTGAGATGAGCACTGTTCTGGAAAAAGAGCAGTCCCTGATTTCTGGTCTGGAACTTTGTTCCAATTGTGGCAAAAACTTCCCCACTACTCTCCATCCATTTCATACAATCACTATTGGATACAAATTGTAATGGTTTATCTTAAAGTTATCATATGGGAGGGATCTGTCTAATCCCTAACCTATGTTTTGAACACCATATTGCAAAATCAGAAAGACAGATTTAAACTTCATCTGAGAGGGCCTAGATTCTGGGTTTTCAACTTCCTGCACAAGTAATTCAACCATTTAGCTCTTGGGATTAAAATGGTACTCCCTCCTCCAGTTTCCTCATCTGTCCAACACCTATTAATCATAGGTTTCTGGCTGGCTATGTTTTTGAAACAGATGTAATATTTGAGACGCTTTAAAGCAGAGACGTACATCTCCCTACCATGCCCTTTCAAAATCTCTGTATCTCCATGCAGTCATATGCTCTCCAGCTAAGGTGTGGGATGGGGCTTCAGTGTCCTGAACTTATTAGGGGTGTGTGAAATGGGTTGTATTCAATTCAGATTTGGATTTGGCCCAAATAGAGGAGAGTGATTTGATTGATTCAGATAACTGTCCTGATTTGATTCAGCCGAATCTGAAGATTCGATGTTGATTCAGAGAATCAGTGATTCAGCCACAGACACAGCTTTAAATGTTTTTTCTACATACCTTGAGGTACCAGGTGTGGCTCATGAACATTGCAATGGTGGGGTGGATGGAACATCCCACAGGAGTGCAGGGGGCCCCCTGTGTGCTTGGCAGTGCATCTGGAAGTGGACTGGAAGTACTTCCGGTCCACTTCTGGGTCTGCTGCCAAGCACCCAGGAGACCCCCCCCCCCACTCCAATGACTCAGCAATCGACTGCAGGAGGACCATGGGTGCCCCCACCCCAGACACAGGAGGCACCAGTTGCTGAGCCAGGGGGTGGGGTTGGGTCCCCACACGCTCCCTGGCAGATGCAGAAGTGGACTGGAAGTGCTTCTGGTCCACTTCCAGGTCCACTGCTGAGCACCATGGGGACCCCACTGCACTCCTGAGGGACACTCCATCCACCCCAGCATCTCAGCTTTCATGAGCTGCCTGGTTCCTTGAGGTATGTAGAAAAAACATTTAAAGCCGTGTCTATGTCCAAATCATCGAATCTTTCCAAATCTCTCTGAATCAATTCGGAAGGTTCCAATTTGATTCAGAGAGATTAAAGGGTCTCCTAATTTGATTCGGATTCAGAGATTTGGCTGCCAAATCAAGCCAAATCTCTGCTGAATTGAATCAGCTATCAAAGCTTCACACAGCCCTAGCAGTTTTCTGTGAGCCCACTGTCAGTAAGTGTTCTCCCCGTCTCTTCTCCTGAAATATCACCTGCTAGATCCAGAAGCATCTCAGGGACCACAGGACCTCAAATATCCTGGTTCAGAAAAGGAGGGACTCCAGCAAAGCTAAGGTAGAGCACATAGAAAATCATTCAATGACAGCCTGCACCACACTCCCCTCTTTCCATGGCAGGAGAGCAGAACAGTATTGTGGGATGCTGGAGGACTAAGCCTTTCCCATACACACAACATAAAGTATGCACACACAACAGGAAGATCTTCATTTTGAAGCACCCCTAAATAGTTACTGTTTCCTACAGGGTTATTTTTGGAGTACTTCAGAGGGTGTATATATCTGTCCAATCATCCTTGAAGTGACTCAAAGATATTTGAATTCTACATCTGTCCACATGCTTAGATGCTCTATTATGTCCTGAATATGCAAACATAACTGCTCTGTCAGTGAGTAATCTGTTTTTCATGCCCATTTTACCTGTGCATGCTTATACATCCATGCTTCAGAAGAAGTTGAACCATAACTTCACAACTAGAAATCTGACACACAAAGAAAGTAAAATTCTACCTTATGTGTTTCATAGTACAGAGATTCAATGTAATGGAAACCATCCCTTTTACTATAAGGGATAGATTTGTCTTCATATGAATGCTTATATCTAATGGTATTTATCTAATTAAGGTTACAGGGAAATATTTAGCCTAGAAGGAAGCTATTGCCATTTGAACGTTCTTAGATACTTATGATGCTATAAGTAGATTCAGATTGCCCAATAATGCCCTTACAGACACAGTGATCATACACAAAATGATTCTGTCATGTTATTTATTATCACTACATATCTTGCAGTGGTATTCAGTGATAAATTGCAGAACCCTGAAGTATACTGAATTTAACATGCATTTTTGAGCACAGATCAAAAGAGACAAAAACTATGGAAGAGTGGTATGGAGATTTTATCTGCCTACATTTTGTGAGATCATATCTATTATTTACAACCTGCGAAGCCAAAAATTAGTGCCAGTTAAAACATTTTTACTTGAACATAGATTATGTGTTCTAAAATTGCTACATTGTATAGAAAAGGAAAAAAAAGTATTTTAGATAGGTGGTGTCGTCCAGTTCTGCAAACATTTACTGCTCAGCCCAGTGCTACTCCCAAAAGATGTTTTACTGGAGAGCATGGGATAACCGTTAAATACTAGCTATTGTAATGTGTTTGTAGGATTAGACCCTTAGAGCGATTTTAAAAAGATCAGGTTCCTGACTTGAGCCTGTAGTTTGACAATTATATGCTGAATAATAAAATGCCAATAAATGTGAATTTGTTTATTGAAGTCAACCCATATTCACTGCATAATTTTGACTGAAAAAATATTTGGGGGAATAATTTTTCACCTAACTGTTGGTGTATACCTTAGCCACAATAATAATATATTTGGATTTAGTTCCTCCTTCTTCCTGAAAGGATCTGAATGGACATTTTCAGTTTTCCAGGAAAGTACCCTAACCTCTAGGCTGTACTTTTTTTGTGATTTGTGTGTGCACTTTTATTTAAACTCTTCTGTTCATCATGTTTCAGCTTGTATAAATAATAAAACATTGGAATGGATAGTGAAACCGAGATGCCCAGCCTCCTGGGTGATTGTTCTAATTACCAGCATGGACTCATTCCTTCTCAAGGACTACTGAAGCACTTTACACAAAGCAGAATGATGGCAACAGGACAAATATCCTTCAGTAGTTCTGCAAAATGAGAGATCTTGGTTCAAGTTCCTACTGTAACTCAGGGAGAGGGTGAATGTAAACTTTGACATAAGTATCCTAGGACATGCTGTGGGAGCGCTCTGCTAGTGTGTGCTCTGGGAGTGTTTCCAAGGCGGGGGTGCACTTTAATTATAGTAGCCAGAGCATCACATGTATCAGCGTCCCTGTGCTGAAAAATGGAGGTAGGAGCACTTTAACTAAAGCTCATGGAATGGAATGAGCTTTAGTTAAAGAACTCCCGCTGCCATTTTTCAGTGTAGGGACGCTGATACACATGACGCTGAAGTCTGCTGGAGTGAGGTAATCACCAGGGATCCTGGTTTTCTCTGATAAAAAAATCCACAATTTTTGGATTTAAAAAGTAAGACAAAATCCACATTCTTCTGTGATTAAAATGAAATGTCACTTTATATCTATATATCTATATCTATCTCTATGCCTATATCTATATATAAAATGATATGCAACTATAGTGGCACTATAGTGGCATTTCATTGTAATCACAGATGAATGTGGATTTTGGGCTACTTTTTTAATATATATATTTGTTGTAATTACAGCACATCAGAGCAGCCTCACTGCACATATATAAGCACCCCCGGCTACCAGGATGCCACTTCCTTGCTGAGTGATCTAACCAATGAGCTACTGGATAAAATGGAGGCACCATCACCTTTT
Source organism: Alligator mississippiensis (assembly GCF_030867095.1). Taxonomy (NCBI): domain Eukaryota; kingdom Metazoa; phylum Chordata; order Crocodylia; family Alligatoridae; genus Alligator; species Alligator mississippiensis. Next base: position 393,570,272 of record NC_081824.1, read on the forward strand.
CCTCTGATATTTTTATGAAACTATAATCTGCTGTTGCCTTGGCTTGTTTTACAAGTGCACAATGTGAAATGTAAGTGTTTGTGTCAAATGGAGCATTCTGTGTCAAACTAACCGTTATTTTTAGTTTTTTATTTCAGCAAGTAAAATTGGCCAATTTAAAAATAGTTTAAATTGTAAAAAAAATCCACATTTATTCACACATAAGTAAAACACCGTTAAAGGGGTTTGATTTTCAAAAAACTGTACATTTCCTAAAAATACCTATTTAAGATATCTCAAGAGAGTCTATATTTGTGCGTGTGTGTGTTTATGGGCTCACACATATTGCAGACTCAGAATATCATGGGTGGGAACAGAACAGCAGGTGAAAATGGTTGATCCTGTTACTATGGATGCAGTGGAGCCTAAATGGCCCCATGCCCAGGTGTAGGGAATGAGGAGAAGCCAGCCCATGTGGGCCAGGAGGGGAAATACAAACAAAACATAGTAGTCTGCCAAGGTGGCTGTGCTGGCAGTCTAACAGGGAATGCTGCTGTAGTAAGCCTAGGGCCTGCAGGGATCAAGCAGTCCCTGGGAGGGGCTGTGAGCAGGATTCTTCTGCTGTTTCTTTATTTTGTTTGCATACTTCCATCAAAGCCTATGAGGGACAAGAGGTGACCACGAAAGAATGAAGCTCCCAGGGACTGTCCAATGACCCAGCAGTAGATACAATCAACAATTTGTTGGACTTTATTTTTCTTTTGCAGTTCTACAAATCCAGGGTGGCCTTGTGGTGCTATAGCCTGGCTCAGCTGTAGCAGAGGTAAGGACCCTGAATAGCGGGCAGAAAGTGGCAGACCCTAAAGCCAGCAGAAAACATAGAAGTGGTCATCTTGAGGTGCTGGGGCAAACATGCCTAGCTCTGCTCTGCCCCAAAGCTACCTAAAACAGCATGCAACCATGTACATCAGTTAGTGATTCAGAGGGTCTACTAACTGAAATGGCTGGGTAAAAGAGTAGCTTCCGGGGATACATAACTATAGGTGCATCTACATGTGCTGATTTAAGGCACCTTAGCTCAATTTAAGATGCATTAAAGGTATATGTCTACATGTACGCACCCTTAATGCAACTAAAAATGGTGATTTTAGGCTATTCATGCCTAAATTTGCTACCTGCAAATTTAGGCATGCAAAAGGAGGTAGCAAATTTAAGTGCAAATAGCTAAAGCACATTAATGCATGTGGAGATGCATTAAGGTGCATTTATGCTGTGTATGGGCTGACTTGGGATTAATTTGAGTCCCATGTTAGTCCCCACACATGGCATTAAAATGCTTTAATGCATGCATGTGTAGACTCAAGCCTAAATCACCTTAATGCGCATTAAGCTAATTTGCATTACATTTAGGCACACCTAAATGCACGTGTAGACATGTCCTGTGTGTCCCAATAAAGGACTAAAGGTAACTGATTTCTTACTCCTATGAAGAATATTATTATTTCTGTATCTGTCTGGTTAATTCCCATTCGAATTATGCCCAATCTTGCTCAAGTCCTTGTTGTCCATTAACATTAGAGTTTCCCATTACTCACATTTGCTATATCTTTCAATTTAGCTAATGCATCTACTTTATCATTTGGTAATTTTAAGGAACACTGCACATTAAAATATTGTGAAAATTACTAAAATGCTTTCAAGTTAAGTATAGTTTCAGATAAATATGGTCTGGCTGAATCATTTAAAATAGTTTGCCAGGCTTGCCAACTAAAACCTTCTTCACATTACTATCTCCTTCAAACACACTTTCCCCCTTTTTTTGAAGTGAAAGAGATGGATGTGGAAAAAAATTACACATGTTAAAAATGTCAGTTTTCATCATGACATACAGGCATTTTATCCTGTTTAATGACAGCATTTGTTGAATGCAATAGTGTTTTTTGTTAATCTGTATTTTCAGTAATACAAATGCTTCAAGAGATTATCAAAATTCCTTTTGTATCATTAGTCCTTGTTAATATAAAAAAATATTAAGCCAAGTCAAAAAAAGATACCATGTAATCTAGGTGCATGACTGACATCCCAACATTTTGTCTAACTGAAGGGTCATTAACCTGTTGAGATGCTGACTTGCTCTTCTTGTACTAGACCAAATTACCTTAGTATTGCTTGAATCATTCAATACAGTTTCTCCATGAGAAGACAAACTGCAGGAATCTAAAGAAAGAAAGTATACAGCATTTGCAAGCTGTGTACAACTTGTTTATCTCTGAGGAGGTTGGATAGATATCTGGCTGGAGTATTATGATCCCAGCACTTGTTCCTGCCAAGGACAGGGGGTAGGACTTGATGACCTGTTCAGGTCCTTTCTGGCCCTCGAAACTATGAAACTATGTAACAAAAGCAATCAGTGAAGAGCACACAATTGCTAGCCAAGGAATAAGGCAGGGTCAGGACATCCAGAATATGCATCGATTTAGCATTTTTCTCAGGATATGGAAATACAGTTTACCACAGAGCAACATAGATGAAATTCTTCCTTTTCCAGGTGTTCTGTGGTAACCACCTAAGTACACGCACTTTTCCCACTGTAAATGGAAGCTAAGACTCAGTAACTCATCTTTTCATGAGCCAAGCTTTAGCTTCTGTCTATCAGGGAGGTAAAAGCAGGCATATGGACAGTTATCATACAGAAAATAACACTTACCTGAAGTAAATTAATTGCTATGTCCAACCATCTTCTATTGAGCTTTTCCAGAGTCCAAAATAATTTATACCTCTTGAATCCGAGACATGATAGTTGTGTCTGCATGTGCACTTACTCCAGCTTAGATTTACTATGCAGAAAGCTACTGCACAGTGGGAACATCTACATGTGATTCTGCATCACTGTAGCAGTGCACTACAGTGATGTAGCATCCACTGGGGTCTACATGTGACCAGCAGCTACTTCATCATAGTTACATGCTCCCCAAGTATAATGCACCACTACAGTGAAGTAGCTGCTAAAAATAACTGCACCACACACAGCGCACAGTACAGGATGTTACTGCACTGTGATTTAGTACTCAAAAAGGAAGTACTAAATCACAGCACAGTAACAACCTCACCATAGTGCTGTAACAACGTCATCCAGTAACTATTTTTGGGTAGGTGTCTACACATCTGGAGATTAGGGAGAAGATTTTTGCCAGTTCCTTGCAGTCCTGCAATGAATCCCTCTGGCCACCAAGGGAAGCTCCAGTCTCTGCCTGGGTGCTAGCCCAGGGGCTGGCAGGGAGCACCAGGCCAGGAGACAGTGGCCTTTTTGCTCTGGAGAGCTCCCTGCTGCTGGGGTGGGGACAATGTCCTCCTACCCCAGCACCAGAGAACTCCTGGCCCTGGCTCCCTGATAATGGGCACATGAATTGTAAAGAGCTGCAGGGGAGGGGCAGGTCCCAGCCCCCTGCTCTGATCCACTGGTGCAGCAGCTAGGAACTAGCTCGCTGCTAGCTGCCCCACCAGTGGGTAGATCTGGGCAGGAGGCTGGGACCAGTTAAGTCCTGCACCTTGATCACTTAATTGGTGCATGGGGCTGGGATCTGGCCCTGACTGAAACAGTTCTCAGCCAGCCCTGGGCTACACAGGGAAGTCTGACTGCAGCCCAGAACTGGTTGGGGACTGCCCAAAATAGGATAGTCCCCAACAACCTCCTGGCTGCCATGCTTCCCCGTGCAGCCTGGGGCTGCCTGAAAACTGTCCCAGTCAGGGGCAAGTCCCAGCCAGCTCCAGACTGGGTGGGTAACTGTCCCCATGCAAGGAGCTCCCAGCCCCTGCTCCGTAATTACAATTGCAATTGTAGAGTGGGTGCTGTGGAGCTTATTCTCCACCCAGCTCTACAAGAATATTGCTGGGTGGGGAACAAGCTCCTCAGCCCCCACCAGCTGGAAGCTCCCAGTGCTGGTGCCATGACCAGAGGGCTATTGCTGGGAGATACTTATCTCTCAGCCCAATCCCCATGGTTGCAGGGCTTGGGCTGGGAGACCCTTATCTACCAGAACTGGCTCTGCAACCATGGGGCAACTGCTGGAAGATGCTTATTGTTAGACCCCGACTCCATTCAACACCTAACAACCGGATAGCAGCAAGCTGGTACACTCATTGGATTATCAAAGCTGTGGTTTATTGCATGACAGCACTCGGGACACTCAGAACTGGAATGACCCAGAGTATCTTTTTTAACAGATTTTATTAAGCTTGATTAACATATACCCCACCTCGTTCTCTTCCTTCTCCCACCTTTTCACAATGTGCATGTTCAGCACATTCCTGTTACTTTCATTCCCCTCTTCCTGTGCATTGGTGGCCTTCAGCATTTCCTCTTATCTTAGTTTTCTACTATCCTAACACTTATCTCCCAGCCTGAGCCCCACAGTCGTGGGGACAAGGGTATCCCAGCCCAAGCCACATGACAGCGGAGGTCAGGCTATGAGATAAGCATCTCCCAGCAGTGGCCCCATGGTGGCAGAGCTGCTGCTTGGAGATAAGGGTCTTCCAGCTCCCCACTCCCTGATCATGATGGCAGAGTCAGAGCTAAGAGATAAGAATCTCCCAGTCCCTGCTCACCATTCACAATCTCAGAGCAGGGGGCTTGGAGCTCCCTGCTGCTAGGGCAGGGGGACATAATTCCTTCCCATGCTCCTGTGGTGGAGCCCACCCTGGCAGCAGGCAGCTCTCAGGAGCAGGAAGTTATATCCCATGCCCTTGTGGATGTGTAACTGGGAGCAGATTTGGCTCCCAGCCAGAAGTCTACATGAGCACTACAGCACCATTACTAATGCCAAGTAAATTTGTTACTTGTGTTTGTAGGTAGCAAATTTATTCAGGATTAGAGAGACTTACTGTGAATTAAACAAGTGCATGTGTAGACCCACATGCCTACTTCACAGTAAACTATGCTAATTTGCTGATAAGCATCTCATGCAGATGTATCCGGTTTGTAATAGTATCTCTATAGCCTGTCCTCAGAATAGTATCTCTATAGCCTGTCCTTTTCTTCAACTGCTGCCTACAAAAGGATGAATCAAACACTGAGAAATTTACTTATTCCCCTATTGTTTTAATGTCTATGCATATCTCCATTTTAGCACATGTAATGTCATTTAAAAAGTGATATTCAAATTTCTCATGCATTGGTTCCCTATTCAATCCTTAATGAATATAACAATTTATAATGTGCCACTAGTAATGTTAGGAGCAAATATAAATTAGTGACAGAAAGTTGGAAAGGATAGTGGCAAATATGCAAAGGAATAAAGTGGGAAAGAAACAGACACAAGAGGATGCAGGTGGCCAGTAACTGAAACAGATAGATAGTGACCTTTTTAGAAATAATTCCTCAGCTTAAATTGATTTGGAGATATTTCACTTGTTGTCCTTGCCACCATTTGGATATTGTGATTTAGCATTTGGATACTATATTACTGGACATAAGTATCCAGAATGGATACATTTTAGGTTACCCATTGGAAAAAATGTCACTTCCCTAAAAAAAAAGCATCAAAGCATCACTGTCATTGTGTGACATAATTTTATTATGTCACACAGATGATGTTTTACCTGGTATGCTTTTAAAGCTCAACATCCTATGGATTGCTATTTTGAAATCTAAGTATAACAATAAGAATTTATCATTGCCTTAGATTCAGTGCATGTCAATCTGCATGAAATCTGGCAGAGCCAATCTTATAACAGTCCATTGTGGCATACATACAAACAAAGCAGTTCTTTGGCTAACTCTCATATATGCAACCTGAACTTTCAAATTCATAATTTTGTGTTTAAAAAAAAAAATTAAATCTCTGTTCAGTTAGCTAAAGTGGCAATTCCACTAACTCTGCCAGAAAGGACTTATGCAGCGGATTAAAATATCTCTTTAATCTTTTCTATCCTACATCTGGAAATAGTAAACAAATGATCACAACAAAATGTAGCTACCTTTAAAGCATGGTTTCTCACTGATCTTTAGTTGCAGCACTTGGATAATAATCTGAAATGGTCTATTATTATACATTATGCATGCTTATACATAGGTGCCAGAGTTGTCAGTTAAAAAAAAGATCATGAGCATATAAAATAATGAATGGGACAGAGAAGTTAAATCAGAAGGTTTTACTTACACTTTCTCAGAACGCGAGAATGAGAGAGAATTCAATCAGACTGAAGACACACAAATGGTGAACTATATGGAGAAAAAAAAAAACAATCTCCACAACACAGATGTGCTAGAAACCAGTTAAATTTGCCACTGCAAATTATCACTGAGTCTATAATCTTAGTAAGATTCTAAAAAAAATCAGGAACATATGTGGATAGTGAAAACACTCATAGTTACATTAGATAATATATTTCATAAATGGCTATAAACCAACATGTTTCATGTGGGGTCATAAATCAAAAGGGGGTTAGGAAGATACTATGGCAGTGATTCCCAAGTAGGGTGCTGTGGCACTCTGAGGTGCCTTAAGATCCTTTCATGGGTCCCACAGGATGCTCCACAATATTAGTGCTGGTAGGTAGTAAAAAAAAAAAAACAAGTACAAACTAAGATGTGGCATTTTCCAAGGGGTGCCTTGAGTCTAAAATTGTTGAGAACCACTACCCCAAAATAATACATATATTTTTTTTCTGTTATTGTTCATTAAGGAGTTTTTTAGACATGTCTCTTCACAGTCTGATTCTGGATATTGACAAAAATAATATGGTGGGTGCCTGATATAATTAAAAAAGTTGAACTGCATAGGTGATTGCTCTTATAATAGTCCATTGAGATCTGTGTTTCTGTGCTCCTTTCTATCAGCAGTTGGCAATCACAGTTTGAATCCTCCCACATTTCTCTGCACCTGCAGGATAAATAGGGATTTATGCCCCCAAATTCCTGAATCACTTTTTATCTTTGAGAGACCATGGCCTCTGCCTACTAAGGACTAGTACTCCTTCATCTCCACTACAAAGGCTCAGTAGGTCTAATGGAGCCCAACTTAACAAGTGGGTTCCAGATGACTCTGCTTATATAGTAAGAAGGAGGAAAAATAAATTCCAAGTTAGTATGACCTTTTGTACAACATTTTCATGGGGATACATCAGATGATGTATCCATCTCTTCATCTATTTCCTCAGATTCACACAGCTAGTAGTGATCCTGGAATAAGATGATATTTCAAAGGTTCACTTCTCTTTTCTGTTGCTCTTGCAGGAGATCTCCCTCCCTGGCAGGATTGCCTTCAGCCATAGTAGGGATGATGATTTTGGGAATTTAATTCTCTTACTATGTTCTTAAAAATGTTGACAATGAAAACTAGTATAAGGACACACACATTGACCAACAGAGATTAAAATCAGCAATTATATTCCAAATGTGTCTTTCATTATCTCCACACAAAAGCATAAGGCTGAAAGATCCATTTGTTTTGTTTAGGAAATTCAGTGAGCAACTTTATGAATTTCAAAAGTTTTGCAAAGCAAGAAACAAGTTTGGTTATTGTTTTGGTACAGTGTTTCTTAAGCAATAGAGAATTATAGAGGATTTTCCATCTTGTATCAAAATGGTCAAGAAAGAAAATTACTATTTTTAAATATTCATGAGAAATATTTTGCATGACAATAACTGAGCAAGTACATAAAATATAAATAGAGAATCTTGTACAATAACATAGTGGTAGTAAGAACTCATGAGTTTTTACAGCCACTATATTCTTCCCTAAGGCTACAATAATTTAATCAACGTATAATACTGTGTTTCATAATATATTTTATAATCTATCTTGCTATTCATAGTAGAAGATTGAGCTTCAAATAAAATGTGGTTTTAAGAAAACTCATCCATTTGGTTATATTTCCCAGAAAGTTGGACTTTTCCCTTTAATATATATTTCAATCTAGAGAGCGACATCTTGGCAAAATGAAAACAAATGACAGTGCTATCTCCAACGAGACAATGTATTATTTCAAAATGTATGAAATGGCCCTTGCTCTGCCCTTATGACAGTTAAATGCTCAAAGTGAGACAGCCAAAAAATGTACTTAACTCATTCAAGGAGACATGAAAAGTGAGCCTCCTTTTTTTTCTTTAATGTAAGAGAAGGAGGGACAAAAGATGATGCCAAGGGAGAAAACTGTTTTGTTTTGTTTTTTATGTGAGAAATGATTATATATTAATTTCTGTTTGGTTCTGATAGTACATAAAATGAAGCAAACAGGTTTAGAATCTTAGAAGGCAACAATGATCTGCAGATTGTTGCAATATTATTTGAATAAAATAAGATTAATTGTAAACACCATTCAACTCATTACAAGCATTAACAGATTACCAGATTGGATTATGTTATTATGTTTGTAAATAACCAGTTCTTGATTAAACTTCAGTGCTTATTGGAGTAATAAAAACCTCACTTTTTGCTGACTTAAATATTTTTACAACATTGTGGGTCAAAGTCTATTCCATCGATTCGGTGTGTAAATGGATATAGGTGTGATCCTACTCCAGCTTGTTTGAGTCCATTAAAAAAATGTTAATTCAAAAGGTTGGTGGGTCCTCCTCCTCCTTGATAGTTTTTGTGACTCAAGCCTAAGGTAAGAATGATACATAAATAGACACAAGAATGGATTTTCAAGGCTTGAACAGGGTAGAATGTCATCTATGCCCCTAAGTGACACCTGAAAGGTGGAATAGAATCTAATCCTAAATGTTTATAAGGCAAGTTTCTGCTTTAAACTATATTTCTGCACCTCAGGACTGAAACACCTTGGTTAAATCACTCAGTTCTGGGAGAAATCCAGATGGAGCCTGCCTAGGTAGCTTAGTGATATGACACTTCCCTGGGAAAGGGAATCCTGGGCAATGGCACCTTCTACTATGACTGTTTTTATGAAGGAACACAGTAACCATTAGGACCAGGTACCAGGTAGATGTTATATCTATTGTCTAGCAAACACACAGGTCTACAGTTGTAACCAAACATGGTCCACAGAGCACATAAAAATTAACAGAGCCAATTCTAAAGTAACCCTGGATATACATGGTATCAGACTACAGTGCTATTCATTAGGGCACTGTATCAAATGTCTGTGCCAGATCCCATCACAAGTCAAGGTAGGCCACATTCCACTGAAGTCCCATGGAGCATTATGGCACCCTGCTCACCCCTGCCTCACAGGTCTAGCCTAAGTCAGATTTTGTCTCCTCTGCCTGTGCTCTGGACTGGCCCTGACCCCAAACTGTCTTTGACCCAAGGCACTGAAGTTATGGTTTCCAATTCCTCCCCCTGCTTTGTTTCCTCTGGCCAACTGTGAGCTGTAGTCTGATTTGGGTGAGGGTGGAAGTGGTCTGTACCTTACAACTAGCCTCAGCATTTAGGCTCCCATGTCCCCAGGCCTTCCCCCCCAGCCCCATCATGAAGCACTCCACAGACCAGATGTGGACAGCATTCAGAGGGTCTAGAGCAGGGCCTCTTGCATTGTCAGGGGGCAGCAGGACAGGCCCTATGAGGGGAGGCTACAGGACCTGAACCCGTTTAGCCTCTGCAAGAGAAGGCTGAGAGGGGATCTGGTGGCCATCTATAAACTTACCAAGGGGGACCAGCAGGGACTGGGAGAGACTCTATTTCCCCAAGCACTACCAGGAGTAACTAGGAATAATGGCCATAAGTTGACTGACAGAAGGTTCAGGCTGGACATCAGGAAGTGCTACTTCACAGTCAGGGCGGCTAGGATCTGGAACCAACTTCCAAGGGAAGTGGTGCTTGCTCCTACCCTTGGGGTCTTCAAAAGGAGGCTAGATAATCACCTTGTCAGGGTTGTTTGACCCCTGCATTCTTTCCTGCTCATGGCAGGGGGTCGGACTTGATGATCTGCTCGGGTCCCTTCCAACCCTACCAACTATGAAACTATGAAACTATAACCCGACACTGAAACTGAGAGAACCCACCATGTGTGGGCACAGCACTGTGGGAACTGGGCCCTGGCACCATACACCTCCCCAGGAAACCAACAAGGTCAGGCACCCTGCCAGTCAGACCCCAGCATGCTCCCTGTCCCCAGCAGAATCTGGTGTGGGAGGTTCTCCTCTGCTGACTCAGGGTGGCTGGGCCAGAAGATCAGACTTAGGCCTACATGAAGTGACCCTATGGCATCCACAACTTGAGCACGGCTGCAGGTACCCAGCCCATGAGCACCTGGTGTGCTGCAAGGCTTTTTTTGGTCTGCAGCTCCAGGGTCCCACTTTTCCTTTCGTATGGTGTCAGATATCAACTTCCAAATCTATGAGGTACTGTCTGGCATTATCACTCAGTGTATGGATTCTATCTATCTCATCTGGGCATTCATAAAAATTGCAGCTTTTGATAATTTTGCCACCTTTACATTAAAGTGAGAACTCAACATTATCTGAGTATTGACTGAGAAACTGAAATCTGACCAACCCTAAAAAAAACCAAGATCAGACACAGCAGCCTTGTCAAATATAGGATTTTAATATCAAGATAAATGAAGTTAGCCATGTCAGTCTGAAGTCGGGCAGAAAGCAGGGTAGAGTCATACCTTGTAGACTAACTAAATCAGAGATGTATAGCTTTACTTTCTGTGGTTCAGAGCTCATTTCATCAAATGCTGAAAAGGACATGCACAGAACCGTGTATCAAATAGAAAAAGGGTTTAGAATACAAAAGATAGAAAAGACAGAGTGAGAGGAGAGAGGGAAGAGAGGAGACAGTCCTGGGAAAGTCAAACAAGTAATAAATACAGACAAAGGGGTCAAAAGTGCTAATCCAGGTAATGGGATAAGATTCCATAGGCCTTATTTGGGGACCATGTACATAGCACCCAAGCCTGGGGCATGGTCCTGTCTGCATGGGTGACTGACGTTGTCAAACTGCTCCTTTGCAATAGATAGTTCAGGGTACACATGGGTGAGAAGACAAGTACTTGGAGACAACAGACCAATGGGCTGCCTTACAGATCTGCTCTCGCTCCAACCTTGTGTAACCTCTACACTAGTCACCTGCCACAGATCCAGTCATGGAAACTCATTGATGCTCATGATATTTGCTGTGGATTCTAGGCCCAGACTTTTTCTGAGATAGAACATACTCTGAAGAGTGATGTCACAAAGTTGGCTGACTACTGTAAGACTTAGTACCTCCAGCCAAACATCAGTAAGACAATTTCTAGTGTTTTCCACTTACACAATGCCAATGCTGCCTGGGCACTGAACATCTACCTGAATGGCCAGAGGCTGAGGCATGAAGTACAGTCACCTGAGTGTGATGCTAGATCAGGCAATGAGCTACCATGAATACTTGAAAAAGACAGCAATGACAGTTAAGACTCACAAAAACTTCCTTAACAAGCTGGCTGGGTCACTGTGGGGTGAAAGAGCCTCAACACTAGCAATGTCAAGTCTTGCCATCTCATATTCTGTAGTAGAGAATTGTGCCTCAGTCTGGAACTGGTCATCACACACCAAACTTGTGATGTGCAGCTATATTTAATGATGCTCATCATCTTGGAAACTCTTTGACCAACCCCTGTACCATGGCTCCCAGTCCTGAGCACATTGTTCCTCCTCAAATCCAATGGGAAGTTGCAACTAGCAAGCTACTGGAGAAGATCTATGCCAATCCAAGCCTACTGCTGTACTACAATCTCATAAATCCACCTGCTGCACACCTACCATCACAATACCCACTGTGGTCCAAACTGCTGCACCAGGACCAAAAGACAGAGACCCTCTGTTGTGAGCAACAGTGGTTGACATTACCACCAAACAACTTCCTTATCACAGATCCTACAGTCTGCTCACCTGGCTTCGACCAGCCATGCTGTCAGTAGGCCTTGCTGAATAGGTTCCAGACAGAGGAAGGTCTATGTGCAGCCAACCTCCACCATTCGGGTCTTACTGACAATCCAGACAGTAGCTGTGGCAAAATACATACCATGTTGCATATTGTCAATGACTGCCCACTAACTAAGTTCAGTGGTAGACTACAGGAACTACCCATGGCCACTGAGGATGCTATTGCATGGCTTGACAATTACGCACATGTTGACTGATTGACCATGTTGGATCAAAGTTGAAGTCTATGGCCACATCCCCATGAGCAGGAGCATGCATTTCTCTGAGGACAACTAGCAGCATCATGCATTTCTGCTGCTGCTAGTTGTCCATGGGCACACCCCTTCATGCATGCTCTGGTGAATGCAGATTGCCCTGGGTGGGGTAGAGAAGACTGGGGTCAGCACCTGGGCTGGCCCCAGAAGACTTACCTAAGGGCCTGGGGCCTCCTGGGGAAGCAGTGATAATGATCCAGGTGCATGAAGTCTGGCCAGCAGTGTGGCTCTGGCTGGCTAGGCTCTGGTTTCAGGTGGCACATGCTACAGCCACATGCACAATGCTACTGGGGTGGGGGAGTGACACTGGGATCTCCTTCAGCTTTTTGGCACCAGTAGGTGCCAAAAATCCTGCCACACTGCATGTGGCATGTGCAGTTCAAGGTGCCACAGACAGGCTTGTGGAGCTCAAAACAGCACATGCGTGCTTGTGGAGATGTGCCCAATCTGTCTAGTATCTTGCACTGGCAGCAGCCCATTTGCAGATGCTTCAGAGGAAAGTGATGGAATCCTGCAGGAAACACATATGGGCTAAGATGATCCTGAGTTCTAAGATGCTGGTTGAAGATCTGAACCACTGTATTACACAAATCCCTTTCAGAATGTATCTTTAATCATAACCTCTCAATATGTTCTTGATAACCATTGTCCAATCCCTTGTTGAATCTTGCTATGCTTTTGCCTCAATGACTTTAGCACAGACAAGTTCCACAGTCTAATTACAAGTTGTGTGAAAAGCATTACTTTCATCAGGTTTGAATTTTGCCTTCTGTTAATGTTATTAGATGTCCCAGAGAGATATTTTTTAACTTATATGACCCTCTTCCTGTCTTACCAGATATGAGTAAAATTCTTATTTTGAAGCTTTTCCTTTTCACTACCATTTCAGTCTCTCTGTTTTTCATTTGTTTGTTTGTTATGGGGGGTGGAGTTGTAAAGCTGCTAATGTTCCTTTGCTTTCTGGTTTGTTAAATAGCTGGGCTAAATACTACTCCTATAGAACTTAATGACAAAGCTCTAACCGGGCAAAGCTCTAGCACTTCAACAAGAGACAGATGGGATCCAGATATTACTGAGCATTTATACTAACCAAATACAAAAGCTAAGTAATATTGCTATTTGAATTTATCTAAAGATCCTATTCATTTCATATCCTGGCAGAAGATGCGGTGTACCTTTAGTGAGGCATCTGCTTAAGAATAATAAAAGACCAACCCGACTATCTTCAGAGATTTCTGCTAAGAAGTCTGATCGAAATGATGACTGAGATAAAACAGCTAGAAAATTATCTATTACCTGTAAGTAATTTCCTGCTCATATCCATTTGAAAATAATAATTCTTCAGTTTTCTAATAAAACATCACTCTAGCATTATGCTACATCACCTCCTGCAGAGAGAATTATATCTGCTGCTTCCACAGAAGACTATGCACCCTATGTAGTCTATTAAGCAATCTTGTAGTATATTCCTGGATCATTTAGAAGCTTAAATATATTGATATGTGATTGGCTGAGGCTGAAAAATCTTCCAGCAGAGAGATATAGTCTGAAGTGGGGCAGAAAGCCCTTGATTTACACCTTATACACACTTTTACAGATAAATCTTTACACGTAAGAAGGAATACACCATAATCTAACATGAGCTCCAGAAAGACACAGAAGCTCCCTGGACATTCTGGACATTTTTACACATGCAAGCACTGCAGCGTTGGGCACTTTGAAAAGCACCAGCACTGCGATGCTTGCAGTTGTCTAAGTGGCGAAATGCATGTCAGCACTGAGAAAATGGCAGCAGAGCGCTTTTGAACTAAAGCATATACAAGTTGCTTTAATTCAAAAATGGACTGCTACCATTTTTTGTGCGCTAGCATGCATTTCACCACCTACATAACTGCATGCAACGTGGCACAGTGCATGGCAGTTTGTGTGTAGATCAGACTCGATTAATCTCCAGTGTATTGTGGGACCAAAAAGTATGTGTATAAATGCCCTCCAATTGCTGACCTCAGGGTAGGTCAGCAATTGACCATTAGTCAACAACACTTTAAAAACCAACTTGAATGAGAAATTAATGGCCCCTACCAATTCTTAAGCCATTATCATTAGCTTTTTGACCTCTTTATTCCTATGGATTTATTGCTTATTTGCCTTTACCAATACTGACCTTTCACTTCTCCTATCCATCTCTCTGTTCCTGACTTTTCAAATCAATTTTCTATTCAAATCAATCTCTCCATTGTATTGCAAACTGCTTTATGCAAATCCTTTCTCAGCATCTGATGAAGTCAGTTTGGGTTCATGAAAGCTTACGTTGTATACATGTTTGAGGTGCAAATCTACCCTCCCTCCTGAAAAAAATCTCTTCTTCTAAGACCTCTAAATACATTAAATGTTTTGAAATTGACACAGAAGAAGAAAATGAGTATCCAGGGTTAGGCAAAGGGTTACTGGAAGATAATGATTGGTACCGTCATCATTTATGTATTCAAACTGAACCCAAACTTTTGTTTTTAAAATACAGCAAGAGTTCATTTACATTGAGACTATCTTTTAGCCACCTTTCCTTCTCTGTGATCTCCTTGAACCTATTCTAAATAGGATTTTCCTAAAACATCCAAGAAACTTTCCATAGTTTAATGGGGAAAGAGAAAAGCTAACGCTATTTTGAGCCTCTGCTGTTTCTTCTTTGAAATGCCTTTCAACATACTTTCCATTACAGCTTGTAGATCATGATAGTATCTATTACAAATAACACAATCTTAACTAGTGAGCCAGCAACTAGTGAGCCAGAACCCCGCATTTACATTAACAATTATATATTATATAATGTAATGAACTCAGCCAAAAAAAGTTTAATGTGTTTTCCAAACCAACCAATTTTATTTATTGTCCAAAATATCATAGCTTTTTTCTGTGAAGAGTGAAAAAACTCACTTTTTCACCCTTTTTCACTAGTGCTTGAGAGTTATTCCTCCCCTCCCACACCCTTCTGTTTTATTTTCTTCTCCTTTACTCTTGTGTGGGGAAAGAGGAAATAGACTTCTGTTTACTATAATATAAGATTATTTTCATGATAATTTTGTTAATCAGAAAGTAAATATTAAACAAAATACAATTTTGGTATAGAGAACAATTTCTGGAAAAAATGTTTATGGAGTTGTTTCAAGTAACTGTGGTTTTATATGGCTTGTGCATTATGATAACTTTTCCAATTCATGGGAAGATCTATCTAATGATAACCTTTTTTATTTAGTATTTTATGAAAGTGTGCTGCCATTCTTATTTCATACTAAATACTAACTAATTTCAATAGGTCTACTCAAAGAATAAAGCACTATTCAGTGTAAAAAATGAAGCAAAAAGAAGCCCATGTATAGGTCAAAAATTCCATTTATTTAGTGGTATTTTAATCTGTACATGTTCATAATTCACAACCATACTTACATTTCTATGCTTTGGGGAGAAGTGTGGGGTAGTTTTGGTTTTTTTTCCTTGTCCCTGCTTTAGAGGGGAGGGAGTTAGAGGCATTGGTCTACTTCCCCAAAAGCAATCCAATAGATAAGAGAAGATAATATCCATCATTATTGAATTGAGAGGTGGCCAGCCTGTAGCCCTGTTGCCACAAGTGTCACAGGCAGCCTCTGTGTGGAAGGTCATGAAAAGGACAGATAGCACAACAGTAGATACAGCAGGAAGCAGAAAGCAGAGCAGGAGATCAGGCAGAGGAGGGTATCAGAGTGGCACTTGGGGACAACACCAGGACAGGAAGCAGAAAGTAGAGAATGATATTAGGCAAGGAAAAGAAAGCAGAGCAGCAGATTAAGCAGAGAAGAGTATCCAAGTGGTACTTGGAGACAGCACAGCGCCCCTGTGAAAAAGATTGGCCCCTACTACTTTAAAGGCTCACCATCCCACCCATAATGAATAGGGAAACTTTCAGCAAGCACCATGGCTTCTTGAAAAAGAATCACCTTTGATGATCTTTAATGTAAAACTGTTGCAAAATGCCATAATTTATCCCTGATTTTCAAGAGGATTCTCTAGATATCTCAGTGCTCTAGCTGAGAGCTGTGTAAGTTTATATTAAATGGCAATTTTGTTAAATATAAACTCATGAATCTAGTCAAAGTCATTAATATATGAATGTATTTAACTGCTTAGAGGGAATACATAATGCCCCTGCATATTCAGCAAATCATTTGGAATTCTTTTGACAATGGTATTACCTATTTGTAATTGCTTTTAAGTGTACATATAACCCAATCAAAATACAATTACAAACTTAGAAGATTTACTCTCTTAGTGTTAATTTATTAGGGCATTTAATTTTCAACATTATAAAAATTACATGTAAACTAGTTTAAAGAGCTAAACTCTCCCTGGATTGTTTAGACATTATTCTAATATAAATTGGAATATGAAGCAATGCAAACATCTGTCTTTTATTCTGTGCAGGTTGAAAGTGTGAGGCAATTGTTTACAGTGTGCAGAATGTATGTGACATACAATATGTGGATGTGTATCTTTTCAAAAGCTGAGTGGCAAGCGTGAAAAATGGTTCTCAATATTGATGACTGTACTCCTAGCCCAGATGACAACTCTGTGGGTATTTCCCTGGAGGGCAGTTTGAAATTGAGAATCATGCTAGGGACTTGAGCCAAGTTAAAAACAGAGCATTGCCATTACCTACTATAAGAGGACCAAACTTTCTGAAGAATGCTGAAAAGAAGCATTAAAACTGTATATTATTTTTATTTATTGTTCAGAGATCAGGACGCTCTAATGGCATATAAAATCTACATTATTGTGTCACAACAATCATTTCAATAATGATGGATATTATCTCCTCCATTCCTTCCTTGAATGCTGCAGCTCTGCCTGTTGAAATATTTATACCATGTGGTCAATTTCTCCTTTATTACAATTATACATATACTGTGATGATTACCATAGATTATATATGTAATACTGCTGATTAAAATGAATGTATTGTTTTAAAGAAATAATAGCATTTGTTCAACACCAAAGATTTTTATTACATAGAAACATAGAAAACATAGAAATGATTCTAATAAAAATCTTTGCCTGGTGTTGGGAAAAAATAAATCAGTTTGGAACAAGATTTCTTGCAGTTTCAAGTACAGTTGGATCCCGAGTTACACGAGTTATATGTTCCTGAAAAACACCATGTAAGTTGAAACCGTGTAACTCAAGGAATGAAGTCAATGGAAAACAGGGGGATAGGGACCTGGGACCAAGGTTTGATAAAATTATTTAATAATACAAGGATATTTAAACACAAAATAATGGAATTAATAGCATTATTAAAACCTTTACTCCCAGCTACGTGCTCATATAGAGACAAAGCTTTAGCTCTAATTGCCCCTCTGTCAACAACTGCTCCTTTTGTATTGGTCATTTCATTGATCCAAAGATTAAGGAGTTTCTCAACCTTATCTAAATGAGGAATTCTAGTCTCCAACGACACTCTCAAACTCACAGGGGTTGTCATTTTTACACAGTGTCTAATTTTTTGCTCACTTTTTTTAATGGTACACTCAGTTGATTCACTTAAACTGTATTGGTGAGCAATCAACGCAGCACTGTTGCCTTCTCTTAATTTATCAAGGATTTGTATTTTCTGAGCCAGGGTGATAGATTTACATGCTCTTTTGGACATAACATCAAAGGCTTTCTTTGATGCCATTTTTACAAATATTCAGGGATTAATGTAACCAATAATGATGGACAATCTTGGAGGAGACAACAAGTGATGCTAATGCTAAGTAAGCACACTCAAAACAACAATCGCTCTACCACAAACAGTGTAAACGTAAAGCAGGGTATTGCGTAACTTGAAACATGGTCCTGTTAAATAAAGCGTGTATACATGAATCAGTGTAAGTCGAAACCGTGTAACTGGGGGTCCGACTGTACAGTGAAGGACTTTTATTCAGGCCACATATATCACCTCTCAAATTTACAAATCATGAATCAGAACCACCCAAATCATGAGATTTGGTTTAAGTATTATCAGATTCAGAATAATAAACTATGTATTATTTCCTATTTTTTCACCTTCTTCCAGTCCCACTTATGTGATCATTTTGAGTTCAACATCAATCTTAAGTATACACACACGATCACTTAACCTTTTCTGCCTAGAAGCTACTATTTCATTGCTCTCAGCCTCTCTCTCTCTCTCTATATATATAGTCAGGGACCAGCTTCATTCACTTCTCTTTTCCTGTTGCCTGTTTGCCAAGTCTTTCCCACCATACCTTGTTTCTTTGTCCCTTTTTTCTCTCTCTCAGTTTTCTGACCATCACAATATCCTTTTCTGTCATACTATATTCTAGTGCTCTTTTTCCCATGCCCCTTCTTCATCTACCTCCTGTTCCCCTCAGCAAGTTCCCCAGTCTTCGTATTCACCTCCATCTGCCTCCAGCCACTGATTTTTTCCCCCAGTTCCCTGGTTCCTCATCATTTTGAGTCCTAGTTCTTAGTCCTCCCACAATTCCATCCTTGGAACTTCCATAATCCCATGTCTCCAGTCTTTACTCTATAAAAGCACCCATAGATCCCTGATGCCTGGCTAACCTCAGCCTCATCAGAAGCAAAGGGTGATGACATCCAAGTATGAAAGCAGTGTCACTTCTATGTACAAAAGCTAAAAGAATGTGACAGCCACATCACTGAAGGAAGCTTGTGGTTTCAGTCCTTCACTTTGCTCTGGTCTACCTTGCTACCACTTCAAGGATCAAACAAACCTAGTAGTCATCTTCTTGAGAATATCATACCGTCTCCCTGGCACACACTGCACCTGTTGTGCAATTAATGAGTTAATTACACAATAAATTTGGACTTGTTACACATGCAAAGTAATTATCACCAGAGATCCTGGTTTTCTCTGATTAAAAAAAATCCTCAATTTTCAGTTAAAAAAAGGAACCCCAAATCAGCATATTCCCATGATTTAAAAGGAACACCACTAATATATATATATATGATATATAAAATACCTATATATATATATATATATATATATATATATAATACCTATATATATATATATATATATATATATATAGGTATAATATATATATATATATTAGTGGTGTTTCATTTAAATTACAGAAAAATGTGGGTTTAGGGTTACTTTTTTTTAACCAAAAATTGGGGATTTTTTTTAAAATCAGAAAAGAAGAGGATTGCTGATTATCACACAATAAAAGTGGCTGAAATATAAATTTGTTGCTTAAGAAATGTAGAACATTTTTATAGCTAGTTTTTATCAAGCTTTAATTTGAAAAAGTGGCATGCCATTTAGGGTGATAGTGTTTGGCCAGTTCCATAGTTACATTCATATGAAGAGGCTATGACTATATTGAATAAAAGTCAAATTTAGCAGGAATAAAAAAATGCATTAACTATAAACTATAAACACTGCAAATATAGTAAGAATCACAAAAATAGCAGGAGTCAGCAACACTGAACAAGTCCACAAAGCTATCAATTGAATGTTTTGTGGGATTGGGAATTTCCTCTCAATTATTATAGTTAAAATAAATTTAAAAATATTGCCTGTTTTGTAGAAGTTTCTCAAAAATTTAAACACCTGATAAAGGCCTTTGAGAATAGAAATGTCATCAGCATCTTAACCTGTACCTCTGAATGCCTAATCAGTTACATTAAAAAAGAGAGAAATATGAATAGGTAGCAGGGCAGATTATGCTCCTGATTTTTAAGGAGCATTCAGAGTTGGTTTCAGTTAAGAGTTTTGCTGAAAATGAAGCAAAGTATGATATAGCCAAATATCTCCAGCATTATACCCATATTTAATAGATTTCTCCATCTTCAATTCATTCTAATATACTTATGTACTTTGCAAGCAGTATAGACTTCTGTATGCACATAGAGCTGAAAGGAAGGATACATTTTAAAGGAAATTTGGAAATATAGTTAAATTTAATATGATATGACTGAAAGGTGACTATCCACTAGTAGAAAATTGTACTTTTATTCTTCTTTAGATTGTAGTGCACTTTCGATTTGTGCTAACTCTGTATTTCCTGCAGATATAAGATTGAAGAGTTTGACACAGTTAAAACTTTTCTCTGCTGGTTGTGATTTATAATTGCCCCTCAAATTGGATTGGAGATGTAATTAAAGAAATAAGTATCTGGTAAGCAAGAACCTAGTCAATGAGCCACCATTTTTTAAAATGTATTGTCCATACTGTCACTATACTTACATATATTGTAGTTAAATGAAAAGTTAAGTATGTATTATTAGATTTAAAGAATGAGACACAAATTCAGTGATTCTAACTGGGTGCATCTACATATACGCTTTAATGCGCAGTAGCCTATTTTACCGTACATTAAAGCATCATGTAAAAAAGTGCTATTATTCTAATGCACAACTTAAAAACACCAATAGGCTAATGCACATCTTTAAAATGTCACTTAAAAGCCATGCACATTCATTACTATTCAGTAAGGCAGAATAATGTGCATTTGTTTAGTACCTCACATTGGAGATACTAAATTTAATGTTCATTAGGAAAAGCGCCTCAATGCACATGCTGACGTGCTCATGAAAAATCAATATAATTCTCACTTTTTAGTCTGTTTGCTTGTGGTATTTATCGTGTGAAAATCAAGACGAGAAAAAAAGAAGAAGTAGAAACATCAAGTTTTCTCAGAATCTTTTAGAACAGGGTTTGCTAATTTTACCAGAGAAGCCAATAAACTGCTCCATCCAAGTTCAGTGTAAGGTGGGGCAGCCCTTTCAACTTAGGGTATATACAAGCATTATATTTAGATAAACCTAATCAGGGTTAGAGCAGTCAAAATGCCCATTCATTCACTAGCTCAGAGGGTTTAAATCAGCCAAAAATGGCACACCTGGTTTAAGTTACTTCACCACACAGGAGGTTTGCTAACTTACATGAAGAAAGGGTTAATTCAATCTAATGAATGCCTGCACACATTTGCAGCACAGCCCTAGGTTTGGGAAAGCCCAGCAACTTGTTCCAGCCTCTAACCTGCTCCCATAACTTCCCAACCCTGATCAGGCTATTTTTAACCCTCAATCCCTCCCTCTCTCTGACCAGGAACCTGCTCCCCGTGGAACCACCAGACCCACCAGCCAACCATATGGCACCACCAGGCCCCTCTGATTTTGCTAGCCCCTCCTCCCACACTGAGTTACTAAACTCAAGCTGTTTGTGCCATTCCTGGCAGTGGTGAACAACTGGGTGAACAGCTGCACATGCTGCTCCCAGTCAAGGTTTAGGCAGCCTAAAGTAAGTAAGGGCCTTGTTACATAATACATTTAGGTGGCTCCTACAGCTCTTAACCCCTGGATTGTCCACGCGTTGACTCCTGAAATTAATTTTAAGCACACTTTAGGCAGCTTAAAGTTATGCTACTGTAGGTCAGATTTATCTCTGATCTGTGTTACCAATTTATGTTCCATTAATGTGTGGCCATTCTCCACAGATGTGCAGCCCAAATTGTAGTCATCCAGCATTGCAGGATACAGATTCCCTTTCCCATCCTCCTATTTTGTGTGGACAAACGTCCCACCCCCTGAACTTGACCACACAAGGGATAGTTCTGGCACCAGATCAACTCCCCTTTCTGCTGCCAAGGGGTGTGACCTTCCAAATCCCAGGGGTGCAACCCTGTGCAAACAACCTGCAGAGCACATGCCAGCTAGTCAGGTCACAGGGTATGGACAGGTACAAGGGTGGGTTCTGGGTGGGGAAGAACAAGGTAGGGGGCTAGATTGAATCCCCATGACCTGTGGCTTCCTTCCCATAGCTCCCCCAAAAGCACAATCCCTCACTGCTCCCACCTCCCAGTCAACCTGGGAAGCATGGCCAGCACCCCCAAACCCCAACCCTAAATCCCAGTTTATTGAAACATGAGACCTTCTTTAATTTTCTTCCTCTGTATTTCTTTTTCAATTCTTTTTTCCCCCTTTACTTCTCTTTCTTTTATCTTTCAGTGACTGGCTGACTTTATTTCACCACCCTTTCCCTAACCCCACTTCCTTTCCACCTTCCATTTCATATCTACCCCATCCCATTAACTTTCCACCACCCAGCTTCATGTTTGTGCCTCCCCCAAGACCATCTCCCATGCAGAGCAGTGATATAAGCCTATCCTAGCTCAGCATTCCTGTAGCAGCAATTCACAGCTGTAGGACCTATTCAGACCTCTGCTTGCCAGCCCTCTAGTGGTAAATCACAGGTGTGCAGTAAAACCTCAGAAAAAGTTTTTAGCCTTAGCTTTTGAATGTTCCAAACTCAAGCTAGCACTAATACCAGTTAACATTTGAGCAGCTCAAAGTGCAATGTGTAACAAGGCCCTAAGCTCTTTCACACCCTTAGCTACTGCTGCTGTCATTTCTCTCCACTGGTGGTTGCTACACAGGCAATACTTCCTGCTGCCAAAGTGTCACAGAAGCCCTGGCTTTGCAAGCTGGACAGAATTACTCCATGGAGTGGATCTAATCCACTGGCCATAGGTTTCCCATAACCATTTAGGAGGTTACTTCTTCTTTTATATGGTTATGGCAAACAACAGCAGAGAAGGTGCAGCTAATTAAAGTTGTATGTTGAGGTTTGATAGCCAGTTGATGGCACCCAGGCCAGCTAAGTGGATTGCTTCAATCCCTCCATGATATGCAAGTTCAGGGCAGGAGTTTACAATGTGACTCATTGACTCAATGTGGCTCATTGACAGGCTGGCAAATTGAGCAGATTAGAACCAGGCAAATTTCTACACTGAGAAGTGTAAAGTGCTCCATCTGGGGAGAAACAATCCCCAACATACTTACAGGCTCAGTGGTGCCAAACTGACTAGCACCACAACTTATAGGGACCTAGGGGTAATAATAGATCATAGCATGAACAAGAGCCATCAGTGCGATGCTGTAGCCAGCAGGGCAAACAATACTCTGGCATGCATCAACCAATGCATCTCAAGCAAAACCAAGGAAGTGATTCTTCCACTTCACACAGCATTTATGAGATCACAGCTGGAGTACTGTGTCCAGTTCTGGGTGCCTCACTTCAACGAGGACATGGAAAAGCTTGAGAAAGTTCAGAGAAGAGCCACCTGTATGATCACAGAATTGCAAGGCAAGCCATATGAGGAAAAGCTGAGGGACTTGGGTCTCTTCAGCCTAAAAAAAAGAAGGCTGAGAGGAGACATGGTAGCAGCTTACTGCTACATCAGGGGAATACATCAAGGGCTCAGAGAAAAATTGTTCACCAGGGCACCCTTGGGTAAAACCAGGAGTAATGGCTACAAACTCCTGGAAGACCATTTCAGGCTTAATGCTAGGAAAAACTTCTTCACAGGCAGAGTGTCCAGACTGTGGAATAAGCTCCCTCCAGAGGTGGTGCAGTCATCTACCCTGGAAATCTTCAAGTGGAGATTGGACAGTCACTTCACTGGGGTTACCTGAACCCAATTGTCTTTCCTGCCTAGAGCAGGGGGGCTGGACCTGATGATTTTGTGAGGTCCCTTCCAACCCCTTACAATCTTCGAATCTATGACTGCACCTCACTGCATATGCAGATCAGTGAGTCCTTGATGCCCCATTTATTCAATAAATAGGCACACCTTCTATGTCCCATATGAATGTGGTTCAATACAGTCCAATATGTATGATGCAACTAGAAACCTGAAAGCGCAATGGCCAGATCTACAACCAAATTTTTGTAGCACAGTAGTGCTGCAGACCAGATTGCACACCAGCAGCTCTCAGTGGCCAGACTGTTCAATGAAAGTTGGAAAGTGTGTTACCAGGAGGTTACTGATTTTGTTATACTGAAGAAATAATTGCTTTTTGAAGTGCAACTAATTTCTTTCTCAAGTTACAGGGGAAAAAATATCATATAATCTTTCTAATATTCCTTGAAATAGAGAAAATTCTTTTTTTCTAATTGGCAATCTTTCTAATTTTACATACACTTCTAGCTAGATATTTGTTTTCAGCATAGAGATGACAATTAGTAATGAGTCCAAAACAAAACTTTAGATCTGAACTCCCCAAACTCTGCAATTAGTGTTAAATCTGTTATGTTATTCTGCAAGTTGTGTTAGATTTAGGATGCATTATAAAAGTAGTTTGTCCACAGCTGGATTCACTATATTAAGAATATTTAGGAGTAGAAATTAGAGGAACATGCATATGAAAAATGATGATCAAGTAAGTAAAGGATCTAGAATAGGTAATGGGACTTTTAGGAATAACCTCACTATACATATGCCAAAAAGGAAAGCTAAGTACTATTAGAAAAGGGCATTGTCCAGACCTTGAATCATTGTTTTCCTAGATATATTTTTTCCCTGCCAGTTTCTTAGAATGGCTCTCAAATGCAAGTTCAGACTGCATATACTTTCAGTAACTGTGTGATGCAGAAACTTTTCTGCAGCTGTGGCACTCTATATGGTGACAGTTAATTTAAAGATTCCATTCCATCCATCACCTTAACACAAACATAGGGAAATAAAAGAATACTAACATGCCAGCAGTATCTGGTCTCTTCAAGGGATCCCTTCTGTGAACCATCATCTGATTCAGTATCCTATTACTTCAGAAAGAAAATTCTCTGCTTCTGTGACTATTTCAATTTCAATAGCTCTGTGTTTTGAATTACCCCTCCCCTTTTCTAAATTAAAAAATAAAAGCTTTAAAAGTGATAGGAAAAAGTAATTAAGAGAAAAAAATAGTATTTTAGTTTTGATATTAAACCACAAAGTAAAATTAAACTGCAGTTTCCCTAACCTAAGTTCTTGGACAAGACATGTCTCCTATATCTCAAAGACCAGTGTTGTCTGTATTGGCCAAGTATTCTTTTGTTCAGAGACAGCTTCATAAGGAAGATTAGGTGGGATGAAATTTACATCTCTGTTCCAGTTCCTTTGTTCCTGGAGTGAGTAGGACCAGAGTATTGTGAGGAAGCCCTAATGGCCAGTGCCAAATAAAAGAGAATGGTATATATCATAGCACTTAAGTGGACACTGCAATCCTGGCACTACTTACATACAGGCCTCTCTACATGAGGCATTTACTGTGCAGTTGACTAATTCATTGTGCACTCAATGTCTCGGTGTCTACACGTGCACCCCATTAGGGTGCACAAAACTAATGAACTCTGCAGTGGTGTAGTACTTGTATTCTACCCTGCTGTGAAGTTTTATCATGCACAGCAGCACACGTGTAGACACTGAGCCAGTTAGCTGGCACAAGGGTGCTTCAGCATGGGGGCTGCCTCCTGGCTAGCCCCATGCTGAAGTACCCTCGTGCCCGAGCCAGCCCCTTCATAAGCACATTGAGCCCAGTCAGAACAGCCCTGGGCTGGCAGTCTGACTCGTTCCAGGTAGGGCTGCTACAATCCAGCTCAATGTACTGCAGTCTGGGTGCACATGCAAACTATGCACCCAGGAGCTCCCCAGGAGGAAAAATCTGCAGAGCAATAAATTCTGGAGATTATTCCTCTGTGTTTATGACTCGTGTAGATGTACCCACTGTGTGTACATTACATATCCATTGGATAAAGTATTGAAAGTGCATTGGAAGCAGGAGTAAAAACCCCATCTCACTTTTTCCTGGTAAGTGGTCTAGCTAACAGGCTACATATAGACTCAGGCTCTTAGTTGTATTCTTTTTTTGGCCCAGTGAATTCTATTCTCCTCAGTAGCATAGAATGAGCAGGAGAAAGGGTGAATAATATTCCCATCATTAAGGATAGTTTATAACCATATAGTTATGGCCCTCTCTCGGTAGGTATGAAATGTAACTTTGAATCACTTTGCTAGAAGACAGAATTTAGCCTGGATCTCCCATTTCCAGGGTGAATGGTCTAATAACTAAGTTATATTATACAATAATAACTTGCTTTTAAAAGAAAAGCATTTTCCTTTGGACAGAACCATCTTATATGTAAGATAGGTTTATTTTATATGTAAAATAAATCTATAACTGTATATAATATATATAACATTTCATAAATAAATTCCCTCTACCAGAGGGGATTTGACTATGAGGAGTTGGATTGGCCTGCAGGAAACCAAAGTGTACTGTTTACTGCTGTGAGATAGAAAACTACAAATCCAATAATCCAATTAGCAAATCTTCTGTGGTTCCATAAGGAAGAACCTATGTCACTGATAAGATATGAAAGCACCAGGAAGATTGCAGAAATGTAATAATAATACATGTTTTTCCACCCCTGAACCTCAGCATTCTGGTTAGCCATTTCTTGAATCAGATTGCTTTTTAGATTCAATCATTGCTTAGTGTGTTAGAAGTATGTTAAAACATAGAACGCTGCATTGTTGTTATACTGCTGGAGATCTTAGAACTTGTAAATGCATCTTTAATTCTTCTTTTAATGTTTCCTATAAAGATCATCAAAATCGATAAGGTTGTAAAAATTGTGGAACAATGTCATTACTTTAATGAAAGTGCTGGGCATTTAACCCAGTTCATTTTGAACTAATTGGAAATAGCAAGCTCTCTTCTCTAATGCTTTATTATCTCTACTATACAGAAAGGGGAACTTGTTTCAGTAGTTTGGGAACTAGCCCTCAAACCCCTGTTACCTGTCACCTGACTTTTTAGACACCTCAGGCTAAATCCTGCTTCACTTACTAGCCATCAGGGTGTTCACAGGGGCTACTTTTATACACCACAGGGGTCTACTTCCATTTAATTCTCCCTAAATTGAAGCGGTGGGTTTTTAAAAACACCACTTCAAATTAAACTGAAGAAAACCCCTGTGGTGTGTACACAATGGTCAGGCTCAATCCATACCTGCCTCTCTGGCAGTGGTGGGGGGAAACAGGGTAGGGTGAGCTGCTGGCTGGCTGAATGGTCCCTGAGCTGTGAGGAGGGAGGTGCTTCCCTCCGTGGTGGCAGTGGCACCCCCAAGGCAGTACTGGCCCCCAGGCACCCAGCCTGAGTGGTCCCAGAGGGCACTGCAGCCATGGAAGGAAGCACTGGGCCCCTGCACAGCTCAGGCAGGCAGGGTCCAGGGAGACAAAAAAAAAAGATCAGGCTCACCTCTTTTTTTTTTTTTTTTTCTTCAGTGCAGCCTGCCTGAATGGGCCACTGCCAGGCTGCCTGCATGGGCTGCCTGCACAGCCCCTCAGCTCTGCATCTGTAAGGTAGCAAACTAAAACACCTCAGCCAGGTTTTACTTTCTATATCCCAAAGTCATTTAACATGCAATATGCCACCAACAGTGTAAACAGCAGCACCATTAATGTGCAATATGCTGCCAACTGTGTAAACAGCGACACCATTAAACCAGTGAAAAAGGGCATTTAAGTCACTTTAAAGTCCAATTTTGTGGTGTGTACAAAGACCCCCTGGCTGACCAGAATCAGAAAGGCACTTAAGTGTTTGTTCTAGGCATGCTCAGAAGCACCCCTTCTTGGCAGTGCAGTGAAGCTAGACACTTATCTCATGCCTAAGCCTCTGTGGGATTCAATAACTTTTTCTACTTATCTTGTATGCTGGATTCAATCTGATATGTGAACCAGGAGCTCTGCTTTCAGGTTAAGCTCCACACAAAGCACAGCCAAAGAAATATTTGTGGCTCCATGTTATTAAAAGAATGACACCTAACTCCAGTAGAAGGTCCTGCGCTCCAATTCCCAATATGATGAAGCCTTAGGCAAGATTTAAAACTTCTTCCTCCCTTAATTGTTCCATATTGGCTGGCTATAGGTAGTTTCCTGTTCAGCTGCTTTGAATCCTGTGTTTCACTTTTCCTTCATATTGTATAGCTTATGTATCTCTTTTCCTCAGGGCTGCAGATTCTCTTCTTGAAGACCAAGCACCAAAAAGTTAGCCATTGTGATATTCAGGTTTCAAATATTTAAATCTCCAGACATTCAGGCATGTGCAGTTTGTGGTGCTAGAAACCATATGCTCAATGTATTAAAATGTGCCCCATGCTGTAGATTTGCAGCACGGGGGCAAGATCTGCTATCAGGAAGTCCTAGCAGCAAAAAAATACTCCATGAAAAGAAGTGGCATGGCAACACCACAGGAGCACATGCTAGCAGACATGAAGGCTCAGTCCTTCAGGGAGAGGCTGCTGGCCATACTCCCCTTCTTTAGTTCTGCCCTGGTACCTCCAGCACTCTGGGAACTGGGATAAGCAGGAAAAGGGCAGTTTGCTGAAGTGGGGCATTTTGCCCCACACCAAAGCACATAGGCAGGGGTGTATGCAGTGAAAAAGTATTGTGGGGATGCACCCACAGTGTCTAAAAATGTAAGCAGGGTTTCAATGGTTGACTAATTTTGTAGATCTAAGCCATATGAACTATCAAAATCGAATCACTAAAAATAATTGAAAGACTTCAGTCAAGAATCCAAATATTTTCTTCTGTGTTTTGGCTGTTGGGCCGGTGCATTGTTAACAGTACTGGATATCCCATGTAATGGAAGAAAAGGAAGACTTTAGGAACTATTACTTCCTCATTAGAAACAGAAAATATTCTGATTTATAGCATTTGTGTCCCAAGTCTTATATTATTATCTGAATGAACACAAGTAAAATAATTAGACATCTTCAAGGAATTGAGATTTCCCAACCCACTGTGAAGTATACACAATTTACATTATAATTCAATCACAATTTACCTTGAATATAGTACAATAATAGAAATTGTATTGTAAATGTGTCTACTAAAATAATTCTCATTGGATGTATGCAATATATTCTTCTTAAATACTTCTCATGTACCTGTTATGTGCTAAATGTTATATTACTTGCATAATACCAGAGATGTAAATTCAGCATCCTTAATCATTCCCCTACAGCCTATTTAGCTTTTTCTTTGAATGAATATGCTTTCACATCCTGTCAATACCATCTTTTGTTACGTAAGTGTATTATAATGCCAGTTCTAAAGTAGAGTCTTAAAATACTTTTACATTCAGTAACTACAGTTTCAATTCTGCTTGCACTGAAGCTGTGGCATAATCCTAACAATTTAAATGGGTTCAGGACCATTCTCCAAATACATAGTTTCCAGAAACTTCATAATGTGGAGTCAGCTTCTACAGCTAGAAATCTTTTTATACATAACTAAGACCATGGAAAATATTCAGTAATTGCTGGGGGAGGCTTGCTATTTTGATTCTTTCATGGAAAACAATTAAAAATAGTTTCTTCCAATACAAACTAGCCCTGTTACCAGAGATAGCTTTCATTTCCAAGTCACAACTTTTTCAACTATTATTTTTTGCCCAGTTTTTAATTCTTGCTAGCTTGAAAGACTCCTTGCTGGTGTCTCAATCAGCACTAATAGGAAGAGACACTTTGCAGGTGTCCTGAATTTTTTTTTTAATTACATGTCTTAAACAATCCTCATCTGAATCTGTCATTGTATTGTTGCAGTTCTGATAAAAATCTATAGATGTTCCCTTTTTGAGGAAGGAGGCATAAACCTTTTGGTTTTTTTTTTTCCTAAGGAAGGAGGTAGTTTTATCAATGATTAAATAAGTCATTTTTGCTTCTGGGCAAAATTATCTGTAAATTTAATGCAGGACACTTTGACCATTTTCCTATGGCTGCAAACAGTCATCACCCTTGTACCACCATAAATATTTTTGTGGTGGCACAAAACCCAGTGAACAGCCATACCTACTCTTTGTCATGTCCCCAATGCCCCAAAATTATGGTGCAATGAATTCTAGTAATAATTTGTGCTGCCTTTTCATGAGAAATGTCTCTTAATTTATGCCATAAAATTATGGGTAACCAGAGATGATTGTGTTCTCCATTTACCCCAGGCATGTGCATCCTGATGCCTATCCCCAATTTAGGGGCACCTTGCTCAGTTCTCGGGGGCACCCTAGGCATCCCTGCAAGGAAGCCTCTGCAAGTGGCAAGGACCCACTTCTACGGGATGATGACATTAAGAAATGTCTGTCTTTGCAAACCAAGACATAACCCAGCACAGCTGATGCACAAAAATGGTGTTTGTTTGTAGCCTATCATCTCCCTTATAAGTGCAGGACAGGACTGCCACCCACAATTAAGGTGGCTTATTGGAGACCTAAGCACACACCGCAGCGCTGCTTTCAGGTTCACCAGAGCATGTGCTTAGGCTTTGCAAAGGAAAGAAAAAATACATCCTGTAACCTCAGTTCTACACTGTGAATGTTTGGACTCATATATATGGTATACCTATATATTACCCTACACAGCAAACCATTTAGGGCTGTATTCTGCAAAAGTCATATAAGAAATCAGTTGGACTAGCTAGCTTATGCCAGTAAGGTCTACAGGGCTGAGGAGATGTTTGTGTTATTTTACTGGAGTAATGTTCACATAGAAAGATGTTCTTATCAGCAGGGATCTTGGTTTTCTCTGATTTTAGGAAACCCCCAACTTTCGGTTAAAAAAAAAGTAACCCCAAATTCACATTTCTCCATGATTAAAATGAAACACCATTATATATATATATAAAAAAAATCAGTGGTGTTTCATTTTAATCATGTAAAAATGAGAATTTGGGGTTACATTTTTAATCCAAAAGTTGGGGATTTTTTTTAATCTGAGAAAACCAGGATCCCTGCTTATCAGCAGCCAGATATTGTAGAAAAGTACAGATCACAAGACATTGTACCCAAAAAAGCAAGGGGTTGCATGATGATCCCCTCTTATGTTCAGAAGTTTTATTATGATCAGTGATCCTACTACGATCAGGGATCCTATATATATTAGTGGTGTTTCATTTTAATCATGGAAAGATGTGGATTTTGGGTTCCTTTTCTAAATCTGAAAATTGGAGATTTTTGTTAATCACAGAAAACCAAGATCCCTGAGTGAGATAATAAGTATATAGCATTGCTATATAGCATAGGGAATAATAAAACCATAGGGGTAGACCTCAAGGGTCATTGCACTCCTAAACTATCCCTATGAGAAAGTTTATCTTCTCTCTCAAATTATTTACCCACGGGGATTCAGCAGGCTACCAGAAAAGCTGAGAATGAAAACTTGATCATCTGACTCATAAGCAAATGTTCTCTCCAGTGGAATATGTTTTTTCATCTCTATTGCAACAACTGAAACTATAAAATGATAAAATGGTTTTAGCATTATTTCTATATTCAAGAAATTCTCTATTTCTATAGACTCTGGGCTTGTGAATGGCCCTTTATATCATCTAACATGTGTATGCACCAGTGAATTCTATCTAAGCACTTTTAGGTGGATGCGTATGCAGAAATCAATCATCCTCAAACTAATCCCCTAAAAAAGTTCTTCATGTTTGATCTACACTCTCATGTTCTGTATTTCCCAACAGTACTCAGTCTCTTTGTGATTGGAAACAAACTTGTAATTTTTTTCCCCTTTTGTTTCTTGGCATTTTATCCGGTAGTTTGCCTTTTTTCCATTCTGGTGAACAGAAAATAAAAATCTAGTTAGAAAGAATTTTGAATTTTTCCTTCTTTTCTTCCTTCCTTAAGCATGCTGTGCTCTGGCTGGTGGTGCCCACCTTTGAGGCATGCTGGGCCCTTGAGGGAGCACTGTGCCACATGGAGGATGGCTGTCCTCGATATGCGCTCTGATGTCATGACCGGTCTGGGCGACCAGGCAGGCTTGGTGGCTGACTGTGACTCCAGGCTCGTGCCATGCCTTGGGTCCTCACCAGGCTGCGTTTTGCTTTTTTTTTGTGTGTGGGAAGTTGAAGGCTTTGTCATGTGTATGATTGGATAGAACAGGGTAGGAATCATTTGTTTATAGAGGCCTTTGGTCTGTACAACCATGTGGTCAGTGTCCTGACCACATAATGGCACGTTAGCTGCGACGTGTAATACAGTGAAAGTGTCTGTCATGGTGTGATGTTATGAATGTAATGACTTGGTGCTCTTGGTTTGGTGGCAAATTGTTTGTCTTTGCTTTGTATATTAGACCTGGACCCCAGAGGGTTCAACATTTTGTACCTCAAACCCCTGAATAAAGTAGCTTAAAAGTAAGTTCTTCCTTTCTTGTTTCCTTCCTTAGCTAATACCATAGTCATTAAAGCATACACTTGTAATGGTGGGTACACAAGTAGAGTATGAACTGGAACCTAGGTTTCACACATTCCAGGTGAGTGCCTAAGTCACCTAACTGCAAATTTGCGGTGCAGCACATGTTTTTACATTCCCTGCATGTGGTTTGTGACACCACGAAGTGGTTTGTGGCACCACAAACCACGTGCCCCTGCACATGGGGACCTGCCGTAGGGAGCTGGGCATCAGAACTAACAGAGAGCCAGTGAGTTGGACAGCTTTGGGGAGCTGGGGAGTTGTGGAAGAGCTGGAAACTGCAGGACAGTGGCGGAAAAGACGCTAGTTATGAAAGAGCCACAAGGAATCCACTGGAGATTGCTGGCAGCTCAGGAAAAGCTACAAAAATGTTGGAGAGTCAGGCACCTAAAGGGTAGACTTGGCAGCTCCTAGCAATTCCCTGGTTCACCAGCCCTCAAGTGGCTAGTCAGGGCTGTGCACATCACAGAAGGCATTGACCCTCCATGTGAAACTGCTCACAATATGTGAAAATTTTAAAACCATACACTATTACATATATGATAGAAGGTGTGAAATATAACCAGGAATCCCGGTTTTCTCTGATAAAAAAAAAGTCCCCAATTTTTTATTTAAAAAAATGACCGAAAATCCAGTTTTCTGTTATCAAAATTAAACATCACTAATGTGTGTGTGTGTGTGTGTGTGTGTCTAATGTGGCTTTTGAGTTATTTTTTAATTCCAAAAATTGGGGATTTTTTTTTTTTAATCAGAGAAAACCAGGATCCCTGATTATAACAATTGATAATACCCTGAATCTTCCAGTACTAATAATAAACAAAGTTCTGAGAGATGTTGGGAACACCCTAAAATTGAAATTATTTCTTCAGATTAATGCTTTAAACCATTTACATTATTTTTATTCTTTGCACATGTACCCACACACATACACTGATGGTGTGCAATATGTGTTCATACACCAATAAAGAGCTGACCACTTTTTAGAATACTTTTATGGATAGCTCCTGATTTCAAGTTCCTGGTCCCCTAAATGCTTAAATAAGGATAAATGCATAAAATAGTGAAACATTCAGAGTGAGAACTGGGACCAAGCCCAACATGCTGAGTTAATTTTGTAAGCTCTAAGCTGGTGGCATGTTCATACTTCTGCACTCTGGCCTGATGAGTAATTATGTATACAAAGTGGATGAGGCAGAGAAGGGAACATTGTCTCCACCTGGCTAGCTCGGTAAAGGGGGCTCCTCTTCTGGCAGTTGTATTTTGTGCAGATTGATGTTAGATGTGCTCTGAGAATGACTACTGAATTAAGCCCCTGAGGTAACATAGATGGAGGAATGCCTTGTGTGTGCATCCTGACAGGATTTAGTCTTGAGCTAGCTGTTGAGCAGCTCAGCACAGTTAAGCCTGAGGCACTTCTTGGCATGTCCATAAGCAGAACGTTAGGCCCTGGAGGGGCCTTAGGCACCTATGAAAACTTAGGCACCTACGAATTTTAGCTGCCTCCAGAGTCAGACAGTAACTGAGCATGAGGGTTCTCAAACTAACAATTTCTGACTTAGGTACCCAGCTCCTTTTGTGGCTAGTTTCTACAACCTAATATTTCAAATTTTGCTGGCCAAATTCTGCTCTTGCCAATATGATTCAAGAATAACTTTATTGCCCCCTATATATTTCTACCAGCAAAAACAGGACAAGACCTTAGCCTCAGATTTGTAACTGCTTACCAAATCTCCACCCTAATTTCAAAGGGTGTACCCCCAGTACACACCAGTATTAATAACCAAACCATCTCACACCAGTGAGAGATGAAACTAGCTGTTTGCACATCCTAGCATACTGTTTGCACACAAATCTGTGGTAAAGAAATCATTCTCACAAATTAGTCCTGCAGTTTAGAAAACAATCATTTTGTTTTATTTTACAGGACAATTCACATGTACATGTTTAAAACTTCAGAGAAATACTGTAAACTTTTAAGTAAATATTGTCATTGTAAGTACTGGACTTCATCAAATTTAAAACTCTTGGCAAATCTACAAAATTTTGAGAGCTTAGATATATTTATAGTGGTCTGGCAAGTATTTCACACATCATTTTTTAGCCAATTGGCAATAAATCACATATTGTATAAAGGGGTGAGTTCTGGTTTTTTGTATGTCATATTGTATAAAGGTAACTCTTTCTCTAAGATGAGCTTCTGAAAATTAAACTTCTATGCTATTTACATTCTACGAACTATATAGTAGTGCCAGGATATTCAGTATTGATTACTTTGTGGTTGAATTGTGCGGCCCTTGCCCTATCATATGTCCTTGAGACAGTATTGCAGAAATCCAATTGCCCTATCCTTAACCTTTCACACGACTGCTGATTTTAGTTATTGTATGGAGGAAGGATGTGAAATAGCTATGTCCCCATGGGAATCATGATAATGGAAATTAAACAAACATAGGTACAGAAACAAGCTTACAAATTCAATGTCACCTGCAGCAAGTTGTGTACAGTCCCAAAGTTATATCACTCTTAAATCTCCTATCTGCTGTAATATACATCAGCAATCACCAGTGTTAAAAATAGTATTATCTATCTGACTTTTAAAAACAGTAACTACATTGGCTTGCTTCCCATAATACCATTAAGTATGCATACCACTGTGTTAGTGCAGTGGCCCTGCGGCAACCCACTGCTCTGCCAGTTTGGATTCTTGGATCTGGAACTAGACAAGGGCTCCAACACTTGGATCCCCTGACTGCAGAGGGAAGGCAAGAGCTACCACAGGCAAAAGGGAGCATTCCCAAATGGTTGCAAAAGAGGCCATCACAGTGTTGAATGCTGAGGGTCATGATAGTGTTGGGAAATATTTGACAGCCTGAGGGAGCATCAAATAAATCAGTGCCAAAGCTTCAATCCATCTAGGATAATTAAGATTTTTTCCCCTCTTTTTAAATTAATTAATTTATTTTTCTGTGT
The DNA here is from genome assembly GCF_030867095.1 of Alligator mississippiensis. Classification (NCBI taxonomy): domain Eukaryota; kingdom Metazoa; phylum Chordata; order Crocodylia; family Alligatoridae; genus Alligator; species Alligator mississippiensis. The sequence goes on from NC_081824.1 coordinate 393,605,450, forward strand.
TTCCTTAATGCCAACTATAATTAAATCTAACATGCCACTCTGCATATAGATAAACTCATGTATATTTAAATAAAATTACTTAATCTTATAATAGTGCTTTATGGTGTCAAACATCTTTGTGTAACAGCACGATTCATTGTTGTTACACTATGAATAGTAATATATGCTGTCAATATCTGCTACAGAACACGCTAAAGGAAAGTAATATGCTCCTTTTTTTGGGCCCCATAAAAATTGTAAGCAACAGAACAAGAGATTTTCACTTTTTAAATTGACATAAATAATCTATGTGGATGATGGCGTTTCCAGAAGCTAAAAGGAATGTGGAGGGAAAGCACTTAAACGGTCAGTCAGTTGGCAGTAGATGAGCCTAGCCAAAAAAAATGTCTACTCTCTCTTTTTGTGTAGCCACAGGATCCACTGTGCATGATAGATCCTCTGTGCTTTGAGGAAGAGTAACTTTATGAGGAAGAAGGGAGTAAAGTTCCACTTCATATCATCAGCCTCTAGATGTCTTTCCAGTTGGAATGTAAGATAACTCTCAAAATCACCTTATTGATTGAGTACTCTCCATATATCTGATTTCTAAATCTAATTGGGAGCATCTACATGTGTGTTTAAGCACGATTAAATTTACATCACATTAAGCTACTGTGCAGCAAGTGATTTTTGACAGGTGTCTACACGTGCAGAGCTTGGCACTAAATCTAATGCCAAGTCCCCCCAGCCCTGCCATGTGCCTCTGTGGCCACCAGCAGGAGTTCCAGCCTCCAGTCACATGACTGTTAGCACTTGGCAGCCATGTTCAAGCCAGAGCCAGCTGCTAACATTTGGCAGCCATCTTTAAAACACAGCCCCACCCTCTGATCCCTGGCCAGCTCCTTCCATGCCCAGGAGCCACGTGCCCAGAACAGGGACAGCACACAGCAGCTCCCTCCTTGCCCGTCCTGCCTCCCCATGACATGGCTGCTTCAGCCCCAGCCCCATCCCCAGCCTCTGCCAGAGATGAATAGCATCCCACAGTGCTGTTGGCAGTAGTGCTGGCCTTGCTGGCCTCTGCAGAACCCCCCTCTCCTGCCCAGGTCCCAGGACAGCTGCACACCCACAAGTGGGGCCCAGGGCAATGGCTGTAGGAGGCCCTTCCCAAACCCCTCCTCCTGCATTCCCCACTTGAGCCCGCCTGCCCCGCTGCCCACATATCCCCTACTTCCTGCTCACCCCAGAATCACTCTTGGGACTCTCATGGTTGGAAAAAAAACCAACTTCATTTCCCTAAGAGCACACACCCTAATCCCTCTTCTCATAACAAACAGAACCTCCTCCCCCCTCATCCACCAGAGCACCTCCACCACCATCCCCACCCACCAACAATAAAAAAAACCGCTTACAATTGGAAAATTATTTACAATATTTCTGTTTTTTGATCCCAGAGTGGGGGAGGTGGCACAGTCTGGGGGCAGGTGCCCAGCACCCAGCCTCAACACATTCCCCCATTGGTCCAGGGGCTACAGTAACCCCAGAAGGTGGCAGCCTCATGCACAGCTGAGTCTTCAGGCATGTAGAGTGGGGGAGAGCAGCAGGACTGCGCCCAGATGGGTGGCACCCAGACAGCTCCAGTGGTGGGTGTTGAGGATCCAGAGCCTGGATCACTGCTGGGGTGTGGGCTATCCACCATGTTCAGATGTTGGCCCTGAAAGGCAAGAGAGAGAAGCCTTTTGTGGGAGTTTGCTACATTTCAGAAATAAGATGATCTGCATCAGGGGTTTTGTGCTGCCCAGCCTCAGATTGGGGGTCAGCCATTCAACGGTGTCCAGGGACCATGGTAAGCAGGGCAGGCAGGCCCAAACCCAGACAGTTGACACCCAATCCCCCAATCCATGCTTGCTTCCCTGGGGCTGGTGGCCTGCTCGGTGCTGGCCACAGGCAGCCTGCCTCCCCCTCCACCTTCCTAGGGCAGGCCAGGCCAAGCTGCTGGCAGCACCTGCTACCATGGCTCCAGACCCCTCTGCCCCCCCTGCTACCCTGACAGGCCAACTGCTTTGCTGTGCTGACACTCAGTCTACAGAAATAAGACTCAGGACACATGGGACTCCTGGAAACATGGAATGAGGGACTGGCTGTTCCCTTACCCTCCCCACTGGGGATTTCTCCAAGGAGGTGCTCTGGGTCTGCCCCCCCCCCACCAATGCTGTACCCTGAGCGTGCCCTTGTTGCATGTGTTCCAGCCAGTGCACAATGAGCTATTTGTGCAGGCTGAAGGGTGCCTGAGCCACTACTCTCTGCTATAGCTGATCCTCCTGATGCCCTTGGCAAACCAGCACTCCTGGTTCAGGACCCTGAGCTACAACAGTATGAGGGGAAAACCTGGCCTGGAAACCTGGCTGCCCAAAAACCTCTGTCTCCACCTGGAAGGTTACCTGTGGCAGCACTACATGTCACTGCCCCCCTGCTGCTGAGAAGAACATTACCACCAACATCAGTGCATTTCTCGGGGTGTGACAGGCCTGTGTCCACCCAGCTGTAGGGACATGGACTACCAGACTTGACGGATTTAGAAAGATTACATATATCCATCATTCTTCATTTTATTTGTGTGTCAATCAACTATGCTCCAAGATCCTGCAAAAAACCCGCCATCTTCTTAAATAGGATCTTTGCTTCCAGTTTGTGTTGTAGCCTAGCCAAATGATAAGGCTGGCAATGGCAGCCACATCCAGCATATTGAAAAATAGTGTCATTGGCCCCCTATTGCTTTTCCATCTGCAGGTGGTCATACGGACTAAGTGGTCAAGGTTATCCACCCCACCCTTGTTTTTATTTTAGTCCTGGATGACATCTGGCATTCTTTGCTCTCCACCACCTGACAAGTCATGGTGCATTCATGATAGCAACAGCGCAAATTTGGACTTCTTTGGAACATAGGAAACTAGGGTGAGTTCCCTGTCAAAAGCAAAAATGGATTAAAAAGTTTCCCTTCTTCAATTTTCTTGCATTTTGTGTGGGATATCAGCCTTCTTTTTCTGAATCATACCCACATAGATCAAGTCCTGCTGTAGCAGTCTTTCTGCCAGGTCAGTACTTGTGAAGAAACTGTCATCCACAATATTCCTTCCCATCTTATACGAGCGATGAACCAGTTCTTCAATGACCTGGGTACCAAGATTGCTTTGGCATGGAGCTTCTGGTTGCTTGCCCAGGTAGATGTTTTCAGACAGGGGGAATTATGTTGCTGCATCACAGCAAAACCAAATTTTCAAGCTATATTTGGCAGGCTTGCTGGACATATACTCTCTGAAGGGAAAACAGCCCCTGAACACAATGAGCTGCTCACCAACCATCAGGTGTATTCCTGGAATATACCTTTTCCTGAGATGCTCCACAAATTGTGTCCAAATAGTTCTGAAGGCAGAAAGCTTGTCCGCAGCATTCCTTTCCTTATATGTCAGTTTGTTGTCAAATCTCAGGTTGTTGGTGATTTGACGGAATTCATAGTTTCATAGTTTCTATGGTCGGAAGGGACCTGAACAAATCATCAAGTCCAACCCCCTGCCCTGAGCAGGAATGAGTGCTAGGATCATAATACCCCAGCCAGATATCTATCAAGCCTGCTTTTGAAGACCCCCAAGGTAGGGGAGAGTGCCACCTCCATTGGGAGCCCATTCCAGAGCCTGGCAGCCCTAACCATAAAGTAATGCCTCCTGATATCAAGCCTGAACTTGTTCTCAATCAATTTGTGGCCATTATTCCTTGTTATCTTGGGTGATGCCCTGGGGAACCGAGCCTCACCTATTTTCCGCTGGTTCCCCCCTGGTGAGTTTATACACAGCCACCAGATCCCCTCTCAGTCTTCTCTTGTGGAGGCTGAATAGATTCAGGCCCTTTAGTTTATCTTCATAGGGTCTGGCCTGCTGCCCCCTGACCATGTGAGTGGCCCTCCTCTAGAACCTCTCAAGGTTAGCCACATACCTCTTGAAGTGCAGCACCCAGAACTGGACACAGTACTCCAGTTGTGGCCTGACCAGTGCCGCATAGAAGGGAAGGATCACCTCTCTGCACCTGCTTGTGATGCATCTGTAGATGCACGACAAGGTGCAGTTAGCCTTACTAGCAGCTCATGTTCATCCTGGAGTCCACAATGACTCCAAGATCCCTTTCAGCCACTGTGTTGTTGGGAAGGGTGTTCCCCACCATATAGGTATATTGCAGGTTCCTTCTCCCTAGATGCAGCACCTTGTACTTGTTTGCATTGAATTCCATTCTATTCTCATCTGCTCACCTCTGTGACCTGTCTAGATCTAATTGGATTCTCTCCCTCCCCTCCACTGTGCCCACTTCTTTGTGTCATCAGTAAATGTGGACAGCATGCTTTCCATGCCCACCTCCAAGTCACTGATAAAGATGTTGAATAGCACAGGCCAAGGACCAAGCCCTGGGAAATGCCACTGCCCACATCCCTCCAGGTCAAAAATGACCCATCCACCACCACTGTCTGGGTGCAACCATCAAGCCATTTTGCCACCCATCTGACTGTGTAGGCATCAATGTCACAGTTGCCTAGTTTTGGGGGTTTTTTTTATGAGAATGGGGTGAGAAACAGTATCAAAGGCCTTCTTGAAGTCCAGGTAGATGACATCCACCTCAACACCTGCATCCAAGGACCTTGTGACCTGGTCATAAAAGGAAACAAGGTTAGTCAGGCAGGATATGCCTGCAATGAACCCATGTTGGTTGCCCCTGAGCATTACCTCCCATGCTGGGCCCCCGCAGATGTGTTCCTTTATAATTTTCTCAAAGGTCTTCCCAAAGACTGAGGTGAGACTAACTGGCCTATAGTTACCCAGGTCCTCCTTTCTCCCCTTCTTGAAGATGGGGACCACAACAGCCCTTTTCAAGTCCTCTGGGACCTGGCCAGAGAACCGTAAGTGGTAATACAGCCATGCCAGGGGCCCTGCTATGACTTCTGCCAATTTCCTTAGTACCCTCAGATGAAGAGCATCTGGACCTGCTGATTTATACATGTCCAGCCCCTCCAAGAGTTCCCTAACTAGATTGTCCCTGACCCTAGGCATGGCATCATGTCCCCTAAGCCTGTCCATAATCCTAGTGGGGGAGTTGTCCCGGTCCCTGCTCAGAAATATGCAGGCAAAGAACTCATTGAAGAGATTAGCTTTTTCCTTTGCTGCAATCACCAGATTGCCAAGCCTGTCCTGTAGGGGCCCCATGTTACCTGGTGCCTTCTTCTTACTCCCAATGTATTTGAAAAAGAACTTTTTGTTACCTTTAATTCTGGTCACCATCCCTAGTTCCATCTCTGCCTTGGTCTTCCTAACTGCCTCCCTGCAATCATGAGCAACGGGGGTGTAATCCTCCTTGGTGATATCCCCTTGCTTCCACTGATTGTATGCCACCTTTTTTGCCCTCGGGCCCTCCTGGATGCCTTTACTGAGCCAAGGGGGCTTTTTAGCACTCTTGCCTCCTTTGGTTCGCATTGGGACTGACTCCCTCTGAGCTCAGAGGATCGTCTCCTTAAGGAACAACCACCCATCCTCGACTCCCATTTTATTGAAGCTCCAAGTCCCCAATGTTTCTCTTACTAATCTTCTTAGCTCATTGAAGTCAGCCCTCCTGAAGTCAAGGACTTTTGCCTTACTGCTTGCTTTCACCACCCTGTGCTGGATAGTAAATTCCAGCAGATGATGGTCACTTACACCTAGGTAGTTGAGGACCCATGGATCCTTCACCAGGTCATCGCCTGTGGCAAGGACAAAGTCCAGCAAGGCATTTCCTCTGGTGGGATTACGTTTTAAGCTTATGGTGGTATGGAAGCAGGGACACCCGGTACGTTGCTCCCACAACTCCTCCAGTGCCTCATGACCACCGTGGTATAGACCACTCAGCAGTAGGAGGCCAATGTAGGCTTTCAGCTCTATTTCATCCAGATTTTTCCACTCCTTACTATTTTCAGAATGCCTGTCATTCCACTCCCTGAATCTTCTTTCTGACTCTCTGTTTGTTTCTCTTATGATAACAGTGAGGCTATCTTGGGAGAGAAACAAGTGGAATGTTTCCACCACTGTGTCTTTTTTACTTTCTCTGGTTGGCCCAGCATTTTCACAGACTATGTCCTTGGCTTTTTTTCTGATGATGTATTAGCTGTGGCCTTTTTTCCACAATCTGCCATTCCTTCCTCTAAAGATGTCAGCACCTGCAATGTTTTCTGGGAGTGGTGGCAGTGGTTCTTCTCCATGTCCTGCTGTAGCTCTCCTTGGTCTTCCATGGCAGCCCCGAGCAGGTCCTCTTTCCATTCCCACTGGAAGTGTTAGCATCACTTTTGCTTGTGGCACCAACTTCTACTCATCTGAGCTGGATAAAACTCCCATAGAAACATGGTCTTCTTGTTCTGAACAATCTCCGATGTCTGGAACAAAGTCAGCATCTTCACTTGGGATAAGACTTCATCAGTGGATGTGTCACTGTCATCCCTGGTTACCTGTGCAAGACAGGCTTCAAAACTGAATATGCGCTGCCTTCTCATCCTGGACTGCAGAAAAAAAAGAAAAAAAAATGATTACTTCTGAATGCATATAAATAACAATAAAAAACAAGCCTGTCCATCTATGCTGTCATAGAAGCAATTCCACCCTGTCCTATGGCAGCGTGGGTAGCACCCTCTCCTCCTGGGCACAGAAGCCAGAGACCAGCATCCACCCTTTGCAGGCAAGCCAAATGTGGGTGGATGCCATTTGGAAACCACATGTGCAGAGGCTTATTGAGAGCAGGTAAAAGGGGTATGAAGGTGTCAAGCCCTTACCATTGAAGGGGATTCATAGATTCATAGATGTTAGGGTCAGAAGGGACCTCAATAGATCATCAAGTCCGACCCCCTGCATAAGCAGGAAAGAGTGCTGGGTCTAAATGACCCCAGCTAGATACTCGTCTAACCTCCTCTTGAAGACCCCCAGGGTAGGGGAGAGCACCACCTCCCTTGGGAGCCCGTTCCAGACCTTGGCCACTCGAACTGTGAAGAAGTTCTTCCTAATGGACTACATAGGGTATGCTGTATTGCAGTATCATATTTTTCTATTTCTCTCTGTTGTCCTCACTTCCAACATAGACAGGGCAAACTAGCTTGTATGTTATGAAAGGGGCAGTTGAGGTGGAGTTTTGCCATGAGAAAAGAGAGCAGAGGTGGATTTGGGTGTGACAATGGTTTGGGGTTTTTTTTACAAAGGGCAGGGTATTTTGATGACCTTGTAGCCTGGAAGCAAAGTGGTTAGCAAAAGGGAATACCACATCTTCTGCAAAAGCAGAGTGGAGGATGGCCATCTATTAGTTACCATGGATACCTGAAGTTGGCATGAATGAGGTGTGAATGAATGCTGGCCTTTCAGATGCATCCACCCAAACTGGCCAAACAGGTCTAGGCCTGTCATTTACACAGAAATTGCATTGGGGTAACAAGTTACCCCAATGCATTAACATGGGCTTGGGGTAAGTTGTTACCCCATATGGAAAAATACATTCATGCCCAAGGTAAAATTTTACCCTGGAAAGTGTTTCATCCACAGAAAGCAAAGCATTCATGTAAGCTGGCTGTTCTTTGGGTATATTGTGCACTGCAGTGCCAATGACAATGTCTTAAAAAGATTTTTTTTAGAACCAATTCACTTTAAGATACTGCATAAAGTATGTGTCTTCGGTAGGAAATTATCCCCTGGAAATGCATGAAGGTTAAGGCTAAAAACCTTCTCTTGTTGGGCCCCAGCTCAAGTCTGGGTTCGTGCCCGGTATGCAAAGGCCAATAAAGATACCAGGGGTGAAAGTATAAAAATGATTTATTGCTAGCAATAAAAGGTGCAAGCGGAATAATCTCCCAAGACAAGCACAAGCACATTCAATACTGAGCCCCTTATATACCAGAGGTTGAATCTTCATAAGCATCCTTGTTTGCTAATTGGTTATAAAGGAGTGACGCAAGGAGTTCTTTACTGAGCATGTCTCTATACCTGTGTTTTAGCTATGTATCTCATTAACGTACATATATGTTCCATTAGCATATATCTTCCCCGCCTCGGGGTGTGATTTTTAGTATTTTAATGAGCTCTTTGCTCCAGTACCTCTGATTCTGTTTTTTTGTTTTCAAGCTTCCTCTATCTAAGACTGTCTGCCCCTTATCATTGCAGATGGGCATTCGACACACAACATTCACTTTTGCTTAGGCTTTGCATAGTAGTTTCTAGGTCAAACCTTACACTCTGACTGTCCCCCAACTGCACAGCTGTGCCTTGCCATTAGAAGTCTGATGAGTTGCTACTGGAGGATAGTTAGCCAGGACAGGCTTCAATCCCTGGTCTAGGTAGGGCTGTTTTGAAGAGTTGGTTTGGGAGGGCAGGGGCAGGACATGAAGTTGGGAGGTAGAGAGTTAATGGGATGAGTGTGGATAATGTAATAGAAGATGGAAAAGAAATTGGGGTGTGGAACTAAGAAAGTCATCCACTGGAAGATAAAATAAAAAGAAGTAAAAAAAAAAAAAGAAAGAAACAGTCAATTAAAGAAGGCCTCATACTTTAATATATTGGAATTTTGGATTGGAATGCAAGCCATTCTTCTGGGGGGGGGGGAGGAGGGGGGAGTCCCTAGCCCTGGCTCTGCTTCAATAAGCTCTATGCCCTGGCCAACTGCCAAACACCCCTGAAATTTCAGAAGAATCACATTTACTAGTGGTTAATTGAAATTTTCCCACAGCCTTTCCTGACATCGTGGAAACTGGACAGCCAGGTTACAGGCGATGAAACTATCTAGGAGCGGGTGCTAGGGAAGTGGATGGGAAAACAAGCCAGGGGCTTGGACTGGGCTTTGCTGCAGCACATGCATTTTTATAAATGGCGAAATGTGCATCAGCGCTGAGAAAATGGTGGCAGCATGCTTTTGAACTAAAACACAGCAAAGGTGTTTTAGTTCAAAAAAGTGTACTGCTGCCATTTTCTGCATGCTGACACGTTTCACCATTTATACAAATGTATGCGATGCAGCGCTGAGTGTATCAGCTCATGTGCTCTGCCGACTCGATTAATCAAGTCTGCTCCGACATGATAGATTTCTGGCACATAGGAGCAGACAAAAGTATGTGTATAAATGCCCACTGTGTCTGAAGCAAGCAGGCATTCACATCCTGGGACATTAAAAACTTCCAAACAGTGTTCCATAACATGAAACAGGATTGCTGCATGGCACCAGGTCACAGTAACCAGCTGCAGAGCCCTTGGGATTTCCCATTTTGGTGGATGGACCAAATAAAGACACCAGTAAAGGACCAAATTAAGATGTATGCATGCGATGGCTTTGGTGGAACAAAGGAATATTCTGATAGGACAGAACATGGACAGTATGATGACCACAGGGAGACAATCAGTGGTGCTTGGGAATGAAGAGCCAGAGGAGAAAAAGAGTACAAAAGGAGGGATTTCAGAGCAGGTCCCTGATGGCACACCACCAACCTGTCTCACCTACCCCAATGGGGGAGGATGGGCCTTGGCTCTCAATCACCAGGCTGCTGACACCTGACATTTAAGAAAGAACCACAGAGTGAAGCTCGCACACTGGCCAGATGTATATTGTCTCTGTAACAGCCCTAGGACTGGTAGATATAGAATCAGGAGCGTGGGTGGGGGGGACGTATTTTTTTGCCTCGCCTGTGTTATTTTTATCTGATATCACTGTGTATCAATAAAATTTACCTATTATTGAATAGAGAAGCTGTGGTCAATCTGAGGGATTGGGTCTGCATGGAACAAGGTGTCTGGGTCATAAATCCAGCACCACAAGCCTCCATTCTTCACGTTTCAAAGCTCTCTAGCACAATACCAGCCCAATGCCAGATACCCTTTCCCATACCCAAACCCTGACTTATCTGTGAGGTTTTCTGCTGCATTCTTGATGGCCTTTCTCATTGAGGCTGCTCCCATCCTGTCCTTGGTCCACCTCCTGGGTCTTCTGAGTCCTGGGTTCAGCAAGAGGGATCAGGAACAGGGTCAGAGAGGACACCAAGTCTTTGGAATAATCCTGCAGGAAGGAGGTAGCTTCTAGGAGAAGGCTGCATCAGTGCCATCTCCCTCTTCCTCTTTATATCAGACCAGCCCTGAGGTTGTACACTACACCATGTGGTGGGGAACTACATTGTGGTTCCTCTTCAGGATCCCAGTGAGACCATCGTGGAAGTGGATCAGGGTCCTGCCTTCCCAGGAGACCCTATTGGTGTCCCTGCCTCTTGCATAGGGGGATTTTAGGGATGTTATATTGGTCTGGATCTGAAGCCAGTCTTGCTGATGCCTTCATGTCTCCCTCTGCATCATGGTCCTTTCAAAGATGGCCTGATTTTGCCTGTTGCTTTTGGTCCTTTTTTACAGTAGCAGTGATGGTTCTGTCTTCTTTTCAGATCCCAGTGAAGTTCAACACCTCACCACAGATCCAATTTGATGCCCACCTGACAGGGCCCAGGGGTACATCCTGGGGCTCATGCTGGAGAAGGTGACTGAACTGGAGGTTGAGGAAAAGTTTCTGTTTGCTAGCTGCCTAGCTGGCATCTGCATGCTGTTTGCACAGGATTGCACCCCAGGGAGTAGGAAGGTCTCACACTCCTGGGGGTGGGAGGGGGAGCTGATTTGGTGCCACAACCACCCCTTGACAGTAGAGTTCAGGGGGAGGAAAGCTTGTCCACACAGAACAGGAGGATAGGTAGGGAGCATTGCATTCTGGGTAGCTGGAGGACTGTAATTTGGGTGGCTCATCTGTGCAGAGTGGCCACACATTAATGGAACATAAGCTGGTTAATATAGATCCAAGATAAACCTACCCTCTAGTGGCATAGCTTTAAATCTCCTAAAATATGCTTAAAATTAGTTTCAGGTGTTAATGTGTGGATAATCCAGGGGTTAAGAGCTCCAGGACCTGCCTAAGATTAATGTGTAATAAGGCCTGCAGAGAATCAAGAATTTACAGGATATTAAGCAAATTTAATTTTGGCCAGTGTACTTACTTATTTGGAGTTACTTTTCCCCTGTATGCACCGACTGACATGGAACAGAAAAAGCAATGTTGCAACTTCATCTCGTACAAGTCCTGAAGTCCTGACCCACACAGGATTTATAGGAAGGAAGAAGCTTTCCCTAGTTTGAAGATAAAAGAGAAAAACAAAGATGTTTAGACGTTTCATCATCTGTCTGCATAATATGCACCTGTCCAAACTTTTTTATCCTGTCGTCTTTTCCATGCAGGAAAACTCAGATTATGTTTGTTATTGATTACCATATGATTGTAAATTCCTTCGGACAGATACTATATCTACTCTTTGAATAGGCTAGCTAATGTTTTATGGGACTTAAAATATTACTAATAAATAATAATATACTTTTAACATGATCAATGTAGTTATAAATTATACTATTAGAACATTTAAATTTAGGTGCCATTTTGAAGTATAAGACAATAACACAGTGTTGAGACCTTTTTGTTATTGCACACTTGGCAAGCATTGAAAACCTGTAGAGAAATGTTGGTTGGTAACTACTAGCTCATTTTAACTTGTGTGACTCATTAGTTTCCAACTGGTGTGAATGACGGAAGTGGCTCTCTCGCTGATCATGCAATCTGGGATAGAAAGATCTTTAGAAGTAAAACCTAGAAAAAATGAAACTTGTCTTAGTTAGGATCTGATGTTGCTTGTTTGCTGTTATCCTGCCAATAGAGCAAGATAACATTTTATACCATATGTGCAGATTTGTGACTAACTTACTTAGCACTGCATATTGTGCTGTCACTCAAATAGGTAAACTATTATTTTGAACTGGCTGCATTTCACATATACTTTGCACTCATGAGAAAAAGTATAGGAGATGGCTTTCCAGAACATCCAGAACATAATTCGAAACTCTGCTCCTTTCCAAGTCAACAATAAAACTTCCATTATAAGAGTGGGAGCAGATAGATATAGGCCAGTGAAAAGTACTTCTGAAAATTGCCATGTGTGCTGGAATCTAATGAATTGGATGTATTATTTGAAACAGTGTAGGAACACCATCTGCTTAGAGATACTGCATTTCCCTTGCAGCATCTAGTAAGCAATATGAATATTTTACCTACTGTCGGATGTTGCCACCTTTTCACAAAATATACATCAAAAGACATTTATCTGTTGGTATTGCTATAATTAATTCAAGGAGAATTAAACTGCTGGGGATGTTCTTAATCATTTCTGAATTATTATAAATTATTCAGAATAATCTCACTTTTAGATAGGGGTTATGCACTTTAAAGGTAATTTAAGCCATGTCAGATATGAATTTTTGAACGGCTGGTGAGAATTGAGGATACATACTGTCCCCTCCCATGCTTTCCCCTGAAATATTGAAATACAGCTTTTGATTATTTTCTTAAAAATGCATACAAACAGCTAATTGAAAAGAAACTTAGTTACTTATTGTGCTATAGAGCTCCAGTGATTCCTTTCACAAGGGAGGCTTCTATCTTTGTATTTTTGGAATGAATGTATTTGTCAATCAGATGCCCATGAAGAGTATAGAAAGCATGAAAATAAATAGTTAATATAAAAATAAGAAGCTGTAATAAGCAAACAGCAATTTATAAGACTAATTACAAAAAACCCAAAACAAACCATTAATCATTTAAAAGTTAAACATTTCCTGTGAGAAGCTGTCTTTTAGTGTGTATATATATGTATAAATTTTCAGCCTAATTGTAAAATTCTCTCTGTACGCCAAACTCTAAAATATTACAAAAAATATCAGCTTAGTGATTGAGTCCCATGTTAGCTGGGAAATTGGAATAGTTTGCAGTTTATAGTAGTTGAGAAGAGGTCTCTCAATCTTCAATCAATAAAAGTTAGTTGACTGCAAATTTCTTAGCTATCTTTTCCTTTTCAGTAACTAGGATTTGTAGTTGGGAGTAAGGGACTTGTATAGAAAAAATGTTGGAAATGTTTGTAATAAAGTACAATCAGATTCCAATGGCAGTGGACAAAGGATGTAAAACTATATCTACAACAAGAAACAGTGGAGCAAAGAAGTAAAATCAGAGGACTATTAGAATGTAACCCTTTGCTAGCCAGTTATGTAAAAATAGCCATACCAAAAGGTATGGTTTTCAAACATTTTGTACCTTTTTTTTCTGCTTAAGTCACTCACTCTCAACTAGAAATTCTAGTTCTAAAAAACAGTATGATTGTTCTGTGATTAATGTGAGTTTCATGAGTTAAATTATAATATGTCAGATATTAAAGCAATTTATCCCAGGACAAAAAATGGTGAACCCTCCCTCAAATGGTGATTGTTTAACCTCAAAAAGTTATTTATTGAAACTGGGATATCTCTGTGGCACATAAGTATCCCATCTGCAATGCAGAGTTTAGAGTTTTAGGAAGATTAGGGCCCTTCTTTGGAAAACAAAAGGAAGCATTTTAAGCAATATTTAAAAACAGAGCAAGGTCTACTACGACAGCTAGTATTACATCACAAATTTGATCCAGGAAGCCCAAGAACAGGGTAGAAGGTCCAGCATGGTAGATGACCCCTTATGAGTGACAGAACAGAAACAGATTTTGCTGGTAAATTTGATAAAGATCTGGATTTAGAGGATAAAACTTCCGCTATCTTAGTTCCCTGGACTACCCAAAAACACACTTTAACATTTAGTATGAGTTTTCTATAGATCATGATTGCCTATTCAAGTTTTAGAGATAAAGCCATGAAGGCAAATTTGGGATACACACAGCTATTACATTTAGATGAACCTAATCCTAGTAAGGGTCTAAGGTGAACTGACTTAGATCAAGACTGGGTCAAATCTACCTAGGAAAGGAGTGGTGTGGGCATTAAGGTGCATGATTGATAGCCCAAAGGATGGAAGTTTAAGGCCACAGCAGAAGCATGGCCCTGTCAGATTTCCAACAAATCTGCAAATTCTTCAAAATAACTTGCCACAAGAAACAAAGGAAGTGGGTAAGTTGATATCACAAATGCCTATGTGAGGTTTATAGTGTAGTCTTAGGGCTGGGAAAGCCCAGTCACTTACCCCAGGCCTGGGGTTGTTCCCACCCTGGCTGGACTACTTTTAGACTCCCGATCCTAACCCAATGAGGTAATCCCACTCTGAGAACCCACCATCTCCCTACTCCCTGATCCTGTTAACCCCTCACCACCCCCCACTGAGTTACTTACCCTGGTTTCCCTGTGCAGTTGAGAAAAGTGTAAGCATGAATGAACATACTGCTTCCAGGAGTGGTAGTGAACTTCTTCTTGCTCCTTGTCTAGGTGTAGGTGCTTTAAAGTAAGCCTCCCACACCTAGATCAAATACAACAAATGTTTGTTCACATCCTCTGATATCAATCTTGTCTTGTATATTAATTGATTTACTCCCAAGTTAGTTTAATGTAAGACAGTAGCCAGGTCCCTTGTCTTCTTACAAGACTTACTTTATATGTATTGATATGCTGACTTATAAATATAAACTATTTGTTATCCTTTTTTAATGTCATGATAACACCTGACATCTCCAGAGATGGAAAATATCATGGTACTAATACTGGACAGTAAATGAAGAATGTCCTGTTCCCAAATAGCCTATAACTAGAGTTGACTGGGGAAAACAAACAAACAAACAAACAAAAACTTAGAATGGTTTTTCATCATCAAAGTAATCATGAATCTTATTTTACTCCAGGATTCATTAAAACTTCATTTTGTGGGAGGGAGGTGGGAGAGAAAAAGAGAAGAATTCCAACAGTGTAGGAAGGTCCTGTTTCAAATTTTTTATTTCATTTTTTTTAATTGACAATGGCATTTTTCATTGATTTTAATAATGTAATTTACATTATATAATATAAAATCAAAATTAAAACTACATCTGCATATTGATCTAAAAAAAAAAAGGTTGCTTCACAATGTGCTTGTATTGTGTATGCCATCAGCTTATTTCTTTATCATAATGAACATACGTCCCTATCTCACAATTCACTCAGGATCCATTGGGCTAAAGCAGAGGGAGCACAAAGGGAATTTATTCCTGTGACCTAGTGGTTAAAGCATATATCTTAGAAGGACAATTCTAGTATTTTACCTTAAACAGTCATTTGATAAAACATAGAAAAAACTTCTGTGAGCAGAACCAGCCTCAGGACATCTCTTTCCTATATAAAAGACCTAAATATTAGACTAAAGACTTCACTCTTTTTGTGGTCTGCTGAATCTATGAATTGTTTATAGAACACTTATATAGCTTTAGTCAGAGTGATGGAAAATATTTTTACCTAAAATTTGCTACAGCCTTGCTTTTAGGGTAGTTTCCCAACAAGGATAGAGATGTAGGTTTGAGCTCCTTTAGGCTCTAGAGGGAATAAAGCCACTTTCTGGGCAGGGATTTCAACCTCTTAACTCACAGGAGAGCATTCCTAGGTCTTAGGCATTCAAACACTTGAGCTCTGAAGAGCAGAGGGATCACAAACATATTCTGTTCTTACTGTTCTTATTGGCTAGTACTAAGTAGCTTTCCTGTTTGAAAAGCTGGCAGTTTTCCATTTCTGAGGCTCTTGTGCTACATGCATTTCATAGTGGAGCTTATAGCTCTAGGACATCAGAGCTGGGGGGCAACAAAGGCACCAGTCACAGGGCTAAAGTGCCTATACACTAATGCTAGGAGCATGGGGAGCAAGCAGGATGAACTAGCGCTCCTGCTTGCAGAAAACACCTATGACTTAGTAGGGCTAACAGAAACTTGGTGGGATTCTTCCCATGACTGGGCAGTACACATTGAGGGTTATAAGCTGAACAGAAAGGATAGAGTGGGAAAGAGAGGGGGAGGGCTGGCGCTCTATGTCAATGAGCGATATACATCGACCCTTATCAAAACGGAATCAGAGGAGGAGAAAGTAGAAGGATTGTGGGTTAGGTTATGTGGAGGTCAAGGAGAAAGGGATTTGGTGGTAGGAATCTGCTACAGACCCCCACACCAAGGGGAAGAACTAGATTTGGGGCTCCTAAGGCAGTTCTTGGAGACCATAAAAACTAGGGAGGTGTAGTCATGGGGGACCTAAACTACCCAGACATCTGCTGGGAGATGCAGACAGCAAAGTCCCACCGTTCACGCAGGTTCCTAACCTGTGTACAGGACCTCCATCTGATACAGGATGTACATGGTCCCACTAGGGGGAATGCCTTACTGGACCTGGTATTGGCAATGGGGGATGACATGGTAGGAGTCCTACAGATAGGTGGTCACCTGGGGGATAGTGATCACCAAATAATAGAATTCACCATAAGACGTTGAGTGGGTAAGGTAACTAGTAGGGTGAAAGTAAGGTAACTAGTAGGGTGAAAGTGCTAGACTTTGGGAAAGCTGATTTCAATGAACTCAGGTGTTTAGTCAAGGACGCACTGCAGAGTAAGAGTTTTAAAGAGTCGGGAGCCCAGGAAGGGTGGCTGTGCCTTAAGGAAATAATCCTTTGGGCACAGAGGGAGACGATCCTGATGCGGGGAAAAAGGGGGAAAGGGGCCAAGAGGCTTCCTTGGCTGACCAGAGATATCCGGAGCAGTCTATGGGCTAAAAGGGGGGCATATAAAAAGTGGAAACGGGGAGAGATTACTAAAGAGGAGTATACCTCCTCTGCTCACGCTTGTAGGGAGGCAGTTAGACAGGCCAAAGCTACCATGGAGCTGAGGATGGCATCCCAAGTTAAGGATAACAAAAAATTGTTTTCTAGATATATAGGAAGTAAAAGGAAGGCCCAGGGTGGAATAGGACCTCTACTAAATGGGCATAAGCAATTGGTGACGGACAGGGGGGACAAGGCTGAACTCCTCAATGAGTTCTTTGCCTCAGTGTTCCTAAGAGAGGGGCAAGACAAGGCTCTCACTGGGATTGTAGAGAGGCAGCAGCAGGGCACCAGACTACCAAGCGTAGACCCTGAGATGGTGCAGAGGCACTTGGAGGAACTGGATGTGTTTAAGTCGGCAGGCCTGGATGAGCTCCATCCGAGGGTACTGAAGGCACTGGCTGACGTCATGGCACAGCCACTGGTGGGAATATTTGAACACTCATAGTGCACAGGCCAGGTCCCGCAGGACTGGAAAAGGGCCAATGTGGTCCCCATTTTCAAGAAGGGGAGGAAGGAGGACCCAGGCAACTATAGGCCAGTCAGTCTCACCTCCATCCTAGGCAAAGTCTTTGAAAAAATTATCAAGGCTCACATTTGCAAGAGCCCAGCAGGAAAAATTATGCTGAGGGGAAACCAGCACAGGTTCATAGCAGGTAGATTATGCCTGACTAATCTAGTCTCTTTTTATGACCAGGTTACAAAACACCTGGATGCAGGAGTAGGGGTTGATGTTGTTTACTTAGACTTCAGGAAGGTCTTCAATATGGTATCTCACCCCATACTGGTGAACAAGTTAAGAAGCTGTGACTTGGACGACTACTCAGTTTGGTGGGTGGTGAATTGGCTAGAGGGTCATACCCAGAGAGTCATAGTGGATGGATCGGTATCGACCTGGAAGGGTGTGGGCAGTGGGGTCCTGCAGGGCTCAGTCCTTGGACCAATACTTTTCAATGTCTTCATCAGCGACTTGCACAGGGAGTGAAGTATACTTTGTCCAAGTTTGTGGATGACACAAAACTGTGGGGAGAAGTGGACACACCGGAGGGCAGAGAACAACTACAAGCAGACCTGGACAGGTTGGACATATGGGCACAGAACAACAGAATGCAATTCAACAAGGAGAAATGCAAAGTGCTGCACCTAGGGAGGAAAAATGTCCAGCATACCTACTGCCTAGGAAATGACCTGCTTGGTGGAACAGAAGTGGAAAGGGATCTTGGAGTCCTAGTGGACTCTAAGATGAACATGAGTCGTCAGTGTGACGAAGTCATCAGAAAAGCTAATGGCACTTTATCGTGCATCAGCAGATGCATGACGAACAGAACCAAGGAGGTGATACTTCCCCTCTATCAGGTGCTGATCAGACCGCAGCTGGAATACTGCGTGCAATTTTGGGCGCCGCACTTCAAGGGGATGTGGAGGACCTGGAGAGGGTACAGAGAAAGGCCACTCGTATGGTTAAGGGCTTGCAGGCCATGCCCTATGAGGAGAGACTAGGGCACCTGGACCCCTTCAGCCTCCGCAAGAGAAGGTTGAGAGGCGACCTTGTGGCTGCCTATAAGTTCATCACAGGGGCACAGAAGGGAATTGGTGAAGCTTTACTCACCAAGGCGCCCCTGGGGGTTACAAGAAATAATGGCCATAAGCTAGCCGAGAGCAGATTTAGACTGGACATTCGGAAGAACTTCTTCACAGTTCGAGTGGCCAAAGTCTGGAATGGGCTTTCAAGGGAGGTGGTGCTCTCCCCTACCCTGGGGGTTTTCAAGAGGAGGTTAAATAGGCATCTAGCTGGGGTCATCTAAACCCAGCACTCTTTCCTGCCTATGCAGGGGGTCAGACTCGATGATCTATTGAGGTCCCTTCCGACCCTAACATCTATGAATCTATGAATCTATGACATGGCTTTGAGACCAGGCATTTAGAAGTTACCAAATTTCTGTATTTACCCAAATCCAAGATGACTTCAAATTTTAGACAATCCACTACAATAATTAGATTGTATACATGGAAAGTGTATACATCTGTTATAATATTCCATGCATAGAATTTAATTATTGGATGTTGATGTTAAATTTGCTCTTCTTACCTCAGTAGCAGGGAAAGCTTTGGCAGGGAGGCAAGCAATAGGGGGGTAGGTAGTGAGAGTGCAGGTAGTGGGGGAGCCATGCAAACTGACCCCTGTGCCTTGGCTTTCCCCTGCTTACTGCCCCTTCACCACTTGCCCCCCCCCCCCCGCTCCATGAAACCTGCTTCTCTGTCCTTGTGCCCCTCAATACAACTTCCCATGTTGCATGCACCCCCTGATGCCTGCCATCTCTGCCTGTTTGCTCTCCCACAACCCTACTTGGCTGTCCCAGCTGTCTGCTCTCCCCCACCCCTTACATTTAGTCACTGCTCTAGTACCAACTCCACCATGGAGCGCATGATGACTCCAGCTCCAAGCTAGCCAGGCAGAAGCAGAAGCTGCATCTTCAGCCCCAGGCCAGACTGGCAAGTTATCAAGCACCAAGGTAAAACATCCCTGTAACAACAGATTGTGATAAGATGCCTCCCTCTCTAAATTTCTGGTAAGGGCCAGAGCTAGCATTGGCTACATGCAGGTCAGGTTCAAAGGCAACTGTATGTCCCCCTAAACTATCCAACAATAGAAGCTTTAGTTTCACATTTTTACTAGCTCTTGACCATCATCACCCTACTGCTGGTTTGTTTGTTTTTTTGGTTATCCTATTGCATAGCCTATAACATTTGGAGTGAAATAAATTTTCTTACTATCAGGAGGGTGTATATGATGTGAGCTAATATCTGTTTATTTGTCTTTCCATTTTTATTTCTTTATTGCACACAACATTTTGCTGGCTGCCTTCTTCATCACTGTCTCCTGTGCTTGTAAATAAACCATGACTGCATAGACTCTAGCTGTGAAGTGTGAGCCTAGAACCTTTATTTGTCAGAGCACAGGTTACTGCCACTTGATGCAAGCAAGTGTTTTGAGATTGCACATAAGGAGATAACAGACAGGAAACAGACTCATAAAAAAGTAGAGCTGGAAGGGGCCTCCAGATGCCATCTAGACCAAGCCCCTGCTTGAGGCAGGACCATCCCCTTCCAAGCTATCCCATACAAGTTTTTATGTGCCTATTACTAAAACTATTCAGGCAACTCTGTTACACAACTACAAGGCATAGTGCCCAAAGACATCAAAAGAACCCTGCACACAGGAAAAGCAGGGGGATAGGGATTTCAGTGTTTGCCATTGGAAGGGTTGTAAAAATGCACTTTAGAAATCCAAGGAAGAAGAATATGCTTCTCAATAGAGAGGATGACAAACACCTACATTTTGTATCAATCAGAGGGTAAAATTCTTTTCTGATCCCATATGTGGTGATGAGGCTGACCCTGACCAAAGAGCTAAGACCCTCCAACCAGGAATCTCTAGATCTGAGTACTAGCAAGAGCACTGGCATACCCTACCCTAGCTGCAGTTGACACTTAATGACTTTGAGGAAGACAAAAAAAAAAAAAAAAAAGGAAAAAGACAAAAGACAAAAGAAAAAAAAATGCTTTAACCCTGTAGCAACAGGAGGAGTAACCAAACACCCTCCATTCTGCTGTGCAACCTGGGAACAACAAGCAAACTTCACATCTCACTCTCTAACTGGATAGCAAAAACTCCCCTTTCTGTACCCCCTCCACAAACGTATCTCAGCCACTTCAAGCATTTTTCACAACCAGGCTATTTGTAGAGCTCTGCTTTATTTTGCCACTGCTGAGAATGGTTCTCTCTAAAATCCACGTGGTCTAGGCAGGGGCAGACATAGGCATGGGCAAACCAAGTGGCCACCCAGGGTTCGGACATAAATGGGGCCTGAAAATGGTAATTTTTATTAATTATTATCATTATCTCTTGTCTTGTTTCTGGGGTGTCTTCTCACATTTAGCCCACCTTAGTGTCCCTTACCCCAGTCCAGACCTTCATAGCTTCAGCAGAAGAAGCACTTTGAGGTCATGAGATTGGGTATGCAAAAAGAAAACAGATCCCCTCCTTCAGAGGAAGAGGAATACCTGAAGCATCAATTGCACTGGGGAAATGCTTGCCAGAGAAAATCAATACGGAAAAACAAGAAAAATGATTTATTACAGAAAAAATTACATATATAATTAAAAGCACTTACAGTTTAGGAGACAAATACAAGAAAAATAAAAGGTCGAAGATACAAGTTCTTACCCTTCTTCTTCATCTAGAAACAGCTCCAAAATAATCCCTGGTAACCAGAAATTTCCTTGCAAATAGCTTTCTTAGCTAACAGCCTACCAGCATACAGACTCCCTCACCTTGTTTCTGCTGAGCCCTAGACGGGCTCCCCAAGTTTGGGAGCACCCAATTTCTTTATCAGAAACTGAGGCCATAAAATGCCTCTTCCTTTGGGATTTTCTAAGAAACATCCTTTTATACCCTTCCCATCTCCCCTTAGTTTTTGGGGAGAAAAAATGTGTCAATGAGCTTTCCTCTCAATTGAAGGAGTGCCTCTAGTCTTGTGTCACTCCCATTTCAGACAAAAGCATTTGGGCCAATTTTGGCCACTGTTTCAATTAATGAAAGGAGTAAACATGACCTTGAGTGGAAACAGCGATTTTTTGTGATCATCCATCATCACTATCCTGTGTGGTCTGGTTATTGGGTCCCTCTTGGGTGTAAGAAAAAGTAACTACCCCACCTGACCATTTGGAGTTATAGCAGATATTTTTTTTTCAACCACACATTGTCATCACTCTGTCTGGCTCAACTTGCATACCAACTGGATGTCCCTTGGATGAGTACTTATGGATTTCATAGACATTAGGGCTGGAAGGGGCCTCACGAGATCATTGAGTCCAGCCCCGTGCCCATGGATTCCAAGCATTCCTTAAAGGTATCCAGAGTAGGTGTTTGTACCATTTCTGTGGGGAGTGTATTCCAGACTCTGGAGACACGGATGGTAAAGAAGTTTTTCTTTATGTCCACTCTAAAATGGTCTTCAAGCAGTCTGTGACTGTTAGCCCTTGTCTTCCCTTGGGGTTCCCTGGTGAACAGACATTCTCCCAGCTCCTGGTAGACACCCCTTGCATACTTATAGGCTGCCACCAAGTCACCCCTGAACTTCTGCTTCTACAGGCTGAAGAGTCCCATGCCTCTCAGCCTTTCCTCATAAGGACTGTTCTCTTGACCTATAATCATGTGTGTGGCTCTCCTCTGGACTCTTTCAAGATTTTCCCATCCTTTCTAAAGTGTAGAGCCCAGAATTTGATGCATTACTCCAGCTGTGGCCTCACCATGGAAGAGTAATGCAGGAGGATGATTTCTTGGGTCTTGCTTGAGAAGCATCGGTAGATGCAAGCCACAGTTTTATTTGCTTTGCTGGCTGTGGCATCGCATCATGTTCATCTTGTGGTTAAGACCCCCAAGTCTCTTTTGGTCATGGCACTAATGAGTGTAGCACTGCTGAGCCTATAAGTATGACTCTTAGAAGAGTTTTTTTCTCCCAAGGTGGAGCACCTTGCATTTCTCCATGTTGAATGTCATCAGGTTTTGATCTGCCCACCTTGTGAGCCTGTCCAGGTTGGCCTGAATTGCCAGCCTATTCTCTAGCATGACTACATTTCCCCATAATTTGGTGTTATCTGTGAATTTAGACAGTCCACTTCTGACACTTGAATCCAGATAATTTATGAATCTATTAAAGAGTACTGGTCTGAGTACTGAGCCCTGGGGGACACCACTGGTCACTATATGCCATGTTGCCTCGGTTCCTTGACTATCATTCTCTGGGTCCAACCATGGAGCCAGTTCCCCAGTCATCAGACTGTAAGGTTGTAGAGGCTACAGTTCCCCAATTTTACAATGAAGACATCATGGGAGACCAAGTCAAAGATTTTTTTGAAATCTAAATATATGACATCAATCTCTTCTCCTTTCTCTCTCTGATGCTTCATCTGGTCATAGAAGGAAATGAGGTTGGTCAGGCAAAGCCTATCTGTAACAAAGCCATGTTGATTCTCTCTCAGAACATTGCCTTCTGTTAGCCTGTTTTTCATGGTTTCTTTGATGATTTTTTCCAAAACCTTTCCAGGAATTGAGGTCAAACTGGTTCACCTGCAATTCTCTGGATCTTCCTTCCTTCCTTTCTTGAAGATAGGAACCACAGCGACCCTCTTCCAATCTTCAGGAACCTCTCCTGAGCACCACAAGTTCTCATATATCCTCACTATTGGTCATGCTATGATGTCAGCCAACTGTTCTAGCACTCTTGGGTGCATTCCATCCAGACCAGCTGACTTGTGGATGTCCAGCCTCTCAAGCTGTTCCCTCACAAGATCTTCGTCAATTATAGGCATATGATCACCTTTACCCTGGTAGTCCTGTGTTCTGTCAGGCATGGCGATCCCCTTAGGCTGGTGGAAAACTGACACAAAGTAATCATAGAGATTAGCTTTTTACAGTGTCTAGTGTCAGCTGCCAATTTGGTTCAGCAAGGGTCTGATGTTTCCCTAGTTTTTTTTTCTGACTTCCCACTTTCCAGCTAGATCATGCACAGGGAACCTGGTTTTCTCTGAAAAAAAAAAAATCCAATTTTTGGATTAAAAAAAGTACCCCCAAATTCACATTTTTCCATGATTAAAATGAAACATCACTAATATATAGATATATATAGTGGTGTTTTCATTTTAATCATGGAAAAATGTGAATTTGGTAGTATTTTTTCCACTGAAAATTGGGGATTTTTTTACAATCAGAGAACACTAGGATCTGTGATCATGAATTACAAAAGTGCATTCCTATTAATAATATAATGCATACCAGTGGCAACTTGTAGGGGGTGCACGGGGGTGCATGTGCACTCCCTGAGAGTGCTGGTGCACCCCCTGTCAGGCTGCGCTCCCTGTTTAGGTGTTGGGCCAGGGGCAGGCAGGAGCGCTGGTGCCCCACCTTCGGGCACCAGCTGTGGAGTGGGGCTGCCAGCAAAAGCAGCCATGCCACTTCTGGAAGTGGCGGTGGGACTTCTGGAAAAGGTCCAGCCACTTTTTAGTGAGTGAGATCAGTGGCAGGGGACCCCCTGACCCCCATTCAGTAAGATTGGCCACCAGGGAACCCCCCCCTCCCAGTCACTGACTGGTGTCAGGGGGGTGTATATGCCCCCCCCCGACTCAAGAGGTACTAGTCGCCCATGATGCATACAAAGAGAACACAGCTCAACACTAGCTACAAACAGATACTGAACACCATAAATAACACAGAAGTGTATCTCATTTGGGAGAATATCCATTCATGCCACATAGTGAACCCCAAAGACAACTTGGTTTTGGAGTGAATCTATGACACCTTCCCCCTAAAAAGTGGTAATGCATAAGTTGGCCAGTAGGGCTTTATCAGAGGAGACACATTTGCACCTTCAGGATAAGGTAGCATCTAATATATATTTTTGATACAAACAATTTCCATATTGAATTCTTAGAGCAACAAGCTCCATTTTAGCACTGTTAAATATAATAATGATAGAATTTTTCCTCTTTTTTTGCAACCTCAAAACATTGGTATGGATCCTGATCTCTGCAGCAATGGAAAAAAGGTACTCTCTCTAATTTATGGCAGCCCTTCAGATATTTGAAAGCTACTATCATGTCTCTTAATCACCTTTTCTGGAAGCTGAACATGACTATTTCCTTCAGTCTTTCCCCATATAGTTTGCTTTCCAAACCCTTTATCATTTTTGTTGCCCATCTCTGAACCCTCTCCAACTTTTCCACATCCTTTTTTAAAATGGGAAGCCAAAAACTGCACACAGTACTCTAGATGAGACCTAACCAGTGATGAGTAAAGAGGCACTATCACCTCCCATGTCTTACAACTAACACTTAATTGAAGCAATGCAAAACCACATTCACCTATTGTGTAACTGCATCACACTGCAGACTCGAACTGAGTTTGTGCTTCATCAAGACTTCCAGATGTTCTCCATAATGCTACAATCTAACCAATTGTCATCCATCTTGTATTTGTTTTTTTATTATTCTTCCTGAGGTTTAGTGCCTTACATTTCAATATCTGAGTATTGTCAGTATTGAATTTCATCCTGTTAACTTTACCCCAGCTTTCCAACTTATCAAGTTCCTTCTGAACTGTGTTCCTATCCTCAAGTATATTCACAGTCCTTCCTAGTTTTGTGTCATCTGTACATTTGCTCAAGGAGCAAATAATTCTAACATCCAAATAATTAATAATCATGTTGAATAGCCCTGGGCCCAGAATAGGCCTCTGTAGAAATCATTGGCAATGCTTAGTGGGTGCACACAGGTGAACATGCACCTCCTGAGTGTGGCAGTGCACCCCCTCCGGGTGGTCACCACTTGCCACCAACAGCACCTGTGGGTGGTCTGTGATTGCTGCTGGTCACCGCTGATGCTGTCAGCAGTGTCTGCAGGTGATTGCTGACCACTGGTCGGTGCTTGCCACCCCCCTCCCTGCTGCTGAAAGCTCTACAGCTGCCTGTGGCACCTCCCCACTTGCTTCTGCCATGCTTCCGCCACCAACAGTACCACTGTCACCTGTGGGAGCTCACCATGCCCCCCCCCCCCCACAGCCTCCAGGTTCCTGCGTCCTTCATGTTAGAAATCCTCTCAAAATCGTCTGCTATTCTGATGTGGATCCTTTTATAATTACACTAATTGAACCTGCACTTTGGTGTGTAAGATTAATTTGACTTTAAAAAATAATAATCTATAACCTTTTGTCATAATCATCATCATCATAATCTTCACTTTATGGTTTATGACTCATTGCCTGTTCCAACTTCAAAAGTTTTCAGACCATCATTTCCATCTGGTTTCTTCTCTTGTAGACTGTAATTGAATTTTTTTACATGGGTGAGTATCATGATACAGCCTCCTGAGGGATGGCAGTGATGTCCCCAGGGAACTGTGAATGTGCCAGCTCCACCCTATGGTCACCTACTAATCTTTCCTGCCATGTCTTGCTGGTTTAAATGATGAATTGGGAGGTTGCCCTCGAGTTGGTGCTTGGTAACAATCATGACAGACCCTGTGGGCTGTTGGATCACTGGGTCCCACAATCAGGAGGTGCTTTACACTACCCCCAAGCCTTATGGCTTATGGGCTAGATGTGTGGCTCTAAAACCTTCCCTTTACCAAGCGCCATGCCTTGCAGATGCAGTTAGACATTGTCTCTTGTGATGACTACTCAGTCTAGTTCAGCCTCTCATTGTCACTGGACCCTTAGCCTCAGTAACTCTGCCCTCTGACACCTGGCTCTCCACAGCCCTGTTGCTGCACCCTCTGGTGCTGGGCTCTCCACAGCCCCTGTTGCTGTCTGCTCTGATGCTGGGGTCTCCACACTGTAGTGTGCCCCAGTGAGATCTCCTCCTCCACAATGGCCTCATCCCGGTCCACGGGCATACAAACAATGAAAATATGAGCCCCTGGGATATAACATAATACAAACAGTGCAGGGTG
This sequence comes from Alligator mississippiensis, assembly GCF_030867095.1. Taxonomy (NCBI): domain Eukaryota; kingdom Metazoa; phylum Chordata; order Crocodylia; family Alligatoridae; genus Alligator; species Alligator mississippiensis. The sequence continues at coordinate 393,631,618 of NC_081824.1, forward strand.
CACCCTGTCTCTTTTAAAGAGGCAAACTTCTCCCCAAACATTAAGTGCCTTGCAGCCCAGGGTACCTGATGAGCTCCTGTAGCCCCATTAGTCCTGTAAGCAACATATCAAGTGGCCATAGCATCTCTGGGCAGTTCTTCTCTGCAGAACCTTCTTCCCCTGGCAGCTGCCAGAGAAATAACCCCTGATAGCCTCAGCCATGGGTCTTATATGTGCCCAGGGTCCCGCCTTCTTCTGGTCAGCTGACTGGGTGCATGTGCAGGCTAATTCCCTCATTTGCCCATGGCCATAGCAACCTGCACCTGTGGGGGGGGGGGGGTCTGCCTGGCTTCTAGGGCCCTCTCTCTAGGCAGTTTCTGTCCTTAAAGGATCAGACACACCCTAGTGCCCTGCAACAGTGAGGTACCAACATCCCACATTACCCCTAACCTGGAAGAACAGACCAGAGCCACTTTAGTTGTTTTTTTCACAGTTCCCTGGAGACCTTCATGGCACTTCAACAATGTAGAAAACATTATTAGATGCACTTTAACTGGTATCTAGGCAATGTTGAATCTTGAGCGAAGTGTTTACTAAACAGCCCTTAATCGTTATATCACTATGAACTGCGTGTAGGTCAGGGATGGGCAAAATATGGCCTGTGAGCTGAATCTGGCCCACCAAGCACTTACATCCACTCCACAGGGCCCCCCCAGCCCTTCCACCTATGAGCCCTTCCACCCCACCCAGCCCTTCCGCCCATGAGAGTGGAAGTGAGGTGCCCATGTGTACACACAGCCGCAAAAATGTAACCTACTTCCTGGCTCCCACCCTCATGAGTGTAAGGGCCAGGCTGGCCAGTGGGCAGCTTCTGTGCAGGGCTTCTGATGCCACAGCCCCTGGGACCTGGTCAATTTCCCAGTCTTCTGCCGGCTCTGGACAGCAGGTAGGGAAGCAGCGGGGGCAAGGCTGCAGCTGGGAGGGATCCCAGAGTATGGGGCTAGGGCTGGTGGCAGCATAGAGCCCATGCCCAGGGGGATAGGCAATGTGAAGTTGGGATGGGCAACATATGGGTGTGACGGAGAGTAGAAGGTGTGGGGACCCCTCCTCCACATGCCTCCCCTGGTGCACAGGCCCAGCAAATGGTGGCAGAAGCAGCAGGCATGGTGCTGACTTGACTCATGCCAGATCAATGCTTGGGATCTCAATATTGTGCTGTTAGGTAGGAGGGCATGACACAAAACTATACACCCATGTACAATCTGCACATAGAAAGCTATGAGTCCATACACATACACACACACAAACTTGCACTTCAGTGGTGGCTGTGTATTGACACTAGGTGGTGCTTGGGGATACTTGGAGTACTTGGTGACTAGGGGGGCACTTGAGGCCTTGGGAGGAGGCGGCAGTGAAGATGGGAACTAGAGAGCCAGCCAGAGAGCTGAGAGGCAGTGGAGCAGAGGAGAGAAGTTGAGAATTGATAGATAAGGAGCCAGCCGAGCATCTGTGAGCTGGGAGGCCGGGGGGTGGGGAGATGGGAGGTGGGAGAGTGGTGGAGAGTATCTGAGAGCTGGGAGGTAAAAGTCAGAGGAGGAGGAGGCTGGTAGATAAGCCAGGAGCTGAAAGGTAAAGAGCCAGGAGTGGGAAGGAGTGGGTGGCAGAGAAGAGCTGGAGGAGGAGGCTGAGAGCTGGGAGGTTGAGAATAGTAGAGAGAGAAATCAGAGAGGGGGAAGCTGGGAGGTAAGGAGCCAGAAGTGGGCAGTGGAGAAAAGCCACAGGAAAAGGAGGCTGGTAGGTGATGAGCTGGCTTAGCGGGTGAGAGCCAGGAGGCCAGGGGGTGGAGAGACAGGAGGTGGCAGAGCAGTGGAGTGAAGCCAGGAGGCAGAGGGGCAAAGAGCTGGGGGAAGAGGAAGCTAGCAGAGAAGCCAGGAGGTCAAGAGAAGTTGGGAGGGGTGACAGCAAGCCAGGGGAAGTGGGAGAGCCAGGAAGCTGTGTGGCAGAGAGCCAGGGGAAATCAGGGTGACAGTGAGCCGAGAGACAGTGGCAGAGAAAAGCCGGGTAAGGAAGCCAGGAGATCAAAGGGCAGAGCAGGGGCTAGAGCCAGGAGGCAAAGACACAAGGAGCCAGGGAAGATTGGGTTGACTGCAAGCTGGGAGGCAGCAGTGGAGAGAAGCCGGGGGAGGAAGCCAGGGGGAGGCCAAAGAGCAGAGCAGGGTCAAGGCTGGGAGGTGGAGGGACAGAGAGCTGGGAAACAGCAGTGGAGAGAAGACATGGGAGGAAGGCAGGAGAACAAAGGGCAGAACAGGGGCTACAGCTGGGAGGCAGAGAGCCAGGGGAGATTGGGGTAAAAGCGAGCGGGGAGATCAAAGAGTGGAGTGGGACCGAAGCTGGGAGGCAGCGGTGGAGACAAGCTGGAGAAGGCAGAGGCTGTGAAGCAGCAGGTTGAGGGTTAAAGAAGGCCAAGAGGTGGCAGAGTGGAAGCGGAGGGAGAGAGAGAGAGATGGGATGAAGGCCAGAGGGGCAGGGAGCAGAGACTGGAGCAGGACCAGGCCACAGAAAGACAAAACCCAATTCAGGGTTTCAAATAACCATTTCATTAGATGGGTAATGCAATACACAGACCACAAAATTATTGGTTCCCACACGCACGCACGCACGCGTGCGCACACACACACACACACACACACACACACACACACACACAATAGAAGCAGGAGGAAAAAAGCTTAGTAGAGGAACTGAAATCATGGTGTAATGAAACAGAACTCAGATCCCTTGCTTGGAGGAAAGATGAGGGTGATAGCTACCTATTCCAGGCTGATCCTTGATAGCCATTTGGGGACTTCTCTAGCGAGGTGTTGTCCAGAGGGGGTTGCCGGCAGGGCCCCTGGGTGGATAGGTGGCATGGTGTAGTGCTGGTCCGGATTGAGAGGGAGTTTCAAGGAGGCTACATGTGACTCCAATGGGACTAGTGACTGCAAGGGCCAGTCCTGCTCAGATGAAGTTATGCAGTTCCAGGTTTCCTCATTGTCCGGTGGGATATAATGGTGGAGTTGCTGGTTTCTATTCTGTTCTTTGTTTCCATGTTGCTGGTTTCCTGGAGGATATTTATCTTTCAAATGTTGGGCTTTGTCTCTGGTTCTGGAAGTAGGTCTGTGATTTTAGGGACAGTTAATGCAAGGCAGTGGTAGGGTCATTAAGCTGATGGTCCGGTCACTTAGTAGGAGCTATTTTTAGGTTTGCTACCGTTATGTCTCAAGTACTTTCATTCACTGTCATTCTTCCAGGAACCAATTTACATAGGAGGGGTAGGTATGAGTCACAGTCACAACATAATTACAATAGGGTATGCCTAGGCATGGGACATAAAATGGAGACTTGACATTACTTTGGCTAATTTACAGAAACAGGCCTAAATCATACAATATCAATATAAAACAGTAAATATCAATACAGACATAATAGGAATACAATATAAAACAACAAAAATCAATAGCAACATAACAGGGCATTATTTACAATGATGCATGGACAATAAAAAGGGGGCTTGTTCTTATCATATGCTTTAGCTTAACTATGACTTATCTCAACTATTTATAACTACTTATAAGATAGAGAGGGCAGAGAGAAAATCATAAACATTTGGGGAAGGGGAGGGAACATATTTTTAAATAAAAAAAAAGAAAAACTTGGGGGTTTGCTACAATGGCACTCAGGTTGCAGATGCCCAGCAAGGCACAGCTCTGGCCAGTGCTGCACATCACAGAGAGGTGTTACTTTAAATTGCAATCACCAAATTATGAATGAGACCTTATAAAGGGGGATATGGCTAAATGCTGCATTTATTGATTACATGAATTAGACATAGAGGTTTGGACACACCACTCATATAGACACACATAAATCATCATGCACGAAACTTACACACAGGCACATGCAAACACAAAACAACCATTCCATTCAGACATTATAGTTACCAGCAGCAGTTGTTCAGTGATAGCACTTGGTGGCTGACCCAGGCCTTATTGAGAGAAGATGCAGATAGCAGGTAAGGTGGTTATTAAGAGAGAAAGATCCTGTAGATAACAGCTTGGAGTGGGGTGAAACAGGCACGTCTGTGCTCCAAGGAAACAGCAGTTGAAGGAAAGGCTCACCCAACTTGGCATTCTCAAAGTTCTCTTTTATAGGGGCTGGTATCCTTTGTTTCAGTGCTTTGGGGTTTTTCTATACCCAGCTTCTGTTTTTGCAGTTGTTCCTCTCTGTGTTCAACTTATCTCAGACCAAGATCAGTTTGGTCATCAAAGTTGATATCTCAGCCTTGGGGTGTACTTGCTGCCCATCTGGAAGGATAGGTGCATTCCTTCTCCTCATTATCTTCTTTGTGCCCTAGTCCTGAAAGGGATTCTTCAGCCATTCATTAATTAGTTTACTGACTGGCAACTTACATTTGGTGCCTTATTGCTTACATAAACAGTTAAACCTTCCTTCCCCATCTCTATGTCATTCTCTCACCATTCATCCATTTACACACGCTCATGCATAAAGGCTATGCAGAGTTCATTCACTTATGTCAAGCAGAAAGATACAAAATGGAGTTTTCAAGTTGCTTACAGGACAAGACTAACATGGTTGCATTTCACTATTATTACACTCTACGTTAACATCAGCTACATTAGTTCAGTTCCTGCTACAGAGGGATGCAGCCTCTGCCTGGATGCCTGTATTGCTGGTGCTCCCTGCCACTCATCCACAGCCCCTGCACTCACACAGCACAGAAGGAAGCCCCACATGCTGGAGTCAGGCATCTTCCCTACTGGGGCTGTATATCTTATTGTTTTCACTTCCTCCCAAGTGTCCCATCACCTTCACATCCTCCATCAATTCTTCCCAATTGATCAGATCCGGATCCAAAATAGATGATCTCCTAGTTGTATCCTCAACTTTCTAGAACATAAAGTTGTCTTTCATATAAATTAGGAACTTGATTAACATTTTATTCTTGGCTATATTATTCTTTCAGCAAATATCTGAAAACCTGAAGTTGTAGCAAACCCCCCCCCCCGTTTTTCTTTTTTATTTCACTTAAAAATACATTGCCTCTCCTTCCCCAACTGTTTCTGACTTTCTCTCTCACCTTTCTATTCCTTATAAGTAATTGTAAGTAGTCATAGATAAGTTCTTGTATTCCATCATTGTACCAACCCCCTTTTTATATTGTAAATAGTGTTCTGTTATTTTTGTATCACCCACATCTTTCTTCCAAGCAAGGGACCTGAGTTCTATTTCTATCCACCTTGACTCCAGTGCCTCTACTAAGCCTTTATCCTCCTGCTACCATTGTGTCGATGTGGGTGGGAGTTTGTGTGTGAGTGTGTGCGAAAACCAATAACTTCATGGTCTGTATATTGTATTGCCTGTCTAATAAAACTGATATTTTTGCACCCCAAGCTGGTCTTCGTCTTGCTACAGGCTCTGCACTTAACCCCCATCTCTTTGCCCCCTCATCTGAACCAACCTCATGTCTAACTCCTGTCCCTCTGTCCTCTGTCCCTCTGCTCCCCATCCCGGCTCTCTTCCACCTTTGACCCCCATCCCAGCTCTCCCTCTATGTTCCAGCTTCTCTGCCAGCTTCCTGCTCCCCCAGCTCATTGTTGCTCCACCACCTCCACCTCTCCTGACCTCCCCGCTTGTCTGCTGGCTTTCTGCTCCCCCGGCTCACTGCTGCCACACCACCTCCACCTCCCAACTTTCAGCATTCTTTCCCTGGCTCTTATGTGCCTCTACTTCCCAGCTCTCTACCCAAGCTTTCCCCGCCACCTCTCTGGCTTCTCTGCCAGCTCTCCCCCTCTTCCCCCCCCACCACCTTCCTACCTCCACCTCTGCTGCCTCCACTCTCTCAGCTCCATGGCTGGATTTCCTGGTCCTGTCTCCACTGCCTCCTCCATCTGGGGCCCCAAGTGCCCCCTAGTGCCCCCTAGTGCCAAGCACCCCAATTACCCCCAAGTGCCCCCTAGTGTTAACACACACAGCCACTGAAGTGCGTGTTTGTGTGTGTGTGTGTGTGTATGTGTGTGGACCCATAAGGTCATATGTGCAGTTTGTGTGTGTCTGTGTGTGTGTGTGTATAATTTGTGTCACACCCTCCTGCCTAACAGCTCGATATTGAGATCCTGAGTGTTGATCTTGTGTGTGTCAAGTCAACAAAGTCTCTCATCAGTACCATCTCACAACTTTTGGATATATTTGCGGAGTGCTTACCCATCTTTTCCTCCTGACTTGATAGTCTATAATAACTCCCATCATCATGTCACTACTGCATATTTCACCTTTTATCTTTTCCAGAATATATTCTGATGTGCTGCCTTCTTCCTCCTAATTTATGGAAGAAGTATATGTACTTCTGATGCATAACATGATGGTGACACCACCATCTTTTCTCCCAACCCTGTCCTTCCAAATAATGTGTACCAGGAGAGTGTACCCCTCAAATTTGATATGATTGCATGTCTTAGATCATTCCTCTCCTCTTGTGATAGAATTTTATCAGGACCAAAAGAGTCCTATATGGTGACGTTTTGAAATGAACCTTAGGAAGAGATATTGCAGCTATTTAAAAGGAAAATTACTAAAGAAAAATGACACTTTTCTTAGTATTCACATTGGCTCCATGACTGTCCATCAGTTATCTGTATTAATATTTTAATTGATGTGTTAGTTTTCCACATTAATATTCTACTGTTTAATTGTTTTTGCTATACTTAACAACATGCTCATCATCTTTCACTTTGATTATAAATGGAAACTGAAAATGCCTAATACTTTGCTTATTTATAGCTAAATAAAGGGATAAAAATTAATTTTCTGCACTGTGGAGGTAACTTTACTTATTTCCTTATGTGTAAAATAAGTGGGCAAATAACTGGTTAAATACAATATATTCTGCCCTATGAATCATCTGGGAATTTTCAGATATTATAGTGTGCTGTTGCACTGAGGCTTATGTATGATACACATACAGAAATAAATTTGAAAGGCCCTTAAAGAGTAAGAGAGAATGTTGTTTCTCCTTATTCAGGTATGAAAAATTTAGAAATGAAGATTTCTCTGACAAATTGTGCAACTTGGACATGAGATTCAAAACTAACACCAGGCACATATTTAGCTTAATGTCTGAACAAGATTTAAGCCTAGATCTCTGGACCTGGAAAGATCAACACATTAATTCTCTCTACTGCCTAATAATTTCTTTCTTGGTTTCCAGCTCTCCTTGAGCTTTTCAAACACAATTTCAATAAACTCTTTTTCTTTCGTAATCAATATTGACTTCTATCTACTTTTCCAGCTGCTTCATTGTAAAACTCTACTGAAATTCTCTTTTTCTGCTGATTTAAAGTGTATTGTTTGATCTCTCAAATATCAGGGAGACAGAAGTGGAAAAGATTAAAATGAATGTGATACTACTTGTCTATTGTTACTTATGAGGCATCTTGTAGATATCAAGCATGAAGTAGGTATTTTTTGCTTTTATTATTGGTTTCATCTTCTGGAGTTAAGGTACCTATGTTAGTGATCTGGCAGTATTTCTCTACAAAAATCAGTTTTCTATGTCTAGTGTATGGATTCAATGGACTTATCAAATAATATTTGCAAAGGGTTAGGATCCATGAAGTCAAATTCAATCTACTGCAAATCAGATTACTTCAAGGGAGTCACAACAACCATAAAAACAACTCTATTAGGAAAAAAAACCCTGTTTGTTTAAAAGAAATGGAGCAATAGGTGCTAGTTTGTGTTCTATGCTTAATTCAGAGATCAAATGTTTGGATGTAGGAGCTAATGAGGGAAAATCAGCATTATTCTAATTCTATCTGTACACTGCAGTCAGATCCATGGGTAGATAAATTAGCTTATGCTGAGCTCCATCCTGTTCCAGTTAGATTGCTACCAGTACATGAGCTGGCTTGGGTATCCCTATGACATGCTGCAGTCACTGTGGCCTCCTGTATATATTACACTTAAGGCATAATTAACGAGATAACCACACCTTAAGTTGTGACCCAGCTATAAATTCAACTAATTAATAGTGTAATAAAACAAGCTATACACTACAAAGTTATTCCACAAAAAATGTACCTATGTATAAAAGTGTGGAATAACTTTGTAGCTTGTTCTAATCACACCATTAATTGAACATGTGACCAAGTGCTGTCCTGTAGCTGGGAGTCCCATCAAGTGAGGGGCTCCCAGCCACAGGGGTGTACCACCTGCTGCCAGCCATGTAGTGGACAAGGCGTGCAGTGGTGGCAGCATTGTCAGCTGTGAGACTTGCAGCAGGGAGAACACTGCCTTCCCCTGAGAGCCGTGTCAGCTGCAGGTTTCGCAGCAGGGTGAGCAGGGAGAACACTGCCACCACTACAAGTGCCTTACCCTATAAGGCTTGCAGTGCCAGTGCCATTCTCCCTGCTGCCCAGGCTGTGTGCCCCACAACCAATGAAGCTTTCAGGTGGAGCCGCATTTTCCCTGCGGCCCACACTGTGAGCCGCGCACCTCCAAAGGCTTAAAGTGGCAACATGATCCCAGGTTTCCCCTGTACCGGTGATAAGCAGGGATTCTGGTTTTCTCTAACAAAAAAAAAAGGCCCCAATTTTCAAGTTAAAAAAGTAACACAAAATCCACATTTTTCCATGATCAAAATTAAACACCACTATATCTATCTATCTATCTATCTATCTATCTATCTATCTATCTATCTATCTATCATTGGTTTTTCATTGTAATCATGGAAAAATATAGATTTGGGGTTACTTCTTTTAATCCAAAAATTGGAGATTTTTTTTTTCTATTAGAGAAAGCCAGAATCCCTGGTGATAAGGCACAATGGGATCCAATGCACAATCCCACATTTCAGTCCCACCATCATACCTCCTATCATGCATGTATGGCATGGCAGGTGACACGACTGTGTGGTTCGCACATGAGATCCTCTTGTGCCTTTACCTGCATGTGTAGAAGGGCCCTATAATTATCACATACTGGGAATGCAAATGTTTTATTTAATTTTAAATGGGTAAACAAATTTATCCACTATTCAAGCATCATACAAAAGAGAGGAAAGTGATGTAAAAAAATTCCAATTGTGATTAGTCTTTTAATATTTACCTAAATTATTGTGTTCGAGTACAAGGAGGTGGTTTTATTCAATATTACCATTTAAACAGATAATCCTTTGGTAGCAGAAGTTAATCACATTTATCAGTTTTTGTTTGCTTAGCAGCATTTTAAGTGGTGCTGAACACATCTTAATCTCTATTATTATTTATCTGTTATTATTATGATTACCTTGAATCTCACCTGACATGTTATGCCAGCTTTAAATATGATAATATTTCATTTTATTCCCTTTTCTTTTTTCCCCCCTTTTTTTACAATACATTATATTTTAACTCCTTTTTTTTTTGTAAATAATTCATAATCTTTGTGAATAAATGAACATCAGTAGGATGCCAATGGTATTTCAGGCCTTTTTATATGGCCAAAATCACTGAAAAGATGCTACATTTAGTAGATTCAACAAAAGTTAAATTGAATTTCATACTGTTTTTAAAAGGTTACGTTTTGATACATATTTTAATTTCATCATATTACTTTCATGCCAACAAAATTAAGACTGTTACCATGGTTAACCTACATCAGATTTAGACTACAGACAACCCCCACTTAACACTGTTTTGCTTAGCGCTATTTCGCTATAACCCTCATTTTATATTGCTACCTGATTTCACTTAGTGCTCAGCAAGTTTCACTATAACGCTTGTGGTAACCATCTTGGGTCATTAAAAACACTTGCAGTCACCATCTTGTGTCATCAAATATTTTGATTTCTCTTAACACACATTTTTCTTAAGGCTTAGTTTTTCAGGAACCAATTAAGAGCACTAAGCGGGGGTTGCCTGTATTTCTAATAAAAGTGACCAAATTATGGTTTTGCAACACAATAAAATGGCAAGTATTTGGACATCAAATGTAATTTATATAATTAATGTAAGTAGTCCTAATTCCGCTGAAACCAACAGACCTACCATGAGGCTGAATATAGATAATAAAGGTTACTTTATATGTTGACATGGTAGATCAGTACTAATACAGAAGTATGCAGAAGTATTGCTGGGGCTATTTCCAGTGTTTACATTTCAGTATTCAAATCCTAGATAATGTATTAGAAAAGAAGTAAATTTTATTGTTAATATATATGCATTCCAGGATAGATAGGTATATTGGCTTATTGGATGAATTTTATAAATAACGTCGTGTGTGTGTGTGTGTGTGTAATATGCAGTGCTAAATTGAAAATTTAAGATTGAATTGTGGCCTGATATTTCAAACTTATGAACATGTTTAACTTTATTCACTGTGAGTAATCAGATTGAAATTCTTTAAAATGTTTGTGCACACACAGATACAGGAGTCTTTTCGAGACCAGGTCTAAATTTCTTTTTATTTAACTAAAAAACCTGTAAAAAACAAAAATTGGAAATAATTAAAATAATTTAAAAAAATAATAGTGTTATAATAATTTTAGATAATCTTTCTTTTGTATGATTCTTGAACAATGCCTAAATTAGTTTACCTACTTAAAAATGATATGTGGGCAGTCATGGATCCAGGACAATAAAAACATGAAACAGGAGCTCTGGACAGTGAACCGTTGCCAAACTTCGTCTTTGGTCCCTTCCCCCCACCCCTCGCTTGATCCCTCTCTTTATGTGGAAATGTGATATCGTATAATTAGCTCTAGACTAATATTGCATTCATGAGGAATTGCCACATAGTAGTGTTATCTTATCATACTACATGTTATAGTACATACATGCATGTTATAGTAGTGTTATCACCACAGAAATTACTACCATAAAAATAGCATTTTTGATGGTTGTAATGCTCCAACACTGTGGCCACCACCAACTTTTTGAGTTTCCTTTGTATTAATTTTACAAGATATTTTACACTCACCTTTTCTTCTGTCCCTTTTTACTTGTGCCCTATATTGTTGTTTAATTTAATTAAAGCACTACAGTGTTTCTCCCTTAGAAGTAGGTATATTTTAAAGATAGATGAAGTCATCATAATATGTACATGCACAATACAGTAGTTTGTAAAAGCCTGGAGACCTTTATGGATGGGAGGCATGTTACATATAATATATTTTTTTATCTATAATGAAAAAAGTGTGTGTGTGTGTGTGTGTGTGTGTGTGTGTGTGTGTGTGTGTATTCCTCTTATTAGTTCATTGCTTGAAAGGCACATGAGGGTACTTTTATTCCATCTACAGACTTATAGTAAAAAAAACTATAAAATGGTCTAGAAGAAAACAGAGTGCTATTTGGATAAATTGTAGCAAGAAGTGTGTGAACAAGAAAAGTGTCTGGGTAATAAACTTTGGTATGATACATTCCTACCTATCACTCCCTTTCTCCTTCTTCTATTGAATTATCAGACAGTGTACTCCCTTATATATAGGGGTCTTTTTTAACTGACGTTCTGTGGCTGGATTCCAGAACAGCATTTATAGTTTTTCCTCAGATCTTACTCTTTTTTTCACTTTCTGCTCACTAGATATAACAATTGTGCAAAAATACTCCTATATATGCCAGTGGACTTTGTATCCAACTTTCCTATTTAATTTATGTACCATAAATACTACACTACATGCTATCAATTCTGTCCTCAGCTACTTTCCCTGAAGCCCAACTGAACCATAGATTTCCCAGGTTTTCATGTAACCAGCTGGAGACGCAAAGACTGATCTTGATCGATTTTGATTAAATTAGCTTATACACATCCCATTATATAATGGTATGCATATGTCCAGTTTTACTTTTTTTTTAATCTTGGAAAATGTGGACTTATTCTCCAAAAGTAAAATCAACAATTATTAATTGCAAGTACTTTCAAAAGTTTTTTTTTTTTTGTCATAATTTTCTAGCTCATTAAAGTATGCTTTCTGGATACTGTAGTCTTTCCCATCATCAAAGAGTATATGAAGCTTATTAAGTACCTTGAACTGCCAAATTTTCAAGATGAAATTTAATCTTTATTCCCCCTTTAAATGATTTACTTCTTAAGCAATATGAACAACGTCATAATGAAATGTTTTGACTAAAATATATATCTGTTTTCCCGAAGAGAGTGGGTGTAGATCAGCCAGCTATACAAAAAGCCTTCATCATCCAAAGTATGGGAACTTGAATGCAAGGACAATTACAAATACTAAAATAATCTTTTAGATTAATAAAGGAAATGTTTTTATATAGATATGAAATAGTGATGGGTAACAGTGTTTAATATTTTGTTATTACATAGTCACAAAGGTGAAATATCTTCCCTCAAATAACAATGAACAATACCATCATACTTAATTTTTTGGAATTAGAACAATAGTGATATGGTATGGAAAGAGCCATCAGGAAAGATAGTTCCAATTTTGCATTAACAGTATTACCTTTAACCAATTTGATATGTATATTGTAAAACTTGACCAAAATACAGCGACCGGGTATAAAATCCTCCCTTCCAAGCTACCCAGAGCTACCATGTTAAGAAAACTCTCTGGCTGTAATGTAGCATGTTTTATTATTTTTTTTCAATCTCATAACTTCTTAAGTAACTGTCTTTTGTTCTGCTTTAAGGTTTTACCTCTTTCTCCCCTTTTCAACCTCCCCACTATAAAAGGACTTATAGATATTTCTTGGAAGTAGGATGGGAAAAGTAGGTGCTCCCACTTCTGCTATTAGGTATTTTTGAAAGGTTCATGGAAATTGCAGTTGGATCATAGGATCATATGAATATGAAAAGCTGGAAGGTCATCTAGTTCAGCCCCTTGCTCAAGGAAGGGACTGTCCCTCACTAAACCATCCCAGCCAAGTGTCTGTCCAACCTGCTCTTGAAAACTTCCAAGGATAAATATTCTACAATGTCTCTAGGGAGCTTGTTCCAATGCTTGACCTCACTCATAGTCAGAAAGTTCCTTCTAATTTGCAACCTACAGATTCTCTGCTGCGCTTGAGGCCTATGGTCCTAGTCCTGTTCCCTATAACTATAGAGAAAAGTCTATCTCCATTCTCATTATAATTATCTTTCAATTATTTGAAGACTATTATTAAATCCACTCCAAGATATCTCTAAAAAAACCTAGTTCTTTCAGTCATTCCTCACCAATTTTGCTTCTCAGGCCCCTAATCATGTTGGTTGTTCTGCATGGACACTCTATAATCTGTCCATATCCTTCTTGAAGTGTGGGGTGCAAAACTGGACATAACACTCCAGGTGAGGACTTGTCAGTGCTGAATACAGTGGAAGAATCACTGCCTTTGATTTGTAAATGACAGTGTTGTTGATACACCCTACTGTGCTGTTGGTATTTTGCAAAACTTGCACATTACTAGTCATATTCAGCTTATGGACCACTGTAACCCCCAGGTCCTTCTCTTCAGTACCGCAACCTAGTCAATCATTCCCTAGTTTGTACTTGTGCATATCCAATAGGATAATGAATAGGATTGTTTGGTACCTCCTGCACACCCAGAGATAGGTTAGTAGACTGCTACACTATACAATCAGATATTTGACTTCTGCTAGGTAGTTTGTACTCTTGCAGACTCCCTCAGGGAATTTGCTGAGTTGGTCAAGACCAAGACCAGGAGGATGATTCATTTTGCCTTGTTTATAACATGCTCTAATGTTAAGGGTCCATTAGCAGCAGTGTAGAGATGTGGCTGGTTGCTCAGGGCAAAGTAGAAGCAAAGATTTCCAATTGCTGCTGATATTTTTTTTCCAAACACAAACACAGCAGCCACTTTCCACATTCCTCACCCAAGTCAGTGCCAAGGGCAGTTGCCCCTTATCCCTCACCCCTTTTTTGCTACATTTGCCATGATTTCTTTATTTTTAAGTCTTCCTCAGAGGCATTGGTTGTTGGCTTCAGCCAAGGCAAGGGATTGTAACTGAGGTGTGCCCATGCTCCTGCTGGGACTTAAAGCCAGATATTCCCGACTAGAGAGTTTTGCTTCTCCAATCAGGGTCAAACCAATCACCATATTTGGAGTCAGGAAGGAATTTTATCTCATGGCCAGACTGGTACAGATTGTGGATGTTTTGCCTTGCTCTGTAGCAGGGGGAACACATCCCTCTTCCTGGGATCTCTTGAGCATATATTAATAACTTTTTATAGAAGCAGGACTTTGGTCACTATGGTCCCCCTGCTTTATCTGGGACAGGTTAGGGTGTTATGTCTTGTGTTGTGTCAAAGTTGACTTCAGGTTTCCTAAGAGATTAGATTATGGATTTGCACTAGATAGCTTCTGGTGCTCCCTTTCATTCTTACTTCTCTATGATTATATGATTATATCCTTACTCCCTCTGCCCCCAGTTATGTCATTTTCATTGGCTCCACCATTGAATAGGTTTGTGTATTGTGTTAAAAAGGGGGTGGTGAAAGACAGAAAGAAAAAAGAAGTGGCAGACAGGGTGGGGGGAAACCCTTATAAAAATTAGGTTGAAAATATTATAGCACTGAATTAATGGACGGTAAATCAACCATGACAAGAAAAGGGGAAAAGAGCCGGAAGTAAGATAAACAGGGGATGAACATTAAAAAATAATAGATACACCCTATATATATAAAGCACATGTAGAAATCTACAACTGGGGCAGAAGATACTGGCAGCAGCAGGAAAAGTTCCTCTATCTTTAATAAATAGCATACACTTCCTTTTGCCTAGGATTTTTTATTGTTTTTTAAATAGACAAAATGGATTTAAATTGCAGGGGGAAAGTGACTTGATTATAAGTAACTTCACAGGGAGAAAATAGTGGGCATTAAAGGGCTCTTTCATTTATCAGAGAAAGGACTTGTGGCTGGCAGTTAAAGCTGGACAAATTCAAATTAGAAATAACATACTTGGGGGAAGAAAAAAAACCCAGCATAGGTGATTGGCCACTGGATCAATCATCAAGTGAACCAAGAACCAAGGGAAGAGGAAAATTTTCCATTCCTTCTTGTGCAAAAATTAAGACTGACTATCCTTCTGGAACATTTGTCTAAATCATGTTCCTGAGGTCAATGAGGGGTGGTTATATTTCTATGGGTTGTGTTATAGAAAAGGACATATTAGATGATCTAATTGTCCTTTTTTAACTTAAAAAATGTCTCAGAAGATTACCACTTTGAAGTTATTTTTAAACCCCAAAATAAAGTTTGTAAATTGGACTTTCAAAAAGCATTTGATAAGGTCCCTCGTCAAAGGCTTTTAAAGAAAACTGTGTTGCTATGGGATTGGAGGGAAGGTTCTTCTGTAGACTGAGAGCTATTTAGAAGGTAGGAAGTAAAGGGCAGGGATAAATGGCTGCTTTTCAGGTTGAAGGCAGAAGTGTGCTGGACTCTATTCTGTTCAACTTTTTCATCAATGACCTGGAAAGGGGAGGAGGGTGTGTGCAAAGTGAAATTTCCAAATGCACAGATGACCCCAAATTATTCCAGATGGTCAAGTCCCAAAACTTACAGATAGGGGCTACAGAAAGAGCTCACCACGTTAACCCTCATCTGTTCTCATGAAACCATAACTGTTGTTGTTCTCATGAGGTGACTTGTTACCCCACCCTCCTGAACAAAATGGAATCAATGACAACAGTATAAATGTACCAAAAACTATTTATTAAACAGACAGATTGTTTGAAAGAGCATTTATGATGATTTGTATCCAAAATACTATTTAACTAGAACTATGAACAAAAGTTAACCTTTTTTTAAGAGTTTCAAAATGTGAATGAACAATTTGCTAACTCTCCAGTTCACACTGTTTTCAAACTAACAATTGCTTCCAAAAACATTTTCAAACTGTTTAAACTAAATATAGCATTCTTCACAAAGCAGCAGTGATGTACTGTGGTGCACACAAGCAAATTGCTTACAATCTTCTCATTGTTTCTGAGTTTTGCAGTCATCTGTCCTTGGACAAAAAGCACAAGGTCCACTCATACTTGCAGAAGGTTCTACTGGGGTGCGTTGTGGCAATTTGTAATTTAGGCTAGTCATACAAGACTTGACAGACTTAGATTATGTGCATGGATCATTCTTCATTTTATTTGTCTGTCAATCAACTGTTCTCCAAGCTCCTTCAAAAAAACATCCAAGATACTGAAAAATAGTGTCATTGGCCACCTGTTGATTTTCCATCTGCAGATGGTCATACAGATTAACTGGTCAAGGTTATCCACCCCAACCTTGTTTTTATTGTCATGGATGATGGCATGGATGGATGATGCCATGTAGTCTGGCTTTTTTTGCTCTCCACCCACTGACAGGTCATGGGGAATGTTTGACAGCAACAGCACAACTTTGGACTTTTTGGAACAGAGGAAACTAGAGCGAGTTCCCTATCAAAAGCAAACATGGATGAAAAAATGTCCCTTCTTCAATTTGCTTGCATTTCATTTGGGATATTGGCCTTGGTTTTCCAAATTGTACCCACATAGATCGAGTCCTGCTTTGGCAGTCTTTCTGCCAGGTCAGTACTGGTGAAGAAATTGTTACCCACAATATTCCTTCCTGTCTTGTACTAGGGATGAACCAGTTTCTCAACAACCTGGGTACCAAGATTACCTTGGCATGGAGCTTTTGGTTGTTTGCCCAGGTAGATGTTTCCAGACAGGGGGAATAATGTTGTTGTATCACAGCACTACCAAATTTTGGAGCCATATTTGGCAGATTTGCTGGGCATTTACTGTCTGAAGGGACAGCAACCCCTGAACACATTGAGCTGTCACTGTCATCCCCAGTTACCTGTGCAAGACAGGCTTCACCACTGAATATGTGCTGCCTTGTCATCCTGGACTGCACAAAAGAAGAAAAAAACTTGATTACTGCTGAATGTATATAAATAACAATCAAAGACAATCCTGTCCACCTATGCTGTCACAGAAGCAATTCTGCTGTGCCCCATAGCAGTGCAGGCAGCACCCTCTCCTCCTGGGCACAAAAGCCAGAGACCAGCATCCACCCTTTGTAGGCAAGCCAAAAGTGGGTGGATTCTGTTTGGAAACCACATATGCAGGGGTTTAATGAGAGCAGGTAAAAAGGGCATGGAGGGTGTCAAGCCCTTACCATTGAAGGGGACTCCATATTGTGCACTGTATTGCAGTATGATGTTGTTCTATTTCTTCTCTGCTGTCTCTTTGACCCTGTCCTCACTTCCAACAAAGACAGGGCAAACTATCTGGCATGTTATGAATGGGGCAGGTGAGGCAGAGTTTTGCCATGAGAAAAGAGAGCAGAGGTGGATTTGGGTGTGACAAAGGGTTTGGGGGTTTTTTGGCAAAGGGCAGGGTGTTTTGATGACCTTGATGCCTGCAAACAAAGTGGTTAGTAAAAGGGATTACCATATCATCTGCAAAAGCAGCGTGGAGAATAGCCATCCATTAGCTGCCATGAAGTTGACATGAATGAGGTGTGAATGAATGGTGACCTTTCAGATGCATTCACCCAAACTGGCCAAACAGGTCTAGGCCTGTCATTTATACAGAAATTGCATTGTGGGTAACAAGTTACCCCCAATACATTAACATGGGCTTGGGGTAAGTTGATACCTCACATGGAAAAACAAATTCATGCCTGGGGTAACATGTTACCCTGGGTGGTTTTTCATCCACAGAGAGCAAACTATACATGTAACCTGGCTGTTCTTTGGAGATATTGTGCACTGCAATTTTTAGATTTTTTTTGGAATTTATTAACTTTAAGATACTACACAGAATATATGTCTGGGGTAGGAAATTACTCTATGGGAACGTATGAAGGTTACATGTGTGGATAAAAGAAAATGGTTAATAAACTCCCATGTTGACAAGTGCCAGGTAATGCACATAGGAAAAAATAACCTCAGCCATACTTACACAATGCTGAGTTCTGAACTCACTGTAAATAGTTTCTAAAAACATCATTTCAGTGTGCAGCAGTGATCTAAAAGGCTAGGAAAATGTTGGGCATCATTAAGAAGGGAATTGAAAACAAAACAAAATCATAATTGTACCATTATACAAATGCATGGTGCACCCCCATCTTGAATATCGTGTGTAGCTCTGGTCGGGGGGACCAGAGCTACACATCCTGTTCTCAAAAAGGACAGAGTAGAATTAGAAAAGCTACAGAGAAGGGCACCCACACTGATCAGCAGTATAGAGCAATTATCATACCAGGAAAGACTAAAAAGGCTAGGACTTTTCAGTTTGGAATGGAAAAGGCTGAACAGCCAGAATATAAAATTAGATGTTCTGTTCAGGAGTTGCAGAAAAGGACAGAGCTTGTTAATAAAGGAAATTACTTAAGAAACCAAGCAACTATTGAGTGTTTGTATAAAAGCAATGGGGGAAATATTTTGAACAAGTTTGACCATATTTGGAACATATATTGAAAAAGTTTTACCATATGTGTTGACTGAACCAAACGTGCGTGTGCTAAGCTGCAGCATGTGTGACCAGAAGCAAAGTAGTCATTTTGATGTTGGTGAGCCATTACTGTCTCCTACTGGCCTGATGTCTCATAGGTATTACTGTGGCATGGCAGTATCATACATGGAACAAAACCTTGTCTTTGAGGGAAGCCCTGCCTGGCATGGTAAGTTTCTAATCCAGACACAGCCCAACAAAATTTATGAATCATGTGAGACTTATCTGTCAGTTGGCTACAATTTGGAATAGGCTTCTTTGAATATGATTAAATAAAATCTCAAAAAACACCCCCCAATAAACCAATCTATAGATTTTGTTGCTGCTGTTGTTTTTGTTTTAAGACCCCAGTTGGAAATTTGGCACTACCGTGCTACATGCTACAAAAAATACATACATAGAAACAATCTGTGCTTTAAACAACCTGCAATTTAAGATGCATTGCATACCTTCCCTAAAATGTAGTTGAGTTGCAATCCACTGAGAAATTGATTGACTGAGCTGAAACTTTCTTGAAATCCTTTCCTTATTCTACTCTCTTTATCGCTTATAAGAAATATGTGAATTGAACAATAGAAGGGTAATGAATGCGTTCAATTTAATCTTGATTTGAATTAATATTACTTTAATACCTCATTAGGTATAAGTCTCAAACTGTGGGAAATCTTTTTAGGGTTGGCATTTGTGATAGAAAAATCAAGATTGAGTCCAGCTTCTGTGTTAAGAGTCATAATATAGCACTAATGTTCAAGTTTTTTCATACAACACTCCCCCAAAATACCCACGTAATACTTAAAGCAATTAATACAATTTAAATATCTTTGCTATTAATGTAAAGCACTGAACCAAATTTTATGTATAACAAATTAACGGGTATTCAGTGATGAGATATCTCAAGCTATTTATGCATTTCAAATTGGGTTCGTACTTAAAGCAACCTTGTCACTGAAAACAAAGAAGAAAAAGAAAGCAGCAATTACAATTCAGCAGCCAAATTTGGCCTTTAATATTGAATTTGAATTCAAGCTACACCTGAAATCTTGTAAAACATGCCCGATTTTTAAGAGCACCTCTTACTTTTCCTACTTCTAATTTTGTATGTCTTGTATGTTTATAGTTCAAAGATTTCTCACGCCATAAACTTGCATTCTGTTCCAAATGGAAGAGCCAGCTAAAACCCTTCTTAAAGTCTAGACTCCTTATTCAGTCAGTACTATGAGCAAATTAGTGTCATTAGCCTCACATTTGTCTTGATAGAATATTACCCTGCTAAGTAACATATATTCTAACAAAAAACATGTATTAATGTTAATATGAAATCACATGTTTATTATCTTTATTAGGCTACTATAATTTGAATGAAGCTGCTAAATACAAGATTCCTTTGCTTTGAGCTCTAGATTCATTACAAAGATTGCACATGAATATGACTGATCCTAAATGATAGAAAATGTCCAAATATTGTTTCATTTGTGTTAGGATTCTGAGACACTTGTTTCCCTTGAGATGTTTTTAAAAGTAAAAGTAAACAGTACAGAGACTAGCTGCTGTACCAGGTTGCAAATCCAGATTTAGAGGCAATCTTACATTTGTGGGGTTTGTTTTTTTTTCCAGAGGTGAATGGAGGTCATTCACAAGAAAGTGCTGAACTTGAAAGTTCTGTATATTATGTTTATAGAGATCACAATGCTCTTCACAAATTCTATACTGGAAATAAAGTATTATTTCAAGTTAACCAATTCTGCTCTTAGGTTGGCAGCCAACCAGAACATGGAATCTAGAAGCTAGATACATTCATAAGTACAACACAAGCAGGTGTTTGTAAGTCTGTGCCAGTATCCAAGCAGCAATGGACGTGTGCAGATGAGATGTTGGAGTGAATGCAGAGCCAGCTTGGCACCTAACTGGCTGCTTAGGTACAGATATTTATTTTCCATATGCCATTTTGCTACTCGCATATACATGTTAGTGGTACACACACATTTATGTTTCTAACTTTGACCAGCTAAGCCCTAGCTGTATCATTATCAGCGGCACTTATAATGGTAATTATCAATGTGGGCCAATTACCAATATGATCCAGGCCACAGAAGAAGCCTTAGCATAATGTTGAACTAATAGCTGGAGAGTTTTAAAAGAAATAATAGGGGAACAAAAACATTTCTAAAGTGAAAGTGTTGAAGAGAGTCTAAGAATACAATTTGAACTCAGTTGTATTGAACCTTGTATGTGTGCATGTGTGTGTGTAAAGATAGATTCTTGGAGGATGAAAATTAGATTGAGTGCATCTCCTGTTTAAAAAAATCTTGCATAGGTATTTTGGCTTTTATTGACCCTTTTTGAGAAACAATAACTAGCAAAGCTTTAATGATCACCGGCAACTTTATTCACTGCAGTGCACAGTGCATCAGCTACATTACAAATGTTGTATGAATTTTAGTAATGCAGTTTAACACAGCATGATAGTTTCTGGTGCTTGATGCCAAACCAATTTGATCGGTACTGCTCCCTAGAAATTTGACCTTGTAAAAGAAAAAGTAACTTTATCTTTGTAAAAGAAATAAGATGTCATATGGCTGAGCAAATGCAGTGTGCGTTCTATGAGTAACCACTGAAATTACGAACCAAGCTATCAAGTGCAAACCATCACACAATTTAATGTTAATTAGCATTCTACTCTCCCGAGTCTCCAGAAGAGATATATTTTTCAATAAGAAAAATGTCTCAGAAGTTTTTATCCATTTTCTAAGAAACTGATTCCTTATGCCATATTGTATTAAATTCTAATGAATCAGGGAATTTGTCCAGATTTTTAAAAAAATTAACAAACATATATTCCATCTCCCAAATGTCAACCTCCCCCCTCAAAAAAAAACCCCAAAACTTTTTGCCTGTGACTCAAAATAAGTTCTAATTTATTTTCCTTTGTGTTTTTTGATCATTTGATTCCCTTTCTCCTTTTGTTTTTTGCAGGGGTTCTTTGCCTGCTTATGGTTTTCAACATTCAGGGCTGGGAGTGGAAGTAAAAACAGTACAACACCATTAACAGAGTCTGTTTTAATGAAATTCACAATCAGGTTTGATAGGTAAATAGGCAAATGTTAGATGATTAGCTAAACTGCCTAAAACTTTTGAAGACTGCCATCTTTGTTATTATATATTTATTTAGATTGAAGCCCTAACAGGACCAGTAAAATTTGGAATCCTACTGTGCACCTCATTATTTAGAGTGAAGACACATGGGGAAAAAAAGAGGTCTTGCTTTAAGAAACTCCTAGTGTTTAGTAAAGTGTAACAGGCTGTTGAGTTAAGTAGATCTGGGAAGCAAAGCTAAGTGTAAACCAAGACAGTTACCCTATGTGAAACCCAAATGTCAGATTACCAGCTGGGCTTAGTGGGCTTGTAAATTTTTCTTCTCCTAAGGAGTAGAACAAGAAGTAATGATTAAGTATGCAACTACTTTTGAGAGAAAGGTGGCATAAAGGAAGTAACTGGGACAGAATGTGCATAAGACTTAGCTGGATACCGTAACACTTTTCCCACTGAGACGCTGATAAATAAACATGAATTTGATTAGCCATGCTTATGTCTTTTTCATATTCTCCTGCTAACATTTGAATTGGAATTGAACAAATGATCCTAGAGAATATAAAGCTTGGAAATTTGATTACACACACCACATATTTTGTGGGAGACACCTCTTGCAATGAGAAGGGACCGGGGTTCTGAACTGTGCCATCAGCAGCAGTTAAATGAACCAAACAAGGATCTGACAGCAGTTTTCACAGCTCAGACCATGCACAACTATGCAATTACTCTATGTGACTGTGACAAAAGAAAATTGAATTCAAACTCTACATTTAGCCCAGAGATCTCACAGTCACCTAATTTTTCTAGGATCAAACCCTTAGGCTTTGTGCATAACCCTGAGAGGAAAAAGGTTAAGAGTTTCCATTTCTTAATTTCATGATGTTACTTTAGGTTATGCCTTTGTATCACCAGAAGTAAATACCTCTTCTTCCCCATTGCTTATACTTATACATCTAGTTATACTTTAGAAAGGTCTTTCTAGAAATTCCTCAGTCAAGCTAAACTAAACGGAAAACAGATGTAAGGGAGTCTTATTTCCACATATCTTGCTTCACTGACAGTTTATAAAGTTCACTGTTTTTCCAGATCAGTAAAATGTATTATTTTATTTTAATATTATAAATATATTTTTTTAAATATTATTTTACTTTAATAAGACAGACTTGTCTTACTGTTTTATGTACTCCAAGTTTTACAGGAAAATTCAGGGCCTACTTCACTATCATATGGCAAAATTTCCTCTTCATTTAATTTATCTACCCACTATTGTAAGGTGGATCATTTTGATTCAGTAGACGGTCAACTCTTTCTTATCCTTTTATTTTTTTTAAATGACCATTTGGATAATCTTCCCTGACACTCAAGTCTAGAAAATATATATTAGAAGAAATCTAGGTAGGCCTTGAAATCAGTTTAGTATCAAAGGGATTCAATCACTCCATTGTGTAACATATCTGGAAATGATATTGAAATAAAAATATTGAAGGAAAGGTATAGGTAGTTGTTCTTTTGTACACTCTGGGAATTAGAAAGCAATTTTCCTACAAGAGTTTCTAAATCATTACTTTGATTTGTTGAAGTTTTGTTAATTCAATTAATCTATCATTGGTTTGTTTCAATTGCCTTGTGGCAGTCTTCCAGGACTCTAACTCTTCTCTCCCACCTCACAAGAAAGTATTGATTTTTCTTTGGTCCTGTATTATCTAGGATATGCTTTCGGTTGCTATTTTATTGATGATTGTATTATTTTCTTCTGTTACAGCCCCTCAGGTCTCTTGAGCCTTTGGGGGGAACCAAAGGAGGGACATCTCTTACAACTAGTCAACTTAACTGTATTTTCATCAATTAATTTCTTTGGCCCTGAAGCAAGGGGTATAGCTGGAGTCTTGCCATTGTTTTCTGAATCATTTGATATACCACATATGACATCTTTCCTAAATTAATTGGATTCCTTAGCATGTCATTTTCTCTCAGCCACTCTAACACAGTATATTTTACTGTGATATTCATGTAAAATAAATATTTGCCACTGGGTGTATCCGGTTGTCTGGCTTAAGATGTCATTGTATGAGTTAACACCCAAATCTTCCTTTTCCCATTTTTTTTTTATCCAAAGAAAGGAATCTGTCATTCTGATACCCACTGGGATTATTAGGCTCGGCAATGTTTGGGTTTAAGTTTATTGAGTGAGTGTTTTGTAATATTTTTGTGGCAAATGTGACAGGCTGCCCAAGGGGGATCCTTGCCAAGAGGAAGGAGTAGTTCTAGGGAGGACACCATGGGTTCCACGGAAAGAAGGAAGGAGTTGCAATGGCACAATAAAGACTTCAATGCTGAGCGATCTGCTTTGCTATTTGGAAGATTGGCATCCTGACCCTCTCACCCACCTTCTTGTTTTCTTTAGCTTCCAGGAAGCTAAAGAAAACAAGGAGCTATGTGATGTGAGAGTGCTGTATAGATCAATGGGAAATCCAGGGACAGAGAAGAGCTAGGGTAGAGCTGGTGCCTTGCCCCTTGTGAAGCCACATGAGAGTTTGCTTCAGAGAGTCCTTTGGGCTTCTACTTGGGGAGTCTCAAGTCAGAGCTCCCCATCACAAGTGGTGTGATTCATGACCTTCCATCCAGCAAACTTGCTAAATAAGCCATCTCTGTTTCTTCTGAAACTTTCCTCATCTCCTTTGGGTCATTATATCCCCCTCCTAAAGTTAAGTGTGCACAATCTACCACACACTAGGATGTGGAGTTGTGGCTGCAGAAATTCAAGGATATTCCCCATTTTGGAATGAGCCTTGGGAATGTCAGGCAGGCTGTCCCATAATTGAGCTTTTGTTACTATGCTGCATATTATTTGAATAAATGTAGTTGCGTTGTTAAATACAAGGGCTAAATTACATTAATGCAAGGAACAACCCAAGGAGAAAGCAGCAGGTACTGTGTCCACTTTAGAGGAGACTGAAATTCTGCTTGTTCTTGTTCAAGATGTGGGTTGGGGGAGATGGAAGCTCCTTATTTTGCCTTACACCACAACGTACACAAATGTGGGACTGCTGTATCCTTATTCAGAAAATATTATGACCAAGATTTTGCCTGGATATTACATGAGTTCTCACTATAACAGGATATAATCTTTCAGCTTCTTTTGCTCCAGACAGCCTTATATTGGGGCCCAACAGAAACACAGTCTATGTTGGTTCCTACTGCCCAGTTGGGAAAAAATGGGGACAGGCCAGAAGGGCCCTGACTGTGCCCAGTTCTGTGGGGAGGGGAGTTAGTTGCACTTCAAGAACTAACACTAAGCCCTGAATCTCAAAGGAATAGGGAAAGGCCTAAATTCTATTTTACTTTATATTAAGGGTGTCAAAGATATGGCCTTCAGGCCAGATCTCCCTGTGGAAATCTATCATTTGGCCTACAGCGGTGCCCTTGGGTCTCAGAGTTGGCCCATGTACCACATGCAGTATATACTGGATCAGCTTCTCATGCTGCACACAGTGTGGGGGGCTAGTCTGGGACATGTGCTGCATGTGGCATTGATGTGAGCCAGGCTAGGATGTATTCTGCATGAGGTGCCCATGTCAAGCAGGTCTGGGGCATGCATTACATGTGATGCTTGCGTTGGGCCAGGTCAGGATGCAAGCTGCATGGAGTGACCATGTGGGGGGTGGTCTGGGACTGACTCTGAACAATGTGCTAGCTTTGGAGCCTGAACTTTCTCTTTGGTGCTGCGCAACCCCAGCAGGAAAGACACCTGGATCCAGCACATGGGGCTTCCCTCCCTGCTGTGTGAGTGCAGGGCTGCATGTGAGTGGCAGGGAGCACCAGCAATACAGATAGCTGCATGGAGACTGTGCCCCTCACTGCAATGTGCAGTGCTGGCCAGAGCTATGCCCTGCCGGGCACCTGCACCCTGACCACCATGCCTGCTGCTGCTGCTGCTGCCACCACTGTATGCCAGGGCTGTATGCCATAGGGGATGTGTGTGGGAGTCCCCACACCCTCCCACTCTCCCTCACACCAGCATGCTGCCCACCCCAGCTCCATGCTGCTGCCATCCCCTGTCTCCCTGGGCACAGGGCTCTGCACTTCCACCAGCCCAAGCCCCACAGTCTGAGCTCCCTCCCACCTGCAGCCCCAACTCTGTTGCTTCCCTATCTGCTGCCCAGCAGGAGACTGGAGAAGCAAGCAGGTCCTGGGGGCTGCAGCAGCATCAGCCCCACATGGAAGCTGCACACTGGCCAACCAGGCCCTTCCACCAGTGAGGGTGGGAGCCAGGCAATGAGGTACGTTTTTGGGGCTGCATGTACATGTGGGTGCCTTGCTTCCAGCCTCATGGGTGGAAGGGCTGGATGGGTCAGAATTGTTGTGGGGACTCCACAGGCTGGATGAACGTGTTTGACAGGCCAGATCTGGCCTATGGGCTGTATTTTGCTCCCCCCTCCCCCCCCGGCCTACACACAATTCATAGTGATCCAATGATGAATGGCTGTTCAGCAAATGCTTCACTCAGGATTAAACATTGCCTAGATATGAGTTATGGTGCATTTAATAATGTTCACTACTTTGTTAAAGTGCCATGCAGGTCTTCAGGGAACTGTGAAAATGTCGGCTAAAGGGGATCTTGTCTGGTCCTCCACATTGGGAGTAGTGTGGGTGGTTGGTACCTCACCCATGTCAAGAATTTCAATTACAGTCTACAAGAGAAGAAACCAGATGGAAGCGATGATCTGAAAGCTTGTGAAGTTGGGACAGGCAATGATGCCTAAGTCATAAAGGGGAGATGATAATGATTATGATAAAAGGTTATAAAAAATTTAAAAAATCAAATTAACCTTCCACAATGAAGCGTGAGTTCAACTAGTGTGTGTGTATATATATAGATTTAGATAGCTATATATATAGATATAGATATATATATATAGATATATATAGTAGTATATAGTGTATATAGCATACAGTGTGTGTGTATATATATAGTGGTCTTTTATTTTAATCATGAAAACATGTAAATTTGGGGGCACTTGTTTTTAACCAAAAATTGTGGGGGGGTTTTTTAAACAGAGAAAACCAGGATCCCTGCTAATTTGTTAGAGAGACCAAGCATCTGTTGAGGTTGCCTGCTGCTCCACAAAAAAAGTTTATAGTTTAATGCTTCTCATTCATATATGCCTGTGTATATTGAGTCCAGTGATCAGTACATCATTTCAAGAATGGCAAAAGAGAAAGAGCTTGAAAGAAGGAGATCTTTTTTTTTTTTGTAAAAGTATATTTCTCTCTCTATATATATATCTAACCAATTCCGTTACAGAATCTCTCTATATATTATATATATCTAACCGATCCCATTACAGAAAAGAAACCCACATCCATGCACCCACGCTCCTGTACACCCGCGTGCCAGTACAAAGGCCCACTGGCCACCCGCACCCGTTACAATGTCTGCAAACCGCACGCAACACACACAAAATACACCCAGTCCTTTCTGGTCTCTCTGACCAGCACTCCCTTCACATCCACTCATGCCCCATTTCCAGGGTCAGGTACTTAGCTCAACTGGTCTTTTTCTCATTGTCACTCCAGCTTCCACTGGAGGACCCGCTGCTGCTGCTGCTGTTGTCACTATCACTGTTGGAAAGAGAAGTTAGAAACTGAGAGCAAATGGAGTGACCTAGCCATGTGAAAGGACAAAGACCTCTGTAAGTGATCTTCCTGTACAGTTATGGTAAGCAGATAGTTAGTCATGAAAGGTTTTCAATCGCCACCTGCCTTTCTGATTTCAGACAATATAGCTGAGAACTGGAGGGCATTCAGTCAAAAGTTTGAGTAGTAACTAACAAGGACAGAGGAAAAAAATGACAAAGTTAAATCTTTGGTCTTCTTGCATATTGCTGGGGACAAAGCCCAACCTCTTCATAACAACTTTGCCTTTGAAAAAGGTAAAAATACATAGTTAAGTGTAATATTGTCCATAGTTGAGGGGTACTATTTCCCAAAAAAGAGAATGAAATCCTTGAGACAGATTTATTATGTGTAGACAAACAATATCAGAATGGTACGGAACTAAAGATACTAAGTAGAACTGTGATTATTGGTGGCATTGCAGACACTGCATTACAAGAATGGCTATTATATGAAAGAGAACTATGCTCCCCATAAAAGATTATCCAAATGCACAGAGCAGCAAAACCTGTGAAGGCCCAGGTTATAGAGTTGAACACAGCAAAAACAGTCATCCATGCAGTAGGTATAAAATAAGGTGGCCAGGAAAGCCATCGCATAGGGTGAAAAATGTTCACCTCCCAAACACAAAAATCTGAAAGTACATGAAGTTGAGAGAATACCAAAATAACTGTATACAGCTAACATAGAATCAAGCAAAATCAACAAGATTTTTCTAGTGGAAGTGCAAGGACCACTTGTTTCATTTAAATTGGTAACTAGAGCTTAGGTTAGTGTTTCACCAGAGCATGAATCCATTCTCTAAATCCAAAGGTCATCTCTAGCCACAAAAGCTGGGAAGAAAAGAAATCATCACAGACATGCAGCTAACAGTCCCAGTTTAACGAACAAGCAACAGACATGGAGCTGCTACTATACAAGATGAGTGAGACAGAAAATACTTTGGAGGGGACAACTTCTGTACAACAACAAGGCATCGGTATACCTCCAACAGACCCCCGGCCTCCTCTTTCTCGTGCTCAGCTTGTTTGGCCACCAAGCTGACTTGAGCACCTAAGGATTGGTAACATCCTGGCTGGGGGCTGAGAAGCAGGGAGGTTTGCAGCTGGATAGGCACTCCAGTTTGCAGCTGGCTGGGAGCGGTGGGGGTTTGCAGCCAGCTGAACACACTAGCTCAGCTGGCTGCAAACCTGCTTCCGGATGGAGTGCCCAGTTGGCTGTAAACCTCCCCACTCCCTCATCCCCTAGCCAGCTTCTCCCCCAGCCCTGCCCCACAACCCCCAAGTCCCACTTACCTCAAGCAAGAGAAGTGAGCCTGAAGTAGCCTCCAGTAAATGCAAGTGTTGGACCCCAGCCTTCCTCCTCTCCCTACCCCTTTGGGAAGGGATGAGGGTTTCCCTCGCCTTTTGCTAAAAGCTGTTGCAGACTGAAACTCTGCCAGCCTACAGAGCTCTTTGCAAAAGGTGGAAATACATGGGTTTCTCTTCTAAAAGGAAAAATCCATATTTTCTCTGATAAAAATGGGAAATCCATGGTTTTCTCTGTTTTTTTCTGTGGGAAAAGGAAAACCTGGGTCCCTGCTGATAATGATCAGAGTGGAGCAGGCAATAAGGGCATCTATACACATACCCAGGGTGGGGGGTGCACATATAATTAGAGTGACTTTCGAGAGCGTAACTCCAGTTTCTGAAGGCAGCCTCCTAATGGATAAAGAAATTTGAACATGAAAGATGTGGCAGGTGAGGAACTGATGCTAGTTCTAGTAAAGTGAAGCAGGGGTAATGACCTAGTTTGAGCACTAGGGGGTACTACATGCACCCCTGGGCAGCATTAGGAGTACACAGATATCCAATGCTAACATCCAATATAAAAATAAAGTATACAAACCACCAGGGTTGTCCCTGGAGGTGGGGGGTGGAAATCAGGGCAACCACCCCAGGCCCTGAGCTTTGGTGGGTCCCACAGAGCTGGGGGAGTGGCTGTGGCAACCCCATGCCACCACCACCAGCTTCAAATCCAATGGAGACTGCTGGAGGTCAGCTTCATGATGGCAATGGCCACACACTTCTCCAGAGCGAGGGGTGGAAAAATGTCAATGTCCTGGTGTCCAGTGTGGGGGCCACCTGGGTTGCAATGTCCATAAAGGTGGCCCAGTGTATGAAGAAGGTCTGTATCCACTTTTCATCACACCAGGTATCCCAGATGGTCCACTGCTACCAGTCACTGCTGGTGGTGCAGGCTCAGAACCAACGCTCAATGGTCTGGAGGGGATGCCAGAGCAACCTGGTGTCCATGATGTCCTGGATGATCTTGTTTTCATCAGCCACCTGGAAGTCATTGCCTCAGTCCAGGATGCTGGGTAAGCACAGGTTGCAGTAGGTATTCCTGTGTGGAAAGTCAGGGGCGGGAAGACATGTCCCATGGCAATCATTTGCCGCATCTTGTCCAGATGGCTGTGGGTGATGTACTACAGCCTCCTTCAAGAGTCATTCAGGGTGGGAAGTGGGACAGTTTCTGGATCTGTGTGCTTGGGCACGGGTGGTGGGGTGCCATGGTGAGGTATGGGCAGGCTGGGACACAGAGGCATGTGCAATTCACAAACAAGGGCACCCACTGGGGCTCTTCTGGAAGCCTTAGGGTGGGGCATGGAGGAGGGTTTACAGTGAGGCAGCAAGGGTTTGGAAGCATGGTTGCCGACACCCAGCAGCCAAACTGGCAGGGGTGGCCTAGGTGCTTGGCTGTGCTTGGGAGTCTCCAGCATCCCAGGTAGTCCTCAAGGATTTCTGGGTTGTGTGAAGGAGCACCTCCCCACACACACCTGTGGGCCTTGACCAGCACAGGCTGCTTGGCCACTTCCTCTCCTATCTGCCCCCCCCCCCCCGCGATGGCAAAGGTATATACTGCTGACTTCCAATCTAAAAAAGGGCATAACTTAGAGAAAGGGCATAACTTAGATCAATTTTTCCCCTGTTTGGGGGAGGAGTGGGGGGAGTGGTTCTAGGTTTTGGGCTCTGCCCTGGGACTGCAGCTTCACCTGGCTCCTTGGCTGCCAGAGGCTGGTGCCTGGAGCTCAGCTCAGTGCTCTCCCCATTACCACTAAGTGTGTGTGTGCATGCTGGGGGGAATACAAGTTGGAGAGGGGGAGAAAGGGAGGGAGGGACAAGAGAGAGAGGAGTAGACAAAGGGTCACAGAGGCAGAAAGGAGGAAAGGTCTGGGGAGAAGGGAAGTAGTGGTGGGGAATGAAGGGAGAAGAGACATGCTGAGGGAGAGGGGAGAGAGGAGAAGGAGTGGTGGGGTGTGAGGAAAGAGGAACTGGGAAGGGAGCCAATAGGAGAGGAAGCATTTGGAGAGCAAGAGGGGAATGTGTGTAGAGAGGACCTGATGGAAGCAAGAGGAGGCTGCCCCTGTTCAGCCTCTCACTGACATCATAATCAGACAGTGGCACACACAAATGCCAGAACAGCAGCTTGGATCCAGAGCAGCTGCACACACATGCAGACACGCAAACACATACAGACATACAGATACACACACATGCACACACATGTGCACATACTTCTCACGAAATAGGTCAGTTTTCTCCCTGGTTGGCAGCAGCCTTCAGCTCAGCCCTCCTCCACTTCCAGCTCTCTTGCCCAGCAGAGCTCCAACCACCCACATTCCTGGCTTCACTACCTCTATTTCCCTATGGGCAGTCCTGGCCCTTACTTCTCCCCACTGCTTGCCAGCAGGCAGGAACAGCAGCACAGTGCTGGGGGAGAGGTGGGGGCGGGGGGGACTAGTATTCTGGATTTCCTTAAAAATAATATGGCCAGTCTACCTACTGAGTATGTTCAATAGGTATATGGGGACATGCATGATCAGCAGAGATTCTGGTTTTCTCTGATTTAAAAAAAAATCCCCAATTTTCCATTAAAAAAAAAGTAATCCCAAATCCACATTTTTTCATGATTAAACATGAATTCTCTCTCTCTCTCTCTATTCAGTGTCATGAAAGTTCTGCATTCTCTCATTCTTTGGTCAGTGTCCTAAATGCCCTAACACATTTGTCTCTGTGTATTTTTCAAGTCTAATGAAATGGTCTGAGCTCTACCTAGAAAGTGTATTTTAGAATAAAGAGGATTTTGCCCATTGATTAGCAATATTGTTAATAAATATATTAAATATTATCTATGAAGCAAAACAAATCTTATTAATTTGAATAGTTTGTAGTTACGGTATGTTAAACAAAAGGACACATTATTATTAGGAGATTGGTTAATACAAAGCTTAGAATGTATTGTGTGTTGGGGGGAGGTGTTTTGTTTTCATTTATTTTCTAACAAGTTAGTTGGAAATATTCAGCATCCAATAAAATGATTTGAAATTACAGTCAACCTATGCCTCTGCTTTTGGCAGGTACCCCACAGTTATGAATACAGCAATTGGCTGTGGTGATTTAATGGTATATATTTCAGGAAGAATCCCAGAAGAGCTCCCAGTGTATGAAGCAATAAACGTCTCCTATAGCTCTGATAAACAAGACATCTTGCTGAGTACACCACAAACTGCCCTGAGTTTTCTGCCACTAATACTGAAAGTATCAGATGAAGCTTTAAAAAAGAAAATTATTTCTTGGCTCAGGAAGTGTTTATTTTAGTGAACCATGCTTATAAAGACAATAAAATCTGGTCGTTTAAAGTCTGAAAAAAGTTGTCAGCAGCAATATATCAAAAACTACAATCTGGAAAGAGCTTCAGCTACTGTCCAATCTGTATTTGCGTATGTTAGAAGTTCTATAAGCTCAGTTGAAAACTGGAAGAGGTGTCTGATTTTTTAAAAATATTTAATTCCGCAATTATCTCTTATCTTCTTCAACTGTTGAGAACAAGATTGAAAAATTGGTCAGAGTTAATAATTGTTTTCTTTTTTAATATTGTGTCGCTATATAACAATTTGATGACTTTTCAGTTCATGAACTCAGAATTATATTTTAAAATCTGATGAATGTGTTCCTCATTCCCATTCCCTATTTGTCTCTTCCCTGGAGTAAATAACTATAGTACGTGCTCACTATTGCAAGATTCTTACTGCATTTTAGACAGCAATTGTATAATTTTTAGCCAATTCAGGTCATTTAAAAGAGGCCAGAGACCTTAACACGTGTTTAACTTCTTGCATTTGGTTAAATTAATACAATTGGGAATATTACATGTTTTAAATTTGGTCAAGTAGTCAAAACACAGGTCAAGTAGTCTGAAAATAAATGTAGTCTTCCCTCCATTATGTGCAAATCACCAAGGTAATAGTTCAATAATGAAAAATTTAATAATGCAGAGTTAAAGCTATTCAGTTTTGCCTGTTGCCCTTCCAAAATGTTGAGTTCAGCAAAACTGAAATTTCTGGAAATCAAAACATAGAGAGTGTTAAGATGCACACAATCATACATGCCCATCCTGTTTCCTCCTTCCACACCTTTTTTCTGGCAATAGCTAGTAGAAATTAGCCACAAGCACTCAAGCAGTATTTCCTGCATAAATTATAGCAGTATTGGACACTAGAAGGATTAGGTGATTCACTTAGTTGATTCAGATCACTGTCCCAATTTGATTCGGCCAAATCCAAAACTGAAGATTCAATGCTGATTCAGAGAATCAGCGATTCAGCCATAGACACAGCTTTAATTGCTTTTTCTACACACCTCAAGGTACCAGGTGCAGCTCATGAATGCTGTAATGGTAGGGTGAGTGAAGCATCCCACAGAAGCACAGGGCAGGGGCCCCATGTGCTTGGTGGTGGACCCAGAAGTGGACTGGATGCTGAAATTAAAGGGTCTCCTGATAACGATTCAGATTCAGAAATCTGGACATCAAATCGGGCCAAATCTCCACTGGATTGAATCAGCGACTGAAGTTTTGCACAGCCCTAGTCTCTACTTAATCTCTCCAGTATTGGTGAGGGCGTGGAGTCACATTTGGTAGTGTCACAGGATGGGGTCCCCAGGGATGGCTGTGATACCCTTAGGGCTCCTTGACTGTGCCAATCCTCACCTGCTACGTCTTGCTGTAACTGTAATAGATAGAGAGGATGCCCTCAAGTTTTCATTTTGGACATGGTCCTGATGGACCCCACTGAACCCTGTGGGTTCTCAGACCCCTTTTGGGTCCTGCTCCAAAATGGATGCCTCACAGGACACCCTCAGCCTTATGGGCTACATGCATGGCTCCAAACTGCCCCTTTACCATGCCCAAGCCTTGCAGATAACATTCGCACATTGTCCCTCCAAGGCCTTAGTTTAGCTTGGCCTCCGGTCATTGCTGGGCTTTCCACAGCCCTGTCTGTCTCTCTCTCCCTGCACCCCCTGGTCTGGGCTCTCCAACACCCTGTCTCTCTCTCTCTGTGCCCCCTGACACTAGGCTTTCTGCACCCCTGTCTCTCTCTGTGCCCCCTGGCACTGGCGTCTTTTCACCCCCTATCACTGCACTCACACTGGCGCTTGGTCTGTTCATCCCTGAATACTGCATCCAGACTAGCGCTGGGGTCTGTTCATCCCCTATCACTGTGCCCACACTGGCACTGGGGTCCCCACACTGTAGTGAGCCCCCAAAGAGGCCTCCTCCTTTTCCATTAGCCTCAGCCCAATCCACCAGTTTACAAACAGAAATCAAAATATGAGCCCCCAGGCTATATCATAATGCAAACATTCAGAGTGTGCTCTGTCCCGTTAAAAGGATTAAATCCCCCCCCCACCCCCAAGCACTAAATGCCTAAAATTAGTTATGATTAGTTAATGCACAGTAAGGCACATGTAGACACCACTTGGCATTAACTTCAGTGCTGGGTCTGTCTAGCCACTAGAGGACTGGCCTAAGCCCTGCCCCAGGGCTTCTGGCTTACCCTCTCTCCTGTTCCAGGGGTTGGCTGCTCTCTGGCAGCCCCCAGCTGCAGGGTATAAAAGCCAGCAGTCATTCTGGCACACTGCACAGATGCCTGCTGGAGCCTGTGCACACTCTGGGATTGGATCGGGCCTTGTGTGCCCCCTTGGACAGGCCACAGGCTGCTTTTGTGTACTACCCTATTGTGGAGTTTTTTCATGTGCAGCAGCACATGTGTACATGCCGACCCAGCTGGCCTGCCAGCTAGCCCCACAATGGATCATCCTCATGCCTCAGCCAGCCCCTTTGCAGCACATTGATCTGGGTCAACGTGCTGCAGTTGCTCCACTTCATTATGCTACTGGGCCCCCTGCCAGCTGGGGATGCTATGACCTGGCTCAACACACTGCAGTCCCAGGTGCACTTTCAAACAGCATGCCCAGGAGCAATAAACTCTGTTGCAACAACCACTGAAGTTTATTAGTGCCAGCCTACTGCCACCACCCCAGCAACACAGCCACTGATGCTGCCTCCTGTTCATATTGCTCAGGGAACTCTAGGGCCGGATGCTGGGAGACATGCTCTGGGAGGCAGGGGGGAGCGAGGAGGCACTTTAATTAGCAAGCTGCACTAATTAAAAGCACCCGAGTGTCATATGTATCAGTGTCCCCCTGCTGAAAAAATAGTGGTGGGGTGCTTTGAAATAAAGCTTGTTCAACAAACTTTAGTTCAAAATGCCCTTCCGACATTTTTCAGTGTGGGGACACTGATACATGTGATGCTGGAGGCTGCTGGACCATGTTATTTCCATGCACCTGCAGACTCACATATTCAAGCCTACTCTGATGTGCTCGATTTACAGTACATCGGAGCAGCCTCCCTACACCTGTATAGGAGCCCCAAGTGTCCAGTTACTCCTCTGCCCCTACTGCTCACTTCACACTGGAAATCTGCATTGAGTACAAGTGGAATTTATAAGTCTTTGCAGCCTCAACAAAGCTTTGAAGCCAGCTATTTACACCATGGATTTGTATGAATGGCACTGCCCCAGCAGTGTCAATTTTAAAGCAGCTACAAAAGCTCATCTTAAATCAGTAAGAGAGTTTTCAATCTTAAATAGGTTAAATACTAATTCTCAGAAAAAGAATGTTACAATTGAGTTTAACTTGCAAATGTCTACTAAGTACTTGGGCTAGTGGAGGGACCCTTTTGCTTATCTGGTTTGCACAGTCTTTACTCAGCATGTCAGCATGCTTTTAGTAGTTAAAGACTATATTCTGCCATTCTGTCCCATGTGAAGTGGGGGTGCCTTACTTTTCTATTAATTTCGTTGGATTCAGTGGTGCTACAGAAATTATGCTTAGTGTGTCAGACATATTCCTGTTGTAGAACATGTGCAAAGGGACTAAATAGAAGCCATATCTGCAAAGAAAACAGCACGCATGTTGATACTAGTTATGCTGCTTAATGCACTTCTGGAAGGTGTTCAGACACCGTGGTGTGGAGGACAGCATAACATAAGGAAGATAAAACTGTTGGGGATTCCTCTGCTGAAAAGAGCTCTCAGAAGTAGATGAGAGAGAAATGAGCTTTTATGCCAGCCCTTTCCTAAGCCAGTCAGGTAAACATATATATATATATATATATATATATATATATATATATATACACACACACACACACACACAGAAGGAGAGAGAGCTTAGAATTGAAACTTCCTTTTGTAGTTAGCCAGTCAGATTTCCCAATGCCTTGCAGAAATCCCCGCCAAATTTTCCTGAAAAAAATATTTCCTGAACCAAATGACATACGCGACATTGTGGGCAGAAGCTAGAGGTGACTGTCGAATTTGGGTTATTTTTAATGGAAATCTAGTTTCATGCTTATGGTATAGCTGAACTATGCTTAGTGTTGGATTGCTTTGCTTTTCCTTTGCCTTAAACCTTGTAAAAAGGATTTTATGATGTGGCTGCTTCAAACAGCAAGAGGCTGCACTAAATGATAAAAGAAGTCCCTTACAGTCTTGTGTTCTTACTTGCCATTTGAGAGCAACAGTGCTTACATTCATTTGGCACTCAGTAATCAGAGTCTAATGTCTCTATATAATTTGTTGCTTTCCCAGACATCTAAATCATCAGTATGCATGTATTCCAAATACAATTGTAAAATCACAATGAAATATTAACAAAATAATTGTGCTAAAGCAACTTATCAATTATACAAGTATCTACTGTTAAAAGGCGAAGAAAATGTACTTTTTCCAAGTTCCAGAAAGGCTAGGGTAGGATACATTATATATATATAATGTATACAATGTATATATATATATCCCATTTTGGGTAGTTTAATTTTGTTAAATTGTGGCTCTTTTCCTTGGTCTGTTGAAGAATGTCACAGCCTCTGAATGTATTATTAATAACATTTACCCGGAATCATCAGCAATTATTACTCCCCCCACCCCCACCCCATCCTAAAAAATGAAGGACATGATGTTTTAGTACATCTAAAGGAGGAGATAAAAAAAGAAGTCTACCAAGTGGTGGGTGAGCTGGCTGCATGGAGTTCTCTACTTTTTGTGTCCTGGCAGACCTGTGGAACCTTTTAGCTTGCCTATAACCACTGGAAAAACATTGTTTTTGAAAGGCCAGTGGGAATTAGTACACGTTGAAGTGCTGATCTTTTGTTTTGTGAGTTTGCCATCTGACCCTTTGTTGTCATTTGCACAATTCCATAAAGGACCCTAAAAAGCAAAATGTCTTTAACTTGTAAATCAACACTGTAACAGTTTTCAGATAACCTTTGATCTCTGCCTTTGCAATGTGTTACAGAAAACAAGCATGAAATTGCCAAGTCCTCCTTGTTAGAACTTTGGAAAAAAAATGCTACCGATATTAAGTCTCCTAAGCAGAAAAGAACAACTACTAAGGTTTGTACGGATTATTTTTGAAGGACATTGAAAAGGAAGCTGCTTGTTTGAGGATAAGCCTCCCCTCCCCACCCTTTTACTTCAACTCAGAAGACAATCTCATGTGAAAATTATGGTCACTTTTTCTGACTTAACTTAAAAGCAAATCAACAGTTTACAGACTGTGGATTGCTAATTTCCAACATCATTTTAAACCATTCATATCAAATTTTAAACAAATCTGAAATAGTTTCCAATTGTTAAGTGGCCTAAGAATATTTGCATATATAATTTGCATACTGCAACATTTCATTTTGGCCCTTAAAGGAGAGAACCAGTGGGGAACATCTATGGATTTTAGTGGGTGTGCCCTCTCCCACAGCATAAGCAGAATGCAATAGTTATAGGATGTGCTCAGTAGCTGCATAGGAAATACCCCTTGTTGATAAACCACCTGGCAGATCACACCCTCTGGGAGTCCAGCCAATTAAGGTATAGAAATAGGAGAGAAAGGTTATAAATATAGCCTAAATAGTTAGTGACTGACTGAGGTATTTTTGTTGTAAGTACTAGAGCTTAGTACCTGTACCTCTTTGGATACAAGTGAGCATGATTCCAGCTTCACTTATTTGGAACTGATTCTCTTAGGATATAGTATTTGGTTAACTGCCAAGATCCACTTTTTCTTTGAACAAAATGAAACACCACTATATATCTATTTATATATTTGTAATGTTTCATTTTATCATGGAAAAATGTGGATTTTGGATTATATTTTTAAATCTAAAAATTGGGGATTTTTTTTTTTTATTATCAGAGAAAAACAGGATCCCTGTTTCTAAGCACTGGGGAAGGGCATTTCAAGAACCTAAACACCTTACAGTAAGCTGCCAAGTTCACTGTTTTCAATTGGGACTCTGCCTTGGATAAAGAAAGAGCAGAAGAAGAGCTGGTGAGATGGAGTTTTTATATAAGTTAGTTAGGGTGATGGGGAGAAGACAGTGTCCTAGGGAGTGCCCTAGAGAGACCTAAGAAATTATTATTTTATTAAGTTAATCACTATACTACTTTACACACAAAATATTGATTTCTGCCTCATCTGTTACTCAATACTTGTCCGATACTGACCTGAGAAACAGGATGTTTTGCTGAAATTAGTCCCAACATATCAAACGGTGTCACGTAACTGTGGATCTTTTGGAGTTGAGCCATATGAGGTCTCAAATGTTTGGGACCAGCTTTCCTCTTAGCAGGGGTAATATGTAACCCACTTTATCAAAGTAATTTGAAGTCTGCCATGTCTGACAATTAACAAAAGATATTAATTGTTATATTTCTCAAGTTTAGACCAAGCTCTAATTATTTATACTTTCAGCTGTGGACTCCCCGATACAGTCCTTTCTGGGTGAGGCAACAAGACAGTTTTCATACATACAATTGTTTTGTTGTGTGATTGCTTTTTCTTTGGCCTATCACATACATAGACACTCACAAATAACATTCTTTCATGGTAACAGGTACTGTATAGTTCATTAACTTTTTTTTTATAAAGATGAAAACTCACTTCCTTAAGTACTTAACTGTTAACTTGTTTGCATTGGCATCAGCCGTGTGTTTGCATCAGTCAAGCCCAGCCCACACAGTTACCTTCTTTTCTTGATTGTTAATTAATGAGAAATTGATGCAAATCATTAGGTCTTGCTGCGTGCTTTTAACTGGATACAGTTTTTATTGTTTAGCATGCATGTTTGATCTTTCTGAAGAGTTATTTTTTAAACCATGAAATTGGGATAACAAGGAGTTCAGAATAAAAAGTCTGGGGAGCAGGGGGTGACTATTCTAATCAGATAGTAATTCAAATTTACAAATCTTCTAATTAGCTTCTAATCACTTCAAGCCAGATTGTGTCTTGAATGCGCAGGCTTACACTGGGATCTCTGTGGAGTCACAGCAGTTCCCTAGCATACATGGGGACAATGCAGTCTGCACCGTTCTACAGGACATGATTCAGCATATATGCACCCTTACTTGTTCATGGTTACTTTTGTTGTACCTGCTATTTCCAACACCCTCCTTAAAAGACTTTCAGCCTCCCAACTGCTGCTACCCTGGCAGCTTTGTCCATGATACCACTCGAATTCCTCTCCTTTCACTTATAAACGAACACAGAAAATTCTAAAGGGCCAATGCTAAACTGGCTTATAAACCACTGTTCATTTTTGAGATGTGAGGAAGTAGGGGAGAACCCAAATGTAAAAACATTTTTTACAAGACGAGAGGAATTGAGAGACAGCTGTTCCTTTCCTTTTCAATTACAGAGAATTTCCTATATCCCTGAGCAAATTGCTACTGTGGTTAATTACCATCTTGGTTTGAAAAAAAAATGAACCTTATTTCTTGTCTGAATTGCCAATTTTAAGTCCATGGAGTTATCTTATCCAAAGACAAAGAACGAGTGATGCAGGAAGATAGTGAAAAGGTTGTAAAGAAAAATGTAGCTTTTCATACTTAATCAAAATTGCCCAGTAACTTCATTGTGCCTTTGATGCCTTTGATAGACCACTCAGCTATCTCCTTCAGTGGCCTTTTGCTCATCTTTTAAGAGGAAACACAGTCCCAGCAAGAAATACATTTCTCTGGGATGCCCTGTGCAGTATGGAGAGCCTGAGGAAGCTTCAGTACTGAAAGAAAGAAGAGAAATGTGGGGGCAGGATGGACCTGAAGAGGTCATCTAAGCTACTTCCCTCCTGTGTAGCAGGATTGATTGTACCTAGACCATCCATGACAGATGATCTTAGAAAATTACCGGTGATGGGAATTCTATGGAGTCTCGCAGAGTAACCTGTTCCCCACCTAATAATCTATATAGTTAGCAAGTTTTCAATAATATCTAACTTAAATATCCATTGCTGAAAATTAAGACCATTTAATCTTGGAAAGCATCAAGAAAGAATAAGTAATTTCTTTATAACCATTTTGTTACATATTTAACAAATTGTCATTCTCATAACCCCACCTCCCTCACACCCATGTCTTCTGCTTTCTAGGCTAAACAAGCCCCTGTACTTCAGCTGTTCCTCATAGGTCATGTTTTCTAAATCTCTCTAATATGTCTAAATCTGTTTCCAACATTTGACACATTACTGCAACTCAGAACTAAGCACTTGGTACAAATAAGGCATGTCTGTTAATATTTCTTTAAATCACATTGTCCTTTTTATGTAATAGTCTTGTATTAATGACTCAAGTTCATTATGTGTTGCATTAAAAAGATTACAGATCATTTCTGTAGTACTGACACTTGCTCAGTGGCTTATCAATTATTTATATTTGTGTATTTGCATTTTTATTTCTAAGTATATAGTTTGTATATTTTAAATTAATTTTAACATATTAATTTCAGAACATTTTTCCAATTGATCAGGACCACGTTAAATTCAAATCCTGTCCTCTGAAGTGCTTTCAGTGCTTTTCATCTTAGTCATCCATAAATTTCATAAGTATACTCACTATTCCAGCATCCAGGTTATTAAAGAAAATGCTGAATAATGCCAGATTGGGACAGACCCATGCTGAACCTAATTTGGTATGTATACTTGGTTTAAAAGAAAACTATTTATAAAAGCTCTTCTAATTTTTTTAATTAGTTGAATAGCCACCTTATGACAATTTTCACCTAAACTATATTTCCCTAGTTGGAACATAAAAATATAATGTAGGTCTCTACCTTACTAGAGTCAACAACAACTGCTATATTATAGAAGATTTGTTCTTGATGTTCAACTTCATTTTTGTAACTACCATATTTAACTGAATTCAAGATGACTTTGAATTTAAAGCCACCTCCCCAGTAATTAGATTCTTTATATGAACAATTATACATTTCTTATAATTAACCACATACAGAATCTAGTTAGTGGAAAGTCATCTTGAATTAGTCCCCCTTGCTACTGTGTCAGGGAAAGCAATAGTGGGAGGTAAGGAGCCAGACCCCTGCCCCTTGCTCCCCTCTGCCTTCCCCCCTGTGCTCATGCCTATCCCCCCTGAGGATGACCCCTTCCCCAAACCATGCACCCCCTGATGCCTGCCTCTCCATGCCTGTACCTGCCTGTCTGCCCCTTGCCCCTGTGCCTGTGCCTGTGCCTACCCACACCCTCCCTGACTCCCTGACTTTCTGCCCCCACCCACAGCCTGCCTCTCCCACCCCCTGTCTCCTCTAGCCCCTGATCCCCCTTTCATGTCTGCCTCCTCCATGCCTGTAGCCCCACTCCCTGCCCACACCCTCTTACCTTTTGCTGCCACTCTGTTCTGCTGGGGCACTCAGCAATAATGCAGCCCCAGCCCAGCCCCAACCCCGCCTGGCCAGGGAGAGGCAGAGGTAGCTTCTCAGCAAAGTTGGGGTTGAAGGGACAGGAACTTGAGCAGAAGGGGGCATATTAGGTGGAATTTAATACAGCATTTAAACAAATATAAGCAGGTTTAGACATTTTGCAAATTATGTAGAGGAGATAAACAGCATGTGCATTTGAAGGAAGCACATTATAATTACAAACTTTATTGGACAATTTCACAGAATACCAATTTGTTTTCGCTTAAATGCTTTCCATGGTTGGTAATATTTCTTGATCATTTGTCTGAGTAATTTGCATTTTCAGGTTGTCAAATGATTTCATTCTGGGCATTGCAATATATAGCTGTCCGTGTCCAAACACTGGCTGTAATAAACACCTATTGTGTCAAATGTTTGACTGGCTTTTGTTGATAGTCATTGAAAAATGCTACTCTGATAGTAAATTGCCCCCCGTGTATCTTA
Source organism: Alligator mississippiensis (assembly GCF_030867095.1). Lineage (NCBI taxonomy): Eukaryota > Metazoa > Chordata > Crocodylia > Alligatoridae > Alligator > Alligator mississippiensis. The sequence goes on from NC_081824.1 coordinate 393,673,437, forward strand.
AGAGGTAGAACTGTGTCTGGTAGGCATGCCTCTTGGCAAAACAATATGTTTTCCAGTAGTGTCTCCTGTTGTTATTGCTAAGATTTTAGTTTTGCCTGTGGAAAGGCAAACCTCTTAGTGACAAACAGTTGGGAAACTCAGGCAGATATTGGATTCCATTGTTTATTAGGTACATTATCCATGCTTAAGTATACTCTTTCTTCTCCAATAATTCTGGCAATTTTGTCCTCATTTATAACATCACAATGTGGACTTGGGGCAAAGAATCACAAAATTTGAATAGAGGTGATAGCATGCTCTGAAAAGTCATTGCCATAAACCTTGTATTAAGATGCAGTTTTCTGGTACTCTAATAACATCAGAGAATTCTCCATATGTAGGGTTGGTTCCTTATTCATTCCTCTTGAAATAAGTGGCAAATTAATTGGGTCTGGATGTTGCTGTCATGTTACTGTGTAGTTATAGTGGAGTTCAGTATTTGAAAATGTCTCCACAATGGTAATGTATTAAGACTGTTCTCAAATAGATGTGGGTGATCTATGAGAAGCAACAGGAAAAACCTGCCTGAAAGTCCCTCCTAAAACCATGCCTTTCCCTCTGAATGGAATGTCAGTGTTCACATACAGGAATTGGTCAAGGCATGAAGCCAACGTTTGTTCTAGTTAGGTGGCATTAGTGTGTCAGGTGAAAATCAGGCAGAGATCTGTTTTGCATAAGTCTCACAGTGGACTGAAGCCCAATATGGTGTGCCAGCTTGCTGGGTATAGTAGGTACTATATTTGCCCTTTTCCTGTCCCTTAAAACCTCACTCATCTTCCAGGAGTTCTTTGCTAATAGATCAGAAATTGCTTTGGTTTTAAGTTCTTTAAGTTCAGCAGGGTAAATGTTATCAGACTTTGCTCCTCTGAAAATATCCAGCTTTTCTAACTTCTTCTTTTTGGCTTGTATCCTACCTGTTCTGTCTTTCCCCCCAAAAAAACCAAACAAACAAACCTTTTTTTAAGCTGTAATTGTGTTAAAAAAATGTTTCTCAATTAACCATGTCATTTTCCGCCCCATCTTTCCTCTGAAGTAATGGGACCTGTATTCTCCTTTGCCTTCCCTTCTTCTAATATATGTATAGAACCTTTTTCTCATTGTCGTTTATATTTGTTACTGATTATGCCTTATTTTACATCTTAGACTAGATCTTGTACCTATACTTTCATTACCTTTTTATTGACAAGCTTATCGATGTGTCCTTTTTTATTTGCCTTTTTATTCTGTTCTATGTTGGTGTCAGGTCATCAACAAACTCCTGATGCACCCACGTTGGTATCTTACTATATTTCTTGTATTTCCTCCACATCAGTTTGCCACTGTGCTTTGTCTCTTTTAGAAACTGTCAACTATCCCAGATGTTCCCATCCTCTTATAATTTCTACCTGTCAGACGTTCTCTACATATTGCTTAACTTTCTTTAACTCCTTCTCCTTGAAATCTATGGGTGCATCTAGACGAGCACGCATATGCCTCTTTCCCTGTCTCAAACCCATTTGAGGTGGGGAAAGAGGTATGTGCAGGAATGAAAAAATGTTTCCAGTGAGGAGGCTCAGTGGGGGTGTAGTGGTTTGATGAGGGGCTAGGAGTGAGATAGGCCTACAGTCATACAATTGCTTAGTCAATGCTCAGGTGAATGTTAGCGTAACAATAATGTGGATTATTAGGGAGCACTGGGTTTGCAGCTGAATACAAGACATGACCTGTGGCCTAGCAGGGCTGCTGACCACAAGGCAGAATGATATCTAAGCCAGCCATTCGCTTATGTTAAGTAACCATCTTAATTGTGTCAACCATTTTCTAAGGGAAAAGCAGCAAGTAAATCTGTGTGAGTCTGTGTGCTGTAAACCAGCTACAGTGAGGAATGAGATAAAATACAGGGCCCTAAAAAGGGTGAAAGATGTTACAACCTAAGACAGAACAACTGATTGGAATGTGAAAAACAACACGTAATTGGTAACAGAATCCAAGATGAACATATGCAAAAAGGTGAATGGTGATTAGCGAAGAAGCTTCCAGAAGCTTCCAGGTTTTGGTCAAAGTCCACCCATTGACCGAAGAAAGGGAGTTAAGGTCTTAGACATGCTTATAGCAAAAAGGCATGTAAATGAATGAAATGCATAGGCAATTCCGTGTTAATGAAGCAAACAGTAAATAGAGGCAGAACTTGAGATGGGAGGAGAAATGGGTGGAACAGGAGGAGGGACAGCGGTGGAATAAATGTTAATGAGTATAAACCAAAGTGTATAAATGTAGGATGAACCTATTGTTTGAGGCAGGACCCTGTCTCTTACAGTGTGAGGTCCTTGTCCGAAGCTGTCTCAATTCTGAATAAAGCTGTTGTGAGAAATGTGCACTGGTGTTTGCTCCCTGCTTGCTCTGGCTAATGAGTAACAGGTTCCACAGGTAGTTGGACCCTCGTCTCCCTAGTCATTGGGTGCCGCATGGAGTCAGGGTCTAACAGTGAGGGTAGCGGGAGATACCCAACAGACCGCGCTGGAGCTGACCGAGGCAAGGAGAGATAAGCCCAAAGCCAGGTGAGGCTGGGTGGCATGAGTGTGGGCCCTGAGAGAGGGCAGTATGCAAGAAGTTGGGTGAGAGCCAGCTAAGTGAGTGGAACCGCGGTGAGAGAGGGGTGGTATATGAGTGGCCTTCTAGGGCTGTAGAAAAGAGGTACAACAGTGTGCCCAGTTTGCTATGGTCATAGGCTGGAGACGTAACATCAAAGTAACATCTGCAAGGCATGGGACCCATGAAGGGAAGGTTGGAGTGGGTATTAGGCCCTTGTCAGCAGGGCAAGTAATGGGTAGCCTCCTGTCTTTGTAACGACTTTCATATTTTTCCATCAAGGCATGGCAGATGAGCGAAGCAGGTGGTTACCCCAGGAAGGGCGGCCGGTGAAGACCTGATGAGGCCGGTGAAGACCTGATGAGGAGGACACCCTATAACACTCTCTATTACTGTTTAAAAATGTTGAAATTTCTTTCCCTTGCAGTCAGTCTTGGCTAAATTATGTGTGCTAAAGCTTTCAATAAACTTGGACAGTGAAGGGAGAAATAGTGGTATTAACCTTTAACATGGTGTGAAACGCACTCAAATGAAATGAAATAGGGATGATTAGGAGATCTAATTTTCTATCAAACACAATTTCATGAAAGTCTTTTTTTAATCTAATGAATAAAAATATTTCTTTTTGTTATAATCAGATTGCACAACAACATAATACTTCTTTCGGGCCTTATTTTTATATTGTACTGTAGTTCTAATAACTTGAAAGACAGGGAACTCATATTGCTCAAGAAATATTGCTGCTGACAATCTGTGTTGAATTTGACACTAACCTGATGCAATGGATTTTAGCTTTACTTTATATTAGTATTCGAGATATCCCTGGAAGCTTTTCAAGGTTTGCATCAGATAATGACTCTAAAGTTTGAAACAAAAGTTGGTTGAACGAGGCTTACTTTGGAAAGGTCACCAAGTATGACTACGTTGTACCTTTTTTTAATTGAATAATTATAGTAGCATAGGCTACTATTAACTTACTGGGTGCCAAACTCTGCATATAAAAGGGCTGAAGTAACTGTGGTCCACCACAAGAACAAAATAAAATGAATTTTTGGGGGCCACATGAATAGCATGTTGTAGTTGTAATACCATAGAAGTCCAGTGGAAGAACAATGAGCAGGCTTACTAGGTTTATCTTATTTCCTGTCTCCTTTGGATTTTTATTTTCTTCCATCCATTTGCTAAAAGAAGTATGTAATAGGCCTCTTCTTCGTCAATATTTAATACTGAAAAAAAAGAACAAAACCAAACCTCTGTTCATTGAAGATGGTGTACTTCACAGAACTTATTATAGGATAAATTCTGCCTCTTCATAGCTGTGAGGAAAATGTCCCAAAGTAATCTTTTCCTTTTTTGTGTCTTTGTGTGATGCCATATTCCACAGAATTTACTGATTAGATGGAATCTGATAGGGCCGTGCTGCAAGTGCTTTTGCTATGGCCTTGCACGTGCAACCTCTGCGCTGTCAGCTGTGCACTTTAGAGCCTGTGCCATCCCAGCCATGTCCCAAAGTAGTGGGACCAGTATGGTTGAAAACAGGAGTTATGGGAAATGAGTAGGTAGCAGTTAGTGTATGTAGAGATGGCATTACAGAAACACAAATGAAGGTACAACTGAAAACATACTTGAAAGTGAAATGGGAATACGCAAAGAGTGGTGTTGTTGAAACCCAAGTGGAGAATTCATGCATTAAGCACCATTTATCTCTCAATCAGAAAAGATTTTTAAATTATTAAGCTCACATATAATGGGTAGCTAAAAATACACTTTCACTTGTGTGCAGTAGTAGAGAATAAAATTGTCCTGATTGGCATTTCCTCAGGTTTTGCTTATCTCTTGTCAGCTCTCCCTACAAGTGCTGCCTCCCTGCTGAGTCCCTCCTCTCCTAGTGAGAATCAAAGCCCCACCAGGCTGTGGTATGTGCTGCCTCCTATTTTTAATAGACAGGTCATGGAAACAGGCTAAGAAAAATGTGTGACTTGGCTGACTAATGTAGATCTTGAATACCAGATCCAAGATCCTTTGTGACTGTTTCATGTAAATTGCACATATACCAGATCCAAGATCCTTTGTGACTGTTCCATGTAAATTGCCCATTTTTCCATTTCAGTGTAATCTCATAATTAATTTGTGAAAACGTGGAAATGTTGGCAAGGGTCTGTGAAGCAAAAATGTTTAAAATGTATTTGATTTTGAATTTGATGAATGCAATTCAACCAGCTCTGCTAAGGCTATAATTCAGTACATTACTTTGTTACCTTCTAAAAATGATGTGAAAAGAAAAGCCATGTCCAAGTAATTAAGGTCTATTTGTAGGGACATTCCTTTTCCTGGAGATTGGAATGGCCCTTTTAAAATTCAAAATGGTTGATAATTTTCCTTTGTCTCACTCTGGTTTGCATCAATAGGTAGAATATCAACTCCTTTTCTTTCTCTTTCACATGCAAAGCTAGAAGGTGCACAGCAGCATCATTAACTAACTAGCTAGGGCCAATGTCCAGATACACAGACAACGTAGGTGCTTTAAATGGGACTTGGGTACATTTCAGCACATAAATCCAAGATTAGTTTTCTGATAAAGAGTCTATCCATTTAATATAAAGTTCCATCCAGAGTTGTCAAAAAGATCATATGGGCATACAATTCTCCATTCAAAAGGAGCCTCTTTTTTGGAATCTACATATATCTGTAGGGTGGACAAATACTTTTCTAGCTGAACCAGAAATATTGCTACACAAATGGCTAATTAAGAAAAAGTTATACATCTTATTTTAAGTCAATTAAAAAACTTTGTAAAAGATTGTAAAACATTTTGCTTTATGCATGGATATAGCTTATCTTTTTTTTTGTGGCTGAGATATATATGTGCTGCATCAGAACCTTCATTTCAGAAATGGTCATGTTATAATATTTACCTTATGTTGCCCTTGGTTCAGGGATACATTTTGTTTCCAAAAGGTGACTGAATGCATTTCCTTATCTGTTTACTGCATTTGTCTAATCCTTTCAATAGTATGAAAGATGGAAACTTACAAAGAACTGTTTGCCTCAGAAAATGATGCTTAGTGCTTACTGTGTTGGGAGGCCACTGTTTGCTCAGGTATAAGGAATGTTTTTAGGAAATCTAAAACTAAACTTCTTAAGCTACCCATGCTTCAGAGAAGGCAGGAGGATTGCAAGAACAAACAGCAGAGAAGGGTACAGTGCTGCAGCAGGACATGTGACAGTCTTTTCCTCCTTTCTCTCCAATTAATTTAGAATTCTTTTTATCTGAGAGAGTCTCAAACTCACAGTTATAAGACAAGCCATAAACATACACGCTAGGACATTAGTTTTTACTTACAGCCTGGAATTAATGTTGATAAAGTGAGCCACAGTACAGTGATGTGCATACACCCCTACTCAATGAGAGAAGTTACTACAGGTGAAGTGACTATGGTGGTTACAGATATCCTGAGTTTACTGTGTATAGGAAATAATTGTCTGTGTATAATGGCACAGGACAGGCATTCTTGGTAGCTGCAGGGCAACATATCATGTCTTCAGGGGAAGGAGGATTAACTCTGTAATTGTGCAAGTAGATCAATTAATTGCATAGGCAGTTGCCATTTTAGCCCCTTAGCAATCATGATAACCACCTGGAGTGTCAAGAAGAAGCCTGTGTTTCATATATGGATGAATGGAATATTTAAAATATGAATACACTACTGGAAATGAAGCCTAGAAGCCATCACAAAATGCTGAGGACTAGTCTCTGTGGCTAAAGATCACTGAAGAAGAGCAAAAATAGGTCCATCTTTCTAAGCAGTATTATTTCACTTGCTGATTTTTGTATTGGCCTAAGTGAATCAAAAATTGATAACTCGATTGTAAAATTTCTTCTGGCCTTTTTCTCCATAGATTTTTTTTGGTTTTTTGCAGGTGGGATTGTTGTCAATTAAAGGAATAGCAGAGATGATGGGTGTATTGGAACGGGAATGTCTATGAGGCTGTGACTTCATAGTAAATTTACTGTGCCCACTAAGCATGTGACAGTGCTCTGAGGGCTGCATCCTAAAATAGAAATAGGCTAGTTGTATTGTTACAGTGCCAAAGGTGGTATAATTAGCATGGGAATGGGATACTTGGTACTGGCACTCAGCAGTAGTAATTAGTTCATCCAAAGTGTCATGCAAATATAGCTACATAACTTTCACTTTAGAAGGCAGCCTGTGCAGAGCAGTATATCACAGTTGAAGGCTTCGCTGCAAGGTGCAGTAAGTTTATGGTGTATAAGGCCTAATGTAAGTAAAGACTGTTCAGAGCATAGTTATAGAATAGAATCAGATGGCAATTAATACAGGGAACTGACCACTGATATGGGATGAACATCAGGCCAAATTTGAAATTGGTAATATTTCATCAGTTTTTTTCCTATGGTGTCTTGTTAAAAAGGGCTAGTTGCAGAGGGCACTGCCAAGCGGGATGAACTTGAGACAAAATAGTGCATTGAAGTGTATGTGTATGTGAGAGAAAGAGAGTGGAACCATAGAGAAGTAGGACTGGAAGGGACTTCCAGAGGTCATCTAGTCCAACAGCCTGCTTGAAGCAGGATGGTCCCTATCCAAACTATCCTATGCAATCCATAATTTGAACTTTACATAAGGCTATCCTCAATGACACAGACATAGCATCCTAGCCTGCCACAGGCAAGGCAGGGAAAATATGGTAGCCAATATATGGCTTTTATAAAGGGTTGTCATATATGCTCAAGAGATTCCAGACAGAAGACCATGCTCCCTTGCAACACAGGAAGGCAAAACCCCCCACAATCTGTACCAGTCTAACCATGAGGTAAAACTCCTTCCTGACACCAAATATACAGATCAGTCTGACTCTGAGTGAAGGGGTGAGACCCTTGAGTCAGGAGCCTTTGGCTTGGGTCCCAGCAAGAACACTGGCATATTCCAGTCAAAATCCCCAACTTTGGCTGCAGCCAACACTCAAGGCTTCTGAGGGAGGCTTAAAAATGTCACACATGTAGTAGAAAAGGGTAAGGCGGGAAGCAAACAAAGCCCGGAACCATGGCAAATACCCATGTTAGACCTTAGGCATAGCTACACCTAGATCATCCCCATCCAGTGGCTTTCCAAATTCTTCTTGAACACATCCAGTAATGGCGAGTCCACAGCTTCCCCAGGCAGTCTCACTACTGCCTCACTATGCTAACGGTAAAGAAGTTTTTCGTGATATTCAATCTATACCTACTTTGCTGCAGCTCTGAACCATTGACCTGCAACCTCAGATGACCAGATGCAGGTAGTACTAGAGGAGCATATAAGCCCAGGGCTTGAGTGGCAGCCAGGTGCAAGGCTGGCTGCTGCTTGGTTGAGGCTGCAGGAGGCTGGGAAGATGGAGGAGGGTCTGGAGTGGTGATGGCCAATACTTTCAAAGCAATTCCAGAACCTGGAGAGAAAAATAGAGGACATAAAGACATCAAGTTTTGTATCAGCACAGGACAGAGTAGCAGAAAACCAGAATTTCGTCTATGATTACCACTCTAAAGCTAGTGCCTTGAAGCTAGGTCCTACCCAGTGGGCCCAGGCTAGTAGGCCTAGCAAGATTGAAGGGGCAGCAGCCAAGCCCCCCAAAAAGGGACTATATTGATAACACCCATGAGGCATAGGATGTGGTAAAGGGGTAGTAAAAGAGCCACACAACTCACCCAGAAGTCTTTGGGTGCCCTGCCGGGCACAGTTGATCACAGAGGCACAGCCACGGGCCTGAGATTACACAGGCCCAGCCAGGGTCCTGGAACCAGTGGAACTGAAGCCTACCAATGGTCCGGGGGCAGCGTCCCTATTAATTTATAAACCATCAAGGTGTGGCTGGCAAGACAGGGGGTGCGCCCTAGGGGTGGAGCACGGTCTCAGAGCCACCATGGGACATCATGGCCACACCTGGGATTCCAACATGTTACAGTCTGTCACCTGCTTGAAGACTGCCTCAACCACCTTACCTCTTATGTGCACCTCCTATGTAGTAATGACCATTCTGCTTCTCTATACATTTACGTCAGACTGGGAAATTACAGGTGTAGCGTAAGAGACTTTTTTTGATTGGTCAAGATACATCTATAGAACAGTTATTCTCAATTAGAGTGCCACTAATTCCAAATTTAAAACCCAGAGATTTCAAATAGGAATCCATAGTATCAAAAACATTCTGAGTTCTTTGCAACACAAGAATTGCTTTAAACTTGTTCATCAGGAGCAAGACATTGCTCCCCAACATATTGTGAACTCTCTGTAAGTAATGTTCACACAGACACAGAGACCAGAGAGAATCTGGAGAAAATTCAAGTTCTAAAGAGCCATTAACAATGCTGCCAGAGCTGCTGTGTTCACAGGTTCTCCTCAAGGTGATGGCCACAATGACACAGATTATGTATTGAAATTTTGCTTTTAAATTATTGGTTGGATTTTTATCTGTTTTTACTGAAATTCAAAGTGGTATTTAGTGACATAGGATTATAGTATAATAGGATTATAGGGATTTAGAACCTTTGAGGACAAAACAATCTGGGGTTAAAAGAAAGCTTGTATATGACGGGGGCCTACAGAAGCTTGTGGTGGGTCAGAGCTTGGTTTGAGAACAGGGTATATTTTTTTTCTCCTAAGAGTATCCAGTAAAGTTAGAATTCAGTGTGTTCAGTGTATTCAGGGAATTCGTGAAGCTTTCTCCACTGTGGAAGATCTACTTATTGCATCATCCTGCCATGGCCCTTTTTTTTTATTTTTTTTTCTGACATCTGATCAGAGTAACAGACATCTTGCTGCACAGATTTAGTACTGTGACATTTCTTTTCATGACTCTTGGTCACGGATATCTGAACCCCAGAATTGAATATGGGCCAGGAGTTAGAAATAAAAAATCCACATCCTATAAAAGCTGAAAAATAACTGCAGCCAGCATTGCTGTTGAAATATTACAATGCATGCTGTATGTGACATGAAGAGGACAAGGTGTCATTGTGACCAGATGTTTTGATGAGATGATGTGGACTTCATAAAAGGTGGTGTCACTTTTTACCTTCTCCTGCCAATCATGCTGTCTGCTGTTAGAGTTTTCCTTTCTAATTCAGTTGATATTTAAAAATTACCTTACTGCCTTTTCTCTAATAGTCAGAGTACCTGTCACTGAAGGATGCTAGCCCCTTCTGTAAATGTAGACCCAAGTTAGTCTTCAGTTTCACTCATATAACTCATAGGACTCAGTGTCTCACTCTGTTTTTAACTGCACCCTAGCACTAATACCAGTCATTCATTTGAATTTCTAGATAGATGTAAGGATTTCTCATCAACTTTTACTTTTCTGTCTCTTCATATTTAATTTTAAATTTTCATTCTTACCCAGATTATTGATAAGCAAACTTTCAGTACACCTGGGCATATTAAACTACCTTTATTTACTTTGACTTTCATGGCATATTACTTTTATTTTTCCCTCATGATCTTGTGTTCTGCAGAATGGCTGATAAGTCTACAATTATTACATTAAATGAAATTGAAATGTCTCAGCTATTCCATGTGGATTATTTTTCTGTCCTTACAAATGAACTCAAATAGTAACACTGCTGGCATATTTTAAGTCACAAAGTCAATGTGATGCTATCATGACTAATGGCCATAATCAGTTACTAGTTTTTATAAAACATTTTTTCACAGACTAATGGGATATTTAGGAAATGTCACAGGTGAATTGTCTGAATTAGTGCTGGAAAGTCTATTGGAATCCATTATTTTCTTTATGGATTTTCGCATGCCTTCAAACACGTGACTGGCTGGTTTTGTGACTTCTTCAAAAAAACAAAACATGTCTTGCAAGTTGTTTTTCAAGGTATCCACTGAACTGAAAAATCCACTATTTGCTTAGAGGTGATGTTAAGTCATAGTTCTTGCAGTGAAGGCTGGCTTCATTCTCCTTTAAGTTGGTCTCGGTTCACCAGTCATGTCCCATTACTTCCTAGACCAAAATCTCTGTCATAGGTTCAACCTATATTGCCCTCTGCCCTTCTGGGTTAATATAGATGTTTTCATTTCTGTTTCCTCTATTGTAGCACCAAGTGAATACTTCACATACTTGCAATAGCTTACATTTCAAGTTTCTGAAGCTAGAAGAGGCCACCTTATCGGGGATCCTGATCCAAAAAACCCAAAAAAACATTTTGGGATTTAAAAAAATAACTCCAAATCCACATTTTTCCATGATAAAAATGAAACCTCATGATACACACACACACACACACACACACACACACACACACACACGTGTGTGTGTGTGTGTGTGTGTGTGTGTATTGTGAGGTTTTATTTTGATCATGGAAAATATGTTTTTCTCTGATTAAAAAAAATCCCCCCAAAATATATAAATATAATAGTAGTATTTCATTTTAATCATGGAAAAGTGTGGATTTTGGATTACTTTTTTAATCTGAAATTTGGGATTTTTTTTTAATCACAGAAAACCAGAATCCGTAATGATCATACAGTTTGCTGTATGCCTTCTGCATAAAACAGGGAACTAATTTCTGGTTAAATAAGAATATAGATTTTATAATTAAAAAAACCCTGTCTTTTATTTAAAAAAGACAGAATATTCACAAAAGCCCTTGATAAATCATCCCAATGATTTATTACTCTCACTTATTGTTGTTGTTTTTTTCTAACTTTATTTCCTGTCTAAATTTGTCCAAATTCAACTTTTAGCCACTGGGTCTTGCTATTCCTAGTAATTTTTTCCTGTCCCTACCCCTTGTCAACTGGCCCAGAGGCACCCTGGTGTTTTATGACAAATTTCCTAGATAGTAACACCTTCCCTGTAATGGTAGTCAAGCCACCAATCACTTGTTTATGTTCTGGAGAAATATCTTTTTCCAATGAGGGAGCAGCAATCAGTAATCCATTTCCCTTTCATCAATGTACTCCCATAATGATAGGCAGTAGGAACTGAAAAGGGCAACATCATTCCCACTCCTAGCCAAACTTTTAAGGGAAGTTCTTGAAGGTGCCACACTCTATTAAAAAGTTTTATTCTAGACAGGCAGCACAACCTTAACATTTTATCAAAAAACAAGTCAGCTAAACTTTTCTTCTTGTACTTCAAGTATTGAAAAGATGACTTTTTAAATGACTTTGATGTCCATGGAAAGGTGACGCATATTAATGTTTCACCTTTTGGAGACGTTTTACAGACTTCTTTCAGAGGCAATAATCTAACTGATCATCACCAGCGCTTTTATGCCTTTAATGATGATACTTGATGTAATACAAAAACAAAATCAATTATTTAAAGATTCCAATCCCTTTCTGAAGCAGTGTGAATACAGATATTAACAGTGGAGTTCATTTTGTTCTGTTCCTTTTTTCTAAAATCTAAAGCTGGTACAAAAGGCAGACATAAAGTAGATTTACTGTTGAAGCACTTGGGAGCATCTTAAAGCTCTTTCAAAAAAACTAGCTGTCTGCTGATATAGTTATTGGGATTATAGATGCATAGAATTTGTTTTTATTTCAAATGCATATGAAAGATCTTCCTCCCCCACCTTAATATCCATGCATCACAGAACCAAATGCAAATGTATAACCATTTCAGGTAAAAATATCTGCTAACTTTGCCTCCTATCACCCTTGCATAGGTTCCTATATGTTTATTTTCTTAAAGTATTCAGTAATATTCACTTACAGTCAGATTCAGATTCTCTCATTAGGTACCTACAGGGTACATCTACACATAGTACAACACAATAAACTCCAGGACAATTTGTGTCAGAGTTTATTGCACTTGGGCACTAAGTTTACATATTCACGTGGGACTGCAGCACATTGAGCCATGGCAGAGTAGCCCTGGCTGGCAGGGGCTGGGGAAGGGTCAGCCTGCCAGGCTAGGGTTGTTCTGACCATGCCCAATGTACTGCAGAGGGACTGGCTGGTGCACAAGGGTGCTCTATGGTGGGACTAGCCAGCAAGGTCTACTATGCAAGGCCATACTATCCAGCCTGTGGGGCAGTCCAAAGGTTCAAAGATTTGGCAGCAGGGGAATGCTATCATTGCTTTCCCACTGTCCATTTCTGGGATCCATAGGATGTCCCATGGACAAGATAAAACAGTACTGGGAAGCTAGATTTGGCCCATGGGCCAGTATTTCCACATCTCTGGCCTAGGACATAGATCCTAAACCCCCTTATACTGAGGGACAAAAAACCCAAATCTCCTGCTTCCAACAGGAGTGAGAAGAGGAGAGATCTGGGCTCCAGTCCTTGCTTACATCTAATGTGAAATGCATAAAGTGCTGGGAAACAGACACTTGAACTCAGGACTCCCTTTCCCAGGGGAGTGGCCTAAGCTCTTTGATACATACATTGGTTTGTTTTCCTTCTAGTACCATGGTTTTTGTGCACTTGATCTACCCAATGTCCATAGGTGCTGAGTCTGTGTGGGTGCTCTGGGGCTCAAGCACCCATCAAAAACCTATAAGCCGTTGCCATGGCTGCTTGCAGATATAAAAACCAAACAAACAAACAAACAAAGCGTGCTTTACCAGAAGCAGCGGTGGATTACTTCAACTCAGCTCTGCAGTGTTTGTAAAGATCAGGCACTTCAGAGGGGCTTTTTGGTGCTTAGAGTTAAAGTTGCTTCAATCAGCTATTAGATAAAAGCACCCAAAAAGCTCCACTAAAGTACCCGATCTTTAAAGATGCTGCAAAGCCAGGTTGAAGTAATGCGCTGCCTCTTTTGGGCATGTATGGGGCTCGGCATGGGAGCATGCTAAGTTAAACATGAAGCACCATTTTTTTGTTTTTGTTTTGTATTTTATGTGTGCAAGTACCCACTGGCAAAAAACAAAGGCGGTGCCTATCCCAATGCCCCTATCTCAATAGAAAACATGGAAAGTAGTCTGTTCTAATCTATAGCTTGGCTAGGAAACTCTCCTAAGAAGTGGAAGATTTGGATGTAAAATCAGCCAGGGCAAAGGGGTCCTAGAATCCAGGCTGAGAGCACTCTAATCACTAGGGTATTGGATGTAGGTACCACCATCTTGTATAGCTTATTTTAGAGAGACTAGTTTTTGTGAATATCAAATGAACAGAAATATGCGATAGCTAGCTTGAGAATGAGACTCAAAACACATCTAAGAGTTTCCCATGGGCTACCTTTTTCTGCAGGCTTTCTGAATTACTCTTTTGAAATGCTTACTACTCCCCATTCTCTGTATAAAGCTCCTCAGCCTGTAAACCTGAGTTGCTCTTGAGCAGCTCCAAAGTCTCTCCATTAACTGTGTGGGGTGGTAGACACCTAACCCAGTCATTTTGAATCTTCTTTGCAAGGCAAACACTCAAGTTAGACAAGGTAACACTTAAGTTTAAGAGCATACTCAGAACACTGAATCCTGACTTACTGTGCCTGAGAGACATCATGTCTTTAAACTAGATTTTAAGCTCTATCATTCTTTAGGCAGAGAATAATCAATTATTCACCACTATATGTGTCAAACCATATTCATAGTGGGTGTCTTTTGTATTTAAATACTTTTAACACCATTGCCAGTTAATGGACCCCTATGAATATAGCTACTTTTAAGATGTATTTAAAAACACTAGAAAGTGACTGGAAATCTGACATGTATTTGACTGTATGCAACTGGTCAATGATTCCAGAGGCTACATTTTAGAAACTGTATGCAAAAAGCCTGATCTACTTGCAAATCAAAATAGAAATTAAAAGTTTTCCATGGTTGCTCCTGAAGTCATTTTCTTTGCATACACAGCTTGGTTGGCAGTGTTTGAAAATGGTTATATCACCTTGAGCAAGTAAGGTCTCAGACCTACTGTACATGTGCAAAGACCCTTGGTACTGATTTCTTCTGTTTTTGCACTCTGTGATGTCAACTATCAATGTTGCTCAATACTAGGTACTGCCTCAAAGCCTTTCTTGCACCATAGGATTTCTTTCTGCCCCACTGGGATTTCTCTCTGATCTTGAGTAGCCTTTGGAACACAGTAGGGATGAGATATCTTGAAACAGAATGAATGAATGAACAAACAAACTTTAAAGAATTCAGGCCTTTGTGTCTTAGTGCGACACAAACTACTTGTTCCAAAATTGCCCCTTGACATTAATATCTTTTTTGTCATTTCCCTGTGCTCTAGCCCAAGGATCTACAGAAACTCAAAGCTTTATGTTGATAAATTACTGCATTCAGTTCTTATAAGAAAACATATCTGTCTTCAGAACTTCATAATGCCTTATGAAATCTGCAGAGGCTTAACATTTCTATTCTGCAGAGCCCAAGGGGAGTGAATTGTTATCAATAACTATTTCCCCTTTTTACTTTTAATATTTCTCAGTTAAAAGTACAGACTTGTTTGGCACTTGTACTGTAGAGTTTGCAGCTTGCCTGTAAAAATGTCATTTATTGTTGTCTAGAAGTCAGTGTCAATGAAGTGTCCAATACTCATGAAACCACAGTTCCTATAAAATGACTTGGTAATAGATAGCTTGAGGATTTGTAGCTCTCTTGTGACTCTTGTTTGAGACCCTTTCCTAATAACCACTTAAATATAATCAGATGGACTTTATGCAACCTCATCCGGTAAATGGACCGTGTGAATGTTTCTCTATTATTGCCTCCATAGCTCACAGACTATACAACAGTTGCTAGTAATTCTGTGCTAAAACAAATTACCATTCTAACAATAGAAATCACAGTGGCCTTGACATAAGTCATTTCATCATATAGTGGAGCATGGATGTGAGGGACTGCTTAGGGACATAGAATTTGTTCAATAGACTGACTGCCCACTAAATTGGTCATTGGGCTCTTCGTTTTGGGAAAAGAGAGGGAAGAAATTAGACTGGTAAAATAGACTGTGAAATTTATGCTCTTCAGATAAGTTTTTTTTTTTACCATGTCTTGTTCACAGCTGCCAAAAAAAGAAATATATATAAATTGCTACCTCAGTATCAAGTGAAAAGTGTTATGTAACACAGGTTGCAGAGGAGAGACAACTATCTTGTACTGCTTTGCAGCAGCGTGGGAAATTAAAAACTATGCCTTACATATGTTAGTTTCAGAAAAATATAGCTGTTTTAACCCACAGCTCTAGGCTTTAAAAGTTAATTGGTTTTAATTATACCTATTGCAAGATGGTTCTAAAAACAACAATAACGCCTAAATTAAAACATGTTTGACAAGGTTATGTCCACCTTATTTAATGGCTAAATTTCA
This sequence comes from Alligator mississippiensis, assembly GCF_030867095.1. NCBI lineage: Eukaryota > Metazoa > Chordata > Crocodylia > Alligatoridae > Alligator > Alligator mississippiensis. The sequence continues at coordinate 393,689,310 of NC_081824.1, forward strand.
CCCGTACATAAGCTAAGCACTAACTGTATCTTTTATCATTCAGGCATCAGTACAGTTTTGTGAGAAGTCAAAAATGAACTATCATCCTATCATACAATTTGTAGTCCTTGCTGCTTGCTGTTATATGTTCAACTCTCGACTGTATGCGTTGTGGTTCCCAATTTCTGTAATTTTAGGAATAGAAGTATGGTTGCTGTTGCTACTGACTCTGCACTTAAAATCACTCAGCTAGTTCTATGCAGTGTTTTGTCATTCTGCCTTCACGCTTATGCTTCATGTAACCAGTTTTGCATGATCTTTGATTGTTTGCTACACATATGATTCTTACATTTACACTTAGCTAAGTGTAGTAATTTGTTTGTTATGCTAAGCAAAAAACTAGACTCACACTATGGTTTTCAAGTCAGTAACATTCAACAGATTCTAGATCAGAATTACAGTTCAATATTCAACTATACACAGCTACTGTAAGGCCAAGCAAAGCTTTTCTTCTGTTCATTTTAGCTTAGCATTTGCAATATCAAATATTTCTTAAGCCTGTGCAAAACAGCATGGGACCAGAGCCAGATAGTCTATATTAAATTTGTGAAAGATTAGTCAGAGAGTTTTGTACTGATATGCAGTTGCTATCTCTTAGATGCAATTTAACAATTTTGTCTGTAGTCAGCTTATTAAATTTATGTGTAGATAATTATTTTTAAAGAGATATATATTAATATTGACATGCATTTAAATTTTGACAATTACATTAAATGAGTTTTCCGAGGTCATTCTCTATCACAGGAACAAAACTTAGATGATTTATGATGTTTGCATTTCACAAATTAAATTTCTGCCTGTCTCTTGTTATTTACATTACATAAAATTATATAAACTCACATGAATTATCATTTACATTTGCCAGATATGTAGCCAAGCTGTGGCATGCTTGTCAAGAGGTCCAAAATATGGCACCTAAGTTATTCTTAACACTAAACTGGCCAAAATGCTAAAATGAGAATAAAATCAGTTGTATTGTAACCATTAGTGCAGAGGCACCACCACTAATCAGGGGTGCTGTATTTTTGTCTTGTCTTTTAGATTTCATGTTTGTGTGTAGAATGGAGAGGGAACTGAATGCTATCTTACACTTATACTGGAGTTTTTCACAATGTTCCCAACTTTGATCTTCAGAAGTAAGTATTATAGCTGGTAGCAGGGTTTTAAGATGGCAAAAGCATTTTTGCTTGAGAAGAAGCTCGGTGGCATACAGATGAGTGAAGCACTCTCTCTGTATAAATGTGCTGACATGAAAATATGACAGTACCTAGCAGTGTACCTTTTTCCTCTTGCTTTACCAAACCTTTTTCCTCTTGCTTCTCAAATCTTGCAAACAGGTTGAAAAACACTTCTGTGGCCATTATGAAAGTAAATTAGCCATTTTGGTTAGAAGGAATGGCAATCCTGGACCCATGGGAAGGAAATCATTGTGTAACTACTTGTATGCACTGTTTGATATATGGCTTTCTATGCAACACTTAGGTTGGGAAATGTCTTATGTGAAGGTAAACTTACTGCATCAAATGTAGAACTGGCAATGCAGGGCAGAGCATAGGACTGGTGGCTAGCTAAGGGAGAACATCAGTTTATATATGGCACAGTCAGGATTTTATAACATGCTGGTGAAGGAAACTAACACTCCAGAAAAGACCTATTGACAGAATTGTATTCAGGGTTACACATGTAAAAACAATGTTTGGTGTGTCTTTAAAGATGCAAATTAATTCCCAATTTGGGGGATTTAAAAAAAAAAAAACAAATGTAACATATCAAGAAATTAATGTTCTCTGAAGTGGTCAAAAGTATTGACTGAAGCCTACATGGAAGTTATTTATAAGCATGCTATGTGCCAGATGAGAGAAATTGTCTCACAAATGTCATCTAGGATAAAAAGGATGAGGCCAAACCTAATGACCTGGCTAAAGGACCTTTCAATGAACCTGTAGGAACATTTGAAGTCCAGGAGGTGTGCAGATAAGTGAAAAATCAGATCACAGAGACAGTGACAATAGCTGGTGTCTGGAAGCCTCTCCCAGCAGCAACATTTAAGCTGTAAATTAGTTGAATCACTATGAGAGCTAGAAAGGTATTTGACAGAAGCATCCAGAGAAAACAACAAAAAGAAATAGAGAAGAACAGCTGTTCTGGCAGTATGCTAGTGTGTCTTCCAAGGATAATAAAGAGCTTGCAAAACACCAGTTTGTGCAATGTTGGATTGTGCTTAAACCAGACAGCCCCTCCATCTGGTTCTCCAGGTGTATGAAATAGCAATGAAAAAGATGCCGAATCCCATCCTCTAGGCTGTTGTGGTTGATCAGTCGTCATTACCTTAAACATCACCAGAGGTAGCTATAATGCCCAAGAGACTTAAGGATATTTTAAGCCTACAGGAGATTTAATTCAGCAGCATTTATAGATAGCTATGCAGTTCCCCAGAGAGTGGATACACTAGGTAAAATACCAGAAATAGGATATGTTAGCAGTTTGATTTGTTATCATAAAAATAACATGACATTTGAGGATCAAGAAAAACTGGTTTGTTTGAGGTAGGCAAAACCCCTTTCAGCTTCATTGGGACACTAGGAATTTTGTACATGATCTACACTAAGTTCTGTGAACTGAATAAATCCTCATAGCTAGTTTAAAAAAAAAACATGAGAGAAACATCAAATAGAAGTATATTCAAACTCTCAAACTCTTAAAGATTCTAGACTTAAACTTGCAAGGAACACCTGTAAGTTGGGAGGAGTTGCCTTACATTCATTGGAAGCATGGGCACTGGGGGTGAGTTAAAGCCTCATCCCAAATCTGTGAATGTTGTAAAAGATTTGGAAGGTTCTTACAGACTTTGTAGCTACAGCTTTTCAGCCTCTTTGGAATCTTTGTGAGGTTTACACAGGATTTTCAGAGTGGCTAATGCTAGTACACCAGTTAATTATGAGCAACTTTTATGGATGAAAGAATACCAGAAAGCTTTTAAAACATTATGCTTAAATTCCCAGATCCATCCTGTCCATTCATGAGAACTTCCAAGAAAACTGTTGGTCTGGAATTTTTTAAGAGATTGAGTCAAGAAATGAAGACAAGTAGTTTTTGTAAGTCAAAAATAAAACGAGAGAGAAAACCAAAAAAATGCTATTGATATGAAATAACGGCTGTTTAGGAGGCCCTCAAGGCCTGTAATACATATTTACTAGATACAGAATTCATTTTACATAGAACACAGTTCTCCAGAGTGCCTCCTTTTGAAGAGTGCTCCAGAGGGACATGTGTAGCAATAGATTCACAGACAGCTTAAGTATACAGTCATAGTACACCTGAAACCTGAAAAGCAAGTGAGCTAGCAATGCTACAAGTTCTGTGAAGGCAGTGAAAAAAGACTGGTCTTCTGACAATATCTGCCAAGAAAAGAACCAGAGTTATTTTTGACATGCCAACAGGTCTACCAAAGGAGATCCAGACTGTGGAGTTTCTGTACAGTTCAGGATTTCAGGGCTGTTTTGCCAGAAAGCCTACACAAAATACAACTGGAGTATCTTAATGAAGAAACACCATGTGGGGTATGAAAAGGCACTAAGCTGATAGATGTTGAAAGAAGTGTGTGCAATCCTATTTTACCTGTCAATAAAGGAAAATGCCCACAAAGAGAAGTAGAACCATCTAGGAAAACACTTCAGTCCCTAGGACTTCATACAAACTGGGCATGTCTACCCATGCATTAATATGCTGTTGCTACTGTGCATTAAGCTTAGTACCTCCAATATGAGGTACTACATAAATGTGCAATAGCCAGGGCTAATGCATAGTTGCAATGGTGCATGGTCTTTTAGTAATGTTTAATGTGCAGTAGACTAATTCTACTGTGAATTAGTACGTTTTTTGCCTTAACACTCTAATGCATGGTAGAATTAGTCTATTGTGCATTAAGTGACTTGTTTAGATGTGCTCACTGACTTGAAAGTGAAGACAGCAAGCAATACTTTTATTTGTCTGCTTGGAGTCTTCAGCAGTGAAGACCTGCAAGAGTAGGATCAAAGACATTTATTATTCTGTTTGAATATAATGCAAGTCAGCACACACCTATCTGTTTCTCTGTCTACAAGATTATTTTTTGGACTCCACCAACCCATGCTTACCTATGAATTCATGGGCAGACAACAAAAATTGGCAAGGCTCTCTGAACTGACACAAGCAGTTAATGTGATAGTCTTACATCAGTGACCTAAAGAAGCATTACACAAGGTGGAATGAGACAGAAGCAAGCATATAAGACAAGATATCAAGTAAAAGGAGAATTATGTGCCTATTTATGAAGGAGTAAAAAATTGGCTGTACAACTTGAAAAAAGCATCCAGGAAGAAACATATCTAAATTTAGTCCTTTTTGAAGGGGATTACCTCTTATAGTAATTTAGCAACCAAATAATTTATCCTGACTGATATCAATTAATATCAAAATGTTTATCCTTTTTAGTGAATCAAGAACAGGTACACTGAATCACTGAAAAAGGAAGGGCAAATAATGAGAGAACTCATCAACTTTTGACAGGGATGTGGAAGAGCATTTGGGATTACACTTGTAGGTTCCTGTGGCTTATAATGGGAGTTCATTTGTGAAAAGCTTTGCACTCACATGTCCTGAGACTTTCAAGACATTTAAAACCCCCAACAGTAAAAGAGACAAACCCAACTAGGAGGAGATGAACTTGTACTCATTAATAATATAGATATAATTATGAGTGGTATCCCCTATGACTGAAACAGAACTTGACATGAATGACTAACCCAGAAGTCTAAATACATGGCAGGCTATCTGCCTGTCTACTAGGCACTCCTACAATAAACATATTCTTAAAGTTTTTAAATTGCGTTTGAACTAAGAGGGGAGAGTTGTAATGGTCAGTGGGCACCTCTACATGAGATGCTACATTGCCATGGAGATAAGCTATGGCAATGTAGCTTGTCTCTATGGTGACATAGTGTCAGTGGGCACAAACTGTGACACCAGTGCTACTGCACAGTAACAACAAACTACTGCACAGTAGCTCATTGCTACTGTGCAGCAGGGTCAGAAACAACCCATGTGCTGCTGGAACTGTGCTGTAACAGTGGTTCCTGCTTTAGCAAGTGCTAAATGACTGTGCAGTAATAACTGGACAGTCAGGGGCATGTGTAGACATGCCCAGCAAAAATAGGATATTTTACTCTAAGTATTACTGTATACCATACATTGTATACCATATTTTAATATTATATTGTCTCTGACGGGAGGAGAAGGATAGGGGCTTGAAAACTTTTTCTCTGTGTTCAGTGAACATCATGTTCAAATTAATCTTTTGATTTAGATAGAACAATATTAATACATGCATTTATGGATTGTTCCAAAGTTCATTGAAATCAGTGGAAGCCTGTCTCAGGGCAGCTTTTGGATAGTTTTTTGAAACCTATATTTCAAAACACAAGTTCACATATTTTGAAACTAACAGAAGGACTTATTTGCTTACAGTAAAGCATCTCATCCTGGTTCAGCAACAGTCTTTGGTGTTTATGAGCTGGATTCTTAGTGACATTAGCTGAAGTTCCACCACTCTGGTCACATCTACATGTTCATTAATATGCAGCAGTTACTGCATATTTAATTTAGTACTTGTATAATCAAGTACTAAATAAATGCTCAGTAACCAGATTTACTGTGCAGTAGCACCGGCGGACACGTTTTTAGTGATGCTACTGCACAGTAGCCTAAAAATACTGCTCAGTAGCAAATTAGCACTGTCCATACTGTGATTCACTACTGTGCAGTATTATTAGGGTACTGCACAGTTAGTATCTCATGTAGATGTGCTCTCTGAGAAGAAAACAGTTGTCTTTGTCTTATCTGGTAATTACATTCAACAAAGCTTTTGTTTTTCAGTTCTCTCACAAGCTAATGAAATACTATTAGATTGTTTTCAAGGAAGATTTTATGGAAAATCTATGGTAAACAGTATGATCCCATAACACAAGAATTGTGTATAAGAACCAATAATGAGTTATATTAACGGTACAGATATCAGATTCTGGCATAGGAAATCAGATTACAACAACTGTAATGGCTGGACCATATCAAAAGAACAGAAGCAATCTGGACACTGTGGAAAGTGCTTATTGGGGTACCAGAAGGGGAAGGGCCACCTAGACAATCAAGGAAAAGATGGCTAGATGATGTTGTCTGTCAGCCAAGGGTCTATAGTGATTACATTATTATATGCATCATCATCATTGTTTTTGTTGTTGTTGCTGTTATCAGAATCTGGTCAGGAGTACATTGTTGTTAATAGTAGGAGAACCAGTAGAAATACATGTTGGTGCTAATAGTTTTGACGGGTATCTTCTGCAGTATTGTGACTACTTTGTTGTCCTATTATAACATATACATATACTCTGTATTGAATAACATATAGGTTTTTTATAATTATTGTGATAGTTATCCTATGTATTCAGACATGGATGAGAGAAAAGGCATCTACTCATTTTATTGTTATCCATTGTAACAACTCCAAAGCAATTTGTGTTGGGAGAAGCATATTATAGAATAAGATATAAGACTATCTTTAAGGTATAAAGTAGTGTGTCTCATGTGAGAAAATGAATGAGAGGAATTCTATTTTCAAGCCATGTATCTTGCAAGCATATACTTTACTTGATGCTTTATCCATATAGGTTGTGCAAGAAACCAATGCTGATTTATAGATGTTTTGCAGAACAAAAAACAAACGCATTGTTTTTGGAAAGCAAAATGTAGAAAAAAAGTTGTTTTTTTTCCCCAGAGTCATGGCCAACCATGAGATAAAATATAAATCCTTCCAGGAAACATTGGGTGCATCTACATGAGATGCTACGTCACTGTAGGGACAAGCTACAGTGATATAGCTTATTGCTATAGCAACGTAGCATCAGCTGCACAAACTGTGTTGCCAATGCCACTGCGCAGTAGCAATGAGCTCATTGCTACTGCACAGTAGGGTCAGAAGTGACCTGTGTGCCTCTGGGACTGTGCAGTAACGGTAGTTACTGTGCAGTCATCTAGTACTAGCTGTTAGCATGTACTAAATGACTGTGCAGTAACAACTACGCAGTTGGGTGCATGTGTAGATGAGTCCACCATGGGTGGAGCAGCAGGAACTGCTTGGTATGGCCTGATAGCAACAAGGCTAGGCCACAGACCCTTTGGAGGGCAGTAGCAGGACTGTTGCATCTTGTACTGTAAATAATTCTTTATATAAGTTCCTGTCAAAAATAAAGTCTTGTTTCCACTCTACAAGTCTCATCAAGATACTACTAATATCAACTGCATGCAGAAGCTCACTTGCCCTCAGCCAGCTAAAAGCTAATGCTTCACCAGTGGACATGAGAAGGTTAACTTGGACTTTACTCCTGCCCTTGCCAGCCCCAGGGAAAAGTGGACAGCCATGTTGGTGAGCATGAAACTGTGTCTACTTGCTCTGTTCTACCCTGCTTCTATTCCAGCAAAGACAAATCTGGCTCCCTGCTTAACATATGCACCCAAATTTTGTAACATAGATTTTGGGGAAAATATATGCCTTGTGAATTAATATCATAGATTACAAGGACAGTTTACATGAAGCTCTTGTTACAGGTATGCGGTAGAATTATAAAATAGTGACATCCTTTTTTGTATATTTTTATGGTCTCTGTCACGGCGAAGTCCCACAGGAGGGCCGTGATCTCCCTGAGGTCCCTCTCACTGTGTCAAGTCCGGCCCAAGGGCACCCTCTTATTCTCGCCCGCCACGTCTTTGATGTTCAGTAAGTTCGGGAGGCTGCCTTACACCTCCTTGGGCACGGCTAATCGGGACCTCCGTCCCCGTGGTCCCCGTGTTCTCCTGGACCCCCCCAGGGGTCTCCCTGTACGACGGGTGCTCCCCAGGCACCCTAGCCTTAGGGCCACGCGTGGCTCCTACCAACCCCTAATACCACGCCCCAAGCCTCGCTGATGGGATAGACGCTAGTATGTCTCTCTATATGTACATGGCCTGTCTCTCGGGCCTCCTCTATGTACTCTTGCCCCGCTCTCTGGGGCCTCCTCTTCTGGGCTGCCCTTTCTTGGGCTCTCCGAGCCCACTCAGGGCCTCCCTGTAACGTTGACCATCTCTGGGGCCTTCTCTGTAGTGTCGCCTCCTGTCTGGGGCCTTAGCAATAGTGCCCCCTCCTGGGGCTTTCCCTGTAATGTCGCCCAAACTCGGGCTTCTAAAATACAGACCCCCATCTGGGGCTCTCTGCGCCCACTCTGGGGACTCCTCGGCAACGCCCCCTGACTCTCGGGCCCACTGCGCTGCTACCCCCTTCTCCCAGGGCTCACCGCACCACTACCCCCTCTCACCGGGGGCCACCGCAGCACTCCACCCTGCTCCGGGGTTTTCCGCAGCACTAGCCCTGTTTCAGAGGCTCACGGCGCCCACACTGGTCTTCCTAATAATATGGCCCCCTCTCTGGGGCTGGGGTCTACGTATCCCGCAAGTTGCGCCCTCACTGGCGCCGGGGTTCTCATACTACTGGGGTTCCCCCTTGAGCACACTGCACCCTCACTGGCGCTGTGCCCTCACTGGCGCCGGGGTTCCCATACCACTGGGGTTCCCCCCTTTATGAGGATACTGTGCCCTGACTGGTGCTAGGGCCCCCGCACCACCGTGGGGCCCTTTATGAGGCCTCCTCCAACCCCTATAGCCTCACCCAAACCACCGGTGTAATATCAGAAGCAAACATAAACTCGAGCCTCCTGGCTATAACTCAACTCAAAGCCGTCTGGCTAAACCATGGTGCTCAAACCTCTCAGAGCTGCCATCCTTCACTCAGCTAGAGCGGTTTTTGCAATGCTCGCATTCTAGCTCCAGGAGCTCTTGCCTCCCTGGCCGCTGGCAGAGAACTGCCAGCCTGGCCTCAACCCTGGGCTTTATGAGGGCCAGGCCCTGCCCCCTTCTGGCCAGCTGACTCACATTCGTTGCCCCGGCAACCCGCAGCTGTGCTTGTTATGTTCTGCCAGGGCTCTCTCTCCCTGGCAGTTTCCACTCTCTAGGAGCAGAGCACCGAGGTGCCCTGCGACAGTTTCCCAAAATCATACACAAATAAAACATATTTCTAACTCTTTTAATATTGCTGATAGTAGCAAAATGTCCCTTTTAGCTGAATTAATTTTTGATTTCAACAACGACAGTAAAAATGAAATCAACTAATGAGATACAAATTACTCTTCTATTTGAAAGAGTGTGAAAGTGCATGCATAACCTCTTCCTTCATTTCAATTTATTTTCTAATAGTGTGTTTTTATTCAAATTATTTGTCTCTGATTTTAACTTGCTGTGTAGTACAGTATTAATGATAATTAATATAAAAAATTGACATAAAATAATATATTTGACCATGACACTCAAGTATAGTAGACATACAAAAGAAAATCAAGATATCTTGCCAGGAAGAAGTAAACCATTAATGCTGCACTTTTGTTCACACATTTAGTTTTGTGCCCCCTACTTCCATTTTCCCTGGCTGACCTGGGTCTGACAGGGTGTCCTTCCAGGCGTGGCCATGAAAACCCTTGATTCCCTTCAGCCCTTAATTTGTGGACAATCATGCCTTCAGTCTCCTGCCATGCCTTGATGTCTTTTATTTTTATATGAGGGAGACTGTCCAGCGCTCCCCAAGTTGTTCTCTCAAATGACCACCAGGTGCCCATGACCACTGCCTTATGGACCAATTGCATGGCTCCATTCCACCCCTACACCATGCCCCATGCCTCACAGATGGCATTTTTCTTGATGTTCTCTTCCACTTAGCCACGCCCCTGGGGCTCCAGGACCCTTTCTGGTCCCACAATCTCAGCCCCTCAATAGGCATCTGGACCGTAGCTGGTCCCACACTCAGCCCCTCAAACTTGGCTCTGGACCCCTCCCTGAGACCCTGGGAACCTCCTGTTCCCCTTAGTTCCTCCCCAAACCTCCAGAATGATTCTTGCTGTACCCTCCAAGCTGACCTTCTGAAGCTGCAACCATCCTGCTGAGATGGTGTTCTCTCAGTGTAGTATTGCAGTGATTATAATTGCATTAATTGCTTATCTTGTTATTGACTATAATTGTTTTAACTGTTTATTTTGTTATTTCTCATTTTACATAAGGAAAAGATTTGACCATTAAGATAAAGTTAATATTTGGAACTAACCATCTATTTTACATTTCTTATTGCTTAGCATAACATGTATTTGACATTGGTTTTGTGATTTTAGACATGTTTAACTCATGATTTTAGAACTTAAATTTAGTATAAAGAAAATGCTTGTGTAAGGGTTTGTGGTATGTCTAGTGTGTGTGGATATGTGTGGTTTATGTGGAAAGAGGTAACAAAAGAATAAATGATGGACATATGTGCCAGCAACACAGAAAGATAGGCCTCTTGCAGCAGGTGAAAATAGCCTTCTGTGGTTTAATGGTTAAGAGCTGCAGCGACTTAGAGTCAGCAGTAAAGGATTAACAAACACTAAATCATGCTCCATTCTGATGGCTGAAGACTGCAAGTGATGACTCCTGAAGATTACAGACCACAAAGCCAGAAGGTCACAACCTACCATTCCCAGCCTGCTGACAGGACAAGAACGATGGCCTTCATGTCTGACTCAGCAGAATCCATAGGCTGGCATGGACAGCTATTACTATAAAGCATGAACACAAAGACAAGGCTTTGGGTCTCTTCCACCTGCAAGAAGGAGCTTTGTGCATGTCCAACAAGACCTGACTCCAACTCTCTTGGTCAGCATGGCTGGCCACCAGACTGACCTTGAGCAACTTTGAAACTTGGTAACACCTTAACTTTTGCAGGACCGTGTAACTTCTGTGCGTGTGTTTGTGCTTATCTCTTTTGAATGAATGGATGGATGAATGAATGAGTGAATGAGTATGTATGGGAAGGAGTGAAGCAAATAACCACATTGTTCTCTATTCTTTTCATATTGCATGTTTTATGTTTTATGTTCCAATAAATGCGGCATTGTGCTTTATCCCCTGATAAGATTCCAGCTTGTTTTTATTTCACACTGTACACCCTGTGCGCACAACATCAGTATGCTCCCAGGTGTTACTGCTGGCTCATCTCAGGGCCTGAGATTATATCCTACCCAAGCCCAGGCTTTCTCCAGGGTCAGATGACTCCATAATCAAGTCTGGCCACATCTGCAGACTGGCTCAGCACTAGCCTTCCTGCTTCTTAAACTGGCAGGAGCACCAAGCCTCCTGTCACCAGAGCACCAAGAGGGAGCCCCAGAACCACTCCACTTACCTCATTGGGCCTGACAGGCAGAGGGGTAGCTGCAGACTGCAGCTCCATCTGGGACAGGGACAGTGATGGGCAGGTTCTTCTTTCCTGCTCACTGCCTCTGGGGCTCCCTTGCTGGCTGGGAGTAGATGCTGGAAGGAGGCATACAACCAATGAAACTAGAAGTAGTGTAGCACTGAGGTGCCACAAGCAGCTTAATTAACTCTGCCTCTGAGAAGAGCTAATTAGTCCACATGCAATGCCATGTTGATGCAACTGTTCTCCTTTTTGTTCAGGAGATAGCCTGTTCACAGGTAGTTTGGACAGCTGTGCATTTCTTGTCTCCCAAAAAGGAGCCTAAATAGTTGCATTAGCATGGTGCTGTGGCCAAGTTAATTAGTTCTGCCTCTCAGCAGAGATAAACTAGCCAACTGGCAATGCTGCACTGTGACAGCTATAGTACTCCCATTTGTGAGTATGCACACATGAAGTAAGAAAGCATCTCAGAATAATATCCTCTGGTGCCCTAGGAGTATTGGGTGAATGGCGGAATAGTTTAGCCAACCATTTTTTTTTCCCTTCCCCAGTTGAAAACCACTGACCTATAGCAGACAAAATAAAAATGGTGTTAAATAATTGTAGTATTTGGAAAGAAATGCCACACTGCAAGCAAAGGAAGGGAAAGCAAGTTCCTTTCTACAAGGTTGATTAAAAAGAAATTACACATGTTTGAAATTCTCAGGGAATAGGGATTAGGAATTCTGGAAATACTTTTTTACTTCAACAGAAATGAATGTATACTCTTTATCTAAGGGTATCACAGTACTACTGCAGGACCATGTAGAGATACCCAAGCTAGCTCAGGTAACAATAGTCATATAGTTGCATTGGTCCTGGTGGAATGCTGTACTAATTAGTACTGCAAAGAAATAAAGCATATTGACAGGAAGAGTGTGCTGTGCTGACACTGCTATACCACTTTCAGTGCCTGAGCTCATTCATATCTGGTTCAGGTACCCAAATGCAGTACAAAATTGATGAATTCTACTTTAATTATAGAGTATCCTATCTGCTATTTTTTTTCTTTTTGTAATCACTGTTACCAATAGGGGACTCGATAAACTTGATTGGGAGACTCCTCTTCCCTCCAAAAAGGTTCATACAACTCTCGAACAAATCAATTGTGAAATCTTCCAACTCCTAACATGCACTGGCTATGCTTAAAAAATGTGTACCATTTTGAAAGATTCACTTTTCCAGTATAATTTCCTACTATCTAGACAAAAAATATAGCTGAAATGCTAATACATTTCAAAACAGTTGGAGTTTTTGTGTGGCCACTGTATGGGTTTTAGAAGTCTGCCTGGAGCTGAATTCATCTAACTTGATACAAATATTCACCTCACCTAAGGCGTGCCTTTCTTTTTGAACTCAATATTCTGTTCTAAAGGAGCATCATAAGCAAAACTCCTTTTGGCAAATTCACTTGCAACAGCAGGATAGGATAAATAATTAAAAACTGATATTGTAATCTAAAATTTCTACCTGAATGGAACAGCACATTTAAAAGATATGAAAGGAATATTACTTTGATATTTCAACAGTATTTTGTGCATAGACAATGTCAACAGATAGTTAAGATGAAAGGAAACATTTCTTGTGAGCTAAAGTTTTATGTCCAAAGGACTCTGCATGGGATCCCATCCAAACTGTACTGAACTAACTTACAAAGAAGGTATTTTTTTAAGATTTAGACAATGTCATTTTAGGATCCACTCTGCTAGCACTAGAGTGATTGTACTCTGTATAAATATATATATATATTCAATAAAATAATATATATATATATATATATATATATTTGCTTCAGGTGGTATCATCTGTCTGTCAAGGCTGGCAGGTGAAGGTAAAAACTAACTGTTGGAGAGAAAAAAAAAAAGACCCTATCTTGAGGAAAGCTATATATACATATTTTAAGTGAAATTTAGGGGATATTTTATTTAACATCTAAACATCATCCATGTCCTCCTTTCTGCACTCCACACATGTTATCATTTTTCTTCCTCCTCAGAAATAATAAATTTGGTGGATTTGAGGCTAAAGGGTTGTAAATGTGCAGGTTATTAAAACTGATTGATTGATTTTTATTTTAAACAGTGTCCATCTTATGTTTGGGGCACACATAAAATGGTGTAACATTTAAAACAAAGATGATATATCTTTCTTGCTTCTTAATGCCAAGATTTTAAGTTATGTGCTCTTTGATAAATGCTACCTAAAAGATGTTCAATATTTTTTTCTTAACTTAGTTGCCTCAATAGTGTTAATTTTGTTGACTTTTCTAGCAGGACTTCATACACTTGCTATACTTAGTTTAGTTTCTTCTCTTACATGTGATTTATTATTGGATGCCTATATTTTGTCTTTTGAAAGCACATGCACTCGTAATCATTTCAAAAGCTCAACAAAAATAAATGAAAAAAAGAACAACATATCAGGTCAAGGTCTAAGAAAAATAAATTCTCCTACATACCACAAATTATCCTACATTCTTCCCTGACATGCACAGATCTCTACAGAAAGTACCCTGGCTATTTTGAATACTTATTCATTCATTGGATAATTTCAGATTTCCCTTCTTTTTCTATGTATCTTTTTACCCATTTGTTCATTTCTAGTTTACATCTACTCACAGACCCTCAGCCAGTTATTTGTAGATCTACTGCCTCCTTGTCTTAAATACATAGAGATTCACTCACTCGCTTCTGATCAGCACTCACTTTCCCTGAGATTGAAGAAGAACCTGGATTTTGATGAGAACTGAGATTGAAGATTTTGGCAGAAAAGATGCCACTGGAACACACAGACTTTAGGGAAAAGTCACAGAAGTCAAGAGGATTAAAAGCAATTTTGTTTTGGGACAGGAGTGGAAAACTTACAAGAAAGTAATTACCAGGGATCCTAGTTTTCTCTGGTTGAAAAAAAATCCCCAATTTTCGGTTAAAAAAAGTAACCCCAAATCCAATTTTTTTTGTGATTAAAATGAAACACCACTATATATAGATAAAAAAACACCACTATATATATCTATATGTTAGTGGTGTTGTATTTCAGTCACAGAAAGATGTGGATTTGGTCTGACATTTTTTAAAACTGAAAATTGGGGATTTTTTTTTAATCAGAGAAAACTAGGATCCCTGGCCATTGCTCACCTGACAGAACGAAATAACGTCTAGATGTGATGTGTTGGAAATGTGGACAAGGTATCTGCTGAGGAGAATATCTTAGAAGTAGAGTGCCTAAAAACAAAGGGAATTGTGACCATATCAGGAATAGAAGGGAAAGTTAGCTGTTTGGGAAGGGGCCTTGGCGTAGAAGAACTGGGAATTTTAAGGACAGAAAGTTGGGTTGGATGCTGGTCTAAGCCCAGATAGGGGAAGCCTTGAAGTGAAAGGGGTTCCTGGAGAAGTTCATATACAGCAGGCTAGAAGTGACTCTCCCTTCCTAAAAAGGTGACAGAATTTGGGAAGCAGCTGTATAGCAGAACATTCTCTAGTTCAGTCAATCAGCAACTGTCATTCAAATACATCCTGGGGAGAAGCATATATTCCTAGATTCAGAAGGCGAAGTTGTGCTTTTCTTTTATTATTGTTATTATTTATTTTTTTTTTTAAAGCAAACTAGCTAGGGCTATTGGGGCAGCTCCTACAAACTGGGAAATGGGGATGTTCTTGGTAAAATTTCATAAAGAGTGATAAGTCCTATCCATTTATTTTGGGCTGAATCCTGCCTCCCTTATGTACATTTAGCAGTTCCACTGGAATTAACTGTAAGGTATAAAACAGAAAGTCCCCAATAGTGGCATAGCACATTTATTGTTGACTGCAGGATATTCTCTGTCTTCTGAATAGTGAACATTATAGCTACCTGATGAGTAATAGTGAACAATACTATTCCCTGCCTCTCCACCTTTCCTTCCCTCCTTCCCACCCAGACTTCTGCTAATCTACGCTACTTTGTATTCTCCTTCCAATGTTTGAACTGCCTTTAAAATCAAATAGCTTGTTATGGACTATCTATACTCATTCTCCACATCACACAGCAAAATGTTTGAAGTAAAGTAAATCTTTTTTAAAATTATTACTATTTTCAGTGCTTGTCTTTTTTTTCAAGGGTGTCTGAAGTCCTGCTGTGCTTTATGCAAAGGCAGCAAAAATATGATCTCTTACCTGTATAGTTTGAATTTAAAACAAGATGCAGCTAAGAAGTGAATGGCTGGAAGGAGAATGAGAGTGTGTCAATAAGGGTGGGATTTTGTTTACCCTTGTGTGTCTACATAGCAGTTTTCTAGCCATGTAAGTTTTAGTTTTGGTTCTTATATGCAGGTAGCAATTCTCCTTCCTCCCACAGTGTGAACATGTGTGTATAGCCTGAAAATACATTAGGGTTACCTACTGGCCTGGTATAGGTCTTAAATCTGGAAATCTATCAGGAGTGGAGGAAGACCCTCACATGTTTTAACCCCAATTGCTGAGTGGTTAGGCTACTCGCCCAGAAAGCCAGATACTCAAGTTCTACCCCTCCTTGCCCTGCTTCCCCCACTCCTCCCCAGCGATGCAGTTTGACCCTGCGTCTTTTGCTTTTCAGTAAATAGCACACACCAACTGCAGAGGCTTCCTCAGCCTGACAAAGGGTTTTTAAACCCGAACGCTTGCTAAGAATTTTTTTTCCCCCAGCTATTTAACTTGTTCTTGTAGCAAAACCCGCAGTTTTTCTTTTTTTTTAATTTATTTTAAAACGCATTCCCTCCGCTTCCCCAACCATTTCTGACTTTCTCTCCTGTTCTATTCCCTATAGATAAGTATAAGTGAGCTCAGACTTAGGATAAGCTTTAAACATGTTTATTTTGGTAGCAAGTTTTTGGTTTTGGATATCCACTGTTTTGTATTGTATAATTATTAGGTTTGTATTGATTTTTATGGTTGTATATTGTATTATTATCATTTTCGTATTGATTTTTATTGTTTCATATGGATATTGTATGGTTTAGGCCTGTGTTTGTAAGTGAACCAAAGCCATGTCAAGTTTCCATTTTATATGTCAAGCCTCCATCTTGTGTCCTCTGCCTGGGCATCCCGTGTTGCAACAATATGAATCATTGTTCCCCTCCCATGTAAATTGGTTCCCGGATGAATGAGAATAATTGGGAATGATTGAAACACAATGGTAGCAGGCCTCTACTGAATGGCCTGTAATGACTAGGCCATCACCTCACATTGATTCATCCAGGAACCACGGAACTCACACAGGAACAGAGACAAGAACACAGCATTTGAAAGACAAAAGACCCCACCATTGTGGGCAAAATTGTACCCCACCATTACAGGCACCCGAAACTGCACATCCCTGCATGGAGCGCACATGCTCAGTATGCCAGGGGTTGACCTTTGCCTGGGCATGCCTCCTGTCACTAGGCTCACACAAGGTCTGCCCCTATAAAAAGGGGCAGTGAAGACAGACCCAGTGGAACGCCGTCTCCATCTGGACTAGCACCATGCCACACCACCTGTCCACCCTGCCAGTGACCCCACTCTAGACAACACCTACTGGACAACGACCCTTTCCAGCCTGGATAGGTAGATATCATGCCCTGCCTTCAACCAAGGACTTGGACTGTGCTTCTCTTCCCCACCTAGACTTCAGCCCTTCCACTGAGCCTCTTTAACCCCTGCTGCCATTGTATATGTGGGGGGGGGGTGTGGGGGTGCAAGGGAACCAATAAGGCATTGTGTTACCATCTCCCCTGTTCAATAAAACCACTGTCATTTGCAACCCCGAGTTGGGTCATGTTTTACTGAATCCCAGCCCCTTCCTTATCTTAAATTCCAGCCTATTCTCTCTCTCAGCTCTAGCCCAGCCCCCCCACTAGTTTCCCGATCTCCTTTCAATTCCTACTACCTTTTTCCTGAGACTTTCTGCTGTCTTTCTCTGCTTTCCCACTGCCCTTGCCACCTTTCAGTCTCTCCTGCTGCTTTTCCTGTGATTTCCTGCTGCCTGTCTCTGTTTTCAGGTTTCCCCCACACCTTCTGTAGTCCTTCCTCCCACCCCTATAGCTTCCCAGCTCCTCATGGCTGTCCTGCAGTTTTCTCCAGCAGCTGGAGCCTTTCTCCAGCTCCCAGCACCTACTGCCACTCCCTGCAACTTCTCTAGCTGCCCCGGAGCCATCCTCCGGCTCCCCACACCCAGAGCCCCTCTTTAACACCCACACTTTCCCTTAGTCCCATTTTCCCTCTCCAGCATCTACTTTTTCAGCTCCCCCATAGCACTGGCTCCAGTCCCAGCCTCTGTGCTGGCATGGCTCCCCTGTTCTGTAGGCTTTGGGCATTGTCTTTTAATCAATTAAGATCAATTAACCTAAAGTTACCCTGAGCCTCAGTTCTTCAACCCAGGCCCCTCTAGTGTACTGGTTCTAATCCTGGTTCTGGCAACTTTCACTCCCTACACTTTAACTCTCTCTCTCTCTCTCACCTGAACCTTCCCCCAAGTATCCCAGGTACCCCAAGCACACACATACACACAGTACCATCCAAGTTAGGAGCTTACCTGTGTGTATGTGTAGGTGTGTTGTATGTGCGTGAACTGGTGAGTGTGTGTGTGTATATATATATATATATATATATGGCATTGTGTGCATGATATACAAATTAGTGATCTGTGTCTAACTTCTGGGATGTATAGTGTATGTGCTTGAACTGGTGATAGGTATGCATGTGCCTAGGCTGGTTTGGATGTGTACGTGCCTGAGCTGGTAGTGTGCGTGTGTATATACCTAATTGATTTGTGTGTTTGTATATGTGCAATTATGTCACACCCTCCTCTCTAACAGCACAATATTGAGATCCTGAGAGTTGGTCTGACCCCACAGGGCAACAGTCTAATAAAAGATATCAGACTCACCCAAAGATCCTTGTATGCCTATGTACTTAGACCAACATGGCTACAACCTAAACCCCTGTAGCACAGTTTAGGCATTTTACAGGGCCTTCTTCAGCCCTGCTTTTGAGTCTGAAGTCCTTAATTTAATAGTCACTGGATAATGTAAGTGAAGAGGAATACAAAGAAGGGAAGTGGGAGGGGTGGAGGGAGAGTTTCAGGCCTATTGGGAGCAAGGCTTCAGGCTAGAACCCAAAACTTGTTCCCTTCCAGAAAGGCATCTCTTCCATGAAGGGATCCCTTTTCACTGAGAAGCATCTCCCCCTCATTTTCTGGCTCCTAGCCTTCCATATCTCCTTCTCTTGGCATCCTGGGGGCCCAACCTCAAAAGGAGGGTTGGAAAGGGGACTGGGTAATGCCCAACCTGTGGCACGATGACTAGAGTATTGTGTTGGGACGTCAGTGATGTGGTGTCAAACCCCCTCAAGGTAAGAGGTCCTAGAACTAGGGCCTCTGACTACCTGAGCAAGTGCTCTAATCACTCAGTTATTAAGACTAAAACTTAAGTGGGGCCACCTTCTTCAGAGTCCATGGTTTTCTGCCATGCTGTGTTTCCAGGGCTATATGCAAGTAGTCATCCAGAATGAGTATGTAGATAGCTAACTGTGCATACTCTATGTCTATACTTTTATGTATTCACACTTCAGAGGAAGTGCAAAAAACATCATTTACATGACTGGACACATAGGGTGCCTGTACACAATCATGGAGGCTGCTCCAATGTGCTGTAATTACATGTAGTAATTACCGTGTTTCAGGAACCTCCTGCATCTTGTGTATCAGCATCCCTGTGGTTCAAAATGGTGGCAGGGCACTTGAACTAAAGCTTGTCAAATGAGTTTTAGTTCAAGTGCCCCTGCTGCCATTTTGAACCACAAGGACACTGATAGATGAGACACTGTGGCACTTTAATTAGAGTGGCTCTAATTAAAACACCGCCCCCCACTCCCCCATGCCTGGAGCATGTGTAAAAGTGCCGCTAAAGAGAAATAGACTTCCCACCATGAGAGTATGTGACTGTACAAATTATCTATATGTACGACTAAATTCCTAATATCCTTCAGTTGTATCTAGCCACTTTCAAGTGGCAGTTATCTGTTGGAAAAGGGTCTTGGAAAAGGATTTTGGAAGAGAGAGGATTTGAATTTTAAACAATACTTTTGAGATAGCATTCTGGTGATGATATGGCGAAGAAGCATTATAGTGGGAGAAGTGCCCAGAAGAAAAATGGAGAGTGACACTGTTATCAATTATCAATACAATTATCAAAATCTTTTTTTGTCTAACAAATTCCCTTATGAGCTATAGTCTACCTACTTTGTATCTGTCTTTTGAGACTCCATTAAGTGTTCATGATATACCTTTTCTTCAGTACTTTAATTGTATTTGCAATTATATTGAATATACTGTAGAGCATAAATCCTTTAAGGCTGCTGATGATTCATGTTTCAAGTAATGTACTGTTTTCTTAGCAGAGAAGCAAAGAGAGATTGGCATCAGCTAAGTGATTATTTGTCAGCCTGCCAAAATGACAATGTATTATCTGCTTTGGTATATCCTAATGATGTAAATGGATTTCAAAAAGTTAGATAAATGTGTTTTAATTCACAAAGATTTACCATTTTTTTCCAGCTTTCTCCAGTGTGCTTATTCACCTCGTGATTTACCAAGGACCTCTGAAATGCATTCTGTGTTTGGTTCCTTAGCAGCTATTTCTTCTCATTATGACTTGACTTTTCACACAGATGTTCAGTGAAACAAATTTTACACTGAATGGTTTTACTTACAACCTTACAATTTTTTTCAGATTTCTCATGTTGTATCCCTGACAGAATTTCTTTTTTTAGCATAATTCTGTAATGTGCTGAGCACCTTCACGTTGCTTAAAAATGAAATTCTGCCACTCTTACTCCTGTTGAAAAATAGTGTTGTCTCATTATGATGAATAGATTGATTTTGGGCAGTGTTTTACGTTCCTGTGTTAGTATTAGATTTGGGCATACAGTGAGGCCATTTGACAACTCTGGAAAACATTCAGTACTTGCAGACTGAGTTGTCCTTTCATCACCAAACTACCAGAGCAGCTCCAGTCTTTTACATATTTATCTTCAACCCCCACTCCTGTGACATAAGTATTGCTATAATCTCCATTTTACGGATGAAAAGACTGACACAGAGATGCTAATGGCCAGATCTAAAACAAACAAGCAAACAAAGACAAGTCGAATTTAGAAAGCGTGCCTCTTGTGAACAATTACTTATCAGTTAAAGGACTCCCTGAAAATACTTAATGTAAAAATCAGAAATAAAAAAAAGGATAAAAATACAAAAAGGATTTTTATCATACAGACGAGATTCAAGGTCCTTTTCCCAGGTGAACACTCTAACCACTAGAATCACTCTCCCTCTTGTGATTATGCTCTCTCTAGCCCAATGGATCCTGAACTGTTTTTCCTGCATAGTGGAAAAACTTCAACTGTAGGGGTGGAGAATAAATTGTCTATAGCCTGGTGACTATTGTAGTGCCCCAAAAGGTGAAAGGTTAGAGTTTCAATTGTCTCTGTCCTGAAGATGTGACATAATAGTCGATCTTATGGGAATAGGCTATAATATTACAACTCATTGTATAACCAAGTGGAAGGATTTGTGAAAATGGATAATAAAACATGATAAATCTTTAGGGCCTATGAGAGAGAAGTGGCTAAAATTAATAGCTTCATTCTACTCTTCATTCCTCCCCCGTTACTTTGCTGCACAAAAACCATTCCATAGATTTCAATAGACTGCCGTGCTGAAGACAATCTTCAATCTTACAGGATATCTAGCAATAAAGTTCAATGAAGTTTTATAATTACGGTACCAAGAGAGACAGAAGTATGTGGTGAAAAGTTGTTGATAGTCAAAAGCTTAGTTAGGCCAGTCTATATGGAGCTAACATCCATGGGAATGAATTTCTCCTTATTGATCTGTATTCATACTTGGACATATTTATGATTCTTCTTCTGAATGAGTCATCACTTTGCTACTGGGCAACCTTTCTTGGAAGCAATTCAAATGTTACACAGTTAGCATAGCAGGGCCTATATGTGGTTAACAGCTCTTGTTCCCATTAGGAAGTGCAGCATGACCTTTTATGCTTCTAGAAATCTAACATTAAATATGTGATACTTTTGTTTAAACTACTATCCATCAAAATAGCAAGCTGATAATCAACTTACTAATGAAAAAAGCCAACACTTTGCAGATTTTCTTCTTTAATTCTTTTCTTAACCTTGAGAAACAACATATTTATGTAATATTAAATGAAAAATAAAAAACTACTTTGCATTCTCAACTTACATGGTCACAGCGTGGCAGACAGAAGTTTCCCTCCCCATCACTTTTTGCAGCCCATATAAAGACTACCCATATTCTTAGCTCCTACTCTCAGAGCCTGGGTGATGATATTGAAATGCTATTTTTAGGGGAAACCTAATGAAAAAGGAGACAAGAGGGATGAGGAGTACACAAAGTCATATATTTTGCCTGTTTTCAAATGTAATCAGCTCTACCGACATAATAGTCTCTCCTCTGCTATTACTAGGTAGTTTTGCTGAGGCATTCTAAGTGTTTCCAAAGCAGCTCTTGGTATAGTTCTGCACTGCCCTAAGTATAGCTTTGTGGCTAAAAGAAACAGTTTAACCATATTCCAATTTAACAGTTTCCAATTTAACAATTTAACCTCAAATGAATTTTCCATTGCTTAAATGAGAGTATATTTTGCCATTCTTTCCCATTTTGGATAGTGATTTAATCAATGGAACTGCACGTGGAGATTTTACTTCTGACTTAGAAGGTACCATACAGTGTGAGCAAGGTTTTCAGAATTTTTCTCCCAACAGCCAGATTCACTCCCTGTGTGTATGTGCTGAATTTGGTCAATTCTAATTTAAATTTTAAACTTCATAAAAATGGTAATTTATTTACTAATGTGAATCCATTAGAACAGAAAATCAACCTTTCAGCTCTGTCCTTTTTCAAGGTTACTGAGAGCTGTTGATTTTATATCCTAATGCATTCTTGAAAGTAATTAAAACATTCTTTTTATGAAAATCAAGATTTAAAAGAAAATTATTTGAGTAATTACTTTTTCTGATGAGTGCAATCTGTGCTTTTTCATTGTCAGGAATAAATGGAGCTGATACTGCTGGGGTATGGAGGACACCTGGTGTGTCAGCAGCACCTACATTTACCTAAAACAAAAATTAAGACTTGGAAAAGATATCATATCTGTGCTATAATCCCTGCTTTGGGATTAAACACAGTGTCCTGGACACTATTTAATACCAATCCTGATCTTATTTACTATTTTAATATAGGTCCAGATCTTTTTATGTAATGCAGTTGCAATGGCAGTAAATCCCCCAACATTCACCCTGCCACTTTTTGGTACGGTCTCTTTGTGGGACACAGGGAATGGAGGCAGAAGTGGGTGACAAAGAGCAGAAAGTGGGGTAGATCACTGTTTTATTCCCTATCACACACCCAGCAGATACATAAAAAGAAGTTGTACGCTTTGGCTAGTTACAGACATTCAAAAAGCCTGAGGTGGAATCCATCTAGGTTACATGGTGTAGCCTAAGTGCCCTAGCTTAGATCAGGAGTGAACAGAACACACATTTGCCCTTTCTTGGGGAGGGGGGCAGCTCACAGGCTGCCAGCACTGGCCAAGGTCAGCAGGTTGGGGGCACTCCTGCATGCCTTGCAGTGGTCTCCCCAAGATGTCAGACAGCTGAGCACCACTGAATGCAGCTGAGAAGTCAAGCCACCCGATTGGCTGCCTGGTAAGCATACCTCCACACTACCATGTCATCTGTCAGCTGCAGGCAGTCAGCAAAGGAAGGCATGCTTGCTCCAGGACCCATAAGCTGTAACTGCTCTGGGAAAGGCTTGGAGGATTCCTCTCCCTCCCTCCTTCCCCACCAAAGATCCAGCACAGAGTTTTTGGCTGAAGCCCCTTTCCCTGCAGCTGTGGGGTTCCAGTTCCTGGGGAGGGCAGGGGGGTAGGTATGTGCCTCTGCCTTGTGCCTGCAGCACCTGGCAGAGGCAATTCTAGCACTGAAACTAGGGGAGAGTAATTAGTCCCCGTTCAACAATGCAGCAGGCTGAGCTGGTAACCACCTCTCCCCGACCTTCTGGAAAATAGTGCCACAGAAAGTATCGGTGCGGGGGTTGGCAGAAACAAAGGTGGATCCACAACTGAGCCCAGTTGGGTGAGTCCAGGGAGCAGAGCTGCGCTGCTGTACCAGGGGCTGTCAAAAGACACTAGGAAAGGCTCTGGCATAGACACACTCATTGCATGCTCCCCAGATCAGGGCATTAACTTGGGACTCTCCAGGCTGCTACCATGCACTATAGGGAGCTGGGGACCCCCAAGATGCACCAAAGGTATGAGGGGGTGAGCAGCTGCCCAGAGTTTGTTGCAGGGGCGAGCAGCACTCACCTGGCCCCATCTGGGATTTTGTCCTTTGTTCCATTGATTTATTCTGTTCCTGGGTGCTACCACCACTAAGGTCAGGGGAGGGATGTTGGTGGTGCTGCTAATGCTGCTGATGCTGATGCTGGTGAGGCTGCTGAGATCATGCTGGAAGTGGACTCACCTGAGATGAGCCAGCCCAGCCAGCAGCAGTCGATGCTCAAGCCAGAGGCAGGGCTGGGTGGGGGCTCACCTGGCTCTCTGGGTTGTGGCCTCTGTTCTTACACTGGACTCTCCTATGGTTGCCCCCCATCCCCCTCACATTTCCCAGGGACTAGATCCCCATGGCTTCAGGGGAAGGGGCTTCAGCTGGGAACTTGACTCTGACTTAAGCGGGGGATGGGGGCAGGGGGAAATCCTCTGAGCTCGACCCAGAGCTGTTCCAGCATATGGGTCCAGGTCTTGGACGGAACTGGGACAGGGGTGCACTGCTGGCACTGCCTCCCGCCTGGCAGCTCATAAGTCCCACTCCCTGGCTCTGCATCTGTCCTGTGTGGGCTGATGGCTGGAGGCAGGAAGCAGGGCTGGAGACAGAGGCTTTCCTAACTTGACTCTGTGATAGTCTGGGGGTGGGAGCCACTGAGCACTTGGCAGGAGCAGCCAACTGTGGGACAAGTTTCAGGGTGCCTCCATGTGAGTGACAGGGGGCGGGGGGGAAGGAGAGGGGGCTAATGGAGACCTGCAAACGAGCCTGGGATACTGGTGGATGGCAACTTAACCTAACTTGCATAATCTTAAATGTATATCAATCCAAGACTATCTTAGACTGAGTTCCATCATTTTTACTTTGGTCTGTGTGCCCCAAACTTCTGTACAGTTATGAGTTTGATTCAATTTCTGATAAATTAGTCCAGATTATGTGTAACATCTGTACCTTTAAGTCACATTTCCTCTGAAGTCTAGTCTTGTGGGAGGGGTATAGGCCACATAATGCCAGGGAAGACAATATAGCAAGTGATCAACAGAGATCCTGTTTTTCTCTGATTTAAAAACTCCCCAATTTTTGGTTTAAAATAGTAAACCCCAATCCACATTTTTCCATGACTAAAATGCAACATCACTAATATATATCTATATCTCTATATTAGTGGTGTTTCATTTAAATCATGGAAAGATGTGGAGTGGGGCTTACTTTTTTAAAACCAAAAATTGGGGATTTTTTTTTAATCAGAGAAAACCAGGGTCACTGGCAATGAATACCAGGTGTAAATCACAGACAGCTTTGGTAATGTGGAGATGTTCAGCTGGACACTTCAGAAGTGTTATTTCTCAATATGTGTCAAGGAGCCCTTTGGGAAAAGGATTTTTTTCAAAAGATGCAGTATCCACGACCATTTGTGGCCAGCCAGAACACTGAGCGTGCTATTTCATCATTATTCTCAGAGTACTGCAAGGGGTCATGTTTTTGTACATCATCTAATCTAGTAGCACTTGCATTCAGGAGGCAAGGATTTTTGTGGGAGATATTTTTTATTAGACAAACTGCATGGCTACAACCACACTGTAACCCTACCACTTGCATTCAGGGTTATTCAAAGATCATGAAGGGTCTTGATCATGGTCTTGATCTATGGCCATGTACAAACATTTAGCTTCTCTTGAGAGAGTTGCTACACAAGTATACAGATGTGCAGGCTTTTTCAGATATTCAGAATACCGATGGCTGTTCTGGGAGAAGAATAACCTGGGAACAATCAAGGTTAAATAGCTCCCAAGAGAGTTTCTGAGTCCTGAGAGAAGCTACAGCACAGTTCTCCAGCATTTTTTGTGCCAGGAACCATCCTACCCTTCCTCCTCCCAGAGACCATCATATGTTGCTTGGGCTAGATTCTACTGCTCTAGCCAAGCAGGGAATAGACCACACACCCTTCAAATTCCCACATTGTGCTGCAGGGAGACACAGGCTGAGCCTGAGCAGTTAGGGCTACCCTGTGCACTGCTGCTATCTGTTACAGGGCAGGCTGAAATATGTGCACAGGGGGCCCTGGGCTGTGTGGCATCAGCACTGCAAGCTCAATGCTTCTCAGGGGTTCAGCATTCAAATATCTGTTTAGGGGTCTGTGGGTAAATTTTTATATCAGGAAAACAAGAAAGGGGGATAATGTTTGGACTGATCACTTCCTCTGGTTGAGGGTGAAGGGGACCTGCAACTTTTATTTCAGAATCCTGCTCTGATATTCATGCAGCCTACTCCAGAGCAATGAAATCACTGGTGCTAGTAGAACCTTACATCTCTGGCGCACTGAGTTTACAGAATAGAAAAACAGTATTGCCCCTAAACATTATTGTTGCTCATGCAAGATGGACCTCTTAAAATTCTTCATGTTCTGGGTACCATAGGAAAAAAAAAAACCTTTACTATTTAATGATGAATCCCAAACCTGAGAAAAGATCCCTCTCATTTCTGTAAAATGGTTAAAATATCTGTTAATCCTCTATCAGGTTTTACAACACAAAACAAACCTGCAATATTTTTCTCATTTAGATCTATTGTTTTTCACTGATTCTTTGGCTGTTGAAAGGGCTAATGGGCAATGTGTCATTTTTTACTTCAAATTAAAAAAAGGAATATCAGGCTTGAATTTTGGCATTTTTTGGTGCATGCTATGGCTTTTTGAGCATTGAACTTTTTGAGCTCCTTCCAAAAGGAGGCTAGATAGACACCTTGCCGGGGTCGTTTGACCCCAGTACTCTTTCCTGCCATGGCAGAGGGTCGGGCTTGATGATCTGCTCAGGTCCCTTCTGACCCTACCAACTATGAAACTATAAAACTATGAACACTGCAGCTCTCTTCCATTGACATGGTTTTATGTTGTGAGAGGGGGTTTTGTGCAGAACAGATTGAAAAATGGATATTGTATCTGATAACTGAGTGGAAATATTCTCAATGAATGCATTTCTTAAAGCCCTTTAAATGTTATCACCTTTATAATTCAGCAAAAGCAGTGCTAGAAATGGAGCAAGAAAATCAGGGAATTCCTCACTGTCATTTTTTAAAGTTCGTGCTGCTCAGGGGAAAGTCCTGATGATTAAGAAATATCAAACATATCTTCATGGTTTTGTTTTAAATGGTCAAATGAGAGACCAGGGAACTAGATCAGTGAGTTTATCAACAGTCAGAGGAAAAAAATATGGAAATTCTCATATGAGTGAGAGTTAAAATAATAACAGCACAGCACAGTTTGATTAGAGACAACATGGACTCAGGCCAGACACATCATGCTTAGCTGACTTCCTGGAGTTCTTTGAACCTATTACTGCCACAACAGGTAAGGAAAATGCAGTGGATGGTAGTATATTTAGATTTTTCAAAAAGCACTTAAGGTTCCACATCGTAAACTAATGACTAAGGCAAGAGTCATGAAAAAGGAGTTAAAATAAAAGACTGGCATGAAAGTCTGTCTTAGGCACACACTTTTTCAGTTTGAAAATGGTTGCAGGGTGACTAGGTGACAAGTCTGCTTTACTATTTCCATTAATATTTTCAGCTACTGATATGGACACTGCTACCAAGAATAAAATCATCAGATTTGGAGCTAAAATTGGACACAGAACACTGCAATCACATTCAAAAGGATTTAAATGTTTCAAGTAATTAAATGATTACCCAAGGATGCTTGCTTCCAATCAGAAAATAAGTAAACTCAGAAATGGAAAGTGAAGATATTTATTTACCCAAGATATTATTTGTAAATTCAGGACATAATACTTAAGGAACGCAAAACATACCCAAGTTGTCTAATCATTATATGTATAACTTTAGACTCTTCTGGTATTATTTGGGTGAAATAACAAGCTGAGCTGGCCACGTTTCTTATGGTAAGCTGCGAGTGCTGCAGTGAACCATGCTGAGTGATTAGTTTAAGATTGACAAACCTCAAGAGGAATGATAGGTTCTTTTTTTCATTATCCTCTGCTGTACACACTGTGCAGTTATTTAAATTTGTACAAGGTAAGAATAAAACATTATCAATAACACTACTAGTATTTTAATTGCAAGTTGTGCTAAATAAAAGGCAGAAACAAAATCAGCTCTCTAAACCCCTGATGCTTATAAAATCTTAAATGAAACAAAGACAATTTGAAAATTAAAATACTTACAAGGTTAAAGCAGTAGAAAGTTAATGTTTCAATTTTTAATAAGCCAGAAGTTTTCTGAAGCAAGTGACACAGAGCTGATTCTTGTCCATTCTTACATAAGGAGGTACCTCACTGATATCTACATTTTTCTTATGTCATTAAGTATCTTTGTGTTTTAAACAGATGGATGTGTGGGATAATGTAGTTTAAGCATGCTTTTGAGCACAGATGCCTTTCATGGCAATCATAAAAGGTCTTCTAATATGAAAGGTGTTCCAGCAGGGTACATTGGTCAAAATAAAGAACTTTGACTTTGGTTATATAAATGTGCATGTTGTATTTTATTTCTGTTATATGGAATCAAAATTCAAAAATATTAAATGTTATAATTCCATATGGCTTAGTGATGTTAGAAATTGAAAGTTTTTATGAAGTGTTTTTATGAAGCTGCATAGTTAGAAACAGAGAAGTGTTTCATGATCTTATTAAATTGGACAGTCAAGTGGGTGAAAAAAATCTCATTTATGTCTTTACCATATGCCACAAGGGAGATTAACTTGGGTTTGTGAAGAGTGATTTGAAAAGTTTTAATTCTTCCAAAGTAAAAATGCTTTTTTCCCCAATAAACTGTGTATGATTTTAGATTTTCATGGAGCAAATGAAAACACTCTAAAATTACCAATGCACATATTTAAATGAGAGCTAGATTTTTTTTACAATAAATTATATGCAACGCATACGCTTAGTTTCCTTTGCAGCTATTGGTGATACAACAAGTTTCTTTATGGTTTTTTTTTCAAAAAGGTCATGGTGGGGAAGAACAATAGGATATGAAAATATCCAAACCATACTGCTGTTTATGTCTCCTGAAATTTCCCCACAGCTCTTAAACTATCCATCTGCCAATTGACTGTTGCTCAAACAGTATTGGATGCTGACAGACAGAAGTCAAAAGGATGTCTTTCATAGGTGTAAGGCAAAGTGTACAAATTGGTCCAACCAAACATGTAAACCTATTGAATTGTAAGTTAAAGAGGTCAAAGCCCTATATTGCTTCCTAAAATATACTTGTCCTGGAGCTTATTTAAATTTCAGTTTCATTCAAATCCTCATTTTTCTTGCTTTTCTTTTGTGTGGGTTGCAATGATTAATTTTGAAATAGACAAATTATTCCAAAACACATCATAAATGCCCCAAAAATATTCTAGTTAAAACTATGAAACCTATTGATTTTAATTAAAGTTAGCATTAAGAGAATTGACTATTTACTATTCTTTTCTATTATACCTCAAATATACACTGTGCAAACTAAAAATGCCAATTTTTTGTTTTCTTTTTCCTCCAGTAGGCAGTGCTATTGATTTCTACATTTGTAATAAATACATTTAACTTAAACATTGAGTATTGTTTTTATATTACATAAAGAAATGTGTTGCTAGTATATAGAAAATATGTATTTATAGTGGATGCACTTATACCCAAGGCTAGATTTTAATTAATCTATTATATCCCTGAATGACAAAATCATTAAAACATCCATTACAAATTTTAAAATACAGCCTTCACACAAAAATGTGTGATAAATGAAAATGACAGTAGGTAAACTTTCACTATTTTTAAACTATTCAAGATATTTCAGACTGTGCTTTAGTGGCCATATTATAGTAGTTCATGATGTATTTTAGTGTTCTCCCCCTCAAACCTGTCATTTGTAACATTTTCAGGAGTAACCAGATGATGCTATTACAAAGGGTCTTTCTTATCATTTCTATTTAATGGACTTAACTGGCAATTAGTTCTTGGAGAAATACTGATTGTTTTTGTTGTGCTGTTCCTTTTAGCAGTTGATCATGTTCCCATGAACTGTCTGACTATTAAAGTTATTCTACTGAAGCAGAGCTGTTGCCTACAGGGTATATCTCTGCAAGAAAATAAAGCATTATATTATTCCAGTGCCCTAGAAGTGTAGCGGAAGTACCAGTAGTAGCAAGGGTGGATCTGGCAGGAGAGAGAGGAGGGTGTGCAGTGGTGCAGTTGCACCCCTCCTTTGATTCATTTTCCACCCAAAGTTTAAAACCAACTGCCTGAAAGTGTGAGTCAATTGACTTCAAGGCTCATTTTAATGGACCTGATTCCTGCTAATCGTATTCACTTCACAGGTGGAAATGACCTTGTCTCCTTTTTAATGGTCTTTATGTTCCATTAATCTAGTTATCCCATGTTCTGCTATATTGTTGTCTGTTAGCTATTCCTGGTAATTTATCTCTTCTATTTCACATCCTTGCAGATTGTATTTAGTCCTAGCTAAAAACCTTAGCTCAGGAGTAGTAATATTAACTCAGGTGAACATTAACTCAGGTGTGGAAATGATTGACAGTGAAGCATTGGATGCACTGTCAAGATGCTCAAGAAAGCAAGATTTTATTTTATGAATCTGAGTAAGAGATATGCATTTAACTATAATGCCTACAGGACTATAAAACAATATTTTAAAACTATTTTTTGCCTAGCTCATTCTGTTTCAAACTTAATATATAAGCTAGCAAATCAGTACACATTCCAATAAAGTTATATTTGCTTTTGTTTTGATCTTAAACTGAATAATATAGTACTGGACCCTAGTGTTTTAGTAAATGTTCTAGTTACTCTTTAACAGGAGAAATATATGTGTTGTGTTATTTGTGATGATGCACCACACCACTTGTACCCCAACTTTTCAAAATCCTAGATTCACCCATGAACAGTAGTTCAAAAATAGACAGTAGCAACAAATATAATAACATTATGCTAGTTTTGTGGCATTTGCTGGAATCTGGCTGATCTTGATGAACTGGGAATTCTGAAGAAGTAGAAAAATTAATATTTTTCCATATGTTTCCTGAAATCCAAATATGAGGGGAAAACAAGCAAACTATCTGGTAAACTGAGAGACAGTCACACATTTAGATGTGTCAGCTAGAGAGAGAAAATAGTAACTAGCATGTTGTAATAGACTTTATGACTATACTAACGATTAAAGAATCAATTCAATTCATGGTTTCATGGTCACCATTATAATTCATTTTATGACTTTACCCTCAAGTGTAACTTAGGTATACAGATGTATTGTGAGAGATTGCAGGAAAGAAAGAATGAGAGAGAGAGAGAGAGAGAGAGAAAGAGAGGGAGAGAGAGTGGTTAGCACACCAAGAGGTGCACTCTCTGGTGTGATGCATCTGCATCATAAAGAAATCCTGAATTCCTATCCTGTGAATGACTATGAGGTCAGGTTATTTATTTCTATCACCATATCTGCACATTCTTGATCTGGAGGTTTATTTCAAGTAGTGGACAGTTTTGTTTAAAATGACCTGCCTTCTCTCAGTGGCTGATTCGAATTTCTCCTGTTGTGAGAAAAATTCTGACTACTTTTCAGATAAAATCAAGCAGATTCTGTCCGATCTGTCAGCTTCCATGGATGCAGGGCAGAATTTGGAGGGGACAAGTACTAAACCTTGTCAGGTTGAGTTTGGGACCATGACACTCACTGAATTACTTGACATGTTGGGAGCCCTTCACTTGTCTTTTGGATCAATATCTTTCCTGGCTGGTGAATGCCAGCAGAGAAAAACTTGGTCTTTGATGGTGGGAATTGTCAATATCTTCTAAAAGGAGGGGAAGGTCTCTAGAGGAATCTGATGTGTATCCTTTCTCAAGAAACTAATATCTGATGCTGACACTGTGTCTAAATATATTACATCTTTGGGTAAGACTAGAGGCTTTTGGCAAGTCATCTCTGAGTACCTAGATGCCTCAGATTTTCTTGAATCTTATCTTTCTGGGTTTAGGACAGAAACTGCAAGGGTGTTTTTAGAGGATGATCCCTCCCTGACAATGAATGATGATCAGGTGTCTATGCTGATATTATTAGATTTCTCATCTGCCTTCAATACCACTGATCATTAATGAAGTGCTGCCAACTTGTCTGAAAATACAGCTGAAGAGGTTGGGAACTGTTTTGGGTGGCTCTATTTCTTCATTTTTGAATATTCTGAGAATGTGGTTTTGAGTTGTTGTTCTTCATTTTAATGTCCTTATATACAATCTGTAGGACTCTAAATGGGACTGTTGACAGGATTACTTATGTGAAATAGGATTGAAATATTCTCACTGCACTCAGCTATTATCTTTCTACATCACGTAATCATAGTTCTTGAATAATAAAAACATTAAGAATTGCTCAGCATGAGGATTAACATAATTTTCTGGAGAGAAATCAACATAGTTTTGGTCAAAGGGTTGCCCCACCAACCTACTAGAGTTCTCTGAAAGCATCACTAAGCAGGAGGATCAAGGTGATCCACTTGACACAGTATATTGAACTTCCAAAAAGTCATTGACAAGGCTCACCATCACAGCTTCCCCATTAGAGGCTCTTAACAGGTAATTATGGAGGCTCTGAAAATAAAGTAATCTTGGAATTACAGGGAAGGTCCACTTGTGGATTAGAAATTATTTTAAAGATAGAAAACAAAACAAATGGTCAGTTTTCAGGATGGAAAGAAGAAAATAGTTGGGTTCCCCAGGGATCTGTCTTGGGACCAGTGCTGTTTAACACATTCAGAAATGATCTGGAAGAGGTGGTGAGTAGTGAGTTAGCCAAGTCTGAACATATCACAAAATTATTCAAATTGGTAAGGAGCAAAGGGGACTCAGGAGACTACAGAGGCATCTGACATTATTGAGTGAATAGGCAATGAAACAGAAGATAAAATTCAATGAAGATAAGTGTAAAGTGATGCACGTGGGCAAAACTAAGTCAAACTATACCTATACCATGATGGGCTCTACATTAGCTGTTGCACATAGGAAAGAGGTCTGGGAGTCATTGTGCACAGTTCACTAAAAGCATAAACTCAGTGCTTAGTAGCCATCAAAAAGGCAAACAAGTGTTAGGGGTTATTAAAAGGAGAATTGTAAATGAAACAGAAATGTCCTTTATAAATCCCTGGTGCATCCACCCCCTGAATATTGTGCTCAGTTTTGGTCCCCATGACTCAAAAGGGATATGGAAGAACTAAAGACGGTACAGAGAAGGGTAACAAGAATGATTAGCATTATAGAGGGGCTTCCATATGAGGAGAGACCAAAGAGACTAGATCTATTCAGTTTAGAAAAGAGATGCTTGATGGGGGCATGATGAGGGTTTACAAAATTCTAAAAGATGAAGAGAAAGTAAATAGGAATGTATACCTTCCTATCTCTCTCAATGCAGAACTAGGGGTCATAAAATGAAACTACTATTACTAGTATATTTAAATCTAAAAGGAAGATCTTATTTATACACCGTGTAATTAAAATGTGGAACTCATTTTCACAAGATATTGTGGAAGCTGACAGTTTAACCAGATTCAAAAGGGACTGGACAATTTTCTTGAGGAAAGGTGCATCAGGTGTATAGTCTTTTAATCAGAACTTCCTAAATGTTATAGACTGCAAGTAGTAAAGAAACAATGGAAAAATCCCTGGTCATACCCTGACAAGGTTCTTTGGGTAGATGTGATATTTTTTATTAGATCAACTAAATACTTGGAAAACTTGTTCTTGGCAAACTTTCAGGCACAAACACCTTTCTTTAGGCATATAGAGAGTCTGCTGGTGAATTGTGTGCTCTCTTGTGTAGAATAGAAGCCAAAATACAAAATGGAGGTCTGTGAAAATGCAAATGTGTGGTAGTGAGGGTTAGGTTTTGAAATCTGTGGCTCAAATTTAATCCCAATAAAAATGCATAAGAGCCTTTTTACTGTGGTCCTTGGTTTGTTTGTTTGTTTGTTTGTTTTGGGGGGTGGGGTTTGGTCATCCTAAGATTTAATTGCAGTAAAGCATTCTTAATGTAACATCTTAAATCAACCTTGCAGCTAAGGCTAGTGCAGACTGTGTAAGGCTATATGCTATGCAGTGTATCACACTCAGAAAACATCTTAGTACTCTATGATCTCACTGGCTACTTACTATTTCCACATGGAATTGAAGGTTTTCTCTTTTTTAAAAAAAAGACCTGATAAAAGCTTAAATGGATTGGCTCCTGGCTAAGAGGAGACTGCCTGTGTGCATGGTTACATTTGTGTGCACACACATGTAATCCCTCTGCAGCTTTAGTCAGCAGAGGATACAGAGCTGACATCCTCTCCTTCACTGTTAGAGAAACCTCTGTAATGTAAGCTTCTCTTACCTAGGGATCTACTTGAGCTAAAAGAACCTTAGTTTTCTGGATTTCAGGGCATACTGAAAGGCCTAGTTCTCTACCCAGACTGCTGGTGATACATTAGTGGTGGGTATCTACTATAGAAAGGGGGATAATGTTTGGGCTGATCACTTCCTCTGGTTGAGGGTGAAGAGGACCTGCAACTTTTATTTCTTGACTCTGATTTTTTTTTTTTAAATGGCCAAGGTAGAAGCAGAGAATAGGAAGGTACTTTCTTATAAGTGTGGTGGACTTACTGATATAGTCCGGCACGTCCAGGCTTGAATAATTTCCAGTACGATTGGTGGAGCCTATTGATCAATCAGGTAATGGCAGGGAGGGGCTTGCCCCACCCCTACCTGATTCAAGTCTGCACTTTGCAGGTCCAGCAGAACTTCACGGGGCAGAGTCTCCAAGGTGAATAAAAGGAGCTGCATGCCCAGCACGTGGCAGACGCACCGAGGGACAGAGATAAGAGCGGGGCTAAGAAGAGGTGAGGAAGAGCTTCCCAGTGGGCAGATGCTGCTGCCCTGAAGAGCCCCTGTGGATGCTCTTCCAGACAGGAGTGGCAGATGGCTTCAGCCTCAGTTGGTGCACAGTGTGGTGCATGGGGCAAGATGCTGGGAGATGAGTGAGACAGCGCAGATCTCCAGCCACTTGATGCACACAGCACAGTGCATGGAGCCAGACCCTGGGAGCAAGAGGCTTGGGTCTGCAACTCCAAGTGTGCGGCCAGGGCTCTGGGTGCATAGAGCCAGAGAGACTCCAGGAACCATCTGCGATGCCTTGCGTTTCCATCTCCCATCACGTGGCTGGGAACCCAGTGCAGGAGACACTGCACAGAGGACCCAGGATCTGACCAAGCCCCAGATCCATGCAAGGTGGTCCAGGCCTCCAAGCCTGAGCAAAAGCCAAAGCCCCCAAGAGCACACAATGTTGCTTGAGGCTCTGAATGGAAAGTGGCCCATGAGGAGCCAAAGGCTCTGGAGGCTTCTCTGACCAATGAGCCACTTGCCTGAGGGGACAAGGAACTCCATCTGGGCATCAGATTCATGAGCTGCTGGGGTTCTCACAGGGGAGTGGAAGTCCCTCTTGGCTAGAAAGGGATTCCTGGAGAGGAGGTCCAGGGAGGGTCCCTTCTTAGTTTGTCGGCTGCCTAGGGGCTTGGTGTGAGGCCCCAAGGGGCAATAAAGTCTTCTCTCATGGGTCTCTAGAGCATAATCCAGGTCCCAGAAATGTGGGAGGGCCTATGGGACACTTTTAATGGTTAAAGGTTACTTGTATGCTTATGTGCCTTATAATTTGTGATATTGCACCTTGTATTTTGTGACATTGTATATTATGTTTTGTGATATTGTATCCTGTGAATTGTGTGCTGCTGTATCATTAAGAAAACTAACATTAGAATGTAAAATCTATATTGAGGTCCTGCTGGGACCCCTCCCCGTTGCTTACCTATGTTTACTTGTAATTTACCTGAACCCTGGTTGTGGTCATCCATTGTAGAGAAACAAAGTTATTAGTCCTATGTTATATGTAAATATCTGTATCAGATTGATATTAACAGTTATCTTTTAAGGTTCCCTGTAAATATTACTAAATTTGTATATAGTTTAAATATTGTCCTGGCCTGGTTCTATAAGGAGCAGGGAGACTGTGCTCAGCTTGCAGTTCTCTCCCACAGCAACCCTGCCTGCTGCCAATCCCCTTCAATCAGAAGGGGAGTACATACCCTGGATACACACAGGATACATAAGAAAAATACATAAAAGTAAAATAATTCAGCATGCTTGTTTGACAGTGAGCCACGTCGAATAAAAATGTCAGTTGTATGCTAGCTGTTCAATTTAACAAGAAATAAATCTATGGCTAACAACTTAAGATCTAGGGTCGAAGTCTGGCAAAATCTTATGTGCACAGTTGACTCCATATTTTATGAATAGTTTATTTGATTTTGAAGCATAAATATCTTTAACTATTAATTAACTTTAACTATTGAAGCCTATCTTCAATAAATAGAAAAGAAGAACCTGAAATGTCTCTGCACTGAAGAGGTTAACAGAAATTGCTGAAGTGTCCTATGTTTCCTACAATATTGACCATAATAGTATCTTTGTGTTGGGATTGCTTTTGTTAAGGATTTAATATTTCATGCTCTATTTATAGATTTATAGATTCATAGTTATTTGGGTCAGAAGGGACCTCAGCATTTCATCGAGTACAACCTCCTGCCCCAGGCAGGAAAGAGCACTGGGGTCAGATGACCCCAGCCAGGTGCTTGTCCAGTTTCCTCTTAAAGACTCCCAAGGTAGGGGAGAGCACCATCTCCCTTGGAAGCCAATTCCAGAATCTGGCAACCCTTACTGTAAAGAAGTTCTTCCTGATGTCAAACCTGAATCTCCTCTCTGTCAGTTTGTGGCTGTTATTTCTAGTTCAAGAGGTGCCCTCCCTGATGAATTTCTAGGCAGCCACAAAATCACCTCTCAGCCTTCTCTTGAGGAGGTTGAAGAGATTCAGGTCCCTCAATCTCTCCTCATAGGGTCTTACCTTCAGGCCCCCAACCAGGCGAGTGGCACTCCTCTGGACCCTCTCAAAGTTATTCACATCCCTCTTGAAGTTCATCGCCTAAGACTGGACACAGTACTGCAGCTGCAGCCTCACCAGTGCCACACAGGGTGTGTCCAGACAAGCGCGTACATGCCTCTTGCCCTGCCTCAAACCCCTTTGAGGCGGGGCAACAGGCACGTGCAGGAACAAAAAAATGTTTCCTGCGCTGGAGATCCAGGGGTCTAAAAAAACTGAAGTTTAAAAAAGCGGGGCAAAGCACAGTCCCAGACCATGCCTTGAAGCAACAGGAGGCTGGGTCCTCCATGGAGATGCTATGGCTGCCAGAGCATCTCTGTGGTTGGCCCCTCTCACTGGTGCTGAAACACACAGCTGGCCAGGCCATGTGTTTCAGCACCAGGACTCCAGTGCTGGTGAGCAAGAGGTCGGGGGGGCAGGAGGAGGAGGGAGGGGACCATGGGGGGGACCCCCACTGGCCCCATCCACTCTCCCAGCCCCCCCCTGCCCTGGCTGGCCCCTCCCCCCACCAGCCCTCCCCCATAGCCCCCAACCCCTGCTGTGGCCAGCCCCTCCCCCTGAGACCCCCTCTTCCTCCTCTGGCGAACCCCATCACCTCCAGCCCCGCTGAGGCCCCTGAACCATGCCCTGGCCTGCCTCATCCCCCCAAGACCCCCCAAGTCCTGCCCCCCCATAGTTTTAAAAAACAAAACAAAACAAAAAACCCCGGGCACTTACCTGCCATCTGGCTGCTGTTTGGCTGACTGGGGCCCCGCTCACACAGTGTGGGGTAGGCTGACAGCCCCAGTGGACCCAGCCCAGGCCCTGCTGCTCCCCAGCTGTCCTCTGCTGCCTGGGAGGGCTCTACCAGGAAGCTCTGGAGCCCCCTCAGCCCTGCTTCTAAGGTAAGCAGAGGCTTTTTTTCCCCCCATTTTTTCCTGTTTTTTTTCTGTTGTTTTTTTTTTAAGTGACAGTGCCTGAGGTTGTGGGGGTAGCCTTGAAGACCTGGGGGTGCAAGTTGGGGGGTAAGGCTGGGTGAGGCAGCCACTGGGGGGGTCTTGGGGAGCAGGGGTGGGTCTGGGTGGGGCAGCCATTGTGGGGGGCTGCAGCAGCTGGTGGGGGATGAGGCCAGGTGAAGCAGCAATTGGGGGGCTGGAGTGGGGCATCTGGGCCTTGCAGGGGGGCTGGTAGCTCCTGTGGGAGCCATTTGGCCCCATTGGGGGGATGAATCCCCTGTTGGGGGGATGAACCACTTGTGTGGGAGCCATACCCCTTGTGTGGGGGCTAAACCCCTTGTGTGGGGGCTGAATCTCCTGTTGGTGGGATGAACCACTTGTGTGGGGCCAAACCCCCTTGTGTGGGGGATGAACTCCTTGTGTGGGGGCCAAATCCCCTGTTGGGGGAATGAACCCACTCTTGGGGGGCCATAACCTCTGTGTGGGGGCCATCAGCCCTGTGGGAAGGCAGAAAAAATATGTATTTATGAATTCATGAAATGTATTTACAGTTCCCTTTATATTATGATAAGAGACTTGCTTTAAAACTGTAAGATATAGCAATAAAACATTGTCCAACTTATTGCTGTCTCTGTCTTACTCTCTCTCTCTCTTTATAGTGGTCTTTTGTTCAACTTGTGGAGGAACATGGATTTTGGAGTATTTTACAGAGTGACTTAGGGATTTTTTTTATCAGGAATTTTTCAGTTTTCCAATAGGGAACACCATAATTCCTGCTATGGAGTCCAGTGGCAGGATCCTGCTTGCTCAGAGCTGGCACCTTGGACCCATCTGGCTGTGGCTGACCTCCTG
This sequence comes from Alligator mississippiensis, assembly GCF_030867095.1. Classification (NCBI taxonomy): domain Eukaryota; kingdom Metazoa; phylum Chordata; order Crocodylia; family Alligatoridae; genus Alligator; species Alligator mississippiensis. The sequence continues at coordinate 393,727,829 of NC_081824.1, forward strand.
GCCAAGTGGGGCCAGGAGGACATGCTTTGACAGTTCAAAGCAGGCCACCACACCCAGAACATCTTCTGGGCAGTAGCTGCCCAGATGGGCAGGGGGCACACGTGGCAGTAATGCCACACAGAAGCCAACCCTGAAACCACAATCCACTGGCAGCTAGTCCAGAAGGGCAGATGCCTCTACTGGCTGTGCAGTCCCCATCCGAGTCTGGCTGGTGCACAGCAGGTCACAGCCAGGCAGCAGCCCCCACTGCCAGACTGCTGCAGTGGTAAAGTGCACAGAGAATTCTCAGGGTTGCTTCAGCAGTCCAGGTGGCACCAGGGGTAGTGTCCCCAGATACCAATTGGCTGCCCCTCAGAAGCTGCCCCTGAGAGCTACTTGCCAGGGTGGCTTTTTATACTACTGGGGCCAGGGCAGGGCAGCTTTTTATACTGCTGGTGACAGCATGGCATGGGGTGGGGCCAGCCAGGGCAGTGGTTTGGGCCTTGCGGGGGCTGGCAGGGGGGGCAACCAGGGCAGTGGTTGGGGGCCTCAGGAGGGTTGTGAGGGGTGGGGCCAGCCAGGGCAGTGGGAGGGATCCTCAGGGGGGCTGGTGGGTGGAGGGGTCGGCCAGGGCAGGAGTTGGGAGGCTTGTGGGGGCTGGCTGGGGGTGGGGCCAACCAGGGCAATGGGAGGAGGCCTCGGGGCGGCTGACAGGGGGAGGGGCCAGCTGGGGCAGAGGGTGGGGTCCTCGGGGGGGCTGGCAGCGGGTGGGGCCAGCCAGGGCAGGGGGAGGGTGCCTCAGGAGGGCTTGTAGGGGGAGGGGCCAGCCAGGACAGTGGTTGAGGGTCTCTGGGGGGCTGGTGGGGGTGGAGCCAGCCACAGCAGGGTTTGGGGCCTCAGGGGGGGCTGGTGGGGGGTGGGGCCCACCAGAGCAGGGGTTGGGGGCCTCAGGGGGCTGGTGGGGGAGGGGCTGGCCAGGGTAGGGGTCGCGGTGCTGGGGGAGTGGGTGGGGCCATCAGGGGTCCTCCCCATTGTCCCCTTCACCCTCCTCCAGCCCTCCTGACCCCTTACTCACCGACACTGGAGCCCTAGTGCTGAACACATGGCCTGGTTGGCCGCATGTTCAGCACCAGGGTGAGGGGCCAAGCATAGAAACACTCTGGCAGCCAGAGCGCCTCCGTGGAGAACCCAGCCTCCACTTGCCTCAGGGCACAGTCTGGGACTATGCCCTGCTCCACTTTTGTAAACTTTGATTTTTTTATATCCAGGGGTCTAATTTTCAAAATTTTTATAAATGAGGGAACATTTTTTTGTTCCTGCACTTGCCTGTTGCCCCACTTCAAAGGGGTTTGAGATGGGGCAAGAGGCACGTGCGTGCTCACCTGGATGTGCTCCATGAGTGCTCCAACAACCATGCCAATGGTTCTGCTATGATACTGGCTAATTCCTTCAGCACGCTTGGATGAAGATCATCTGGGTCTGCTGAATTAAACACATCCAGCCCCTCCAAGTGTCCCTTCAGTAAGTTGGCACTAACAGTTGGTGGGCTGGTTTCCCTCCTGTGCTTGTCTATAATCCAATTGGGAGATTTGTCCTGATCCTTGTCTATGTCCTAATATCTATGATTTAGTTTTTTCTCACTTCTGCAAAGGAAGTCACATAAATGAAACATCAATTTCTATTTTCCTTCCAGTAAAAACACATATTTTACTATCTCCTTTTTACCCCTACAGTTGTATTGACTTAATTGTTTAGTATTATATTTTAAAGAATATTTGAAGTAAAACATATGAAAAAATATGCTTTAGTTAAGTGAAAGGAATATTTTTTTCAAAACAATATTTGACTTGAAAGCTATGTCATTAGTTTCTCATTCTCCTAGGTATTATTTAGGAACTATTTAAAGGTAGATTGGTATCCATTGCCCACTACTTCAGCTGTTACTTATGCATGTCATCCTTTCTCACATAAGTAGCCCCACAAAAAGAAAGACTGATAATAAATCAGTGCAGCATAGGCAATCATTTCAATTGACCCTAACAATTCCAGCGGTGTTGTTCTAAGAAAGAAACTTAATAATGTGAAAGTAAATTTCTGTTCAGACTCAATAATGTGGTTTACAATTTTATACAGTGCTATTCAGCATCACATATATTTTGTATTGTAAACATGATTTTTTATTACATGTAACATGTAATGATCATTATAAGATTTATGTTTTAATCCAACAAGGTTCTTTGGGTAGTTGTGATATCTTTTATTAGACCAACTGAGTAGTTGGAAAAAAGTTTTTTCAGGTGCTATCACCCTTCTTCAGGCATAGGAAGTCTCTGCTGTTCTGCAACTGCAAGGAATGAAAGAAGCTAAAAGTGTGACAGGATGTCAGTAAGAATATAAATAGATGGAAATTTATGGGTGTTACACAAACCTGTACCCTCCCTCCCCAAAATATACAAGTCTAAGACTTAATTTTAAGCTTTTATATGCAATTACCTCTACGTACACTACAAAAACATGTAAATGAAGAGAAAAATATTTTTTGAAATCAAATTAATGAATGCTTTAGATGTTTGTTTTTTAGAATATAATCTGGTATTTTTCTGATTCCGAGGTGGCAAAACCCCTTGCTGAAAGGAGTGCTTCCAGGGGAAAAGGGAGGGACTTCAGGTGGCAAAGTCAGGGGTTAGGAGGCAGGACTTCCAGCCCCACGATGGTGACCAGGGGGCACAGGCACCTGTCAAGGGGTGGAGCTACCCATGCAGCCCTCAACAGCTTGCCAAAACTTGGTAAGCGGCCCTCTGCCTGAAATAATTGCCCGCTCCTGCTTTAAGTAGTAAATTCAAGGAAACTGATAATAGAGCTGAATTAGAAAAGGTTAAATATTATGCTGTTGCTATACGTAATAAAAAAACTTCTATTTTAATTATTTTTCAGGAGTATATTGAAGTTTATTTCTGGCTTGATTGCAGATTTTTTTTGCAGGAATTCTGGTTAAGATGACACTACTTGTAGGAAGTTATTGATATATTAGAGTTGCTCAATGACACGTTATTATTCAATTACTTCTGTCCAACATACCCCTTGCGATCTGCAAAATCTAAGCTATGAAAAATGGATTTATTTAAGCTTAGCATTTATTTATCCTACCTATATAATAAACTGATTAGAACAAAAATTATTTTTTCTACTTAACTTCAGACAGGCCATTAGTGTGTGATTCTGAATCACAAAATTCAAGCACTGCACTATGGCTATTAATCATAATTATAATTGTTTCCCTTCCATTATAGATTTTGAACAATGTTCAGAAAATTATTGTTACTAGTAAAAAACTGTCTGAGGAAAATAAAAGAGGGCATGGAAAGTGGATCAGACAAAAAGCTCTGGCAGTGCTAGCACTGAGGAAAGCAGTTATATTTAAATAGTTTAGTATAAATATTTAAACAACATTAGCATCCTTTAACCATTTCTAAAAAAGTGTCTGAAGATTAATGGACTGAAGGCACCAAAAGCACTCCAAGAAATGAAAGCATACAAGCATATTCTCTTTTGCACCAACTCTTTAGAAACATTATATGTAAAACATGTTTCGTAATCTTGGCTCAGACAGCAGACAGTCAATCTATTGCTGTTAATGACTACTAACTTGAACAGGGCAAAATGAAAACTTAATTATGTCTCACACAGGATTTCTTGGCTTTTACTGTTTGGTTTCACCCCTACAGTGGTGTAATTTAAATTAGGTAACATAAAGATTTTCAGTATCAGAGTCAATGGATGTTTTTAATTAAATAATATAGTGACACGGGATTTTAACAGATATTGTGGATAATGTTGTGATCCCCTTTATTTTGAAATCAGGGAGTATACTTTAATTACTAACTACAGAATGTACCTTTCCATAACTGCTGTAGGCAGTGATACAAGTGTTTACATATCCATCCATCTGAAATAAGCACCTTATCTTTGTTGTGCAGTTGTGGTAACTCCCTGCAACCCCTGTCATAGTATCATTTTTGTTTGATTTGGTTTTTGTCAAATTTTAAAAATGTTTTCATGTCTTGCTTTTCATTCTGCTGATCATCATCCATGGGCAACTGGTGCCTCCTGAGTTGCGGGGGGGCACATGCCCCCCCCCCCCCAGTGGCCAGTCAGCAACCGTGGGGAGGGTCCCCCCTGCGGTCGTGCATGCTGATCTGCAAGTGCCAGCAGCACTTGTCAGGAGGGACACCAGCATTCCCGCCTGCCCCCCCACCCCTTCCCATTGCCTAAAAGGGGAATGCTGCCTGTCAGGGGATGCACTAGTGCTCTCAGGGGGTGCACATGCACTCCTGTGCACCCTCTATACATCACCATTCTCATCATCCACACAAACTAGCATCCTGGTTTTGAGTTTCCCGTTAAACAGCATTTCTGCTGGGGACAATCAATGTTTCATGGGTGTTGCCTTGTAATTTAAGAGTGGTAGGTAAAATTGGTGTGTGAATCTGTAACTTTTTTCAACAATTTCTTCACTATTTCTACTTCATTTTCTGCCAGATCATTGGATTGTGGGTATTTAGGACCTGAAGCGTTGTGACGGAATCCATATCTGTTTGCAAATGCTTTAAAGACCATTGAATTGAGGTCCATTGTCTTTTCTTACAATTTGTGGAATCCCATGTCTAGGAAAAATTGATTTCATATGAGTTATGACATAGTTTGCTGTTATGCTTTTGAGCAATGCAGTTTCAGGATAGTAAGAATATTAATCCAGCATTAATACATATTTTTTCCTGCAGGTATAAATAAGTCAATGCCTACTTGGAGGAGCTACGGGCTCCTCCATATGGGCTCTTTTCTTTGCACTGATGTGTACTTTAGGCACATCGTAAAAGCCTTTACAGCATCTTTCATGGTATTATTTATGTTGGACCAATATAGAGAACCCCTTGCTCTCCTTTTGCATTTTTCAATGCCTAGATGCCCCTCATGTATTCTGTTTTGAAGAATCCAAAGTGGAGAAACATTTAGCTTCTGCCACATTTCCAAAAATCTCTTCCTGAAATTCCCCAAATGCTCCCTTTTGATGTACCTGTTCATTTGCTTAGGATCCAGACGCAATCTCAAAGATCCATCTTTTTTTCTATTATAACCAGTGAATGAACCCAAGCAAGTTGGTTGCTCTAGTTTTTCTATTATGTTCATGTTAACTAATCTATCTAATTTCTTTTTCAGTTTCTCCCTTTAGTCCAAGGGGAGCATTTCTTGGAACATAGATGGTGAGAGTATTTGGTTATTTTAATCCTATCTTATACTCAGTTGACAGTTTCCCTATGCCTTGAAATACACCACACCATAACAATCTTCTTTTATGTTCTTGCTTTCTAGTCCCTCAATGGTATCCATTCTCTGAATCAAAATAGAGTTTTACATGTTCACAACCCAGTACTTGGCACTAGCTTTCTTGGGACTGTTGCAAACTGATTTTTTTTACTATATTACTCTTATATCTAACATGCAGTGCACAAAAACCTCTGGTTGCAATCATATTTCCATTATACGCTCTAAGTCTAACTTTCTTATTCTCATAGTACACAGATTTAGTTTTCATTTTTTGAATAATGTATTCTGGTATTACATTGACCTGTGCCCCTGTATCTAATTTAAAAGTAACCATTAGTCCATTGGTGTCTATGGTGACTGTCCAATCCTCAGAAGAATGAAATTCTTGCATTGTGTCAATGAGGAATTCTTCCTTTTCCTCATTGCATAGAACATGCACCTGCTGTTTTTTGTGTGTTGCATCCTGCTCGTTTCTGCAAACTCTTGCAAAGTGATTTAATATTTTGCATTTCTTGCAGCACTTACCAAGTACAGGACATTGCATGGGTTTGTGGTAAGGGTGGCAATGTTTCAAATGCTGATTCAGTTCAGAAGAGATTTGGCCCTATTTGGCAGCCGAATTTCTGAATCCAAATCAAATCAGAAGAACAGTAAAAAGGTCTGAATCGATTTGAAGCTCTCCAAATCAATTTAAAAAAGATTCAGAGAGCTTCGGAGACATTCAGAGATTTGGGCAGTCCCTGTCTGATGTCGCAGGGAGCTGGAGCTGGACCTGGACTCTATGCCAGTAAGTGGGGGAAGAGGGGATGGAGGATGGGGGAGGGGGCCATGAGGGTACCCATGCCAATCCCAATCCCATGCTGCTCCCCAGCCTCCCTGAGCACCCCTCAACCCCCACCCACTCTCCCAGCCCCATCAATGGCTGTCCCACCTGGCCCCAGTGTTCCAGCTCTTTAAAAAAAAATAAAAAGAAGCTCCACACTCACTGGCTGCTGCAGTGGCTGTTGGGGCTTTTGAGGGCTCATGAAAGAACCCTCCATGCAGCACAGGGAAGTGGGGATCGCCCCACTCCCCACCTGGCAGGAGCCAGTGAGTGCGGGGCTTTAAAAAATAGAAATAAAAAAGTGCCAGGATGCTGGGGCCAGGTGGGGCACCTGTTGATGGGGATGGGAGAGTGGGCAGGGGTGGGGGCTTCTGGCAGAGCCCCGCCCATACAGCGCGGGGCAGTGGGGGCAGTGGGGATCTCCCTCCTACCTGGCAGCAGACAGCGAGTGTGGGGCTTTTTTTTTCTTTTTAAGATCTGAGACACTGGGGCTGGGTGGGACAGCTATTGACAGGGCTGGGAGAATGGGCAGTGAATGGGGGCTGTGGCAGAGCCCCCCCATGCAGTGGGGGCAATGGGGATGTTCCCCCACCTGGCAGGAGCCAGTGAGTGAGGAGTGTTTTTTTTTCTTTCTTAAAAGCCAGGATGCTGGGGTTGGGCAGGGCAGCCATTGACAGGGCTGGGAGAGCAGGTGGGGGGTGAGGCTTGTTTGATTCAGAGATTTGGATGCTGAATCAGATCTGGCTGAATCAATTTGGGACAGTGATTTGAATCACCTAATGAAATCACTGTCCCCAGAATTGTCCATATCCAAAGTGAATATTAGCTGCTTTGCACAGGCCTTTTTTTTTGGTAATCCGCACAGCATTTGCAGCTGACCATTTTTTCTTCAAGCAATTCTCTTTGGATTCCACTTGGTTGTTTCATAGTGAGGTCCTCCTTTCTGTATTGTTTGTATATTGGCTTAGGTTTTTGCAGTCTTGTAATCCTGTCTAGTTCATTTTTATTATTTTTTCCTTCAGGTTCTACAGCCTGGCATTTGTTATCTCAGCCGCTTGGAACATTTTAACTGCCCTTTCCAAATTAATCTCAGGATACTCTAGCAGTCTGTTCCTGAGGCTTGTATATCTTATACCCAATACTATTTGGTCTCTGATCATGGACTCTTTTAGGTCTCCAAAGTTGCTTGTTTGGCTCAGCAGCCTAGGTCTTTGATAAACATCTGTATTGTCTCACATTCTTTCTGCTGTCTCATGTGGAAATTGGAAATTATACCATTCAAAGATTTCATTTTATTTGAAACCTCAAACTTTCCTCAAATATTCCTTAAACTTTTTTATTACTGTGCCATAGCTCTTCTGTTCTACTTCTGACAGTTGCAGGCTACTATAAAAAGACAGAGCTTCTGGGCCTGCTATATTTAAAAAAAGGTAGCAATCTTGAGTGGATCTTCCTTCCCTGGAGCTTCACTGGCCATCATATATATGGTGAAGCTCTGCTTAAATTTCTTCGGTTTTCTGCTGCATTGCTGGGCAGCTTTAACTCCTATGGAATTCTGAGATGCTCCATTTTTTGTTCTTCTCACCCCACTCCTAGTACCATGTGTTGCTCTGAAAAGACCAAGTAGTTAAGCTTATAGAATGGTAAAACTTGTTTATTCAGAGAGCAGTACCTTGACTGCAGTTCTGCTGTTCCCTCCTGCCATCCCCAGGCAAATGTAACAACTTACACATAACACTATTAAAGGTATCCACACATGTAGACAGAATAATCAGATTCACTAGTAAATAAAATAGTGATGCTGTCTGCTTGCTAAAAAAGTATCATTAATGAATTAAGACAAGTGAAAAGAACAGAAATGAATAAGGATAAGGTAGACCAACCATTGTGTATCATATACTGAGTTTTTAGGGGGCCGATAATAATACAAGTGTAATCCACTACTGTTTATTAAGAGGTAACAAGAAAGAAGGAAACAAAGGAAAGTCAGACAGGCAAACTTTTGAGATTATGTCCTCCCTGACAGAAATAGCTGAATTTATTTTTGATACATCAGGAGAAAAATATGAACACCATGTGCCCCTTGCAAGGTCAGAAGTAAGCAGATACTTTTTATTTATTATCAATCTTATTTCATTTTTAATATAAAAGAATTTTTAAAAACAGGTAATCAAATAATACTATCAGATGTAGGTTGGGAATATGCATCTAAATTACAGTTGAATCGAGCCTAACATTAGTATACCAATAGTTAATTTTTGTTTGGAAATTTACCAGTGTGTTTTATGCGAAACAAATCTGAACATTAGAATATATATATATATATATATATATATATATATATATGTGCAGAATATTGCAAAGGTGAGGATATATTGATTTCATGACTTTTTCATAAGAGTTTAGTGTTCCAGCACAGAGGAGTTCTCTGTATTATGTGATAGTACAAGCGATTGGGATTTTAAAGAGAGCAGTAAGCTGATTTAAAAAAAAATGAATAAAGGACTTTGATGCATTATACAAGCTACTATTTTATTTGCATTATTTTAGCCATGAATATAGATTTGATTCCTGGCTTAAGACTTCTAAAAAGAAGAAAGTAAAGGTAAATCTATTTTTAAAATCTACTTGTCTCTATATGCCAATTCAAGTTAGAGTTAAAGAATAACTTGTATTTATAACCTGTCAAATGTATTACTGTCATATTTATTATTGTGGGATAATAATTTCTCTCTTTGGGATTGACTCAGAAACCATGAAGGTCAAATTCTCTTCATCACTCTGTGAATTAGCCATTATAAACCATTTAAATGTATCACACTATGCTGTTTTTAAAGTATTTCACTTGCGTGTATTTTAACACAAGATCTGGATCAAAATCTAGTTGTTACCTGGATCCTGGATCAGCACATCCATAGCTTTTTTTGTACAATATTCATAGCTTTTTTGTACAATATCTCTTAGGTGCTTCCTTTCCTGTCTGCATTCATTACAGCTAGTCAGGAATTTTCTAAGAAAGCAGTTTTTGATCAGAAAATGTCTTTGACACTTTGACAGTTGTCAAAATGAAACTCTAATAATCTGGTATTTAGGGAATTTGCTTGGAATGTGGAAGACAAAGTTTTACTCTTGTCTGAATAAGCCAGAGTACAAATTTGAACCATGTGAATGTTATAACCTCTGGAATAGTCACTATTCTCTAGTGGAGGGCTTGCAGTCACTAGTCTTGTTTTACACAAAAAACTTATGTTGTCTTGCTAACAGATATCAAAATATTACATTTTTTGAGGAAAATAGTTGAACAAAAAATTGGAAAAAAATAGTCTAGGGGTTAGGATTAGGGTCAGGGTTAGTGTTAGGTTACCCCCACAATGAGCTAAACCGAATAATTTTGGAGGAAGAGAATGGAATCAGGAGGGAAGGAGTACAGCAAGATGGAGGCAGGAAGGGGAGAAAAAATTAATTCTGGGAAAAACCTAAATCTTTTGCTTATCTTGAAACAATATATTTTCTTTTAATTGTAGGTTATTTATTTAACCCCTTGTTTCCTTTTTTTAATTTAGGGAAATGGAAGTTCAACATTTTATTTAAAGATGAAAGGATTAGGTATTGCCAAAATGTAACTATTCATTTAAAAATACAATATATTAAACAATATATTAAAAAAATGAAAATTCTCCCATATTTTTTAGTTATTTGTAAATTTGTATCAGAAAATCATAGATAATTTTAGATTTCCTAAATCCACGTTTTACTGTTAAAAAAAAAAAAAAAATCACCCAGCTCCTATTTTGGGTTCATTCCAGTACAGAATAAGAATATTTTTGAAATTCATGTTCTGCTGTGCATTTTCACAGCTAAAAGTTTTACATAGGCGCTCTTCATTACATGTCTCATGTTGCAAAATCCATTTTTCCCCAAGGCTTAAAAAATCCAGTTTGACATTGCTGATATCCCTTCAGAATTTTCAGAAGATCGTGTTCTTAGTTAGTAATTACAATTTCCATAACTACTGTAGACACTGATATAACTTTGACCAACACATTGACTATCACTTTGACCATCTTACTGCTGTCCCTTATCTGTTCATTTGTTTCCCCTTCTCCACCACACCAAGCATAAGATACGTGCTTTCATTTTTCTAGATCCTTTATGGCCTGCCCCTATGCAAGCTAACATTTCTCATTCAGTACATAGATTGACCCCTGACTATGGCTAGGGAGATCAGCAGGGATCCTGGTTTTCCCTGATTAAAAAAAAATAAATCCCAATTTTTGGATTAAAAAAAAGGAAACCAAAATCCCCCCTTTTCCATCATTAAAGTGAAACATCATCTATATCTATATCTGTATCTGTACTTTAGTGCTGTTTCATTTTAATCACAAAAATATGTGGATCTTGGGTTACATTTTTTAATCCAAAAGTCAGGAATTTTTTTTTTTAATTGGAGAAAACCAGGATCCCTGGAGATCAGGGATCTACAGTCCATGTGTGACCTTTTTCAGACAAGAATTTGTGTACTTTTTGTCTTTTCCTCTCATGGCTATGAGAAACTGCCTCTAAATACCCACTAAGCTATCACATTTTTCTCCTACACACACCTTCTTAAAACTTTCCTTTGTCTTCAGGCCCACAACAAATTTGACAAACTTTATGGACTCAAAGTGCTGACATCACTACCTATCAAGCCAAGTGTGCTCCCATTGTCTTTCTGTCTCTTCCTGTTGTTGCAGAATCAGGACTGCAAACAGCTTAAAGGAAGATTGCCTTGCAGGTTGAAAAACTTATTTACAACCACCAGAGACAACTCATTTTCATCCAAGAGGAAAAAAGAAATTAATAAAAAACTAAGAGTTCTAGTTTTTATCTCCATTTTATAATCTTTTACAACCCAATATATTTTTCTCCTTAATGTTCTGCAGTTTCTCTGTTTAACTGATCATGTGATCCTTCCTGCTAAAAGCTCGGTACTAATAAACATCTTGGATAAATGTAAGTACAATTGTTTCCACAGTTTTTATAGCCTTTATTCCTCACATTCACAGTAAAATTTTATTTTCATTCAGAACAGTTTGAGGTATGCCTATGAGCAAATTAAAGTCTATTTTTCTATGCTGGGTTTTTTTTTTACCTTCCCCATTAATTTTGGTGTTCTACAGTGTAGTTGGCAATCCTAAAACTCAAAGGTATTTTGATTTTGCCTACTCATACAGATTAGTGGTAGGGCTGACCTCAATTATACACATTTTGACAGAATTTTCTCCCATTTCAGAGATAAAAGGATTCAGGCCATCATTCTGGGCCATGTTTTGGTTCCTTTACTGTCCTCTTACAATTTGTATGAGCTAAGACCTATATGAATTTCCTCATCGGGCAATAAGTTAAAAGAAGAAGTCCACTATCACCACAGTCCTATATATAGGATGGTCCATACTAAGTAGGCAACTCAGAGGCATATGTAGGATAGGGAAGACATTGCTCAGGAGTACTACAGTTTGGATGTTAAAGACAGTGGAACATGGAGCAAGATAAATATACCGTTTGCACCTCAGAATATTGGAGTTGCTCCTTGGAAATATACTTCCATAACAGAGTCCCATTTTTCTGATTTGGACCTGTATGTTTGGTTAATTTACAAACACATTCCAACAAGCTCTACAGGCTATGATTTATAGCTGCCTCTGTGTAGCCATTTTCCTGTTCCTAGTCTCTGTTTCTCTCTGTTTCTCTGTCTGTCTGTTTGTTTGTTTTTGTCTCTCCACCCCCTTTCTCTATTCCAGAAAATTTTATTTATAACCTACAATTCCCCTTTGGTCCATTATCTTGTTCTAAGCTTCCTTTCCCTACAGGTTGCTTTGGGTTCCCCCTTTCTGGGTTAACTCATTTTCCTTCTTCTATCTGCAAAGTTTCCCCTAACCAACTTTAGTCCTTTTTAACAGACTTAGCAGGAATGACTAGGTTTCAATCATTCCACTGAATGGGAGCCATCAAAGTTTTAAGGATCTTCCATTTTCTTGGGAGACGTGATACATCTGTAGCAGCAAATGGTAGATTACATAGACAATGGATGTGGCTACACATGCACTTGATCCAGGATTAGTTTACTTGTGAGTAAACTACTCATGAGTTAATGCTCCTGGGCAAGCATCTATACATGCAGGGATGTGGGAGCAGATTTGCTGCTCCTAACAGCAAACTGCTATCACTTCCTGGGACCCTTCAATGGGCCCCTGCTGCCACCAGGGGGTGCATAAAGCTCCAGCCCTAGTTGCCAGCAGCAGGCAGTCATTTTTAAAAGGCAGCCCTGCTTCTGCTCCCTGCCTAGCTGATTTTCTGGCTACGAGCAGCATGAAGAGGCCAGGGCTAGCATGTGGCAGCTCTTTCACTGCAGCCTCTGCCTCCCCGTGCCATAGCTGCTCCAGCCCCTTCCTCTGGCAATGATGCCCAGTTCACTGGTGTTGTTCCTGCTGGCCTCAGGGGTCCCCCACTGCTGAGGCCCTGGCTGAGCTGCACACCTGCCAGTGGGGACCAGGGTACTGGGTGTGATAGGTGCTGGCTGACCACCTTCTTCCACACTCCCCACTGTAACCCATCTGGACAGTTATCCATGGACCCCCCACCCCACTGCCTACCCCCAGCACCATGCTCATGGCAGTTCTCAGAAAAAAAACACTTCATTGCCCTCAGAAGAAACAGACCACCCCTTCCCTCCCCAACAACAGAACCCATCCCCCCTCACATGTTGTGGCAAACTTGGCATTCAGGGGGCTCACCCAGAGGCAATGGCAGCTGGTGGTCCCATGTTATGGGTGGCTTCTCCTTCGGAGCCAGTGTCCAGGGCCAGCAGGACTGGTGCTTGGTACTGGCCCCACTGCAGGAAGCTCTGGCTCCATGTCTGTGGGTGGAAGGGACCTGAGGCATGGGCTCCTGGCCAATGGAGGCAGTGCTGGACCTCCACTCAGGCCTATGTGGGGGCCTGCTGATTGGCAGTGGGCAGCTGCCACGGTCCAGGCAGGGCTACGATCAGAGGCAGGGAAGCAGGAGGAATGAAGGATATCGCCTGGGCTATGATGGTGTCCAGAGCCCAGTGGTCATTCTCTGTGGCCTTCACTGCCCAGGCCATGACTGCAGGCTGCTGCTGCAGGACCTCCACCCGCTCATGCTCTAGGTTCAGGAGCTGTGCCCTAAACCCCTCATCTGTCCAGTCATGTGCATCCTTGTTGGAGCATCCTCCACCTACCAGGCTTGTGCACAGAGGACCTGAGCCAGACAGTCCTCTGATGCTGTCACCAAGAAGTCCAAGAGGGTCTAGTACATCTGCAGGGCCCTGGCTGTGGGCAGCAGCAACCCTGAGGCTGCTTTCCAGCTGTAAATGGCAGCCACTCCCCCATGTGCATCTGCAGGGCTTGCAGAGTCATGAGTTTTCAACATTTGGGAGATAAGATGCTCCGTACCACATGCCCTTGTGCTGCCCACCCTCAGATCAGGGGTCGGGTATGCACGAGTGCCCAGAGACCATGGTAAGTCATCCAGGTAGTCCTGGGCTCATGCAGCTGCCAGCTGAGCCCCGATTCCCTCTTGTTCCCCTGGGGCTGGAGGGCTACTGGGTCCTGGCCATGGGCAGCCTGCCTCTCCCACCCTATTCCCAGTCTGGGAGAGGCCAGGCTCCTGGCAATACCTGCTGCCATGGCTCCAGACCCTGTTGCCCTCCCTTCTCCTAATGTAGGCCCATGGCTCTTTTGTGCTATCACCAAGCACAGAGCACCTGAGCTGAGGGAGCATGGGGCTCCTGTAATACTGAAATGAGGAGCTGCCTATGCCCCTGCCCTCCCTGTATGGGGCTTCCCTGGGGCGGTGCCCCAGGGGCAGCTTCCCCCCAACACCAGTGTTTTATCCCAGGCATGGCCCTGATGCACATCCCAGGTGCTGTGCAAGGAGCTGTTTGCATGGAATGAGGGGTGCCCAACCCAATATGCCCTGCTACTGCTGATTACCATGGTGCCCTAGGGGCACCTGCACATCTTGCGTGGGATCCTGAGGCATCAGGGTTGTGGGGATGAAGCCTGGGCTGCCCTGCAACCTGCACCACCACCTGGAGTAGTACCTGTAACTGTGCTACACATCCCCATCCCCCACAGTCTAGGATAGGAGGACATTGCTGCTAGTATTGACATGTTCCTTGGCATGTTCCTTGACATGTTCTGTTCCTGCCTAGCTGTGGGAGCATGTGCTGCTCAATAAAATTTTGCACTGTCTCCCACCTCTCTGCATTCTGGGGTTGCGGGGGGGGCGAGCCTGGGGGCCAGGGGAGTGGAGCACATTAGGTGGGGAGGTGGTGACAGGGGTCAGGGCTGGGGGTAGGGGATGGGGCAGGGATGGCCCTCCCCCAGTGTGGGACTTAACACATAGCTAGGGCTGGTGTGCCCAGCAGCTCCAGTCATCACTGGCTGGCAGTGCTGGCATATGGCTCCAGATGGACTAATAAGATGGCCAGGCACAGCATGCGGGTGCCAGGCCAGGTCCCCCCTCTGGGGGAGAGGAGCTGTGACTGCTGGCAGTGTCATGGCCAGCCATGCCTCGTCACTGGGGCTGAGGTCTTGGAGCTGTCAGGGCAGGTGCTTGCTCAGGCTCCCCAAGTTGCTGATGGAGGCTGCAGGCAGGGAGTTCAGTGGGATGAGCTGCTGGTGCCATGAGGGGCTCTCCTTCACTGACACTCCACTGCAGGTGCCAGGCTGGAGTGGGGTCTCAGACAGGCAACCAATGCTGTACACGACAGAGCTGTGGCATTGGTCATGGGGTGCAAGGATCTCTGTCAGCTGCAACATAATGCACATTGTTTTATGGGCACTCCCTGACTGACAGTTGTGGTCAAAGACGGAAACCCACTGTGTCTACAAGGCCTTGACCTTTATGTGGCACTTCTATACTGACCAGTCATGCCTGTGGTCCTACATCCAGCCTGACAGCCCCTTGTAGACATGGGCATTGCAGCAACCCCCCAACCCCTTTGTAAACTGGTGCTGCACCTTCACCTGCAGCACCACAAGGTTGCCAGTCTCCTGCAGCCAGTTGCAGCCCTGGGAGGTGGGCTGCAGTTTCAGCAACAAGTCCATTGAGACTCCCTTGTTGGCTCTCTAGGTCTATGCATGGCTGTCCCTGTGCTGCTGAGCCTGGACAGCTGCCTGTAGTTCCCAACATAGAGGCAGGCATGGGACTGGCAGCCATGCAGTGAAGCAGTGTGCCATAGCACCTGCAGGGTCCAGGCAGGCTGCTGGGGGTGAGCTGTGGGCAGTCGGAGCTAGTCTTGATGGCCAGGAGCTGCCTGCAACTGGACCTAGGAACTGGAAGGCCTGGCAGGAGCCTTCAGTAACTTGCAGGCCTGGATAGCCTGGGCCTGGAAGCCATGTGGCACTGGTGCCAGGCAGTGGTACTGGGGTGCCAGTAGGCTGGCACAGCAGGTCTGCAGCCTACACAGAGGCCACAGTGATCTGGTGTGGCCTCAAGTTCCCTGCATGTTTCCCAGGACTCACTGTGCCTGCAGGCTTTTAAAGACATGAGGCTGGGGCTGCCAGAGAGCTGGCCAAGCCCTAAGGCAGGAAAGGCCCCCAGCCCTGGATCCCTGTGGCTAGCCCCAGGTTGGCATCTACACATGCATTACTATGCAGTAACCACTTGTGAGCAAATTTGCTATTTGCATTTGTAGGTAGCAAATTTACTTGTGAGTAGTGATTTTTACTGTGCAGTAAATGTGTGCAGGTATAGATGTGCACGGTTACTGAGCAGTAAACTATGCTACTGCGCAGCAAAGCATTTGTGTAGCTGTACCCACTGAGGTCCTTACTGATTTAACACTTTCTTACACAAGACATATCAAGTTTCCAAATCTTCAGTAGGTAATATTCTATTATAGTCTAAAATAATCCAAAAAAATAGAAAACCTGTCATTTTCTGAAAAAAACTCGATAGTACTTTTCCATAAAGTCATGCCAGTATGGACTGTGTGTCTTCTTATATATTAACATTAAATACATACAAACAAGGAAGAAATAGACCATAAAATACATCCTGGTGAGTACAATAACAAAAATGTCCTGCAAATAAATTGGGGCACAGCAGGAAAGGCTTTGTATATAAGCAGCAGACTCTTAAAATTGATCAGTTGTCTTACTGAAAGTTAATGGAGTTCTCTTAATATAGAAGCACTATAGTTAATCATACTTCTTAGTGGTAATTAACTAGAGGCTAAAGTTAGAGTAAGTTGAAAACATTTTAAAGATGTATTGGAAAGACCAGGAAAGTTGCTGATCTTCCTGATTCTGTTAGGCCAGTAGGAGATGATGACTACGTTAACACTATCACATTATTCTGGGTCCAGCATAGAAAGCATAGGATTCTGCCTTGAATTATTTTTAACCTGTAACAAATTTTGAAAGTTTAATACCATCTTTTTACTCATTGGCAGGGATCATGGTTTTCTCTGATTTTAAAAAAATGCCCTATTTCCAGTTAAAACAAAGTTACCACAAATCCACATTTGTCCATGATTAAAATGAAACATCACTGTATACATATTTATATATTAGTGGTGTTTCATTTAAATCATGGAAAAATGTGGATTTAGGGTTACTTTTTTTTAACCAAAAATTGGGCATTTTTTTAAGTCAGAGAAAACCAGGATCCCTGCTCATTGGCCATGTCTAGACAAGCAGGGGAATGTGCTTGCAACGGCACAAATAGTAGCATACAAATATGTACTGCAGCACACACCCCTACACATGTGCTTGGTAAAGGGATTTGCCCAGCTCCTTGCAGCTCTCAGCCAAGTCCCATGTGCTGTGGTGTGTGGGGCTGGCTAGGGCAGTCTGCTCCCTAGCCAGCAAGGTAACAGCCACGGTTGTCTGCTCCCCCATCTCTGCAAGCTGAAGAACTGACGTACAGTGCCTGGAGATAGGGGAGCAGGCAGCCCTGGGCTGGTGCTCTCCTGTCCCTGCATGCCTCATTGCAGGGACTCCAGGCTCTGCCACCCGGGAGCTGCCGCACTGAGAACATGGCAAGGAGGTGGGAGGCACTGCGTGCTTCAGTCTAGAGGCTCCCCCAACTCATTGTGCCTCAGCACCAGGGCACCATAAGGGCTCCTTTTGTTTTTCCTACCAGGAAATCAAATCCCAGTAGAAAATTTTGCCCCCACAGTGCAAATTAGCAGCACCGCACTTGGCTTAACATACAATGTGTGTAGTTTCTGGTGCCACAGAGATGCTTAGGGTGCCACAAAGTGTACATGCCTGCACATTTGGAAGAGCACATTGGATCCTAAACTACATTTCAAATTGGACTTAAAAAATATACCCCTAAACTTGGGAGTAATCTAGATCTGGATTTTGATTTTGTGACTCAGCCACAATTGCTAAATATAAGCTTTCAGAAATGTCATTTAAATTATTGACATTCAGCTCTTGGTAATTTTAAAACATTGGAGCCTGTATGTCATCAGACAATCAACCATCAGGGAATAAGCATGACTCATATTTCATTTAATATGGCTAAAGGTAAATTTTAAAATGATCAAAAAGAGTAAATAATATAAAACAATCTGATAGCCTATGAAAGAAATAAGACTTCACAGCATCAAATGTCAATGTCCAGCAAGAGAAAACCAAAAAATCATCCCTGTCAGCAAGTATCATGAAGTCACTGCAAACTTGTTCAAGAGATGTCTCAGTGCTATGAATTAGAGGACAGCCAGGCTGAAATTGATTATATAATGCATACCTGTGTGTTTCCAAGTAAACTAAAGCTGAGTGGCAGCCACTTTTCAATAACCTTTGACAATAATAGCAGTTTTTGAAATTACATGCCTGTTTTCAGGGTCATTTCTTGTCAGGCCTGATTTTCTGAGGATTAGTGGTGTGCCCCCCTTTACATTGTGGGGTAGAGAGCTTGGAAGATTTAGAGGCTTGAACTAGTGTCTAGTATTAATAAAAGTAACCAGGTCTAGGATATCAGTGGACCAAAAAGCAGGATCTCACAGTAGTTTTCTTGTTTTCAGTGGCCAATGGTAGTTAATACTTGTTTTTCAGCTCTTTGGTGTGACTTCTGCTGCATATGAAGGACACATGTGGTGCCCAAGCCAAAATTCATTGGCGCTGAGAGGAATCTTTCCGTTAAGTGAGCTCTAGATCAGCTACATATTAGGCGTGTCTACACATCACCCTACATCACTGTAGTGATGTGCTACATGGCCTTACAACATGTTATATCAACATAATGATCACATGAGACCACCAGCTATATTGGCATACAGGTGTGCTCCCTGGTTTTAGGGCACTGCTACGGTGAAGTAGCAGCTAAAACTAGCCATGCACCGTGCACACAGCACAGTAGGGGCAGTTAATGCACGTGTTTTAGTACTTCCAGAAGAAAGTACTAAAGCATGGTGCAGTAACAATGTCACTGTAAGGTGATGGGTAGACATGTTCATTAAATAGGTACAGGAACATTTAGCACTAAATTTTGCTTATTGCAGCCAAAGGTATCTTTGATGTAGGGCAGAATAGAGTGCCTGACCACAGAACCCTTCTAGTTGCAATTTGTGAAAGGACAGATATAAATAGGGTACAATATGGACCTGTCCCTTGGGACCCAGGGACCCCCATGTAGCCCCAGGGACCCAGGCTTGAGTGGGACAAAAATGCTTAGTTGTAAAGTTGTGCAAAATTTTGGCAGCCATTTCATTTAGTTTTGGATTCAGATGTTTCGATGGTCGAAACACCAAAACTGAAACAAAGCACAGGGATCCAAAACAGCTCCATAACAAAACAGGACATCTGAAACATTTTGGAAATTTTCCAAACTGATTTGGATGTTTCTGAAATGTTTTGGATGCTTCAGATGTTTCGGAGTTGCTTTGGAGCTCTTTTGAGCTGTTTCAGAGCTGTTTTGGAAGCAGGCTTGCAGGGAAAGAAGGCAGGGAAAGTGGGGGTGGGGAGGACTGCTCCGATATTGACATCCATAGCTGGCCAGTGACAACAATCTGTCCCTGAGGCCCCTTCCAATCCCAGTGCTCTAGGGGAGGGTCAGAGAAGCGGCATAAAAGGCTGTTTGTGAACTGAGCCTGCCATTTTGCAGCTGCATCTGTCTCAGCAGGAACAGCAGAGACTGAGAGCACTACAGCATAATTCTGTAAGCTTGCAGCTTGGTAGTGTCTTGTTACCAAGTTGTACCAATTTCATTTACCAACCCTTTCCTATTTATTTACTCTTGCCTACCCTTCCCCAAAATCCTGTTATTTGCTCTTCTTTTATTTCCCCCCCAAACAAAAAGAAAGCAGTGTTTTTGTCTGGAAAGCACTCAATACACTTAGATTTAATTTTAATTTTAGGAGTAGGGGTTGACATCATTTACTTAGACTTCAGGAAGGCCTTCGATACGGTATCCCACACCATACTGGTGAACAAGTTAAGAGGCTGTGACTTGGATGACTACACAATCCGGTGGTTGGTGAATTGGCTAGAGGGTCGCACCCAAAGAGTCGTAGTGGATGGGTCAGTATTGACCTGGAAGGGTGTGGGCAGTGGGGTCCCACAGGGCTCAGTCCTTGGACTAATACTCTTCAATGTCTTCATCAGCAACTTGGATGAGGGAGTGAAGTGTACTCTGTCCAAGTTTGTGGATGACACAAAACTGTGGGGAGAAGTGGACACGCCGGAGGGCAGGGAACAACTACAAGCAGACCTGGATAGGTTGGACATGTGGGCAGAAAACAACAGAATGCAATTCAAATAGGAGAAATTCAAAGTGCTGCACCTAGGGAGGAAAAATGTCCAGCATACCTACTGCCTAGGAAATGACCTGCTTGGTGGCATGGAAGCGGAAAGGGATCTTGGAGTCCTACTGGACTCCAAGATGAACATAAGTCATCAGTGTGACGAAGTCATCAGAAAAGCTAATGGCACTTTATCGTGCATCAGCAGATGCATGATGAACAGAACCAAGGAGGTGATACTTCCCCTCTATCGGGCACTGGTCAGACCGCAGTTGGAATACTGCATTCAATTTTGGACGCTGCACTTCAAGAGGGATGTGGATAACCTGGAGAGGGTCCAGAGAAGGGCCACACGTATGGTTAAAGGCTTGCAGGCCAAGCCCTATGAGGAGAGACTAGAGCACCTGGACTTCTTCAGCCTCCTCAAGAGAAGGTTGAGAGGCAACCTTGTGGCGGCCTATAAGTTCATCATGGGGGCACAGAAGGGAATTGGTGAGGCTTTACTCACCAAGGTGCCCCTAGGGGTTATAAGAAATAATAGCCACAAGCTAGCAGAGAGCAGATTTAGACAAGACATTAGGAAGAACTTCTTCACAGTTAGAGTGGCCAAGGTCTGGAACGGGCTCCCAAGAGAGGTGGTGCTCTCCCCTACCCTGGCGGTCTTCAAGAGGAGGTTAGATAGGCATGTGGCTGGGGTCATCTAAACCCAGCACTCTTTCCTGCCTATGCAGGGGGTCGAACTCGATGATCTATTGAGGTCCCTTCCGACCCTAACTTCTATGAATCTATGAATCTATGAACATGGTCAAGGCTGTCCGTGATGCCAACTTTGCTGGCATCCGCTGTGTGGCACACAAGTTTCACCTCATAGCCAGGGATGACTTGGAGGGGGACAGGGCTGCCAGTTATGGTACCAGCACCACCAGCCAGCTCACTTCAAAATGCAGGAAGATGGTGGACTACTTCCACCGGAGCATCAAGGGAGACAAGATACTGCGGGACAAACAGGCAGAGCTGAGTATCCCACAGCACAAAATCATCCAGGATGTGGAGATTCAGTAGAACTCCACAAACCTGATGCTTGAGAGGCCAGTGGAACAACAGAAGGCTATCCATGAGATGGCCTTGCTTGGGGAGATTCAGATCAGAGGCTCCCTTAGCACAGCTGAGTGGGATACCATCTTCCAGATCTTGCTGGTCCTCAAGCCATTCCTTGAAGCCACCAAGACACTTAGTGCTGGTGATGCCCTCCTTAGCCAGGTGATCCCCATAGTCAAGGAGCTTGAGAACCAAATAGAGAAGTTCCAGGGGATCAATGTTCCTGTCTGAGGCAAACCACTCTCCCCAGAGGTGCAGGCACCAGTGAAGCAGCTGAAAAAGGGCATCAAAAAAAGGCTGGATCCATTGTGGTCCAGTATGGTCCACATGCTGGTGGTCATGTGTGATGCAAGGATGAAGGGGAACATGTGAACCGTCAGCACCAATACCCTCAATCACGGGGCAGAGGTGCTGGTGAACAGAGAGAGGTGGAAGGGCAGAGGTGACTGAACATGGAAGAGGGGGATCCACTTTCCTGTGCCAGCACTGCCAACACCAGCACCAGCCAGTCTCCTCCACACTAGCCACTGCCAATATAAGCCAAGGGCATGGTTTCCATGGTGGGGTCCAGACACACCAGACCCCAGCCTTGGGTGGGTAGCACCAAGGTTTCAGTGGCTACCTATCTCACTGAGGACGTGGAGCTGCGGGACTGCAACCCCTTGGCCTTTTGGGCAACCCACAGCCAGATGTGGCAGGATCTGGCCACGGTTGCCCAGGAATACCTGTCCTGTCCACTGGCCAGTGTTCCAAGCAAGAGGATGTTCAGCATTGCTAGGGATGTTGTGACACCCTACTGCACCTCCTTGGATCCTGGTTTCGTGGAGCAGGTGGTGTCCTCAAGGTGAACCTCCCACTGCTGGCATTCCCCAAGCTCCATCTGCAGACAGAATGAATGCCACCCTCCTCACTCCACCCACACCTATTTTCTCCACACACACCTTTCTTCATTTTTAAGAAAAATAAATTTAATCCCCTGCTCTCAGAGTTGGAGGGGGCACTCACTGCATCACAAGCCAGCAGGGAAAGAACATGTCAGTGCTGACCTCCTGTACCAGGATGAACTTGGAGGTATGGACTGGGGCTATGGGGAAGGAGGAGGCCCCAGGTCCTGGGCATGACAACTAAAACTGCATTCTGCCAGGCTCGGGAAGGTCTTGTGGGACTGCTGGTGATGTGGCAGCCCCAGGAAATGCCAGGACAAAGGATCTCCCTGGTGAAAGTTGGGTAGGAAACACAATAACCTCCAGCCAGCACACACACGTACACTCCTAGCTGAGGAAAGCCCAGGAAGAGCTGGAGCTGGAGCTGGATCTGAGTGCCATAGCAAAGAAAATTCTGGGGAAGGAGGGGGAATCAGCTGAGTTTGTGTTCCACACCCCTCAAGTTTCCCCTAGAGCTAGGTCTCCTTCCCCAGAAGGCAATTCAGAGGAGGCTGAGGTAGAAGTTATGGAGGCAAGCGTCTCATCTGAGTCTGCTCCTCCTGTTGCTGTGCCTCTGCGTGCTGACGAGGGGGAAAGTGCAGCATCCACATATGCACCCGCACTCCAGAAGCAAGTGGGTAGTATGGTCTGGGATCATTTTGAGCTGGGATTGCTCCAAAGCCCCCATCCCCCAAAAGCAGAGGCAGGCCACCCTGGAACATTTGGGGAAAGGTGGACAGAAAGGGGGGCCTGTTGCAAGGGCGTGCAAGATCACCCAGAGCACTGGAGAGATGCTTGCTGTCAATGGCCAGCCTCTCTCCTGAGTTGAGTGGCCAGGGTTCAGGCAGCTTATAGCCTTTGTGGCCACATCCTACGAAGAGCCCACATGCACCACCTTCAGCAGGACAGTGGTGTCCTCCCTGTATGAGTCATGCAGGGAGTACTTGAGGGAGGAGCTGCACAAGGCATGTCTGCAGGTGGCCTTACACTTCACCTCAGACATCTGGAGCAGCTGGGGTGGAGATCGCACCTACCTCTCTCTCACAGAGCACTGGTGCAATCAGTCAGGACATCGGTGGGCTCTCCTTCAAGCCAAGGTGATGGGTAAGTTCCACATGGCAATAGACATCATGGGGACCATGAACTGCTTTGTGCAGGGGTGGCTCATTGATCAGGACAAGCTCACCCATGGGTTCATGGTCACCGACAATGGGACCAATGGCATTGAGGTGGTCTGTGATGCAAACTTTGTAGCATCCGCTGCATGGCACACAAGTTCCACCTCATTGTCAGGGCCATCTTGGAGGGGGCAGGGCTGCTGCTGATGGTGCCAGCACCACCAGCAAGCTCATTTCCAAATGTAGGAAAGTGGTAGGCTACTTCCACCAGAGCATTAAGTGGGGCAAGATGTTGCAAAACAAACAAGCAAAGCTGAACATCCCACAATACAAAATCATGCAGGATGTGGAGACTCACTGGAACTCCACATGCCTGATGTTCAAGAGGATAATGGAGCAACAGAAGGCCATCCATGAGATGGTCTTGCTTGGGGAAATTGGGATCAGTGCCCCCCCCTTAACAGAGCTGACAATGCCACCCGCCTCACTCCATCTGCACCTATTTCTTTTTTCATTTTTAAAAAGCCAGTTAATGCCCCACTCTCAGAGCTGGAGGGGGCACTCCCTGCGTCACCAGTCAGCAGAGGAAGAACATGTTCCTGCTGAGCTTCCATGCCAGGATGAATTTGGAGTTATGGCCTGGGGCTATGGAGAAGGAGGTGGCCCCTGGTCCTGGGCATGATCACTAAAACTGCTTTCTGCCAGGCTCAGGAAGGCCTAGTGGGACTGCTGGTGGTGTGGCAGCCCCAGGAAATGCCAGGTCCAAGTATCTCCCTCATGAAAGGCAGGTAGGAGGCATAATAACCTCTAGCCACCACATACATGTACAATCCTGGCTGGGGAAAACCCAGACTCATCACATCTTTGACAGGGCTGACACTTGCTGGTTGCAGTGGAGTTGTAACACTCCAGGTGAGCTCTGCTTGGCTGCCTGGGATGCCAGCTTTCAGTTTGAAAAACTCTTCATCAGACTGAGGAAGCACCTGCAGTTGGTGTGTGTGTTTTTCCTGGATGGAAGGAATAGTAAAGAAGCCAGAGGCTGGCATGCAATGCAGGCAAGAAAGCCAGTCAGTGAAAATGGAAATGGAGGAGTCAGGAGGTGAGACACAGATTGGGGTAGGGGGAAAAGGGGATGTAGCAGGTAAAATTGGAGAGGTACCCGGGGAGTCAGATGTCAGGCAGGTTGTAGTGTGTCATAAATCCAATGTCTATATTGAGTCCATGAATTTCTGTATCTAGGATGTTAATGAAGTGAAGTTCAGCAGGTACCTCTCCACTTTTAGAACCCTGGCATAGGGTTTTTCAACCCAAAACCTTACTAAGATCTATTTCTCCAACTCTTTAGTTGGTCTATTAAAAGATACCAGGTTGACCCAAAGAACCATGCCTGCCAGTGCCAGGTCTTTAGACCAGCACCTCTAGCACCTGTCTCCGGTCAGCTGACTGGAAGGAGGCAGGCCCCTGGGCACATCTAAGTCCCAGGGCTGGGGCTGGCAAGGAAAGTTCTCTGGCAGCTGCTGGAGAAGAAGCTCCTGCAGGAAAGGAAAGAAAGGCTCTGTGATAGTTTGGCTGCCTGAGATGCTAGTGCTACTGTGCTGCTACGTACCTGTTGTCATGTAAAGTGGTGGACTGGACTGATTCTGTAGGGGAGGAGGAGTCCTCATTGGGGCACACTACCATGTTGTGTAGAGGCCCAGCACCAGCAAGTGTGCACCTTAAGACACACACAAAGTCACGTCACGAGTTTTGCTTGTCAGCAACTTGAAGTGCAGTTTCCCAAACCCCCCTGCACCTATCTCTTTGAAAGCTGGTAGGCTTTATGGCCTCAGCAGGGGCTACCATCCCTGCAGTTTTCATCCCATTCTTCCTTCACGCTCACACATCACAAGTTTTGCTTTGGACAGTTTGAGTTGCAGTTTCCCAGAAATCCCTGCACCTAACTCCTTGAAACTTGGCATACTTTATGGCCTCAGAAGATTCTGGCATTCATGTAAGTTTCATCCAAATCAGGCAAGAAATGCAAAAGTTATAGGCAGCCTTGTGATTCCCCATTATAGTCTATGGCCAAAACACTGAAACACAGTTGAAATTCCGAAACAACTCTAAAACAGTTTTGGCAAAAATGAAATAGAACAGTGATTCAAAACACTGAAAAGAATCACTGTTCCTCTGAAATGTGAAATCTGAATCAAAATGAAACACAGCCATTTCGGACAGACCTACAGAATGAAACACTGCTCCTCTGAAACGCCGAATCTGAAACCAATATGAAATGCAGGCATTTTGCACAGCCCTACTTAGTTGCTTCCCTGTACCTGGTGCTCACGTCATAATTTTCAGGTGCTTTCATCTCTATCTTAAATAAACTGGCCACTTAAACTTGAGGTCAAAGGATTAGGGTGTAAGCACAAATGGCTATAAATTAAATTCAGACAGATAAGTTCTTGGACATTGCCAATAAGGGCACCACAATAGGAACTGTCATGAATAAAAAAGCCACTATCAAATATAATAGGACTTTTGAACCAGTGGCTACATTTTTAGATGGATATAAATGGGAAGCCAATCCTTGTAATTTCTATTCTCATAATGTACCTTGTCTAAGGAATGGCAGAGATTCACCCTTTTTGTGATATATGCAAAAGTACATACAAAGCATCAATATCCCCCAGTTATTTGTTTAAGTCAATTAAGAATTGTCAGTGCAGGTAGTCCTGGAATCTGCTAAAACAGTCTTAAGAAAGATGGAAATAGAAAGACTGGTCTTGGTTGTCATTTTGATGTCTGGTCTGTTCTTAACCTCTAGTCTACTCTATTTCTGAAGCTTATAATAGTGTACAAGCTATAAATATCCAGCAGTAAAAGAAATTTCCCATATGTCTAAAGAAAGTAGGGAAGATACACAAAGACAATGGGAAGGGGAAAAAAAAGTTATAAACCTTCAACCTATCCATAAAAAAATATGGTGAAAAGCCTACCTGATTTAAATCAGTGTGTGGTATAATAGAAACACATCTGTGCACACTTGCATGATATAGTACGAAGCAAGCCTCATATTAAGAAATTCATAGCTGAGACTGAAAATGTCCAAGGTACAGAAAAATATATGCCTAGAGACATAGTAGCACTTACATTTTATAGAAATAATAGGTCACAAACTGGGTATTAATTAATCTGTGTCATACTTTTATGTATTATTCCATAGGAGGGCTGTGAAGGACCTCAGGAGATCATCTAATCCAACCCTAATCCAACCCTCTGCTCAAGGCAGGAATTCTGCATTGATTCAATTAATGGTAAAAATATCTTAAAACCTGGGGAAAGCTAAGGAATTTACTACTAAAGCAGAAATCATAACTGGAATTTGGGCTTACACTAGCAATAAAGAATGTTTTTTCTGATTACTTTAATAAGTGCTTGATTAGGTGAAGCTTATTACATTTCAAAGTGTAAACTGTAAGATCTGTTGCAGAGGTCAGCTCATGTGGAATTTCTTGTGCATTCCTCTCCCTTTCCCCTTTATGATTTTACTTCGGTTTCTATTGCAAGTACATCTGGGATATGTGCTTTCAGCTGGGAAATTATGACACAGACACTTCACTTCTTTCTGTATTTCAGGAAAGCAGGCCAAGCACCCTAAAAGATGTGAAGAGAATATATATTTATTGGAGCAATATTAGGGAAGATCCTGAGAAGCCTGGGAAAAAGTGAAGCTAGCTGAATTGGCCTAAATTGTGTCAGGGTTTAGACCATCTTTTGCCAGGGTTGAGATTCAACCAGGTCCAGATGAGAAAATGGATACTTCAGTTCTAGAGTCTCAGTTTGGGTCGGCTTTTAAAATAAGCAGAAAAATAATTGCAGAATGGGGAGCTTCTGTTCAAAATCCATAAATATGAAATTAAGGAGCCAAAATTTAATAATTTGCCATTGGTTTCATTTGATGATCCAAAGTTGGTATGGGCAGTCTACACATCAAACCTAGTTTTTACTTTTGGTCCTATATAATAAATACAGGCATTTTTAATAGGACATAAGAAAACATAATTTCTCTTTTCTGAATTTTTCTGGATTATTTTCTCCAGCATATTAACTCTAAAATTATTAGTCTTTGTGTTGATTCCAGGGCAAGGTCAAAACATAGGAGATGAGGAACTCTCATCTGTAATGACATACAGCACATTGTTTTGTCACAGTTTTATGCAACATTCTTGAAATCACTGTGGGTTTTTCCATTGACTTTATGGAGTATTGGTCAGGCCTTGGTTCAGAATGGAAAATAAAAATGTCAATATTCTTTAAAAAACAGCTATTGAGAAAACCTTTTTTTTTTTCTCTCCAGGATGAAGCAAAAACAATTAAACAGGTTATCATTTAAAGAAACCAATTTTTACACAGTCAAGTAACATGAATATACTTATAAATTAACTACAGAAACATTCCTCAAATCTGTGTAGGGTAACTATGAAATAAATTATGCCAAAATACCCAGCTAGTTAGAAATCAGCAAATGGTTTTGATCATGTAAACATAATATGAACTATGCACTGAAATGTAGTGTTAAAATTAAGGTGATGTTTATCCTATATTATTTGAAGTTCTATCAAACATATATCAAAGTTAATTTAATTTAACTGCCAGCAGTTATTTAATTGTAGCTAATTATGCAAATCCACTTCAGAAAGTTTTGGATGCCTTTGTTATAAACAATAACCTTAAATAAGATTGTTTAAATTGATTATTAAAAGCCACTTAGAAAATTATTTGGAAATATACAAAGAGCATTTATTTAAACTTGCATTACACTAAAGCCAAATTTTCTGAACCTGAGCATATAAAACTTTTAAGTGTTGGTGACACTATAGAAAAGAATGCAATAACCATTATTATAGAAGCATTTGAATAGTACTATAGGGCATTTTTACATGTGCTCCCAATGAAGCACTGGGCACTTTTAATTAGTGATCCATGCTAATTAAAAGTGCCCATACATCACATGTGTCAGAGGCACAGCAAATCCCCATGCTAAGAAAATGGTGGCGGTGTGCTTTGAAGTAAGGCACATCAATTGTGTTTTAGTACACTGCTGCCATTTTATAAACATGGAGGCGCGTTGCACTGCTGATACACACGATGCACAAGGCTTCCAGAGAAGATCAATTTACATGCTCCAGCAGACTCATTAATCAAGTCTGCTCCAACACACTGGCTTTCCAGTGCATCGGAAAAGGCTCCCCAAATGTGTGTAAGTGCCCATAGTGCTTGGGCAACCCATTAGGATGAAGGATATTCTTTGACCATTGTGACAGGGGGCCATTATGAGGCCAGTCACAAAATTGGCCTGCCCCCATGTCTAGGGCAGTCCACCCACCTGACTCAACTGCCACACCTTTGTTGGAATAGACTAGTTGTTCATGGGTGAAAGGCTGCCCATTTAATGCCCTGATGCCAAGGGTATAATACACAGCTCCAGACCAACCCTACACTGTGTCCCATGCCTCACATATGGCATATGATTTGACTGTTTGGCTATCAGGCGCCCCATCCTCACCTTTCACTGGGGAGGCACAGCTGTGGCATTTCCTGGGGAGCAGCTCCATCATACCATTCAACCCCATCAGGGTGCATTTTCCAGTCTTACCCAGGACCACAAGAACCTCCTCCATCCTCATAGTTCCTACCCTGACCTCCAGATATTCTCAGAGCAGGAGGTCATTGGCTGGGTAACCTTACTTCAGTGGCATCACTGCAGCAACTGCTGCCTCTGCTCTCAGGGCCTGGTCTTATACCTAAGTTGCACAGCTCTCCATTAATCAGGCAGCCTCCTGACTGCCATGCAACTACCTGATTGGGTCTGCTCCCACCTGCAGACTGGTCTGCAGCCTGATCAAGCCCTTAAAGTGATAGGCACAGAAAGGTTCACTGCCATAGCCAGGTATTGTTTTTTCTTCCTTTTCATGCCCTGCAGCAAAATGAAAAGTGTGGCAGCCAATTATATGCCTTTTAATATAACCCCCTTTTATTTGCATGCCTAAATTGAAATATTAGGCACCCAAATTTGATCTACCTATCTATATTATAGGTAGCCACAACCCCAAGAAAAGAAAGGCTATTTTTGTCAACATTCTGGCATAATACTTAAACAATGTGAAATTAAGTTGTGTAATATTTTTTTTAAAAAGTAATCTATTTTTGCCTTAATCACAGGCACCTATTTGAAGAATCATCATAAAGTTCTCCTAGATCTGCATTGCTATTCTAAGTAACCACATATCCTACTATGTAGCTAGTGTTCAGTTCTTGGACTTTAGATTACATTCCTTAGGGCTCACCTAAGACATCATAATTAAACACTGCCCACCATGCCCTGCCTGTGAATATAGAAATCATTAAACTTGAAGAAAAATAAAAAGTCAATTAAAACAAATGAAATTCAGACAAAACAGAATGTAAACTACAGGTGGCAAATCACTGCAACTGTGAGGAAAATGAGAAAGGACAAATGATACACAGCTGCTCAAAACTGATCATCTTGATAACGGATAAGACTGGAATGCAAGACTTTTTTTTTTTTTTTTTTTTTTTTTTTTTTAATGCAACAAGCATCCAAAGATTTGGAAATGGTCTTTTACTGACATTGGCCCAGGTGGGGTCATAAGCAGGAGGAGTGATATATTTGACCTTTTTATAGCATGTTTCTTCTACTTTGCTAGTAAATGGAAGATCTTCACAGGGTAGAGAGATATTTTGATGGGACTGAGGAGTCTGAGGCTTCTGCTGCATCATTCTATTCATACCATAAAACTGGTCTCCCCTCCTTTAACCCTGTTGAAGGAGCTCTAGGAGCCACAACTGAAATTTGTCTGAAAGCAAATTTACAATGGAACTGCACGACCTAACTGGTACACAGCCAGGTGGCCACTGGGTATGGGAGTGGAACAGCAATTTCTGAATCTTAATTTATTTTTTATCCTCGTGGACTAATCTGAAAGAACTCCACAAGAGAGAATGTTCCAATCAAATAATATTCCCTGTGAGGGTGAAATCAGATGAAAGATCCTAGACAACTACTTGCACCAAGTGTTTGTTATTTAGATGCCTGCACATGGGGAGGTCATCTTGAATATTATGGCAATCTGACAGTGATTAATGTATAAGCATATCTATATCTCTTTATGGTATTCTTCCCAATGCTAAAGATTTTACATGGGAAACTGTCCAACACAAAATATGAGTAGCACAGACTGCATTATTCAGTGCATTATTTGGTGCATTATTCTGAAATGGGAGCTATCAGAGAGAAATTTAAACCTTAGCTGTGCTATGTCTGACAGGAACATTTTACAAAATCTTTAAACAGAAAAAATTCCATTTAAAGTAGATGCTGTGTTATGGAGCTACCTACCCATAGTTGTATTATTATTATTATTATTATGCTATCTTTCCTCTTCTTGCCAGCTTTCTGTAATTCTGTGCATTCTTATTCTATATTCCCTCATTTCTATTCAACTCCTTGCCATGTTTCACTCCTTCCCTTACTTAGAAAAGTAGGCCAGTAGCACAGGGTAATATGGTGCTTTCAACTAGCTAGGGAAGTAGAACAGTACTAGGCATTTGGAATAGAGACAAAGGGTGCCTGTACATGAGCACAGAGGCTGCTCCTATGTGCTGTAATTACAGTGCACCAGAATTGACTCAATCAATCAAACCTGCTGGAACATGGTAATTACTGCACTCTAGCAGCCTCCTGCATTTCATGTATCAGTTTCCATGAACTTCAAAATGGTGGCAGGGGTGCTTGAACCAAAGCTCATTGAATTAGCTTTAGTTCAAGCACCCCCAACACCATTTTGAAGTTTGGGGATGCTGATACATGAGATGCTGCGGCACTTTAATTAAAGCAGCTCTCAGAACCCAAATAAAGCACTGCCTCCCCACATGGCTCTGGAGCACGTGTAAAAGTACCCAGAGAACTGGGTTAAACCAGTCAATAGTAATTGATAGGCCATGCACTGATCTATAATAGAAAATGTTGCTGTCAAGGAAGTCCAGCATCAAACTACCTAAGTGCAGAGTCTTCTGCCCTTCCTTTCCCAAAGAAGGGCATTTCTTTCTTTGCTTTGTTAGTATCTGAAAAATAACAAGCATAGTTAGTACATCCCTAATACCAAAAACTGCATTGTGTACCAATCCTTTCATAGTTTGGACAAACTCAATTGTGACTTACACAGAAGTTCTGTTGGACTCTGCTAGAATTAACATTATTTATTAGAGCTGAAGTTAGCCCAAATTGTTTGATATCTATCTTCCTAAGCATTTACTAAGCTGGAATGCTAGAAAATTGTAGAACTGAATTCTAAGAGTTAATCCAGTAGGGGCCTAAAACATGATGTTTAAAAATTAAAATAGCAAACAAAATGTCATCAGAGGTGCTCCTGATCCAACTGCTAAGACAACTTCAAAGATCTGGGGGAATTTTTGAAGCACCTCCAGCCTATGTAATTATAACAGGAGCACAGTAGGGTTTCCCCTGCATACACAGCAGTCAGATCCTGGACACACAAAACTAGATCTGCAGAGACAACACAATGGGAATTACACCAGTTTCATACCGGCAAAATACAGACTTCAGTGGAGCTCCTCATGATTTAGCTTGGTATATCTGAGAGTATAATCAGGCCCAGTGAGTTTATTCTGAAACAAGTAAAGAAATGTATGTATCTAATATTCTTTCAATTCTTTTTTTTCCCCTTTCATTCTTTTTTTATCTGCCTTTCTTCCTCTCCCCCTTTCCCTCCACTTACAGCCGATAACAATAACAATACCTAGGATACAACATTTGGAACAATCCTGTTTAAAAAGCTTTGCTTACTTCTTCCCTTCTCCAATCAGCAGTTTTGTCCTGGTAGCATAGGCAACCTCATCTAGCTGTGCTATTTCCTCATCATCCTGATAAGCCAAACACAACAAGAAATGCAAAAATCTAGAACTCTTGGTTCAGAGATTATATTTTTTTCTTAGACCAACTGAGATAAAAGGTATCATCGGCAAATAAAAGGTATCATCTCTGAACCAAAAGTTCTAGACTTTTGCATTTCTTTTTGTCTCAGACCAACAAGACTACCAAATACATCCCTGAAACACAAAAAGACAAACTTTCCAAAGGAAATGAGAAAGATAAATAGGAAGAAGATTTATTTTGTCAAGTAAGGGATAAGCCACTTGTCCCGGAAAAAAACTTCTACTGAATTTTGGTAAGAAAAGCCCTCTAAAATTTTGAGTAGAATAGGAAGTCCTTTTAAGTATCAAAACATCTGGAGCAAGTACATTTCTATATCCAGAAGGATTATATGACAACTAGGAAGAAAGTCAGGACTACCAAAAGTCAGAATGGATAACATTATCTGAACCTTTACTTGTGCTGCCAAGTCCTATTGGGCTATTGGACTTTAGGGTTGTTCTTATTGTTTTTACAAAATGTACTTTCTGCTACTTATACCAAATCATGCTTCTTTATTACTACACTAAAGTCTAAAGCAACATTGATTGCATAAATTTTTAAACAATTTCCATCTTTTAGCTTTGTTTACACTGATATGCATTAGCTTTGTTTTTCCCCTCACTCTTATGTTCCTATTCTTTCCCCATTTAACTCCTTTGGGCCTGAGAAATGTGTTCCTTTACATCTATTTCTGAATTTATTTTTTTTTCCCCTCTTGATTTTATATTTCCATTTATGCTTGTTTTTATTCTCATAGCATGTCCACTAAAACCTTAAGACCCACCTCATTGGGTCTTAAAAATATCTAAGTACTGCCATGCAAAAGGGTTCTTTTCCTTCTTCCTTTATAACTTCTTAAAATTTGCTGCCTTACTGTCCCCCTGTTCTTCCCCCTTCCCTCCACCACCCTCCCTATCCACGTTATCCATAGACTAAAACATATGTATCTAGAAGGATGAGAGGTCTGCTCTTGATATTCAGCTTTAAAAAAAAGTGAATAGTACCATTCATTTTTCTTTTGGTTGCGTGTCATCTCCTACATAACATTGTGGCAGGAAGCGTTAGGTTCATTTTAAGTTCATCCTGTCTCTTACTTTAATTTACTGTCCATTGTTTATTTTTAGTGGGTTTTTTATTATTTATTCTGTCAAGCTGCTTCTTCCTTGAACTTTTATCTTCTAAATTTGATAAAGGAAAACTTCACTTTTTCCTTCTTCCAGGAAAATGTAAAATTTTTCTTCTCTTTATCAGTTGTTTTTGTCTTGCTTTCCTGACCATTTTACCATTGTTCCAATGTTAATTTCTTTCCAATTCTCTCTGAGAACACAATTAATGTTGATATTGTATGTTCCTTCTGGTGTCCATATTCTATAGTTTAATTGCTGTGAGGAGCAAGCACATGCAAGGATCATAAAACTAATAATAATAATAATAATATTATTATTATAATAATGTGTTAACTTTTACACCTTTTAAAGCTAAATCTCACTCCATCTAAGGCTAAACATATCACTGACAACCTTAATATGGGACGTAAATATGGTTTCAACTGATATAAATTCATTTGCACTTTTGATCATGAATATACAATACACTTATGTTACTTAGAGTGTGCATGTACACATGTTGTTACGTCACCAAAGCAATGCACTACGGCGATGTAGTATCTCCGTGTGCACCGCTGTGGAGTAAAAAAACAAATCCACAGCAGGATAGTACCTGACAAGTACTACCCAGTTGTGGATTTAACTAGTTTACTCTAGCCTAATAGGGGCACACATGTGGACAAGCAATGCTTTTTTTTCTGAGGAGCTAATTAGCCTACCCTATAGTAGACATCTTGTGTAGACATGCCTTAGGTGTGGCAAATGTTTATATGCACCCTTAAGTGTTCATGGAGTGAAATATGAGTATGTATTGTTCAGAACTCGTTCAACAAATCTGTCTAATTCATTCGATGTCTGAGGGAACAAATCTGACTTAGGATGTCACTTGCCTACTTATGGCAATTTGCCCTCTCCCAAGTGTGGGCCTCGATTCCCGGATGGTCCTTGGGAAACAGCCGCAGTTGCGTGTCGAGTGGGGCACCGGGTGGTGACACCATCCCAGACACGCTCGGGGATGCCAAGTGCGAGAGGGAGATGAGATAAGCACCACAGACAATGGGGTTTGAAATAAAATTTGATATTTACTTACAGAACTGTCGACACAACTTGAAGGGTGATATAACTTGGAGGCGATGAACTATATACAGCAATGAGGGACAGGTGGTGGGTGGCGGGTGGAGACTGCAGTATAAGAGTACGATGTCTGGTTGGGACAAAGTACAATGCGTTCCGGATTTGGCAATGCAGTAAACTATAATGCTCGGAGCGACTGGAGCAGCTTCTGCTATAGACCTAAGGGTCTGACCAGGCCCCAAGACAGGTGATCAATCCGCCTTGAGAGTCAGAGCCTGGGGACCACGCACCGAGGCGTGCGGTCCCCTATATAACTTTTTTGGCCAATCAAAAGGCTCCCTTGATGGTACATTCTGGAACCCGTGGACATGCTGGCCAGCCAGCCATGCCCCTTAGGTGGTCTTTGATTGGCTAGACCACAGGTGATCATGCCCTGATCACGCATCGCTCTCATGGTGGGTCAAATTGCTGATACACTCTGCCACCGCATCACTATTTACAACTGGTTGCGTCACTTAACACTTTGGTGCAATAATCTGGTGGGGTCACTTTGCTTGTTGACATGCCCCCTTGACCTCTGCTAGATTATTGCATGAAATACATACAAGATTATACAGTACTGTTCGTTGAAGCATACTCGGGCTCCTCTTCATCGATATCAGAGGTGGACAGTTGGGTGTAAACCAAAGTAGATAACGTGGCTACTCTCTTTTTGATGGTATCTATAATACAACACCCTATGCAGATGCAACATAGAATTCCCAACGGGGCATACACAAAACAATTAATGGGGTGAGTAAATGCATTAACCATGCAGAGGGTCTCCATCCCAACGAGCTAAAAATACTTGCAAGCCACCCCGTTTCCTCATCGTTGATCCTGTTGGTTTGCTCGGCCACTTTTTGGAGGTCCCTAATTTGTTGATTTTAAGGGTATTGATACGTTTGGGATGGATATGCAACATTGCTCATGCGATAAGTTGAGATATCCACAGATACCTCCTTCGTTAAGGAACATAAGATCCAATACTAGACGATTTTGTAATGTCATACGGGACGTGGCTTGGAACTGTTGATCTACCAAAGCAAACCCCCTTGCAGTTTTGTTGGCGGCGGTTTCTACTTGCTCTGCCAACACAGTGATAAGTGTTCGGGCTTGCGCTATACTGAATCGTGGTCCTGCCCACCAATAGACTCCACCAGTTATCCAGTCCCAGAACTTGTGTTCCTTTTCGTCTTGTGAGAGTGAACTCCACGCTGCACCCCGCTTTTGTCGAATCAACATGGGGCTGGTTGGTTTTGCGCTATTAATGGATAGTGGAGGACATAGCAGTATGTTTGCGATGAAACAACTTACATTCGATAGTGTAGCTGGGAAGTTAGTATAGAGGTGGCCATCGGAACACGCCCACAACATTCCCAGGGGAGCTGGAGTTTTAAGCTCTCCGCAGTTTCTATTTTTCCACCTGCTTTTGGCTAACTCCAAGGGTAGGGCAATGTCACTTGGCGGTAATTCGTACCCATGGCACCACTGACTGATCATAGCAACTTTACGTATTGGATAGAAATAAGATGCCCATTCGTTTGGGTTAGATACATTAACAGCGTTGCTAATATTCCACGTGGTTAAGACCACAGGGTGGTGTAATGCGGTACAAACCACAGGAGTTTGGTCGGTTCGTCGAAATGGGCCAGGGGGAAGCTTTATGAACCATGTAGGTTCAGTTTTCTCTGGGTCCCAAGTGAGGGAATCATCATCTCTTACCCCATGGATTCCGTGTGGGTGAATGCCCCATGGGGTTTCAGAACATCTAATCAGAGCTGGCTTACCAGGTACTGGTATTCCCAAGAGACTCTTAACATATTTGGCGCATCTGCTTGCTTTCATGCTAGCTACCGATAAATTGCTTTCCCAGGTATATTGATGTTCTATGATAGATTGATCTCTTACCCTCATGTCGATGCTCACATTATGGGGATCATCATGGTCTCTGGCTTGGAACCATGCCCCAAGGTTGAGAGCATGTACATAGGGGAAGATTATTGAGTCATCAACCAACAAAGGTACTCGCAAACACGCAATGAGTCCGCTCTTATCTGGGTCCCCGATGACGTTGGCCCAGAGCGTTAGTAGACTAAGTATGGAGTTTTCTTGGTACCCGGTCGCGGTGCCGTTGAAACTCTTCTCTGCTTGGGTTGTCACCAGGATGGCAATTACACACGTTATGATGATATGTGAGATCTTCATTTTTGTTTTTTTCTTATTGACACGGCGTCGTATCTTTG
This sequence comes from Alligator mississippiensis, assembly GCF_030867095.1. Taxonomy (NCBI): domain Eukaryota; kingdom Metazoa; phylum Chordata; order Crocodylia; family Alligatoridae; genus Alligator; species Alligator mississippiensis. The sequence continues at coordinate 393,764,320 of NC_081824.1, forward strand.
CTGGTGGATGAAGCTGGGGTGATAGCGCGATAGCCTGGCAGTTCCGAAATGCTCGTTTTTCGCCTCAGTAAGCCAAGGGTTGTGATAGCAGGTTAGCAGGTTTGGGGTGTCTGCAAAAGAAAACTTAACACCTATTAATATAACTTATTTACAACATTATATCTAATTATTAACTAGTCGGTCCTTCAGCTTCTCCTGCTCAGCCAATTATGGTGAGCCAGGATGACGCGTGGTGGTATGGCTGCTTCTAAGGAAACAAAATAGGTGTTGGGATAGTTCCCTGTTTTCACAATTGTTCCTGGAACCGGAGCTGGGCGTGTCGACGTGGCTATAGGTACGGTTAACCATACCCTCTCTGGTGCTTTGTAACAAGGTCTCCAGGCTGGTGGTGTTATTGCTGGTCTCTTTTCCCATAAGTCTTTTGTCCTATTCATTGATATTAATACTTCATCATTAAATTGTGTCCAATTTTTGTAAGTTCCATTGTGTTTGAGGTGTAGGTGCTCTTTATATAGGCCTATGTGTCTTTCTATTACGCTGTTCGATTGAGGATGGTATTGTACATGATGGTGCCAATTGATATTATGTTTAGTGGCAAATTGCTCGATAATTTTCGAGGTGAAGGGCGGCCCTCCGTCTGAATGGATCTCACTAGGCACTTGCCAACGGGTAAATGCGTGTAATAAACTTTCTTGAACCTTTATAGCTGTTGTTTTTCTTATTGGAATAACAAGGAGTTGCCTGGTTCCTAGATCCACTATAGCCAATCCTTTATTTGGCATTTTGGCTTCCGGGAGTGGGCCTAACAGGTCGACCTGCCAGGTCTTCCCGGGTGCAAAGTGTTCGGCATTAAAGGCACCGTGCTGGTGTCTGTGATGCTTCGGCTTCTCCCTGGCACAAGCAGGACATGCCTGTACTATCTCCTGCCATTGTTTTAGGCTAGGCCCCTCTTTTGCATCTAACCACCACCGAGCTCGGGCTTTGTCGGCACTAGAGTGTCCCCAAAACTCGTGGAGCCAGGTTAGAAATACTTGATTATCCGTCGCATCATGATTATTTGGGGTCTTCGTTTGATTGAATTGTATTAATTCTACATTGTCCGATAATGTCCTTTGTGCTAGGAGCTGATCTATGATTTGATGTACCGGATCAGTGTCCTCGCGATAAGACCGGGTGTGTCTTATTAAAGGTAATGTTGCAAGTTGCATTAATGTTCCTCTAATATCTTCCCAAATTTGTTGATGTTCGGTGGCTTTAGCGGAGTCAGTTACAACCCGGTATATGTATTCAGAATCGATGGTGATTATAGGTACCGGTAGGGTGTCATTGTGGTAGTCTTTAACATGCAACAGAGCTAAGTGGAACCCTCGTAACTCTGATGCTTGTACCGATTCATTATTACATGCATCACAAATTTCAGTACATTTACACGGCTTACAGTGGAACCCATACGCTCCGTTTCCCCTGGAGGTACCATCAGACGCCAACCAGCCCGGTTTTATGGTTCCATATAATTTGGGTAGATGTGGTTCTTCTCTTTTCTCTGGTGGCAGGTCTCCCTCCAGCGTTCTCCACCCTGACCAGTAGTACTGGAATCTCAGTACTATGGTACACCAGGTTCTCGCAGTTCCCTGATATTCCGGGTGGCTTCTTCCGGGGTTCAATAATGTTTGGAACGAACCTCCAGGCGCAACTAAGGTTCCGGTATATGGGTCCAGGTGTTCCACTAATTGGGTGGCTAACATAGTTTTGGCTAGGCACCCATGTCTGTGTTGGTGTTCCTGTAAGGTGCGGTGGCCCATATATACTGGGTGCTCCGCCTCGATGTTTCTTGCGACAGCCTAAATGTGCTCCTGTAGATGTGTAGTGGGGTGTTTCCTGATGTCGCAGTTAAGTGAGTATTGCTTACTTCAGACAATACTCACGCTAAGGCCCTTTGGTCCCGGTTTGTCCAGGGCTTACGATTCCTCGGCCTTTTGCGAAGTTGTTGCTGGATACGTTGGACTATTTTTAAATGTGGGGGCGCCACATAGTGACGAAGCCAATTTAATTGTCCTAATAGGGCTTGAAAGTCAGTTTTCGTCTTTGGTTGTTGTATAGATGTAGGTATGATGTTATGTGTGATACCCAACCGGCACTGACCTGTGAATTGAGTTCCTAGGAAAATGAAGCTGTTGGCTGGTTCCTTCATTGATTTGTTGTCGTTTATTCTCCAACCCTCCTTTTGTAGATGGTCCCTCAAACTCATAGCTGCTTGGCGCACGGTCTCTTGATGGTATCCCATTATCACTATGTTGTCCACATAGGACCAGATGCTCACTTCCTTGTTCTCTGCATAGATACCTTTAAAGCTCTGAATACTGTCATTTATTTCAGTGGTGGCAAGGGCCGGGGAGTTCTATCCCTGAGGGCACACGTTCCATTTATACATTTTTCCATTCACGCTCATGGTTAGTATCCCCTTGTCATCTTCTAGTGGCACTGAATAGAACATATCTTTTAAGTCCAGTGTTACCGCCCACCATTCACCTCCCACCTGGATTTCCGTTATGCATGTATAATTTCCATTATTGTGTGGGTCGCGGGCATTTGTAGTAAAGCGCACCGGCGATTGGCCTGTCGGTAATAGACTACCAGCCGGGCTTCTGATGGGTTCCCTGGCTTTGGGATGCCCCACCCCGGTGAAAGATAAATAGAGGATTTTACCTCACTTATACAGCCTCGATGTTGTAGGTTCTGTAGCAGCTTTTTGACTGATTCCTGTAGACCTTCCTTTGTCGTGATTGATCTATAACACCACGGCGTTGGGTTCTTTATGGTCAGTCGGTTTTCTCACATGTGGGACACATAATGGCAAGGCTGTAATGATATACTGTTGTAATTGAAGTAATTTGATTCCTGGTACCCCTAGGATGTTTACACTCCCTAGGGTTCCAGATAAAATTTTGTTGTTGATTTTAAATTTAATTACCGGGGTACTCTTGATGGAGTTGAGCCCCTGTACAAATACTATTCTTGATGTTTTCTTGTGTGGGACATTAGGTTTTAAAATATTTACTTGTGCCCCCGTGTCTACCAGGAAACACATGGGCATTTCCTGGTCGTAATTTGGCATCTGTATATTTAGGGTTAAATACGGGCGTTCGTCACCATCGGGTTGGCCGTCGGTGCCCGTTGCGGCGGCAGCTATTCATTTTTTTGTTGCTCTAGCCTTTTATACTTAAATCCCAATTGGACCGCTAACTCCTTTTGACCTCTATTTCCCACTTTTTGTAATTCTATCGGCGTGAGCCCGCTGTTTTTTAGTAGGAAGCCAAACCGTGCCTTCTCTTCTGGTGTCCTCTCTCTCCAATAATTGTTGAGAGACATTTTGGGGGCTACTTTAGGAGATGATTCCTTTTCTCCCTTTTGCTTTGCTACTTGCACTCTTGGAACAGCAGATGTGTTCTCTACCTTAAAAACTTTCCTAATCTCCAGCAACTCATGAAGAATATTTCTGATGGAGGTTCCTATTAGTGTAAATAATGACATTTTGAGAAGTTTCGCTTGATCGCCCCCATAAAGCTCTACACACGCTCGTATTGTTTCTTGAGACACAGGGACCCTACCTGGTTCCCGGCACCAGCGATGAGGCCAATAATCACGCCGTTGCTCTTCAGTTAGTGTCAATGGATAGGCGTCAGCATCCCAGATAAGATAACTCATGCCGGCTATAGCATATAAGAGGTGTTCCGATGTCGGGTTACTGGGTGGATTTTTGTGCCACTTATAGATTTGATTTGTTAGAGTGGGGACCACTGCTGCACTTACTGGGATTGGCCAGACTTGGTTATATGCAATATGAGTCTGGTCGGTACATGTCCCCCCACTCCATATCGGGTGGCGCATTAATGTAGCACTCTCATCCATATCCAATAACTCGCCCCCATTTAGTAAAATTAGGCGGCCTACCCACATTACCAGGGTTTCTTCAGAATTGATTTTCGTTTCTTTTATCAATTCTTGCATTTCTCCCCTTGTTCGTGTTTGGTATACCGTGACAGTACGAGTCAGCTCACCTTCTACTGTAGTTTTCACTGTGGTTACGGGGTTCGCGTGGAGAGTTGGGGCGCTCGTGGCTTTGGTCTCTTCCGTGAGGCTAGGGTACGTCAATGGCACACTGTACGGCGGTGGTGAGCTAGATGACACTAAAGAGTTAATTTTTTCACTTCCTACCGATGTGGCAGGGGGCGCTAGACAGCCTCCTGCTGTGCCCTCTGCTGAAGCGTTAGGGGGCGCTAGAGGGTTCTTGTTCTCCTCCCCCGCTAGGGTTATATTACTCGCCCCTCCCATCTTGTGGCCTGCGTCTTCTTTACTCACTGTGCCTGCTAGGATTTTTGGCGCCCTTTTCTCAACAGTCGCGCTCTTTCCCTCAGCATTGGCGCCATCTTGGGATCTCAGTTTGGCCAACGCTGCATTCTTTTCAGTGGCTTCCTGGGCCATGGTCTCAATATCGCTGGCTTGATTTACTGCATGCCTTAAAAGCTCGGTTATTGTGCGAAACATGACATTAATTACTTCTCCTTTGCTCCATCTCTTTCCCCCGCATTTCTACCTGGAGGCTTCCCGTCCACCTATCTCCAATCGTTCCCTGAAATCTGACAGGATTTGGCTCTCTCTGCTCCCCTCGCGGAGAGCTGGGCAAAGGAATCGATCGGGCTGTGTGTCATGGCCACTGCTCTCTTTTATGTACTTAATGCACCAACTATATTCTCTTCGTGGGTCTTTATTTTTACCATCGGTGATTTGCTTTGGGGATATAAAAGACGTCACTTCTTGGGCCTTATCATATGGTCGGTACAGTATTGCCGGGCTCGATAGCAGACAGCCGAATGCGGCCGGAGTGAGGCCTTCGACAGCCCACTCCTTCCCCTCTTGGTTCCTTTCAGCAGTGCAGACGGAGAAGTATCCGCTCAGCTTCCCCACTTCGGCCCGGTGATAGAGGGCATGGGCCCGTAGATCGGCCATATTTTCTACCGGAGGCCTGACGGTCCCTCCAAGGGCAATTTAAAGTGACATAATCAACTTCACCCCCCTTATTTCCCTGGGGCCCTGATTTCTGAGTGTTATTCTCCTCTCTCCGCTTTGGAGATCCCATCCTCATCGCCATGTTGGCCTCGATTCCCGGATGGTCCTTGGGAAACGGCCGCAGTTGCGTGTCGAGTGGGGCACCAGGTGGTGACACCAACCCAGACACGCTCGGTGATGCCAAGTGCAAGAGGGAGATGAGATAAGCATCACAGACAATGGGGTTTGAAATAAAATTTGATATTTACTTACAGAACTGTCAACACAACTTGAAGGGTGATATAACTTGGAGGCGATGAACTATATACAGCAACGAGGGACAGGTGGTGGGTGGCGGATGGAGACTGCAGTATACGATTACGATGTCTGGTTGGGACAAAGTACAATGCGTTCCGGATTTGGCGATGCAGTAAACTATAATGCTCGAAGCGACCGGAGCAGCTTCTGCTATAGACCTAGGGGTCTGACCAGGCCCCAAGACAGGTGATCAATCCGCCTTGAGAGTCAGAGCCTGGGGACCACACACCGAGGCGTGCGGTCCCCTATATAACTTTTTTGGCCAATCAAAAGGGTCCCTTGATGGTACATTCTGGAACCCATGGACATGCTGGCCAGCCAGCCATGCCCCTTAGGTGGTCTTTGATTGGCTAGGCCACAGGTGATCACGCCCTGATCACGCATCGCTCTCATGGTGGGTCAAATTGCTGACACACTCTGCCACGGCATCACTATTTACAACTGGTTGTGTCACTTAACACTTTGGTGCAATAATCTGGTGGGGTCACTTTGCTTGTTGACACCAAGAGCTCTGCCTCCAGAACAAAAATCTTCAACAGAAGTCAGACTACCTACAAGACATCACATCTTCCCAACAGTCAATCTTTGTCCTCCTGTAATGCAAAGGTGTAGGGAATACTTTGTATGAAAGTGCAAACCTGAGATGCCTGCTGTGGTGATGGTTCTACTGATATTATTTTAGTAAGGCCTACAGCAACAATTCTCAACTGGGATGCTGCAATGATCTGGGGTACCTTGAGGTCCTTTTAAGAGTAATGTGGCCCTCATCTTCCATGTGACAAAACAAATGTTCGATTGTATACCTGTCAGGCACCCTATGTTTGTCCCAGCATCCCATGGGCAAGCAGTATTCATTTCTGTTCCTGTGAGGTTCCCACTCTGTCCCCAAACCCTGAACTGGTCATATGCCACATGCCATTGAGTAAGACATGGACATTGTTTGGAGAAGGCAAAATGAACAACACAGATTTTCCCTTTTACTCAAACTTTTTAGAATCATTTTTCTCTTTTCAGACAAGCACTCCAAGTTTCAATTACTAATTTTCAGGGGAAAGGCAAGTATAGGGAGTATAGTATATGAATAAATAAGTAAGTTTTTGAAATGGGGTGCTGCTAAAATTCAGAAAAGTTATGGCCTTGAGTCTGAAAAGGTTGATAATCATTGGATGCATCTGAACATGTATTTGATCTGAGATCAGTTTACTTGCAAGTAAGTTCTCCAGGGCAGGGTTATACACATGCAGGGATGTGGGAGCAGACTTGCTGCTCTTAGCAGCAGTATGCTCCCACTTACTGTGGACCTGCAATTGGCCCCTGCTGCCACCAGGGGGAGCTCAAGGCTCCTCCTAGGTGCTAGCCAAGGGGCTGACAGGGAGCTCTGGGCCAGGAGACAGCTGTCTTAGGGGCTGTCTTTTGCCAGGGCAGGGACAATGCCCGGGAGCAGGGAGCTCTCAGCCCCAGCTTCCTGATCATGGCAGGGGACTTGCCATTAACTCCTAGCCTGAGCTCTGCAGTCATGGCAGTGGGGGAGATAAGGATTTTCCAACCTCCACTCACCAATCACGATCTTGGAGCAGGGCAGCTTGGAGCTTCTGCTGCCAGGGCAGAGGGATATAGTCCCCACCTAGGCTCTGAGTAGTCCACTCTGGCACCAGGAAGCGCTCAGGGGCAGGAAACAATCTCCTGCTCCCTGGTGGCTGGCTGACCAGGAGCAGATTTGCTCCCTGTCACGCATCTACTGAACAGTAACTGCTTGCAAGTAAATTTGCTACTTCCATTTGCAGGTAGAAAAATTACTCGTGATTAGTGAGGTTTACTGTGCAGTAAGCACGTGCAGGTGTAAACACATCCTTACTGTGCAGTAAACTATGCTATTTCACAGTAAAGCATCTCATGTAGACAAACCCACTGACCTGGAGACCTTGTCTGAAATTAAGACCCTTTTATTCTAAGCACGGTACAAGAATATAATACCATTGTCTGGCTGGGCTGATCCAGTTGTAGCTGGTCCTGCTTTGAGCAGGGGGTTGGACTAGATGACCTCCTGAGATCCCTTCCAACCCTGATTTTCTATGATTCTAAAACACCATTAGCATGGAGAGCATTCACTCTAAATAGTGTAAATTGGTGAGTCAGACTTCTTTCTGGGATATTTTTCCTGCTTCAAAAATGGCATTAGTTTTTTTCTGGTGAATTTTATGCTGTTGTTACAAATGTGACCCTTTACACAAGCTATATCTATTCTCTCTCTCTGTCTCTCTCTTTCTCTCCATACCTTTATAGTTGTTTTTAGTGAGATAATTTCGTTAGTGTTTGGTTGTTTCCCTTGATATTATAAACATACTCTTTTATAGAAAATCTACCCACTCTTATATGTTTTCTGTGATATATTTAAGATATTAGCAGAGAGAAGGAATATCTCGGTAAAGTCTGGCTATACAACCACTTAAGTCAATGTCAACACTTCACTTGACTTTGAATGCAGGAGTGATCCCTAAATAAGCTGAGAGCCTTGTCTAGATGAAATTTGCTGTTCTTAGTTGGGATATGAAGTGCACTTAGCACCTTGAATGATTGGGTACTATATTTCACCCTTTCTTTCTTCTATAGCATTGGAAAAAAGTTTATTATAAAAATACTCATCTTTCCTAAAGCCTCCAGGATACTAAGACGATAAAGTTATTTTTTCTGCTTCTCTTTCCAAATTTCCATAACCTCTGGTTTACATTGTTTGTTGCTGAACTCTAATAGAATATTTTTATAGACATGTTATAGTGCCATCCAGGTCAGAGTTGCATGTCCTCATTTTGCCTGCTACTGTTTTTTCTTCAGTTGCTAGCTGTTGCTTAGTTATATATACAACTAGATCTTCAAAGTCTACATATTTCTTGTCAACACAGCTCCACAATACTTCCTGAAAAATTTTACCCAAGTTCTCTGTAACTGTTGTTGTTCAGTTATGTTTAAAGGGAAAAAAAATGAAATGTAAGCTGGTTCAAATTTTAGAGTATTTTATTATTTAAGAAAGCCATGTCTAAAAGCCAAATTTAATACACGTGTTTCTTTTCTGAAGAGAAAATGAAGCAAAATTATGATTTTGCTCATACGGGATGTCTTTCCCATGATAGTCTTCTCATGGGTATTTATATGAGACTCTTTCATAGGGACTTTTGTGAGAAAAGTTAGTGTTAAGTCATTACGCTCATTGTTAAGATGTCAAAATGTAGTGGTATATTGGTTCTCCAAATATTAGAACTAGATTACAACTAGATTAAGACTTAAGTCATAGAATATTAATTCATATTTAATTGCCTATCATACACTCCTAAATAAGACATACACCTTGTTTTGGGAAGCAGAATGAAGAAAATAAGGTTTTTCCAGAGTCCTGGCCAAAAGATGACTTCATAAAGCAGTTTACTCCTCAGCCAGCTCACTGGGTGCTTCAGGTAAAAGCTAGATTTTTAACCCTCTCATAGGTGCTGAGCAAAAGCTACTGTTAATTTATCGGTAGCTAAGAGGATTAAAACTGGACTTTGCCATGCTAAATGCTGACCCAAGAGAAACGAGACAAGCAGAGCCCTCAACATCCATTACAGCATCCTCACACTCATTCCAGCATAGTAACCAGCTGTCCTGCTTAATGCAGGCCTCAGTTTAGGAGGCTATTTTTGTGGGGGTAAGGGTGTAGTATGTGAGAGTATATGATAATACTGCTATCTATTGACATAGTCTTCTGTGGATATTATTTTCTCTTCTTTTTGATTTAAGTGCAAATTAATATTTTGCTTTGGGAGAGGGGGCTGCCAGAACTTGATTTTGTTTAATTTTGGATTCTTTTCTTTTCTCTCCTTTTCAGTATAATTAAAAACAATTGTGATTTTACATTAGGATCTAAGCCCCTATCATCTTGTACCTTGCATGGAAGAATTTTGTTTCAGTTAAGCTTGTTTAGTGATTCTCTGACTCTTAAATTGCAGCTCAATTCTTGTAAGTGACTTCATGTGATTTCCTATTTATTGGATCACAATGATTTTCAAATTTAATTTGCTGAGTTTAAAAATAAAAAGATGTTTTCCTGCTATGTTTGCCCCATCTGAGTTCTGAAACCCAGGCTGGATTCTTTAATTCTCACACATCAGCAGAGTAATAAAGATTCTGCAGGCAAAATTCAAACTACATGTCTTCAAATTGTACCCTCAGGGTATGCTCTTCCAAGCTGACTTGAGTTAGAACTGAAGGTTTCTTGCAGGAGGCACAGAGATACAATTCATTTCATTGTAAACACAGTTTCCAAAACTTTTTTCTGCTTTTATATTAATAAATCATTTACAAAGTGATTAATATTTTTGTGACTGTCTTGATAATTAATAAGCATTCACTGAATAAATATAATATTTGAATAAATATTTTTTAGCATGTGGCTTGTCAGGAAACACCTCACTTTAATTACTAACTATTCACTACTCATTATCCATGAGCTGTTGGATTTCAAAGATACAGGTTGTTCATTCTCCCTGATTGAATGATTGAAAATTTTTGAAACAGGAGAAAAATGAATGATAAGTAACAAAGGTATGTGTATGGTTGTCATCATTCACATGTAAGATATATATTCTTCAAATACCCATATGAGTTTAAACCTGTTCAAGCAAATAAAAAAACAAGAACATGAACATGTGAAAACTGGTCAGCCACTGGGCATTCAAATTATTGTTAATGAACATCATCTCTGCAGTATTTAATCAGATCCAGTCAGAACCTTTCAGACCTGACCCTTGAATTTGTTTGAAATCTCTACACTCAGTCTGTCTGAACATGTGTAATTGAGAATGGAATTGGGGGAACTGGGAATGTACATTTGAGCATAGCAATTTTGGATGCCCAACTGGAACACCCAGAAACAAATGGCATCATCATTAGGGTGTAACTTGCAAAGGAACGGTGCATTGCAGAACCCAGTGACTTTGCTGGATGTGGCGGTTCAGGAATTCTTCCCCCCACCCCCAAAAAACAACCAAAAAATGAGTAGAGGTAGGCATTTCAAAGTGGAACATGCACTTGGAGTACATCCATTTGTTCTCTTTTTAGAATTAATGTGCAGGCCCTAATCTCTCTTAATGCTTATATATCTATGAAATGGAGATAATACCTGTTTAAAAAAGTTGCTTAGACTATGTTTAGTGCTTTGGATATGCAATTTGTAGGATAATTGTTTTAGTTTGATGACCTTGTGAAACAAATTGATTTAATTTATGCAATTTGTATGCAATTTGAAAGGGAATGCAGAGGATTTACCACTAGATTTGAAAGTCATTTAATTGGGCTGTCTAAAGGGGCATCCTTCTACAAGTACTATATCATTGGAAGTCTGTTTTCATTCTCTCAAGCAGTAATAGTGGCAGAGAATATATTCCCCCAGAAAGAAAAGAAATATATACAAATAATGGACACCCGCTAACAGACAAGCTGGAAATGTAAAAGACTCAAATAGCTATACTAAAATAATGTGATAAGATATTGTAAAAGTCCAGATGAGAAGGTTTGAATCACAGCTTCTGGCCACCTCAGCTCCCTTCTAAAGATGCTTTATAACTTGCAACCCAGAATACACAGAATAACTACATCTCTTAAAGGACTGAAATTCCAGAGACCCTCTAGGCATTCACTGTGCTCTGAGACATTACTGTTAAATCAAAATAGTTAATGTAGGACTAGCTATTGCTGTGTTTTCCTTTTGAGAGTAAGTCTCTGAGATGAGAATTCTAGCCTTTTGGTAGTCTATGGAAATTTTTCCATTGACTTCAAAGTACTTGCCTATATTGCAGCAACAGCATTTCTCAGTGAGGGCATGGCTGAGCATGCCTTGCCTAGACTCCACTCAATCAAGTCCACCCGTGTACTTCAGAGTTCACCAGTAAGCCTGCTCTGAGTTTGTTTCTTGGCATGCCTGAGTGTAGTTGCTGTAGATAAGCCTGGAATAGCTTTACTAGTAACTTTCTGGTTTGAAAACGTATCAGTGAACTTGACTGGGCAGGTTATGCTCAGCACCATTCTCCTGGGAAATGATCACTATTATAGAAAATATCAAAAGGATTGGGGGGTGGAGGTTAAAACTGGGCTCTGCTCTCAAAGAGCTCTATCACGGGTGGGAAAATACAAGTCCTGTCTCTAATGTGGAAAGAGCATGGATCCTTCTTAAGAGTTCTGAAAGCATGGAATCAGAAAATCGGTATCTCCCTCCTACATTTTTTTTCTTCTGGGAAGTGGGAGGAGAGAGAAACATCTCAAACTAGGGGAAATCAATAGATCTTCACAGGTGGTCAGAGAGATGAGAACTACAAAGTTCATATGGATTCAGAACCAGATTTTCACAGTGCCAAAGATATTCCCTCAGGAAGAAAGACAGCATACGCTAGTAGCAGTTAGCTGCAAACAGAAAGGCTAAAAATGCAAAGGACTTCAGTAACTATACTTAAGTAATGTGATTTAAGCTTTTCACAGTTTTCTAAGACTCACAGGTTAAGTCAAAATGCCTAAGGCTGAATCAATTTTATCTTCAAAGGTTAGTTTAAGCCGCGTAGATTGCACCAATAAGCAAGTGAACAAACATTCACTTTTGATTTGAGAAATGCAGCCATCTACCTGCAGTGGCCCAGGCCAAATCCAGGGAGTGCTAGAGCATGCTTCCCTGCTCAGCTGGGGCAAACAACTTGGGCCAGGCTAGCCTGCCCACCCTTCAGGGGGAGGTTTGTGGGTGTGGTGAAAAGCATCCTGGGATGCTAGGGGACTACAATTTAACTTGAATATGGAAGGGAGCTGGGACAGAAGTTCAATACACCTATTTAACCTGAATCAGTTAGGTCTGATACTACATCCATCCAGGTTTATCTTAAATCAGTTTCAGCCATTTTGTGAAAGTGGTTTATGGGCACTGCACTTCTGTTGTGTTCACTTATACCAGTTTATGTGTAATTTCCATCCCTAGCTACATACTGCAAGTGTAGAAAAAGGTTCTGAATGTTTAAAACTACTATTTGTTTTATAAGCCAGTAACTATCAGAATCCTTTGAATAGCTTTTAAGATCCTCTCAGTATTATAATTTGATACATTTAACTCATTTTATTTATACTGTTTAAAAAAAGAAATCACAACTTATTTTTAGATGAAACATGAGACTTTTAGTTCAAAAGGATTTTTTATTATTATTCTCAAAGTTACATGGGGTGAAAATAGGGGTTAGAAAGCAATGGCTATGCAAACTTAATTACTGAAGGTGGTAGAGGAGCAGCTACAGTGCATGGAGGTCACTGAACAATAAAATGATGAAAGGCTAATGTCATTTCAGCTACTTCTCTTTTTCCTATGCAGTGTCTCTTCCTTCTGTTCCCTCGCGTTGTATTTTGTTCAATGGTATGTTTTGCATTCAATAGATTCTGATCTTTTTAATTGAACAGCACTCAGGATAATATTTACGTCAAAACCCTGACATTTTCCATCCTTTAGGTCACTGAATGGAATTCTCTAGATCACATAGAGTTAAGACATGGTAAAATCGAATGAGCATAATATTGTCCAAACACACATATCATCATTGTGATTTAAAGGGTTGCATAAGCTTGCTCAGTAACTGCTATGCTTACCAAGTGTAAAAAAAAATCATACCAATCTCTGTGCTTTAGCAGAACTCAGGAGAAGTGATGAATGTTTTCATTGATGAAGATGAATTATACAATTTCTTTTCCTTTCCTATTCCTTAAGTGTGTTTAGCATTTGAAAAAAGTATAGCTCCTCATTATAGCTTATAGGTTGCCACACAGAAAACTTCACTAGTATACTGCAGCCTATTTGTCTATAACTGTGATTCAGAATACCAAGGAGTCTGTGCACATGTCTCAGCACCCACATATTTATAGAGTATTCAGTACATCGCATTTCCACTCTGATGTTCATGAAACATTCAGCTCAAACCTTTGTTTAAGTATTTCTATTATATTGTCCTTTGCATATACACTGTTGCAACCTAAAAAAAATAAGGTCATTTTAAGAGAGTTGCAATGAGCATACATATATTTTAGTATATTTTTGCTACTTGGAGACCTGATTCAAAACTCCATCTTGGCATGTGAATTAACTGAAAGATATAGGTAGAAAGATGAATTGTAAAGAGTAAGTATGATCTACACAGGATATATTGGGTGAACTTCAGAAAGTTTGCAAGTAATGAAAATGTATATGTCCATCTAGAGTCCCAATCAACACCCTTTTTTCATTTTGTATACATATTGAATTTGTAAAAGATGGCTAGAAATCTCAAGGAAAAAATGGGTTTGCTCACAAAACTTCTAGTGATTCCTCTTGCTCAACATACATCACTAGAATCTATGTGTTTTCTGTTTAATTCTGGTATGATGGAGGAACAGTTAAAATCAAGGTTGTGTGCATAACTAGGTCAAAGAGAAGTCAAAGGACAGGGAATAACGGAAATAATGATTTTTTTTTTCCCAGAGATTGAAATATTTCATTTTTATAGGACAAAAGCACACCTTCAACCCATTATATGAACTACTTATACCATTCCTAATGTCCTCCGCACATTGTTGTAATTAAAACTTTGTGTATAATTCAAAACACGTGCCTTAAAATGTTTATGTTGAAAGCAAACTTTAAGAGGCCAGCTACTCTATTCTCCCACTTCTAACACATCTTGATGCATATCACACAATTTCTCTGGCAAATGAATCTCTTCGGTACTTCTAAAACATTTTAGAAAGCCTTCAGGTGAGAACTGATTTTGAATAGGATAATTAACCTTGACAATAATTTTTTTCATATTTGAGCCAAAAAGCAGTTGGAAAGATGTATTCACTTTTCACACAGTGCTAGGTACTTACAGCCTGGAAAGAGACTATAATGTGTTCAAAGAAAATGTATTTCAAACATTTCAAATAGGCACTGAAAAGTGTTCCAACAGAGATCCATCCATCAAAATCCTGAAGAAGGACATGCTTTGTGCAGGACATAAAAAGGCTTTGGATGTTTACAGTGTGCCATACTATTCATAAACCAGTTGAGGTGAGACTATCCTGAGCAAATGTGATCATCGCACAATGAAATTACACATGTACTGTCCTAAATGATGAATTTCAGAATTTCAGGTTATCCCCAAATTTCTCAATTATATCTTCCTGTCCCTTCACCCCCTCCCCTCTCCTCCCTGCCTTCCACTGCAGCTTTGAAAACTGGAAACAAATAGTAAAAAATAGTGCCAGTCCCAATCTGTAATTGTGTGGGAAAATTTTCTTTTAGTGTGACTTCTGATAGGGATGGGTTTCCTTTTTCCTTTCCTTTCCCTCATTTGCTTTAGCATTTTGCTAAGAGTCTAAAAATTGTCTGACTTCCATGATCACATTCTTTTCTTTATCTTTCTTTTTATTGCTTACCATGTGTTATATGATTTGCTTCACTGTATATACTGCCAGTTTACTCATTTATATATTGGTGGCTTTTGTGTTCTAGATGTGTTGTACCGCTGTGTAAAATGTCAGTATATTATTAGGGGCACTAAAGGCTTTAACAAGTCACTGGTTCTGAGGATAAAAGTTCAAACTGTGCATGATATTTATGGTGAAGGGGGAAAAAATTATCCTATGTGGGTGCAGGATTATTTAAAGTTTCAGAAATGTTGTGGGTTGAACTTATCTGTTTTATTTATTCCACAGTGGGCTGCTTTCTGGAAGGACTTAAGGAAGACAAAGTATGATTATGCTGTGTGAGATTTTTCAATGCACTCAGTAGGAACAGAACTCATAAACTAATGGTGAGTACTTTTGAAAATCCCACCTATACTTTATATGAAATGCCAGTCAGCTGATCACATTGCCAGAAATTTCAAATAATGTATATATTTTTTACAAGTCAGACACCCTCTGGATGTGACCCCTTATAAAGTTTAAGGAAGTATGAAGAGTGAAAATGATGTAAATTTGAAGTCTGGGAACTATTACAAGGAAATGAAAATTTAAGTGCATTTGAATATTTCTAATCCTCTGTTTAAGAATTTGTATAGTTAGTGTTCTCGTTTTGTCCTTTAGTGAATGAATTACATCAGTATAAATTCCCTTAGAGTACTACCAGTAACCAGTCCAAATTAAGAGGTGATGTTTAAGGGACGGTATCCAGGTTGTAGCCATATTGGTCTAGTGGCAAAAGCAATCAGGACTCATGGTAGAGGTGATATCTTTTATTAGAGCAACTATATTTTTGCAACAACAACAACAAAAATAATTGCAAGCTTTTGGGCACAAACATCCTTTATCAGGCATCAGAGAGAAGATTGGAAAAGTTCTCTTGGGTAGAAATGAAAGTTCATATTTCATATGTGAGTTGAAGTTCTGATAAAAATCTCCTGTTTGGAACAGTTCATTTTATATTCAGATTAGGCTCAGAGAAAAGTTGAAATAGTCTGTTTACTTTGAAGTTGCTTGGTGGTAAGCAGGATGTAGTCATATTTCCTTCCAGTTATGGTGTTTCATTTTTCACAGAGGAGTAAATAGATGGAATGCTCTTCTGGTCAGGCATTTCTTATGTTATAAAATGTCTCTGAGCTCTGTGGTGAGACTCTGTGATGATGTAAATTACTTTGAATAAAGCCAGACAGGAGCAGAATATCAGGTTTTGGTGGTCAAACTTGCTTCCTTATTGTAAAATTATGAAGAATTAATTTTTTTAAAATTGGCTAAAATTCAAGATCTTCCATGTGTCAGGTATCCAGGTTTAAGGGAAGGAGTTTGTGTAAAAGTTTACCTTTTGATGAGCAGTTGTGGGCCCAATTCATGGTGCTTTGACTGCTGTGTTGTGCTGAAAGAACAATAATGAAGCCCAGGGGCATCTCCAGAGGGCAACAAGCGGGAAGCTTCAAAACCTGACTAGCAAGCATAGGTGGAGGGAGAAAAGAAATTGTGGGGCGGGGGGTGGTGCTGAGTGCATGCATGCACATGCATGTCCCCCCAGGTGGGAAAATCTGTCGGGGAAGCGGTTGGGGGGAGAGTGGGGCTAGGGCTAGGGCTGGGACTGGTTATGGACTAGGAGAAAGCAGAGCTGAGCTAGGCCCAGAATCAGGATAAGGGCCAGGGCTGGGAACCACTACACCTATGCGACCGCCCCTTCCCCCATGCCTGGGGTCATTGCCCAGGGCCAGTGCCCCCCACACCAATGGGGTCATTGCCCAGGGCCAGCATCCCCTACACCAACAGACCTGCTGCCCCCCCAGCCCTGAACTGGTCCCAACTGCCATTCCACCCTGGCTCTGGCCCTATCCTAAGCCCTAGCCCTGCATCAGCTGGGGGGGCTCAGAGCCAGGGGCTGAAGTGAGGCAAGCCTCAGGTGTGCCATCAGAGCAGAAGGGATGGAGCCCCTGGCACCCCTGCACTCACCCTGCTCTGAGTCATTGTTGTTCATAATAATAATAATGATTATTACAATAATAATGCTGCTGCTGCTGGGGCAGGCACTGCCCAGCCAAGGTGGGGTGGGGTGTGGAACAAAGTTCTAGCTCATCTGAGGGAGGCTCAGGGAGGGGGTGGTGGCTCCTGCTGCTGCATGCATCCCAGGAGTGCATGGGGGGTTGGGGGCGTGTGCCCCTGGATCTGCATCTGGCAGGCAAGCTGCTACTGTGGACTGGGGCTAGGGCTGTGCTGAGCTCTTCCTGGTGGGGCAGGGGGTGGGCTGTACTCGGGGTGGGCTGCGGTTGTGCTGGGAGGGGGGTTGGGTAGTCTATGACAAATTTTTAGGTGGCTGAAGCCTGCCCCCCCTATTCCCACTCCCAGCATTGTTGCCACCTGCCCTGAGCACAGCCTGCCCCCCCTCACCATCATCAGGAAGAGTCTGGTGCAGCCCCCACCCCAGCCTGCAGTGGCAGCCTGCCCTGCCCTGCCCCATGCAGATCTGGGGGCACATGTCCCTCATGCCTTCCAGGGTGTGCGTAGCTGCAGGAGCCATGCCCCCTAGGCGAGCCACTTTTGGCTCAGTCCTGCACCTCACTGGCTGTGCAGTGCCTGCCCCTTCCCTATCCCCAGCCCCACTTCCTCCCCACCCCTGCTGCAGCCATGGGATGGGAAGCCCTGAGTTGGGCTGCCTTGTGACCCTACCACTGTTCCATGTTTGGGGGAGATAAGCCCTGTTACCCACCCCTGCTTTCAACACCTATGTTAGCAAGACTGGTATCTCTCCATTTTGTTTCCCTGTTGCAGTCCAGTTCCAGGAGGCCCCATTAGGATCAGGACCAAATCAGAGGAAGTCAAGATGTTCTCAAGCCTAAAGTATTCTACAGTGCTTTCAGCTTTGGTATATTATGGGTACTTGTTACATTGCAGTCAGTTGTCAGCCTCCTTCTCTGCCTTTGTGGCACTGTCCTGTGGAATATTTAACAAATTGCTTCTGGGGTTCCTGATTTTCTGCCTCCCCTCATTCCTGGGAATAAAATGAGGTCTGGATAGGGATATGTCCATGAGTAGGCACTAGTTTTCATGTTCTTGAAGGACTAGCTGGGTTAACAAATAATTTATAGGAGTGGCAAGGAAAGATTGAGCACATCTGGGGCTTGCTGTGCTTCCTGCCTCTTTTCTGAGCAATGTCCTTTTCCCTTTCTAAACCTTTCCTACTGTTGAAATCTACTGTTTCCTCAGCATCTCCACTCATTACTACCCAGATCCCTTTTTCTGCTGCAGGAGATGAAAGCAGGCACACAGGAGTTTCAGTAGTGTGATAATCTGCTTCAGCAGGAAACAGAGGCAAAACTGCTTCAGCAGTTTCCTAAAAGAGTCAAAAACCCAATATGCATCTGCTGGACACTAGGACTTGTAGGGGAAGGGGGCTGGAGTAGCAGGTTTTGAAGCAGGTGGTAGGACTTGCTTTGTGTGTAAGGGAGTAAGCATATTAGCTAGTATTTATTATGCTTGTAGGAGCTGGTATGAATAATATTTGGGATAAACTAGATATGGACCATCCTCTTCATTCCCTTCCCCAGAACTCCTTTCTACTTCCTATGCCACATTGATTCTAAGCAAAATTGCCTCCCTGCAATTCCTTGGGGAGGGAACAGGATCCCAAATCAACAAAATATGGAATAAGCACATTGCAAGGTACGTCACACTAGAACTCATAGGTTATATATTTGAGGGTAACCTTCCTGCCTCAGAAGCACCCTTGAGAAGTGTCTGACTGCTTAGAAAGGAATTCTGTACAACGCAATGTAGATTTGCACCTTACAGACTAAGTATGTTATATAAATATATTGAGAACATAACCTATCGTTAGCTGTAGTTTATGCAATATATATCTCTAACTTACTCTGTGGGTATGTACAGTTGTTTGCTGCATACAGTCTATGTTCATAAGACTTACTTTAAGATGCCTAAATATAGATTGTGAGTGGTATGTACGACTGTTCGCTGTTCTTGAGCACTGTGTGAGAGCTGTAACTCAGGGGAAGGGGAAGGCAAGCAGGATTGTAAAGAGCTAGGAGATCTGTGAGTTGGGGAGAAGATGGCAGGTCTGGGGTTGGATTGGTGAGTCCATGGGACAGGAGGGATTGCCTGGTCAGGAGTGGGGGTCAGGTGATGGGATTAGCACAGTTCCAGGGCTGGAGTTAGCAGCTGGGTTTTCCCAGCCCTGGGCCTGCACTCATGATGCCTCTGCAATACAAGCTTTCTGGACATCAGGTTAACCCTTTCCTAGATCAGGTCCACCCATGACTGGACCATGGGTATAAATGGCTATACCCTGTACATGAGAGACTCAGTAGACAAAAAGGGTAGGGGGCATAGCTCTCTATGTCAAGGAGAGTCACAGATCCCTGCAAACTGATATTGGTGACCAGGGTGGACACCAAGAGACCCTCTAGGTTAAAATCCATGGGGAATACAGCACAGGGAACACAATGGTGGGAGTCTACTACAGACCTCCCACCCAAAGTCAAGAGCTTGACCAGGAGTTCGCCAGGGAATTGGCTGAGGCCACATGCTCCAGGTCCATGGTTGTCACAGGAGACTTCAACGACCCAAACATCTCATGGGAAGAGTGCTCAGCTAAATCCAAGTGGTTGCAAAGCTTCCTTTCGTGTGTGGATGACCTCTATCTGAGGTCTATGGACCAATGAGAGGTAAAGTGCTGCTCACCCTGGTACTGGCAACTGGGGATGACCTAATCAGTGACCTAATGATCAATGGGAAGCTGGGTGACAGTGACCATGAGCTGATCACCTTCACCATCCTCTGTAAAGCTGGCAAGTCAGTCAGCAATACAGAAGTCCTTGACTTCAGGAAAGCTGACTTTGACAAGCTCAGGAGGCTTGTTGTTGAGACCCTAAGAGACCATGACCCCAAGGAGGGGGGAGTTCAGGAAGAGTGGTTGCTCCTCAAGGAAGCAATCCTCAATACACAAGTTAATGCTATTCCATCTCAGAGGAAAGGCAGCAAAAGGGCATAGCAGCCCCCTTGGCTCTCCAGGGAACAAGTGGACCTCCTGTGGCTAAAAAGAAAGGCCTATAAAAGATGGAGGATGGGATCCACCTCCAAGGAGGAATATTCTGCACTGGTCCAGACATGCAGTGAACAAACCAGGAAAGCCAAGGCTGCGACAGAACTCCAACTAGCTACAAGTATCAAGGACAATAAAAAGTCCTTTTTTAGATATGTGGGGAGCCAGAAGAAAAGCAAGGGCAACACTGGACCCTTGCTAAACCAGATGAGACAACTGACAACCAACGCTCAGGAAAAAGTCAACCTATTAAATGGGTATTTTGACTCTGTCTTTCATCAGTCCCACAGGACGCCCTTGCCCATTACAGGACAGGGAGGCCTGGGTGAGGGAGATTCCCTTCCCTCCATCAACTCTGACCTTGTGAAGAAACACCTTGAGAGGCTGGACACCTTCAAGTCAGCTGGCCCTGACAATCTACACTCCAGGGTACTCAAGGAGCTGGCTAGCATCATAGCCCAGCCCTTGGCATGGATCTTCGAGAACTCCTGGTACTCTGGTGAAGTGCCTGAAGATTGGAAGAAGGCTAATGTGGTGCCTATCTTCAAGAAAGGGAGGAAAGTGGATCCGGCAAACTACAGGCCCATCAGCCTGACCTCTATTCTGGGGAAGGTCTTCGAAAAGATTATTAAAGAGGCCATTCTTAACAGATTGGCTGACAGCAACATCCTGAGGGATAGTCAGCACAGGTTTGTTGCAGGTACGTCTTGCTTGACCAATCTTATTTCCTTTTACAACCAGGTGACTTATCACCTGGACAAGGGAGAGGAGATTGATGTCATATAACTTGACTTCCAAAAAACCTTCAATCTGGTATCCCATGATCACCTCTTGGCAAAACTGGCCAACTGCAACCTCAGATCCACCACAATCTGCTGGCTGGGGAATTGGCTCTGTTGTCAGACCCAGAGGGTGGTGGTTGATGGAAGTCAATCACCATAGTTCCCTATGACCAGTGGGGTTTCCCAAGACTCTGTCCTTGGACCCATATTGTTCAACATCTTCATTAATGATGTGGACATTGGAGTCAGAAGCGGACCGGCCAAGTTTGCCGATAATACCAACCTCTGGGGTAAAGCATCCACACCTGAGGAGAGGAGGGAGATCCATACTGACCTTGAAAGGCTCAGGAAATGGGTGGATGAGAACCTGATGGTGTTTAACACCAAAAAATGCAAGGTTCTCCACCTTGGGAGGAAAAACCTGCAGCATCCTTATAGGCTCAGCAGTGCTACGCTGGTTAGCACTACAGATGAAAGGGACTTAGGGGTCATGACTGACCACAAGATGAACATGAGTCTTCAATGTGATGGTGCAGCTAGTAAAACGAGCAAAATGCTGGCTTGCATCCATAGATGCTTCTCAAGCAAATCCCAGGACATCATTCTCCCATTGTACTCAGCCTTGGTGAGGCCGCAGCTAGAGTACTGCATCCAGTTTTGGGCTCCACAGTTCAAAAAGGAGGTGGAGAAGCTTGAGAGAGTCCAGAGAAGAGCCACACACATGATCAAAGGTCAGGAAAACAGACCTTATGATGACAGGCTGAGAGCTATGGGACTCCTTAGCCTGGACAAGCTCAGGCTCAGGGGTGATCTGATGTCCACCTATAAGTTTATCAGGGTGTTCACCAGGAGCTGAGGGAACGTTTGTTCACCAGAGTGCCCCAAGGGATGACAAGGTCAAATAGCTATAAGCACCTGCAAGACCATTTCAGGCTGGACATAACGAATAATTTCTTCACTATCCGAGCCCCCAAGGTCTGGAATAGCCTGCCGCTGGAGGTGGTTCAAGCACCTTCATTTAACACCTTCAAGAGAAATTTGGATTCTTATCTTGGTGGGATCCTATGACCCCAGCTGACTTCCTGCCCCTGGTGCAGGGGGCTGGACTCGATGTTCTTCCGAGGTCCCTTCCAGCCCTAATGTCTATGAAATCTATGAAACCCCACCTTGACTGAAGTTAATGTACCTGACTTGACTGAAATTGGGCACTTCACTTTTTGGATAATTTAAGACTTCTGAATACCTAATTGATTGGGATTTAGATCGACCAAACCCTGCTTAGGTCAGTCTAAATGTAATGCTCATAATCCCTGTGGCTGAAACCATATGAGCACAGATGTTTGGTTTTCCAGGTACAAGTAGCAGTGGCACAAGGTAGGTTACTTGTGCCGCTGCTGTGGCACATGGCAGGTTACTCTGTATGAGGTAGGGAGGTTGCGGCCAACAACTGTGCTGGCCCCAACAGCCTTACCTGGGGTTCTGGCGGCCAGGAAAGCTGCAGCTAGGAGCCTGGCCAGCAGCTGGAGCATGGCCCTGCTCAGCCAGGATTAGATCCAGTGCCACATACCACACAGCTACACTTTTCTGGATGCTGCAAGGTAGCAGTGTGGGGTATGCCTGAGTGTGCATCGTGTGTCGCTGCAGAGCCGTCGGTGGTGCCACATACCACACAGCTGCACTTTTCTGGATGCAGTCTGTAAGGTGCAAATCTACCTTGCTTGACTTCAGACTAACTGCTAACTATGTCTCTCTGCTCAAGGAGTTCTTTGCTAGGATGGAAGAGCTAGTCCTTCCTCTAATTACCACAGATGGCTTTCTGGTTTCACAGAGTATAAAAATAATCTTTAAATTTTTCCCCAATCCCATTATACTCTATTACTTATAGTGAAATACACTTCTCCCATATTCCTTCATTTGTCAGTAAAATATTTCTATGGCTTATGTCATCTGGTGACACTTGTGAAAATTAAATAGGACAGACAGGGAAGGAAGTTAAAAATGGCTTTGAGCAGTTCGTGTTGCTATTCCTTGAGCATCAGCACAGAAACACATTCTCTTGTGAAAGTCTGTATTTGTTAAAGTCTTTATTTTTTAGTGTAAAATGCATGTGGTAGAGAGAGGGTAAAAGAAGGTGTTAGTTGTAGTAACCTAGTCTTCATCTGAAATTACTTTCATACACTTAACCTAGACAGATATTTGTCTTGCATGCTGTAGGCAGGGATGTTCCTGCCCTGAGAAGGGACCAGAAGTCTCTTTTGGTCCTATTTTCTGTGATTCTATAATTATACACACGAAGTTACACCTGCACGTGGGCCTTTTAAAACTGAAGATCTTGAAGGACATCCACTTATACTGCACAGAATAAAAGAATGATTCATAGGTCAACCCGAGAATGGTGACCCTATCAAGGGAGTAGTAGTGAGTAATGTAGATGGAAACTGAATTATAATTAAAGGAAGATAGTATGATTAGCATACGGAAAGGAAAATATATGTCCTTACTGTAAGAATCTGGTGACCTTAGGGGAAAGATGCTGCATGTAGCCTCATGGCATCACACAGCATAATCCAGCTCATGAGACAGAACAGAAGAGAATAAGAAAATGCTCTGCTGTATTGGACTACTTGTATTGTAATCTGTTTCTTATAAGTTTAGGATTTTCTAGTAGCTCATATATGCCCCTTGCCAATAAAATGAGCAAATGTCCATAAGGACCCCTGCACTTAAGGTTAAATGGAAGTGCATCAAAGTGGAAATGCATCAAGATGAAAATGCATCAAAAGTAAAATTGATCAGTTAAAATTCCTGAGTTTAAGATACTTGTTTTCAAATAAACTGGCTCTAGGCATTACAAATTCTCCTATCTAACAATGCATATCAACAATGTCAGTTGGAGTCTCAGCAAGTATCAAACCTTAATTCTCTAAAGCTAAATCAAAAGCTAGGCACAAGACAGCCTATGCTGTTTCAGCTTTTATACTCTTGATTGCTTCTTCAGTACCCTTTACAGACTCAGGGACAGCTCTATGTAAATTGAGCTGAGTTATTTTAGGTTTGCCTCCATGTAACTGAGAGCAGAATCTAGCACTGTCTGTCATTGATTAGAATCTTCCCAACTGTGAAAACTAGTCTCAAACCAAGCTATATATTCCAGCTTTATACAACTGCTGGGTGATGCATTTTGACTGTCTTTTATTTTTTCTTAGGCTACATTTTTTCCCTCTTACCTCAAATAGCACTATATATGTTCTATAGTTCAGATCACTGAAGTGTAAGCCATTTTAGGATTAAATTGCTATATAAAGCTTACTGTTGTAAACATTGTATACCAAATTCATTACAAAATGTTACATTTTTATTTCTTCAGAATAAAATAATGCTTCAGGATCATTATCGACACCAAGATGTATTCTTTAAAACCAAACTTTAGACTAACTCAAAAATAATATGAAGTTTTGTTTGTTTATTTTGTTTTGCATAATTGTGCTCCTCTAACTAAAGTCACGTAAATTAGGGCTGTGCAGAATTTTGCCAGCAGTTTCGTTTCAATGCTGTTTTGACTCGTTTCAAGCTCAAAACAACAAAATCTAAATGAAACAGAGAGCTTTGAAACAGCCTTGAAATGAAATGAGGCAAGTCAAAACATTTTGAAAATTTTGAAACGTTTCAAGTTTCGAAGCTCAAGCTCGGCTTGCCTGCAGGGAAACAAAAACTAAACTAAAGAGAAGTGTGAGAAGAGGGGAGAAGTGGGGAGAAGGACTGCTTTCATTATTGACTGTGTAGCTGGCCAGCGACTGTCATCCTTTCCTGAGGTCCCATAAAAGGCAGCATTGTTTGAACTGCACTGCTTTCTGCCTTGGTGTCAGTTGAGTGAAGGAACACCTTAACACACACACAGTGTCACCCACCCATGTCATGAGTTTTGCCTGTCAGCAGCCAGAGGTGCAGGGCCCCAGAACCCAGACTCCCCCTGCACCTATCTCCTTGACAGCTGGCAGGGGTCATGACCTCAGCTGGGGCTACCAGGCCTGCAGCTTTCACCCCCCGTGCCTTAACACACGCAGTGTCACCCATGTCATGTGTTTTGCTTGTCCATAGTTTCCCCGAAACCCCTGCAACTATCTCCTTGAAACTTGGCAGGCTTCGTGGCCTCATCAGGGGCTAGCAAGCCTGCAGTTTTGACCCCACTGTGGCTTAACACATACACGTGACATGAGTTTTTTGCTTTCAAAACTTTGAGGTGCAGTTTCCCTGAATCCCCTGCACCTATTTCCGTGAAACTTGGCAGGCTCCTCAGAAGGGGTTACCATTCCTGCGTGTTCCTTCCAAATCAGGCCAGAAATAACGAAGTTATAGGCTGTTTCAAGCTTCTCCATTATAGCCTATGGGCAAAACGTTGAAACAGCATTGAAACAGTGAAACTGCTTCAACAAAACAAAATGGAACAGTGGTATTGAGTCTAAATGACATTCAAAATGAACCACTGTTTCATCTAAACATCGAAATGCAAGTCAAAATGGAATGGTGCTGTTTTGCACAGCCCTAATGTAAATGGTTCAGGTAAACAAGTCACTGTCAGCAGCAGCAAACCCTTGATTCAAGGATGATCTCTACCATGGCTCAGTAATGGGTTTTCAAGTAACATAAGAGTCCAGTCCTTGAGCCACACAAAAGTTACAGGATTTTCCTCAAAAGAGAGAATCCAAGACCTCCCAGCATCTGATGTTGGCATCTGTTTTCTTGAGGTATGCCTTCAACATGTCCTTGTAGTGTTTCCTCTGGCTACCACGAGGTCTCAGGCTATAACTAACCTGGGAGTAGAGCACTTGTTTTGTGAGTTGAGAGTTGGACATCTGCACGCAACGATCACTGACTCAGTGCTGAAAACAAGGGATTCAGCAAAGATTCTTGTGTTTGTGTAGTGATATTCCCATTTGATGAGGAGGATTTTCTGGAGGCATCATTGGTGATACTGCTCTAGGCTCTTGAGATGACAGCAGTAGCTCACCCATGTTTCACATCCATAAAGGAGAGTGGGGATAATGACTGCTCTGTACACCTACATGTTGTTGGCTTTCTGGAAATTGCAATCAATAAAAACATGCTGCAGCGGTTTCCTGAAAGAGGCTCTTGTGGATTGGATTCTGTGCTGGATCTCCTCATTAGTGTTCAGTGAGAGGTAGAGAGGTGCCTACCAAGATAAAGGAAATGCTTACCTACCTCCAGGATCTTTCCCTTGATGGGAGGGGGCCAGATTCATCACTTGGAGAAGACTGATAAACAGCTTAGTCTTCTCAGTGTTGAGAGAGGGGGTGAAAGTTTGATAGGCTTCTGCAAAGAGATTGATTGAACACATTTTGGAGGTTTTCCTCAGTGGGTGCAAGAATTTTATAGTCATTAGCATATTGAAAGTCAAAAATGGTTGTTTTGAAAACATTGGTCTTTGAGGAAAAATGTCTCAATTTTAAAAGCCCTCTGTCCATGCATTATTCAATGTCGATTCTGGAAAGGAGACAGGCCTTGACAAGAATCAGGATGACAGTCAAAACAGTGGAAAACAGAGTTGGGGTGATAAGTAGGGATCCTGGTTTTCTCTGATTTAAAAAAATCTACAATTTTCATTAAAAAAAAAGTAATCCCAAATCCACATTTTTCTGTGATTGGATTTTTCTGTGACTCTATTGAAAGAGCAGTTGCCCCTTCCCTCACAGTTGCCTACTTCCTTTATCCTTGTTTCTCTTTGTTTCCTTCTTTGTCTACTAAAAAATTAGGGTTCTCTGTTACACTTCTGCTGAGATGAGGTGTCACGTTGTGAAGCAGAATGAACCTTTTTCTTCCAGTTGAGGAGGGCTTAGATCTCAGTGTTGCTCTTGTTGAACTGGTCTTGGTGTTGATGGGTGGTAGCCAGTGGATTCAGCACAGACTATATGGAGATTTCCTCAATGTTGCCTTCAGTTGAGGGCAGGGCAGAGATCTCCAACAGTGTGTTTACAAAAAAGATCCTTACAGACCTTCATCTCTTGAAGAAATTTGAAGTTGAAATTTATTTGCATTGCTTTTGGCTGTTTATGGTGTTTCAGAGCAGGCTAGATGTTCATAAAGGTTCTGATAAGATGTTGAACTGTACAGAAGTTCCTCGCAAGGCTCATGTGATATGGACCTCCATTTGATCATGGGCTCTAAAAATAGCAGTCAAGGAGGTGCCAATACTTAGATTGAGGTTCTCCAAAGGTAGTTTTCTATTTGTAACTTTGTCTAAAGATGGTATTCATACTGACAAGACTGTGCTCCACGCATTTTCCCAGGAGATGGATACCACCAGAAAGCCATTTGAAAGGAAGTTGTCTTTCCCTACTCCTTCCTTCCAAATTGTGCCACTCCAGAGTCCCAGGCCATGCCTGATTCTGGCATTGAAGTCACCAAGATAATGATCTTGTCCTCTTTGGGAGTATTAGTCAAAACATTGTCAATATTCAAATAGAATGGTTCTTCATCATCACCATCATCAAACATCAGGGTCTATACACTGATGATAGAGGCATACTTGTTGCTGATTAATTTAAGATGGAGGGTCATAAGACACTCACTGATCGTCACAGGGAACTCTGCAAGTTGACTAATGAACTGACTCTTGATGGCTAAATTGATGCTGTGAACACATCTTGCCATGGGCCAGTTTCCCCTTCCAGAAGGTGTATCCTCCACCCTCTTGCCTCAGCTGACCCTTACCCAGTCATCTTATCTCACTGAGAACTACATGTCAATTTGTATATTACTAGTTCCCTGGAGATGATGGCAGTTCTTCTTTCTGGTCATTTGTTGTCTTGAATGTCCATCAAGGTGTAAATCTTTCATGTTGCAAATATGATTGTTGTCTTATGGTGTTTTGAGCAGGGAGTTGGACTAGATAACCTCCCAAGGTTCCTTCTAACCCTAATTTTCTATGATTCTGTTTTTAACTATGGAGAGTGTGATTCTGCTAGATGCATTCTTTGAATGCAGGAGTAGATAAGAGATCCTAGGTTTGGGACATCTTTTCTAGTCCCCTTCCTCATGCAGGGTGAGCACAGGGTATCCTAAGTAGGATTGCTCAGTCATGGCAGGAGTGAAAAATGACCATCAGGCTACTGCCACCTGTGTGCAGACTCATGGCTGGAAACTGCTAGATTTCCTGGTCCTGTTTGTATCACCACTGGTCCACCATTGCAGGGCTTCCGTAGTACAGAAGAGCATGTTGTTTCCTGTGGCAGTAGCCTGTGAATGACTTTGTTTAACAATAGGAAACTAGAGCACAGAAAGAGTAACCACATAGTTTTGACAAGGTGGAGATCTGGTTCCAGTGAAAAGGGAGAACCTTAGACTACAGGGGCGCGTCCACAAATGCAAGCACATGTGCTTGCAGCAGCTCAAATAGAAGCGGTGCAAATTTGAGCTGGGGCTTTTTGCTTAGGCACACATGCTTGGACATGCACTTCATTGTGGAGTAAATTGTGCCACTTGGGGCAATATAACCCTGCCTGGCTCCTCCCAGATCTTCAGCTAGGGGGAGCTAGAGCTCGGGGCCAGCACCTGTGCTGTCCCCAGCAGTATAAAAAGCCGCCCTGGCAAGTAGCTCAGAGCTACTAGCTCTCAGGAGCTTCTGGGACCCAGCCAATTGGTACCTGGAGATACTACCCCTTGTGCCAGCCGGACTGCTGAAGCAGCCCTGAGAGTTCCCTGCACCCTCTACCCAGTGCAGCAGTCTGGCAGTGGGGGCTGCTGCCTGGCTGTGACCTGCTGTGCACCTGCCAGACTCAGATGGGTTCTGCACAGCCAGTAGAGGCATCTGTCGCTCTGGGCCAGCTGCCAGTGGACTGCAGTTGCAGGGTTGGCCTTTGTATGGCACTACTGCCATTTGTGCCCCCTGCCCAGCCATCTGGGCAGCTATCATCCAGAAGATGTTGCGGGTGTGGTGGCCTGCTTTGAACTGTCAAAATATGTCCTCCTGGCCCCATTTGGCCAGGAGGTCAGCCACAGCTAGATGAGTCCAAGGTGCCAGCTGTGAGCAGGCAGGGTCTTGCCATTGGCCTCCCTAGCAGCAATTCTGATGTTCCTTATTGGAAAACTGAAAAATCGCTAATAAAAAAAATCCCAGTCACTCTGTAAAATATGCCCAAATCCATGTTCCTTCACAAGTAAAACAAAAGACCACTATAAAGAGAGAGAGAGAGAGAGTGGGACAGAGACAGCAATTAGTTGGACAATGTTTTATTGATATATCTACAGTGTTAAAGCAAGTCTCTTATCATAATAATAAGGTGAGCTCTAAATACAGGTTTCATGAATTCATGAATACATATTTTTCTGCCCTCTCACAGGGCGATGGCCCCCACACAAGGGGTCTGTCCCCCACACAAGAGCTATGGTCCCCCAACAGGGGGATCAGCCCCTACACAAGGGGTGTCTCCCCCACACAGGGGGTTCATCCCCCAACAGGGGAATCAGCCCCTACACAAGGGGTTCAGCCCCTCAACAGAGGGTTCAGCCTCCCAAAAGGGTTCAGCCCCCACACAAGGGGTTCATCACCCCAACAGGGGGTTCATCCCCCAAACAAAGGGTTTGTCCCCCCAACAGGGGATTTGGCCCCCCAACGGGGATCAGATGGCACCCACAGGGGTTACCACCCCCCTGCAAGGCCCACATGCCTCACCCCAACCCCCTGATTGCTGCCCCACCTGGCCCCATCCCCCACCAGCTGCTGCAGCCCCCACAATGGTTGCCCCACCCAATCCCACCTCCCACTCCCCACTCCCCCAGACCCCCCAATGGGTGCCTCACCCAGCCCCACCCCCCACAACTTGAGCCCCCAGGCCCCCAAGGCTACCCCCACAACCCCAGGCACCATCACTTAAAAAAAAAACCCAGAAAAAAAACAGAAAACATGGAGAAAAAGCCTCTGCTTACTTCAGAACGGGTGGGAGGGGGTGCCAAGGCATCCTGGTAGAGCCCCCTGGGCAGCACAGGACAGCGGGGGGGCAGCAGGGCCAGGGCTGGGGCCGCTGGGGCTGTGTGGGTGGAGCCCCAGTCACCAGATGGCAGTTGGTAAGTGCTGGGGTTTTTTGTTTGTTTGTTT
This sequence comes from Alligator mississippiensis, assembly GCF_030867095.1. Lineage (NCBI taxonomy): Eukaryota > Metazoa > Chordata > Crocodylia > Alligatoridae > Alligator > Alligator mississippiensis. The sequence goes on from NC_081824.1 coordinate 393,794,117, forward strand.
GTTTAAACAATGGGGGGGCAGGGATAGGGGGCTTGGGGGGATGGGGCTGGCCAAGGCAGGGCTTGGGGGGCTCAGGGGGGGCTCAGGGGGAGGCAGGGGGAGGGGGGACTGGCAGGGGGAGGGGCTGGCCAGTACAGGGGTTCAGGGGCCTCAGGGGGCTGCCAGGAGGAGAAGCCAGCTGTGGCAGGGGTCAGAAGGCTCAGGGGGCTGGTGGGGAGAGGGGCAGGCCACTGCAGGGGTCTTGAGGGGCTGGCAGGGGGGGCAGGCTGTGGCAGGGGTCAGAGGGCTTGGGGGGGCTGGCAGGGGGAGGAGCAGCCAGGGCAGGGGTCGGGGTGCTGGGGGAGTGGGTGGGGCCGAGGGTCCCCCCATGGTCCCCTCCCCCCTCCTCCAGCCTCCCCACCCCTTACTCACCGGCACCAGAGCCCTGGTGCTGAAGCACACAGCCTGGCCTGTGCCTCTTTTTTAAGCTTTGATTTCTTTAGACACCTGGATATCCAGGGGTCTAATTTTCTCCCCGTGCTGCAAGTTTGCAGCACCGGGAACATTTTTTCCTTCCCTTCAAAGGGGTTTGAGGCAGGGCAAGAGGCACATGCATGCTTGTCTGGATGTGGCCCAGGAGATATCCATCTTGCTGCAGCCTTCTAAAGTATTTACAACTATTGAGATGCTGACATCTTCTGATTGCTTCACTTTTGAGGATTTGCTGTTGGTCCATATTTTGTCTGGAGCCTCCTCTCAGGCCTGTTCATCGTGGGTGACCCTGACAGCAGTGTGACAGTCTGGGCAACATAGCTCTGAGGATCATTGGGATGCACAAGCCTCTTCATCACTCTAAGTTCACAGTCCACATAATAGAGCTAAGGGAGTGTGCACTTCATAGAAGTGTTTGTGTGGTATGTAAGTCTTTTGCTGAGATGACTTAATAAAATGTTATTTTCTGTCCGTGATCTGCTTTGGTAATGCTGACTCTTCTGTCACCTCATGAGTAGGTCGCCTTTATCACTATGTTTGAAGAGGAAAGAAAGAGGCAAAAGATGCAGTCTTTGGGCCAGTTTTCCTGTCCTCACAGGTCAACAGCCAACAGCAATTCTAAGATTCTAAGCTGAGGCCACTTTAGAAATACTTCCTATTGACAGGCATCATCAGGTAGGAAAGATGGTTTTTGGAAAAACTGCTATTCTTAGCAGTTGTGTGGAGCCAGGCTTAGAGACTTGAATATCGATTGAACAACAGTTTTAGAAATTATCTTTTAACGAATTAGAATCTCTGTCTATTCTCTTTCTACAACCTTTTTAGAGGTTGTTATTAGAGCTGTAGTGATTGTGAGCCATTCATGAAATCTTCAAATAATTAGCTGATCTTGTTCCATTGAATAAATGGCTCTGCAGCTTTGTGGTTTGCACTAATATCCTGGATGCTATTAGAAGTGGCCTCTGTTCACTTAATAGATGAGAGATAAATGTGATATCATGCTTTATGAACACGCAGGAGGGTGTTGTGCTGGTTAAAGTATAGGAAGTTTTATGTGGCTCACCTACATTAGCTCTCTAGGGCTACAGTGAAGCAGAACTGAAACTGGCTATAAAGTAGTGACACAGGTCATCTTTTGTATTATGAATGATAATATTTCACTACTGTGTGGAGTGCAAATTGTCAGTATTATTTGCTTTTTTTTAATGAAAACAAAAGATTTCATTTCTGTAAGCCAGTATGTTATGCCATGCAAATTTTCTCACTGTACCATAGAAGCTGAGAAATAAAACGTAAAATGTTGTAGTGCCATTTGAAACTGTGTTTGTGGGTGGGTGGGGGTGTGTGTGTGTGTACAAAAATCATCAGTCAGATTTGCTTTGCCCTGGGTCACCATGCTGCAGTCCTGGGTGCACATGTAAATGAGATGCATGGGAACAATAAACTCCAGCACAAACTGTACCAGCATGTATTCATTCACACTAACTTCATTCACACTAACTTCACCACATATACATATAGTGGTATTTCATTTTGAACACAGAAAAATGTGGATTTGGGGTTACATTTTTTATTCTGAAAATTGGGAAGTATTTAAATCAGAGAAAATCAGGATCCCTGGTGATTAAAACCCCCCAAATCTGTGTTTTTTCATGATTAAAATGAAACATCTATATGTGTGTGTGTGTGTATATGTATGTATGTATATGTGTATGAATGTATGTGTGTGTGTGTCTATGTGTGTGTGGCAACATGAAGGTATGCACCTCACTGCTTCTTTTAGCCTTAGGCTACTTCTCCTCTCCTCTCTCTCCCTCTTAGGCATTGGCTCGCTTAACCACCAGATGCCTTTCTCTTGAGCCCAGCCACCAGGCAGGGTTTCTAAACACTGGTGTGCCCTTGGCATCTGGCTGTGGTTAACCACAATACCCCTCAGGCACCCAACTGTGGGCTAACCAAAGTGTGCCCCCTCAGGTACCCTGCTGTGGCCTCCACACACTCCCCTTACAGTACTATTGCTGAGCAGCTAGCACTGCAATAGGCACTCTGCTGCCCATGCAAGCTCTGCTTTATTGTACTGCTGTGGCATAGCTTGCTCTACAATAGGCACTCCTAGCCTATAAATCCATGGGGGCCTGTTCTCCTGCAGCCCATAATGGGTTCCTCACCTGAGGATCGATCTCGCTGCTGCTGTTTCTCCCTTAAAGTAACAAGACCCCTAGGTTTCCTGCTACACAGCCATTTAAGCTTTGTTCCTCTCCTGGGTTCAAAATTAACTGTTTAGGAAGGAACCCCTAAATATTATTATGTTACAAAATCTTGATTCTGCTTAAATGTATAAGAAACATATTTATAGCCATTACCACAACTCATACAAAACTAAGGGTGATAAGGCTAAACACAGATTAATGCTATTCATCTGTAGAAACCATACATGCCATATCACATGCCATAAAACAAAATTCATAAAACAAGCATGTCATCCATCAAAGTATTGTGGGTTTACGATATGGACCTTGAGGTTTTCCAAAAAAACATAGCAGCCTACACAGCCTTTAGTAGAGGCAGAGACATTCTTCAAACTCTCTCTCTTCCTAGTAGTTGCATCTTAGCCTTAATCATCTTCTCTTCAAAGTTGTGCATATTTAGGCATTTCAGAACATATTTAAATGGTATTTGTTTATGTTTGAGGTAAAGCAGAAATAAAGAAAGGTGTATGTTCCTTAAGCTCATCAGCTGTCTCAGACAAGTTAATGTTTAAAGTTAATGCCAGGGACTGGACTCAGCTAGGAAGGGGTGAGAGCAATGATGTGATATGTTTGGAGGGAGGGGGTTCACTATTTTAATTTAAAACATGCTGCTTAGCATTTTAATGATACTTAGAAAATGATCACAGTGCCTCAATGAAGCAGATAATTATTATAATCTGTTTTACAGATGGAGGAACTAAGGGAATATAAGTAAAATCACCTTAACCAAAATCATGGTAGGAAAAATTCCAAGCCAGAATTTCAGTGCTCAAACTCCACCGTGAAAAAATCCAGTAATGGACATGACTTTCTGTTTTATACCAATATAATTTCATTGGCCTCAAACACAATAAACTATTTTGTGCAAAACATACCCTCTTATGCACGGAGTCACTTATGAAATAACCTGTATTTTTAATTTCCTCTTTGTCTCGGATCTCTTTCCATTTAACGACTGCTTGTCAGCAAGAATTGATGGAGAGGTGTATAAAGGCATTAACCAAATGAAGTTCCTATGGTTCAAGCTTGAGAGCTGGATGAAAGAAGAGAAAGTATAAAACTTAGATAGGTTGACAGGGCCATCTGACCATGCCACATAAATTGTCATGTAGCTGAAGCCATATAAGCAGATTGCCTCTGTACTCTTGATATATTGCAATTTCTGATTGAATAGCCAGAACAATGAAAGAGAAGATTTTTAAAGAATTTCCACAGACAAACTTTTATTCCCACGCAAATCCCCACTTCTCTTGGTTTTGAAACACACATGACTTAATGTCTGAACATGTTTCTACCTGACAAGGCATGTGAAAGAAGTAACTTAGTCTACCAATATATAAGAGTAGACATGATGGCTATGTATTTTGTAACAGGTATAGACCAATTTCCAATCATTTATACCAATAAATGTATAATGTCTGTACCTGGCCAATAAGATATAAATCTGTTTCCAAAATTATATTTAAAAATTTAGAGGTGAATCTACTTTAGAAAGAAATCATATTCAGACAGCTTAGAAAGTAGAGATGTTCTAGAATTGAGAGAGAGACAATACAACTATCCTTACAGCTAGGCTAGATTCCAGGTTGGGGAAATGGGCGGTGTAGGGATAAAATACTGATTAAAAATCTTTTTTCTTTTTTCTTTTTAGTATTTCCACACAGATGTACCTTGCATCTATGCATAGTTTTGACTTGAAAACTTGAGCACAAGCATCTTCCTGCTTTGTAGCAATAACTTCCATATTCCTCACCCTTCCACACTCACCTTAACCATTATAATCATAAACTTTTGTTTTCAGTTAGCACCTACTCCTTCTCCTGCTGAAGTCAATGGCAAAATCCTATTGTCTTTTAGAGAAGGAATCTAAACATTTAAGTTTAACCTGGAGAAAAGTCTTGGCACTGTTTATAGTACAAGAAATCATTCCCCCTGCCTTTATGAACCTGACATTTTTTTCTTTAAATGACCTTATGGTCCCTGCCGATGAAAAGAGTAACCATGACTGTAACCTGACTCCTTGAAATCAGGCATGATAAAAAATGAAATGCTAATATGCAGGTTATGTTAGATGTTGCTTTAAAATTTCAGAAGAATGAACAGTAATCAAATGAGTGTGTCACATAATACACAGCATGTAAGAACCAATTATGTAAATGAAGGCCCAAGGTTAGTTTACTTCAATACTTTTTAATTCTACAAATATTAAAATCAACTAGTTCCTTGTATAATAGATGGCTATGACAAGAGTTAAAGAGCTTAAAAATATTTTTGTAGTCCCATGTCTAATTAATATTTCTGTTGTGTGACCTACATTTCCCAGAGCTATAAATGAAAAGGGCCACAAAAGTATATATTTTTGTTTGAAACATTTTAGTATAATATGTTTAAGAGATCAAAGGCAATGCGATCAGTGCATATACCTTCCTCATTTGGAAATAAGTGGCAAAATAAACTCACAATGTTGCAGCAAATTTTGGAAGAAAAACCTTTTCAAGCTTAGTATATCTCACTTGACTTTAATGGAAGCCTAGAGCTGCAGTGATATAATTATGTTTATTTGGGCTATAAATCTATTCTGCAAATATTCCACTTGAGTCACATTTCATTTTTTATATATTTTTACTATCCTTTCTGTCTTCCTTCTGTTGTGTTTTGTTTGTAACACAAAATGGAAACACAACAGAATAAATGTTTTAACCCTATTAGTGTCAGCTAAGTTTCAGATCCCATTAAAGCATAACAAATACTAGGTGGATTTGCTGACAATGTAAGTGATGCAGAATGCACTATATTCACTATGCATTTAAATATCCTTTAGTAGCAATGGTTAGATCCCCCCCACGCAAACATTTTGCAAGTCCTATTTTCCCCAGCTATGTTCTAACATCCAATTTTGTAGTGTGTCAGTTATGGTAGAAAATCATAGCTGGCACATTCTCTCAGGGTGGTGATTGATTAAACTTTGAAATCAGAGCCTAATGACAAGGTCCTTTTGACCTTGATTCCTTTCTTTCTTATGTTGGCATCAACAGTTTGTACTTCAAACCATAATGCAGAGCAAAATTGGGAGATGGGGCATACTGCAGAGAATTAAAAATGGTATGCCTCACTGATTACTCAGAAACAATTGTATAGTGGTATGACCTCTGTTTTTGGAAATGTGCATACTGGTTTCAGTACATTGAATCTAATAGCAGAGAGTAAAAGTTGTGCATCCACAGGTTACAGGTAGCTGTCTAATAAAGCAGTCATGTTTTTGTTTTGTGAAATGGATGACCACTAGCTTATCAAAAGCATGGTTTTATATAAGATAGACATTCCCAAGTGCTTCATGTTGCCATTAGTATGGTCTGAATGTTTGACAAATGCCAGGTTAGGTCCTGCAGTAATTAATTAAACAATATATGAATAGTTTTGTTTTTAAATTGCAGCAATGTCAAAAAGGGGAAAACAATTAATTTTGGTATATTTATTCAAAGCAAAGGCAGCACCAGAAGAAAACTGTATTAGACATTCCAGATAGCTGCATTCTTCTTCTTAAGGAAATTTAGAGAAGCTAGATCAGTTTTAATGATTTTTATATCATCTGGAAACAGTGTATATGGATGAGTGCACACATCAGATCCCACCATTAGATTTCGTGACTTGATTTTCATTACATCTGGATACATTTTTTTTCTCTCAAGAAGCATTCATCCATTTAAATATTAGTAGATGAAACCCCAAGATGTGTCCATTGTCAAGTCCGAATACACTGAGGGTGACAAAGAATGAAGCAGTCTTTGCATCAGCTGTGAGAAATGATAAAAGCATTAGCACCACAAATTACAAATTATAGAGAAGTATCCACTGCATAAAAGGGTGCCAAAAGTTCCTTAAAAACCTTGAAGATGCATGGTATAAATGTTTAAACAGACCATTATAAACAATTTTTTCAACCTTATATTTTGTTCCCTTTGTAATTGTTCCCTCTCTTTGTTTTTACTAGTTAGATTTTTTTTTCTTTAGGAGTTGAGGGACGAAGATGCATTAGACATGTTCTGTTAGAGCACAGTTCATGGGCTGCAGGTTCACAACCTTTCCGAGCCCAGGTTGTCATAGCAATAGCTACCTGTTGTGAAAGCTGTCAAAGACAGGTGGGGAGGGAAGGAGGAGGGATAGAGGAGTGTGTAAGAAGTGGGACTGTTATTGTCACTTTGACAGTACAGGATCAGAGGAAGCATGACTCCAGACTGCTAAGCTCACTACACTAGCCCCCAGAGTCAAATATATTATGAGTTTGGGTTGTCACAGTAATAGCTAGTGAGAGCTGGAGGGATTTGGGGGGAGGATGATTCGGAATTGTGACTATCATTATGATAATCTGGACCCAGAGGACACAGTTCCAAAAACTACTAAACTACTGAATCTGGCACAGCAGACTCCAGAACCCGGGTCACCTGGAGACTAAGTAATCCTATCTCCAGCCTTCCTGGCTGCTGAAAAGCTCACTTCCCGTTTTGTCTTCATCTCCCTCTCTCTTAAAAATCTAGAGAGAGACAAGTACTTTGTGCATTGTTTTTTGTGCAGGGAAGCCATCTAAAACTAACCAGCCAGAAGTAAAAATATGCAGTGGTGACACACAGGGGGTGCACGTGGGTGCATATGCACCTCCTGAGTGTGGCGGTGCACCCCTTACGAAAAGGCACCGTATTGGCGGTACCAATGCGTGATCAGCAATCACTGATGGCCACCACCAATGCTGCCAGCAGGATCTGCGGGTGGTCGCCAACCCCTGGTTGGTGCTTGCCACCCCCCCAACATCACCAACAGCACCAGTGGTGTCTGTGGGAGCTCACCACTTACCACCATCACGTTCCCACTGCTCCCACCATGCTCTCGCCACTGCCAGCACTGCCGTGCACCCCCAGCCACTGAGGGCACATGTCATGAACTCTTCTTTTTTTTTTTTTTTTTTTACGGGACATTTACTTGAATACAAGACAAGCCCATTCAATACGGTGGGAGTAGCCCCTTGTCTTGAATTCAAGTAAAGGGGGGAAAGTGGGGTAGGCAGGTGGTTATTGCAGTTTCTGCCCTAACCTGTGCTTGGAGTTGGAGCCACAAGCACTGCTCCCCCTGCTCCCCTCTGCTTGCTGCTTCTTCCCTTTCACTTGCCCACCACTTGCTCCATGCTGCCTTTTCCACTGCTGCTACTTATGTGGAGTTGCGCCTCTGAGTCTGGCTCTAGCCCTGCTCCAGCCGGGCACAGAGCACACACTGGCTCTGGTCCCCTTCTGGCCTGCAGGCAGTGGCAGCTCAGGCCCTGGCACTGGCCCTGGTACCAGCTGCTAACAACTACCTTCAACCTCTATATCAAAGAATCTAGGAATGAAGACCCCTTCCTCTGCTGGACCTCGAGCACAAGATTTTCTCTATAGTCTCACTTAGAGGGAACTTCAGACCCTTGACAGGTCCTTCAATATGCAAGCAACTTTGTATTGTGTAGAGCTGCCTCATATGGTAGAGTGGAAGTGCAAAGGGGCCATGGCCATACCTCTTCACATTCCTTTGTGGTAACATTGGTAAGTGGTTAGAAGATCTTTAATATGTATTTATAATCATAATTTTATGGTAGCATCCACTGCATACTAAGTGCTTCCCAAATGTTCATGGAAGACTGGCCCTGCTTACAGCTCAGAATCTGAGACAGTAGTAGGCAAAATTGGAAAGTAGGTGTTTCAAACAAAAGTTAGCTCAATTCACTGCAACCTGCAGGGTAGAAGAGGGTCTTTTAAAAATATTTAAATATAGGACAGTGATCAGGCCGGCTGTGAACAAGCTCAGTAAAGCCATATCCCAATACTAAATACTTTTGTTCCTTTTAAAATTGTTTAGAACTGTAGAGTTGTGTAAAAGACTATGTTGCACTTTTTTTTTTTTTTTTTACTTTGGGGAAAAAACAAAGTAAAACATTTTGACATTACACACGGAACACTTCAGAAATCTTTCTTCTAGTGAACAATTTCTCAGTCAATAAACAGACACTCTAAAAGTTGTAGGTCTGTAAGCACCATTTTAAGTGCTACAAAGTAAGCAAACATTTATGTTTCTTGTTTTCTATCGATTTTCACAATATAAATGTACAAAAATCTGACACATGAAATTACAGATGCACCAATTTTAATAGCACCAGTTAAGTATATCACATGAATGCACTTTAACAAGAAGATTATACCTATTCTATTTTGCTGATTAGTAAAAAAAAATCTTACTGGAATTCATGCCATTTCTTATACAGTGGGCTTTCTCCTTTCTTGTGAAGGTTTCATAGTCCTCCCTTTCCTTGTTTCCTTAAAGGCCCCTGGCACACATTATACTCAAGATGGGATGAACCAGCTAATCATCTCCTAAGTAGTAACCTGACCATACTTTAATGCAATTAATGAAATTATTTGACTCCCATGCACTTCTGATGCTAAGAGTCTCAATCAGCTGATTGTCTCTTCCAACCTCAGGAAGCCCATCAAAGTCAAGGGCTCCAGTATGCCCCCAAGGCTTGGAGCCAAGATCAGCTGGCGTTTTGCAGCCACAGGGGCACAATCAGAGCCCTTGACTCCAATGAGCCCCCTCAGCTGGAAGCAGCAGTAGATCAGGTCTCCCAGCCTTGAGGGTGCACCCCTCAAGGACTCTTGGCACTCAGGACATTCTGCCCCATGACTGGGAGCTCCAATTAGCTGATCAGCAGGGATTCTGGTTTTCTTTTATAAAAAAAAATTGAATCTTAAAATAAGGGATTTTTTTTTTATCAGAGAAAACCAGAATTCCTGGTGATCAGTGGATCAGCCAAAGGGGTTCCCAGCTATGAAGCAGATGACTGGGGTACCCAGTCACAGGAGCTTTCTGATCCTGAGCATCGTCTGTACCAGAAATATGGCATCATGGATGTGATGCTTGATCCTGAAATTGCATCTCCTGCCAGGTACATGTGGCATGTCAGGAAGTGCAATTGTGGGGATTATGCATCAGATTCTATGGCATCTTTAACTGCACATCTGCCAGGACCCAGATTTCATGTTGTGTTTCTCTTAGGAACTGCAAACTAAAAGCAGACACCAGAGCTATTTTTCATGAGAGAAGTTTGACCCACTTCCCAACTATGTTGTCTCAGACTGCAAAGTTATAATGCAATGTCAAATTAAATTAGAAAAACAATAGTGTCATTGCTACCTGGTAATGTCAATAAAGAGAGAAGACAAGTCATCACCAATTAGCCAAATGTCTGAAGCTTGACTTTTTTTAAACCTTATTAATGTGTTAAAAACCAAAGGTGAAAGAGCAAAAGCACCAGGGGTTGGGCATAAAACACTTGTTAGTGACAGAATTATCACCGAAAGTATAAAGTCCCTCCTACCCTATACCCTTTATAGGGTTACACATTTAGGACTAGCTATCCATTTTTCACCTTGCAGAGGCTCCCCTTGATGGCCCAGTATAACACAAATGTGGCCATTTTTTGTAATGTGAAGTGTCCAAATTCAAAGGGGACATGTGCCTGGAACAGGAATATAAAGAGGTGGAGTACATTGTCAGAGATAGCCCCTGCAAACCAGTTTTTGTGATTTATCATGGTCACCATCGGGGACTGGTTCAGCAGGAAATTGCTGGTGGCCAGAGCCCTATGCACTAGCCACCATTGGATGGTGCTAGTCCTCTTTATGATCAGTTTGTACACAGTCTGTTAGTTTGTCTGCGCTTGCCTTGATGTTTCTGTTGATAATTGCCACATCCAGGCTGTGTAAAAGCAGGCAGTGAGGATGTGGTCATGTTGTATCTTGACAGCCCATATGTACAGTACCTTTCTAGAGAGTATCTCAAAGCAGATCCCATCACTGTTCCTGCTGTGCATGGGGAGGGATGACAAGATGCTGGCCCTGCCTTTCTCATTGACCGTGGCTGGAGAGATGGGCAATGATGGAGATGGCATAACTAGCAAGCTGCCATTAGAATGAGGGTACTCTTAGAACATTTGGACATGTTCAAGTCTGCTGGACCAGATCATCTGCATCCAAGAGTCCTGAAAAACTGGCTGAGCTCATAGCAGAGCCTCTGACAAAGCTGTTTGAAGAGTTGTGGAACTCAGGAGTGGTCCTAAATGTCTGAAAGAGAGCTAAAATGGTTCCCATCTTTAAGAAACAGAAGAGGGATGACCCTGCAAACTACAGACCAGTCATTCCAACTTAATTCCTAATAAAAATCTTTGAAAAAACAGTCAACGAGGCCATCAACGACAAGCTTGTAACTGCTGGGATATTAAGAAGCATGCTTTGTCTAGCATGCTTTGTAAGTCATGCCTACAAACCTGGTATCCTTTTATGACCAGGTAACTAACCAGCTGGACAAGGGACATGAGGTAGACATAATTTACCTAGGCTTCAACAAGGCCTTTGATACTGTTTCCCATGAGATCCTTTCAATTCAGCTGGAGGGTACTAGCTTAGACCAGTCTACAGTGAGGTGGTTTGGGAATTGGCTCAGAGGCCAATCCCAGGCAGTTGTAATCAATGGGATGGCTTCATCCTGGAGGGCTGCCTCCAGTGGTGTCCCCCAGGGATCGGTGCTCGGGCCTGTGCTCCTTAACATCTTCATCAATGATTTGAATGAGGGGGTAGAATCAAAAATATTTTGTTTGCAGATGACACCAACCTATGGGGAAATGAGGGCACATCTGAAGATAGGGTAAGGATCCAGGATGACCTCACAGACTGGTTCTATGGACTAAACACAACCAGATAAGGTTCAATAGGGACAAGTGCCAGGTCCTTTATTTAGGTAGGAAGAACCTTCACCACAATTATATGATGGGTGGTGGTCCAGTAGCTGGCACTGTATCTGAAAGGGACCTGGGAATGACAATCAACCAGAAGATGAATATGAGCCAACGGTACAATGAAGTCACCAGCAGGGCAAATAGAACTCTGGCGTGTATCAGCCAATGTGTTATGAATAGATCCAGAAAGGTGCTCCTTCCCATCTATTTGGCACTGGTGAGGCCACAGCTGGAGTACTGTGTCCAGTTCCGGGCACTGCACTTCAGGAAGCATGTGGATAAGCTTGAAAGGGTACAGAGAAGGGCCACTCATGTGATTAGGGGCCTGGAGGATAGGCCTTATGAGGAGAGACTCTGGGAACTGGGTTTGTTCAGTTTGAGCAAGAGAAGACTGAGAGGTGACTTGATAGAAGCCTACAAGTATGTCAAGGGTGAACACCAAGATCTAGGGGAGCAATTCTTCAGAAAGGCACCCCTAGGGAGAATGAGGACCAATGGGCATAAGCTAATTAAGAAAAAAAAATAGGTTGGACATTAGGAAAAACTTATATTTCATAAGGGTATCCAGAATCTTAAACACACTCCCAACAGAGGTGGTACAGTCACCATCCTTGGAGGGGTTCAAGTAAACCCTTGAATATAAACAACATATATGAGTGGTAAGATAACTGGAATCATTAGGTATAGATATATAGCCATTTGGAACTATTTCATAATAGCAGCAGGTATTATGTTCTAATTATTATGGCTGTGCGAAACAGCACCATTCCGTTTCAATGGGACAATGTTTTATTTCAAGTTTTGTTTCATTTTGAAACCGCTGTTCCATGTCTATATTGAGTCCATCAGTTTCTGTACCTAGGAGGTTGATGAAGTGAAGTTCAAAGGCCCAGCTGTGAAAAGTGGTTTGTAAATTCAAACAAGCACCAAACCTTGGTAACCTAACTTTGTCACCAGAAGCCAACTTCCTACAGCTCAAAACACAAAAGCTGTCAACAATCTCCGGTACCCCCACAAACTGCACACCAGAATCTATCAAAGAGAAGAATACCCAACTACCTATGGGGGCACATTTCTCACAAAAAAAAACAAAACAAAAACACACTGTCTCCAGTCTCTCAGGGCTGATTCTGAAAGGGAATTTACAAACCACTTTTCACAGCTGGGCCTATGAACTTCACTTCATCAGCCTCCTAGGTAGTTGGTACAGAAACTCATGGACTCAATATAGACAGTGGGATTCTAACACACGACAACCTACCAGACATCTGACTCCCCAGGTAACTCTCCACTTTTACCTGTGCTGCTACATTCCCCTTTCCCCACCTCCACCCTGGCCTGTTCCTCACACCCTGACATCTCCATTTCCATTTTCACTAACTGGCTTTCTTGTCTGCATTGCATGCCACCCTCTAGCTTCTTTACTATTCCTTCCATCCAGGAACAGCACACACACACACACCAACTTCAGGTGTTTCTTCAGCCTGACAAAAGGTTTTTCAACCCAAAACCTGGCATCCCAGGCAGCCAAGCTGAGCTTACCTGGAGCCTCACAACTCCACTGCAACCAGCAAGCTTCAAGCCTGCCAAAGACATGATGGGTCTGGTCTATCCCCAGCCAGGACTCTGCGTGTGTGTGTGTGTGTGTGTGTGTGTGGTAACTGGAGGTTATGGCACCTCCTACCTTCCTTTTACCACAGGCATCCTTGGTCCTGGCATTTCCTGGGGGTGCTGTACCACCAACAGTCCCACCAGGCCTTCCCGAGCCTGGCAGAATGGAGTTTTAATGGTCATGCACAGGACCTGGGGCCTCCTACTTCCCCATAGCCCCAGGCAATACCTCCAAATTCATCCTGACATGGAAGCTCAGCAGGGACATGTTCTTCCCCTGCTGACTGGTGACGCAGGGAGTGCCCCCTCCAGCTCTCAGTGCGGGGCATTAACTGGGTTTTTAAAAATGAAAAAAGGAAATAAGTGCAGATGTGTTGAGGAGGGTGGCATTCTCGGCTCTGTTAAGCGGGGCACTGATCCCAATCTCCCCAAGCAAGAGCATCTCATGAATGGTCTTCTGTTGCTCCATCATCATCTTGAACATCAGGCATGTGGAGTTCCACTTAGTTTCCACATCCTGCATGGTTTTGTATTGTGGGACGTTCATCTGTGCTTGTTTGTTTTGGAGCATCTTGCCCCACTTGATGCTCTGGTGGATGTAGCCTGCCAGCTTCCTACACTCAGAAATGAGCTTACTGGTGGTGCTGGCACCATCACCAGCAGCCCTGCCCCCTCCAAGATGGCTCTGACAATGAGGTGGAACTTGTGTGCCACACAGCAGATCCCAAAAAATTTGCATCACAGACCGCCTTGACCCCATTAGCCCAATTGTCAGTGACCATGAACCCCATGGGTGAGCTTGTCCTGACCAATGAGCCACCCCTGCACAAAGCAGTTCATGGCCCCCATGATTTCTATTGCCACGTGGAACTTATCCATCACTTCAGCTTGAAGGAGAGCGCATTGACAGCCTGACTGATTGCACCAGTGCTCTGTGCAGGAGAGGCAGGTGTGATCTTCATCCCAGCTGCTCCAGATGTCTGAGGTGAAGTGTAAGGCCACCTGCGGATGTGCCTTGTGCAGCTCCTCCCTCAAGTACTCCCTGCATGACTCATACAGGGAGGGCACCACTGCCCTGCTGAAGGTGGTGCATGTGGGCTCTTGGTAGGATGAGGCCACAAGGGCCATGAGCTGCCTGAATCCTGGCCACTCAACTAAGGAGAAGGGCCAGCCATTGACAGCAAGCATCTCCCCAATGCTCTGGGTGATCTTGCTCGCCCTTGCAACACGCCCTGCTTTCCATCCACCTTTCCCCCACTGTTCCAGGGTGGCCTGCCTCTGCTTTGGTGGGATGGGGGATTTGGAGCGGCCCCAGCTCAAAATGATCCCAAACCACACTACACACTTGCTTCTGGGGTGTGGGTGCATGTGTGGATGCTGCACTTGCCCCCTCCTCAGCAGGCAGAGGCACGCCAACAGGAAGATCAGACTCAGGTGAACCGCTTGCCTCCACAACTTCTACCTCAGCCTCCTCTGAAGTGCCTTCTGGGGAAGGAGACCTAGCTCTAAGGGAAACTTGAGGGGCATGGAGCACAAACTCAGCTGATTCCTGCTCCTTTCCCAGAATTTCCTTTGCTATGGCACTCAGATCCAGCTCCAGCTCCAGCTCCAGCTCTTCCTCTGGCACTGGAGAGTTCAGCATGGGAAGTGAAATGGGGGTGGAGGAGACTGTCATGCTCATGCTGGTACTTGTGCTGCTGCTTGTTGTTATGGTAGTGGTGGGGGGCATTATAGCTGGTGCTCTTGTAGGGGATGGAGTCTCAGGCACAGGCAGTGGCACTGGCACTGCTCCCCTCTCCTTGCTGCTTCTGGAAGCCTCATCCCTGTTAGTTGTAGAAAAGAGGCTGCATCTCAGTTTGGGGGGTGGGGGGAACTTACAGTTCTCCTTCTACCCCCTCTTCTGTCCCTCTCTGAAGGCTTACCAGCTTCCTTTCCACCATGCTTCACGGTGTGTTTCATAGTGTCTTGCTTTTATACAAACATATAAATGTGTCTGCAGTCCTATATAAATTCTGTAAGGTATGTAGTGTATGCCACAAGGTGTAGATGTATTTCCCTTCCTATATACATTCTATAAGGTGTGTAGTCTATGCTGCAAGGTATAAATGTTTAGAAATAAAATATAAATGTATCTCCCTTCCTATATAAATTCAGTTTTATAGTGTAATATCCAATATAATTATGACATTGAAAAGAATAAATCAATGAATATAATAATAAAATAAAAGCATCTTGAAGAAATAAAAAGGTATTCTGGAATCCCTCTTGCTAGGCTAGGCTAGCAAGTAGGAAATCATGCAAATCAATTCTAGTAGTAGCCTTTTTTGTCTATTGCTCCTAAGCTGCTGGAAGATAGCTTAGTAACTGTCAGACCCCAAGGCAGAAAGCAGGCCAGGTCAAACAATACTGCCTTTTATGCTGTTTTTCCATCCCTCCCCCAGAGCACTGGCATTGAAAGGGACCTCAGGGAAGGATCACAGTCACTGGCCAGCTACACTGTCAACATGAGAGCAGTCCTTCCCCCTTCTTCCACCTCCCTCTTCTTAATTTCTGTTTCCCTCCAGGCAAGCCCAGCTTGAGCTTTGAAACTCAAAACATTTTGAAACTATTGAAATGTTTCAACTGCTTTCATTTTATTTCGAGGCTATTTCAAAGCCCTTCATTTCATTTTGATTTTGCTGTTTCAAGCTCAAAACAAGTCAAAACAGTGTCAAAATTAAACTTCAGGTGAAATTTCACACAGCCCTACTAATTATTCTATGTGAACCAGCCAAACACATTTCAAATGTAGCGAAGCCACTCCATCTTTAAGCCTGCATGAATTTCTGTTAAAGTTGGAGGGGTTTCCTTACATTTATATTGTTATCAGCTTCTTCACACATAATGATCCATAACATTGGCTATCATTTGGAACCTTCTCCTTTAAAAAAGCTCCACATGTATACGTGTCCATGCCCTATTACAGTCTGTTAATAATCAAAGACACATTATTTTTTTCAACATAGCTTTAGTTGGGCCTCCACTTTTGTACTCACACTTTTATGGGTAAATCTATTGTTTTGGAGATACACAGGCAATTTAGGTCCTTTAGATATCTTCAAGTAACTTACTGCTCCTATAGATGTGTTAACCTGGACCCAAAACCATAACTGCTAAAATAAAGAACAGAGATTGAGCTAGGACTCATGCAATGCCTGTTAAAACAAAGAAAAAAAAGAAAAAACAGGACTAGTGTCTTGAAAACTATTCAGAATTACTCAATGTATGCAGCAGTGAATATGTTGTGATAGAAAAGAAGTGAAAAAAAATCATCACATACAGCATCTCTTATACGTAAAATACATTATTTTTAGGAGCTTTTTTATATTATCTTTTTAAGCAATAGTCTACCATCATTGCTAGTTCTACCAGTCAGATAATAGATTACAATGGCAGTAACACAGGCTTTTCTCTTCCATTAACCCAAACAATTTATCTTACTGTGTCCATTACAGATAATACTATCTCCCACTGCTAATTAGCACAAAACCAAATCCCTCCCTTCCCTTAGCTCTCTAAACAAATATACAAAATCATCTTACATTTTCCTGTTTTAAATTAGCTCCTTCTACAATGGAAAATATATGAAAGGTCTATTAATCCTCACGCTTCATTGCGTAAGATGGACAAGAACTGGGGTCAGGAAGATGTTTTCAGAAATTGCATGGCATTAAATACAGATGAGTTACTTTTATTTATTTATTGGCCTCGCTCTGAAGAATTTAATACACCCTTTTTGGAGACAGGATAACAGTCCAAAGGTGGTTGGATTATTTTGATTTATTCAAGTTCTGGGTAGACATCTCCATGAAAATATTTGATAAGCTCAGTAGTTGTACAGGGACTTTTTTGTTGAGCACCATTTATTTAATATATCTAATGCCAATTTTATTACCTTTCTATTTCCTTTAGAGTTAGTTACTGAGCCAGACCCTCAGTGAAAGTAAACTTACATTGACTGCAGTGAAGATACTCCAGTATAAAGCAGTTAAGCATCTGGTCTAAGAGCTAGATCCAAATTAATCTCATGGGGTGTCTGAACACAAGTGTCCTGTGTTCCTGTCATGGCTATTTCAGTTATTTCTTTCTTTTAATCAACAGCTGTCTAATGTGAAATATATAAGGTGTCCTGGGAACAGATCAGAGCTCCATCCTTCCAGGCCAGGCCCTACTTACTGAAATACTGAATCTTGCATCCCTATCTGTCCAGTGGCCTAGCTTTAAGAAGAATGAATAGAGATCTCCCCTCCCCCACCCAGATTTGCCTAAAGCCGTGGAAAACTCCCAGGTGGAGAGGACTTAAAACTTTCAGAGAAGGATTAGACAAAGGTTGAAGTCTCTGCAGGAGATCCTAGAACCCCGCCTCCCTCCACCCATCCCTGACCAACTGAGCAAATATTCTAACTACTAGACTGGTACACAAGAGATGGGCATTGTGTCTTGAGGCTGCATTTTGTAATGAGCTGCCTTTATGCTGTTAGCATCACACAGTTGTTAGATGAGTTTTCTGGCTACCCTAAGGAATTGGGCCTTGGTCATGAGCACCTTCCAGCTCTGATTTGGATAACAACAGAGATTAGATGGGATTTCGGTATCTAAGCAGTTGATCTAGATTCCTTGTGATCATGCATAGAAGCTAAATCTAGTCATTTAGGGATTTTTTTCAAACCAAAATATATGTGTCCAATTAATTTAGTTACTGAAGTACTTTTGTGGCTGGACCAGGAGTACTTTGATTATGTTCTGTGATGTAGCTGTCTAAATTCTACATGGGCACCTGCAAGATCATTTTGTTATTTTCTGAACTGTCAAGGACCTAGATCCCAAATGCAACTTAATTGCCTAAAGTATGACTTATGTTCAATTTATACACCTTAGTGCAAATCACAATTCTAAAAATTCTCTCTTAATTGCCACCTAAACCTGAAAGAACCTAAAGTCTGTAGGCATGCCAGATTTTTTTACACTAAAATTCCCAGCATGCCCAAGTTTTCTTTGTTTGTTTGTTTTCATTGTGGTGGGGGAGGGGTTGTGTTTGTATGTGTGCAGAAAAAAGTTGCAGTTTTAATAGGGTTGAGCAGTGGATTGCCCTTTTAGGATGTAGAAAGCAAGCTTTCTTCTGCCTTTATTGTACAAGGAGCTTGAACTGATAGGCATCCTCAGAACATACCTGTTATCACATTCCGCACAAAATACAGATGAAGTTCCTGTTTTCTATTAAGATATGACAGAAGAAGACAAAGCCTTCTTCTTTTCTTTTCAGTAGCTCAGAGGGTAGATTATTCATATCAGAGGTGGGAGACCTTGTTTCAACTTTTCCTTTGCTTGAATGGAAGTAAACCCTCATCTTCCACCTCCTGAAAGTATGCCCTAAGGACCAAGGTAATGGTTTTCTTTTGTTTATTTTTAATAGTTTCCTATGGAGTTGAAGGGAAACATTCTTTACCATGCCTGTTGAAGCTGTTCCATTCCATATAAATGGAATTAAAGATTGAATGGGGCAGATAGAAAATGTGAGAGTAAGCATATACTTCTAGTCTTGTATTAGGGTGTTCTCCAGGAAAAAAGGGGACTGGTCTCCAGACCCCAGTGTAAGGACTATTTACATGTATAGGTTGATGTAGATGCCAGGAAAATATATATACAGATTGAATCCCACTGGGAGGGAGGGGAGAATGGCAGCCAGGTATCTGATATCTTGTGTTAATACTCTAACCACTACTGGCTATTGTGCTTTATAAATCATCCCTACCACATTCTAACTTGGTCTAATTTTAAATGAGAAATCTGCACTACTTTTTGGAAGAAAGAGATAGCACTTGCATTCCAAAGAATAGGTTAGAGACTATTAAGAAAAGCTGGACATATACAAGTCAATAGGGCCAACTGGCCAATGTGACTGAAAAGCCACCTTGCAGATAGGTCTTTGAAAACTCATGGAAATCAGGGGCGGTCCCAAATGATTGGAAAGGGGCAAATCTAGTGCCATCCAAAAAAGGGAAGAAGGAGGATCCAGGGAACTGCAGACCAGTCGGCCTCACCTCAGTTCCTGGAAAAATCATGGAGCAGGTCCTCAAGGAATCCATTTCAAAGCACTTGGAAGAGAGAAAGGTGATTAGGAATAGACAGCATGGACTCACCATCCATGTCCCCATGAGCAGGGGCATATGGTTGCCACAGGGGAAAAAGCAGTGGTACAAATTCTGCACAAAATACAGTGGAAGTTCCTGTTTTCTTTCAAGATATGACAGAAAAAGACAAAGACTTCTTCCTTTCTTTTCAGTAGCTCACTGAGTAGAGTATTCATATCAGAATACGCACAAACCTGTGTGTATGGTTAGCATCAGGAAGAATGCTTCAGGTGGGGTAGAGGAGGCTGGCCCCAGGAGGCTTACCTGGGGTCCTTGGTGCCTCCCAGCGCTCTAGCAGCATCTCCTCTGGCCAAGCTATGGTTTCAGGCAAAGGAGGCTGCCACCATGTGTGTTGTCCTACTTTTTTTCTAGTGTGGTGTTTTTTGACACCCGGATCTCTTGGTGTAACACCCCCCCCTCCCCCACCGTGCTGCAAATTAGCAGCGAGGCAAACAGTGACACATGATGTGTGTGCAGTTTGCGCACAGGACACCTATCTTGAGACACCTCACAAGATTAGCTTGGATCTACCTCTTACACGAGATACTTAACTGATTTAAACTGGAGTATCTTCACTGTGTGACCTGTCTGTGGTGCTGCAAACCACATGTACACACTAGCTCTGTGGGGAGATCAGTGGATGGGATATACTTAACTTTCTCAAAGCTTTTGATACTGTATCCCACATCATTCTCAAAAATAAGCTAAGAAAGTATGGGTTGGATGAATGGACTGTAAGATGGATAGAAAACTGGCTGGATCATTGGACTCAGAGGGTAGTAGCCCATGGTTTGATGTCTAGTTGGCAGCCGTTATTGAGTGGAGTGCCCCAAAGGTCAGTCCTCAGGCCAAGTTTGTTCAATATTTTCATCAGTGACCTGGAAGATGGGATTGTAGTGCACATTCAGCAAGTTTGTAGATGACACCAAGCTGGCTGAGTAGTAGCTACACTAGAGGGCAGGATTAGGATTCAGAGACACCTAGAGAAACTGGAGGATTGGACAAAAAGAAATTTCATGAAAGACCAAAGAAATCTCAAAGTTCTGCACTTAGGACAAAACAATCCCATGCACCAGTACAGGCAGGAGACAAACAAGCTAAGCAGTAGCTCTGCAGAAAAGTTTCAGGCCCACCACTACAGAAAGCATATGGACAAATTGTAGAGAGTTCAATATAGGGCAGCAAAAATGTTTAAGGGCCTAGGACACATGACTTCTCCTTGGTCCAGTTGAACACCATCAAAATGATTCCCCTGGAGCCTGCCTGACTCCAAGCTGAAGTCCTAGATGTCCAGTTGGGCCTACACTCCATCCAGTTTGCTTCAATCCTCTTGGTTGAAATGAAAACTGCTACGGACATATTGCTACTCTAAAGGAACACCTTCATATAGAATCAAAGGACCAGAAGAGACCTGTAAGATGATCAAAGGCTGGTCCCCTGCTATGGGCAGGAGATTGTTGGGCTGAAACAAACTCAATGAAGTGCTTGTCAAGTCTCCTCTTGTACACCTGCAAGGATAGTGACTGCACCACCTATGCTGGGAGAGTATTCCAGATTCTAGATATCCATACAGCAAAGAAGTTTTTCCTAATGTTCAATCTATTTTTTTTTTCTCAATTAGCTTATGCCCATTGGTCCTTGTTCTCCCTAGGGGTGCCTTTCTGAAGAGTTGCTCCCCTAGATCTTGGTTCACCCTTGACATACTTGTAGGCAGCTATCAAGTCACCTCTCAGTCTTCTCTTGCTCAAACTGAACAGACCCAGTTCCCAGAGTCTCTCCTCATAGAGCCTATCCTCCAGGCCCCTAATCATATGGGTGGCCCTTCTCTGTACCCTTTCGAGCTTATCCACATGCTTCTTAAAGTGCAGTGCCCAGAAATGGATACAGTACTCCAGCTGTGGACTCACCAATGACAAACAGACAGGGAGGAGCACCTTCTTGGATCTGTTCGTAACACATTGGCTGATACACAGCAGAGTTCTATTTGCCCTGCTGGTGACTTCATTGCACCATTGGCTCATATTTATCTTCTGGTCGATTGTCACCCCCAGTTCATTTTCAGATACAATGCCAGCTATTGGACTACCACCCATCATATAGTTGTGGTGAAGGTTCTTCCTACCCAGATGAAGGATCTGGCACTTGTCCCTATTGAACATCATCTGATTGCATTCAGCCCACAGGACCAGTCTGTCAAGGTCATCCTGGATCCTTACCCTATCCTGAGATTTTCCCTTATTTCCCCACAGCTTGATATCACTTGCAAACAAAATATTTGCACTTTCCACCCCCTCATTCAAATCATTGATGAAGATGTCTTGTGAACCCAACATTCATTCCTGCCTGTGGCAGGGGGTCAGGCTAGATGATCTGTTCAGGTCCCTCATGACCCTAGGTGCTATGAAACTATAAAACTATGTTAAGGAGCATGGGCCGAAGCACTGATCCCTGGGGGATACCACTGGAGACGGCCCTCCAGGATGAGGCTATCTCATCAATTACAACTCTCTGGGCTTGGTCTCTGAGCCAAGTTTACAGAAAAAAAGACTGAGAGGGGACTTAATGTCAGCCTTCAACTACCTGAAGGATGCATCCAGTGGAGCAAGATGGAGTGAGACTGTTCTTGGTGGTGGCAGATAACAAAACAAGAGCAGTGGGTCTCAACATGCAGCATGGGGAGTTGAGGTAAGATTTAGGAGAAACTTTCTTACTAGGAGGGTAATAAAACACTGGAACAGGCTACCCAGAGAGGTTGTGAACTCTCAATCCTTGGAGGTTTTTAAGGCCCAGCAAGACAAAGCCTTGGCTAGGATGATATTGTAAGGGATGGTCCTGCTTTAAGCAGGGGGTTGGATTAGATGAATTGCTAAGGTCCTGTCCAACCCTAATTTTGTATGATTCAATGTTATAAGGATGCCTGACAGTCATCTCTTTAAACTATTCCTATACTCCCAACTCACCAGTGGTTACTGCTCTAGAGGTGGTCAGAAAGAGAAATTCAAGGACACCTTAAAAGCCAGTGTGAAGTAATGCAATATCAACATCAGTATCTGGGAGATACAAATATTGAATCATCCCCAGTGGCACCATCATATTCAACAAGGCATCAATCATTTTAAGCTAACTAACCTTACTACGGAGGCTGATAGATGTGAGAGACAAAGGGAAATAACTAACATTCCTCCTGCTTCTCAGAACTATTTGCCACATCTGCAATCAAACATGCAGATCTCAGATTGACCTCCTTATTTATCTACAGACTCACTGATAATTCCCTATTTACTGAAAGATTGTCATTCTCACATTGAGGGACTGCTGAGAATGTGTCTGAAACTTCCATGTCCCTTTAAACAAGTAGGGGAAACTCAGTGTCTCCTAGTCTGTGATTCTATTTGTTTAGACCTCCCTGAAGCACCCAAAAAGAGGTATTGCAATTGCCTTTCCATTTACTCCGTGAAAGTAAGGCAGGGAAGTGAACCATTGTCTAGGCATATATGTCACTATGCACAGGCTACTGAAAAGATGTTTGTCTCAAGATCATTTGTCAGATACCAGTGACTGATTTACTAGAGCAAGCGCTAAGACTCCCTTCATTGACAAATAGGTAGGGCTCCATGACATTTAGATACAGTTTGCTTTTGATACATTTATATTGAATTAGAAATAGAATTGTGAGTTAGAAATAGAATAGAAATATTGAGTTAGAGATAGAAATGCATAGTCTAGGGCAGGGGTGGGCTAAATGCAGCCCACGGGCTGGATGTGGCTCACCAGGCCATTCTATCTGGCCTGCGGGGCCCCTCAAAATTTTAGAAAATTAATAATTATCTGCCCCCAGCTGCCTGTCATGCAGCCCTCGATTGCTTGCCAAGACTCAGTAAGCGGCTCTCTGCCTGAAATAATTGCCCACCCCTGGTCTAGGAGATGCTGTAAAAGGGTTGGGAATCATGAGACCTGAGATCCATTTTCAGGTCAGTTGGTGGGGGACACTGGCCTAGTCACTTCATCCCCTCATTTTTCAATTCCCGTGTCCATAAAATGGGAATAATACTACTGAGCATGTTATGAACAGTGTTGTATAAAAAAGTCAGATAATAATAATAATACACTGCTCCTGTATTCTGTAGGTTACATAATGTATAGTATGTATACCAACTCCCTTTAAATGTAAATTTTTCCCTCTAGGAATAGTATGTACAGGGAAGACTATGTGATAAGGTCTGACAGCTGCTGAAGTATTTCAGGACAATGTGACACTAATGAGAAAAAGTCCCCCTTCTTTCTTCTAATACAACACATGTACTGTAAGGAAGGAGTAAACACATTTAAATTGGTATGATTGTTTAATTTCTGTAGTGAGAGTTTAAAGAAGTAAGAAAAGTATTTACTATGAATTGAGCTTTTTCTTTTTTCCAGCTTGTGTCCCCTTTAGAATACGCTCAATTATTCCAAACAACTACAAACCTTTCTTGTTGTGCATTCCTAAATTTGTTGAAGATGGAAAGCCACTATATTTTGAAGATGACAGCTTTATACTCCATTTTGGGTTTAATTCCACAATAATAAGGCTTCAAATCTTTAATGCTATCATATTTGGTGATTTAAATAATTATTCACTTGTAACATTGACTCCTAATGGAACAACTTTTGCATAAAGCAATAAAATAAAGACTAAATTGCAAACGTATCTTTCCCAAGAAACCTTACTGGTGATAACCCCAAATTCAATAGGAAAAAAAGAAAAGCTCTTTCTTGACCTGCTTCTTTCTTATCCATTGTATGAATAATATTATTTTTACCTCCATGTTTCCATATATCATCTAAAATTAATTTAGGGAGAAAAAATGTTTTTAAATGTACTGTAATGAAGCCAACCCTGACTTAATTTCCTCTCCCCATCAGCCCCTTTTTCAGGAAAAAAAAGCATGTAATTGAACTGTGTATAATTAAAAGCTCTCACAACTTGACATCAACTAGTATACTATACTGCTGCAGGAAGAGTTTATTGGAACAGAACCAGGTGTTAGTCACAAATCAATTTTGCTGGAATGGGCATATTCAAGAATCAACCTCCAAGCAAAGAGATTAGTGAGTTGCAATACACTAAAGAGGAGGGAGTAAAACATCTGTTATTATTTCTTAGCTGATCCCGTACTGAATGTAAGCTCTTGATGAAGTATTGATGGTTTGGGGTGTGGCTGACATGGGAAAGTTTAGGAAGAAGGCAAGGCAGGGTTTCATATTAGAGACTAATTTGTTCAGAAATGTGTAAGTTTTCATAGGTGACAGCATCTGACGAAGTTAACTATCTTGGGTTACTGAGGCATGCTGTCATATAAATAGTCACAAAAGCTAATCAGTATCTTTCTTAGATATTACATAGTAAAAAAGGCAACACTATTATCAGTAGTAGGTTGAAGTGAATCTCTCTGTCTGCTGCTGCAATCTCTTTGCTGGCTGCCTCCATGTCTAGAGTGAAATTTGATGGTTTTGACACTTAAAGCCCTACATAAAATGGTTCCTACATAGCTTGCTGACAGATGGCACCCTATGTGTCATCTTATGTACTATGAGGTCTGGAGGATTTTTAAACCTGCAAAGGCAGAATAGGGGTGAGATTCCCAAAGGGACGTAGGCATAATGATATCAAGCGTTCTTGTACCTAAAAGTTAGATATTCAAATACAGAAGTGGAATTAAAAAAAACCCAAACTGGATGCCTAAGTTCACTGTACTTTAAATGTGGAAAGTTTTCTGCCTAGGACTGGAATTCGCAATGCATGTTGAGGGGAAGTGGAAACCAAAGCTAGTCAATACAAAATGGTGCAGACATGAGTTTGTCTCATATCTTGCCTTTTTTGCACAAGCTGGATATGCAGCAAGGTAGGTGTGCTCCTTTATGAAACTGTGATTTGTTTAAACCACACTGTTTTTGGAAAACCTTCTAATGGCACTCCTGTTTCATGCCGAAAATGCTTCTTGGAAAATATGAGCCAAAATACCTAACAAGAAAGTGCGTGCGGTAAAAGTATTGGTAAGAGCCTATATTTGTTAAGAGTAAAAAGAAAGTGGGATAGACTGGTAGAAGAAAATATTAAGATCTCCAACTTTCCTATCAGGAAAAAAGAAAGAATACGGGTTAAAAATACTCACTTCTCCAGATTTCTGTCACTAGCCCACTTTGGGACATCAGCTGATCCACTTTCAAATTGCTTCTGATAACTCTTCTCCTCATCACATATCTAGCGTGCACAGGATTGCATAGGCATGTTAATAATTGGGGATCCATTTTTTTTCAGATCCAGAATCATCTCTCAAATGCACTGATGCAACTCCATTGGACCAGATCTTTCCTCCTGTTACTAAAGTATATTCCAGAATAATGCCATGATTTACGATGGCATTGATCCAAATATATATCAGTGTCTATAATGAAGCATATTGCAGTGAATAAAACACAGGGATGGCTTTCGGAGCACACGCTAGGACCCAGAAGCTCCAGTGTGCTATAGTACTGTCTTCTCTGTTGAGCCAGAAAGTGAAACTCTTGCTTGTACTTCTTTTGGCTCTGTGACTGTCCTTCTTGGCTGCTCAAGAGACCAGCTTTAATATAAAGAAGTTACTCACGTCCACATTTTTCATGCAGAGTTTGGGTCTTAGAGCAGGGGGGTTGTCAGTCTTTTGCTACACTGGTGAGTGCTTTTGATCTGCCTGTGGCTGCAGGCTGGAGGTCTCTGCCCCCCAGAACAGACAGCTGCTTTCAGTCCCTCTCATTTCAGATTCCTGACCCTGCCACAGCAAAGGAGGTACAGATACAGCACAGCAGCAGGCTCCATAGCAGAGGCGAGCACTATGGAAGGGTTGGATAGTATGGTGCAGCTGCATGCCACTGATCTCCCATGCTGGTTTGCAAATCTCTGTAGGTTGGATCTAGCCTATAGTTGTCCACTCCTGGGTTAGAACACTTTGCTGGGACATAGCAGGTATAGATTCAAGCCCCTTTGGGCTAAGGGGATGGCTTAGAACCCAGGTCTCCTGACACCTAGGCAGTTGTTCTAACTACTAGTCTAAGATGGAGAAAGAGGTTTTTCATTCTGTTTGGTAAGGAGATGCACTTGTGCATGTGTAGAAATCTGTTCTAGTCAGAAGCCCAGCTAAAAGGCCTTACACAATTGGGGGAAGGTGGAATTACAGACAAACAGACATGTCCTAGAAGAGCTTAAAACCCCTCATTGTAATGAAGGAAGTGTCTCATGACTAACTGAGGCTCTGTCTTGGAGGGATCTAAGTGCTTCCCTTCAAAATGAATGAGAGACCTGTGTGGTTTTGCAGGGCAAGGTAGAAGGCACCCCCAAGAGTGCTAGTGTGCCCCAGACAGAGAGTACAGACAGTGAGCATAGAATGCACATCTACTTTAATAATTTCATAGTTGGTAGGGTCAGAAGGGACCTGAGCAGATCATCTAGTCCTACCCCTGGCCATGGCAGGAAAGAGTACTGGGGTCAAACAACCCTGGCAAAGTGTTCGTCCAGCCTCCTCTTAAAGACCCCCAGAGTAGGAGCCAGCACCACTTCTCTTGGAAGTTGGTTCCAGATCCTAGCTGCCCTGCTTGTGACCGTTATTTCTTGTCACTCCTGGTAGTGTTTGGAGGAACAGGGACTCCCCCAGTGCCTGCTAGTCCCCCCTGATTAGTTTATAAATGGCCACTAGATCCCCCCCTCAGCCTTTTCTTGTGGAGGCTGAACAGGTTCAGGTCCCTTAGCCTCTCCTCGTAGGGCCTGTCCTGATGACCCCTGATCATGCGGGTGGCCCTCCTCTGGACCCTCTCCATGTTGTCCACATCCCTCCTAAAGTGCGGCGCCCAGAACTGGATGCAGTACTCCAGCTGCGGCCTGACTAGTGTTACATAGAGTGGGAGGATCACCTCCTTGGGCCTGCTTGAGATGCATCTGTGGATGCATGTTAAGGTACAGTTGGCCTTCCTGACCGCATCCCCACACTGTCGGCCCATGTTTATTTTGGCATCAGTAATGACTCCAAGATCCTTTTCTGCCTCTGCGCTGACAAGAAGAGAGTTCCCCAACTTGTAGGTACGCTGCTGGTTCTTCCTCCCCAGGTACAGTACCTTGCACTTGTCAGTGTTGAAATCCATCCTGCTCTCATTCGCCCACCCCTGTAACTTGTCTAGGTCCAACTGCAGTCTATTCCTCCCTTCTAGCATGCCCACTTCTCCCCACATCTTAGTGTCTTCTGCGAATTTGAACATGGTGCTTTTTACCCCCTCATCCAAGCCACTGATGAAGATGTTGAACAGTGCAGGCCCGAGGACCAAGCCCTGCGGAACCCCACTGCCCACATCCCTCCAGGTAGAAAAAGACCCATCCACCACCACTCTCTGGGTGCAACCCTCCAGCCAACTAGTGACCCATTTGACTGTGTAGGTGTTGACGCCACAGTCTCCTAGTTTTTTTAATGAGAATGGAGTGAGAGACAGTGTCGAAGGCCTTCCTAAGGTCCAGAAATACTATATCCACTGCTACACCTGCGTCCAAGGATTTTGTGACCCGGTCATAGAAGGCCACCAGGTTGGTCTGACAGGACCTGCCTCTAATGAACCTATGTTGGTTGCCCCTAAGCACAATCTCCCCTGCTGGCCCCTCACAGACATGCACCAGGATAATTCTCTCAAAAAGCTTACCCAGGATCGAGGTAAGACTAACTGGCCTATAGTTTCCTGGGTCGTCCTTCCTCCCTTTTTTGAAAATAGGAACCACATTGGCCCTTCTCCTGTCCTCTGGGACCACGCCAGAACACCATGAGTGCAAAGCAGATTATCTACACATACAAAGCAGATTATCTCCATAACTTTGGTTGTGTAAACCAGAACTTTGCTGACAGCTACATTTTGGTTGTTTAGTGAGTGAAACATAATAGATATCTGTGAGAGGTGACTGGTTCATATTCTTCTTTTAAAGCCATATCAGTGTTGGTATCATGGCAATAACTTACATAACCTAGGAATTAGAGCACTTGGCCAAGAAGTGAGATACTGTTGAGTCATAGCCTTGATTCAAATGCACCTTATTCCTTACAGGAGAATGCCCTAATCATCAGGCTGTTTTAATTAAAGACTTGTTGGGTAAAATGCATGAACAGCATAGCGAACAGGGACTGTAATCTTTGCAGCCCTTTTCTCCCCTTCCTCCATAGTGAGTGAGCAGACAAACTATTTTTTGCTTCCTTGTTTTTCAGACTCTTGCATTTATGGCTGCACTGTCATGTCTCTCCAAGAGGAGAATGTTTCCAACTTATTTTAACTGGTCGCCAAGTGGTTACAATACTCTTCTGAGAAACAGGGACTGGAGACATCAGGCCAAAAAGGGCTTAGAACATGGGTGTCCTGATTCTTGGACAAATCTAATTATGCTAAATTATTATATAAAAGATAAATTCTAACAATAGGACCACCAGCAGCTATGTCTTTGTATATATGTGGCCTTGGCTACTAAACTTAGTGCTCCAGGTGAAGTTATGTAAGAGCTAATCACACCTCTGGGGAATGATAAAATCCACCTTGCATATTAGTTGTCACTCCAAGTCATGGCTAGTTTTAAGTGGGAGGTAGAAATCAAGCCACTCAGACTACGGTATTTCTGTAGAGCACAGGAGTTTACATTTTGACACCTAGGAAAATTTGAAATTCCAGAATGAAAGTTCATAATGAATTTAGGCATCTCTTGAGTTTTATGGCTGCCAGCGTGGAAGTTTTCTGAATTGCTTTGAGGGACAGTTGATGCCTAAATCCCACTTTAGTCTTGATTTAGATGGTTAAGACAACTCTCTGAATCTCACTCTAATTGGGCACATCTATACATGCACTTTAATTAACATTAGCATATCTTAAAAGCACATTAAAACATCACAACATTCCATGCACTTTCATTAATGCACATTAAAATAGGCTAATGTGCCTTTTTCTAGTACCTAACAATGGAAGTACTATATGTAATACGCATTAGCAAAAGCACATAAATGAATGTGTAGGTGGCCCTGAGTTGTATTTCTTGTTCTGTGGTTTTTATTTTACAACTTCCCTTTTCCTTCACTGGTATAAGGGAATGTATTTTAAGTAGAGTTTTGAAATCTTTTTAATGCCCAAAAGTGTTTAGCAAAGGACACTGAGCTATTTTCTTGATTTATTTGTTTTTTAAATTTGAAACTACTGTTGGAGTTCTGTGATTTGCTTTTATTCTGTCTCTGTAGGTTATTCAAAACTGAAGATGTTATGTTTAGATACATAAGGTGGGCAATATAGCATGCTTCTGTTTCCTAAAAAGGTAGGGGAATACTCATGATCACAAATCTGAAACACACTTTCTGAAAATATTCTACAATATTCTCTAGCCTTATGCTAAATCAGTGAACTTCTTTGAGAGCAACTTTTGGATTACTATATTTACACAACAAAACAGAGGAAGGCAAACCTTCAATTCAAACATAAAGAATAGTCATTAAAGGGATGGAATATAGGCTTGAGGATCTTTTTTGTGTAACTTTTTTCCTGTTGCCAGATACATACTGATTTGCTTTTCAGTTCTGCCAACTTTCCATTGTTTCTGGTCACTGCCAGAGTCCCACAGACCTCTGAAAAGCTAGGTGTCTACACATGTCTACTGATCCTTCTCCCGCCAGCTGTTTTAGATGTCTCGTCTTGCCTGCTTTTTTTTGTGCTGTTTTTTTTTTCCTCAGCACCAGTTACCAGAGGATCCAAACACTGATGTTTCTGCATCCTTGTTCAGGATTTGTTGGGTAAAGACACACATACACTTAGAGCCATTTAAAAAGGGCAGAAATTGTTATATGCAAATTGTTGTGTGAGCAAGACATAAACATAACAAATGTAGTAACGTCTCTCCCGCCTTCCTCTCCCCTACATGTTTACACTGCTAGAATGCACCTGTATTTGATAGCTTATCTAAGTCTATTCCAACCATGTAGGATACAAGGTCTTGGAATTCCAACGTTATCAGTGATACATTTGAATGTTTACCCTTTTAAAGGATTACTTACAGACATAGATATGTATAATTCATTTTGATAGTAAAATCAACACTTCCAATTTACAATATGCTATTAAGTTGTGTATTGATAATGCATAATTACATCATAGAAACTGCTGGGTGAGGAAACTCATTTTGGTAGCTTTTTTGTGGGCTATTAAATATTTCTGGCACTCAGGAGTGAAGGAATGAAGCTTACTAGGATTTGGGACTTGATCCTAATGCCAGATCAGGATCAAGTTTTGTATATGATTTTGATTTTAGCAAAGTGTTAATTCCATTTCATTTCCCATTTTCAGTCAATGGACTTTAGATCTAATCTTGAGCCAAAACTAAAGATATGGTGTCTAGTTCATTAACTTTTTTCAGATTCAGACAGTCACTCTAACTTTGATTGGACTAGAGTCATAACATAAGTCAAATAGAACTTGACAAAAACATATTGCTTAACTCTTAAACATTGGACTCTACTAATATTAGATTAAGTTAAATAGTTAAATATTGAGTTCTGCAGTGGTCCAGTCAGCCAAAACTGAAAAATATGTATCAGGTACATACAGCCTGGAATACACATTATCTGCACAATTCCACTCAAGATGATTCTTTTTTGCCTTTTTGTCCAGGATGTAAAAGTCTCATTTAACCAGAAAAAGTCCCCTCATAAAGCAACAGTAATAAAATTGATTTAATCTAGGAGATACTGTTTTATTATCCTGGGTGAAAGATTAACTCCAATTCTTTCACTGTGTTGCTGTTTCCCACTATTATAGTAGATCAGATATCTCCCTTATGTATTCTGATGTTTGCTGCTGCTTTTATTACAGAACTAGCGATTTGCTTACATTGTAAATGTATTTCTATGTCCTTTTTAAAGACAAGCTTCCCCCAGTTTTTAAAGGACTATGTATTAACTCATCATGGTATTTTAATATGCCCAAAGCACAATCAAAAACCTGGGATTGCATAAAAGCAGCTTATTTTGACTTAATAGACCTAATTTAATATATACTATTGTTCTTGAACTAGTTCATTTTGAAATTCTTCATGCATCTCCAGGTTATATTAAGATCAAACAAATGCAGAAAGAAGTCTAGATACTGGTATTTATTAGACTGGGGTAAATCTAGAGCAGCTCATTTGAAAGATATTGCAGAAGATTTATATTGGGTAACTCTTAGACCCAATTACGTCTACTGTTTTCTGAATCAAAATAAAGCAATGGTGAATTATATTAATAGAATAATATACTGTAGCTCTTTACCAATATATTGAAAGTCCAGAATCTATTTCCTGCTGTACTGCTCTGAAAGAAGGTGAAAATAAGTGGCCGTAAAAGTGTTATCTCCTTCCTTGGTGCTTCACTATAAAAACCTAGGGAATCATTACTGTGTCTTGATTTATCTCCCTGTATAAAATCTCTGTTATACTCCAGTATAAAGACCATTTTTAAACCCACCAGCCTATTAAAAGTAGATTTTTTTAATCTAACAACATTTGTATAAAGTTTAGTTTTTTTTTTTCCTTCAAATGATACATTGGAATTATACAAATAACTCATTAAAATACTATGATGCATAAATAATCTTTCCATCAATAATACACCTCAAAGTGCATTGTATTATCTCTTTTGATGTAAATGGTTTGGGTGCCAATGCAGCAACTTCATATATCTCCTCATTTGATTTTCTTAACTTCATATTCTATATGAATTATTTTTACATTGTAATTTGCAAATCATTATTTGCTCTTTTACATCTATGCAGCCCAATCAATACAGGCCAGATCCAATAAAGTGCTTAGATATTTCATTGCAAATGTCTGTCCCACTGAGTATAATCCAGAACCCTGAATAGGATCCTATGCTCCCTAGTTATTGACTCAAAAAGTGCCTAAAGTCACCATGCTCAGTACACAGCAGCTAGAACCAGCCAAGAGATGACTTGGAGCTTCAGGAAAGCACCAGGAAAGCACTGTTATATATTCAGCATCTGCAGCCCAGAACCCAGCCCTAAAGGTACAGGTTTATTTCCTTTCTTTCAAAAAATATAAACTAGAGGGCAATCTTTTAGACTATACACAGAAGGAGTAATGGTGGTGCTCCTCTTTCATTTAGTACCTCCATTGTTTGAGCAGTGCCCCAGTATGTGGGAGACTTAAGTTCCTTTTTCTTCTTTCTTAGAGGGTTCTAACCTACATTTTCCACTGTCCTGGAGAATGCTCTAACTGCCACACTAGACACTATTTTTGCATGGGGGGAGAGGAGGGAAGGAGCAAGAGGGGACACTCTTCACCTTTCCTGTTGAAGCTTGAAACAATGCAAAAAATAATGGGGACAGATAGAAAAAAAAGGGAGGATTGTAGTGTTAATGAGAAATCCCAGTGAGTTAAAAAGGGTATGGGAGCTTACCACGCATCAATCTCTAGAGTAACTACCCACGCACTTGATCTTACCCCAAAGTAAAGGAAAACTAAAGCATGTTCATAAAAAAGTAGGGCTGGCAGGGACTGCGGCAGCCCTAGCCTTGCCATGAGGTTATAATACTCAGTGACTGGATAGCCTGCCCCCATCCCAGCTCTTCCAAGCCACCACCCTTTCTCTTTCTTGCCACACCTTTGTGGGAGGCATCTTGAGTCTTACAGTGGGGTTTCCCTTGGGTCATTTGGCTCTACCCTTTTTATACTCGTCCAGGCCTTGACCCTCTTCGTCCAGGTCTGCTTACTCTAGCAGCCACCTTCAGCCCTAGGCCCACTTAGTTTAACCCTGGCTCTTCAGTAACAGTGGCATGGCTCAGAATTAAGCTCCACAGTTGGGTCTCTGGGCCC
Source organism: Alligator mississippiensis (assembly GCF_030867095.1). NCBI lineage: Eukaryota > Metazoa > Chordata > Crocodylia > Alligatoridae > Alligator > Alligator mississippiensis. The sequence goes on from NC_081824.1 coordinate 393,827,312, forward strand.
TTCATCCTTGAAAAGGTTATAATCCCCCCCCACACACACACACACACACACACAAACCTCTCTCTTTCCCTCCCCCCCCTACCTTTCTCTCCCCCATGCATGACCTCCTTGCTAAAGAGTGGTTATTCTTACACGTTAAGGTGCCTGCAATACAACCTTAATCCTCCTTCACAGCCCCCTTGGTTCTCCATTCAAACAGAAACAAAAATGCAAGCAACCACTCCAAACTAAAGCACTGCCTCTCCGGGCACCCTCAAACAAACCCAACATGAACTGAAATCCTTATCCTTTTTTGGTTCTGTGGCAGGGGAAAAAGAGAAAGACTATCTCTGTCCTTATCCAGAAGGGTTCTCCTTATGACTTCTGGCACCATTGTAGTCTACCTGGGAGTCTTTTCTCCTGCCCAACAAGTGCTAAAATGTCCTTCTAGCCTAAGGGTAAGTCTTTTTTTTTTCCTCAAGCCTTTCTTCTTCTGGCCAGCCAGGTCCATTCTCTAGCCAGAGCACAGGGGTTGCTACTTAGGCTTTGCAGCCCTGCCAGCTCTCTTCCCATTGATTGCAATCACATCGGCATCCAGCCACTCCCCAAGACACAGCTACTGGCCATTGTGAGAGCCTTATCCCTTCACCTCTGGTTGCTTGCCGTTCAGAATTTCTCCTGCAGCTGCTTTTTCCTACCTTGAGTTTCCTTTTCTCTGGGCAAGAAAGACCCTGGTCTTAAAGGGCCCTTGCTGGTCCTGCTGGCCTCATAGCCTTCCCCCACTAACAAGGAAAGAGTTCCTTGTTCCAGGCACCTCACAAAATCATCCAGTCCAGGCCCCTGTTCACAGCAGGATCACCACTGACTACATCATCATATCTGTGTCATTTCAACCAGCTCTTGCAAACTGCTGCAGTTTTGCTAGGTAGCTTCTTTCAATGCTTGACCATCCTCATAAATCAAAAAGTTACTTCTAATCTCCAAACTACATTTCCCCTATTGCAGCTTGAGTCTATTGCTCCTGGTCCTGTCCCCTACAGCCATAGAGAAAAGGTCATCTCCTGTTTGTCTATAATTGTTTGCCCTTCATGTATTTGAAGACTGTTATCAAATCCTCACTCAGTGTACTCTTTTCAGGACTAAGGAACTTTAGCTTTTTCAGCCTGTCTTCATAGGTCATATTTCCTGAAGTTTTGAACCCAAAAATTGATGCAGTATTCCAGGTGAGGCCTTGCCAATGCTGAACAGAGTGGAAGAATCACTTCCTTTGATTTTCACTTTCTTGGTAATAAAGCCCAGTATGCTCTTGACTTTTTTTGTAACAAGAGTATACTGTTGACTCTCATTCAACTTATCATCTACTGTAACCTCCTGGGTCCTTCTCTGCACTGCTGCAGCCTACCCAGCCATTCCCCACTGTATTTGTGAAGACAATTATTGCATCCCAAATGCAGGACTTTATATTTGTCATTGTTGAATTTCATCTGGTTGATTGCAAACCATTTTAGCATTATATTATGCATCCAGCTTGCAGTTCTTTCATCCAGTCTGTATTTCTTTAGTTTGTTAATGCAGATACTATGGGAGAGAGTTTCAAAAGCCTTGCCAAAGTCAAAGCATATCACATCCACTGCTTTTCCCCTACCAACTGAGTTTTTCACCTTAGTATAGAAGGAAATCAGGTTGGTCAAGGATGATTTGCTCTTGGTGTTGACTTTCCTGATCACCTTGTTCTCCTCTTGGTGCTTCACAATAGATTCCTTCAGGACCTACTCCATGATCTTTCCATGTATTGTAGTCAGATTGACAGATCTGTAAATCCCCAGGTCCTCCTCCTTCCTTTTGTTAAAGAGGGGCACTATATGTGTCCTTTTCACATCATCTAGAACCTCACCTGACACCCATGAGTTTCAAAGAGGATAACTAAATATTCTGAACTTACCATAGCCAATTCCTTTGGAACCCTAATGTGCATCTTTGCCCAAAATCTTTGGCAAAAGGTTCTGACATTAGTTCACCAATAACAGTCTTATTTTAGTGTGTATCTACTAGCAGCTTGTATAAAAGTAGATGAAACTGTTCATTACAATTCCATCTTTGCACACTCCCAAATTTTGGAAAAAATATCTCTGTAATGAGCTTTCCTTTCTTGTTGTCCCTGGGTAAAGAATATATTTGGTTATTGAACACAGACAACACATTTTTTACAACCCGCATAACAACATATTTTATTCCCTAAAATATTTTCCAATTTTCGTTATTTTTAAGGTCTCTCTTTAAAAAAAAGTCATTTAAAAAGTCTAAAATTTAGGCATTGAATATTTTGGCCTGGCTATTGCTCCTGGAGAACTATAGGCTTTTTTCACTTAGTAATACATAATAGATAAAAAATGTATACCACTTCTTTCCCATCCACCCCCTGGAAATGTGCTATTTTAACAGAAATATTGATTCGGAAAATCATATAAAGTAAAATTCATACTTGTACAAAGGTCCATATATAGTTTTTTGGTGATGTAAGTGGTACATAGACTTATTCAGGCAACCTTCATTGAGTGAATTTCATTCCTAAGGATAAGATAGTTAGTGCTGTGTTCTTCACTTTCAGAATGACACTATCCAATAGGTTCAAATATGTACCTATGTTAAGATTCCCAATTAGAAAACAAGAGACAAAATATTGGTTTTTGGTTTAGCAAATGGTCTAGCAGTTTAGCGAAAACAATTCAAAAGTAGAAAGAGGGACAATGTGCCCAACTCCTATTGCTTTTGTGCCTTTGAGAAATCCAGCTCTAAATAATTCTGTTAATTGGTCATGGCATTTTGTTCAGCTTCTAAACCAGTCAAAAGGTGATTCACAGAGATTTGAAACTTGAGTGAATTGAAGCTATTACAAGTTTCATGTGTACCTTTTTTAATTTTCTTTTATTAGAAATGAAGACAATGGCTCTCATATGTTTCTTCTTCTCTAAAGAGGACAAAACACTTGAGGTTTGATAACAGATAAGCTTTTTGTTTATTTTACCTTCTTCCATAAACCAGCTTCAGTAAATGCTATTCACAGTGGATTAACTCAGTGTTAAAGAAAGTAGGATTAGTTATTCTTTTGTGCTTTGTGAGAATGCCAAAGCTGAAGAGGGAGTGGATATTGCAAGGATACTGAAGAGAGCATCCAGGATGTTATAGAGCATTAGCAAAGACCAGAGGATAAACATAATTATGATCTATTAGTGAGAAATACAGAATACCAGACATGATTATTTTCTACAGGGGAAAATGGGGGAATAATTTATTGGTATGAAAGAGAAAATTTGTTATGTAGTTTAGTTTGGTAAATCTGTTTTTCATGGAAATAAATGATTCAATATACTCCCCATGCAGTTAAAATCCAAATCTATAATGAGGGCCTGAAAGCTATGTGGAAAATTAGTGCTGCCTGTTGTTGGTGTTTTATTTATTTATTTACATTAGAAATTCAAATTCTGTCTGCCATGGAAGATTGTGTAGCCCAGTTTGTCAAGGCTAGTTATTTAGTATGGCTGGCTGAGGAAGAGGCTTGGAAAAAATAGTTTGGATTGTCTTGTGCCAGTGTGGCCATGAAACGCAGTTTAGAGCAACATCAGGGATGCTCTAAGTGGACAATCTGTGGGTAGCCAAAGGACTGTTCCATCAGTTGTGGATCACCGAAGTGCCAGTGTGTTCTCAGCGTGTCTCCTACTCCTCAACCATGCTACAATCTGAAAATGTGAACTGTCAGAGCTGCACAGCACAGGTTTCAAAGGATAAAATATTATTGGAAATATTTATGTGCAGTAAAAATAGCTATTTTTTCCCGATGTGTCAGCAAAGGATTCAATTAACTAGTATAAAAGCAAATGTAATCCTAAACTAACTGTGTTCATCGCTATTAAAACATAGACAAGCCCTGAAGTGTACATTAATTTTTTTTCAATAAATCATTTTTTAAATATTAAATAATATGTTCTAATAAACACTATGTATGCATCATGATATGCCACAAAAATGCCTTAGGTTGCTAATATAATATTGGAAATGACAGACTACTATAGTAACTATTTCCCAGGGTAAAATTGGCATCACGTAGGGTACATAACAAGGTGGTCTGGCCTTTAGAGAGGAAGCAGGCAGCCCTGTTGAAGAGACAGCTGTGGCCATTAGGTAATGAGTGAGTATCTCACTTGTAGCTTAAAAACCCCAAGGAAAGAGCAGAGGGAGGGAAACTAGGTAAAGGAGCAGTTGCAGGCAGGAAGTGAACTGGAACCCAAATAAAAGAAGGGACCATACTACTGTATCAGGGCAGAGCCAAAGAGTCCATCCTACTGCCTGAAGAAGGGCTAAAGGATTTTGTTTGCTGGTTCATTTGTTTGTTTGGTGCAAGTACTCTTATGTTTTTTTTAATTTTAAGGACTGGCTGAGGTGATCCATAGGGAGCAAATCCAATCTGCAAGGCATCAGGCACACCAACCCATTTACGAGGTAGAAGACAGTTTAGAGGATAGGATTAATATTCAAAAATACTTTTATAAATAGGAAAAAATGGTTTCAAAAAGTAGGATTAAATTCAATGAGGCCAAATGCAAATTTCTATACTTCTGAAGGGAAAATCAAATGCACACTGCACCTGATTTTTTGTGCAGTACTGTAGAAAAGGATCTGAGGATTATACTGGCCCACAGGATGTGTAGTAGACAACAGTTTCATATTGATGCTAAAATAAAAGTAGCTCTTCAAGAAAAATATGGATAAATTGGAAAAAAAAAACCTAGGGAAGAACAACAAAAATCATTACAGGTCTAACAATAAAACACAGCTTGTTAGGAAAGATTAAAGGGATAGGCATTAATCTGAAAATGAGTAGACTGAGGGGGCATATGATAACAAACTTGAAATGTAAAAGGAATGGTTAAAATGAATATGATGATCAGTAATTCTGTCTATAGGGGTAGATTTATACTGCAGTAAGAGAGATTTTGGTTGGGTAGAGGGAATTTTTTTTTCTTTTCTTTTCTTTTTTTTATCTAACTATGAAGGTGGTTAAATATGAAAACAGATTGACTAGAACAGGAGTTGCCAACCTACCAGACCTGGCATGCAGACATGGTTCTTCAGTGGCTGTCAGTGGAGGGGGCTTCAGCTGTAGGTGCTCTCCACATGCAACCATGGGACAAGTACTTGCTGTGCTCTCTGTCTGCTGAGACAGAGACAAGTGGCAGCAACAGCTGGGTTCTAGCTCATGCCTACCTGCCTACTTCTGACCCCAGATGTGTTATTCTGGCTTGCAGCCAGAAAAGGTTGCCCATCCCTGGCCTAGAGAGTTTGTAGCATTCCTGTTCCTGGAAGTTTTTGACTGCAGATCAGACCAAAATGGTTTAGAAAAAATGGGCTAGAAAGGCGTGATCCTAATTGAAGCAAGGGACAAAACTAAGGAATGAATTCTGTTTTGCCTAGTGGATGACAAACTTGAGGCTTGAAATCAAGGCTCAGTTAGCTAGCTGCTATATAGGATAACCCCTGAGACTACTCTTTTTTAGACTAATACCCTCACTTTACATGTAAGTATTCCTATTATAGGAATAAACAAAACAGTTAACCTATTGAGGGACACAGAGGTTATAGCAGCTAATCCAGGTAATGGGATAAGAATCCACAATCTCTGCTGAGACCACACTTAACACAATTACATCTGCAGATGATTTCTTGTTCCACAGTTTTTAAAGTTTTGTTGTTTAACAACAGTTACTTTGACATCAGTGATGGAATGTCCAGGGAGGTTAAAGTTTTCTCCCAGGGGCTTTTTGTATCTTTCTGGAACTGATGTTAAATTGGTGCCTGTCTATTCATTCTTTCACAAAAGGATCACCCCGTCTGCCCAATGTAGAAAGTAGAGGGTCACTGTAAACAGATGGTACATAAAATATGTTAATAGAAGAGCAGGTGAATGAACCCTGGATGTTATAATCCATGTTGTATGTGATGGTATGGTCTGTGTTGATGAAGAGCACATATGGCATCTAGATTCATTTTAAGGCTGGCTGCCTTGGTGACAATAGAAGTTAGGTATTCTGTTGCTGGAGAGAAATTGTTTTTCTATGATTGTATGAACCAGCTTTCCAGATTAATGTCTGCTTTCCTTTTGTGATCTTGGATCAGGGTATGATTTTACACATCTTTTGTGTTTAGGCCTTACTGATATAATTAGGTCCTTAATCCCACTGAAACCAATACATCAAAGAATGTGCCATTTTCAACCTTTATTTCCTAGGGCTATGTGAAGCTTTGGTCCCTGATTCAATTTGGTGGAGATTTGGCCCAATTTGGTGGCTGAACCTTTGAATTCGAATTGAATCAGAGAACCCTTTAATCTCTCCAAAATGATTCGGAGATTCAGACAGGTTCGGCGATTCAGGCATAGAGACAGCTTTAAATGTTTTTTTCTACATACCTCTAGGTAGCAGGGGCTCATGATCGTTGTGGTGTTGGGGCAGATGGAGTGTCCCACAGAAGCACCGGGAGCTCTCCAGTGTGCTCAGCAGCAAACCTTGGAGTAGACCAGAAGCACTTCCAGGTCCACTGGGGAGTGTGCTGGTGCCCACCCCCCCACATCCCCCAGCTTGGTGACTGATGCCTCCTGGGTCTGGGGGGAGCACCTGGGGTCCCCCTGTGGCTGGCCACCGGGCCACAGAGGTGAGAGGGGGGCCCCCAGCATGCTCCCTGGCAGACCTGGAAGTGGATTGGAAGTATTTCTGGTCCACTTCCATGTTTGCTGCTAAGCACACTGGAGAGCCCCCTGCACTGCTGTGCACACCACCCCTATTATCTACTTACCAGTGAGATACTTGCCATGTTTACCTTATGGGCCTGTCCAGACAAATCATGTCAGGACCTTCAGCTATAATGAATAGGTGCCATGTTGATTCACTAGCAACCATTCTGAAGTGAATGGTACTTTTTCTACATCAAATAAAAAGTAGCCTTCACTTATGCTCAGCTGAAAAAAGCAATAGAGTAGAAGAGGATCAATGTAGATATTATTCATCAAATGAAAGGTTTGTTACTAGATTTTAATTTTAAGAGACTTTTATTTTCTGTTTTTATCATATTTACATTTGTATTTACTCTAGATTTATTTTTGTAACACAGTAACATGTATGCACTTCCCCCCCCCCCAATTTACATGATATGAAAGCTACACTTGAAATATTCTGATACATTACAGAATGATAAATGTTGAACATGTACCTATAGGATACAGCCTTTATGGAATGAAAAATAAAATGCATCATCTCCTAGCATTATCAAATTATATTAGGAAACAGGGTGTAGTGAACTTCTACTATAAAGAGTTTGCAAATAATAAAATATATCAGTTCATTCTTGTTATCTGATCTTTTAATTATCTCAGAAAGTTCAGATCAAAAGTGCTGCTTAGCTGACTTCCTTTACTTTACACTATGGAGTGCTTTTGTGGGCCTTGTTGGTGGAGCAGGGCAGTTCTGTAGAGAAATAAGATGCATAATAAAATTTGATAACTGCTGGATCTTTTTGTTTTAAAATAAGTCATTACTGGTGCAAAATCTTTCCATGAATAACTTGTTTATTCCAGAGTAATGGTCTAATCCCTGTTCAGTGAAATCAAAGAGTTTGCTGGCAAGTGAAAGTTTAGTGCTCAGCAGTCAGCACCTTACAGGGTTAGTGGGAGAAAAATGGAATACTCACTACTTACTGCTTTCATTTTTGAAGAAGCCTTTTAGTGAAGTCTGAACCAATGTGTAGGGACTTACTTAATTCATGACCAGACAAAGGAATTTTTACAAGTTGGTCGCAGCATGAAGAGCCGATTTCATGGACATTTCCCAACAGCCCTGCTTCCTGCCACTGATTGGTGGAGAGGCCCTGGGAGGGAGAAAGGACAAGGGGGTGGCTGCCATTTTGACAGCTGGCTGCCCTTCATGCCACCCCACCAGCCAGCATCTTCCCTTCCTGGGCACCTTCTGGTGGTGCCAGCATTTTACTTTTACTATTTTTTAAAGTTGTTTTTGCAGACAGTTGCAGATATTGTGGTTTCTGAAAAATCCACAACATTGGGAATTAATTAGGTCCCCACAAATGTGTATATCTCAGTGAGCTGCAGTATTATCACCTGAGATGAAAAGAACAGATGCCCTCCTTTCTGGAAAATATACATGTATTGCTAACAAAATATCTATAGAATCTAATGAGGCAATACATGTAATTTGGGCAGTGCTTTCACATATCTTCTAGCCCAAGGCAGCTTGATTGTAAGAGCTCATGTATGGATAGGTAAGTTTCATGTGGGTAAGAAAATGTGGTGAAGTGGAAAGTCTACATGAAAGATCAGGTTTAATTTTGAGGGTTTAACTGCCAAACACAGGCCTTCCCACATAATATAATAATTTAATTTAGTGATTATTTCCTATTTCCTTATAAAATGATAATAGTATTATTAATTATGAAAAGCAACCAGAAGCTTCTGCCCACATTATAGACTAGGCATTGTATTAAGCATGTTTGAAGACATGGTCCCTCCCTTGAATAGTTCACAACATACAGATTAATATTAATCATTGCAGTTACCAAAAGGAACAGACTTAGAATGCAAGTACTTCATTCCTTTCAGATCCAGAATAGGTTAAACTTTATATTATTTCTCATTCTCATTACAATTACTGCCACAAAAAATGACGGTGTGCCATTTTCTCTTGAAGTTACAATCTTTGTCACAGGACTAAGGCATCAGAGTTTTATTGCCTCATATATTCTGTGAATTATAATAGTGTGCTACTACATTGACCTTTACAATATTCAGTTATTTGATTGGCTGGACATTCAGCTTATCTACCCGAGTGTAGCCTCACTAAACTACTCAGATGACTCTGTGCAGCTTCAGATGATGAGGATAGTAGAAGCAGATACTAAACTTCCATTTCAAATGTATTAAACCAGACAGAAGTAAAATAAACCCTGAAGTATTTACTTGATCTGAAAATCAGTTTATTCACCAGTAATCTACTTTCTCAATTACATGAATTATTCTCAAATATACAAATCTTTTTTTCTAATATGTTCCTGAAAAGAGAATGTTCCACTTTTTTAATACCTTTTATTTTTTTTTTTGTAAGAGGAAAAAACTGTTTGATGACCACAGAACTTAATGCAGATCAGATTCTCTGAAATCTGAACAGATGTCAAAATAATGATGATTTTGCTCTTTTTAGTATAACCAAAATAAACCAAAGTTAATTAACACTTCAGTCTTCAAACACATTAGCATCTGATCTGTATTTTGGTAAAGTGGTCTCTACCTTTGGCTGAAACTTTTAAATCAGATTCTTAAAATTATTTTAAAAGCCCATGAAATATTTGTTCATCAGTCCTATTCATCTAAACTAATTCCAAAATAAAGTAACTTTTAATTTTTAAAAAAAATCTGACTTCCTAAAATTATACAATTAATGCTAATATTTACTTACCATGAAATATTTCCAAAATTATTTTTAAAAGGCTTGGTCTGGTCTATCTTTTCTTCCAAACAGGACCATCAGTTAAATCATTAACCTAGTTTGTTCTTAGAATATACCTCAATGTCTATTCAACTTAAAAAAAAAATTGTGTGCAACAAGTTTTAACAGGGGACTCTTTCCCCCTGTTACTTGGAGCAAGTGTCGCTTGCTAGGAAGGAGCTGTGCTATCTGAATCTCCTGCCAAGTGGGCTTCAGGGTTCATTCATCCTGCATATTGCAGGCAACAGAACACTTGGCTGCTGAGAGGTACCTGGGCCCTACCATCAACAAGCTAGGTCAGGTAACTGAAAGAGGGAGGACCAAAGGCCATATAAACCTGAGTCTGGATCCCAAGGGGGATACCAGCTCTGTCATAGGCCAACCGGGCACTGTGAATGTATTGATTTGGTTGCAGGGCAACTGGGCACTGCAACTGTATCAGTCACTGGGCTGTTTGGTTCGGGATCGAGGAGGCAGAGTTGGGAGTGAAGCAGAGACAAGTTTCACTTATAACAGTAAAGATAAATTTTCCTTCTAGCAGCAAAATAGCAACAAAAATATGTTTAAGCAGCAAAATATGATTTACACATATAACTGTTAATAAAAAGGTTAAGCTAATAAACAGACAATATAGCAATAAAAGTTAAAAATTGGCAGTAATAATAAAAACAGACAGACAAATTGACAAAGAGTTCCCACTTGGTTGCCAACGTATCGATAGTCTCTCAGTGCCAAGCACATATCAAGTTGATCCAGCGAAGTCAGGCGCCCCTGATCGATGCTGTCAGAAGGAGCACTGGGGAAGATCCCTCAGTCAGGATCTGGTCCTTGCTCATACTGGGAGTCTGGAGTCCAGGCTTGGAACAGCAATGACTATTCTGTTACATCCTTCCTACTGGTCACCTGACATGCGTGTTCCTTCATATCTTGTCCTATGCTAATCTGTTGGCTTTAGAGCCACTCACAATCTTACCCTACAGCTGTTACCCTCTAGGGTTAAAAGGTGTTAGAAATTATTATAAAAGGTTACTGCCTAAACTTGGGTTTGCCCAATAAGCAAATCACATCACATTACTTCGGAGTCTGAGATTAGCATTTTCTCTGCCTAAGTTTAACTCACTTGGTTACTTCCTTTTAGAATTTTTTTTGAAATGTATTAATTGTACCTTGTGGTCAGGTTTGTCATTTTTACTGACCTTTAAGCAAAAACTGTTAGATCAGCTAACATTTGCAGTTTTGTTTTCTAGTTCTGCTTCTTGGGGCTCATGTTAGTCTTATGATTGGTATAAACAGTTAATTTTAACATTATGGTTATACTTATGTCAGATAGGATACGTCTACGGGAAACAATTTTGCAAGCTTTGGTTTAGCTAATATTAACTATATGCCATTGCTAGATGCTCTCATGAAGCAAATCTTTTTCATTATAATTTGCTCATTAACCCCTTTGGTTCTGGCTATCACAAAGCTCAGACCCTTATATAAAAGGAACTCCACAGGTGGGCTGCATAGAAGGAGATGTCCCATGTTTTGTCTCTGTTCTTTTTTGGGCTTTGTGTTATACCAGAGGACTGGATTGTGCCTATGGGGAAGGTGTGGAGGCCACAGAGCAGTGTCTATTGGGATAGTCTGTGACAGGCAGCCCAACCTAAGGTCAGGAACCCTGAGGCTAGTGCAGCAAGATGGCTAATAGAGTGAAGGCAGCCTGACCTGGAATTTTGGGCTGAGGGAAGCAGTGAATAGGGAAGCAGTCCAGTTTGGGGTCAGGGGCCCAGAGAATGGAGTTCTGGTTAGGAGTACAAAAGTGCAGGGCAGGACAGGGGCTGAGGGTCCCAGAGCCTGTGAGGGTAAGTTTGAGCCCATCTAGGGCCCAGGAGGCTCGGGTCCTGGGACAGTAAACCTTGGGTGAAGAGGCCCAGCCAAAGTAAAGTGAGCCAAGGCCGGGGGGTGGGAGGCACTCCCAATTCAATTATAACCTCAAGGCATGGCAGGAAAGACAACAGGGACCTTGAAAGGCCAGAGGTGGAGAGTAAGGCAAGATCCAGGAGGCTGCTGAAGGGTGACCTGGGTGCCCCAAGGCCTAATCTGCTAGACAAGTCCATATTCTATTGTTGTACTGCAATAGCTATAATTGCTTTAATGGTTTATACCGCTACTTTTATAATGAATTGTTTCGCTATTAAGATAAAGTTAATCTTGTTATGATTTATTTTTCATAATATTTGAATTAGTTATTATTATTCTGGAATTAACCATCTACTTTATATTCCTTATTGCTTAGCTTAAATATATCTGACCTATTGGTATCATGATATTAGAACTTAAATTTAGTATAAGAAAAATGTTTATGTAAGTTCTGTGGTATGTTTGGCATGTTTGAAAAGAGGTAATGAAAGAATGATTGATGGATGTATGTGACAATGTGAAGGAAGACAGTCCTCTTGCAGCAAGTGAAAATAGCCTTCTGTGGTTTAACAGTTAAAGGTTGCAGCAATGTTGAATCAGCAGTTGAGGATTACCAAAGAACAGATTGACTTTTATTAGTAAATATTTAGGATTGTGAATCCAAAAAAGCTGACAAAGCTGATAGGGAAATACATAGCACCTGAGCGAGGGACTAACAATAGAAGGATGGGGGTGAGGAGGGGAATGCAACTAGGTTACAGGAGATACAATGTTAGCCAACTAAGCCCGGGGGTAGGAGGGAGGGGGGAAGGGGGAAGGGGAGGGAGGGGGTTCACGACGCTGAGAGAGAAAGAAGATAGATACACACAAACCTGTTACAATGGTCCGCAATGGTGGAAGAAGTGGTCCGAAGAAAAAGTGTCTCAGTCCATATAGAGTTTCATCGCGGGGGTCCTCTTCAGGTGCAGCAGGGTCGTCCACTGTTGAAGAATCCTCTCGAAGTGAAGGTCCATCTGGTGGAGAGGGGGGGTTCAGGCGGTCCCCTCTGGGGACCGCCTGAACCAACCCCTCTGCTGATTTACCACCTGAACCGACCCCCTCTGTCAATTTACTGGTCCAGCGGGGCCTGTATTTAGTAAATCATGCCTTTATCCTGATGACTGAAGAGCACAAGAAATGACCACTCCCACCTGAAGATTAGAGACCACAAAGCCAAAGGATCATGTCCTACCAATCCCAACCTACCAACAGGACAAGGAGGATGACCTTCTCATCTGACTCAGTGGAATCCATAGGCTTGTATGGACAGCCATGACTATAAAGAATGAACACAAAGAAGAGGCTTTGGGTCTGTCCACCTGCAACAAGGAGTTTTGGGCATGTCCAACAAGGCCTGACTCAATTCCTTGTGGTCAGTCTGGCTGGCCACCAGACTGACCCAAGCATCTTCAGAACTTGATAACACCTTAACCTTTACAGGACTGTCTAACTTCTGTGTGTGTGCTTGTTTCTTTTGTATGAATGGATGAATGAATGAGTATGTATGGGACTGAAAGAAGCAGATAACCTTACTGTTCTTTATTCCTTTTATGTTTTATGTTCCAATAAATGTGGCGTTGTGCCTTATCCCCAATAAGATTCCCACTTTTTTTTAATTCACACTGTATGCCCTGTTCATACAACACTACATTGGATCAGATTTCTGTCCTTTCTCCTACAGATAATTTGGAGTAAAATCTTTTATAGTACTGAATGTTATTCTAGCTGTTTAACTCCCATATCCTACTCTCTAGAAATGTGCTCCAGACAGCAGTGGACAAAAATTAACATCTAGCAGAGTAGGGCATAATTTAACTAAGAAACAAAAATTCTGGGAATTATATTTTCTAACTTTTCAATTGGAAGTGTCATAGCAGTAAAAGTTAAGAAAAGGAACATTTTCCAAAGTGAAGCAAAACCTGTTATATAGCAGGTGTTGCAGCCAGCACAACCTTTTTTCCATAAGTTTGAACCCACAAAACATGAGTCATTAACTTGTTACTAGAATAAACTTTAACCAGTTGCTCAGTCTTCTGGCAGTAGAAATTAACTCAGGGATACAATAATCAATTTTTGGAGGGGGTAGGGGGTACAAATTGGTCTTTTGTATATTTTATATTTGTATAATTCATAACATGATCCAACCAACATGATCCAAAGCTGTATATAGGTACATCCATGTGATTAATCAGATATTGATTACTCATGCACCTACATTATAATATTACCTTGTGAAGCTCAAAACCTTTGGTCCAGCCCACTTACTTGTTTTGGGTAACTCCTGATCCTTCCAGGTACCTGATTACCATTTTTAATATATTCTTGATGCAAGTATTCTTATTCACACCCTCTCAGTCTGTTGCCTTTCCCTCTAATTGCATGAAGTTAAACATACCAGGCCTTTTGTTTTGGTATTAGGTGCTGACAACTGAGCAACTTTATCTGTTTCTAAGTTTTTGGGGAGTCTTAATAGTTAACACTTTACAGTTATTTTAATGAGGCTTGAGGCCCTGGCACACAAAAGCCCCAACCTCATGATTTTTTTTTTTTTTCGAGTGGCCATTTCATTAGTGCAGTAATGAAGACTGGTATAACCTATATTCACTAAGACTATCCACACAAGGAATTAAAGTGAAGTACTGTTTCCTATGCAGCTTCTTATGTAGTAATTTCCCTATGTAGGGAGTCGTAAAGGAAGTTTGGCAAGATAGAGGAGAAGATAGAATAAGTGTCCCTTTTTTGACCTTCAGATGTAGAAGGAAGTTAGCAATAGGAGAGAGAAAGAAAGATATGTGATGACTCAAAGAAGTAGCTGTGTGCAGTATGGGAGATCCTGACCTCAACGGTCAATCTGATTGAAGAGTGATGAGAGAATTGATTCAGAGAAGTATGTACACACATTTTTAATATTTTATCTAAATCAGTATATTCCATTTGCTAAATTGAATTGTGTTTGCAGAGATTACCTGTGGGTTTACTTCTATTTTCATATTCTCCTGAAGAGGTAAAATGTAAACCAGAAGTCTACAAAGTTTTAAGTCTTTGGGAGGGTCAAGCTTCAGCAATATGAGGTCTGGAGGAAATCATCATGACACTCAGATGCTAAGACAGGAAGGCTATGGCTTCCAACTTTCATATAGATAGCATATGGAAAGCCTGTGTGTGGGAAGTGTGCCAAAGAAGAGAGACTATGCAGAAGTCTATCCCTTCTCTGGAATCTTATACTACATGGTCCCTAGTGATTGATCAAGACCCGGCTTCAGGATCATTTGACAACTGTAGTTGATTCTGCGACATTAGCAGGAGATGACCTAATTGTATTCTGGAGAGAAGGTAGGTGACAGACCCTTGGGTAAGGACTGTAAAGAGCTGAAAAAGACTTAGTGAAACTTTGGGGCTTTTATTTTACTTCTGGAGTTTCATTGTTCCAGCAAGTTTAAAGTTGTGATGTAACTGAAGACTAAACTAGTCAACTAACAAGAGGAAGAGACACAATGGCAAGAGGAAAGGCTATCCACACCTGAATCGATCATATACAGAGAATGAAAGAGGTAGCTGAATCTTAGATACATTCAGTTTTCTTCAATCTCTCAGCAAGGGGGCTGGGTTTTTAAGAAATACAATTTCTTGAGAAGTAGAACAAACAGAATCAGGTGTTAGCACTGGGACTTAAAAACCACAGAGCCTGAGAGGCACAGCACACAATATAAAAATATTTCATATTGGAAAAAATATAGTGTATGACCTATTTACGCTCTTATAAAGTTTTATCATGCTAAATATTTATTTTTACTTGTTCAATGTTGTTATTTTGATGTGATTTAAGCTAATTTACAAAATATTTTGGCTGTACTCCTGGGTGCTTGTCTGGCTATAGAGCCTGCACTCAAAGCTCCTGTTGGAGAGAGAATTAAGAATTGAGTTATCTCAACCCAGTTTCAGAATAGACTGTCATTAGAGTCTTGGTTGTTTCAAGGAAAATTAGAACTATCAAAGGAATAAATAGTTATATTCATAGTTAGAGATGCACCCATTGTCATTAAATTCTCTGTATTCTTTTCCTCTTTCCTGCTTTTAATCTATATCTGCATTCAAAAGCTTTAGCAAAAATGTTGTACTCTATTATTTTTTTATTTTAATTTTTTTAGATCAAAGCTTGAGAAATCCAGGGCAGCCTGCAGACTAAAAGGGGAGCATATAAAAAGTGGAAATGGGGAGAGATTACCAAAGAGGAGTATACCTCCTCTGCTCGCACTTGTAGGGAGGCAGTTAGACAGGTCAAAGCTACCATGGAGCTGAGGATGGCATCCCAAGTAAAGGATAACAAAAATTGTTTTTTAGATATATAGGGAGTAAAAGGAAAGCCCAGGGTGGAATAGGACCCCTACTAAATGGGGAGAAGCAATTGGTGATGGACGGGGGGACAAGGCCGAACTCCTCAATGAGTTCTTTGCCTCAGTGTTCCTAAGTGAAGGGCAGGAAAAGGCTCTCACTGGGATTGTAGAGAGGCAGCAGCAAGGCACCAGACTGCCATGTGTAGACCCTGAGATGGTGCAGAGTCACTTGGAGGAACTGGATGCCTTTAAAAAAGTAGGCCTGGATGAGCTCCATCCGAGGGTACTGAGGGCACTGGCTGACGTCATTGCACAGCCACTGGTGGTAATATTTGAACACTTGTGGCACACGGGCCAGGTCCTGGAGGACTGGAAAAGGGCCAATGTGGTCCCCATTTTCAAGACGGGGAGGAAGGAGGACCCAGACAACTATAGGCCAGTCAGTCTCACCTCCATCCTAGGCAAAGTCTTCAAAAAAATTATCAAGGCTCACATTTGCGAGAGCCCGGCAGGACAAATTATGCTGAGGGGAAACCAGCATGGGTTCATAGCAGGTAGATCATGCCTGACTAATCTAGTCTCTTTTTATGACCAGGTTACAAAACGCCTGGATGCAGGAGTAGGGGTTGATGTTGTATACTTAGACTTCAGGAAGGCCTTCGATATGGTATCCCACACCATACTGGTAAACAAGTTAAGAGGCTGTGACTTGGATGACTACACAGTCCAGTGGGTGGCGAATTGGCTAGAGAGTCACACTCAGAGAGTCATAGTGGATGGGTCGGTATCGACCTGGAAGGGTGTGGGCAGTGGGGTCCCACAGGGCTCGGTCCTTGGACCTATACTCTTCAATATCTTCATCAGCGACTTGGATGAGGGAGTGAAGTGTACTCTCTCCAAGTTTGTGGATGACACAAAACTGTGGGGAGAAGTGGACATGCCGGAGGGCAGGGAACAGCTGCAAGCAGACCTGGGCAAGTTGGACAAGTGGGCAGAAAACAACAGAATGCAGTTCAACAAGGAGAAATGAAAAGTGCTGCACCTAGGGAGGAAAAATGTCCAGCATACCTACTGCCTAGGAAATGACTGGCTTGGTGGAATGGAAGCGGAAAGGGATCTTGGAGACCTAGCGGCCTCCAAGATGAACATGAGTTGGCAGTGTGACGAAGCCATCAGAAAAGCTAATGGCACTTTATCATGCATCAGCAGATGCATGACGAACAGATCCAAGGAGATGATACTTCCCCTCTATTGGGCACTTGTCAGACTGCAGTTGGAATACTGTGTGCAGTTTTGGGCGCCACACTTCAAGAGGGATGTGGATAACCTGGAGAGGGTCCAGAGAAGGGCCACTCATATGGTTAAGGGCTTGCAGGCCAAGTCCTACAAGGAGAGACTGGGGCACCTGGACCTCTTCAGCCTCCACAAGAGAAGGTTGAGAGGCGACCTTATGGCTGCCTATAAGTTCATCACGGGGGCACAGAAAGGAATTGGTGAGGTTTTATTCACCAAGGCGCCCCTGGGGGTTACAAGAAATAATGGCCACAAGCTAGCAGAGAGCAGATTTAGACTAGACATTAGGAAGAACTTCTTCACAGTTAGAGTGGCCAAGGTCTGGAATGGGCTCCCAGGTAGTGCTCTCCCCTACCCTGGGGGTCTTCAAGAGGAGGTTAGATAAGCATCTAGCTGGGGTCATCTGAACCCACTACTCTACACATGATGCTATATAGCAAGAAGAGAGAGCTGGGATGTACTATCCTTCTGTCCTTTATGATGACAGGAAACGAATCAATCAAGAGACTTGGGAGCACTAAACTTATTGGTACAAAGGCAGAAAAAGTTGATTCCTACAGAAGAAGGGAAAATTCCTACAGAAGACAATAAAATATGCTTCTAAAAATACTTAAGGGCTCCAATTACTTCAGTAATTCCCAGCACCCAGGGCAAAGTGTATGTCTAGTATGGCTGTGCGAAATTTCACCAACTGTTTCATTTCAATGTTGTTTTGACGTGTTTCAAGCATGAAACAGTGAAATAAAAATGAAATGAAAGGCTTCAAAACACCCTCAAAATGAAATGAGGGCCGTCAAAACGTTTTGAGAATTTCATGTTTCAAAGCTCAAGCGGGGCTTGTCTGCACGGAAACAGAAAATAAGGAGAGGGAGAGGGAAGAGGGAGGAAAGACTGCTCTCATATTGACTATGTAGCTGGCCAGTACCTGTGATCCTTCCCTGAGGTCCCTTCCAATCCCAGTGCTCTGGGGGAGGGATGGAAAAACAGCTTAAAAAGCAGCACTGTTTGACCTGGCCTGCTTTCTGCCTTGGGGTCTGACAGTTACTGAGCTATCTTCCAGCAGCTCAGGACTATTACACAACAAAGGCTACTGCTATCATTGATTTGATTTTCTACTTTCTAGCCTAGCAAGTGGGATTCCACAATACCTTTTGCTTTCTTTCTAGACCCTTTTATTTTATTATTATATTTGGTGATTTATTCTTTTCAATGTCATAATTATATTGGATATTACACTATAGAATTTATATAGGAAGGCAGATACATTTATATATTTTTATTTCTATACATTTGTATCTTGCAGCATATTACACTCAAAATATTATATAAGAACACAGATACATTTATATATGTTTATAAAAAAAAAAAGACACTATGAAACACCATGAAGCGTGGTGGAAAGGCAGCTGGCAAGACTTCAGGGAGAGGTGGTAAAGGGAGAGGTGTAAGTTCCCCCCAAACTGAGATGCAGCATCTTTCCTACAACTAGCAGGGATGAGGCACAAGCAGCAAGGAGAGGGAAGCAGTACCAGTGCCACTGCCTGTGCCCGAGTCTGCATCCCTTCCAAAAGCACCAGCCAGAACCACCACCACCACCATGACAACAAACAGCAGCACAAGAACCAGCATGACTGTCTCCTCTACCCCCATTTCACTTCTCATGCTAAGCCTTCCAGTGCCAGAGGAAGAGGTGGAGCTGGATCTGAGTGCAATAGCAAGGGAAAGTCTGGGGAAGGAAGGGGAATCAGCTGATGTTGTGCTCCACACCCCTCAAGTTTCCCCTATAGGTAGGTCTCCTTCCCCACAAGGCACTTCAGAAGAGGCTGAGGTAGAGGTTGCAGAGGCAAGTGGCTCAGCTGAGTCCACTCCTCCTGTTGCTGTGCCTCTGCAAGCATCACCCCCTTTCCCTTGCTCCTCCTCAGCCTAACACCAGTGGGAGTGTGCCCAAAGTGAAGTCCCCCTCTTGCTCCAAAGCTCCCGTCCCCCCAAAGCAGAGGCAGGCCACCCTGGAACAGTGGGGGAAAGGTGGACAGAAAGGGGGACATGTTGCAAGGTTGAGCAAGATCACCCAGAGCATTAGGGAGATGCTTGCTGTGGATGGCCAGCCCTTCTCCTTAGTTGAGTGGCCAGGGTTCAGGTGCCCCATGGTGCTCATGGCCTCATCCTACCAAGTGCCTGCATGCACCACCTTCAGCATGATGGTGGTGCCCTCCCTGTATGAGGTGTGTAGGTGGTGCTATGGAGATCACCTGGCAATGCCCTCCTCAGCCAGGTGATCCCCATATTGAGGGAACTTCAAAGCCAAAGGGAGAAGTTCCAGTGGGTCAGTGTTCCTGGCTGAGGCCAGCCATTGTCACCAGATGTCCAGGCACTGGTAAGGCAGCTGAAGGAGAGCATCAGAAAATGCTTTGATCCCTTGTGGTCCAGTATAGACCATGTGCTGGCT
This sequence comes from Alligator mississippiensis, assembly GCF_030867095.1. NCBI lineage: Eukaryota > Metazoa > Chordata > Crocodylia > Alligatoridae > Alligator > Alligator mississippiensis. The sequence goes on from NC_081824.1 coordinate 393,846,850, forward strand.
GCCATGTGTGACCCGAGGGTGAAGGGCAGTGTATGCAGCAGCCAAACCCTGAATCAGTGAATGGAGGTGCTGGTAAAGAAAGTCAGGGAGGCAGAACAGAAAAGGTGGGGGGACATGGAAGAGGGGGATCCCATGTCCCATGCTGGCATGCCATCTACCAGCCAGTCTCCTCCTCTACCACAGATGCTGCCAATGTGGGCCAGGGGCATGGCTTCCATGGTGGGGTCCAGAGGCACCAGACCCCACCATCAGGCAGGTAGCACTCAGGCCTTGGTGGCTGCCTATCTTTCTGAGGATGTGGAGCCACTGCTGTAGGACCCCTTGGCCTACTCGACGAGTCTCAGCCACATGTGGCCGGAGCAGGCCATGGTTGCCCACAAACACCTGTCTTATCCATCAACCAGTGTTCCAAGTGAGAAGGTGTTCAGCACCTGCTTGGATCCTGATTTGGTGGAGCAGCTGGTGTTCCTGAAGAGGAACCTCCCACTGATAGGGTTCCCCAAGCTCCAGGTGCAGATGGAGTGAATGTCAGCCTCCTCACTCCATCTGTACCTATTACCTTTTTTTATTTTTTAAAAGCCATTTAATGCCCCGCTCTCAGAGCTGGAGGGGGCACTCACTGCATTACCAGACAGCAGGGGAAGAGCATTTCCCTGTTCGGCTTCAATGCCAAGATGAAACTGGAGGTATGGGCTGGGACTATGGGGAAGGAGGAGGCCCCAGGTCCTGTGCATGACCACTAAAACTGTACCCTGCCAGTGTTGGAGAGGCCTGGTGGGACTGCTGGTGGGATGGCAGCCCCAGGAAATGCCAGGACCAAGGATCTCCCTGGTGAAAGGCAGGTAGGAGGCCCATAAAGTCCAGCCACCACACACATGCACATAGTCCTGGCTAGCGAAAGGCCAGACCTGTCAGGTCCTTGACAGGCCTGAGGCTTGCTTGTTGCAGTGGAGTTGTGATGCTCCAGGTGAGCTCATCTTAGCTGCCTGGGATGTCAGCTTTTAGATTGAAAAACCCTTTGTGAGGCTGAGGAAGCATCTGCAGTTGGTGTCTGGTCTGTATGCTGTTCCTGGATGGAAGGGATAGTAAAGAAGCCAGAGGCAGGCATACAATGCCGGCAAGAAAGCCAGTCAGTGAAAATTAAAATGGAGGTATTATGGGGTGAGGGACAGGCTGGGGTGGGGGGCAGAAAAGGGGATGTAGCAGCACAGGTAAAAGTGGAGAGGTACCTGGGGAGTCAGATTGTAGTGTTTCAGAATGCCAATATCTATATTGAGTACATGACTTTCTGTACCTAGGAGGTTGATGAAGTGCAGTTCATAGGCTCATCTGTGAAAAGTGGTTTGTATCCCAAATTTCACTGCTCCTCAGCCCCCAAAAAACTCATGCAGGCAATAGGGCTTCTCTAGGATGCAACCAGAACACTACTGCTCAAAGATCTACTGTTTCTCCCCAACCCCACCTAGCACTGCACCAGGCTGGATCAGCATCCCTCTTCCTGCCCCAGCCTGCAACAGCTCACCAAAATTCCTTAAGTGGCCTTCCAGCCCAAATAATTGTCCACCCCTGCTATAACTTCACCCGTGCTCCAGAGCCTGCAGTGACTGAGGCATGTCTAGACTGGGGAATGGGTCATATTTAAAGATGTGTTAACTAATAGATTTTAAATCATTTACACAAATGATTTGGGGTGTTTGTAAACCATAGGATACAGCCTATATGAGTGGTAAGAGAATTCAAACCATTGCATATAGATATGGATCCATTTGGAACTGTCATAATAGCAGCAGGTATTATGTTCTCTTTTTTATGGCTGTGCGAAATAGCACCATTCTGTTTCGACTTCTGTTTCAATGGGACAGTGTTTCATTTCAAGTTTCATTTTGATTCCAAACTGCTGTTCTATTTTCTTTTTTTTTTGCAGAAACTGTTTCACTGAGGGCACACGTTAACACACACACACACACACACACACACACACACACTGTCACCCATGTCACGAGTTTTGCTTGTCAGCAGCCTGAGGTGCAGTTTCCCAAATACCCCTGCACCTATCTCCTTAAAACTTGGCACACTTGGTGGCCTCAGAAGGACCTACTACACCTGCAGCTTTCACCTTGCTGTGCCTTAACACAGACACACGACATGAGTTTTGCTTTCAGGACTTTGAGATGCAGTTTCCCAGAAACCCCTGCACCTATCTCCTGGATGCATGGCAGACTTCCTGGCCTCAGATACAGCCACAATCCCTGCCAATTTCATCTGAATCAGTCAAGCAGTGAGAAAGTTATAGGCAATTTTGTGCTTCCCATTAGAGCCTATGGGCGAAACGTTGAAACAACGTTGAAACAGTGTCGAAACAGCAAAACATTTTCAATGAAACAAAACAGAACAGTGGTTTTGAAATTAAATGAAACTTGAAATGAAACAGTATCCCACTGAAATGTCAAAATGGAAGTCAAAATGAAATGGTACTGTTTCGCACAGCCCTAATGTCTAGTGTTGCTCTGTACACGTCATACATTCGGATTCTGGGGTTATATTATAATATACGCATTGGGCATTTAACAGACTATTATGTCTGCAGCAACAGAGTTAACCTCTTAAAAGCAGTCAAGGATCATCTGTTTCCACATGATACAATGTCTCACAAGTTAGGAGCTTAGAATCAAACAATTTATTTGGCTCAATGCTGGCATAACTGAGTAAAATCTAAAGGACTTTGATATGCAGATCAATTCAATGATCCCTCTGCCCTTGAAGTCTCTGAATTTATTATATCCATTGGCCCATCTAGTCCAGTATGATGTTTCCAGAATTGACAAATAATTAATGCCTTTGAGAAAGAGGAAAAATCTTACTCAGCCTGAATTTAGAAAATTGTACAGTTTATACATGCATGAAAAATTCCTTCCTGACCACTATAGGGAATTAATATTTCTCTTGAAGCCTGAAAGTTAATTAACTTTATATTAACTTATGAACTTTCTAACATTAGCATCAATGCAGTTATTCATTCTTAAGTTAGCTTGTTTCTTGATAGGCTCCCCTTTTGAGTAACTACTATAGGTTAAATCCAAGCTGTATAATTATTTCTATTTTGTTTTAATATTTACAGGTAATATTTACATTTATCTTTTATTTTTAGTATCTTGCTATTGCCTAATTAAGCAACAGGAAATAAAAAGTCATTCAGCTAATTTTTGAGCCTAGGTTGACCACTGAACAAAGTAGGGAAGGCATTAATAATGACCTCCATTCACTTCTGTAGCATCTCTCAAAGTGCTTTACAAGCACTTGCTAACTCAGCCTGTGAGGGTGGTAGGTGATTATAAGGTTCATTTCACCCACTACTGAAATGCAGCAAGTGTTCAACAATGCACAGGAACATTACACAACAATTTAAAGCAGCAAGTCAAGAAGAATACCACAGCCAGTTGAAACTGCAGAAAATCTAGGTAGGCAGAACGTAATTACCCAAGTTGGAACTAAGCCAGGGCAGCAGGAATTACTCTAATAAAATGTACCTTCGGATCTTTAGTTGCCTGATTCTCTGTTCTACACCATGTGCAAAAAGATGAATCAATGGAGTGTCACAATGCTTTGTAACAACACAGTATTTATTCAGGGTCAAATTGTACCTGGCCTAGTATTTGAGAAGGGGATGAGAGACAGGGGGTTATGATGGAAGAGAGGGGTACTTTTTCATCCCTCCTTCACATGGTCCTGTAAGAGATAGGCAGAATTGCAACCTCTGTGTTGTCATTTATATTTCAGTAGATTTAACACTCATCAGTACAGTCTTAACATACTGAAACACAGTCTCTGCACTGAAAACATGGTACATAGACAAGAGTGGAAATAGTGACTAAGTGTGATGGACTAACATGCTGGAGGTCATTCAGTAGGTCAGTTTTAAAGTCAGATAAAAAAATTAAGTTTAAAACCAGTCTAAAGCCTTACTCAAAGCATCATGCAGTCTCCTTGTGGTCCTTAGCCTCTTTCCCATTTGGATCACAGGTCTTTGGGATACTTGGTACTTGAAGAGTAACTGATAGAGATTATGAATCCATTCACTCCCCACCTTGTATTGAGTGCAGGGATGGTTTGAAAAGGGTTGCAGCTTGTCTTCTATAAATGAAACAACTTTTAGATATGCTCCCGCTCCACATCAGGAATTTCAGAAATGATGCACATAGGTTCTAGTGTGTTTTAGGATATATTTCACCATTTGTGTGCCTGGTATAATATATAAAATGAAAATATACAATAATCTGTGATTTTTATGATATATATAACATTAAAATATTTAATTTGCTATCATATTGAGGTTATTTATTAATTATTATTTGACTTGTACCATTGAATGGATGATGACCAGGCTAGTGCAGATGGAACAGAATGAGATAGCGTGTAGATTATTCTCATCAGTATACCTATCTATGTGAAACAAGTTCTATTATTTTGTTGTTTGGAGGTGCCTTTAATAGATATGTTAATTATTTTACATCTTTTCATAAGCAAAACTATATCTTAAATGACCACTTGGCCTAAGAAAGTATTTCCAGATATGACTAGTTTTGGAGCCTCTCTCTTAAAACAAGCAAGAAAAGATCTCCTTCAAAATAGTACTCTTGATAAAAGAATGAACTGGTAAGGTAGAGCTGACAGTAAATCTTATCTTCTGAAACATTGGGTATTGTCAAAAAACATAGTTTCGATAGAAGATGTCAGATTTTAATTATTTAAAATATTTTCAATGTTTTATTGAAATTAAATGCCATGTCTTCATAGTTTCGCCTTGAGTTTCACCTTTTCAACCTACATTTTACTATTTTCTCCTTCTTATCCTCCCTTTCCTCCACCCACTCTATCTTCAATAAAATATAACAGGGAGAATGAAATATGTTAACTTTTCTAAAGTTGACTTTATGAAAATAAGAACAGAAAAAAAAAATGTCAGGAGGAAGAAGGGGAGATGAGGGTGGGTCACACGTTTCATATTCTGACCATTAGTATTTTATTACATTTATATTGTGGTAGAAGGCAATAGCATGCTGTTTTAGTAAAGCAGAGCTCATTGGCCCACACACAGTGCTGCACTAAAATGTCTCTCTGCTTCCAGTTCAGGGACCAATATGCATAGAACTAGCATGCAACTTTCTGTGGAGAGGGGAGAGAGAGAGAGCAAGAGAGAGCAATTATCATTTAAGAAAATTGTTTCATTTTGAACCTTTTGAATGGAAAATATTATGAAAATGTTTACATTTCCTCCATGTTTTTGAACCAGCTCTACCATTGAACATATGCCAAAGCCCAGATCAGTACAATGTAAGTCATTTAACTGAGACTCTGATTCGTAGTTTGGATTCTTTCCAAGTACTGACAGTCACTAAATTGATCTATAATTCTTCAAGAATTCTTAAATGATCAGATCATGCTCTTCATAGATTTGCTGAGCAAATTAACTGGATTCTGACAGAGTACTTCTAACTTTCTGCTATTTTTGCAGTTCTTTTCCTGGCACTAATAGTTTCTTTCCATAGTGGGCAAGGTATTCCATTCTCAATGCCCATTTACAATGCTTAATGTGCAATTCAAGCAAATAAGAGACACTGTTGGACAGGGAACTGTGGGAAGCATCTTAAAAGTGTAATGAGTTTCTTTCTCAGGAGTACCACATATGTTGCACTCTTCCCTAAAAATCCCTGAAAGGAACCCCATAAGGTATTCAAATAGAATTTATACTAAATCCAGCATGAAATGTCTACCACAAAATCCAAAGTAGAATGTTGAATAGAATCTGTTCAAAATGGTGCAAAATTGACCACAAGGAATAAATCATAAGGCAGCAACCTTTTAAACTGACTTGAATTTTTTGTGCGTTCATGGCTACACTCTGTGCCTACAATAAATTCGATAACTGGCTGTTTTCCAAGAAACATGAGAAGTGAGAGAAGGGTGCATTGCCATGGCTGCTCCTGGTTAAAAGGACAGATTCTCTGTTTCTAAACAGTTTATTTTTAATAATTTATCACAATGGCAATAGAAGATGCACAATCAAGGACCTAGATGACTCGGGGGGATTACTGTTTAGATACGCTGACTTTGACCTTTAGGTTGCCAGTACAAAGCACAGATTACTAATGACTTAGAGCTGTTATTTTCTGGTGGCTGCTTAGTATCCAAAAGTGTATAAAGTTTGTGAGTTCAAGTACAATCCCAGTGTTCAGAGGTCCACTTCAGAAAGAATAGAACCATAACAGGAATCGAGTGCATCCTTGATGGTAGGATAAATGAAGAGGTTAAGGCATGAAGACAGCAGGGTGAGTGGGGCACTAGCTAAGGACAGTGATTCAGAGGGGGTGCCAACCATAGTCCATAGTGCTCCCCGCAACACTCTGGCACTTGGCTCTGACACAAACACACTCCAAACCTTGCTCTGTGATGTTGTGGCCAGAGTACCAAGATTGATTATAATGTTTCCAGGTCAGGGACTGTATTGACATGAAAACAGAACTGGCTTCTTAATGTTAAAGTTGGTTTTCCCCAAGTAAGGACAGAAATATATTGCCAGAGGACAGAGCACAGTACCAAGAACTTTGTATGGCTGCTGGATCCGCTCTATTTATTGGCAAAAATCCCACATATTGATGGTTCAAGATTAGACTCAGAAAGAACTTATACCAGCTCCTACCATAAGTAATATGCTCCCTATACATGTCTAAAAAAATATGAAAAATGTAATAAACCTGTTAATCATATTGCTACTCTGACACCAGACACTGGGAAAAGTTCCTGTGATAGTATTCAATGCACATCTGAAATACCAGTAATAGAGCAAAGTAGAAACATAAATGCACATGTAAAAAAGAAACTTGAGAAACCAAATGTTCCATTCTAAATATAATCTTAGTTTTTATCTAACAAAATATGAACACCATTTAACTGTAAATACTGGAAATCTCTAATAGTATATACCAGGGCTGTACAAAACATGTTTTTCAGATATATAGGGAGTAAAAGGAAGGCCCAGGCAGTATAGGACCACTACTGAACAGGCAAAAGCAATTAGTGACAGACAGGGGGGACAAGGCTGAACTCTTCAATGAGTTATTTGCCTCAGTATTCCTAAACAAGGGGCAAGACAAGTTTCACAATGGGATCATACAGAGAAAACATCAGGGCACCAGACTGCCAAGCATTGACCCTGAGATAGTGCAGAGTAACTTGGAAGGACTGGATGCATGTAAGTCAGCAGGCCTGGATGAGCTCCATCTGAGGGTACTGAAGGCACTGGCTGATGTCATTGCACAGCCACTGGTGGGAATATTTGAGCACTCGTGGCACATGGGCCAGATCCTGGAGGACTGGAAAAGGGCCAGTTTGGTCCCTATTTTCAAGAAGGGGAGGAAGGAGGATCCAAGCAACTACAGGCCAGTCAGTCTCACCTCCATCCTTGGTAAAGTCTTTGAAAAGATTGTTAAGGCTCATATATGTGAGAGCCCAGCAGGAAAAATTATGCTGAGGGGAAAGCAGCATGGGTTTGTAGCAAGTAGATCATGCCTGCCTAATCTAGTCTCTTTTTATGACCAGGTTACAAAACACCTGGATGCAGGAATAGGGGATGTCGTTTACTTAGATTTCAGGAAGGCCTTCAATATGGTATCCCACCCCATACTGGTGAATAAATTAAGAGGCTGTGATTGGATGATTACACAGCCCGGTGGGTGGCAAATTGACTAGAGGGTCATACCCAGAGAGTGGTGGTGGATGGGTCAGTTTTGACCTGGAAGGACGTGGGCAGGGGGGTCCCGCAGGGCTCGGTCCTTGGACCGATACTCTTCAATATCTTCATCAGTGACTTGTATGAGGGAGTGAAGTGTATTCTGTCCAAGTTTGCAGATAATACAAAACTGTGGGAAGAAGTGGACACGCCGGAGGGCAGGGAACAACTACAAGCAGACCTGGACAGGTTGGACAAATGGGCAGAAAACAATAGAATGTGATTAAAACAAGGAGAAATGCAAAGTGCTGCACCTAGGGAGGAAAAATGTCCAGCACACCTACAGTCTAGGAAATGACCTGCTCAGCAGCATGGAAGCGGAAAGGGATCTTGAAGTCCTAGTGGACTCCAAGATGAACATGAGTTGTCAGTGTGACTAAGTCATCACCAAAGCTAACTGCACTGCATCTTGCATCAGTAGATGCCTGACAAACAGAACCAAGGAGGTGATAATTCCCCTCTATCGGGCACTGATCAGACTGCAGTTGGAATACTGTGTGTAATTTTGGGCGCCACACTTCAAGAGGGATGTGGATAACCTGGAGAGGGTCCAGAGAAGGGCCACTCATATGGTTAAGGGCTTGTAGGCCAAGCCCTATGAAGAGACACTAGAGCACCTGGACTTCTTCAGCCTCCTCAAGAGAAGGTTGAGAGGCAACATTGTGGCTGCCTATAAATTCATCACAGGGGCACAGAAGAGAATTGGTGAGGCTCTACTCACCAAGGTGCCCTTGGGTGTTACAAGAAATAATGGCTATAAACTAGCAGAGAGAAGATTTAGACTGGACATTAGGAGGAACTTCTGCACAGTTAGAGTGGCTAAAATCTGGAATGGGCTCCCAAGGAAGGTGGTGCTGTCCCCTACCCTGAGGGTCTTCAAGGGGAGGTTAGATAGGCATCTGGTTGGGGTCATCTGAACCCAGAACACTTTCCTGCCTATGCAGGGGGTCGGACTTGATGATCTATTGAGGTCCCTTCTGACCCTAACATCTATGAATCTATTAATCTGGTTCCCCTCAGGCTTCATGAAGCCTCTAGACTCTGAAAACTAAATCTTCTGCTTCCAAGTGGCAGTGCAGGGCCCAGGGGTCCGTTTGTTGCCTGTACAAGCTATGCAGGGGTTATGGTGCCATGTGCCACTGGTTCAGTCCACATGATGGGAGCCTGCATGTGACACCCCTCCTCAAATTACAATCAAATGTAAATTTCCAGGGGGAAGTCATCTCAGTGGCCACCTCTCTCAGAGAGTAAACACTGATGAAGAGATCTAGCACAGGTTCCACTGCACAAGCGCTTCCTTCTGGAAATTGCTTCAGCTTATTTGTATTGATTGCAGTCTCGAGAAACACACCAAGATCCAGGTCTACAACAGAGACATCATCCCCTATCTTCTCTACAGATGTGAAACTTAGGTGACCGGCTGTCATCATCTCAAGAGCCTGGAGGGATCTGATTTACGATGCCTCTGGAAAATCCTCCACATCAAAAGGCAAGATAGTGCAATGAAGCCAGCATTGAGATGGTGTTCCTTAAGTATCAACTTCACTGGACCAGACATTGTTTGAAGATGCCTGACTTGGCTCCCCAGATAAGCGCTCTACTCTCAGTTTAGTTGTGGCCTGAGATCTTTTGGCATCCAGAGTACAAGGACACATTAAAGCATACCTCAAGAAAATGGACCCCAACAACAAGAGCTGGGAGGTCCTGGCTGCTAAGTAACTCCCATAACACTGCAGCTTCAACCAACTGGAAGCCTAATTTGAAGACAAGTATCTTGCACTCAAAGCACAGAAGAGAGGGCAGAGGAAGGAAAAGGAGAGAAATCCTAGTCTACAGCCAACTCTCCCGTGTGGAAAGACTTGCAACTTCTGAGGATGGATCTGTGGTTCAAGGACTGGACTTTTACATCAATTCAAGACCCATTAATGAGCTGTGGCAGAGATCATGAATGGATTACCAATAATGATGCTTCTGGCAAGGAGTAGAGGGGGGTGGGAACCACATGTTTCTACCACTACTGCAGCCTTATGGTAGAGAGAGTACGCAGGAGGGGAGATGCCCCCAGAGTATGCAGCTCATGTGGGGGTGTGGCCTGGGACTATGCACATATGCCACATGCAGCCCCCAGTTGCTCTGAAATTGGACAGCTGTTGAACATGCTACCACCTCCCTGAACAGTGGTATTTCATTGTACTACACAAAAACTATTCCTTTAAAGGTATTTGTTTGCACAATCGTCTAGCATATAATCTAGAATTGTGGTTCTACCACATTTGTGACCCTGAACATTACAGAAGATTGTGTTTAAATATGAGGGCAAGAATCAGTGAACATCCTTTGCAATAATATTACAACAAATGAACCATGACTGATCAGTGTTATAATGGTATGAGTCTCTGGGGTATTGCTTTATTTGGTTAGTTGTTTCATATGAGCATCTACAAAATACATTTCTTGGGCACATGGACAGTATGTTTTCAAGGAGTCCCTGCACCACTGAGTCGTCATATATTTATGACATAAAATAATATATGAGGATGATCTCTGCCACAGCTCACTGAAGGGTCTTGAGGTGATATTGAAGTTCAATCCTTGAGCCACAGATTCATTCTCAGCTCTTCCCAAAGGGGGGAGTAGGTCATAGGCTGGAATTTCTCTCCTTTAAAAAAAAAAAAAAATCTGGCTAAAGGTGCAAGATATTGTGACATTATTCCACAAATTATAATAAAGGTTATCTTTTATTCTAGGAACATTAATCTAAAAGGTATTTGTAAGAAATCTTGACACTAATTTGCTTACCCTTTTTCTTTGTAAGATGATCATACATTCAAAATATTCCCTCGTGGGTGCCAACATGTAGCACTTAAGTCCATAGCTTGGCACTGAAATATGATTTGTCTGCCTTTTTTTAATCTCCTGTTGACTTCAGGGAAATGATTCTTGAGCCCTTAGCATTTCTGGAGATCTGGAGTGGCATTTCAGGCCACTAATATTTACATTAATGACTAATATTTATGTTCCTCACATAGATTCGGTAACCTCACCTTTAGTATGTATGTAAAACTCAGCCTTCTCCTTCCCTGAATAAGCATACCTAACTCCTTTTGTTTTACCAAGTTGAAGACAAAACTTCCACCTTTTCTTTCCTTCCTTTATGACAAGGGAATATTCTCAAGGACAAGCAAAGTCATGATATTCCCTTTTTAAAAAAAAATTAATTCAGGCCAATGTTTCTTCTGGGGACCTGTTCTTACAGTATTTTCTCTATAGCGGGACTTCATATATGTAGGCTTACTATTGAGAAAATGCTCTAAGAATAGCATTCCCCAGAAGAGAAACACACAGGCACACACATAGATATATATGCTAGCCAAGTAGTTTCAATATTCTTTTGAAACTACTTGTCTAGCATGTGTTTTAAGTAAAATATAAATTCTACAGGAGAAAAGTGGGAATACCAGAATTCTATGGGGAGACTCAAAATCCATGAAGTGTTTGGAAATTCAACATTCATTGATTTTTAGTTCTCTTGACCACAGATACTTTGCTGCCTATCTCAGATTGTCAATTTCATTTGTGGTTCAGTTTTGTACATATTTCTGTTCCTGAGATCAAATATTGACTGGGAAGGAGGAAAGCAAATTCATGATAAGCATTTTAAAATGTGTGGTTAAGGAAGGAAAGGGTAGGAAGAGAGGATCAATTATTTACTGTATTACAAGTGAGTTAAAACTACTCTTCTACAGGGTCTCTTCATTTGGAATGTTCTTGTTGATGTAGTTAGAAATCAGAACTTCTCATATTCACAGATTATTTCTATCTTTTATTTATTTCTTCTTGGGGGACATGAAGAAAATAATTGCAAATCATTGGTCTCCCATTATAATATTCACAGTAAAAATAACATACCAGATCTTCAGCGGCTGTTAATCAATAGTCCATTGATCTGAGCACTCACAAGGTAAGAATATGTCCTATTGACATTATTGTCCAGATGTACAACCTCCTAGCAACTAAAATATCCCTAAAATAAAATAATGATATAAAATACCATCCATGAAGTATTTATACTGCAGGATGAGAAATTATAGATTTGAGAAACATATTGCTACTGTTTGTACATTTTTTTTGCCTCCTCTAAGTACTATTAGTTGTTCTAGAGAACAAAGCTTTCTCTACTCTTTTATTTTTATTAAGACAAGGTTACATCTCAATTAGCTTGCAATTATGCAAAAATTCATTGCCAAAGTATTTGAAAAGGTAATTTGTGATGATTAACAAAAGTGGATCTTATCAGATAACTGTAGATGAATAAATGCAATTGTTACAACCTAGGTCACTAAATAACTTAGAGGGTTGTTGTAACTGTAGATTCACTATCAGTTTGCAAGCTAGAGAATGTGCTAAAATTAAGAGTAATTCATGCATCAATCCACAAAGTGAATTACTGTAATCAGTAAATTAGAATTCCATATTTTTTGTATTCATGGGGGCTTGAGAAAGCAATGAAATGATCTTGGATGTTAATAAGACTCTATGATGTCAAGAGTTTTCTTATGATGGTGAGCTTCTTGAGAGGAAAGGTCAAAGTGGTTTTTAGAGATTTTAGTTCAGTGCAGGGAATAAGAGCATGCAATTTAAAATAATATATATAAATAAATAAAATTTAAAAAGAAAAAGAAACGAAGAATGCACTTGTTGAGGCTTCAGTACCTCTTCAGCAGAGGGCACTTGGATAATTTCTGATCCATAGATCTTCTGAGTGTGGTTTAGCATTTTGAAGATTTATGAAAAAACATGCCCACAAAAGCAATGCAAGAAGAAGGAGAAAGAAGAAAGATGTTGCTTAAACTACTTTATGTTGAACTGGCAGGTGATTTTCCTCATCTGCCTTGTTCCATCCAGGCTTCCTCATTCTTACTAATTTCCTTTCCTGCTTATGACTAGATCCATTCATTCATTCATTCATTCCACATGTTTGAAAAAGGTCTTCTTCTCCCAATATATCAAAGATTCTTCAACCTCTTCCTTCAAACTTTCTTCTTTTTTTTTTTTATTATATGCACTCTGGTGGAGCTTAGAAGCCTTAATTATAAACAAGTACTCCATTGCTGTACAAAGATGGAACAAAGATGCAGGTGCTAATCCAAGGATTTTACAAACTACACGTAGGGAAAGAGGCAATCAGATGTAACCAGTTAAGGGAAATACAAAGACATAATAATAAAATATTGGCCAACATGATAAACAGTTCTATCAGCACACCAGCATCTTAAGCACAGCCAGGTATTTTGGTAGGCATTAGAGTAAAAGAGAATTGTATGGAAGATATGAAAGAAGTAGGTTTGCAGATGTTTGTAGGGAGCTGCCTTAAGCCTGAAGGAAGCAGAGGAAGTAGAATGAAAGAACTTATTTAAAAAAAAAAAATTAACAGTAGGGAATAGATTGGTATCTTTGGTGAAGATTTCAACCTCTGAACAGTAAATTATAATTAATAGAGGAAGTTGTGATGGGCTGCAAAGAGTCTTCAAAATAAATTCCTTGTTCGGTAGCAAACAACAGAGGTTCTGATGTTCCTGAGGCCCCCTCTCTACATATTACAGACATTGTTCAATTAACATGCAAATAACTATTGCAGAATAAAAAGCTCCAACCAGCTATAATGTTAGATTTTGAAAATGTATGATAACTTTATAGCTGGTTGCTATCCAGCTTTAATGTACACATGTAGTAGGGGCTGCCCTGCAGCTGGGAGTCCCATTATCTGACAGGCCTCCCAGCTACAGGGGTGCACATGCCCAACAACACCCCCCCCCCCCGAGTCCTAGGGGTTGCAGCAGCCGTGTTCCTCAGGGTCCAGGGATTCCATGCATACCTCAACACTGAGGATTGCATCTGCCACAGCCCCCAGGGTGCATGGTTTTCACACACCCTCAACCCTAAGTATCATGGCCGCCATGACCCCTAGGGCTCAGGGCTGTGGGAAACTCCTGGGGCTGGAGCATTGTTGCAGAGGCAATCCCCGAAACCCCAAGAGTGCAGGGAAACCCCCAGGGCTGGAGGATTGCTTCAGGGACATTCCCCCTTCTGCAGGGGTGCAAAGAAACCCCTGGGGCTTGAGAATCACAGAAATCCCTGCACCCATGGGATGGGGGAATCACCCCTGTGTTGATCCTCCTGCTCCAGGTTGCACAGGCTGCCTCTGCATCTGGGAATTTCTCAACTGGGCTGCACTGGGATCCCTGCAGGAGAACCCCATTTCTTGCCAGTGCAGGAGGAGCCTTGGATTGGGCACCTTTTGCACCAACAATAAGGTACAAGGTGTGATCCCACAATTGCATCTCTGTAATGTACTTGTGGCATGGCAGGAGGTGCAATGATATGATTTGCACATTACAGCCCATCACGCCTTTCCCTGCACAGGTAGAGAAGACCTGAAAGTCTCTTCCTGCATAACCATTGCCCTTCTTCATTCCCTGACATTCTCTGTCCATGTAGAGAGAACATTCAAAGTGTTGTCACTGGGGTTGAGGGGATGAAGGCTACAGTGTATAATATTTACACATTTCTGTAACCTGTGATAGACTAGTGGTCAGATTCTATTTGAGCTATAAGGCGAGAAAGTGAATTTATGTGCCCAAGTATGATTCTATTCCACCCTATTTGAGTCCTGAAAGACTGAGTAACAAAAAAGCAGCAAGGAAGAGGAGCACATGCCTACTTTTTGTATTACCTGTTTTACAGTGTGGAATAGAATCAACTTCATGTGCTTATGGCCATTTAAATGACTAACATGTGGAATGAAACCTGGGCCTAAATGTCCCCTGTGGCTATTCACAATGGGCATGTCTACACATGACATTGCTTTGCTGTAGTGATGTGTCACAGCAACATAGCATCTATGGGTGTTTACATGTGACCAGCAGTTACTTCATCATAGTGGTGCACTCCCCCATTATAGTGCACTGCTTCAGTGAAGTACTTGCTAAAAAAAAGTGCACTTCCGATATGGCACAGTACAAGCAGTTACTGCACCATGCTTAATTTTGGAAGTACTAAAGCACAGCGCAGTAACAACGTCACTAGAAGGAAATGTGTAGATGCACCTGATGAGAAGAATCCCCAAAGGCCATTCTACAACAAGACTGCAGCAAGGGAAGGGCTTTGAATTTGGTATACAACATTTTCCATAACAAATGTAGGGGAAAAACTTTGTTTAAACCTCAACTGAAGACTGGAATTGCCCCTATAAATCAAGTTATCTTTATTTCCTCATAACATGTGGCACCTTGACCAATGCACAATTAACTACATCTTGGAATACTCTCTGGCTTGATCTACAATCTTAATTAAAAATAAATTGAAATAAATAAAATACTTTTAAAGGATAGGATATCATGTGATTAATCCCTGCAATTTTAACCTCTGAAAGATAGTCTGAAAGACTTTTTGTGAATCTGGCCATTATTACTTGTCTATATCTATATACTAAAATGCTAAGGAATACATGGTCTTAGAACATTTAAGGTGTTATGCTTCTTGTACACTATATATAATTTTAAAGCTTACAGAATGTAGTTTTTCACAAAATTAAAAAATAGTGAAACATTCTGATAAAATTCCAGTTGAATGAATTGAATCATGGCCTTATAAAAATCATCGTGTGATATAGTACATGTGGATGTCCCGCTTATAAACTCTTAAACAAGGGGCAGACAGGACTGGGCTTCAGTCTACTGTGAATCTTTATGCAAAGCATATCTCTTAGTTTTACCTAACACTGTCATGCTGCACTCTGTCTGTGCTTTGACCAACTCTTGTATGACACCAAATGAACACTGAAATTCCATTCAGAATGAAAATCATACCTTTAGGAGGCAATTTCAGGAGGGTTTTGCCTGTTGTCCTCACAGCTCAGACATGTCTATAATTGAGAACTGTCTTAAGACATTACTATTGTAGAGATCTTTTAAAATACTGAAGCTTCACCATAACACAATACACAAAGGTTGGAACAAATGAATTTGCTGCATACCTTAAGGGATTGGAGAGGGAGAAAAGCTTACATCAGAGGTAAAATGCATTTTAAAAGAAGACAACTTAATCAAGCGGGTCTATGGAAATGACTTTTCAGAGGATGTAGTTTATGGCAATTTCAGTTCTATAATTCTTTACCCCCAAAATCAACACTGTGATGCTATAAGTGAGGACATAATTGCCAGAATTATTGGAGAAAAAAGAGCATATACTTAAACCTAGATAGTGTAGATAACAAACAGGGTAACAAGGATATCCAATATCAGATTGAGTTCCTCAACAGTTCGTCACTAAGTGGTTTGCCTCCTGATAGGCTCACCTGGTGCAAAATATTAATTCAGGATTGGCTTAATCAAAGGCATGGGACTTGTTGTAAAAATATTTGGACAATACTATAGAATTAGAAGCAATAAGAAGAGAGACTACTAGAAAATATGGTATTTGGCCAAATAACATTATGCCTATCAGACACAGTTCTACCTTTTAAGATAGACAGGGGACAATTTCCTATCAGAGAACCTTTTACAATGATTATCAACAAAAGTCAAAGTTAAATACTTGATAGAATAGGTGTTTACATATCACAGTCTCTGTTTGGACATGGCCAGCTACACGTTGAAATGTCAAGAGTGAAATTATTTGACAGCCTAAACATGCGAATTATACAGGCATATAATTAAGGAATATTACTAAACATAGCAAGTATTTACCCAAATAGTATTCTGGAAAATCCGCCAGTGAAGTTCTTAATTATAACACACCCCCTCAATATCACGTGCTATTTATCTCCCTTCATGACTTGCAAAATGATTGAACCTGCTTATATTTGTTTCAGTTCTGTATTTAATGTCCTTATGAATCTGAGTTCAACAAATGATTTTAAAAGTTAAGTAGACTATTTTGTTTTATTTTAACCCAAGTTTTGTCCTAGGATTTTGTGGCAATATTTTGAAGCAAATGACTTTGAATCTTTTGATCATCTGTATGATAAGGTTGAAAAGAGTTGAAAAGTTGATACAGACTGGGCCATTTTTTTTTAGACAGAACCAATATGTTCCGCTTGACTAAAGTTTTCAAGGTTTCTTACATGAACTTTACGTAAATTCGACACAGAATTTGGATGAAGAGCAACAGGAAAATTGAGACAAAAACAAATATTAAAAGGAAAAACTGCAGCACAGAGGAAGTAAGAGGAGGAAAAAAGAATAAATGATCCTAAGCTGATCAGTGGTATGAACAATTTAATAGTGATTTGTTTGCAGTATCATAGGTGGAAGCTTTCAGGGAGGTTGCAGCTGGCAAAGAAATGTAGTGAAAATAGATATTTGAAAAAAGAATATTATGCATAAAGCAAACGTAATAACAATAAAGATTTTACTGACAATTTTCTGGATACACACTTGTATGACTAATGGGAAAGTGCTACTGTTTTACTATAGATAGTAATTATAGGTTAGTTCTGGGCATCATGTCAAGACACTGCTGCTGTGGTATAAGCATACCTTATGTGTCATGTTGATGCACTGGATTATTATAATTTTTTTTCAGTTCTGTGTAATATTCCCCAAGATACAGTGCTCCTTCTCCCTCACAACCCCCCCCCACCCCCGTATTTCATAAGTTATAATAGAGATTTTTCTTTTTTTCTATATATCTAAGGCTTAAGCAAAAGATTTGCCCATCTCCTCAAACCATTTATCTCAGTTAGTTTATAACACTTGTACCTCTTTGGAGCAGGGTTACTAGTCCAAGATGATTCTTCTTCCTATTTTTTTTAACTGAAAATCTACAAACTTTTTACTGACAACCATTTTTTTTTACTGGCATATGTTTTACATAATGTGAATGTAACCTCCCTTCTGGGGCCTGGACAAGGGCTGGGTTCTAATTTAGGGGCTTAACACCTACCATAATAAAAAAGTGTGGATGCCAGTCAAAAGTTTGCTGATTACTGTGTCCATAGTACTATAGATTAGTGTGTCCAGTTTTGAGCCTCACACTTCAAAAAGGTAGACACTTTGGAAAGCACAGAGAAACAAAGATAATTATCAGCCTGGGAGGGAAGTCTTATGAGGAATACCTGAAAGAACTAGGGTTATTTAGTCAATGGCCATCCTATACAAGTTAGCTGATGGCAATATCCTGAGGGATACCCAGCAGGATGGGTTTGTTGCAGGTAGGTTTTGCTTGACCAATCTCATTTCTTTTATGACCAGGTGACCTATCAAGAAGGGAGAAGAGATTGATGTCATATATCTTGACTTTAAAGAAGTCTTTGATCTGGTATCCCGTGATCACCTCTTGGCAAAGCTGGCTAACTGCGGCCTTGACCTCACCATGATCTGGTGGCTGGGGAACTGGCTCCACAGCAGGATCCAGAGGGTGGTGGTTGACAGCAGTCAATCGTTGTGGTGCCCTGTGACCAGTGGGGTCTCTCAAGGCTCTGTCTTAGGGCTTTTACTTTTTAATATCTTCATCAATGATGTTGTCACTGGTGTCAGAAGCGAGCTGGCCAAGTTTGCTGATGACACCAAACTTTGGGGTAAAGCATCCACACCTCAGGACAGGAGGGTGATCCAGGCAGATCTTGACAGGCTCATGAAATGGGTGGATGAGAACCTGATAGTGTTTAACACAAAAAAATGCAAGGTTCTCCACCTTGGGAGGAAAAACCTGCAGCATGCTTATAGGCTCGGCAGTGTTATGCTGGCTAGCACCATGGATGAAAGGGACTTGGTGGTCATGATTAACCACAAGATGAACATGAGCCTTCAATGTGATGCTGCAGCTGGTAAAGCAAGCAAAAAGTTGGCTTGCATCCATAGATGCTTCGCAAGCAAATCCCAGGTTGTCATTCTCCCATTGTACTTGGCCTTGGTGAGGCCGCACCTGGAGTACTGCATCCAGTTTTGGGCTCCACAATTCAAAAAGGATGTGGAGAAGCTTGAGAGAGTGAAGAGGAGAGCCACACGCATGAACAAAGGTCAGGAAAACAGACCTTATGATGAGAGGCTGACAGTCATGAGACTCTTCAGCCTGGAAAAGCACAGGCTCAGGGGCGATCTGGTGGCCACCTATAAGTTTATTAGAGGTGTTCACTAGGACCTGGGGGAATGTGTGTTCACCAGAGCAACCCAAGGGATGACAAGATTGAATGGTCACAAAATCCTCTGCGACCGTTTCTGGCTGGACATAAGGAAGAGCTTCTTTCCTGTCTGAGCCCCCAAGGTTTGGAATAGATTGCCACCAGAGCTGATTCAAGCACCCACTTTTAATGCCTTCAAGAGACATTTAGATGTTTATCTTGCTGGGATCCTATGATCCCTGCTGACTTCCTGCCCCTGGGCAGGGGGCTGGACTTGATGATCCTCCAGGGTCCCTTCCAGCCCAAATGTCTATGAAATCTATGAAATCTTTTCTGGAGAAGAGAAGACTGAGGAGGGATTTGATTACAGCCTTGAAATAAGTAAAGGATGATTAAGAGATGAAGGAGAGTGATCTTTCACCATGAGGACAGATCTAAGAGCAAAGAACTCAAGCTTCAGCAGGGAAAAATTAGGTTGGAGATTAGGAGATTTTAAACTATGAGGGTGGTCAAGCATTGAAACAGACTACCAAGAGAAATTGTGGAACTTTCATCCTTGGGAGTTGTCCAGGGTGGGTTAGACAGACACTTGGCTAATATGGTGTGTTCAGAAATACTCCTCAGTTGGGCAGGGGAGTGCACTAGATGATCTTTTGAGTTTCTTTCCATCCCTTTCTTATAATCCTATAAATGTTAGTAAAAATGCCTTGGCAACTGTGCTTGGCTGCAGCAATGGTTTTCAGGGGTCCCCCACACAGCCCACACTCTATTATCCTAATATTCTTCACAGCATGTCACATCACACTACTTCCCAGGAGTTCCCTACACCTCTACACCTTGTTACTCTGAATACACCCTAGACCACACTGACCCTCCTGCCCATCCCTCAGCCTTATCCCCAACCATCCTTGCTCCCCTGCCATCCTGGACCCCCAAAGGACCGCCCTCTGCCTACCTGGGAAGTGAGAAACATTAGAACCTGGGACTAGATGTAGGAGGAGCAACACATGTCTGGGAGCAAAAGGGGGAGGGGCTTGGGCCACAAAGCTCTGAAAAAACTCCATGTAGGATGCTGTGCTCCCACGCAGATACCAGGTGGTGCCTCTTTGCTCTATCCGTGAATTCAGATGAATTTAAATGAATTTTAGGGCTTCCTATGGATGGCTCCATTTCTTTTGGATGCCTTCATTGTTTTTATAGATTTCATGGGCAGGAATTTTTAGGCTTGATTTTTTACAGAGTGTCTATAAATTTACACAGAGTTGGTAAGCCTGCTTTGGAGAAGCAGTACTGAAAATGGTATTACAGGAAGAATTTGGCATATGCCAATCTAGAGTGCTTAGGATTCATATGCCAAAGAGATTGCAAAGTTCAGGTGCTTTGCTGGAAAGACTAGGCAGAGTGTTGCCAGCCAGCTCAAATACACATGACCTGTGTAGCTCATGAAAACATGCTTTAAGCATTGGACATGTGCTACATTCACTCTAGGTAAATTCAAAACCTATGCTTAGTGTGATTGTGGGGATGACCAGCCAGCAAGTTGCTGCTATTCACCTCTGTTAAGTGTATCCAGCTGTCTCTTTTTTTTTCTTTTGAGAAATGCAATTTGGGTATGAAAGATAACAAGGAGCCCATACTACTTTTTAAAATAAAATGCATTACAAATGTCAGTGCTTGTTTTGGGGGTGAGGGGAGTGCACCTGGAGGGGAAAGAGCCATGGGGAAGAATTGAGTTTGAGGGGTTAGCTGTAACAAGAAGAATGAAGGTAGATAAATGGTTTGGGTGATAGAGGAAGGGAAAGCAATTGGGGAACTCACATCAAGATAGGGACGTGAGATAGGGAAATTAGTTTGTATATCTAGGGGGGGTACACTGAAAAAGAAAGTCTTTAGGTGTGTGTTTTTAAGAAAATCTAAGTTACTTGATGAAAACTTTGATATACAGAATTGGGATATCTAGTTAGCATCTTGCACCATCCAGAATGTTGTCAAGCAAAAGTCAAACCTTTGAAAGCAAGGTCATTCTTTTTGTCACCCATATTCTGAAAATAACAATACAATTTTCACTTCAGAAACCTTTATTATGTTAGGAGTATATGTATTGAGTGGTAGAATTAGTTGGAGAATTTTTGCAGAGGTGATCTGTGGTAACTTGTAACAGGAAAGGGGCTGAAAACCTTTCTTACTACTCCATTCCACATGCTTGATAATAGGAAATAAATGCAGGCATATCTTAAGGGACATGTATTCCTCTTTTCAGAATTCAGTTTGTTAAGCTATGTCAGCAGCACTACATAAGACCTTCTTTTTTATGGGGATTGTCAATAGTGAACTAGGATATAAAAGAAGTCTTTGGGTATAATGTTGGCTAAATCAAACTACAGTATAATATAACATGGAAACTTCTGTGAAGGGTGAAGGGGATGTAAAAAAGGCTGGAGCATTTGCAGACAAAACTCTTGGGATAGAGGTGATATCTTTTATTAGACCAACTAAATAGTTGCAAAAAATGTTTTTTCTTTGCAAGCTTTCAAGCCCACACACCCTTCTTTAGGAGAATTCAAAAACTGTATACTCAATTTGCATACTCAAAGAACAGCTTTTTTTAAAACCTGGTTTTTCCACCCAGGGGAACCCTACCTCTGAATTCCCCTGTGCAAGATGAAGTTTCTTTTCTACCTGGGAGAAATTTTACAATTTTTGAATTCTCATTCACCTGAATAATAGTGAGCTGAAAGATGCTTGCACAGGTAAGACAATACATCCAAGGACAGAGTCTCAGAAAGCAAGAAAGGCTCAGAAAAAAAAAAAAATTTAAGCAGAACTAGAGGAGTTGTAGACAGTTTTTATAGTGACACAACAAGAGCGTCACACAGGCTGTTATGCAGCAAGGTGAATTCAATAAAGCTGAAGCCACAATGGTAATGGCAGTATAGCCCTAATAAATCCCAAGCAGACCTTCAGGCTCGTAGTCAGATAATGATGTTACAGCTACAGTTACGGTTTATTTATTTAACCAAGGGCAAAATTGTTGAGACAGAGTTTCATTTTCAAGAAAGGCCTGACAAGGCAGGTGGCAGTAATGGCACAGTACAAATGAGCTTCTATGCCAACCAACCAATACAGAGTAAAAAACAGCTCAGAAGAACAGACTACATGCTCTGTTTAAGAGGAAATATAAACCAGTGAAATGAAATACCTGCTGAGCATTAATAAAACCATTAGTAAACATTAATAAAATAAAAAAGGTTCACTCCTTTATAGCCGCAGGAGTCAGGAGCTCCAGACTCTGCGAACTATTTAGTGGGGCTGGAAGAATGATTTGAAGGGTAAGGTTGGGAAAAGAGTAAATCAGGAGGTACATTTTAGCTAATAGGAAAGGACGGAATACAGCTTAAGGGCTGAATCAGCTGAAGTCAGGGTTGGAATTAGGCCAGGAAGAAATTAATAATTCTGTATACAGAGTAGGATTTCAGTAGTGTGCAGTAAATAAAGCCTAAGGCCATGCATTGAACAGTGAGGACAGAACAAATTACTGAATAACTACAATTCCCTGAGCTCTGCTGTTCCTGTATGCTGAATGAGGCAGGGATTCTACAGAAATAGTAGAATGTGATCACCGGAGATCTTGCTTTTCTCTGCTTTAAAAAAATCCCCAATTTTCAGATGAAAAGAACCCCAAATCCACATTTTCCATTGATTAAAATAAAACACCACTAATATATATATTTCCATGGGAAAATGTGGACTTGGGGTTATTTCTTTTCATTTGAAAATTGGGGATTTTTTTAAAGCAGAGAAAACCAGGATCCCCGGTGATCACAATTGAAGACCTTATTCTAATGTATATATAACAGGAGACTGAATCAAGGTCTCACAGATTCCTTCCCCAGGATTTCCATCTCAGTTTTCTCCCCAGTTGGTCTCCAGCCCTATCCCACTGGCTCTTTGTCTGTTCTCTCTTTCCCATTTTTCTGCTCCCAGTTCCTCCCATGCTCCTCCTCCTATCCCCATTTCCTTCAGGGCTTCCCATTAATCAAGCCCAGTCAATCCCAGTGCTGTTTCTCTTACATTCTATTACTGGCATATTCTTCACCCATCTTCTGGCACCTATCTACTATTTTCATAACTACAGATCTGTCTCTTTATATCTCTGCATTTCCATCACTCTGTTTCCTGTACAGAAAATTCTTGCTACTTCCCTGCAACCTCAGCATGAAGCATGTTTAGTACAGGAACATGTTCAGTACATTGGAGAATTCATCTTGACATGCCTTAACATATCTCTACACAACATGTAAAAATATGATTCCAATGGCCATGCTCTTCCCAAATTTCAAGAGCCCTTGTTACAGGATGGACCTTGCTATGAAGATGATAGAGTTCCTCAGTTAAATGGTTAAAATAAATGGATACATGACTATTTTTAAATGAGTTTTTACCATGAACTACATTATACATTTTCTCTAATTTTATTCCTGGAACAAGAAACATTTTAGCTTGAAGTAGGTGTCTCACGTGGACTATTTCAGTCTGTATGATTAGACTCTGGCAAAGTTATAAGCAGAGGAAAACTGGGTCTTGTAAATTTTTGACAACCTTAATCATAGGTAGTATTATGTGCTCTGTCTGCTAAAATTTTCCCCTTAAAATGTCCTGTTGGGACCATCACATCTCCACTGTGACCTTAGCTGGAGCAGAAGTCAGAAAGGAAAACATTTCATTTTCCCATTGAAAAAATAACTCTACAAGAGTTTCACTGTGAAAAGCAATGTCAGCCTTAAATTCTGTTAGTCTAGGGACACAAGTTACACATAAACCAGTTTAAGTGATCAGAAACTGGTTTAAACCTGTAACAAAACAGAAGCTCAGTACACATAAACCAGTTTCAAAATGGCTGAAACTGGTTTAAGATAAACCTGGTTGAATGTAGAATTGGACTTAACTGATTTGGGTTAAGCCAGTTTATGAAACTTTTGTCCCAGACTCCTTCCTGGTTCAAGTTAAATCAGAGTCCTCCAGCATTTTGCAGCCTTGGTCTGGGCTGTCTGCTTGAGCAGAGTACAGTTGCCTCCACCCCTCTGCTCCCTAGCTGGAGCAGTGAGGGCTTAAAGATTGGGGGGGGGGGGAGTGCAGCAGGGGATGCAGCCCAGTCTGCAAGGGGAAGGGGGGGGGGGGACTGTCCCCAGGCAAACTCCAGCTGGGGCCAGGGTTAGGGATTAAACACCCCTTCCCCTGCTCAAATTTATTGCTGGCTGCAACTGTGGATTACAGAACTCAGAGGCAAAAGGAAGCAGAAAGAGGAAGGCATAAGCAACCCTGCAGAGTGCTGTTGTTATAAGTCTGTACTGCAAATCCCAGAGACCTTGGGGGCAACAGGAAGAGGAAGTGATCGCACATTCAGAGAGTAGTGATCTAGCAACCCTTGGTTTCTGGTCTAAGCCACTGCAGCCATGTGACTGCATCCCTGAATCAAAGGTAAATGTTTGTTCACTTTTGTTTCACTTTAGTCTGTTCAGCATAGACTGAACTGATTTAGCCTTGGGCTTTTTGACTGTCTGTACCTAGCCTCAATGTTCTTGGGTCCCTTCCTTATTCATATTGGGGCATGCCTGTACCTTGACTTTACAAAGGCTGCATGTTTATGTGTTTGTATCCTTGCAGACTTTAACCCCTTGTTTTGCTATATTAAGCATGTGAAATGTTTGGAAAATGTGTATTTTATAAGTTTTCATGAACCCCAAGATATAGCTGCCAGCAGTGTTGAAAAGGTACTGCTATGATAAGGGATGATAACTACTGTTTTTCTTCCTCTGTTGAGGAAGTAGATGACTGTTTCCTGAAGTAGGAATTCAGCAGCTCAGGAGCAATAGTAAAAATGGTGGATGGAACTGGTAGAGAGCAAAGCTAGAGAGTAGAATGATATTCATCCCTCATATTCTGGAGTAGAAAGGTCAACATTTCCATTAAAAATACTCTGAAAAATTTGGGGAAATAGATAATGGGAATGTGATGGTGCAACTTAGGAAACACCCAGAAACCTCCCTCTTTATATCAGGATGCATTCAGATTTCTTTGCCCTTGTAAAATCAACTTGAATGAATTAGTGGTTCATGAACCTAGGTGGAAGCTCCATTTGCAAGGAGTATCTCCCTCCCAGATCTATACCTTCTTTGTACTTTCCATTTAAGGACCAACCTATTCACAAATTATCATTATCATTAGGCATTACTGATGCCTGTGTTAACTGGATCACACCCGTCGATGTTTTAATGCAAATCAACAAAGCTCCTATTTTCCCTAAAATTAGGAGCTCTTAGGAATCTATTTTCCCAATTCCATTTTCACTGAATAAGGTTTCTCATGTCTAAAAATATATCTTTCACAAAGAGGTTGCAGTAACAACATCTGATTGTGCTGTCTGCAGCATTCACAGGAAACCTGGAGAAAGGGGTCTTTTTAATAAGTTGTAAGAAATCATGAAATTCTCTGCTTCTGAAAATAATCCATAAGCAAAATGATCTTTATTCTGTATATAATATTGATTTTGTTTTTACTTTTAATCTGAATGAAGTCTGCAGATTTCCAAGGGATTCTTTTGAATTTTAAAAAAGAGAAGTTAAGCTATAAATTATCCAAAAGTAAAAGTACTTTATTTTTCAACCCTTTAAGTTTTATTCAATTGAATTACTTTGTTAAAAATTTATTCCACGTCTCTATTTTTCCATCATTCATTCAGTTTCATATTTTTAATTTGACAGGTGAAACAATCAGTAATATGTTCATTATACTTACTAAATCAAGCCTGGGAAACATTTCACTGGAAATGGTCCTTTGCAACTAGACTTGAAAAGAAAACTTCCCAGAGATTTTTTTTTTTTTTAATTCTATGTGTAGTCATTCATTTATTTATTATTTTTTTTGTAGCCCATAAAAAATGAAATATTTTAGGAGTAATATCATAAAAAATAACATGGGAGTGAACTTAATGTCATGGAATGAACTTGCAGTTACAGTTATTCAGACATGGGTGGGATTGGTGGGAGGGTTTGCTTGTTGGGGTTTGAGCTAGGAGACAATGGTTGTGGGGAAGAGAGGAATCTTTTTTTTTCCATGATTTTTCAGTTCTCAGTTTTTTTTGTTTTGGGAATCCTCATTGTTTATTGTAAGCTGGTCTGAGTCTTTTGGATAGGATAGGGTATATGTCTAAATAAAGAGATAAATAAATAATATCAGCATAAACTAGTCCAGTAGATTTACAAACTGACATCTGCTAAAGTGACACAGAACCAGAATACAATTATAGTAAATAGCACTTCATTTTTTTAGATGAAATTACCTCCTTCCTATTCCTACCTATAAAAATGTGTGTGGAATGAGCAGGGGTCCTGGTTTTCTCTGATTAAAAAAAATTCCCCAATATTCAGATTAAAAAAAAAAAAAGCAACACAAAATTGACATTTTTCTGTGATTAAAATGAATTATCTATATATTAGTGGCATTTCATAGTAAACACAGAAAAATGTTGATTTGGGGTTACATTTTTTAATATAAAAATCAGGATTTTTTTAATTGGAGAAAACCAGGATCCCTGATAATGAGTGTATAAAAATGACCTTTTATGAGGTGCTACATATCGAGCCACAAACACCATGCTGCAAATGAGGGATAGCTTTCATGAGAGAGAGAAAGTTATTCCTTTGGGGGAAAAAAATAGGATATAAAGTTAGTAATTATATGAGAATAAATAGGTATGATTCTTATTTTTCTTTGCTCCTGCAAAGGAAAAAAATCCAGAAGAAACTGGTATAAAACAAGCTTAAGTAAAGGGAGAATCAATCCCACAATTTTAAATTGATGTTTTCTACTGCCACATGACTCTACTTGTCCCCCAGTCCTCCAAAGCCCTGCTCCTACCTGTACCTCACTCCCTCCCTCACTGCTGGGGCCTCAATCTGCCTCCTCATGGTGTTGAGTGAAGGAATGGGGCAGGGCAGGCCCTGCACAGCTGGGGTGGGGCATAGGACAGAGCTGTGAGTGGCTCATCTGGGGGACACAGGGAGGGGGGCACACAGCCTGGGAGGGCATGGGGGGCTTGTGCCCCCAGATCTGCACACAGGGAAGGGTAGGGTGATCTGGGGCCAGGACAGCACTAGGATCTTCCTGGTGCAGGTGTTGGGTTGTAATGCAGTCGGGTTGGGCAGCGGCACTTGGAGCAGGGCTGTGGGTGGACTGCAGGCTCCTGAAAATTCACCATAGCCACCTCCTGGCCCCTTCCCAGCACCACCACCACCCACCCTGAATGCAGCACAGCCAAAGCCCTGCCAGGAAAAGCCTGGAGCAGTCTCCCACCCCAGCCCACAGCAGCAGCCCACCCTCTCCTTGGGCCCTCAGGGAAGGAAGGGGCAGGAGGAGGACAAGGCTGCACTGGTGCCAGTAGCATTTGGAGGTCTTCGGGGGGGCAACAGAAAATTTTCAGGTGCCTGAAGTCCATCCACCCTGTAGCCCCAGTTTCAGCACCATCGCCTGGCCTGAGCACAGTGCAGCCCAGCACCCAAGCCAGGAAGACCCCATCACTGTTCTAGCACCAGCCTCTCCCACCCTAACTTGTGTGCAAATCTGGGGGCACGTGCCACCCATAAACCTCCGAGCTGCATGCCCTCCCTTCCCACAAACCCCAGATTTGTTGCTCATAGCTCCATCCTGTGCCTCTCCCCAGCTGTGCAGGATCTGCCCCTACCCCACTCCCTCCCTCACCACTGCTGCAGCCACCCACGCTGCCCTGCACTTGTGGGGGGAGTGTGCCCCCCCCATGTGTGTTTGGTGGAGGTGGCTGCTGTTCTGGGCTGGGCTTTGTGCCCTAAGCCCCACTGCAGCTGGCTCAGGAGCAGCTCGGTGCCACAATGAATCCCACTGCTGGGCTGAACCAGGGTGCGCAGACCAGCGGGACTCCCCCCCCACTCCTGGATAAGCTTCCTGGGCTCAATCCTCTTACCACTCACCTGGTTGGGGCCCCACTCACCTTACCCCTGCTCCTGCCTCTGCCATGCTCTGTCCCTCACTGCAGGGGTCTCGATCTGGCCTCCTTCTCTCCCCCACGGACTGAACTTCTGGGCTGGGGGGAGAGCACGCACACACATGCACACTTGCACTCAGCCCCCCCCCAGCCTCAGATCAACCTGAAAAGGCTCCACAATTGACCAGTTGATCATGATCAACCAGTTGGTGACCACTGAGCTAGAGGCTGAGTTCAGCCCAGTGTGAGGCCTAAGGCTGGTGGCCAGGTAGAGTACGTTCTGTGTGAGGGTGGCCTGAAGGGTTGCATGTGGACCAGCTGGTGTACAAGTAGGAGAGCCTGAAGGGCCATGTAGAGTAGGACCCAAGGGGGGATCCAAAGGGGCTGCATGGAGTTGAGTGACCCAGTGAGGGTCACTATGAATGAGGACCAGAAACAGGCAGTGTGTTTTGAGGCCCTGTGAGGGGCATAGTATTAGGGAAGAATGCTAGAGGCCCAGAAAGGGGCAGAGCTTGGCCCAGCCATGGGCCAGAGCTATTATCAATTTATGAAGCTATCTGTGAGGCATTGGGCATGGTATAAGGAAGGTCAGAGCTGTGTATAACACCCTAGGCATCAGGGCATAAAGTGGGCAGCCTCCCACACTTTACAACAATTAATGTAATAGCAAGACATGGCAGACAAATAGGGGCAGACTGCCCTAGACAGGTGGGTAGGCTTACATTTGACTGGCCTCGTAAGGGTCCCCTGTCACAATATAATTTTTTCCAAATAAGCCATTGATGTAGTTACCATGTATAAGGTCAGATAGTTTATAATTCTGAATAGGATGTGAGCAAAGAAGCTAAACAATATTACCCAAAATGTTAAAGAATGGGACCACCTCCCCTTCGCAGAAAGTATTCATGACTAGTATGTTTCATAAAGTTAACAGTTTAAAAGCTTGCTGTTTTGATTTCTCACAAAAATCACACCAGAGCTAGCCATACCTTGTGAGAATTCATGAAAGATGACATCAAAAATTGCAGAGCTTTTTTGTGAGATTGTCAATGCTTTCTCATTCCAATTGGCCTGGAAAATTTCCAGTGAAGATATTGAACATATTGTGTTCGTGCACTAAGTCAGCATCTTGTGTAGACATAGCCATTCAGTCTTGCATTTGATTCAGATATTTCCAGGGAAAGTTCCTGCTACAAAGATCAAAATATAATATGAATTTACCCTGGTAATGCTTATAATTATAATATTTAGGCTTTGAATAAATAAATAAAAATGAAAAGCTATAGCTATTTATGTTCTAACAGTAAAATGCAGAAAATATATACATAAAAGGGGTATATCCTTCTAAAAGTTTTGCATTAGTCATTCAGAGGGTACATCAGAAATCTTTTCCCTATGAGAGGAAAATGGCTCTGGTGGGGAGGAGGAGAGATAAAAAAAAATGAATTCATGCATTTTACATAGAGCTCAAGTAATTTATACATTTCCAAGCGTGCTCACAATTTCTACTGACACTAAGCATAGCTCACCAATGGAGCCAAGGAAATAATTTCTAGTGAATAATTTATTTGGTGAATATAGCCTCTTTCTCTTTCAGTGAATTGTTTGTGAGAAGTTGCTGTTTCTCAAAATTAGAACATAGACAAGTGTAGCTCTTTAGAATTAGGCTTCCTGTGTGAATACATGTGTTTTATACATTCAGTATTCACTTTCTACAAATATTCCCTATTGTTTCCTTGAAATTTGCTGCTGGCCTATACACTCCTGCTATTAAAATATTTCTTTAGAATATTCTTGCAAAAGCTGTATAAATGTAAACAAGGGCTCTGTCTGATCATGCAAGCTGCTGTGTATATGCAGATTGTTTTGCCTGTGGTGCCAATATTAAAATTAATTTGTAGGACTGGAGCCAGATGAGTTCAATATTTTTATAAAATAAAATAGCTGTAATGTGTATGTGCCTGCTTTTTCCCATTACCCTGTGGCTATATTCTACTCTCACTTACATATGTGCAACCCTCACTGAAATCAACAAAGATAGAAACTGGGTGGATATAATCTTTCAGATCAAGATGTTCCTTTGCTTAAATATCTTCAAAACTTCAAGTAAAAAACAGTGCCTCAGCATTAGAGCTGTGAAAAATATTTCACAAAAGTAAAATAAAACCTCTCATACCTGTGAGAAAATTGCTCAGTTTCATCAGTTGAAGAAAAAATGTATATAACAGCAGATGGGAGATCGGAAGATCAAAGAGTACATTTCATTTTCTGTGACATGCTTTGGGGGTTTGTTCTTTTATTCTTTGAATGCCCCAAACTCCCATTTAAACATCATTTAAAAGGAAGATGAAATGCTATTAAAGATTATGTACTGCAAGGGTTACATCTTAATTTTAGATTTTGCATAGCAAATTAAAGTTTTAATATTGATTGAGTTCTGACTCTGATTTTCCTTTCCCTAAATCATACCTAAAGGAACAGGACTTTCAGACTAAATAGAACTGAAAGGGATCTCCTGAGTCACTCTGCTCAGTCCTCTCCTATCACAGAAAATTGTGGCCACATAATCATTTTATTAATTGACAGTTTTAAAAGCAGCATAGTTGTCTTGACCCGATTACTCTTATTGGAAAGTTGTTTCAAAAGCTTGATGCTCTGATTGCTAGAAATCTTCTTTCAGCCTAAAGTTATTTGTGACCAATTTATACCCATTTATTTTTGTGGTAACATTGTTTTTTTTAATCTAAATTGTTTTCCTTGCTCCCCCAGCTTCCCCAATACTTAAGTCTTCTTTTAGGCTATGTTTTCGTAAGCTAAATGAACCAAGTTCTCTAGTCTTTACTTGTAAGATTGATTTTCCATTCTGCTAAGCATCCTAGTAGCTCTACTGTGAACCAGTTCAACTTGAATTAATTTTTCTTGAATATGGGCAACCAGAGTTGTACATATTATCCTACATCAGATCTCACTAATGCCTTGTACATAGCTCTGAAAACCTCACCAGTAGATCCTAGGTGAGGATTGGATCTTATTGTTTCATATAGCAATGACACATTAGCAGGTCATGGTTATTCTAAAACTAGCCATTGCAGCCATGTCTTTATCCTCCTCTGTAATTTTCATGTTATCATCTCCCAGCCTCTAGCAAAAATTCTTACTTATCACTAAGTTTGTAACCTTGCACATTATATTATTACATTTCAACACATTTCTTTCCCTCTTCTCCACTCCTGTTATCGAGGGTAATTATTTTGGCTACAGGGCCACTTAATGAGTATTGGTAAGCTGTCAGGGGCCACAAGGGTAGCCCTTCCCTTTGACAGGTGCCCCACCCTGGGTTGACATCTTGGGACCTGAAGTTCTGTCCCTAACCCCTGGCCTTTACCACCTGAAGTCCCTCACCTTGCCCCAGAAGTACTTCTTTTGGGAGGGGCGGGCGGTTGCCACATTGGAACAAGGAAAAAAAATGCTAAAAAATCAAACATCTATTATAACCAGGGATCCTGGTTTTCTCTGATTGAAAAAAAATCACCAGTTTTTGGTTTAAATAAAAAAGTAACCTGAAATCCACATTTTTCTGTTACTTAAATTGAACACCACTATTGTATGTATGTATATATATTTGTGTATATATATGTGTGTGTATGAATATATATAGTGATGTTTCATTTTAATTGTGGAAAAATGTGAATTTGGGAATTACTTATTTTTAACTGAAAATTGGAGATTTTTTTTTAAATCAGAGAAATAGTCAGGGATCCTGGTTAACACATTTTAAATTAATTTGTTTTTAATTAGTCCTGATTTATGTGTGTTTGCATAATGTATATAGAAGTGATTGCATAATAGTTCTAAATACAGTCTTAATCTAGTATATTGTGTGGGGGAAGTTAAGGGTGTGTGTGGTTGGGGATCGTGGGAGTGTGTATAGAGGGTGTGGGTGTGTGGGGATATGGTAGGGGTGGGAGTGTGTGTGGGGGCTGTGGGAGCATGTGTGTGGGAGGGTATGAGTGTGTGTGGGAGGTGTATATGTGGGTGGGGGTGAGTCCTTGGTGTCCACAGAGTATATGAATCCCTGGAGTTGCATGTGGTGGCAGTAAGCCGGACCAACCCCTACTGACCCCATAGTGTATGGCTCCCCTGCTCCTGCCTAAGTCCCTGGTTGCATATGGTGGCAGCAAGTGGAACTAGCCCTCCCAGTACCATAGCACCCATTTCCACACTCCTGCCTCAGTCCCCAGCCACGTGGGGGCAGCATGTGGGGTGAGTCCAGCCTGGCCCCATAGTGCAGTGCAGCCCTCTTTCCCCCAACAGGAGTCTCTGGCCCCCAGCTCTGTGGGGCCCTTACCTGAATGTCCACTCTCCTGGGAGGAAGGGCTAGGAAACAGCCATGGGGACACCAGGCAAAAACCTCTGCCAGGCTATTCTCTACTGTCCCCTACCTTGGGGATAGGGGCGGGTCTGGGGGTAGGAGTTATTTGCTTAGCAACCAAAGCTGCATCTCCTGCATGGAGGTGCCAGTTTTCAGAGGGGCAGTAAGGGCAAGGGCCCATGATAATTATTTTGGTTTACAGAGGGGATCCATCTCACAGGCCATATTTTGCCCACTCCTGCTCTATGAGATGCCAGTCTTCCTCAGAGGAACTTATTTAATTTCTATATATAATTTTTTTTTTTTGCTTGACACACCTTGTATCTGCTTGAAATCTGACCCTTTTTTTTTTTTTTCCAGAAAACGAGTTAAAAATATTTGAAAGAGTTCCCTCTGCCATGCACCTGATTTCTTTCTCACAGCTTATTAAAATGGATAAATAACAGTTGGAACTCTAAAGGAAGTATCATTTATCTTTAGTTATAACTATTTCCATTTAGTTTCTAATAGACTTTTTGGCTGTGTTCAGATGAGCATTTATGTGTGGGGATTCCCGGCACTGCTAATTTGCTGGAGATCCTGGTGTCAAAAAACCCACACCTAAAAAAGTGGGTCGGTGCATAGATTCATAGATGTTAGGGTCGGAAGGGACCTCAATAGATCATCGAGTCTGATCCTCTACATAGGCAGGAAAGAGTAGTGGGTTCAGATGACCCCAGCTAGATGCTTATCTAACCTCCTCTTGAAGACCCCCAGAATAGGGGAAAGTACCACCTCCCTTGGGAGCCCGTTCCAGACCTTGGCCACTCTAACTGTGAAGAAGTTCTTCCTAATGTCTAGTCTAAATCTGCTCTCTGCTAGCTTATGGCCATTATTTCTTGTAACCTTCAGGGGCGCCTTGGTGAGTAAAGCCTCACCAATTGCCTTCTTTGCCCCCATGATGAACTTATAGGCAGCCACAAGGTCGCCTCTCAACCTTCTCTTGCGGAGGCTGAAGAGGTCCAGGTGCCCTAGTCTCTCCTCATAGGGCTTGGCCTGCAAGCCCTTAACCATACGAGTGGCCCTTCTCTGGACCTTCTCCAGGTTATCCACATCCCTTTTGAAGTGCGGCGCCCAAAATTGCACACAGTATTCCAACTGCGGTCTGACCAGTGCCCGATAGAGGGGAATTATCACCTCCTTGGATCTGTTCATCATGCATCTGCTGATGCATGATAAAGTGCCATTAGCTTTCCTGATGACTTCGTCACACTGACGACTCACATTCATCTTGGAGTCCAGTAGGACTCCAAGATCCCTTTCCATTTCCGTGCCTCCAAGCAGGTCATTTCCTAAGCAGTAGGTATGCTGGACATTTTTCCTCCCTAGGTGCAGCACTTTGCATTTCTCCTTGTTGAATTGCATTCTGTTGTTTTGTGCCCATATGTCCAACCTGTCCAGGTCTGCTTGTAGTTGTTCCCTGACCTCCGGTGTGTCCACTTCTCCCCACAGTTTTGTGTCATCCGCAAACTTGGACAGAGTACATTTCACTCCCTCATCCAAGTCGCTGATGAAGACATTGAAGCGTACCGGTCCAGGGACCGAGCCCTGCGGGACCCCACTGCTCACACCCTTCCAGGTCGATACCGACCTGCATGTGGCAGCAGCATACACTGCTGGAAATTGGAGCCTCACTGCCTGGAGCCACACTCTCGCTGCTGGTCAGGTTCCCTGCTGCTGGATTGCCATGGATGCAGAGGCCAGGTAAGGCTACTGGGGTTAGGCCAGGTGATGGCCCCAGCCTCCTCTATGCACCCAGGATGGGAAACATGTTCCTGCTCATGGGGACGTGCCCTTGAATCTTTCTGTTCATTCAGTCTATTTGCCCCCACCTAGCCTCTTTGCAATATTAGAAAACTTCACTAGTATTCTCAGGTTTTGTTTTTGTTTTTTTGCATGAATTCTTTTTTAGGTACCAGTCCAAGCATTCAAATCTGTACATCTTATCCGATGTGGCCAATGTTGGACTGGATTTGGACCCAGCACCTTATATCTTTGTTCCGGGCAGGCACAATCCTCAGATCGATCAGACTGCTAGTCGATAATAGGCGAATTTGTTGATACAGAGTAAGAACAGAAAAACAAGAATACAAACAATGAAACACTTTTATAACTACCAATCCTAGGGCTGTCATTGAAGTACATCAGTTCAGCATGCAGGCTCCTCTGAGGCTCTCTCTCTTAGGTGTCAGCAGTCTGGAGGTGGGATGCTGAGGCCCACAGCCCCCCTCCAGTGAGGTTCATGAGACGGGCTCCTGGTATGCCCTTGGTGCATGGTGGCCTTAGGGACCCTTCCCAGGGGACAGGAATGGGGATGGGGACCCCTCTCTGGGACAAAAGGAGGGACCAGACAAAGGGAGGAATGGGAGGGACCCTTTGTTAATCTCAAGTCACTGCTTTTGTATTCTTCTTCCCCCTTGATGACTTCTGATGACTCTTCATCCATGGCTATCTCTGGCTGGCTGTCTCTCTGTGGTCACATGTCCACATAGCCTTCTGGGCCTTCTCCTAACTTGTTCTGTTACCCTAAAACTGGGACTTAGTCCCCCCCCCCCCCCCCCCCCGCTGCTCTGGAGCCTTGCTGCTGGTGTACCGCCAAAGAGTTCCCAGGCTGTTTCCTAGACTATGTGTCACTATTGGTCTTGTTGTGCTAGACAGCCCATCTGCCTTGAAGGCTGTGATCTCATGTTATGGCATGTCCCCCTTCATTCTCAGGCTGTATACATCCATTGGCCTTGTTGTGCTAGACAGCCCATCTACTTCCAGGGCCATGAAAAATGTGTGCATGTCTCCCAAGCTCTTTAGAAATCCATTAAACCCCTGCTGCCCATCTTGACCCCTTATAATATCTATATCTATAAGCCAATTCCCCAAAAAACAGAACTTTAAATACCGCTTCTAAGCCAACAGCCATCAACTTCACAGGTGCTCTGCATAGAGAGCACTATTTGAAGCTAATTACAGTGTTGAATTCCTGACATAATCTCTTTTTCTCTCAGCACAATGCTATCCCTAGCAATGAAGACACAATTTCATATTATTTAATAAGTGGTAACTATTCAACATAAAGAATTATGGTTTATCTCTTGCAATGTATCCACTTTCTGTCTCTCTTACAGTAATGCACAATGAATGCTTCTGTGCCTAAATACTACTGAGATTTTCTTTATATAATTAACCATATATAGTTCAAGGACTTTATGTGATTTATCAGTTAGATTTCATTTCATTCATTGTAACTATCAATTTTTTTTTATGATTGACTACAGTGGGGCTAGGCATTCACTCAATCATTTGAACCTTTTTCCCCCGATGGGTTGGATGGTTAGTAGTACGTACCCCAGCTGTCCACAGGCCAGATCCCTCCGGTGGTCCCAATCCCAATCAATGCTCTGACTTCATTGGCTGTTGGGAGGGACCCCTCAGTGGGTGTGTCGACATGTGTATTTGATGTTGGACCAGCTTACCTGTGCATAAAAGCTCACAGGTAGGTGTCTACATGTGTAGGGAGGCAAGATTTTGCTGCTCCCTGCAGCAAACTACTTCTGCTTCCTGGGGCCCTGCAGTGGGCCCCAGGCACCTCCAGGGGGAACTGGAGTCTCCTGCCACAGCTGGCTGTGGCCAGACGTCATCTTTAAAAAGTAGCCCTGTTCTCCATCCTCTGGACAGGTGTGTTTCTGGCCAAGGGCAGCATGCACAGTGTGGGGAAAGCATGTGGCACCTCTCAAATGGCAGCTTCTGCCTCCTCACACCATGGCTGCTCCAGTCCCTGCCACTGCCAGTGATGCCCAGTACCCCAGGCTCCTGATGGCTGCTGCACTGGCCCTTTTGCCCCACCCCACCACACCACCTGCTGCCTGATCCATGGCCATCTGGGCCCTGCTGGCTCCGCCCCCCCCATGTGCAGTGACCACCTGCCTGGTTGCAGCATGCCATCCCAGGGCCACTTCCACCATGCAGATGCCACCTGGACCCCATCCTGCTGGCTGGACTCCAGTGAGGGGTGGAGTAGTGGCCCAGAGAGGGGCTAGAGGCCCAGTGTGGGACAGAAAGTCAGAGGACATGTAGAGTAGGGTCTGTGGGGGCCTGAAGGATTGTGCATAGTCTGGCCAAAGTAGTGATGTCAGTGAGGGGCACAGAGAGGCCAAGGTATGCCTGATGACACATGAGGTCAAATGTAGGCTGGAGGCTGAGTGAGACCCAGCTAATGGGGCCAGGAGAGTTGAAAGTGATTTTTAGATGCCATCTGTGAGGCATGGGACATGGTGTAAGGGAAAGTTTGGAGCCATGTATTATACCCTTGGCATCAGGGCATTAAATGGGCAACCTCCCATCTAGGAACAACTTTTTAGTTACAACGAAGGTGTGGCAGAAAATTGCCCTAGGCAGGTGGGCAGGGTGGCATTGTGACCTGCCTCAGGATGGCCCTCTGTCAGAAGATGCTCATGCTCCAGGGCCAGGATCTGCATCCTGAACTTCCTGTCTGCTTGGTCCCATGCATCCTAGCACTAGTCCCTCGCATCCTTGTGGGTGACATCCTCCACTTGCCACCTGTCTTGCTGGCCAATGTCCTCCACATGCCACTTATGTGCATCCATTTGCTGGTCCTCCACAGCCATCACCAGCTAGTCCAAGAGGACATCCCTAGTGCCCTGGCTGTGGGCAACAGGAAATCTGAGACTGTATCCTGGCTTCCATTTGCGGTCTCTTCCCAATGTGCAGCTGCAGGGCCTGCAGAAACATGAGAGAGAAGCTTTTTGTAAGAGTTTGCAATGTTTCTGAGATCAGATGTTCTGTACCAGGGGCCGTGCACTACCAGGTCTCAGATCAGGGTTCAAGTGTGCACAGGTTCCCTAGGGCTATGGTAAGTTGACCACTTGCTCCCCTGAGGCTAGCTGGCCACTGTGTTCTGGCCACAGCAAGGCTGCCTCCCCTACCATGTTCCCAGGCCAAGGCAGGCCTGGTTTCTGGCAGCACCTGCTGCCACAGCTCTAGACCCTGCTGTCCCCTCTTCTCCTGCAGGCCAGCTTGTCTCCTGTACTGCCACAGCACCCGGGCTCAGGGGCTGTGGGGCTCCCAGATGACTGGGACTTGGAGTTGCCCTTGGCTCCAGCCTCTCTGGGGAGGTGCTCTGAGGTCAGCCCCTCCCCATGGTGGCACTGTGCCCTGAGCATACCCCCACTAAGCGTGGTCCAGGTGCTGTGTGAGGAGCTGATTACCTGGGCCAGACCAAGGGGTGCCCAACCTACTATGCCCTGCTGCTGCTGATCACCACAGTGCCCCAGGTGCACCTGCATAACTGGCATAGGACCTTGAGGTTTGACTGTGCAGGGGGCATGCCCAGGATGCCCCATAAGCTTTGCTGCTGCCTGTGGGGCTATCTGTGGCTGCATTACACATCCCTGCCCCCTGTAGCTGAGTAGGACATCACTGCTGGCATCAACGCATTCCTTGGCATGTGAGAGGCCCATTCCCATCTAGCTGTAGGGGCATGGGCTGCTTGATAAAGTTTTGCATTGTCTCCCATCTCCCTATGTGCTGTGGGAGGGGGGAAACATAGGGGCCAGGGGAACATGGCTGGCCTGAGCAGGGAGAGGAGTTGTGAGAGGGAGCTAGGGGCAGGGGTAGACAGGGACCTTCCCCCAGTGCAGGGATTACCATGTGGTGGAGCTGGTTTGCCCAGAGTCTCTGGTTGGCAATGAGGACATGCAGCTCCCGGCGGTGTCCTTGGGCAGCAGGTCACAGCATTTGGGCACCTAGCCAAGGGTCCCCCCTGGGGAGGACTTTTGTGCTGCTGGCATCCATTGGTGACATCTTTATGCAGCATTGTTGTGCTGACCAGTCATGCCCGTGCTTCCACATCTGCCCTGACAGCCCCTCATAGACATTGGCATTGGAGCGCCCACCTCACGCCAACTGCTGCTGCACCTCTGCCTCACTCCACAGCACCATGAGGTCACCAGTCTGCCCCTGTAGCCAGTTGGGACCCAGGGTGGTAGCAAATAGTATCAATGATGAGGCCATCATGGCTCCAGCAACAGCTTTTGAGGCCTCTGAGTAGGTGTCCTTGCACTGCTGGGACTAGGCAGCTGGCTGCAGTGCAGTGGCACAGCATGGGACTGGGATCTGTATGGTGAAATGAAGCCCCACACCACCAGCAGGCTCTGGGCAAGCTGTTGGGGGTTGGCTGAGCACAGCTGGTGCTGGTCCCAGTGGCCAGAAGCTGCCTGCAGCTGGGCCTGTGGGCCTGCAGGCCTGACGGGACAGTGCAGCAGCCTGCAGGGCTGAATGGCATGGGCCTGGCAGCTGCACAGTACTGTGGAGCCAGGCATCAGTGCTAGGGGTACAGGAAGACTGGTGCAGGTAACCTGTGGCCTGTGTAGGGGCAGCAGAGGCCAAGAGACTCCCCAGGATCCTTGCTGTTGTGCCTGAGGGCCTCAAAATGTCTGCAAGCTGTTAAAAGGCCTGGGGCTGCCACAGAGGCAGGCCAGCCCTGGGGCAAGAGAGGCTCCCTGCCCTGGGGCCCTGAGGCTGGCTCCCTAGTGGCAGGGCTGACCAGAAGCAAACGTGCTTCTTGGTGGCATCTACATGACTGTTACTGCACCGTAAGTACTCACAAGTAAATTTGCTACTTGCTTTGGCAGGTAGCAATTTTACTTGTAAGTAGCAAAGTTTACTGCATGGTAAGCATGCACACATGTAGATGCGCATGCTTACTGCACAGTAAACTATGCTACTGTGAAGTAAAGCATCTCATGCAGACATGCCCAGTGAGTCCAATTGTCTTTAGCTAACTTCACTGAGATGACTGAAGTTAAATTAGGGATTAGGTATGTCTTTTATTTTGTCAATAAGGAAGAAAGGCATATACATGAAGCTTACTATAAAAGAAATCTAGAGTGAAAACTATTGCAAAGTACTAGCTTATATACAATATAATGCTTCCTGACAGGGACTTATGAATTCTGACATTTTTAAAACCTCCCCCCAAAAATACATTTTTACTTTTTTTTCCCCCCCTTTTTAATGATGTTAAGAACCTCTCTCATAATATGGTATTAACTGTTTTCATATTCAGTTGACAGCTTTAGAAATACAAGAAATGGGAAATTGAACCAAAATATGTAAAGTAATATACTTTAATCCACCTCTCATAAATATTTGTTTAGTCTACCTCTCTCATAGTAATTA
This sequence comes from Alligator mississippiensis, assembly GCF_030867095.1. Lineage (NCBI taxonomy): Eukaryota > Metazoa > Chordata > Crocodylia > Alligatoridae > Alligator > Alligator mississippiensis. Next base: position 393,886,376 of record NC_081824.1, read on the forward strand.
TGGAATTAAAAAATATACAAGTGAAATAACAAATCTATTGAAAACTTGTACAATGCATTGTATGAAAATATAGAGGATTAAAAATATAATTATAGGCTTGCACTTGAAAGTTATTTGGGGCAGTTAAATCCTTCTGAATCCATTGTTTGGCTTGTGTATTAGTTTAGTTTAGTCAGTTTATAATTAAGGCACATTGATTTGTGGATGTTATTATCATATGGACACTGTAAAAAAAAAAAAAAAAAGATTGAATATATTTATGCTCTATCAGCATTGGGTGACATTTCAAAAAAGTTCATTCCTGTCTAACTATGTCATCTTGCATAAATACAAGTAAGTCACACGAACAGACAGAAATGGAAAGTATAAAATCATAAGCCACCTCTCAATTCCCATTAGCATCTTATCACCTGGTCCTTCAGGGAAGGCAGATATATGTAACCTTTCAGACAATAGGAAACCAAGAAACCTTTCCACAAGAAATGTGGTGAAGTTCTTCTTAGAAAGTTAAGAAAACAGTGCAAGAAAAGTAACAGTCTATATAGCTAAGTAAAAGGTTTAAGGTTCTTCTGAGGACAATAATAGTACTTAAAATTGATTTTTCTTTTCTTTCTTTTTTTTTTTTTTTGGTGACCTGATCGATCAAAGCTTACTTTATGAAGAGTTTTGCTGCTAATAATTCACTGCTATCAGGGAAGGCCATGATATGCTGATTCTTAATCTGAGGGCTCATGCAGGAAGGGGAAAAAAAGATTGATCAAACCTATTTGCACATAAGAAAAGGAAACTGAAGTCAAAGGCTTTTCTGAAAATATTTAATTGTTCAGGTGTATCCTTCAAGGGTATTTCTTAATCAGATTCTATGTGCAATTTGTCACAAGACAAAGCAAGTCTTGGCCAATTGGCTGGAAGGCACTAGAATAAATAAATAAAATCCAAAGTAAGTCTAGTCCCTTCAAGGTGTAATTCACCTAGATTTTGGGTGGCCAGCATGACAGTTCATCTCTTCCACAGAAGACACTAATGTTTGCTGTATGAGAACTTGCTTACTTGGTCAGAGTAATCTTTGTAAACCTCACAGATGCAGCAAAGAACCTCTATGCAAGTCCTACATTGGCAGCAGTTAATTATTTTTTAATACCAATCACAATGTTCAGCAGATCTAGCTAGAGGTTGTATAATTTTTACTAAATATTGTAATCTGGTACTGGATTTCACCTCTGGATATTCTTTGCATTCCATCCATACAGACCCTGAATACTCTCAGGAGCACAGGAACTGTTATGCTAAATAATCCCACTGGTCCAGTTACTCCTGTAATGATAGTAGAGTTTACCAAACTTCTGTGGGGAGGTGAAAAAACTCTTAAATGGGAATTAGATAATATAATCAAGATCTGATAAATATATATATATTTTCTGATAGGAAACAGTTTTCCTTAAAAGTATATTCCTTTTTTATTATTTATGAAGCAATCCTGATTTGTTAAAATACATTAAGTATTTACCAAATCACTTGAGTAAATAAAATTAAGCCTAGCGGTTTTAGGGTTGTTTTAATGCTACATATTCAGGACATAAATCATGTGTATGTGTAGCCTCTGTGGTTATTCCAGAAGCACCTCTGAAATGTTCATCTCACATAGTTGTTCCCATTTAGGGTACATCAAAGCCCAGGAATCTGACCGTATGACTTGTTTTGTGTGGCCCTGAGTGCACACCCAAAAAGTTGTGCCTCAAGCACATGTTTTAGCATGTATTCAGGGCTAAACTAAACTGGCTACTTTCTGGGGTTTGATGCATGATGGGAATGTCTACACAAGACATTTCCTGTGTGGTTGACTAATCAGCTGCACAGTAAATCTCTTGGCATCTACACATGTGCTCCTATTAGGCTGAAGTAAATTAATTTACTCTGCAGCATGATGGTACTTGCAAATACAAGTACTATTCTGCCATGGAGTAAAAAATTCTGCAGCAGCATACATGTAGATGCTGAGAGTGTTTCAATGTGGGGGCTGCCTGCCAGTTAGCAGTGCCCTGAAGCTCCTTCATGCCCCAGCAAGCCCCTCTGCAGCAATATGCTCTACAGTTTATTCAGGCACCACAATAGCACATGTAGACACCCACACTGAGTGGGGAAAAAATGGATAGGGTGTTTTTCCAAGTGGAACTTCATGAAGGCTGTGTAAACATATCTACAATACTGTTTCTGCTCATTGATTAAAAAATAATAATAATAAAAAAACCCTTTTAAAGCAGGATTAATTACTACCATTTCATCTTCCTCACAGGGCACATTGTGAGTATCTTCTACATGAGGAGGCAGACCAGAGAACTTAAGTAGACAGGACTACAAAAAGGGGAGCATTTGTGAAACTTTCAGAATTTGCAAATATTTTAAGGAAAGCCTAGGAGATGTCCTTCCTTTTAAGAATAGCAAACATGACCTCACAAATAGCAACAAAGTAGGTCTGTTAATTTACAAATTGGCTGCCTTCTCATAATTTAATCAGATACCATCATTATACGCTCCAGGCGTTGTTTGTATGTGTAATACCAAATGAAACAAAGATTTATTTCAAACAAAATCCAATCTCAAAATAAAGTATTTCATCTTCTTTCCACTTTTGCCACCAAGAAGTAGTTTGTTGAAATGGATATGGATCTATGGAATGGACTGTTTCTGTATTTCCTTCAAAACATCCATATTTGGCGCATATGCACATACAGTAAATGCCCTCGACTAGTTAGTTCCCATGTTTGAGTGATTACTGGTTCTTTTTATGTCTCCTACATGAAAAATGGAGAACTGTGTTGGAAGTAGTTTAGATCTGAAAGGAACTTTGTATCGGTGTCCACAATATTCCTGATGTCAGAGATGGTTGAAGCCTTCTTTTTGCTGTAAGAATCCTATTTTTAATTGAAACTGTGGTGGACAAAAACAAGATGCAAAATAGCTCCTATTAATAACGCACCTGGATAAGCCTGTTTCTCAGATGCATGATAGGTTGCCTTCTAATGCTTTTGAAAGATTCCAGGAACTTTGGCTGTCAGAGACACCTGCTTATCCATGGAACAGTATTAACAGCTTCACCGGGAGTTTCCTCATCCTGTTTCAACAACGTGAATCAGCCACATGGGCTATGTCTTATGGTGGGAAATGATTTCAGTCTTCATTCCCATATAGTCCATAAAGAAATTGCTGCAAGTAACACCTGTGGTATAGGGTCTAGGGCATATATTTTTAATTTTTTAATAAACCAAGCTTTAAAATGTCAGGCTTTCAACATCAACACAATGATACTGTAATCTGCACTCCAAACACCATATAATCATACCATTTATACATACCAACTATATATATAGCTCTTCACTCTGTCATTATAAAGCTTTAATTTTCCCCACAAGAATATTACAAAAAGAATTTCCCATGACCCATTCATCCTTCAATCCTGGCAAAGGTGCCTGGAAAGGATGCCCTCAGTTCTTCAGAGGAGTCTTGGGTTATTACTGTAAAATGTTTAGAGAAGCCATTCTTTAATTGCATGACTACATTCGGCTTTGGCACAATGAGAAAAATCCAGCCTAAGTTAACACCTTGCAGCAAAGGTATCTCTTATAGATCAGTCTTTCTAGATCTGTGGAACTTGAGAACTAAGTTGATACAAAATTAAGATAGGGTCATTTTGAATTGGGGAAGATGAACTCAATTTATACTAACAGACAGACATATATGTATATATAGAAAGGGACAAATATGAACTGTATCTGTACTGCAAAAATACAGGTTCTGGAGATTTTAAGTATTTCACAGTAATAAAAATAAAGCAAATCCCATGTAAAAACTCCCTTCCACCTGTAAAAACCCTAAAACAATTAAAACATCAATATACCAAACACCACACCAAAAAAACAAAGGACAGATAACCACCACGAAACTATATACACAGATATAGGTGAAAACACATGAAAACCATTTGCTTACTGACAAATTTTACAAGCACACATGGTTTTTACTTTCCCTTATCAAAAGGAGCCTTAGGTTTTGGTATGAAGAAAATGAGATGGAGAAGTAGTATGGAGTGGTTGTCACCCTCTGAGCTATACCTGCAGACAAGAAGGTCTTTAGTGATCACTGACCATCTGTCTAACCAACTAACAGGCTGGTCTCCTATCCTGTCTGTGTGTGTAGTACAAATGCTCTACAACAGACATCTGCTGCTTTTGCTAGCCTTAGTAAACTGCACATGACAGATGCTGCAGAGAATCAGCATCTGCTTACTTTCCCAAATTTTTGCTATTGCTTTCTGTCAGCCAGAGCAATAGGGGATATATGAAAAGTGGTGACTTTGTATGCAGTCAGCATTTGGACTCTCCCAAATAGAAAATCCTAAAGATATCAAGTTGGAAAATTTAATATCTAATGCATTTGCCACATACCAGGTCTTTTCCGGATCCCAACCACAGCCTTTGTCAATATGGGTTTATTGTTGTTGGTAGCCTCAGTTGGAAGGGAAGAGATGTTTGGGTTGAGCAGGATTTCAGGACGCATATAAGAAGCCATTTCATTTTTGGCATACACTGGCTATTAAAATCAGCTCTTAAAACATGGAAAGCTTAAATGATTTCTGCTATTCTGAGTCTTGATAAGTATATCAGTTAAAATTTGGAGACAAAACCTTGTTTCTATACCTTGTTAACATTGAAGGAATTTAAAATCTATTTTCCCATTCATTCAGACTTAGTCTGCCTGTCCCAAGGTGTAAGCAATTAGCACAATGTACACAGAAGCAATTTTAATAAAATATTAAAACAGTGTACTCTGACAAAAACAGGTCATCTTTCTTGTGTAGAGTGCTCTCTGTAATGTTTCATTGTTGTGACATCTATTGGTCTAAGCATGTGTATCAAAAAAGTGATAGGCTAAAATGGTGGAGAAGGAGTTGATCTGTTTGTCCTGCTGTTTTGGGGGTTTTGGCAAATACTACAGTCATTTTTTTTTTTTTTTTTTAATTCCACTGTTTAACTGAGGAAAATAGTGACTGTTATCCAAACTGCTTTTCATGTCTAGAGACTTTGTCACAGCAAAATTGTTGCACCTTTTTTATGTTAGACAGTTCTCCCATGACGAAGAAAAAAAAACAGTATTTAAATGGGAAAATGTTAGTTCATAGGGAAATTAATTAATTAAATTAAATTAGACTTAGCTCTTAGCTAACAAATCTCAAGTACTTCATGCTGATGACGCCTTACCTGTAAGTGAATCTTTGGAAACTACAGCTAGGAATTTAAGGCATCAATTATCCAGGACTACAAAGTACCTACATACAGCTTTAATACCTAGTCTGATAATTTAAAACTGAAATTGAAAGTGCAATGCCCAATTTAAACCAAAAACCTATTGTAGATTGGTTAGCAAAGGCACTGTAGATGATATTATATAAGCAAGGATTTAGATTAGAAATGAAAGACATGCTTAACAATTGGACACTAGGTTGTTGTAAGTAGCATGAAAATAATAAAGAGAAGTATTCTAGGATACCTGAATAGATTGAAGGCTACTGAAGGGTTAAATATATGTTTATGACTATGATGTTAATAGAATAGAAGTGCAGTTGGAGAGATGGAAGATTACAGCCCAGGTCCCATTCCCGGATATATATTTCATCTTTATTCTTGGGCACAAGAGAATAGGTTGGATCATCCACCACTCCCAACTCAGGGGACAGAGCAGTAACAGAGCTGTTCAAAAGTTACTGTTGCAACCTCTAGGGTGGAGCAGGCTTTGTATTCCTCATGCCTTTCATAGCCACACTGTGATAGACATATGTTTATATTTTCTAGTCTCTTCCTCTAAGTATTGCCCAGAGATTATTAGTGATGTTAATCTGAAGTTGGACCAAAAGTAGGGCAGGGAGCACTGATGCATCTGGCAAAGTAGACTGTGTACAAAAACTAATGTCTCTGAACCAGTTAGTCTTTTAGATGCCCTGCTTCCTACGTAAGTGTTGAACATGGTGGTGGACAAAAAGCCAAGCCAAATGTATATTATCCCAAAATCCCAGGCTTCACTGACCAACATAACAAAATTCTATGCAGAAAAATGAGTATTTGGGCCTGTGTGATTAATAGGGATCCTGGTTTTCTTTGATTGAAAAAAATCCCATTTTTTAGATTATAAACATAACCCCAAATCCATATTTTCTGTGATCAAAGTGAAATACCACCATACATAAACACATATATGTATATATTAGTGGTGTTTCATTTTAATCATGGAAAATGTGGATTTTGGGTTACTTTTTTGAATCTCAAAATTGGGTATTTTTTAATTTATTTTTTTTATCAGAGAAAACCAGGATCCCTGGTGATTAACTATGCAATCCCTGATTTGTACCCGGTTCAATTTTCCCTTTAGTTTTGTACACACATGAATTGCAAACTATAGATTCCTTCTGTCTGAATGTCATATCATATATTCACATTCATGATGGTGTAAACTCTTGTTTTCACACTTTTTTCCACAACACATTGATCCCACTGCTGTTAATATGTAGCTAGAACACAGATGGTGTTAGGAATTGAAGACAAGTGAATCAAAGGTTAATAAATATCAAATTTACGTAGCAACAGCAGATAAGGTGACCTTCTCCGCAGCAGCATACCACAGATGTTTTAGAGAGCAAAGTCAGTTTCAATGACAGAACATGTTTGTAAAGTAAAAAATAAGTGATGGGGGAAAAAAAAGGAAAAATTAAGCCACTTATACGCAGCTGTGTGAGGAGAATACAAAATACAAAGTAGAATACAAATAAAAATGTTCTTTCCATGCACCTGAACTAAGAGAAACCTTATAGCTTGTGGCCTTACTCTTTCATGGGTGTAAATCAAGAGTATCTTCATGGGGTATGGACATCTATATATTTGGAGCTGTCCAATAGAGGAATGTTTCAAAAGGACAGCAGCTGCTACATTCTAACTATTAAGTGTGAACAGATTAGGAAAAATAAAAATATAGCAAAACTGCTCCAACTTTTAACCCTGGATTAACCAGGGTTAAATGTATGTATATCCATAGCCATCAGTTGGAGCAAAGAAGAGCCAAGCCATAATTAAGGATGTAATTTCATCTGGATTGATTGTCCTCAAAGCAGATAGAATATAGATAATGGTCGCAATGCTTAGGAGAGTCCACCATAATGAGAACTATATATATCCCCTTTCACTCCTGCTATTGGGTACCTTTATTTTCCTATATACAGTTCCTGCCTTGATTAAGTAAAAGGATTTTTTTTTGTTTTTGTTTTACTACAGATGGTATATCCCCACACAGTGAAACTTCTAAATGTAATGGAAGTCTGCTCCATATGGAGATGTATTAAATTAATGTATTCCCAGACTTTGAGTTCATATTCCATTTTATTAAGCCGGGCCCCGGCCCCTGATCCCAGCGGTGCCCAGCCCCAGCCTGCCCCCCAAGCCCTGGCCTGCCCAGCCTCATCCCCCCCAGCCTCCCAAGGCCCCCACTCCTTGCCTCCCTACCCCAGCATGCTCAAATTAAAAAGCAAAGAAAAAATCCCCCGGCACTTATCAGCAGTTGGAGCTGCCATCTGACTCATTGGGGCCCTTCCCGCACAGCACAAGGCAGGGTGACATCCCCAGTGGCCCCAGCCTGGGCCCTCCTGCCCCCCAATGCACTGTGCTACCTGGGGGGGCTCTGCCAGGAGGCCCCGGAGGCCCCCCCCCCCAGCTCCTGCTTCTAAGGTTAGTAAAGGCTGTTTTTTTTCTGGGGGGGGTTCTGTATTTTTCTCTTTTTTTTTTTTTTTTTTGTAAGCGATGGTGCCTGGACTTGTGGGGGCAGCCATGGGGACCTGGGGGTGCAAATGGGGGGTGAGGCTGGGTGGGGCAGCCATCAGGGGGGCTGCAGCAGCTGGCAGGGGATGGGGCCAGGTGGGGCAGCAATTGGGGGACTGGGGTGGGGCATGTGGACCTTGCAGGGGGGCCTAGCCCCTGTGTGGCCATAGCCCCACAACAGCCAGTGCTTTAACATTGTAGATATATCTATAAAAAATTGCCCAACTGATTGCTGTCTCTCTGTCTCACTTTCTCTCTCTCTCTCTCTCTCTCTCTCTCTCTTTTTATAGTGGTCTTTTAATTGTGGAGGAACATGGATTTGGGGGTATTTAACTGGATGACTTTGGGATTTTTTTTATCAGTGGTTTTTCAGTTTTCCAATAACCAGAATTGGTGCTAGGGAGGCCAGTGGCAGGACCCTGGCTGCTAAGAGCTGGCATCTTGAACCCAGCCGGCTGTGGCTGACCTCTTGGCCAGCTGGGGCCAGGAGAACATGCTTTGATGGTTCAAAGCAGGTAACCACACCTGGAACATGTTCCAGGCAATAGCTGCCCAGGTGGTTGGGCAGGGTGAACATGGCAGTAGTGCCACACAGAGGTCACCCCTGCAGCCACAGCCCACTGGCAGCTGGCCCAGGGGGCAGATGCCTCATCCCAGTCTGGTAGGTGTGCAGCAGGTCACAGCCAGGCAGTAGCCCCCACTGCCAGACTGCTGCAGTGGGTAAAAGGTACAGGGAACTCTCAGGGCTGCAATAGCAGTCCGGCTGGCACAAGGGGTAATGTCCCCAGGTACCAATTGGCTGGGTCTCAGAAGCTCCTGTGAGCGAGTAGCCCTGAGCTATTTGCCAGGGCAGCTTGTACTGCTGGGGCCAGGACAGGGCAGCTTTTTATATTGCTGGGGACAGCACAGGTGCTGGCACTGAGGCAAAAAGCCCCAGCTCAACTTTGCACTGCTTCTATTTCAGCTGCTGCAAGCGCACGTGCTTGCATGTGTGGACGCATCCACAGGGTGTATCCATACACGATGCTACATCACACATCTCGTTGCTATGGTGACATAGTGTCAACGGGCATGAACAGTGATGCTAGTGCTACTGTGCAGTAGCAATGAACAGTAGGGTTGGAAACAGAATGGGTCAGAAATGTAGTAACAACTATGCAGACAGGCACATGTGTAGATGTGCCCATAGAGCTGGATGGCTAAGGTTAGGAAGAAGCATTGCATTTGTCCCTGGTTTTGTTTGTTGCGGAGTAGAAATGTCCTGGGATTGGTATGTACACACATCACCCTTCTAGTCACTGAATGCATAGCTGCTGTCCTGCCATTGATGTAGTTATGCAATCCTGCGACAACTGTTTAGATGCACTTAGCAGGAAAACTGAGACATAATTGTAGTGCTCATGATTTTACATGCACACCTGAATTTACTTGGGCATCATGACACACATTTGTATCACGTCTTTTCATGGCCAGTTTAATGAAGTTTAAAGATACCCGCAGTTTAAGGCATTCCAGTCTGTTTTTTATTTAGTTCATAATATACTTTTAACTTGACTTTTAAGCTGCAAATGTAAGGAACTCTTTAATTATTTGTGCTCCACTTTAGATTTCACAGCTTTTTCTTACGTACCACAGAGATTTATAGCAAAGGCACACTGTCTGCTAAATGCATTGCTAGACTGGGAGTCATAAGACATGTTTTCAACCTCTTGCTATGATAAAGGTATTACAAAAGATATTACAAAAGATCTGTTGTTAGTTTTGGAAATGGTTTCATAAGTTCAGGAGTCCAGGAAATCAAGAAAAAGCCAAGAGCTGCAATGCAGATGTGTTGACATGAGGAACAGTTAGAAGAATTGTTCTGATGAAAGGAAATTAACTCAAGATAAGAGTATGCAGTCTTTTAAATAGCTCCTCTTTAAATCTTTAGATCTGCTGGAAGATAAGTGCCCTCAACAATCGCTGTTTTTCAGAATGCATAAGACTCAAAGTTTGTACCTCTAATGTCTCTTGTATCTCTCAGATTTGGGCAAAGATCTTTCAGCAAAGACACTATTCAATGCAAAGTTAAAATTCGTTTTTAAAAAATAAGCTTGTTTTTACCCAACGTCATGATAATATCTTCAGTATATGAGTTCTTGGACTATAACTAAGATCCACAATAAGTATTTCCCATCAAGCGAAGTAGAGAACTCCATATATCTAATAGATTTCACAAAGGAATCACCCAGAAACTGGTATCTGAAAGTTTCCATTTGTAAGCTATGAAAAGAAAAATGCACATTTAGTTGTATTTAAAGAATGGAAATGGAAAATGATGCTGACCCTGAGTCTAACCACAAGGTACAAACTCAAACTCAGGTCAGTATAATTGACTAGAAACCCTTTCACAGCATGAACATAATGCAAGAACTTTATGTACTCTAGTTATAGTTTTATAATGCTTTTCTATAATATTTTTCAAGCACTCAGTGCAATCCAGGTATAAAATAAAAATCTTACTTGGGTTTTAAGGTGTTTCGTAATATATTGTAGTTATAGTTTGTAATCTTTGGCTGGAACAAAGCATACTTAGGAAAAAGCTGTAAATGAATCTCTATAAATCAAAAGACTATAGTTAGATGTAAGCCAAAACCTTAGCTATTTGATCAGTGCCTTCTATTTTGCCTCCCTCTTCCCCTGAGTTTGAAAGTGTGGTTTGGATCTATTCATTTACTGTAGGTTTTGTTCATTAATTATTTAAATCGATTAAGTTTAATTTAATTGAAGCACTTCATCCAAGGTTTATAACCTGATATGCAACCATTTCTAAGCCTGCTCCTCTAGAAATCATTGACCTCCATGGTGATGATTTTGAAGAAAGAAATTTGATTCCTTGTTGTTTTCTTCCTCCTTCCTTTGAAATATTGCTAAGTTGGTGACACTTTCTCTACCAGCTGCTTTTAGAAAATGACTGATTTTGATCACTGATACTCCCCGCAACCAGTCCCAAGTAACTGTTCTGGAAAACTTTTACTGCAAACTGCTTGCTCTTGTTCCTCCTATTCTAGATTCCAGGTGCAAGAGAGATCCTTAAACATCTTTTGGTCATCTCAGAGTAGACTGCGAAGAAGTTTTTTGTGTTTTGGTTTTTACAGTTAGCAAACTATGATCAAGCAGTTTACTATCACCTTTGCTGCAACATTATAGTGACCTTTCTGGGAGCATACGATATGAGGGCACTGCCATATGATGAGACCAGTTGGTTCAGTAGCATATCATTATGTTCAGTTTCTAAAACATTGGATACATAAAACATGGTGCATTGAATGAAAGTAACTGAACAATTGTTTCTTTTTTCACCAAAAAATATTTTGATTTTGAACAGAATATAATATTAAGCTAGTATTCACCAATGTCTTGGAAGAGAATATGATAAGGAACATCACAAAAAGACAGAAGAAAAATTAAAAAAAAGAAGAAAAATGCTACGGATTTGTATTGATTTGTAAAAGTGATAGTAGGTAATAAAGTACTAAATCAGTTGACTGATTTTACAAATGCCTATTTACTTTTGTTCCTCACAAGAGGCTATTAAGGAAACTAAACTCTGATGGAATAAGAAGCAATATACTGGTATGGATCAGAAACTGATTAAAAAATGAGAAACAGAGCTGCGGAAAAAATGATCAATTTTCAAAATGACAAAGGTTAACAGTTAGCTACCCCAAGGTTACATGGTAGGACTTACGTTGTTAAATGATCTGGAAAGGGGGATGAACAGGATAGTGGTAAAATTTGCAGGCTATATCATATTGTTTAGAATCTCAATAAGACTGGAAGGGAAATTCTGCTGAACTTAATGAAGCTAAGTGAATTAGCAATACAATAGCAGATGAAATCCAGTGTGTGTGTGTGGAGAGATTAGTACATATATATTAAAAGGTGTATGTGTAGATGTGATTGTTCACACTGAAGTGAGTAAAATTAATTGCCTTTTACCTTTCTGAGTGTCATGCACCTACGAAAGACAAAATTACTTTTAAGAGTTCACTGTATGGCATAAATGGATATTCTTGCATACTACCATATTTACCTGACTGTAAAATGGCCCTGATTATAAGATTACCCCCTGCAATAATTAGATTCTATATATGGAACATTTATAAATTTGTTATAATTTTCCAGGTATAGAATCTAATTGTAAGTTTACCTTGAATTTGTCTCCTTCCCACTCCTAGGGGAGGAAAAATAAATCGGGGGGGGGGTCAGGTAGACTCCTTTCCCTCTGTCCCCCAACTTCTTCCCCCTGCAGCCCTTTCCTTACAGTTTTTCCTGAGCCCATGGGAGGGGAGGAATTTGAAAACACTGACCTTGACTTTACAGGTACCCATAGACTTAGTTCATCCAGAATTGATGGTGTATGTTACCTTTTTTGAAACTGCTATAAGTTTTAACGCAGGTACTCCATAAACACATTTAGAGGTTTTTTTCGGGGGGGTTGTTTGTTTAGGGGAGGGGGTTGGTTTTTCTTCAAGGAAAAGTTTTTGTGTTTCAAGTCAAATCAGCCAAATCAATTCCAAATGCCTGAGCCAGTCAAGAACCAAATGTGGCCCTACTACTGGCAAACATCCTCCACCCCCACCTGGGGCCTCATGCTTCCAAATCCTTTGGTGGGCATCTTATGTGTAGTTGTCCCCAAGTTTCACTTGCCCTCAGCCATATGGCCACAGGAGCAAACTAGGGATGAGTCTCCTATTTCCATAAAGTTGGCATATAGCCAGATTCTTCCCACTGGAAGTAAAAGTGGGAGATTAAGTATACCATACCTCAGCCAAGGTACAACCCCCTGCCAAGAAAATGATTTTCCCCTGCCAATAGAAAAAGTGCCTTAGTGGTCATGGTATTTCCTGTGACAAGTAAGTAAGTAAGTCCATCCCTCCCATCCCTCCTTGTCGTCCTCCTCCTTCTTCTCCTTGAGAGGGCCCCCCTTCCCTGTCCCTGTCCCCTGGGAAGGGTCCCTGAGGCTGCAATGGAAAGAGGACACACACCAGCAGCCCTTGTCATGCACCCCACTGGAGGGGAGCTGTGGGCCTCAGCATCCCACCTCCAGACTGCTGACACCTAAGAGAGAGAGCCTCAGAATGGAGCCTGCATGCTGACCAGATGTACTTTGACTCGGATGACAGCCCTAGGATTGTTAGATATAGAATTGTTTGATTGTTTGTATTGTTGCATTTTTGTTTTTATTCTGTATCAATAAATTCACCTATTATTGACTGGCAGGTGTTGTGCTTGGTCTGAGAGTTGTGCCTGCCCGGAACAAAAGTATAAGTGCTGAGTCCAAATCCAGTCCAATAATAAGTACCATGTAGATGGCGACCAGAGGCATAAAATGTGCTTGATCAGTGCAGCCAGCTGTGGGGCCTACACACAGGGCTCCACACTTTCAGCACCTTCTTGCCCCAGCCAGCCCCTCTACTGCCCAAGGCCACCACCTGGAGCTTGGAGTTAACCCCCTGTACCTCCAGCCCTGGCATAAACTGCTCTGCTCTAGCTCAAATTGCTGCAGTCCCAGGCATATATCTAGACTGTGCAACAAGGAGAAGTTTACTCCGGCTCAAACTGCTTTGGAGTTAATTGCTTCAAATTAATTGCACATGGTCAAAAACACCACTCATGCAACTGGAAAACTGCCATTTCAGCATATAAAGGGTAATGGAATTTAGCTATGGCCCTTTAGTTTAAATAGCTCTTCTACTTCTGTCTTTTATCCCCTTACCATATATTTATTTATTTTTTAAGTCCTATCCCTTCTCTCACTCATCTTGCTAGAATATATAAACCATATTCTTTTAGTTTTCTTTTGTATGAGACAATCGGCATCCTATTGAGCAGGCTAGTAGCCCTTCTCTGTACCCATTCCCATTTGAATTTTTAAACTAATATTTTTTTCTTGTGTGAATCTTTTATGGAAAACTCAAAAAAAATTAGTTAAATGTGTTAAAAATCCATTTCTTCAGCAGCTATTCCTAACATTACAGATTTTTGTAATTTTTCTAAATGTCACTTATTTAGAAAACCTGTTAGCCTCAATTTTTTTCCCCTTAAATGTAAAATTTCTGCCCAAATTTTACTGATTTAACCTAATTCCCATTGTTTCTCTTGAAAGTTTCAGTTTTTTTTAGTTCAGGGCTTTGTACTATTAGGTCCATAACATTTAGAAAATGTGGCTTTACAAGTGACAAAATATAGAATGCAGATTGACAACTGTAACAAATATGTATAATAGTGGGTGCATCTATATGATATACTTTAAGGCACATTAGTCTAAATTTAAGGCTCACTGGAGTGCATTTCTATATGTGTGTGCCCTTAATGAGCATTAAAAATTTAGGCTATTTAAGCTGAAATTTAATACCTGCAGGTATCAAATTTCAGCACAAATAGTTAAAGCCTATTATCAAATGTGTACACATGTTAAGGCACATTAACACTCTATGTGTGGCCTGATTTGGGATGAACTTTTGTCCCAAGTCAATCCACACACAGCATTAATGTGCTTTAATACCGGCACGTGTAGGTATTACAGCCTAAACCCACTTAATGTACATTAAGCTAATATGTGTTAAATTTAGGCATGCTGAAATGCATGTGTGGACATGCCCAGAATGTCATATTCAAAGACCTGGATAGTGTTTTTAATATAAAAGTTTTAGCAGAACTCATTTGAGAGTCCTACATATTAATATGGATGTACTTTTACCATTTACAGTTATTTTTCTTTAACACTTTTTACTGTTCCATATCCTTTCATATGTAGTATTTCTGAGAACAACCAAGCACTTTTGGGATTAAACCATTTCATATATTTGAGGGCACACTTGCCCATAATCATGCCAGGAAAATCCTAGTAGATGGAAATTACAGTATGGGAGGGATGACCACCTGCCATCTTCCCATGGACCAAAATTAGGGGAAAGAAAAGTATAAAGATGCTCCATCCTAGCATATCACTCAGGATTTGCAAGTGCAAATAAAATACTCAGAATGTGGTTGAGAGATATTTGATGCTTCTTTGTAAATTATTATTGCTATTTTTTATGTTTATTATGTATATTCCAATAGTGATCATCAGGGATCCTGGTTTTCTCTGATTTAAACAAAATCCTCAATTTTTTGGTTAAAGAAAAGTAACCCCAAATCCACATTTTTCTGCAATTTAAGTGAAATATATAGAGCGGTGCTTCATTTTAATCATGGCAAGATGTGGATTTGGGGTTACATTTTTTTTAACCTGAAAATTAGGGATTTTGTTTAAAATCTGAGAAAACCAGGACCCCTGGTGATCAGGTGCCACATCTGAGATGTGGACACATTAGTAGAGGCACTATGCATATATATGGTAAGAAACAATTCCTAAACCAAAGAGATTTCAAGTTATTATCATTCATGTTTAAGAGATGGATAACTGAATGTATGTGCACACATTTGGGGTACCCAGTCAGTGATGAGGTAGCTTACTTTAAGTCACGTGATCATAGGTCAGGTCTAGGGTATACACACATTTACTAGTGCTGGGAACCATGCTGGGAACCTGATCTAACCTGATCTAAGTACATTGGGGTGGGGACAGGGGCAGGTGGGATTGGATGGAGGTTAGCAGGTCTGCTGGGCAGGCTGGTGAGTCTGCAGGAGAGAGTTGTCTGTCTGAGAGCATGGGGACTCGGAGAAGAGATAAAAATAGCTTGGTCAGGGTGTTGAGGGGGTAGGAAGAGAGCATCCCTGGGGCTAGGATAAGCAGTTGGGATTTCTCAGCCCCAGGGCTGCGCTCTGAACATGTACATACATCTTTTAATTCAAGCTAACCCTAACTTACTGCATCTCTTAAGGAGAACTAATTTAGATTTGACCAGACATTTTTGCCTGATCTAACCTCCCAAAATGTCTATACAGATCAACACTTAGATTGACCTAACCTAGGTAGGTCAATCTAAGTGGAATGTCTGCACATACCTGGAAGCACAGAGAAATTACTTACCTAAGGTCCAGTAGGAAGTTTGTGAGAGAGCTGGTTAATGAACCTCAACTTCCTGAGTTCAAATCTACTCCATTAGCCTGGCTCTTCCTCTTTAAATTAGCCAGAGTATAGCAGAGAATCTATGATAGGAAAAGCAGAACAAAATGGAAGAGAGGTTGGATGTTAGCCAAAAGAGTTAGAATCAAAATGACATACCCTTACTACCTTGCACTCTCAGTATCCGCTAACAGTATCCACCTATTTTCCAATACAAAAATGATTTTTGGACTTGGTCTGAAAGGTCATCAAAGTTAGCCTTTTCTGGACAACAGGGAGAATTGTATTATAAAGCCAGGGCTACATCGCTGAGGATAATCTGACCAATGTCCCAAAATTAGACATACTTGATGTTCAGCTGAGTACAAGTACTAAAGTGAATAATGGGAAGGGTGTTATCTCTTAGAAATCCTAGTCCTAAGCATTTTAGGGGATCTGAATATTTTTTTTCCATAAGAGCATTGGTGAGGAATGCCACATTCATCATAGATGCAATGTGTTATTCATGGTTGTGTAGTGCCTTAACTAAACAGTGGTAACTTCTAAAAATCTGTTCTTCATGATTAAGAATTCCTTTAAATGTATTTTTCAGTATTATTTATAGACCCCTTTATACTCTTCTCTTGGTAAACAAAATTCAGCAAGAAGCATACAGATTTACTAATGTACTTCAGCATAAGCAGGGATTTTTTTACATTTCACCAAGCATATTTGTATTTTTTTTCTCAAAGATTATATAATATTAGTTAAAATATAAGTTGCTTCCAATGGAGAAGGGAAAGGGGGAGAGGGATAACTGTGGGCAAGATAAGAAACAGCTAAGGTAAATTTCCGAGGGCAGAAAATGAAGGTCACTGTTCTTTCCATGTAAACAAGTCTTTAAAACCAGCTGCATCTCACATACACTGTTTTTTTTTTTATGGAGAGTTTTATTAATATTGTGCCTCTGAAGCTTCTGAAATTCTGATTTATGTGATGCTAGGCAGGAAACAATCTTTTCAAAGGCATTAGTTTTGACATGTACTTATCTGCATGGCAAGCTTTAATAAATCTTCAGTTTCATAAGGTATTTGTTTACACAGAGCATTGTTTCCAGAAATAAAGTAAATAGCACACATACCCTCTGAAGTTAGACCACCCACACAAGACAATAACCTTTGAGATGCAATAAAGAAAAAAGAATGGTCACTTGGCAGGAAGTCCCAGTAGAGTAAAGATGCCAGCATTTACAGCTGAATCCAAATGTTCAACAGATGGTAAACTGAATAAGGTACAGCTGGAACTATAGCACTATGTGGGGAAAAAGTACATGATGAAGAGTGGAAGTTGAAATGCAAAAGCGGAATATTAACAAGGTATCTTGGAACAATAGTGAAACAAGGTCAGTCTAAGTCATATTATTAAAGATTCCAGCTGAGAAAGATAATAGGACCCTGCTGGACTAATTTTGGCTTTAATTTATGACATGACCTTTGGGCACAAAGGATGACATTTTAATATAAGACATTTCTTTGCTATAAGTTAGATTTGTTCTGCTGTAAATTCTCTCAAAAATATTTTGCATGAATATTTATTTTACATTCCTGCATGCATATGAAGTGTAAGACACCACCATATCTACTATTTCTACTCGCTTATTCTTTGAAGCTGCTAAATGTAAAAATATTAATTTTTTTAATATATGATTTCCCATAGATTTAAAATTGTATCAATAAGGAATAGTATCTTGAAATTAAAAACAGAGCTGAAATGAGCTGTTTACCAGAGATTATTGCCACAGGTCCATGCTTTCTTATGCCACTATATTCAATCTCTTATCTGAAGTTTATTTTTTGTAACCACTGGCTAGGTACTATTTCCTCATTCCTCAGAAGTTTCTCCATTGCCTTTTACTATAGGGTTTAGAGAAGGAACAGTGTCAAAACGTGATGCAAGACAGTGGGAATAAAGGGTCATCTTTTCTACAGAGAATGCTTCTCTCTGACTTGTGCCAAAAGTTTCCAGGAGTTACTTGTGGTAATCTCTTAATGGCCACTCACTTCACTGTCATGTCGCTAACTGCCTAGGGACAGGGTAGCTCTGCAAAATCAGAAAGCCAATGGAAACCTAATATGGGAGCTTGTAATGTTGCCAGAGGAGATGGGGCATTGTAATAATCTTCAGGGAAATGCTTCATATTAGTCTGAATTCAGTGAGATTTGGAACAGTTTCTCCATTTGTTCATTGCACTCCATCATGACATCTACCAAACTGAAAGTCTGGATAGATCCTTTGGAGTTCTATTGATCTTATAGTACTGAGCTTCTAGCCCACTGGCACTACTTATTGTTTGTGTACAACACACACACACACACACACACACACACACACACACACACACACACAGGGCCAGATTCTGATCTTTAATTTTGTACACCCGCTCAGATAGTTAATAGTGAAAGTACCAAGATGCAAGTACAAAAGTCAGGTTCCAAAATTGATGCAAACTGCATCCACCAGTTTCGGTGACTTCTTAAAAATACTGCAGTGTCTGATTAAATGAAAGAAAATAACTCCTTTGTCATTTAATATGAAATAGAAGAAGGAGCAAGGGCATGTTGCCTATTTTCAATTGTCTCAGAGTTGCTATGTTACCCCAATCAAAGACCAGTGCCCTGTTGTATGAGCATTGTACAATCATGCAATAAAAAGACAGTGCTTATCATTAAAAGATTACAGTGCACCTTAAAGATAAGATGTAACAGGTGGTTGAAACAAATCAATGAGTGTGTGGGGAGGATAATCATAATTATAGCATAAGGGCTACTTAGTCAACAGTAGCACACTCATAAAAGAACCTTTGCTACACTGTTATTTCAGAGAAAGCATGTAGCTTTTATTTGTTACAATATCTGTTCTGAAATGTCTTTTTTTTTTTAATTTTGCAGGGGATATGCTCTGTGGCAAAGGACTATTTGAATAACTATCAATGCAGAAAGTAATTTCTCTTAAAGTGAAAATGCTGCCAGAATAATGCTAGGTTTTCAAATATGATTGAAGAGAATACATTTATGGTCCCCGTTTTGTCTTGTCCTACACAAGTCTTTACAGTGTGTTTATGTAAAGATATTAACTTCCAACTGCTGTTTAGCTGCTATGATGCATAGGTCCAGAAGGTCTGAATAATGTTCATAAGCATCCACAGTTTGGCAGGCCTGTTTAGCTGAAACTCCAAATCCATTCAAAGCTCTCTTGTTATTAAATGTGTTAAGTAGAATTACATTCAGCTGCATACATTTATGGGAAATTAACCTCACAAAAACAGATACAAAGGTTTGTTTTAATTTTGGAACAGGTTCATAAAAGTGTTTGTATTTGTATTAAACAATGCAGACTGCAATGCTTAACATTTTAAGAGGTTTTAACATAGATGAATAGTAAAGTTTTAATAAGTATCCCCCTCACTATTTTTAGCTTAACTCACTTTCATAAAAACTATATTGGATCACATATTTTCAATAACAAAAGCAAATTACAAAAGAAGAAAAAAAAAAGAAACCCCCCATAGCATATGCTATGCATAAAATTAAACAACTTTACCCCAAATTATAGTGTAAGGTTATCCAAATCAAATAGCAAATCATTATTTCTGTTTTAATTATAACTGAAGGGAGCTATAATTTAATGCATTCCAATCTTTTTGTTTGTTTGTTTGTTTTTGTTTAGTGCATAATATAGTTTTAACTTTACTTTTAAACTATGAATGTAAAAATCTCTTTAATTATTGGTGCCCCACATGAGATCTCACAGTTCTTTCTTAAGTACAGGAGAGATTTACAGGAAAAGTGCACTGTCTGCTATGCTGCTGACCCAGTGTGTGATCCTGAGTAAGTATAAACTTTTTTATATGAACTTTTTCTACCACCGTTTCACCAGTTCTGAACTAAGGACATGGATTACTCCTTTTGGAATGTGCTTTGAGATCTAAGAATTCTGCCATCCAGATGCTTAGTGTTATCATGATATTGTTCCTGGGTAAAATGTCAACTTCACATAATATGTAATGATAATAAGAAGGTAGAAGTATTTTTCCCCTCATTCTGCGTAAGACTATGCTAAAATATTTTTCCATTCTACATGGACTTTATGACCGCCTCTGTTCAAGCACTAGAAGAAGGATTAGAAGTCTCAGTTCTCTACCAACAACTGGAAAAATTAATTGCAAACAATGTTAGACAGCATTGCCATAACCCCCCCTTAGTTTTCAAGCTAGAGAATTAGGCAACTAAGAAAAAGGTGCATTTAAACCAGAATGTTGTTAAGTAAACAGCTAAGATAGGTAAGAGGAAAATACTGAAAGGGAGGGAGCTTTAGGCTCTATTTCTCAAAGGATTCTGTGGTTTACCATGGAAGGAACAGGGGAAAAGAGAGACAGGGCAAGCCCCCATCTTTATTATAGCTAACTGGATAGGGCATTTGTTTTTGTGAGGTAGAAGACCTCTCTTCAAATTCCACCTCTACCCTACAATTTAAGAAATATTTGAGCACAGGTCTGCCACATGCCAGTAATTATCTAACCAATGAACTGTAGTGTCCATCTGTCTTTTTTGAGCGCTCCTTGGAATAATTAATAGCTAAACAGTAGATGGAAAATGAGACCACAGCAGGAAATTTTGAGGAAACATCACTGTACAGGTGTGATCACCTTGAGCATTTATAGACATGCTCCAGGAATGGAGGGAGGGGCTGCTCCGAGAGCTGCTCTAATTAAAGTGCCTGGAGCAGCACATGTATCAGCATCCCCGAGCTGAAAAATGGCAGTGGAGGCACTTTAACTAAAGCATGTCAAATGATTAATCGAGTCTGCTCTGATGCACTGTAATTACAGTGTGTCGGAGCAGCCTTCCTCCATGTGCATAGGCATTCCTTGTGTTTGGGTCATGTTCTAAGGAAATGTGAGTTCAAGGCCATTTAAAGTTAGGTGAAGAAGAGATTTGAAAACAGAGACATATATTGTACCTCCCAGTTTTAGGACTCGCCATTGAGTAAAATGATATCTGTATGAGTCAGCAAGAAGTCTGGTTGTAGATGAGAAGTACTCTAAAACATCTATTGGATCAGACCCAGCTGGCAAGGGGCTTGGGGGACATTCAATTTGAGCATTTGTATGATCTACAGAACAGAGCAAATTAGTAGCAGCAAGAAAAGGCAGTTTTATACAAACACATTGATAGTGTTAGGGACTGGGGCATAGGTCGTCTTGCCTAATGGTTAGGCCATTGAGGGAAGGCAGGGCCTGGACCTGGGTCAAAGAACAGGAGCCATATGCCAAAGGCAGAGGGAAATCTAGAAGCAGAGTCCACAACACAGTCCAGGGTCAGGATCCAAGGGTCAAATGCCAAGTACCAATCTAACTGGCAATCCACAGGGCAAAATCCCCAAACAGAGCAAAACCAGGGTCCACAAGGAAATCCAAACTGACCTTCAGAAATAAGGCAAAAACAAGGGTCAGGAGCCAGGGCACTTTTCACAGCAGAATTGTTGATTGGCTTGCGAAACTAGGGCCTCATCTTATGCTAATTAGATAGATGTTGTTCTCGGCAGCCAGTCAGGATGCTTGCTTCTCCTAAATGGGGGCAGAGTTCAGTAGCTGAGGATTACTGCAAGTGTGGCTGCTGAGGTACTTGGCTTAGATTAGTCAGCCTGCTCAGAGTCACTGACAGAAAGCTAGGTGGTATGGCTATTAATTGTTACTTAGCAATTAAATGGGGATCTTTAGGATTTTAGTGGGTGTGTCTACACGTTCATTAATGCATCCTAATTACTGTGCATTACATTTAGTATTTGGTTAAACAACTACTAAATCAATGTGTAGTTGGTCGTGCTACTGTGCAGTAGCACCAGCTCATGGGCTTTTCTGCTTCCTGCACAGTAGGATATTAACACAATTTTTGCCGGGCATGCTACTGCTTAATGTTATTAGGCTACTGAGCAGTAAGCATCTCGTGTAGATACGCCCAGTGATGCTTAGGCATAGGTATCAGAAAGGTGAGTAGATGTCTAAGGGCATTTGTAGACAATACTGTAAAGTGGTTTAAAGTGGGTTAAATGCCTTTTGCACTGCTAAAAGCATTGCTGTTTACACATTCAGCAGCGTATTGCATGTTAATTCCAGATGCTGTAGCACATTTGGCAGTGTAATGTGCCTTAAATGACTTTGGGACGGCAAATGACTTTGGGGCACTGCAAACTAAAACAACTCCAAGGAGTTCTAGTTTCCTACCCTAAGCTGTGGAGGGAAGCACCGGGCTCCGTGTGGCTCAGGGCTGTGCAGGCAGCCCATGCAGGCAGCCCATCAGCAGCCTGAGAAGGCAGGCTCCACAGAAGGGGGGGGGGGGGGAAAAGCTGTGAGCCTGATCTTTCTCCTCCCCACCACTGGAGTCTGCCTGCCTGAGCTGCGTGGAGGCCTGGTGCTTCCTTCCACAGCTGTGGTGCCCTCTAGGACTGCCCGAGCCAGGTGTCTGTGGGCAGGTGCCACCTGGGGGGAGGGGCCATCGCTGCTGCAGAGGAAAGCACCAGCCCCTTCCCCTCCACCCCAGCTCAGGGACTGCTCTGCCCACCAGCAGCTTGCTGTCCCCTCCCCGCCACTGGAGAGGCAGGAAAGGATCGGGTGAACATGGGTGTACATGACACAGGGGTTTACCTCACCCGAAATTGAAACGATGTTTTTAAAAAAACACTGCTTCAATTTAAGGAGAATTAAACCCCCGTGTCATGTACAGATGCCTTAAGAGCCAAAAAAGGGATTAGGCATTGCAGCACCAAAATTTTAGGTGCTCTGCCTTCTAAGTAAAGGCACTGAGTAGAGGTTTTTAAGTTCCTTATGCCAGTGGGAACCAATCTTATTGGCAGACATGCCACAAATTAAGCCCCAGGACTTCCCTAAGTACACTCCAATCCTCTTCTGCTGCCTGAGCCATGACTTTCTGCCCCCTGCTCTGTGCTGCTGCTGACGATCTGCTACTCTGCTTCCTGCCCCATCTGCTGCTGTGCTGTCTGCCTCTTCTCTTATCTGCTGCATGCTACACATGGAGGCTACCCATGCCATACTTGTAGTAAGTGTTCTACAGGTTGGCCATCCATGCTTTATAAAATACCTGGACTGAGAATCTCAGAATGAGATTTACAACTGCCTGTACTCTTGAGTTGGGCCATTCCCCATACCTATAGGCTGGGGAACTCCCTTCTCAAAAGTACAGTGAAAGAAAGAGGTCTTGGAGTCATTATTGATTCTAAAATGAACATGGGCCGCCAATGTGAGGCAAGGCTAACTGCACTTTGTCATGTATCTATAGATGCATTATGAGCAGGTCCAAGCAGGTGATCCTCACCCTCTATGTGATATTGGTCAAGCCACAGTTGGAGTACTGAATCCAGTTCTTGGCACCGCACTTCAGGAGGGATGAGGCCAGCATCAAGAGGGTCCAGAGGAGAGCCACTTGCATGATCAGTGGGCAGCAGGGCAGGCCCTACGAGGAGAGGCTATGGGACCTGAACCTGTTCAGCCTTCACAAGAGAAGGCTGAGGGGGGATCTAGTGGCCATTTATAAACTTACCAGGGGGGACTAGAGGGAAATAGATTCCCCTGTTCCCCCGAGTGCCTCTCGGAGTAACAAGGAATAATGGCCACAAGTTGATTGAGAGTAGGTTCAGGCTAGACATCAGGAGGAACTACTTCACAGTCAGGGTGGCCAGGATCTGGAACCAGCTTCCAAGGCAAGTGGTGCTGGCTCCTACCTTAGAGATCTTTAAAAGGAGGCTTGATAACTACCTAGCTGGGGCCATATGAGCTTAAACTTACTAGGGGTCATATGAGCCCATTATTCATTTCTGCCCAGGGCTGGGGGTCAGACTTGATGATCTGCTTAGATCCCCTCCGACCCTACATCTATGAATTTAATCTAACTGTTAGAAATGCCTTTTGGAAACCAAGGCACTCCACTGGCATCCTTTTTAGCAAGGTTCTTCTGTCACATTAGAATTTATAATCCCAGGCCATTTCTTTCACCTGGGTAGTTAACTTGTTTATTCCAAAAACAAGATGTAGATCACATTTAAGAGTAGGATCCAAAAATTCAGAACACTGAGACAGGTGCCATTTAAGCCCACCAATAGAAAATACCAGGAAGAATGTTATATATTGCAACATGCTCAACCCAACCTCAGATCCAAATGTGCCATAACACAAGGCATGCCCAGTAAGCGTATAGATTTTCAGTAACTTAAAAGTATCAATGATTTAACAAAAGGGCTTCTCATACTTAACTGTAGCATAAATGGTACTCACTATAATTTGGCCTGTTTAATCAGGTATTTGCAGAAAAAGCCGTTGCGCCCATGCTCTTTGATTTGTCTAGTTCTTCCACTCTTACCTAGAAAAGGCTAATTTTGAGGGCTGGAATACAAAAGACTGAAGGTTCTTACTGCAGGACCTCATTGTAGTCAGCCTTTATTCTTGTGCACTATCATTCCAGCTCTGCTACCTCTACTTTTTTCATGGGCTGGAAGATTTGACAGGAGAAAACATGTTCTACAAGGCTGAGCTGAACTATACCTCAAAAAGAACATAAATTCAATTCATCTATTGCTAGATGTAATGCAATTTACTATTCCTGTTTGGTTTCGTGGCTGCTTTCCCAACATTTTATGAAACCTTTCAAATCTATGGCCAGAACAACTGGAGATTGGCCTATACATCTATACTATAGTTGTATGAGGTCTCCACTGAGCAGTGCAAATGATTGAGTGACTCATACCTGGATTAATCCCTGCTTTTTTAGACAAATAAAAATGTACTGTTGATCAGACAATGATTTGCTACTCTTCCATCCTGTGCCTTACTTAACATTCGTTTGGTCCCCTTAGTGCTAAACCTCATACTGATCTTCAACTTCATTCCCTCCCTGTCAGATGCAGATACTTCCAAGTCCCTCTTAATAACCTACAGGGCTAGGAAATATATAAAGTAAGATTGGCTTCATTGTACATGCATGTCTTATTTAAAGAAGCTGGTGGGTGTTTTTTACTGTGGTTGTTTAAATAATAATAATAATAATAATAATAATAATAATAATAATAATAATCCTTAGCTCTAACAGCATTTTTCATTAGCATATGTGAAAATTTACAAAAAAGGCCAGTCTATTTATTCTCCTTTTAAGTGTGGGGAAAGTCAGGGAGAGTAGAAGTGATTTGTCAGAGGTCAGATTCGTTCAACCTCAGGCCTACTCCAGGGCTGTGCCCAGAACAGTTCTTAATACAAAATCTCATCAAGAAAAATAGATTGTTCCAAGGTTCTGGGTCTCTACTTACCCTGGGAATGCTTGTAGGCACATAAACCTCAGGAGAGGATTCAGGGCTATGAATCCTGAGTGGAGTGATTGTCTTAGCCTCAGAGAGGTGGAATTTAAGACTTATCCTTGTCTTCATTATTTCTTATTGGCTAGCCAGGAGTCTCGTACCTAAAAAGTAGGCACTTCACAGTCTTAGAAGAACCATGCCACACATGGTTCTCAAATTACTTGCATGAACATGGAACTTACACAAACAGATGAAATTGTCACATTTTTTTTAAATTTGTGTCCTTTAAATTAGAGTGAAACAAAATTACTGCTTTCTACTTAGCTGTACTAAGACTTCAATCCTGGGCTGTTCATTTGGCAGGTTATGCTGGAGCCAGGAACCTGGAAGTCATGGGAACATAGAGTGCTGAAGCAGGCAGGCTGAAGAAGTACCAGGGTAAATTGATAAGATGCCAGGCAGCTTTCAAAACCTGCCAAGTAGATGGTATACATGGGGAATGTATCTTTTCTGAAAGAATGTTGTCAATAAAACCAGAACTTCAGAAGCAGCTGGTGCTAGTGCAGAGAGCACTGGATGAAGTTACTAAACATGCTATGGAGTGAAAAAACTTTGGAGAATGACTATAAGTAAGTTTATTATAAAACAAGCAGAAGTTTAATAACACATGTTCTATTAATAGAGCCTACTTGTATAACTCTGCTTGATTTCATAAGGTACCATAGCATCCTTTTGTCCTCACTGTGGTTTCCATAATTACAAATAAATTAAGCCATGTGCTAAATCCAAGGATCCTGAGAGAATGAGTTGGTAAGCAGGTTGGCTTTCAAATCAAGTGCTCATGCTTAACGGCAGCAGCCATATATGAAGTCCTGTTCCTTATTGGGAAATGGGTTGCACAAAATATAAGATTGATCCCATACTCTCTTTCTGACAAACGTGAAACCAAACACACGGTATTAATATGGTTAGAGACAAAGTAGTTTGGCAAACATTGAAATTAATGACTAGTTTAAAAATAACTTTAAACTGGGTTTGCTGCATGATGGAGACCATAGCCCTGAGGTAAATGAAGAAGCCAATGACCTGAAGGAAGCAGAAGCAGGAGGGGACAACAGGGGAGCCCTTCATATCCTCCTGAGAAAGTAGGGTAATTGGCTAGTTATCTCACGTGTCTATACATGAATGCATGGAGCCTGGGAAACAACCAGGAAGAACTGGAAATCCTCGCGAAGTCATGAAACTATGATGTGATTGGAGTAACTGGGACTTGGTGGGATAGCTCGCATGACTGGAGCACTGTCATGGATGGGTATAAATGTTTCAGGAAGGACAGGCAGGGGAGAAGAGGAAGAGGAGTTGCTCTTTATGTAAAAGAGCTATATGCTTGCTCAGTACAGTATGAAACTAGAAACACGCTTCTTGAAAGTCTCTGGTTTAGGGTCAGAGGGAAGAGGGAAGAGCAACAAGGGTGATGTCATGAGGGGTGTTTACTATAAATCACCAGATCAGGAGGATGAGGTAGATAAGGCTTTCTTCAGACAACTAGCAGAAGTTTCAAGATCATAGGTCCTAGATCTCATGGAGAAGGTTAGTCACCCTGACATCTGATAGGAGGGCAATACAGCAGTGCACGGGCAATTCAGGAAGGTTTTGTAAAGTGTTGGGAACAACTTCCTGATGTACATGATGGAGCAGCCAACTAGCGCCCATGCTTTTCTTGAGCTGGTGCTCACAAACAGGGATGAATTGGTGGGGAATGAAGAAGTGGATGGCAATTTCTTGGGAAGAAGTTGAAGATCTTGGGAAGATCTTGGAGAGAATCATCAAGGAGCATATCTGGGGGGGGCCTGCAGGGGAGATCATGCTCAGAGGCAATCAGCATGGGTTCATCAAAGGCAGGTCCTGCCTGACCAACCTGATTGCCTTTTATGACCAAGTAACTAAATCCTTGGATGATGGTGTCGCCATGGACGTAGTCTTTCTAGACTTTAAGAAGGCCTTTGACACTCTCTTTCACCCCATCCTCATCAATAATGTAGCTACTGTGGCATTGATGCCTACACAGTTGCATGGGTAAAAAATTGGCTGATGGGGTGCACCCAAAGAGTAGTGGTGGACAGGTTGTACTCAACCTGGTGAGATGTGACCAGTGGGGTACCCCAGGGCTTGGTCCTTGGGTCCGCACTGTTTAACATCTTCATCAGTGACTTGGATGAGGGGGTCAAAGCATGCTGTCCAAGTTTGCTGATGACACTAAGATGTAGGGCAAGGTGGACACACTTGAAGAGAGAGAGAGGCTGCAAATAGATTTAGACATACTACAAAAGTGGGCATATGAGAACAGGATGGGGTTCAATGTAGATAAATGCAGGGTGCTGCAGCTTGGGAGAAGGAATCCACAGCCTACATACACGCGGGGGAGTTCCCCTCTTGAAAGCACAGAGGCAGAAAGGGATCTTGGAATCATTATTGACTCTAAGATGAACATGAGCTGCCAATGCCATACCACAGCCAGCAAGGCAAGCCATACCTTGTCATGCATCCAAAGGTGCATCTCAAGCCGGTCCAGAGAGGTGATACTCCCCCTCTATGCGACTTTGGTCAGGCCACAGTTGGAGTACTGCATCCAGTACTGGGTGCCACACTTCAAAAGGGATGTGGCCAGCCTGGAGTGGGTTCAGAGGAGGGCCATCCACTTGGTGAGAGGGCAGCAGGGCAGGCCCTATGAGGAGAGTCTGAGGGACCTGAACCTGTTCAGCCTCAGTAAGAGGAGGCTGAGGGGGGACCTGGTGGCTGCCTACAAACTCATCAGGTGAAATCAACAGCAAATAGGTAGAGCCCTTTTCTCCCCAGCACCACCTGGGGTGATAAGGAACAATGGTAATAAGCTGATGGAGAATAGGTTTAGGTTAGAGATCAGATGGCAATATTTTACAGCTAGGGTGGCCAAAATTTGGAACCAACTTCCCAGGGAAGTGGTCCTCATCCCTACCTTGGGCAAATTCAAGAGGAGGTTGGATGATCACCTGTCTGGGGTCTTGTGAACCCAGCATTCATTCCTGCCTGTGGAAGGGGGTCAGGCTAGATGATCTGTTCAGGTTCCTCATGACCCTAGCTACTATGAAACTATGAAACTTGGGCAGGAGTAACCATGAGATGATTGAGTTCAGGATCCTGAGAGAAGAAAGGAAGGAAGGAAAGCATCAGAGTAAGGACCCTAAACTTCAGGGGACTGATGGACAGGATCCTCTGGGAGACTAGTCTGAATGGGGAAAGGAATCCAGGAAAGATGGTTTTTATTTTAATGAAATGTGACTAAGGGTGCAGGAATGACCCATCCTGACGTGCAGGAAGACTAGCAAGTATGGCAGAAGATCTGCTTGACTTAGCAAGGAATTCCTCAGTGAGCTAAAACACAAAAAGGAAGCTTATGAGTAGTGGAAACTTGGACAAACTACTCAGGAGGAGTCTAAGAGTATTGCTTAGGCATGCAGGGATAAAATAAAGGAAGGCCAAAGCACAGTTTGAGTTGCAGTTAGCAAGGGATGTGAAGGGCAATAAGAAGGGGTTTTACAAGTATGTCAGGAACACAAGGGATAGTGCAGGTCTCTTACTGACTGGGGGAGGCAGTCTAGTGACAGATAATGCAGAAAAGACTGAAGTACTCAATGCCTTTTTTTACCTTGGTCTTCATAGGCAAGGTCAGTTCCCAAACTATTACACCTAGCAGCACTGTTTGGGGAGGAGATGAGCAGCTGACAGTTGCAAAAGAACAGATTAGGGACTATTTACAAAAGCTGGAAATGTACAGGTCCATGGGATTGTATGTGGTGCACTCAAGGGTGCTGAGAGAGTTGGCCAGTGTGATTGAAGAGCCACTGGGTGTTATCTTTGAAAACTTGTGGCAGTTGACAGAGGTCCCAGATGAGTGGAAAAGGGCAAATATAGCTTCCTTCTGTAAGAGAGGGAAGAAGGAAGATCCAGGAAATTGTAGACCAGTAAGCCTTACCTTAGTCCCTGGAAAAATCATGGAGCAGATCCTCAAAGAATCAATTTCTAAGCACTTGGAGAAGAAGAAGGTGATTATGAACAGTCAAAGTGGATTGACAAAGGACAAGTCATGCCTAACCAACTAGATTGCTTTCTACAATGAGATGACTAGCTCTGTGAATGCAGGTGAACAGCGCATGTGATGTACCTTGACTTTAGCAAGGCTTTTGATATGGCCTCCCACAACATCCTTTCAAGCATGCTAAGGAAGTATAGGATGGACTGTAAGGTGGATAGAAAACTAGCTGGATTGTCAGGCTGAAAAAGTAGTAATCAATGGCTCAATGTCTATTTGGGATCCAGTATCAAGTGGAGTGCACCAGGGGTCAGTTCTGGGGCTGGTTTTGTTCAATATCTTCATCAATGATCTGGATGAATTGCACCCTCAGCAAGTTTGTGGATGACACCAAACTGGGTGGAGTAATAGATACACTGGAGGACTGGCTAAGCAGCAGCTTTTCAGAAAAGGACCTGGGGATTACAGTGAACAATATTTTGAATACAAGCCAAAAGTGTGCCTTTGTTGTGAAGAAGGCTAATGGCATACTGGGCTGCATTAATATGAGTGTTGCCATCATATTGAGGGAAGTTATTCTTCCCCTCTATTCCACACTGGTGAGGCCAGATATGGACTACTGTTTCCAGTTTTGGGGCCACCACTACAGAAAGGATGTGGACAAATTGGAGAGAGTCCAGTGCAGGGCAGCAAAAATGGTGAGGGGGTTGCAGGACATGACTTGTGGGGAGAGGCTAAGGGAACTGGGCTCTTTAGTCTTTGGAAGAGAAGACGGAGGAGATGTTTAAGCCTTCAAATACTGGACAGGTGGTTACAAAGAGGATGAACCTAGACTGTTTTCAGTGGTGGCAGATAATAGAACAAGGAGCAATGGTCTCAAGTTGCAGCAAGTGATACTGGAGCCTGCTGGATTGCGGTAATTACCACACTCCACCAGGCTTGATTAAGCGCACTGGAGCAGCCTTGCTGCATATGTATAGGGGCCCAGTGGTTCCATTTCACCTAGGAAACTTTTATGTCATTTCAGGTGGTTAACAGCTGTGTTGTGGCCATAGAGTGAATGCATGGTGTTTTCAACCTGTCATGATCACTCCATTTTTCAGGTAACCGCGTTCCTGATGTCCAGTAGAACAATTTCAGTAAGCGCAACCAGGCTATTCACATTTTGTTTTACATATTCTGTAATGTAAAAGCAGTTGTCATTCTACTCAGGGCCCAACTTTGTACAAGCTGATCTTTCTCATATGAGACATCCATATTCAGCTACTGGGAAGCAAGTGTTGTATTGGCTTCCAACTTTGTACTGTGTCCAACTTTGTTCCAGGTACTAATTTTGCCTTCTTTTTTACTTCTCCATAGGTGTCTTGAAGGAGAGTTCTCTGTGGGAGATTTCAATTTCAAGTATTTGGCAAGTTCGGAGGAAACATTGTTTAACCATTTTTTTTTGTTGTTGTTTTTGAGGGGAAGGTTGACCAGCTCTAAAAAGACAAAATTAGCAAATTTTCCTTTCTTGTTTCTGTATACTGTGAATGCATTTGGACTGTTCTGCATGATATATCCAACCCCCTGTTATGTTGTTACATTGATTATAAACATTATTTTTTACCACATGAAAAAAACAAATCTCCTGCTATATAGCAGAATAGCAAATGAGTCCTTAGAACTAATGACAAAATAGCAAATTTCTGTGGAATTCCTACAGTGCTTCAATGAAAGGAAGGGACTTTGAGGTCTTGTGGCTAAAGTACTGAAAAAGGCCTTAGAAGGCAAGAACTAATATTGTAAGCTCCTTCACTAATTTCCTATTTGACCTTGGGAAAATCCTTTATGGCCTTTTAGAGGTGTTGAGTACTTGCAACTGCTACTCACTTGAATGCCCAGTTCTCAAAATCTAGCCATTAATCTCTAACTCTCTCCCTTTGTCATTTGTAAAATGATTTACAGCACTCCAGTATTTTTAAGATACATCCATCAATTTATGTGATTTAGAATCTGTCAATAAAGAGAAAATAATTAGGGAAAATAGCTTTTTTAAACTTTTTTTTTTTTTTTTTATGGCAGCACTGGTACCACAGTAGCATTTCTAACCAAATGAACATCATATTTGGCAATTCTCAGATAAATCTAGAAGTTGAATGCTGCCCTCATAACATTAATACTGTTGATATTGTGAAAGTCAAGAGAATCCATGATAATTTATCATGTTTAAAAAAACAAAACCTAAACATTGTCTATACTTCCTTCTTTGATGGTGGGTTTCTGTCAGATATTTTAATAATGTGTTTTCTAAGAAGACTACTGGATAATCTACTGGAGTATAGAACCCTACTCTTGCAAATAAATTTAAATAAATGTAATTAAAAAAATTCCATTTTCAAGTGTTTAAAATACTTAGTTAAGGTAATGTTTATATTTCTAAGCCTCTGCAGGAACCTGTTGATAGAGGATTACTTCCACATATGCCAATTGATTCATGCAGGTGTACTTCAGAGTTTCATGCCAAGGCTTAGGATGTAGAAATGTGGAATGTGGAAATTGCATAAACTAGACTTCTTTTTTCTATCTATATTGGCTATATACACATCACAATTTTTAATGAGTTTATTATCTTAGCAGTCCTATCAGATGGTGAAGTCCTGCTGGAGACAAGAGAAAATCAAGGGCTCAAATTCATGGAAGTACTTGGGAGTTTGAAGTGGGCCTTAGGTAAAATTCAGACTCCTAAGCACATTACTAGATTTTGCTCTAGTCTTTTTAATCCAAGTGTTACAGTACAGAAATGCAAACCACCACCTCCTACTTCCTCATCCAATCCCCAAAATATCACAAGAACTTAAGTTTTCTCCAGGAATGCACCCTAGGTACCTAGACTACAGCTCCTCCACATAGATTCATAGATGTTAGGGTCGGAAGGGACCTCAATAGATCATCAAGTCCGACCCCCTGCATAAGCAGGAAAGAGTGCTGGGTCTAAATGACCCCAGCTAGATACTCGTCTAACCTCCTCTTGAAGACCCCCAGGGTAGGGGAGAGCACCACCTCCCTTGGGAGCCCGTTCCAGACCTTGGCCACTCGAACTGTGAAGAAGTTCTTCCTAATGTCTAGTCTAAATCTGCTCTCTGCTAGCTTATGGCCATTATTTCTTGTAACCTTCAGGGGCGCCTTGGTGAGTAAAGCCTCACCAATTGCCTTCTTTGCCCCCATGATGAACTTATAGGCAGCCACAAGGTCGCCTCTCAACCTTCTCTTGCGGAGGCTGAAGAGGTCCAGGTGCCCTAGTCTCTCCTCATAGGGCTTGGCCTGCAAGCCCTTAACCATACGAGTGGCCCTTCTCTGGACCTTCTCCAGGTTATCCACATCCCTTTTGAAGTGCGGCGCCCAAAATTGCACACAGTACTCCAACTGCGGTCTGACCAACGCCCTATAGAGGGGAAGTATCACCTCCCTGGACCTATTTGTCATGCATCTGCTGATGCATGATAAAGTGCCATTGGCTTTTCTGATGGCTTCGTCACACTGCTGGCTCATGTTCAACTTGGAGTCCACTAGGACTCCAAGATCCCTTTCCACCTCCGTGCCACCCAGCAGGTCATTCCCTAGGCTGTAGGTGTGCTGGACATTTTTCCTCCCTAGGTGCAGCACTTTGCATTTCTCCTTGTTGAACTGCATCCTGTTGTTTTCTGCCCACTTGTCCAGCCTATTCAGGTCTGCCTGCAGCTGTTCCCTGCCCTCCGGCGTGTCCACTTCTCCCCATAGCTTTGTGTCATCTGCAAACTCGGACAGAGTACATTTCACTCCCACGTCCAAGTCGCCGATGAAGACATTAAAGAGTATTGGTCCAAGGACCGAAACCTGCGGGACCCCACTGCCCACACCCTTCCAGGTCGAGACTGACCCATCTACCACGACTCTTTGGGTGCGACCCTCTAGCCAATTCGCCACCCACTGGACTGTGCAGTCATCCACATCACAGCCTCTTAATTTGTTCACCAGTAAGGGGTGGGATACCGTATCGAAGGCCTTCCTGAAGTCCAGGTATACGACATCCACCCCTCCTCCTGTGTCCAGGCGTTTCGTAACCTGGCCATAGAAAGAGACTAGGTTGGTCAGGCACGATCTGCCCGCCACAAACCCATGCTGGTTTCCCCTCAGCATAATTTGTCCTGCCGGGCTCTCACAAATGTGAGCCTTGATAATTTTTTCAAATACTTTACCAAGGATGGAGGTGAGACTGACCGGCCTATAGTTGCCCGGGTCCTCCTTCCTCCCCTTTTTGAAAATGGGGACCACGTTAGCCCTTTTCCAGTCCTCCGGGACTTGGCCTGTGTGCCACGAGCATTCGAATATTCCCGCCAGTGGCTCTGCAATGACGTCGGCCAGTGCCTTCAGCACCCTCGGATGGAGCCCATCCGGGCCTGCCGACTTAAAGGCATCCAGTTCTTCCAAGTGACTCTGCACCACCTCAGGATCTACGCATGGAAGTCTGGCACCTTGCTGCTGCCTCTCTACAACCCCAGTGAGAGACTTGTCGTGCCCCTCGCTTAGGAACACTGAGGCAAAGAACTCGTTGAGGAGTTCAGCCTTGTCCCCCCTATCTGTCACCAATTGCTTCTGCCAATTTAGCAGGGGTCCTATTCCTCCCTGGGCCTTCCTTTTACTCCCAATATATCTAAAAAACAATTTCTTGTTGTCCTTTACTTGGGTTGCCATCCTCAGCTCCATGGTAGCTTTGGCCCGCCTAACTGCCTCCCTACAAGCACGAGCAGAGGAGGTATATTCATCTTTAGTGATCTCACCCTGTTTCCACTTTTTATGTGCTCCCCTTTTGGCCCTTAGGCTGCCCTGGATTTCTCTGGTCAGCCATGGAAGCCTCCTGGCCCCGTTCCCTCTTTTGCCTCGCTCGGGGATTGTCTTGCTTTGTGCCCAAAGGATCGTTTCCTTTAGGCACAGCCACCCTTCTTGGGCACCCATCCCATCAAAACTCCTACTCTGCAGTGCTTCCTTGACTAATCGCCTGAGTGCAATGAGATCAGCTTTCCTAAAGTCTAGCACTTTTACCCTACTAGTTACCTTACCCACTCGCCGTCTTATGTTGAATTCTATCATAAGGTGATCACTGTCTCCCAGATAGCTACCGATCTGGAGGTCCCCTATCATGTCATCTCCCGTTGCCAATACCAGATCCAGTATGGCATTCCCCCTAGTGGGACCATACACCTCCTGTGTCAGGTGGAGGTCCTGTACACAAGTTAGAAACCTGCGTGAGCGATGGGACCTTGCTGTCTGCGTCTCCCAGCAGATGTCCGGGTAGTCTAGGTCCCCCATGACTACCGCCTCTTTAGCTTTTATGGTCTCCGAGAGTTGCCTCAGGAGCCCCGCATCTATTTCTTCCCCTTGGTGTGGGGGTCTGTAACAGACCCCTACCACCAAATCCCTTTCTCCTTGCCCCCCATGTAGCCTAACCCACAATCCTTCTACTTCCTCAGCCTCGGATTCTGTCTCGATGAGGGTTGATGTATATTGCTCACTGACATAAAGTGCAACCCCCCCCCTTTCTTCCCCGACCTGTCGTTTCTATACAATCTATAGCCCTCAATATGTACCGCCCAGTCATGGGATGAATCCCACCAGGTCTCTGTTAGCCCCACTAAGTCATAGGTGTTTAGTGCAAGCAGGAGCGCTAGTTCATCCTGCTTGTTCCCCATGCTCCTAGCATTAGTATATAGGCACTTGAGCCCTGCGACTGGCGCCTTTGCTGCCCCCCCCCGCTCCCAGTCCCATGGGGCCCATTGTTTCTTACCTTCTTGTTCCTTACCTGTTCTGTTGTGCTGGCCTCCCCATGGCTTTCAGGTTCCCAATGTTCTCCTTCTTCAGGCTGGGCTGTCCTTGTGGGTGCCACATGGTTTGGTGGTCCACAGCTTCCCCTGCCCTCATACTCCCCTCCCCCCGACGAGCCTAGTTTAAAGCCCGCTGGAGGAGATCCGCCAACCTAGAAGAAAACACACGCTTACCTTTGGGGGACAGGTGAAGCCCATCCCAGCTGAGCATGTCCCTCGTCGTGATGTGCGGGTCATGGTCCAGGAAGCCGAAGCCTGCCTCGAGACACCACTGCCGAAGCCGCCAGTTGGTCTCTCTGATGCAGTTCTCCTGCCGTCTTCCTCGTCCGGTCACTGGTAGGATGGAAGAGAAAACCACCTGGGCACCGAACTCCTTCAGCACGCCGCCCAGAGCACAGTAGTCCGCCATCAAGTGATCGGGGGTTCTCCTGGCCGCATCATTAGTACCCACATGGACTAGGACCATGGGGTAATAATCGGTGGGCTTGATCCTGGCCTGGATTACCTCCGTCACATCCCGAATCTTTGCTCCAGGGAGGCAGCATACCTCTCGTGCCGAGGGGTCCTGGCGACAGATGGGTCCTTCTGTACCTCTCAGGATGGAGTCTGCTATGACGAGCACTCGTCGCCTCCTCCTCTGGGTCATCGTGGATCTCTTGATCTGTTTGGGGTGTGAAGAACGTGGTGTTTCTTCTTGCCCAAGGGTGTCCTCCTCCCCTTCCATCTCCTGCAGGGTCGCCAGGGCCTCGTACCTGTTCACCAGTCGGACTGGAGAAGCCGGTACTGGTTCACTGCGTGCCGCTCCGGTCCTGGCTGTGACCGTCTGCCACTCTGCTGTGGAGGGTATTCCCCGGGGTGCTTCTTCCTTGGGTGCCTGGGCCTGCAGGGAAAGGAAATAACTGTCAATTTCATCCTCCGCCTCCCTGATCCCCCTCAGCCTGCTAACCTCCTCCCGGAGCTCCCTCACCTGCGCCTCCAGGGCCCTAAGACGGGTACCTGCTGGACAGGTGTGGGGGCCCCCAATCTCTGCTCGCCCCGGCCCTGCTGGGGATACCCCACAGGCCAGGAGGTAGGGGGACACCGGCTCCCCCATGGGCTCGGTCTGGGTGGAGGCCTCAGACCTGCCCCTGGTAGCCTTGTCCCCCTGGGCAGAGGCCTTAGCAGTACTCCCCTGCAACATAGAACACCTTAGCAGGGTTGAGCATTTTAGGGTGCCTGTAGACATGGAGGGATGCTGCTCCAAAGTGCTGTAATTATGGCACATCAGAGCACGCTTGATTACATACCTATGAGGTGCTGTGGGTGCTTTAATTACAGCAGCTCTGAGAGCTGCTCTAATTAAAGCACCCCCACCCCTGGAGCACATTTAAAGGTGCCCTTGGTGTCATTTTATGACTAAATGTATTTGGGATTCATGAACTAGACTTTCTTGTACCTAAATCCCTCAAGGAGCCTGATCTTAGAGGTATGCTCAGAATATACCTAACTAGTGGCATTGAGTTCAGAACAAAATGTTGTTAGATAAAAACAGGCAGAAGGAATGTATACAGTGTATATAGTACTCTACAAGTAATTGCACTGACATAGGAAATAGGTTCCATGCCCTCCTAAGTTTCCTGGAGATTTAAACCTAGCACCAGACTATGGCAGTTTTAAGAAAAGATATTTGCTACCTTTCCATTTAAAGCTGAAGCAACGTACAGCAAGGAACACAAGATCCATGGGGACAGAACAGAGTTGCCAACTGTGCATAAATATATAAACAGTCAGTAGAAAATAAGGTTAAAAATTCCAGTGCAAAAAGTGCACAAGAAAACCTGAGCTGTCCAAAAGAAACTCTAAGCAGTTGGAGCTTGATTGAAGCTCCATGTTTGGTAAGAAGCTGAGTACAGTGTTGAAGGACAGACAGAGCAGAACAGTGCCAGCTGGCATCAAAGCAGGAGTGCAGTATCCTGCACGGAACCCTTTTTTAGGGATTTGTAACCTCTCCCCCCAGCCATGTGCTGCTGCTGTTGCTGCATCCTGTCAGCTGCCCATATTACTGCTGAGTTGCATGTAGGCTTCCTTGTTGGTCTATACTGGGACAGTGGGAGTAGGACCAGCATGGGTAAGGTTGGGGGGGAGGAGGGTCAGCATTACGCAGGGTATGGTTGAGGGCATCAGGATGCGGGGTGAGAAGGTTCCCCTGGGAGAGCAGCAGAGTACAAAAAACATCACTGCAGTCTAACAAGGTTGTCAACCCAAGCTTTTTCTTCTGCAAACTTTTTACTGATAACCAAACTTTTAATATTTTTTTAATGTAGTTGGTATTACACTCCTAAATTTGAACCCAGCTCTTCTACCTGGGATCTGGAAGCAGAGAAGGGCCTGGTAAAAGAGTTACATTTACATTATGTAAAACAAGTGTCAGTTAAGAAGTCTGGTTGTCAGTAAAAAGTCTGTAGATGATCAGTAAACCAAAACAAAAAAAAGGAAAAAAAAAACTTGTTAGGATGGCCATCCTGGATCAGAAAGACAGGAGACAAGCAAGCAATAACTTTGTAGCCCAATGATTAGGGCACTTATCAGTGATAAAGGAGTCCTGGGTTCCAGTTCCTGTTCACAACGTTATTTTCTATTATAAAATGTCTCCTAACTGTAGATTATAAAGAGTTCTGAAAACAGGTATCAGTAGTCTAACATCCAGGGTATTTTTAAAATGTGGGAAGTGGTGGTGTCCTTTTTCCCCTGTCATGTTTTAAAAGAAAAGAATGAACATAAGGGAGGGGACACCTTAGGTTTCTAAGTGCAGAAATCGGTTTCAGGATATCAATCCCAGCCTCACATCTCTTAGAGTTGCAGGGAGATGTTTATATAAGGTGTCCATTTAATGTTTCCTATTGGCTAACATAAGTACTCTCCTGTTCCCTGTGCTGGCTGTTATGAATCCCTTTGTAAATTACCAAAATCTTTCCTTGAATAAGAATTTTAGATTGTGAATTCCATGCAGGAATCCAGCTACATAAAATCTAAGTGTGGCAATGCTCACTATGCATATAATAAATCCCTTTGTGATTCTGGAACTAAGCAAATACCCCCAAGGTCACACACACTATCTGTGGTGGGGCAGCGTTTAGTTTTCCCGAGTATTAGGATAACACTTAACCACCTTACCCAGCCATAATTTTTATTGATGCTTGAAAATATATATATTATTGCTTATGCTTGCTGGAGTAAACTGGTTTTCAGATTTCATTCTGTGGCCTGCCAAGAAATAAGTGACTGAAAGAGCATTCAATATATGTGCCAACTCATTGGAGATTTTACATATTTTTTTCTAGTTTAGCTATGAATTCAGAGCTGTGTTTCTGTACAGAAATGTAAATGCTCATAAAGTTGCATAAAATATTACACAATTAATGAGCATTTTGGTGATAAAATGAGATGCCTGTGGAGGGAATGTGACTTACCTGACCTTCAGTATGCCTAGAGAACTTTCCACTAATGGGAAGCAATACACTTCAAAAAAGATATGAAAAAAATTGGAAAGAGCCAGAGAAGAGGAACAAAAATTATTAAAGGTCTAGAAAACATGACATATGAAGAAAGGTTGGAAGAACTGGGTTAATTTAGCCAAGAGAAGGATGGAGGTTATTTGATAACTGTCTTCAAACACACAAAAAAAATAAAAAAAAAAAAGAGTTTTTATATAGAGGATGGCAATCAGTTGTTCTCTGTGTCTACAAGGGACAGAATAAAAAAAGGAGGAAAAAAGTAAATGAAGTAAATGGCTTAAATCACAACATGGGATATTTAGATTTTATATTAGGAAAAACTTCCAACTCTGAGGGTGGTTAAGCACTGGAGCAGGTCACCTAGGGACGTTTTAAAATCTCTGTTGCTGGAAATGTTTAGTGCAGATTAGCCAGACCTTTGTCTAGGGTGGTTTAAGCAACAATGAGTTTACTTTGAGCAGGGGTTTGGATAAGATGACCTTCTAAGGTTCAATTCAGTCTTGTTTTGCCATGGTTCTGTCTAATGGATGTACCGATTTGGAGCTACATACTTTCAAACAACTGTTTATTTGTGAGAGTCATGATATCATGTCAAGCTCCAAACCTCCCAAATACAAACCTACTCTTGCTGAACATTTATGTGTTTTACTCAGCCTGCAGATCAAAATCTGCTCTGTAGTTAAATTGCAGAGAATGAATAAAAAAGCTGCATTTTTCTCCTTTCCCAGGGTCTAATCCAGTTCTAAGCTCTTAGACCCAGATCCCTATAGGTATTTAAATATTAGCTCTTACTGGGCTTGTCCAGGTGAACACACACATACCTGTTGCAGTTTGAGATGCTGCAAGAGGCACACTTAAAATGAAAAAAATGTTCCCTGCACTCTCTATTTGCAGCACAGGCTCTAAATTTTATACCTGGATTTCCAGGTATCAAAAATCAACACCCAGAAAAAAGCAGTGCAGGGCACAGTTTTGCAGCATGCCCTGAGGCAAACAGAGCCTGGGTCCTTCAAAGACGCTCTGGCATCTGGCAAAAGCATGTCTATGGTACTCCTGCTGGCCCAGCATGCTATGTTAGTGTGAGAGGCAAACAGAAGCAGGGCAAGGCTGTGGTATGACCTGGCCCCAGGGCTGTGTGGTTTTGGTGGGATTTGTGGGTGTGGCGGGTGTGGGTGGATGTGTGGAGCATGGTGGGGGTATGGGGTTTGTGGGGAAGGTTTGAGGGGAAGCCACCATATGCCCCCCCCCCAACTCTGTATGGCCATGCCCACTGCAGTGCTGCCTCACCCGCACTCTGTGTACAAAGAACGGGCCTGGCCTGCCCCACTAGCACGCCTTTGGACAGGACCAGGACAGCTCCTGACCATACCTGAGGCTTCTGTCCAAAGGTACATGCTAGCGGGGCAGTACAGGCAGGGGCTGGTCAGGTCAGGTTGGGCCCATTTTCCATGAGGGTGAGGCAGTGGTGAGTGGCCTCAGGGCTGTGCCTACAGTGGGCCATGACTGCCCTGATGGCCTGGCTGGCTGCTGCTGGGGGGGTGAGCATGTGGTGGCTCATATACTCCCCACACCTACCCACATAACACAAGGCCCCCCACACCACCCACCCTCTCCTATAAATCCCACATCCCCCCACACCTACCCACACACCTACACCACCCCCAAACCCACCCACATCCCCCCACATCCTCTTACACACTGCAAGTGTGTGGTGGCCCCCTTCAAACCCCACATCTCCCCCACACCTACCAACAGACCCCACACCCCCATGTCCCCCACACCACCCTCATATCTACCCACACCCACCCACACACCTAACATCCTCCCACCCCTCCTGTATACCCCAGATCCCCCTATACCACCCTCAAACCCACCCACATCTTCTTACACACTGCACATCCCCCTACACCACACACACCCCTTACACCCACTCATACTCCTTCCCACCTCCTTCTGCAAACCCCACATCCCCCACATCACACACCCAGAGTGCCCAGCTGCCAGACATGATGAGGCTTGCTGGCAGGAGCTGTGGCTGGAGGAGCAGATGTCCCTGCATCCTGGTTAGGGAAGAGCTCTAATTTTTCTATGATAAGGAAACCAAAAACAAACATATAAACATATAGATATTTAGGGTTTATTTTATTATGATGATAAAGGCACAGTTAGGCTTCCAAATTGCTTTGAAATGTAAATATATAAATAAAACATTACCTAACTGATCTCTCTCTCTTTCTCTCTCTCTCTCTCTCTCTCTCTATCAAGAGTGAATTTGGGACTTTTTATCAGAGAATTTGCAGTTTTTAAATAGGGAACGCCAGGATTCCTTCTAGTGAAGCAAGTGGCAGGACCAAGGCAGAGGAGCCTGCTCAGGGCTGTTACCTAGGACCCAGTTGGAGGGCAAATGAGGTGGCTGATCTCTTGGCCATTTGGGGCCAGGAAGACATGCTTTGACAGTTCAAAGTAGGCCATCACACTGAGAACATCTTCCAGGTAATAGTTACCCAGATGGCAGGGCTAGGCCACACATGGAAGTAATGCCACACAAAAGCCAACTGTGTAGCCACAGTCCACTGACATCTGGCCCAGAGGTACAGATGGC
The DNA here is from genome assembly GCF_030867095.1 of Alligator mississippiensis. Classification (NCBI taxonomy): domain Eukaryota; kingdom Metazoa; phylum Chordata; order Crocodylia; family Alligatoridae; genus Alligator; species Alligator mississippiensis. The sequence goes on from NC_081824.1 coordinate 393,927,629, forward strand.
TCTGTTGCAGTGCCCATGCCACAGCCTAGGTACCCGTGTGGTCCCCATCCAGGTCTGGCAGACTTGCAGACATAGTATCATAGTGCTTAGCGTCAGAAGGAACCTAAACAGATCATCAGGTCCAATCCCCTGCCCTGGGCAGGAACGGGTGCCGGGGTCATATCACCCCAACCAAATATCTGTCCAGCCTCCTCTTGAAGACCCCCAAGGTAGGAGAGAGTACCGCCTAACTTGGGAGCCCATTCCAGAGCCTAGCAGCCCTAACTGTAAAGTAATGTCTCCTGATGTCCAGTCTGAACCTTATCTTTAACATGGGGCTGCAGGTCTAAGGAGGTGGATGCTGTCCAGGTGGCAGCAGGTCACAGCCAGGCAGCAGCTCCCGCTGCTAAGCTGCTGCAGTGGGTAGAGGGTGCAGGGTACACTTTAAGTCAGGGCCTTTGCAGCAGTCCAGCTGGGATGGGGGGCTAGTGTCCTCAGATTCCAACTGGCTGGGTCTGAGAAGCTTCTGTGTGTGTGTATCCCAGAGCTTTTTACCAGGGAAGCTTTTTATACTGCCAGGGCCAGCATAGGTGCTAGCCCAGCCTCCAGCTCCCCCTGGCTGCAGATCGAGGAGGCAGGATCAATTTGCCCCAAGTGGCACAACTTGCCCCATACCAAAGTGCATGTTCAGCCACGGGTGCTGAGGCAAAAATCCCCAGCACAAATTTGTACCACTCTTATCTGAGCAGCTGCAAGTGCATATGCCTGCATGTATAGACACACCCATTCTTTTCAGTGAGGTTTAGCACCTGAATATCTATAATGATCTGAACCTTAGACCATTTCTGTAATAGGCTGCTTCTGTACAAAAAAGTCTGGCATCAGATAATAGCTTCTATAGAGAAAGCGGCAAAATATTTTCACATCCTCATAGCTTCTAGTGGCTCTGCACTACTCAACTGTAGCAGCTGTGCTGCCTGCTCTGTGGCAGTGTGAAGCTTCTTTCACTGGGAGGAATTATGTTATTTTGCCAGTATATAGGTGAGGCGGCTGGCAAACTTGTGTTTTGTTGGCAAAACTATGCTGTGGAAGCCAGACCTTAGTCTGTAACAGCCCTAACTCAACTTTTTCCTCGCTTATAGCCAAGGATCCTAGTTTTCTCTGATTAAAAAAATCCCCAATTTATTTTTTATTAAAAAAGGTAACCCAGAATTCATGACTGGTGTGGTGTTTTTATATTTTTAAAAGCCTAATATATTCGGTCTGACTTTGTAGACTGTAGAAGAGAGAGCCAACCAGGTACCAGTTGGCAAGAGAGCATGTTTTCAAAGGTTTGACCTCTGTGAAGGTAATATCTAATTCTACTGAGCAGAAAACAAACAGTTCTTGGCTCACATAAAAAATGTGATATCATTAATCACATTTTGAGGGGTTATGATCAGAACCTTGGGTTATGATCAGTCCCACAACCTTGACCTTTCACTTTACTAGTCAGATCCCATATACTGAGATATATTCTGATATACACTTTTAATGAAATATCCCTTCTGAGCAATGGTGCACTGACATTCTGACTTCCTATTGAGAATCCAAGGCCAATTCAATCTGTGTTTCTTAATAAGAGGTCAACAGATCTTTTTTTTTTCCCCCTATTTAACAAGGCTAAAGGAAAATATATAATTCAAATGTGTTAAATTGTATGCAAAGTAATTCAATATGGGCCTTGTTTACATGAAAAGCAGAACTTTGAAATATATAAAAATCTCTAAGCATCCTTTGGCAGTTAGTAGACATTTATTCATATAAGCAAATGAACTTTAATGTGCCATAGCAAGGGTTAAAGTTCTTATATAGATAATTTATTTACATTTTGAATCATATGAGCCATGTCTAATGTTTATTGTCTTGTGGAAGTGAATCTAAGTAAACCCACAGTTGCAGGATTGTGCTTCTACTTCACTCCAGCAGGGGTGTATTGATGGGGGGAGAAGTAATGATGCAGTTGCATCCCTTCTTTCATTTCTGGTCCACCCAAAATTTAAAAACAACTGCCTACCAGTGACAGCACTGTTTTTCAAGAGGCAGTGAACAAGTTACTTGACTGCGTAGCTCATTATAATTTACCTGATTCCCTCTATCTACAGTCTTCATTCCACAGGTATTAATGCCCATCTCTCTTTTTGTAATGGTCTTGATGTTCTACTAATTAAGCTATTCTTTCTTCACAATTGTGTTGTGTATTAGCTGCTCCTGGTAATGTAACTCCTATTTCACAGCCCTACAGACTGTTTTTAACTCCAGATAAAGCATTAATCCAAATGTGGAAATAACTTTCAGTGAAGCTTTGGATCCACAGTCAGGATGCTCAAGAAAGCTAGATTTTGTTTTACAATTCTTAAAAAAAGAGATGTACATTTAATTCTAGTGACAACAGGACACATGAAAGAACATCTTTTGATTTTTTGCCTACTTTGTTGTGATTTTTATACATAAAATATACTATAGCAAAATAATGCACATTAAAATAAAGTTTTATTTGTGTTTCCTTCAATAGCCCTGAGCTTCAAGCTTATTAGTAAAGCTAATAGTAAAGCTAGTAACCTAGTAAAGCTTCTACGTTCTTTTTAACTGTAGAAAAATTCTGTATTATGTTATAGGTAATGAGGCACCATAACATCTGCATCTACGTTTTCAAAATCCTTGATCTGCCTGGGAACTCTAGCAATATCCGCCCTTCTTATCAAGTTAGGCCCAAAATCACCACAGTTACCTTCTGAGGTTCCAAAATTACAACAGATTGGAAAATATATTGTGTTCTTATTCTAATGCTTTCTAAACTCACCAATACATGAAGTTACAAAGACCATACAGTTCTCATGACTTAGGCAATCCAGCAAACTTCCTTCCATAATCGTCGTCAGATCACAATTAGATTTAAAGAAATGCAGTCCTTGTGATTCAGTAGCGTTTTGTTCATTCCAGGATATGTTAGTAACACTTGTTGGTATTTTCCCCCCAGCATTCCTTATTTGGAGTTGCACTTTTAAATGTGCAGTTGTTTCTCTGAAAAAGCCAGTTTATTGGCTAATAAAAATGAATCCAGAGCTACATCCAAATATGCACAAATCCATGAGCAAGTGTATTGGTGTTCAGTGTTTGAAACTGACTTAAATTCACTATAAGGGAAAGGAAAAAGACGTGATGGGTAGAAAATGGTAAAAATAAAATTAGAAAGAGGAAAAAAAAACAGGAAGAAAAAGTGATTAGTAAAAATAGTGGACGATGGAAGAGAAAAAGAAAAAAGATTAACACAGAGGTGGGCAAAATGGCAGATCCAGCCAATGGGCAAACTCCATTTCCCAGCAGCTCCTGCCTATGTGGCTGGGTCTGGTTTCCATAGAGACACCAGCAGCAGCTGTGCTGTGATAGCGTGAGGCTGGCTTTTCCATGAAGACTGGCCCCAGCAGTGTCGGCAGAGCACACAGCAGAGCGCAGAGCTGCTCTGGAGCTCAACTGGGATCTTGCAGCAGTGATAGCATGGTTTAGAGCCAGGGCAGAGCCATGATCTTCATCCTGTATGCCCTGTGCAGGGATGTACAAGCAGTGGATTGTGGCTCTGCCCTGGCTTCTTGCAGCAGGAACAGCATGGTCCGGAGCCAGGGCAGCGCTGTAATTGGTTGCCTGCATAACCCTGCTCGAGAATGTAGGCTGCAGATCATGGCTCTGCTCTGGCTCTGCACCATGCTGTCACCACTGCAAGATCCCAGCTGGGCTCAAGAGCAGTTTTGCACCCTGCTGCACACCCTGCCAGCAGGGGCGGCGCTGGGGGGGGGGGGCAGGCTATAGCCACTTCAAAATTCCCTGTAGCTCCCCATAGCCACCCTTCCTAGAGGCACCGGTGCTGCTGCTGCCTGCCCTACACCGGTGGTGGCAGCTGCGTCTACCCCACTCCTGCCTACAGCACAGCGCCCCCTCTCAGCACCCCCACCACCTGCCAGCACTGCTGGGGCCAGTCTCCATGGAAATCCTGGCCTTGCACTATCACAGCATGGCTGCTGACAGGGTATACATGGAAACTGTCTCCAGTTCACTGCCAGTTGGATCTGGCCCATAGACTGGACTTTACCCACCCCTGGATTAATACGCTCCTGTTGTGGACAAGGTGGCAGTGCTCCTAGCCCAATGATGCTGGAAAATCTTATGATTATTGTTCAAGGACCTTAGCTATATTGCCTGTGTGCTGCTGAAGGGAAACGCTGACCTAAATATTCTTATTCCATTTCTACCTCTATGCCTGACTTTAGTGCTCCTGAATGAAGGGGCAGTGGATCCAAGCATTCTTCCTTTACATTTCATACAATCATTGAGAAGTAGTGCTGGCAGGGACCTCCGAGGTTATCTAGTGTCCAGCCCCCTTCCCAAAATAGGATAATCCCCATCTAAACCATCATATACAAATCCATAATATAAACTCTTTATAAAACTACCATCATCTCTATCATGATGCAAGCCATAACACCCTAACCTACCACAATTAAAGTAGGGGAACTACAGCAGTCAATGTTGTGCAAAGAGAACCTTCATTCAACTGGTGTTACCAGATTTGCCCATCACTTTGGGGTGTGCTCATCTATTAGGGGTGCATTTCTGGGGTCTCTGTAATTCTATCAACGTGCTGCTTGTGTTACTTGTGTTTCTATATGGAGCTGTATCTCTCCCTTCTGCAAGTCCTTACCCCCTATGGAGCTATCTTGCCGGGCTCAGGTTCAATGTAGCTGGGTACCTCCAACCACCAAATCAGTCAAACACATATATGCACATACACACACAGATTAACAGGACACACCTGAGCCAGGCTGGGTTATTCAGCATTGACAGGCTGACACCCTCATGTGCCCTGAAATCAGTTCATTGCTTATTTCAGCAGGACAATAATAAATGCAGTTAGACTCACATACACACACGTTAACAGAGTACAACTGAGAAGGCTGGATCTGATCAGCAATTTCAGCTGATACCCTCATGCACCTCAAAACTCAGCACGTCTCAATCTCTTGTCACAATGGTCCTAGTAGTAACTCCCTTGATGAGCAGACCCCACCATAGTTTTGGGCATTACAGGGATCTTTGGCATAGGTAAAAGAAGTGTTGCTGCAGAGCAAATGGTGAGGGCAAGGGGAAGGAAGAGTAAGAGAGGTTCAGAGAGAGCATAGCAACCAGCTTGACCATAAAAGTATATTGCCAGGTATATGAACTTATGATGATACCAGTAATAAAATCCATACAAGAGAGACAAATAAAATAGCTACAATATTACCTAGTTTCAGTTAGATATTTGGGGAAGTCTAGCTCAAGTTTGATTAGCAAAAGTCAGGTTTAGAAAGTTGTGCCTGGAGCAAGAGAGTAAAAGTCAGGTTCCTGGAGTCAGAGAGAGGGAGAGAAAGAGAGTTGGGGCCTCATCACTCAGTAAATCTTGAACTAGTTGAGGTTCCCAGGTGTTTCTTGGAGCTTGCAGACAGGCAGAGCCCTCACCACAATTACTGGAGGGACTCCAGGCAGAAAAGGAGTGGAACTGGTGCAGTGTTTGGGTCCAAGCACCAGGACAGAAACTTAAGCTTGGGTAGGGGTTTTTGTAGAGAACTAACAATGGCTCAAGGGAGAGCGCTAGGTTTGTTTAGGGGTGAACACTGGCTCATATGCTGGATAATAGGAACTGATCACTTCTGGCTATGGGTGGCATTACTCTGAGGGAGCTCACAATACAGGCAGGCAAATTCAGTGTTTTGGGTACCAATAAAGGAATCATTACTAGAATTGGTCTGATAACTGCTGAGCTGGGTGTGTGTATACATGGGCTGATTAGCATTTGGAGCAGGGATCCCCTATCATGCAGTGCCCCCCTGCTTCTCTGGTCCCAGAATTCAGTGCGGTCCTTGCCTTGGAATCTCTGTTCTCCATCCTGAATGCTAATGAAGGTGCATTTCTGTCCCATCTCCCATTTAAATGAGTTGTCATCGGTTCCATCTTGGATGCAAATGAGACCAGGGGAGTTGCTTCACTCTTACCACCCTTGTCTGGAGGGCTTTAGATGTGTCTCCCACTGCATCTTCATTGTCTTCTGTAAGCCCTTTCTCGAATCAGTTCTTGTTTTGGCAGAGGTGCAGAGGGGGTGAGTCCGTTGGGATTCAGACAGACTGCGCACTGTGCCAGGGTTCCCCAAGAACACAGAGCTAAGAGGTAACGCTGAAGCTACAAAAGGGCGATTGCAGGGTGTATAACCCAGAAGGTACTAGTCTGCTTGTGTTTTTGGTACACCTTTTCTCAGCTGCCTTCTTCTCCCCACCCTGCTTCTTAAACCTCAAAATGGTGTTCTGTATTCTAGCATTGCCAGATGTGTAGGGGTTTTTTGGTCCATTGCTTACTTCCTACTCAAATTCCCCCAGTTGGGGAAGGGGTACTTCCCTAGAGTTGCTTAGGAACTGTTTTCTCCTGTGGTTAACTGCTGCTGCTGCTGCCTGAACCCAAATTGTTAGAGTGAGTGTTTGAGATTCTGCTCTGTTTATTGTCTCTGCTTCTCCAAAGCTAGATAAAAGGTGTCATACTTAACCCTACCTGTCTGACACTGCATACGCAGCAATTGAAGATGGGGTGTCTTGCATGACGACCAAGACAGCAGAAAATAAGACCAACGATCAAAGTAGGATCTGGCTTAATCACTGGTCTTTCCAAAAGGCTGGAAAGTGGCAGACTTCCTTGAGTGAAGTGGTGGTGTGAGTGCAGGTATTTAGTAGTGAGGGCCAGGCAGTTATTAGCTTGTAGCTGGTACATTTTCTAAAGTGAAGTTATTTAGTATCATAATTTATTTTTCTCAAGTTTATAAACAGTATTAGTACTTCCCTACTTGTCTCAAAAGTAGAGTTGAGGGTCCAATTGCAAGTTTATATAATAACTCTCCTAAATAATAAATTTCAAGCCATGTTATATTTTTAATGAAAAAATAAAGGTTCTCCAGGTACTACTTTAAACTTTCCTTCTAAAATTTGAATATCTACTAAGCTATGTTAATAAAAAAGAATTAATGTATATGAGCAAAATGCAGTTTTTACAGTGAAGAGCAGATGTGGGAAAAAAACAAACTTTGTGAGAGAAATCTTATATGAATATTTCACCGATCAATGTAGAAATATGGGGGCCAACCTTTTTGGCACGCATGCTACAAATTAGCCCTGCACCCTCCATAAGTGCCACTGTAACCCCCTTCTCCTGTCTAAATGGCTGCTCTGCCTTCTACTGCCTTGTGCTCCTCACCTGATCTGTTGCTTTGCTTTTTGCTTCCTTCCCTCTCTGCCATTGTGCTGCCTGCTCCCTCTTCAATCTGTTGCATGCTATACAGATGACACCTGTGCCACTTGTGGTATGCATGCTGCAGTTTAGCCAGCCCCAGGGTAGAATAAAGGAAAGAGAAGCATTGCTTAATGATGACTTCTGTTCTCCCCAACTCCTAAAGGTACAAAATTCACCAGGGAAATACTGTCTTTCATTTACCTCTTTAAAATATTTCTTATAACTTTTAGCTGTATTGGACACCAGCCCCTGGGAGCACTAGCAGTTATTATGGTCACTTCCTCTCACATTTCCTGGCATGTATTTCTGTTTAATCCAACCATTAAAGTTTCCTAACCAAGTGTCACCCTCTCTGTTGGATAAATGCAGTTGTAGCACCCTGTAAAAAGCTCAGGTACATTGTAGACTTTATTCCCATAAGGATCATAGAATCACCAAGATCCAAAATAAGATTTCTGACAAGACATAATTCTTACCCTTCTGAGCTATAATCATGTATTATGGCTTAATGTCTCTGTCCAGTTCTTTATTCACATGTATTTATGATCAGGTCAATGTCATGGTTGTCCATGACTCTCTGATCAATCCCATATCTGTCTGAGTCCTAACTATCAAATTCTGCCCATTCCAACCTCATTATCATTTTCTCAATGCAAATAATCAGGACTTGAGGTGGATGCATGAATGTAGAAAAGACATAAGCCTTCATTTGCCCCTTTTCCAAAATCATTGAAAGACAGGCATCCTCATTTCTGAAGCTCAGCTGCATTTTGTCCATGAGCACAGATGCCTGTTGCAATGCAGAGTCCAGAAATTAACCTCATTTTTGAGGACTTCTGCAATCACAGACATAGCTCATTCACATGCTTTACAACTGCCAATAATCCATCAGTAGGGCTAATATAGCCCCTATAGCAGTCCAATTTCCAGTATCCATTTACCTTGACCCTCTGGTATTTTTCCAATACTGTGACTGTCATTTCATCTATCTTGAAAAAATGTTTGCCAAAATTTGCTGGATTGAGACCAGGGTAGACTAATGTCTTCTTTATTACTGCAGCAAATGGTCCCTAGTCAGGTAGGTACCATCCTCATATATTAATAGACTGTCTGGCTCCAGCATCCATATGGCTGTAACAAGTTCTGACAACTTTTTTCCAGACATATCTATTCATCTGAGCACTCTTTGCCATGCTACTGCCATATTCATGATTTTTTTTCTATCACTTTCATTTCATGGACATTGCTATTTACTCAAAATTACACATCTGATAATCCCAGTTCATACCTACAGTTATTTCCTTGATGCCTGGGGAACACTTTCCTAACTCTGAAGATGTTGAAATACATACTGCTTTAAATAGAACAACCGTACCTTGTAAGTGTAACTGGTTATCAAAACTTCTAATCTCCTAAACAAAATGTTTGTGGTTATGTATTGCTTCCAGGAATCTTTCTTGCACCCCTTGATAAACTCCCCAAAGGCTGACAGACTTACAGTGTTAGCAAATCTGTTATTTTCAACAGAATGACCAGACTAGCAAAGTAACATGATCCTTTCAGACGTGTTGGGTGCATTGAATCTAACAATTCATTTGCTATTACTTTTGTAGCTTTTTAAAAAAAGGTGTTGATAATAATGTTTATGAAGGCAATATTGGATAATTTACATTCGTATTAAAAACCCCACATATTACCTGTTCAAGTGTCTTAAAGCTGGAAGTCTTTGATAGAATGGTCCTATTCATTTCATTCCAGTGCAGTCTTAAATCATTCATACTAACTTCTCCCTCAGTTTTTGCCGATTGCAGTGATTAATAATAACACCTAAAAATAAAGTAAAAAATGTTCCAACATGACTGTTACATATTATAGAATATGGTTTGTCTGGGTTTTTTTTAATTAATGGATTTTAAGACTGGAAGAGGTCAGTTGATGGTTTCACTAAATAGGCATCAATGTAATAACTTCAGAGATTATTTGGAGAAGCGTGAGTAAAATTTGTGTTTTTTCCATTCTATATTACTGAATAATAACTCTAAGTTTGTGTGTGTGTATTCAAACTTGTCCAAAATAAATTTAATAGTCATTTGTATATATATATATATATATGTGTGTGTGTGTGCACGCGCATATAAACACATACATATTGTACCCTTATTTTAATGCAAATAAAATTATGATAATCCATAATCACTTTTACTTGAATGGTACAGAATATTGCATTTGTTTAATTAAAAATTATAGCTTATTTTACTCTAATTATCTTTTCAGCATGGAAGTCTGATATCACTCCTAGGTACACGTATATGAAGAAGGTGAAACTCAATATTTTTATGACACATTATGGAATAATGAGTTATTTACATTAAACAATGTTCACTACTTTTTAAAATCCAGTATGTCAATAATTTGTTTTTGTAGCCTTTTTTAAATATTATTTGTATGTATTGCACTTATAACCCTAGTCATAGACCAGGACGACATTGGATGCATCCAGACAAGTCCACACATGCCTCTTGCAGCGTCTCAAACCCCTTTGAGATGCTTCAAGAGGCACATGCAGAAGCAAAAAACCGTGTCCCCCCCACCGAGCAAAATTAGAACCCAGGATATACAGAGGTCCAACAAAACCCTGGGGGGAGAAACCAGGACCATGCCCTGAGGCAACCAAAAGCTCAGTCCTCCACAGAGACACTCTGGCATGCTGCCAGAGGATCTCTGTGATTGGCCCTTTCCCTGGTCCTGAAGCCAGGCAGGCATCAGTGCAAGGTGCAGGGACGTGGACCCGGCTTCTGCCAGAAAAGTATGGGGTTGGGGGCCTGAAGAAGGGGAGAAGGGACCTTCCCCAACTCCCCATTCATTCCCCCACCCCCATTCATTCTTCCTGCCCCCCGTTTATTTTCCCTGCTCGCAGTTTGTTCCCCTAGCTCCTGGCTTGCTCTCTCCACTCTCTGTTTGTTCCCCCCAACCCTCATTAGTTCCCTCTGCCCCCTGTTTCTTCCCCTAGCTCCCTGTTGGCTCTCCCAGCCCTCACACACTCACCAGGAGTAGCAGAGAATGAGCAGGAGGCTGGAGTGAGCAGGGGAATGTCTCTAGCTCATTTCCAGGGACTTGTCTCCAGCCTCCTGCTTGTTCCTCTGCTGCCTCCAGCCTCCCAACGTTTTTATACTGCCGGGGCCAGGACAGGGCAGCATTTTATACTGCTGGGGACAGCACAGGTGCTGGCCCCAGGTTCTACCTCCCCCTGGATGCAGATCCGGGAGGAGCCAAGTGGGTTTTTTTTGCCCCAAGTGGCACAGTTTGCTCCACAACAAAGTGCATGTCCAAACACGTACAGAGGCAAAAAGTCCCAGCTCAAATTTGCACCACTTCTATTTGAGCTACTGCAAGCACACATGCTTGCATGTTTGGGCGTGCCCATCATTTTAACAGCTGTACAAGCACAGAACAAAAAGACTGTCTACTCTAAAAGGTTCACAATTTGAGATGAGATGTGATAGTTTGATATAAAGACAGACAGAATGAGTAGATTGAGGACAGTGCAGGCCATCTAGGTAGGAAATGGTCTCAGCACAACAGTATCCTCTTTATTACCAACCTTTTGAAAGCATCAAGGGGAATGGAGATATTTAAAGATTAAGAAAATATTTGAAGAAGGACAATGAACCACTGCTGTGAATAAGGAGTTCCCTCGTGTTAAGGGAAGAATGGGAGAAAACTTAGTGGTGGTATTTGAAAACTGAAGAAGTGGACTATGAAGGCTGGCATCATGGGAAGAGAGAAGGTTGGAGATAGTACATGAAAAATCAAGTTTTTAATCAGTTTCTATGGCTTCTACTGAATCAGAATCTTAAATTTAACCACAACAAATATTTCATGTAATTAGGAGTAACAGTTAACCTGCTGCAATGTATTTCTACGGTCAAGCTGAAGAAAGTAGTAGAGTAAAATGGGCTTCTTGCCCAATAAAGACTATATGAGAGTTAAATTTTGTTATCCTCCCACTGTTGGCCCCAACCACCAAGGAAAAAATATGAGGATGTCAGATCCATTTTCTTATTAACCTACTGAGAGACAGATGGGAAGGGGTCCACTTGATTTATTTTTCAGCCAGCAGGCACTGTAACATTTCCACTAGGAGACATGGAAAGTAACAATGAAAAAAAAATAGCCATAAATCAGCTCTGTTGGCTAGAAGGTTATTAGCATACTAGGGGATTAGACAAATACTCTCACAGAAAAGGTATAAAATCAGTGATTTTTTTTTTGGTTTATTTTACTGAAGCAAATTCAACTAAAATTAGTAAGAAGCAAATAATTAAAGGAAAGTTGTATCTATTGATAATTTGAAAAAAAAAAGTTAAGACTAATCTATCCAATGCTGGTGATGCTACCCAAATGACTGAGTAACATGAAAAAGGCACCATTATCAGAAGAAATTGGATTTTTTTTAGAATAAAAGGAGAAAAAAAAATCAAAAGCAATGACTGATTCTCCTATATTCTGAAACCATCAAATGTGAGATTCATTTCTGAAGGACTCATGGACTGGCTAATTCACTTACAAGCTCACATGACTTTGTCAAGGCATGTCTGAAATAAATCTACATTTCAGGGACTGACAATTATTTTACCAATATGTTTGCCTTCTATAGATTTATATATTAAGGTATTATTTAAAGGAAGAACTAAAACAAACCAAGCCTGAGATTTACTTACCATATTTACTCAAATAGATGATGATCCCGGTTATAAGATGGATCCCCCAATAATTAGATTCTATATATAGAAAGTTACAAATTTGTTATAATTTTCCAGGTATTGAATCTAATTATTGGAGATTTGCCTTGTATTTGTTCCCCTCCCACTGCTACAGCAGGGAAAATTAATGTAAGGGATCAGGTAGCCCTTTGCTCTCTGCTTACCCCAACTTTTTTCTCAAGCAGTCACTCTCCCACCACCACTTACTATCAGATCCTGCTCTCCCTGAGCATGTGGAAGTGAGAAGCAAATGTTCAAATAGTACCCATACACTTAGTTCACCCCAAATTGATGCATGTTACCTTTTTTGAAACTGCTTCAAGTTTTAGCACAGATGTTTCATAAACACAATTTTGAGCAACACTTTGGTACCTGTCTAGTAGAAACTGTGCATGATATTAGTAAAAAGTCAAAAGGCTCCTGATTTACCACATGCTTCACTAGACTGGGCCCGAGAGTCAACAGCATTTCAAGCTATGATGAGCCACATCACTGCATTCAGTTCACCCAAAATCCCCATCATGCTCTCTCTTATTCTGCCATATATGATTAGTGTGGCCCCACAGTCCATAAGGTGAAGCTGGACTAGGTTGCTGTATTCCTCATCTGCACATAAATTTAAAAAGGAGCCAGTGGTGAGGGTGATTTCACTTAATGGGCTCTAAAATATGTCTAACCTGTCTTTGTGGTTGGTTCCCATCAGCATATTTGCTAGGGCTCTGCAAAACAGCAGAATTCTGTTTTGACTTGCATTTCAAGGTTTCAATGGAATAGCATTTCATTTCGAATTTCGTTTCTATTCAAAACTGCTGTTCCATTTCGTTTCATTGAAACAGTGATGCTGTTTTGACGTTTTGCCCATAGGCTTTAATTGGGAAGCTGGAAACAACCTCTCTCATCCGGCAGGCAGATCAGGGCCCAACCCCGGGAGGGTTGTGGGGGCTGTGCCAATCCTCCCAGGGTTGCAGGCCCCCATCTGCCTGCTAGATGAGGGAGGGATGCTGCCTGGGACCGGGGAGCTGGGGAAGGGAACTAAGCCCCATTGCTCAGTTCCCCTCCCCAGCATTGGGATCAATCTGGGAAGGGAACTGGGGCTGAACTGAGTGTGACCATCAGGCTGGAGAAACAAACTCAGTCCAGGTGGGCTAAGTTCCCCTCCACAGCATAACCATAGGGCTGGGGAAATGAACTCAGCTGGCTTGCGCTGAGGAGGGGAACTCAGCTGGGCTGAGTTCATTCCCCTAGCCGATTCATAGTGCTGGGGAGGGGAACTCAGCTGAGCTGGACAGAGTTGCCTTCCTCAGCCCAATTGTAGAGCTGGGGAGGGGAACTGAGCCATCAGGTTCAGTTCCCTTCTCCAGCTGAATTGCAGTGCTATGCTGTGATTGGCTTCCCGCAGCCCACCAAGGAGGTGGGAAGAGCCAAGGCTGTGCTCCCCACCTGGATGAGCCTAGAGCTGCTTGGAGCACAGCCCTGGTTCTCCCCTGTCTCCCACCACATGGCTGCTGGCTGCTTCAAAACTTGAAATGTTTGAAACTTTTGAAACATTTTGACTAGCCTCATTCTGCTTTGAGGTTCTTTTGAAGCCCTTTGTTTTGTTTCAGTCTCACTGTTTTGAGCTTGAAATGAGTCAAAACAGTGTTGAAATGAAACAGCCTGTGAAATTTTGCACAGCCCTAATATTTGCCCAATGTGGGCCATGTGTTTGGCTATATTTAATCAGCTTCATAGTTGGTTTCCTTTGTTGATCCCATGCTGCTTTTGGCAACATTTTAATGATACACAATGTATTTAGTAAGATTTTCTTATATGAGATTATGAAGCAAGGGGCTTTTTTTCCCCATACCAATTGGGGGGGAAACGTCATCTTTTATTGGAATAAATATGGTATCATATACTAATTTATGAAACAAATTACACTGGTGCCAAAAAATAAGAAGTCTCTAAATTCATTGAAATTATTGCATTTTTTTGCTAGCACTTTTTTTTTTTTTAATCCTTTTTTATCTCAAGTAGATCTGAAAATGGACTATTGCCCGTCCTCTATTGCATTTAGGTACAACAATGGGCCTTTTCACAGCCTGGAAATATATAATTCTGAGAATAACATCATGTGGCAGTTGCGAAGTGCAATTTATTGATGTTTATTGTTGTTTAAAGAATGCATTTACACTTATTCACCTATTAAGCCACAGGTAGCTCTGATAGAGAATGGAATAAGACAACTCTAATGGCAAGTCTATACCAATGTTCCCTCTGAGGAGTAGTGGTCCGTGAGTGTGCTGCTTCGGTCTGTGAGCGTGCCACTTCGGTCCCGGCTCCCCCTTATGGTACAGCATGGGACACTTACTGAAGGTAAGCTCCTCACTCCCCACCTGGGGCAGGCAGTGGGGCTGGGGGCTGGGGCAAGCTCTGCCGGGAGCCTGGGGCCTGAGGCAAGGAGCTGGGGCCTGGGGCAGGCTCCACTGGCTCCAGGGAACTGCTCCACTCCCCCGCATTGTCTCAAGGAGTGAGGAGGCACATGGCATCAGGGCTAGGGAGTGGAGCACTTCCCCGGAGCTGGTGGAGCCCACAGAGGAGTTGCCCAGAGCCGGCACAGCCTCACTCAGGGCAGGCAGCGACTCCTCCCCGAGGTGAGGCAAGGCAGGGATGGAGGCTGGGGTGGGGGGCTGGTGCAGGCTGTGCTGGCTACAGGGAACTGCTCCACAGGCTCTGCTAGCTCTGGGGAAGTGGTCCACTCCCCAGCCCTGATGCCATGTGCCTACTTACTCCCCAAGGCATTGCGGGGGAGTGGAGCAGTTCCCCAGAGCCGGCACAGCCCATGCCAGGCCCCAGCCTCTGCCTCGCCTTGGGTAGGAGCTTACCTTAAATAAGTGTCCCATGCTGCTGCCCAGCTCCTCTCCCAGTGGGTGCGTGGCCTGAAAAAGTTGGTGTGTGGCCAGACTTTTACTTGTGTGCAGCCATGCACCCGCGCTCCTTACATGGAACCTTGGTCTACACGTCATCCTATGGTGACATAGCAACATGCTACCTTGCCATATGGTGTGCTACGGTGATATAATGATCATGCGGGTCTATATATGATCACTAGCTACATTGCTGTAGCGGCGTGCTCCTCTGGTATAGCGCTCTGCTATGACAATGCAGCAGTGAAATCTAACCGTGAGCTGCATGCACAGTGCAGTAACCGCCCATACTGTGCCATGCTTTAGTACTTCCAAAAGAAAGGAGTAAAGCATGGCACCAGAGTAACGTCACTGTACGGTGACATGTAGACATGACCTAAGAGGAAGGGAAAGAAGAGGAAGAAGAAGAAGAAAGGAAAAAGAAACCCTCAATACTAGACCCATGTAAATTCAGGAGCTAAACCTTCTACCTTGAAGAATAATGAACTCAGACTCCATTGGAGCAATGAAGTGAGTGAATTATAGAAGCAAGTATTCTTTTATTAATATTTTGCATTCTCAAGATGCTTCGACAGTTGAACAGAGTTTTAACCACATTGAATCAAAAGCTATGTTATAAAGATTTGATGCTCCAGATTTGATACACCAGGACATAAATATCTTCAAAACCAGAAGATGCTCACAATTAGATAAATGATGTATGATGTAACTTGTTGTATTTAAATATTAATTTGTTTAAAGATTATTTAAAAGAAAGAAGGGTAGAGTATATATGGATTATTTCATTAACGCTGCAGTGGAAAGTGATGGAAAAGGGCTGGACAAGTCCCAAAGGAGGTCTGGACAAGTCCATGAAATGAAGAAAATAATGATAATACACCTTTATAGAAAATAATATTTCCTTTATTTAATACATTTAATCAGACTGTTTCAAAGCAATCTTTCTTCATTTTTTGGCATTTAGAAACTGCAGCTTGTACTCTGATTTTAAATGATATAGTGAAACCTAATCTTCCCAAATATATTCTTGTGTAAAAATGTGAGGCTACATCCTTAACTGCTCTAAGTCTAGTCAGTCTGCATAGTTCAGTGGAGATACACTCGTCTATACAAGCTGGGAACTTGGTCTTCTGCGTCAAATGCTGACTTCAGTGGAGCTGTGCACAGTAAAGTCTAATTCAGTCCTATCCATCTCTTTCATAGATTCTAAGCACCTATATTTTTAGAAGTGTAATGGATTTTTATTAGCACTTTTTTAAACTTAATTGGTTTTTCCTTGATGCTTTTAATTGACATGGCTGTTCTGATTAATTAACTTCACATCTTTTTCAAAGTAACCATGATGATCTCATTAGCATGTAATATGTATTCTCTGCCTATGGTACATTCTTTAGTAAATTTGAATTCTATAAACAAACTCTGATCAATTGTGTACTATCATGCCCCCTGATCGTTACTTCTGCAGCTTGATCTTTTTCCCTCCATTTTTTCTTTTTTCATTTGAATAATGGTTTCAATGTAATACATTAATTTGTACATACTTTTACAACACTGGTATCCTGGTCTTACAAGAGAATTATTCCCCTACTGATAAATAGCAAATTTTAGATCCTTATTAGTTGATTTCTACTGAAAGAGAAATCAGTTGTGTAGAGTCTGGATACCTTCTTATTGCAATCCAAACATAAGAACTATCATTTTCTGGGCCAGACCATAGGTCCATCTTGCCCATCTTGTGTCACAAGGTGGCAGGAAGTGGGGGCTGAAAGGGACAGTGCATGAAGTTTGATCAGGTTTATTTTCCCCCTGTACCTCTTGCCCTTTCAGCCTTTACCATTAAGGTCTAGGAAATTCTGATTCAGAAGCTATACTCCTAATTCCTATGTTCAATAGCTACTGATGTACCTTTCCTCCAAGAATTTGTCCAATCCCTTTTTTGAATCTACCTAAACTCTCAGCTTCCATAACACCTTGTAGCTGTGAAAAATTCCATGCTGTGTGAAAAAAGAACCTTCTTTTCTTAGTTTTAAACCTTGGTTTGGTTTGTTAGCTTTAAACATTAAAATTTGGTTTCCTCTACACACTTACCATTTCTGGACTAAGATACTGAAACATTATGAAGTGTGATCATTTCATCCAGAATTAAAATCCAATACCAATGCCTAGTTCCTAGGGAGCATTACTCCCTCAAGAATTGATGTTTATCAGAAGAGTCAACTTTTGTGTTGCTGATATAGACCATTAGTCACCAGAGCTGCCTTTAAAATCTCTTTGCAGAACCAAACACGCTTTAGTCTGTACTTTAGTCTGGACTGCTGCAACTAAACTGCTACTGGAACACAAGCTCTCTCATTTAAAATGATCTCAGGTATATCTACAGTCATACACTACAGCCTCTTTTAGTCCTGTAGGGTAGATGCAGCATAAGAAAACAATAACCTGAAAGACTGTTTATGCCAGCTGGTGTTGCCATGTATTATGCATGTTGGGTGATGATATCTGCATGATGAACACAGAAAGACTAATAAAAAGAAGCATTGGATATTTCTAAAAGTTATCACCACCTTTTATCACTTCATTTATCTTCTTCTATTAAAGAAGATGAACATATTACATTTGCTTTCCCCCTCTATACATTGTATTTACTTAAACCTGAGATTGGCAATATTCAGGCAACACTCCTTAGCAGTATGTAAGGTACAATATTTCAATATCTTGTAGAACTAGAAACAGGAGTTTCTCAGTTGCACTCTCTGCGAACTCTAAAAGGTCTGGTCCTATTGAGTTGTCAGTTCATAAGATGTTTATGTTTACAAGACCAATTTCAAGTTATTTTTAGCTGTTTTTATAGTTCTGCTTTTACAGTTTTTATGGACATTTGGAAACACTGGGACACATTTGCTCACCCTTGTTTCCAACAGTGACATCTTACTCTGCAAAAGTTCCTATTGAAATTATGGATTAGGATAGCACTCCCTTTGAATAAGGGAAGTAGAATCTGGTCTGTAGTAACCAGGGATCCTGGTTTTCTCTAATAAAAAAAATCTCCAAGTTTTGGATTAAAAAGGCTAACTCAAAATCCACATTTTTCCATGATTTTCCATAAATAAATGAATGTGCGTGTGTGTGTGTGTATTTATATATATCTAGTGGGGTCTCATTTTAATCATGGGAAATGTTGATTTTGGTTACTTTTTTCATCCAAACTTTTTTTTGGGGTGGGGGGGGGAAGGGTTGTTTGCTTTTCATCAGAGAAAACCAAGTTCCTTGGTAAAAACTAAAGCACCTGGCTCTCCCAGCAAAGAGATACTACACTCCCAATAGAGTGTTTTAAAAACCTCTGAATCCACTGTATATTTATATATACTATCCACAATACACAGAATCCTCGATAGTGTAGCGCAGTGAAAAGAATTCATCAGCACTCTGTGGGATAATTGTGCAATTGACTAATGCCTTCCTTAGGCATATTTGGGTAATGTTTCCATCCCCAAATCAAGGCACACCACATCATCTTGAACATATATATTGATCCACAAACATATGATCATATCGTGTCTTGAAGATATTAATTCAGGTGGGAGGTGATGCAAAGATGCAGTGTCCCAAAAGGGAGTATGCCTCATGTCGGGATACTCACTAGTAAATCATCATGCTTCCCCTTGTGTTTGGTCTAGAAAAGAACAATGCCAGTATCAGGACACCGTGATTCTGATTGCACTGGAAGATCCATACAGTGGACCAGACACTTTATAGTTAATTGTATTTATTTCATCAATCTGACTTCCTGGTTTTTCAATCTACCTTCCATATAAACATTTTGTATATGGAGCTGCATTCTTTAATTGTTCTGTAGGGTTTTTTTTCTTTCTCCTCCATAAAAGAAATCTCTCTCTTTTCAAGAATTAACATTCAATGAAAGGATGATTTCCATCTGCATAAAATTATTCACAGAACTCATTTTGCTTCATCTTACATACCTGTGATTCAGCATGGAAGCTTTCTAATAGTCTGAGAATACATTTTGAAATTAATTTTCTTGACTTCCAGGTTTAAATATGCTCCTGAAGAAATAGAAACAAGGGAATATTAGTATAAAAATATAATCTCATGTTACAAATTTGCTCCTATAAACCTCTTATACTTGAGCCAAATAAATGTTTGCAGTTTGTCATACACACTAATATCACATTCTCTCACAGTCTTGCAGTATAGGCACTTGCATGAGGCTGATAATCATTTACATTTACTTTTACATATATTTAATTTTCTAAATTGATTTAGAGGAATTACTTTACCCCCCTCTGGAAGATATCCAACTCTAGTGTGAAATATATCTTCTGATTAATAATATGCAGCAATGGGCAGGGAAGTGGAAAAAAATAAAAACTCTGACTGAAATGATGAAAAGAATGTAGGATATGCTCAAGCATGATTACCCAAGCTGATAGCACTTTTGACCTTGCAAATAGCACTGGTGGTCAGTATTTTGTTTATGTTGTGGAATGTATTGATCAAAATTCACTACAGTTGACGTAAGCATAAGGAAGTCAGTCCTAAGGATGTTCAGGAGGAGTATAGGCATGTGATCATTTGTAGACATATCATGTGACTTGCTGACAATAAGAGGTGTTATGGCCAAGCTAGAGACAAATCTTGATAAAGTCTGAAGCTTAGTACATCCTCAGTCTTGCAGGGGGACAGGGCGGGGGATGTGCATGCATGTCAACTGTACAGCTGATTTGGAATGGGAGACACTCTGTGTGCATGAGGAGATCAGCAGTAGGAGAGTGAGAACGTGGGAAAAACTGGTGAAAGAATAGTGTCCAGATCTGGAATTTGTTTTTCTGACATTTATCTTTTGGGATACCAAATGGAAAGATGGTCTCTTCAAAACATTTCCTGCAGCTTGCCAATCTATATCATAATTTTAATCTCTGTGATATAACAACTTATTATTTCAGTAAGAAGAAACCTTCAGGTGTAGAGCATAGTAGTATCAAAACTTTTGCCTGGTATCTAAATTTGATTGAATAATGGTAATGAGTTACACATGTTGCTGGAATACCTAAATTTTGGAATTTTAGTTTACCTGCTCTAAGGCTGATCCAATATAATTACTTTACATGGCAATAATGGATCTGTTTTTAAAAAAAAATCCATATAATTTTGTTCTGAAGAATGATAAAACATCACCATAGAGGAATTCTACAGGATAAGAAAGTATAATTAAAATGATCTATAAAGAAACATTTTCTACTAAATCCGTTATGGTCAGTTCTCTGTGGATTTTCTATGGAGATTTATAATAAAATTGCACACAAAATATCTATACTTGCAAGATATAATAACTACTAATTTTCTCCTTTTCCTGAGAGAGGGCCTGTATACTCTGTTATGTTAGATAGAAGTTGTTTTATTCTTCTGTGTGGTAAAAGTTAATACAACAAACATGGTCACTCTACTTCAGTTGAATTGCTTGCTAAATATATTACTCTTGATGATACTTTGGTATTTTTCCACAGGATTTGCTGATGTGTTTGTGGATTTCTTCCAAGGATGGCCTAAAAACAAAACAAACAAAACAATAATCTCAAACTACTCAGGCCAAGGTTTTATAGTATTGCCTTCTGTTGACTTGCAATGTTATACTTCAGAGACAGGTGTAATGAAATTTTCTGAACCAATTCTATACAAATAGGAAGAGTCCTGGTATCCAAAGGATAAATAAAAGTATAAGCAATTATTTAAAGAAAAGTAAATTTATCTGGATCTGGCTGCTGGTTTAATTTACCCCATTCTTCATCAAGACATTTCTATTTCTTCAAAACACCACTTCAGACTGCCAAATATTTCTTTCAGTAATACCAATTTTCTTTAGAAAATGTTTACAATTCAAAAGACATTCTTTTATTTATTGTGTGCTCACTTTGTGCCCCAGGTGCAACAGAATAACAAAAATGTCCATCTGAAGAAACACTGTATTGTTTAACCATTTTACATGCAAACAGGAAACTAACCCAAAAACAGTCTTAGGTATATAGTAGGAAAGGCTTTGGTGCCATTTTACAATATTACTACTAATAAAAATTGTGTGTGTCATTATATTAGAACTGACCATCATATTTTAATGCAGCATATGATGAGGTAATGGCAAAAATAAATGTTTATAATTATGTTTTTGACTGTCCTATAGTAGTAGTGTTCTGCAGGATCCAACTGAACATTTAGAGTAGATTTTTGTATTAGCATGGATTCATTTTAATTAGCTTGCCTCTTTTTTTATTTATTTATTTATTGAGGAACACTTGTTTTTTCTGCATCAAAGATGACAAACGAAATGTTTTACTTCACAGGTGAGAAACATGTTTTTTCTCATGAATAAAAATTATCAAAATTGAGGGACAAAACCTAGGTCTGTTGTACTGGGATGATCCATAATGGCCTCCACATGGACAGAGCTGTGATCTTTATTTGCCCTCATATCCACTCAGATATTGAAACTGGCGCAGGTTTTGGAAGCAGATCCTACCCATCCAACAGAACAAGTAGGAAAACCAGTTATTAGATTATTGAGAAATTACTAATCTCACAGTGAGCGTTTAGGAATACAGGAATTTTGTGGTTTAGGCAAGGCTGCATAATGAGTTGGTGACACCAGCAAAATCAGAATTTAAGTCCAAGGCATGTGTGTAGCACCTAGCATAGTGGACCCTGATCATCAAGGATCCTGGTTTTCTTTTATTTAAAAAAAATCCCCAATTTTCAGTTTTAAAAAAGTAACCCAAAATCCACATTTTTCCGTGCTTAAAATGAAACACCATTATGTGTGTGTGTGTGTGTGTGTGTAAATATATGTATATACGTAGGATGCATGTATTAGTGGTATTTTGTTTTAATAAGGAAAAAATGTGGATTTTGAGTTACTTTTTTAAAACTAACAATTGGGGATTTTTTTAAATCAGAGAAAAACCAGGATCCTTGCTGATCATAAATTATCCTGTGTATGCTATGATATTTCAAATAAGAAAATCTATTTGAATTCCTAGCACTTGTTCATTTGTTTAATGCACTAGGAATACAGTAAGGTTAAAAAACCTAGCTACTTTATTTTAGTGACTGGTTGATTAAATTAATTGTATGAATAGTGTATTTTAAAACCATTGACTTCTTTTAAAATAATCACATGATGATTTGAAAATGTTTACTTTTTTCTTGAAAACGTTCATTTATTACAATTTTATTCTGGCTCAGATTTAAAGAACTCAAGCCATAAAGGAAATTGTTAAAAATCAAAATAAAAATGCTGATAAGACCTTTGGTGTTAAGTATTTTCCTACTAATAGGCACAGTGGATGACTTAAGGATGGCAATTCAACCATATCTTTGCTTTTCTTTTGCTGTTATGCTTTATGCTAAAGTGTTAACTTACAAAAAATGAGCTTTTGTGTATGTTAATATACAGTATACACCTTAGCAATGTAATATCAGTGCTTCTTAAGCTTAACATCAGTAATGAGAGCAATAAAAGCACTTCATGCATATCTTTTGATTCTAATGACACATACTGAACCAATCAGCACTGTGGGAGCATCTGCATTAAATATCATGACATTAGATAAACTATTTATCTTTTCTTATGGTTTAAATTGCTATCAGAGAGTTAAAGGAGATTTGCATATAAATATACACAGCCTCAGTAATCTTAGTATGTTAACTTGTTTAATGCTCATGGGGAGAAAAGTCATGATGACTAGAAAACCAACTGGATATTCAGAAACTCATTTGAATGTTTTTCTTCAGTAAAATAAAGTTAATGGTGTGGGAATCTGAGGTATGGAACCTACACATTTATTCATGCAAGTGTGCTGCCTCTTTCCCATGTAATACATCTAACATTTTAAGAAAAAGAATGTATGGTTGTATAAGCCAAGTATTAAAAATAACTAATCATTTGCAGAAACTTGTTACTGGACATTCTCCCGAAATGAATAATTCTTACTTCTACAAATACTCCCATTGTCTCTAATAGAGACAACTTTAGAGCTGAATCATAGCTATAAGACTATATATGCCATAACCATAGCAATGTCTTAATGGGACTTGTAGCGTTTCATGAGGAATACTGGGAGATAGTCAGCCTCCTTAAACTTCCCTGGACACAATGGAAGTCACCAACTACTGCCCTATTTCTTGGGTAGAGGCTGTTCCTACCATCCCAGGTGGGAAAATGCAGAAATATAAGCTTTACTCTTCTATGTTAAGGTGTCATATACTTGTGAGAGAACAAGGACAGAAAACCGTCTGTACTTCCCCACAGGCACAGACTACAGGCAAGAAGGAAAACTGTTTGGTATCTCCAATATACTGTATAACCTTGTATATTGTATAATCTGTCTTAGAACTTAGTTCTAAATGAGTTATAGAATCACAGACTCATAGAATAACAGAAAAATAAGGCTAGGAGGGACCTCAGGAGGTCATCTAGTCCAACCCCTGCTCAGAGCAGGACCATTCCCAGCTAGATTACTCCAGCCAAGGCTTAGACTGGCCTAGTCTTAAAACCCTCCAAGAATGTGGAACCCACAACCTTTCTGGTAACCTGTTCCTATGCTTTACTACCCTCCTGGTGAGAGTTTTGTCTAATATATAACCTAAATTTCCCTTGGTGCAACTTAAGACCATTGTTCCTTATTCTATTATCTGCCACCTGGCAATCTTCAAAAAATGTCTTGAAGCCCATCTTGCTGGAGTCATTTAATCCCAGCAGTCTTTCCTGCCCGAGTGCATGGGGGCTGGACCCAGTGATCTGTATGGTCTCTTCCAGCCCATAACAACTATGAAACTTTGAAACTACTGAGAACAGTCTAACTTCGTCCCCTTTGGAACCTCACTTCAGGCAGTTGAGGCTGCTATTAAATCCCCTCTCAGTCTTCTCTTCTGCAGATTAAGTAAACCCAATTCCCTCAGCCTCTCCTCAGAAGGCATGTTCCCCAGCCCTCTAACCATTTTTGTTGTCATCCACTGTATTGTCTTCAATTTATCTACATCCTTTCTGCTGTGGGGGGGCCAAAACTGGATATAATACTCCAGATGTGGCCTCACCATGGATGAATAGAGGGGAAGAATCACTTCCCTCAACCTGCTGGCAACACTCCGACTAATGCAGCCCAGTAGGCCATTAGATTTCTTTTGCAACTGTTGGCTCATATTCATCTTATTGTTTACTGTAACCCTCAGGGCCATTCCTGCAGATCTGCTGCTCAGCCAGTCAGCCCGCAGCCTGTACCAGTGCATGGGGATGTTCTATCCTAAATGCAGGACTTTGCACTTGTCCTTATTGAAACTCATGAGATTTTTTTTGGTCCAATCCTCCAATTTGTTGAGGTATCTGAATGCTAGCCCTGCTCTCCATTATATCTACTGCTCCACCCAGTTTGGTGTCATCCACAAACTTGCTGAGGGTACACTCCATCCCATTTTCCAGATCGTTTGTGAAGATATTGAACACTACCAGACCCTCATAAACTTACTTAGTCCAACATCCTGGTCAAGGAAGGATTATCTGTGCCTCAAACATCCCAGCCAAATATCTGTTCAAATTTGTATTCAAAATTTCTAAGGATGGAGATTCCACGGTTTCTCTGGTATCTATTCTAATGTTTGATCACCCTCATATTCAGAAGTGCCTCCTAATCTCCAATCTAAATTTCCCCCGCTGGAACTTGAGGCCATTTTGCATAGCTCTGTCTCCTATAGCCACAGAAAAAGTCCATCTCCAACCTCTTTATAATCACCCCACTCAGTTTTCTCTTCTCCAGATTAAATAACCTGGAGCACCTTCTTTTAGCTTTTCCCCAAAAGGCGCATCCAGAGAAGTGTGGTCATGTGGCGCTGCAAACCCATTTGCAGCACCACATACCACACAGTCTACTGTTCTCCACACTTCAAGGACATGCTGCCCAAGCATGTGCTGATCCATTTTTTTTTTGTTTGTTTTTACCCCCAGGGTGTTCAAATTTACTTCTCTAACTTTCCAAGACAGTAGTTCACTTCAACAGGAATGTCACTGCTAGCTTTCAGAATTAGCAGTGATACTTTTCAAACTACCTGTTCAAACTGTGCTATGGTACCACCAAGAATTCAAGACTTTTACTTCAGGAAGTCTTTCATATAGACCTGTAACTAGGTCTGAAAGCCATGTCCAAACAAATTATTAGAAGATCCTAACATAATAATGATATGTCTCTGTAGATCTGCTACATATTCAAGGATTAAAACAACTTTTTTGCTTTTCTTCTTATTGAAATATCACTCTGGTCATGTAATCTTAACAAGCCAGTCATGAACGGTAAGCCATTACCTTGATGAAAAGATTTATTTCAGCTTTTCATAAGAATGCAACTGAGAGGAATTCATCAGGTGAACAGCAGTACTGTGCATATATACTCATGTGAATAGGTTCAAAGTCATGTGTCACAGAATCAAGCCGCATAACCTGACAGGTATTGAAAGAGGCTAATTAATCACCTCCAGCATCTGTTAAGGCAAAATATAATTTCTTTAGTCTTTCAGCAGGCAGGTTCTGCTTCCTGCAGTCCTCCATATAATGCAGTGTTCATAGTCATTAACATGACAATCGTTGACAACTATCCAGGAAACAAAGCAGCCAACTTGCTTTTGGGCTAGGGGCATGATCTAAAACTCCTCAAAATCAATTAAAAGCTCCTGTTGACTTCAGTAGACAGAGGATCAAGCCCAATATGTGACTACCTATGTGTGGCTTTGCAGAAAAGGAAGGAAGTATAGAAACTACACTCAGAAGTCAGTGCTTACGGAGTGCATATCACTAATTGGATTGCTCATTCGGCAGCATTCTGTGTTCCTCAATGACGCTAGTTGGTGACCAATCAATCACCTGTGCCCTGGCCAGAACGCAGAGACCAGCAATGGAGAAATTCATACTGATTTTCTTTTATGTATGACTGAAGTGCCACTGTTCAGCACATTTTCCACCCCTAAACCATTGATGTATGCAGAATGTGTCAGGCCTTGGTGTTATTGAGAATTTGTCTTACTGAAGACTACATGAAAAATATTTAACACTTGTTCTCTGTTGCATTTTTAATGAGCAGACAAGTGATTCTGAAGGGCTGGATGACCCCACCATGGCACATGGCATATGGTACTTTTCCATGCTCGATATCGTCCCATTAAAAAAAGATGTCAGCACTGGCAAACTTAAGATAGACCTTTCCTAATCATCTTTGGGGACCATTTATTTCATACTTATCAGGAAAACTTCACAAGGTGGTTGAAAGGGGCAATGGCAAACCTGGCAATAATTATCTATTGTGTGTGTGTTAATTAAATATATGAATATAATTTCATGGTGTGTACTCTTCTTAACTCTCCAATGCTTTGTGTACATTAATTTTAACCACACCATGCAGATACCTATAAATTAAAATAATATTGAAATTTATTTCTCCTTGTTAATTCTGAGTTTTTTTAATTCAATTTTTTATTTTTTTCACTTTATATTTTTATGAGTTATGATAATACATTTTTGGCTATTATCATATTTGGTGTGGAACTGTTTCTGCTTCCAAAAAATAAAGTGCATCTTGCATGGACTTTTTTATTGTTGTTATTGTTGTTGCTTTTCAATGGATTCTAATTCTGAAAGCACCACAAATTGTGTCATCAAAGCACGTTCTTGTTGGCACTGGATGTATGAACCAGTCCTGATACTTTGTTCTGGGTGAACATAGACTTTTGAATGAGACTGACCACGACCTCCATGCATTCAATAATAGGCAAATGTTATTGATACACAGTGATAGCAGATAAGACTAATGCAAGCAAAGCGTGCAAAATGACTACACAATTTTATTTATTTACCAGTTCTAGGGTTTCACAGGGAGATGGTATGTCTTGCTGGTATGCGAGCACCACCTTGTGGTTCTTGCTTGAATCAGGACGTCAACAGCTTTGAAGGTTGCGGGTTGATGCCCCACTCCCCCAACAGGGCTAGTAATATGGGCTGGTGGTGCACCCTTCACAATCATGTGTGCTGCTCTTCATGCCTTCCCATCAGACAACACTTCCTCTCCAGGACCACTGGCTCCAAATGAGGAGCCAGCATTTTAAGTTTTTTTGTTGTTGATTTCACACACAATCCCAGATATTGTGGTTTCCACAAAATCCATGACACCGCAAATTAAGCAGGTCTTTAACTGTGATCCTATAATCATTTAAATGGTACAATCAACAGACTGAAATAGATACTATTATGTATCTATCCCCTTCTGTACATTTGTCATGTTGCTGGGAACAGACTGTGTTGTTATCCTTTACTCATTGTTCCATTTGACTTCGCATCTGTAATACACTTTTCAGCATGCTAATATTTCCTTCTGTGTATGTGTTAATATTCAAATCTCACTTGTCAGAGAGCAATTAATCAATGTAGTAAATAATTACATATTTATATATAAAAAATCTCCTTCAAAATACTTATAATCCAAAGGCAATAAAATATGGCCCCAGAAAAGTCAATAGGAAATTTGCCATTGACTTTAAAGAGAACTAGGATTTCAGGCCATAAACTGACCACTGAGATTAGAAAGAAGCTGCCACTATATACAAATAATTCTGTACTTTTCCACTCCGGTATTTCCTTCTTTAGGAAGCTGCTTCTCAAGTTCACGTTGATAATCCCTTTAAATCAGCCTTCTCTAGTATAAAACACCACTCTTACTGTAAAAGAAACCCACCACTCTCAATTGTACAAGCTTAAAAGTTGCATTCTGTTAAGATGTTTAAGTAAAAACTTTATTGTCCACATATTCAAATAAACCAAACACGATTGAGATAATAGCACAAAGTGAATTTATTTTTGTTTTTTTACTTATGCAGAGTCCAATTTTTTTCTTTCAAAAATACCATTACATTGCAAAAAATAAAAAATGATTGGAACACTTCACAATATAGCCAAGTTGGGGCTCTTGCCTAGCATCCTAAAATGCAGATTGCCAATGTAACATTAATAAAAATGCAATATAAACTGAAAAAGCTATGGATAAAGTATCATTTTAATTATTTCAGTTCTGATTTGTAGTAATAATAGAATAAGAAAAGTAGGGCTAGAAGGAACCTCCAGAGGTTATGTAGTCCAACCCCCTGCCTGAGGCAGGATTATTCCTATCAAAACCATCCTATAGAAATCCATAATCTAGCCTCTTATTAAAACTACCATCAACCCTGACAACACAAGATATAAGACCCTAACTTGCCACATGTAAAGCAGGGGAACCACAGTAGCCAACGTCTTCCTTGTGCAAAACTTGTTAATACATGCTCATATGATTCATAGATTTACAGATGGTAGGGTGGGAAGGGACTTCAGTAGGCCATCGAGTCTGACCCCCTGCCCTGGGCAGGAAAGAGCGCTGGGATCAGATGACCCCAGCTAGGTGCTTGTCCAGTCTCCTCTTGAAGACCTCCAGGGTAGGGGAAAGCACCACCTCCCTTGGAAGCCCATTCCAAATTCTGGCAACCCTTACTCTGAAGAAGTTCTTTCCAATGTCCAACCTAAATCTACTCTCCATCAATTTGTGGTCATTTTTCCTAGTTACTCCAGGCCGTACCCTAGTAAATAGAGCATCTCCTATTCCCTGCTGCCCTCCCCTGATGAATTTATAGGCAGCCATAAGATCATCTCTCAGCCTTCTCTTGTGAAAGCTGAAGAGATCTAGGTCCCTCAGTGTCTCCTCATAGGGCCTTGCCTTCAGGCCTCTGACCATGCGAGTGGCCCTCCTCTGAACCCTCTCAAGATTCTCTGCATCCCTCTTGAAGTTCAGCACCCAAAACTGGATGTAGTACTCCAACTGCGGCCTGACCAGTACCATATAGAGGGGAAGCATCACCTCCCTGGACCTGTTTGTCATACATCTGCTAATCCCAAATAGAAGGTGACACCTCCTGCTACAGAGGAAAGCAAACACTCCTGAAGTCCACATCACTCTGACTATGGGGTAAAATTCTTTCCTGACCCCAATTATCGCAATTGGTCTGACACCAAGTGGAGGGGGAAAGGCCTTTAGCCAGGAAACAACACACTTTAGCCAAGAACTTTTGGATTTAAGTCTCAGCAGAAGCAGTGGCACACCCCAGTCAAAACCCACAGCCTTGGCTGCAAGCAACACCTGATGTCCCTGAGGAAGACTTAATAAAAACACCCTGAAACATAGCAGAAATGGTGGAGGGGAAAATATCCATAGTAAACATACGCATAACTACACCTAGATCATCCCTGACCAGTGCTAGTCCAACCTCTTCCTGAACACCTTCAATGATGAAGAGTCTACAACTTACTTTTCTAAGTTTATTCCACTGCCTCACTATTCTTCCTAATATCAAATCTAAACCTACTTTGTTGTGACTTGGAAGCTGTTGGTCTGTGTCCTACTCTCTGCAGCAAGATAGAAGAAGTGTTATCCCTCTTTTTATGGCAGCTCTTCAGGTATTTCAAGACTGTTATCATGGTCTCTCTTAAGCATCTTTTCCACAAGCTGAACACGCCTAGCTCCTTCAACCTGACTTAGCCTCAGGTGACTTGCCTTCCAAGCACTTTATTATCTTTGTCACCCACTCTGGACCCTCTCTAATTTCTCCATGTCCTTTTTAAAATGTGGAGCCCAGAACTGCACACAATACTCTAGATGAAACCTAACTAGTGCTTAGTAGAGAGGCACTCTCACATCCTTTGTCTTGCATCTAATGCTTCTATTGATGCCATAAAAAGTCCCCCCTCCCAAAAAAACCCCAAACCTTGGTTCCAAGATGGAGGATTCTGAGATCAAAACTGATGGGATGACTGAGGATTTGGCTTGTCTGATGGCAGGAATAGCTAGAGAGATATCTAGCATTAAAAATTACAGTGGAAAAGACTCAGGATTTTGTTATGAATGTTCAAGCTTTGGTGGATGCCATGATGAATCAGGTTCAGGGAGTTTAGGATACAGTTTCTGTGCCAGGGATATTGGGCAATGGAAATGGTCTTTATTGTTGCAGAGTGGAGAGATTTTTGCATTACAACTTCCCAAACCTTGATGGCTAACATAGTAGGTAGTATATTCATTTTACTGTTAGCATTTCTTATACTGTAAATGTATTTTTCCTCTTTCCTTTCTTTTCCTCTTCCATCTCATGAACTTTTCAAGAGTATCTTGCACTCTATAGCTCTAAATATTCAGGTGAGTATTGGGATTGCAAACTCTATTGGATGGCAGTATCCAATTAAATGTTGTAAATTTGATTTAAGGAAACTGGCATATTTCCTATAAATGTATGTATAAAGATGCCTTTTCTTAAAAAAAACAAAACAGGATTAATATTGCTGTGCTCACAGAAACTCAAATATAAGTATAGTAATCTAAAAAATTAGAGCATGGTTGGGTGGAATAAGCAATCTCTAGTGTGTTTCACACAAAGTCACAAGGAGCATCTATTTTAGTGCAAACGTTAAAATTGTAGATTCCATTTTCACTTAGGGATATTATCTCTGGTCCCAATACAGACACTCCAACATTTTATTTTGTATTTATTTATTTACTTTAAGATATTTGAATTTGGGGATACCCTTATATTTGTGGGTATAGACCAAAATAAATGTTTGGTTTTCATTACTGACAGGTCTCATGCTCCACTGTCCATTAAATCTACTTTTAGGAAAGTTATTAAAAGTTATATGACAGACCTGGGATTAGTAGATGTTTGGTGAATAGTGAATACAGCAATGACAGACAGGGGTGGATCCCCAGGCAAAGGGTGCACTGGTGCATTTGTCCCCCCCCCCCCCCCCCTTTCTTGACTCATTTATTAACTTCATAGCTGTTTCAGACCATATCAAGGTGGAGTATCAACTCTTCCTCCAAGATATATCAGCTATAAATAATTATGAGAGATTCAACACCTCCCTTTTGGACTGATTACAAGTTTGAAGCATTAATTCTGAAGGAGTTCAAACATTTTATGGAGCTTGAACAACATATTGTTCCTCTGCTTCAATATTATGGCAAAATACTAACATCTACTTATGAGGGTGTGTAGTATCATGTTATTGCAAAAAAAAAGAAAAACAGGATATAGAAATAGATACTATAATAAGAAAAATTAAGTTTTTAGATGAGGATTATGTCACAAATCCTTTGCCTGATAAACTACACATTCTTACTAGTATGAGATATGAGTTAAATAAATTGCTATCCCAGAAGGCAGAGTATGCTTTATATAGATTACACAAAGATAATTGGGAATCAAGGAAATGTGCTAAACATAAACTAAAGAGTAGATTTAAAAGTAAATCAAACCATAATACAATATCAGCTAAAAGTGACTTTGGAGAATATGCATATAACACAGAGACCAATCAACCAACAGTTCAATCAATTTTACTTTAATTTGTATACTGAAAATCTGAATATTACTAGTGAGGAAATAGATCTATTCCTGAACTTTATACCCATACAACAAATGTCAGAGTTGGAGAAGGAAATTTTGGAGTCTTTTTTGTCATTGGATGAAATAACTTTAATCTTACAGGACATGAAGAATAATAAATCTGTGGGCAGTGAAAAATTTCCTGTGGAATTTTATATCAAGTTTAAAGATATACTGGGCATGTCTACACATGAATTTACACATGCCAAAACTTAATGTGCCTTAGCCTAAGGTTCATTAAGGCAATATAGACATGCATCTACATGTGCATGCCTTAAGGCACCTTAATATGGCTTGCTGGGTAAACACATTTGCAGCCTGGTCTGGGCAACACCCTGGACAGCTCCCCACATGCACAACCACACCAGGGTCTAGAGGCAGTGTGTGGGTGCTGCATTGGGAAAGTGGCTGGTGGCTGGCTGGGGAGTGCAGAAAAAGGGGCGCACCCAGGGGCCATGAGGTCTGTCAGGGGCATGTGTAGAGCTGGGGCTGCTGGACCACAGCCAGAGACAGCTCAGCTGCAAGTGGGCAGAGGGCACACCTGAGCCCCCAGACTGTGTCTAGTGATTCGAGGCTGCTGTACCCAGTGCTGGACCTGGCTGCAGGATACTGAGCCACCCGCTGGTGCCGCAAAGCCCATGGCAGCACAGCCGGGAAGGACAGTCCAGTTCCAGCTGAAGGGGTGGGAGCCTCTAGTCCCCTTGTATGTGATGGGCCTGAGCCTGGCCCCAGTTCTAACCCCCTCCCCAGCATCAGTCAAGAGTGGGCCAGAGCTGAGCCTGTGGGGCCCCATGCTGCTACCAGCCACTACCGAGAAGAAGCAGTGGCAAGTGCTGTTCTCCAAGGCACTGATGCTGGTGCTGGAGTGACAGTTCTGGTAGCAGCAGTACCCATCTACGTGCCAACCGACTTGGGACTTAGTCCTAAGTCCCAAGCCAGTTGGCACACAGACAGGTACCACTGCTGCCGAAACCACTGCTCTAGCTCCAGCATCTGTGCCTTGGAGAACAGCACCTGCTGCTGCTTCTTCTCGACTGTGCCTGGCAGCAGTGCGGGGCCCCATGGGCTTAGCTCCAGCCTACTTAGTTGACGTAAACAGCATTAAGTTACCTGAAATCATCTATACATCCCTTAAGGCACCTTAGCTATTTGTATCTAAATTTGATACCTGCTTTATACAGGTTTCAAATTTAGACATGGTTAGCCTTAAATCACCACTTTTAAGATGCATTAAGGGTGCACACATGTAGACCCATGCCCTTAATTTGCCTTAAAAATAGTGATTTTAGGCTAATTGAACCTAAAATATGCGTGTGTAGACATGCCCACTGTTACTTAATTATTAAACGTATATAATTATTGTATTATTATGAAAATTATACTACCAACCACTTTACATGAAGCTATTATTTCTGCAATTCCTAAACCACACAAGGATTCTATGAATTGTCCTAACTAGAGTCCAAATTCTTTAATTAATTTAGTTATCAAAATTTTAGCCAAAACTATCACATATCTATGAATCTATGAGATTAGAACAGCTCCTCCCAAAGTTAATTCACAAAAAAGTAGGATTTATCAAAAAAGGTATGGTTCAGATAATGTATGTAGTAGCATTGATATAGTATTAATATAGTAGGAGCAGTATAATATTCCAAAGTCCCTATGACTTTTCTAGCACTTGATGAAGAGAAGGCCTTTGATAGCATTTCTTAGAGGTACCTTTTTGTGTATTATGAAAGATGAGCAAGGGGATACACCTGTTTTATACAAATCCCATGTCAAGATTTGTGACAAATAGTATGCTATATGATCCATTTCCCTTTCAAAGGGGGACTCAGAAGTTGCCCATTATCCTCCACTTTTATTTGTTTTATCATTGAAACCATTGGCTACAGCTATAAGGAATGAGGCTGATATAAAAAGCATTAAGGTGTGAGATAGTGGGTGTGTCTAGATGTGCAATTAATGTGCATTAAGGTTATTGCATAGTTCCTAATGGAGCATTAACATGTGGCTGGGAACATGTTTACACAAGGTTCTGCTGCAACAGGACTCTCAGGTAGCTGCCCCACAAGTGGTACAGCTTCTACCCACCCCCTGCTGTCTGGGCTGACCAGGAGCAATTTGCTCCCGGTCAGCTCTCTACACATGCTGTATTTTGCAGTACTTACTACTCAGTTAATCTATTATTTGTATTTCTTGGTACTAGGAAATGTATATCAGCCTCATTTACTGCAGTGTAAATGCTGCACGTGTAGATCCAGACACTTTACTGCAAAGTAGATTAGTCTGCATCATAAAGCATCTCATATAAATTCATCCAGTGAGCACAAGATCCTGTTGCATGCAGATGATGGACTACTATCTTTATCACAGATTGAAAGATCAGTTCCTTTCCTTTTATTATTAACCAACAGTTTGAGCAATCTATTTAGTTACAAGATTCGCTGGACTAAATACGAGTTAGTTGGATTAAATAAGTATTCTACAAAGGATACACTTAGTAAATGGCAGCTTCAGTGTCAATCAGAACATGTACTTTATTTGAATTCAAGAATATTAATGTTGTTCTCATCCAAAACTTTCAGAATATTCTCAGTGTTATAGTACACAATGTAAATACATGAAATAGTTTGGCAATATCCTTGAG
Organism: Alligator mississippiensis; assembly: GCF_030867095.1. Classification (NCBI taxonomy): domain Eukaryota; kingdom Metazoa; phylum Chordata; order Crocodylia; family Alligatoridae; genus Alligator; species Alligator mississippiensis. The sequence continues at coordinate 393,961,780 of NC_081824.1, forward strand.
AGGGCATGTTATTATTTTAAAAACAAATGTCTTTCTTCACCTAATTTATTTATTAGATAACCTACCCATTGTAATTTTCCAAACCTATTTTGTTAAACTAAATGCTCAACAGGTTTCTGTCGGAAGAGAATAAAAGGGCTTGTTTTCATTTAAAAAGATTCAACTGCCAATTGAAATGGGTGTTTTCATTTTCCAAGCCTTTGACTATACCACAGTGCTTTCTTAGTAAGTCAAGCTAGATAATGAATAACTCTCCTGGATAGGTGGAAATTGTACAGGCTCTTATATTCTCCTTCCATTACCTACTGTCATAAGCTTTACTTATTACCGTCTTTCTAACTCTCTAATCTCTACAATTTTTGCAGTTCACCTAACTTAGAAAAAAATGACAAATTTATTGATGTTTTATCCTTCATTACATTATATGGCCTCTATTTAGGGCAATTCCTTTTTGAAGTATGGCTCCTACAAACTGTTGTAGAGAAAGTAAATGGATAAGGGTACTGTGCATGTAAAACAGCATCTAATATGAAATTGAATTATTTTCTGAATTATGTGATGGAATTTGACTTTCCAGAAACAGTTGAATGGCAATATATGCATTTGAATCAATTATTATAAAGCCAGTTTGGTGCTGAAACCATAAGTGTGGAAATACTCCAGACATTGTCATTTTTGCTTTGAAATTTGCTTCTCTTCCCCACCCTGTGCCATGACCAGGGTCCTGGTTTTCTCCATTAAAAAAAAAAAAAGGACCAGTTTTTGCATAAAAAAGTAACCCAAAATCCATGATCAAAATGAAACCCCACTATATATATATTATCTGAATCAGTAACATATTAGTGTAGCGTTGCAATCCAGGAAGCTAGTGCCATAGAGAAACAATGCTAATTAGCTTAAGTGCAATGCTGTGCTAATATGAAGGAAGTACCAAAGGGAGCAATCTAGATTTTACACAAAATCCATTAATAATTTTGAATGACTCAGACAACTGTGGCAATACAATTGTGCCTGTATAAATAACTAGACAGAGAGTCATAAATTACTTCATAAACCAAATGATGTAGAATCAGGCCTGCAGAGTACAGGTTTTGATGAATCAATTATCCTGCTTCAACAGGACTAAGCTCAGAAAGGTGATCTAGCTAAACAAAAATCTTTGCATGAGACTGTTTCTTTAAAAATGGCCATATCATCTAAGCAAATGGCACTAGTAATGAACACTAGTTTTATAAATGACTGTAGTATTAATTATCCCAAATCCACTTCCTGAGGTGACAACCAATATGACTTGTGTTTTAAATAGATCCAATGAGCGACTGGGGCTAAGTGAGTCTGATTTAATCATACCCATCTTTGAAAAATAATAAAATTGAATTAAGTGCCCCCTTTTCCCCAATGTTTGCACACTGGGTCATCTGAATATTTCAAAATGGAAAGGAATCAGGCAAAGGACATGGCTACATCATTTTTGGTTCACAGTTTGAAGAATAAAAGACGTGAAAGGTTGTTATCTATCACCAGGGATCTGTAGTTTGCTCCATTCATGTTCTTCAGCAAAGTCAAAGGCCAAGCACTGAAAATACATTTTTTTCTAATTGAATTTTAAAACTATACAGCCTAATAAAGTCACTGAAGTGAATACAATTATATTATCCAATGCTTCTAGAAAGCTTTAACTCACTTCGCCTTAAAGCTAAAGAAAAATGTGTGCTCATTGCAGGAGTAATTAACATGGCTAAGTATGCATAATCATGGAGATTAAGTTCCAATTAAGGTTCAATTTCTGTAATAACCCTATCCAAAAATCTTTTTAAGGTTTTGGTGGCACTAATGAAGACCAAGGTAACTCAAGGTAGTGAGCATTCTTATGGTCATAAGCAAAATGATTTTAGATTTAGATGGTTTACATGCATTCTTGTGTTTTAGTAGCATTAAGTTTTAAAGTGCATGCTTCCTTTTGCTTCAGCACTTTTAATGATTTCCCACAGCAGCATAGCTAGCAGAAAGAGTGTTTTTATATCATACAGCTACACTCTGCTAGCCACTTTGAAAGTGTCAAAAAAGTCTTTTTTCCCATTTAATAGAAGAAATTGAAGCATGTCTGCATTTTAGTCATTTATATATTTACCAGTCCCACTATGCTGAAAATATTATTCTAAATCTTATCCCAACAAAACTGCTTCCTAACATTTTATATGCACTGCCATGATGAATTTGAAAATATTTAATGTTTGTTTTATTAATAAAGTAAGGTTATATTTCAAAAAGAAAAATCAGTGTAATTTACAATGCCAAATAACAGTTACTCTCTAAAGATTATTCCAGGGCAGTAAAAATATCGTGAGTATGCAAATGTCACTACACACATTCTCATTCCTATATTAAATAAATATTTACTTCTCCCTATCTTCTTTGTTTGACAACAGCTGTGCTATACGAGTATATAATGTTTGAATTAAAGGTCTTAGGGAAGCTTACAGTACCTGATCAGACCTCCCAAAATGGTAAAGTTCCTTATCCAAGTACTGTAATACAGAAGGTCTGAATACACTGCCCTTCTTGTAAGAGGCACAATTCATCCTTCTTTACATCAATTCTGAATGAGTCCAAGCCAGTATGAAACAATGGGTGCGCCTACATGTGATACTAATACAATGCGATGAACTCTGATGCAATTCACGCTGGAGTTTATTGCTCCCAGGCACAGCTTTTACACGTGCACCCAGGACTGCAGCACATTGAGCTGTGGAGGCAGAGCCCTAGCTGGCAGGCAGCCTGGGGGTGGTCAGCCTGCCAGCCCAGAGATGATCTGACCCAGCTCAACCTGCTATGTAGGGGCTGGCTAGGATATGAAGGTGCTACAGTGTGAGACTGCTCAGCAGGCAGCACCCACACTGTGGCACCCTCGTCTATACATGCATTTTGCCACACCTAACTATTTTTCTGTAGGATAGTACGTGTATCATAGAGTACTATCCTACAACAGAGTTAATTAATTTCCTGCAGGCTAATAGTACTGCACATGTAGATGGTGATGCTTTACTGCAGAGCTAATTAATCAGCTCTGCAGTAAAGCATCTCATGTAGATGCATCCAATACAATTAAGAACCAAGTGAATAAATATAGAATAGTGATCAGTGTAGCTGGAAGCAATAGTTTGGCAGAAGTCTCTTAACCGTATAGAAGGGAGATTAACATATATTAACTGGAAATTTATTTTCAATAGTGTAATCGAAGCAGCATGCGTACACACACACATACAAACCACGACTCTGGAAAAAGTAGATACATTATGACTCTGATATAACAATGTTTTGGTATGTATATAAGTATGACTCATAGCCTTGTAGCTTATGAGCTTTAAAGCTGGTTTTGTATGAATCAAAGAAAATTATAGTCCAACCAGATGAGAGTTTACTCAATAGCTAAAGAGAGTATAGAAAGCCCAAGACACAATCAAACTGCATAGCTAGCAGTTAAGACCTTCACCTACAGACTCCATGACTGATCATTTGGAATCTCATTAGCTATTGTCACCCAAAGAGAACCTTTCATTGAGATAGATCACTAATAGTCCATGAACCACAATTAATAAATGATTTTGTCACACATGAGTTAGACTTCCACAAATTATCATTTATAGTTTAATTATTCATACATTAGCCATCTGATATTTTACTGACATTATTTGTTTGCAGGACATCCTGGAACGAAACAGCTTGTTCCTTATGCTGAAACTGTTCATATGAAGAGTGATTAACATCACATAATTTTCTTCCACGCTATATGAAAGGGTATAAGAGGCTCAATTACAAAAAGATGTTAAATAGAAAAAAATAGCAACCCCTGTAATATCAAGCTATGCCCCTCAACTCCTTGGATTCTCTCCAAATCAACCTGTGCATTCCAAACAAGTCTTACATCTCTTCTGCAAACCAGGTCTGTGTTTATCCAAACACTGTGTACTCAGATTCATGAATTTAGGCACGCTATAATGTGATGTGCCAAATCTGGATGTTTGGAGTTGCATGAAGCTAGATATAGCAGTGTGAGAGTGTCTGATTGTCCCTGCTGTCCCACCACCAAATTTTCAGACCCATAGGGAGCTCTAGCAGCTGGAAGATGTAGCGCTGAGGGCCAGGTCTAGTTCTGTGTTACATGGGATTGGGGGGGGGGGGGGGGGTACAGTACCCTTAGTCTTTCTCATTCTTTCCATAAGAAAGTATCCCGTCCACAAATAGGGTCCAATACCACCTGCCCATGATATCTGAATACTTAGAGTAAATCACAGTCTAATAATGGCCTCTTGTTTTTTTGTTTTTTTGTTTTTTGTAGTTTTGTACTTCAGAGAAACAGGTTTCTAGGTCAAAGAGTACTTTATTAATCCCAAAAAAAAAGAACAGTGAGAAGATCTTACTGTCTACATCCTGTCTGCATGCTGGCATCTTTAATTCTTAAATTTATATCTTGTTTTAAATATATGGGTAATAGTGGGCCAGCTAGTGTTAACACATTTCCCAGGCCATTTGTCTGGAGGAGAATTTAAATGTTTTATAACCATCCAAATACGAATTTATTTGGAAGAAGAGTGGCTTCTAAATTATACTTCTAAGGGCATCTGCTGGAACTAATTTTTATCCAATGATTTAGAGTTCTTTCTCAAGCTAAAGTGTTCATATTAAGCAGTCCTGTGTTACGTGCTGATCACCAGAAGTGATTCTTTTCCATTCTGCACTGATGAAGTCTCACCTGGACTACTGTGTCCAGATCTGCACACCATATTTCAATAAAGATATATGTTTATTGGAAAAGAGAGCAAGAAAAATAATTACAGGTCTAGAAAAGGAATGTTAGAGATATACAAGGAAAGGGTAGAAGAACTGAAATTATTTAGCCTAGGACAAAGATGACTGAGGAGTGGTTTGGTAACAGTTTTCAAATACATACAGGGTTATTACTAAGAGGATGGTGATCAACTACTTTTTTTGTGTCCATAGAGGAGGACAAATAAAAGTTTTAAATTGTATAAGAAACATTTAGGTTGGAAGAAGGTTCTATGAAGTTGGGTAAGAATTGGACTATATTGCATGGAAAGATTGTGTGAAGCAAAGATTCCTTATCATGATGTAGGTACTAACTTTATCCCTACTACATAGGTGCTCCAGTAAAAGATATCACTCTCATCTCCTTGCTTCACACACAATTTCTAAACCATCATGGTTACAACATCACTCTTACATTATGGAAAGATTCATAGATGTTTGGGTTGGAAGGGACCTTAGCAGATCATCGAGTCCAACCCTCTGCCCTAGGCAGGAAAGAGAACTGGGGCCAGACAACCCCAGCCAGGTGCATGCCTAGCCTCCTCTTAAAGACCCCCAAGGTAGGGGAGAGCACCACCTCCCTTAGAAGACCAGTCCAGATTCTAGCAACCCTTACTGTAAAGAAGTTCTTCCTGATGTCTAACCTAAATCTGCTCTCCGTCAGCTTGTGGCAGTTGTTCCTAGTTACTCGAAAGGGTGCCCTGGTGAGCAGAGCATCTCCTATTCCTTGCTGCCCCCCACTCTCCCTCAATGAATTTGTAGGTGGCCACAAGATCACCTTTCAGCCTTCTCTTATGGAGACTGAAGAGATCCAGGGCCCTCAGTCTCTCCTTGTAGGGCTTTGCCTGCAAGCCCCTAACGATACAAGTGGCCCTCCTCTGGACCCTGTTGATTGTGCAGTCTGCACCATTAGAAGTTTTTAAAAGCAGGTTAGACAAACACTTGAATAGGGTTTAGATATGGATGATCTTGCCTTGAGCAGGAGGTTAGAATAGATAACCTCCTTAAGTTCCTTTCAGCACTAATTCTCTATGAATGTATGACTCACATTAGAATTGTAAATACTGAAACCCTAAATCTTGCAAAGAGATATATTGGTTTTAAAACAAAGCCATCCGAAACCAAACACTGTCTTAAGGCTGTGTCTAGGGTTGGTCAGGAACCAGGATTTCTCTCCCATGGGAAATTTCTAGTTTTAAAAATTGTTTCATTCTCAATTGGAATGAAAAACTGAAATATTAGCTTCCTGTCTAATTCCAGAAAATTTTTTTTAAAGTAAATCAACCTATACACTTTATTTTGAATACATTTTGTTTAATTTTTTTTTCTGTTGGCTGTGCTTATTTTTTTCCTCAGACCTAAAGAAAAACTCATTTCATAAAAAAAAACTTGTCTAAGTCTATCTCAGCCTTCCAGTTGGTCCAGTAAAAGGTATCACCCACAGAAGTCCTTTCCTCTCTCATGTTTTTGGACCATCTAAGCTACAACATCACTCTAATATTTATCAAATTCTTTAATCTTTACTTATTTTTCAGAATGAATTTTCAAATAGAATTAGAGTGTACCTTTTGGGCATCTAATCCAACTGATTTACTATTCCTAAACCATACCATATAGACAACTATCAAGCCTCTTATTCAAAACCTCCAGCAAAGTAGATTCCACAACCTCTTTAGGCAATATCATTCATTTTTGCTAAATATAAAGGACAGTAGCACTGTTTACTGATGTTTGGTCTACAGCTGTCTACAGACAGTAGGGTATAATAAGATATTTCTGTCTTATGTATTTGAAAGCCTTTCAAATATGTGTACTACTATTATACCCAGTGCCTCGCTCTTAAATCTTTTTTTTCCAACAAAACGTATCTTGTTCTTTTAACCATTCCTCATTGTGAGGAGTCTCACACCTTAAATTGATACATTCTTATGAGATGCAGTGACTGACAAAATAACATTTTCTTCTAATTAAAAGCATTCAAACAAAATATATTTAACCCATTTTAGTTGTAGTAATAGGTTTTCTTTATAAAATATATATCAGGTAAAATGCGTTATATATTTGTTTATGATTATAGAAACATGTGCATGTATTTATATAAAGAAAGGTACTAGAAGCAACAAACACAACTGGATAGATTTAAGGAAGGTAATAGAGACAATAATTGAATTTACTTAGTTTAGTGCAATGAAGATCTGAACTATAAAACCACAATAGGGAAATGTGTCTTTTCCTGTAGGGAAAAGTATACATAATTTATTTAATTCTAACATAATAACTAATTTATGATGCACTATTACAATTAAGAAAAGGGATGCTTCTCGTTTCACTCACTGGTAATTTTCAGGTTGAAAAAAAAATCTTTTTTTTTTCTTCCTCATTTCCTTATTGTTGTCTCTTGGTGGCACTTCAGGACACATCTCTTTTAAGAAATCTTTAGCAAAAGATTACAACTCATCCCTAACCCCTGAAAACTGATCATTCAAAAGGGGTCCCAGGTGAAATGTTGATGTGCATCTTGAGTGCAACCCAGCCATTGTATGTTCAGCAGATGGTTAAGTCTGTGTGCAGTGAATCATGAAATCTCCACTGTGGGCTCTTTTTTTACTGTTTCCTCACTAGAGAACAGGTCAAGCCAAATCAGATGTGCTAGTCAGTCACTCTAGCCACTTACTGGGATAGGATAATGGTTATGGATGGGCTGAGATCAACTGTTCTTCAAAGAGGTTTACCATTTAACATCACCCCTGAACAAATATGCTTGAACTGCTATCAGTGGTATCTTATTTTACTCATGGTTTAAATTCTTTATTGATTATTTTTATATTAGCATGCATCTGATCTGAATGATTTTCTAATATAGGCCGGGTGATTGTACTATTAGAATTAAGCAGCCATCTTTTAATGTGCAACTAATGAAACTAACATATGTAGTAGTGATCAGTTAAAAAAAAGGTCCATTGGCTAACTATTGCTTAACACAATTAAATCATCAACAACAAAAAAAAACCCTCTCTCTTTCAATGCAATTCAGCTGATGGTAGAAAATGAATATTTACTCCATTTTTCCTCACATAAGAGATACTATGGGAAACAGGCTGTGTATTGACTCTCCCTTTACCTGCCTAATGTAGGAGCAGTCCTCTGTAATAGCCATTTCACTATAATGGGTTTTCACACCTTCAAATCCTCACTACTTTGGCTTCTTTGAAATTTTCATCAGTCCCTAATTTTCTGACCTGAAGGTATATACACAGGGGCAGAGCAAGAGCCTCTATGAAGGCCAAAGATAATGCTCCTTGAAAAGTTAATAACATCAACTGCTTAGCATCCATTAAATAGTAATATATGTCTTTATATACCTATATCAGAATAGAAACCCATTTTGGTTGTGTGAACTACATTTTGACTGTATAAATGTTTTGTTGCTGTATTATCTTGAACCTCAGTATTGGATTACGATGCAGATATCAGGGAATATTCCTGAATGGATAATGACAAAAAACAAATCAGAAACCATTAATCTGGATGATCTTCCAGGTAGTATTCCCAGCCAGTATTTCTCAGTTTCTTAATCTTGTAACCCACTTTCTTTCTGACCTAGTTCTGTCTATATGCCTTTGCTCTAGAATAGTATCATCATAACAGTTTTCATGTTGCTCCTATGATCTACTTCTCAGCAAAACTAAGTTGCCCTTCTAAAGCCTTGCATTAAAGCCCCCTGGTTCTTTTAGCTTGCAGGGCTGTACACTGAGAGCAGCCTGGTATCCCAGTACAGACCTACCTGGAACCATGAGAATGCTCAGCACATCAGGCAGTAGCCTAATATTCCCTCTCATATGACTTTGACATCTCTGAGTCCTGTCAGCAGGCTGCAGCTAACCACTGAGAACTACTGACTGCAGACTAGTAGAAGTAGCTTTATGAATCTGCACTGTTTGGCCCTGAAGGGGAGCATGAGCCCACTATGATGACTCCTGCTGTGTCATAGGATGGGAAATACAGCTTGAATAGAGATCCTTCTTTATGAGGTTCCAATCTGTCCCGTGTAGAAAGTGGGGGACAGGGGTGACCAGAAGCAGATGACAAGACAAAAGAAGAAAGGGTGGAGTGGGAACTTTGTTTATTTTAAATTAGAAACAGTGTGAGAGTATGAAACACACATACTCACATGCACACATACATTTTTAAAGGCTTTTTAGGTCTTCCTCATATGCCCTGTGGCTTCCTAACTCTTAAACCTAAAGAGTCAACACATGCTTCATTCCCTCTTTAATGTTAGGACGTTCTCCCATTTTGTGATTTCAGTATACATGTTGAAATTGTAAAGTCCCAGGTCATTATATTTACTTCTCAGATGTCTTTTATGTTCCCTTTTTTTTCTTATTTATTTATATACGTATAGCATTTTTCTTGCTATTTTTTTCACCTTAGTGGATTCCAGACACAAATGATCTGTGTGTAAGTGGAATGCAATCAGGACCACAGGGAAAACCTTAAAGGATTATTTCTACTGCACTGTTTGTACTGGTGTTTTAGTTGTGAACAAGGATCCCTTTGCATGAGGAGTTCTGGGAAAGCAGAACAAGAAGTCAATCCCAGCCCAAAAGACATTCTATCTATCTATCTATCTATCTATCTATCTATCTATCTATCTATCTATCTATCTATCTATCTATCTATCTATCTATCTATCTATCTATCTATCTATCGACAATAGATATAAATGGATAGATGAGAAAATTTAGTTGACAAAACAAATACACTACTAGCAAAACCATTGCCAAATTTTTCATAGTCTTCACAGGTTTTAAGGGAGATCTGAAGTTAAATATGGAGGTATTTTGATTAATGCTTACATGGAGTTTCACCCAAGTGAAAGAGGCCACAAGAAACCAAGTGCAAAGGTAATTTATTAGAAAATATAATGACTGTGCAGTAGAGACTGGCATCACTTGTTAATTGGAAGCTAGAACAGCCTTTTGATCCTGAATAAGGCTTCCATAGATTGAGTGGAGATAGATGGTAAAGGGCTTTGAAGATAACTTAAAATAGCTCACATTTATTGTACTAGAAATGACAGAGCCAGCAAAGAGATGCACAGAGAAGAGTAAGATGGTCAAAGTGGTAGGTTAGAAAAATGATTTTGGCTGCAGCATTCCAGATAGATATTAGCATGATGATTTTGCATTCTTCAAGGCCAAAGAGAAAGATGTTGCATTAATCAATAGGTAAGTGTAGTGGGGCCCCTACCCCATTACTAGAATGGGAAAGTGATCCAGAGTACCTAGCCCTTCTTCTCTTCTTCACCCCTCCCTCCACCTTTGCCCTCTCTTACCATTTGTGTTTGCCTGTGTATCCTTTCCCTGGTTGAGGCCCCTTTCCCCCGATTTCCTTGTTATGTGATTCTGATTCCACCCCTTGCCCCCTTTCCTTCCCACTTCCTTACACTTCATATCTGTGTTTCCTCTGCCTCTGCCATGGTGGTGATGCCAAAGGCAAACACACAAAACAGGGAAACCTGAAGCAAGATGACTTCTGTGTCCAGATGTAGGCAAACCCTGATAACCCAGGGGGTAGAAGTAGAGGGGTCATATGACCCAGAAAGCCCTTCATAAGCCCAAGCCTTCCATTTACTGAAATGTGTTTGTTTTTCCATACCTCTGTCCATGTCCATGCCCATCCATGTCTAGATATGAAGACATACAGAGAGGTCCAAATCCAGAATGATACCTAGATCTTACCAATAGGTATGTTAGCAGTGTTGTTCCCAGTGATGGAGAAAGGGGGAGAGGTGAATTCAGAAGGAAGTCTAAGAACACTTGCATATTGAACTTGATCTGATGGTCTGATATCAGAGAGATATGCCAAGATTGTAGCTTGCACAGAAAGAGGAAGGTCTGGAACAGACCAGTAGATCTGAGGGGGTTTTTGTATAGAGACAGAAATTGAATCGGTATTTGATTACCCAAAAATAAGGTATAGAGAAAAAAAAAAGGAGTAGGACAGAGACCTGTTGATTTTCCTTAGAAAGTTTTAGGGGGGAGGGATGAAGATATATGCACAGAAGTTATGCACTGAAGGAACAACTTGACAGATAGAAGAACTAAGAGACATCAGGGTCATGGCAGTACAGTTATGATAATGTTTCAGATGCATATAGTCAAATGAGCTGATCAAAGAGGTTATGCAATCTTTCTAGAGAGAGATCATTAGAAAACTTGGCAAGAGTAATTTCAGATATATACAAAGGATGGAACCTGTACTGTAGGTAAAATTGTATAATAGAATTGGAAAAGAACTTCAAATCAACTATAATGAGCTTACAGAGGAATGGAAGATAATGTAATAAATGGAAAGGCAAAAGTTATTGTAAATACTTTGTGCATTGTTCAGATAGAAAAGACTAATGTTTGCAATGTTGGGATCACTGGAGGAAGTGGTGGAGAAGAAAGGAAAGGAGAAGACAAGAAACATCTGTGTCTGTGTCAAGATAGTAGGAGACAGTTATGGGGTGCGAGGGGGGAGACAAGTCAATAGGAATGTAAATGCCACATCTTATTTTGCCATTTTCCCTTTGGAATAATTTGAGAATTTGTGCATATAGAACCATGGGCAGAGGAATTAAAGATTGAATCAAAGACAGTAAAAGTCATCTTGAATTGCAGGCATAACTGTTAAGTGAGGAAAGTAACATTCTTTAGTTAAGCAGATGGTATTACTTCATGAGGACAGAGTGCCTTTTACAGTGAAGGAAGTCAGCCTGCTTTCAGGATTTTCATCAGAGACTTTCTGCATTATGAGCATGGGAGCAAAGGAAATATAGTTTGGGAATGACATATATATTGGGGTGGCAAAACGGACCTTGTGAAAAGGGAAGGGGACAAAAGAGTCAAGGGAGTGAAGCATGAAGTAAATCAATAACAATATCAATAGAAGAAACAGAAGAGATTGCAAAAATGCTTGACAGAAGAAATCAGACTGCAGTTTATCAAATTTAATAGAAGTTACAAGAAAGTAAACAACCTCCTGACTGTTAAAGAAGAGGAGTTTAGGAACAGAGCGATAAGCTATGGATCAGTGAAGACAAGGTCAAATGAACAGCTTTTCTGGTGAGTGGTATTGTTGAACCATGGCTGTAGTTACAGTGAAGAGCATGGAGGTAAATAGTTGGATGGATTATCCTAAGGGAAGCTGAAGTAACCTGGGATAAGAATAGAAAGAAAATCCTAGAGTTAAGAGAATAAGGATAATGGGGAGAAGTCGGGTGTGTAGTATATGACAGCAATGTGGAAGGGGAGAGTTGAAGAGTTTGAGAAGTGATGTTTAAAAGAGGAGAAAGGGTCAGATGGGAATATAGGAGATATTGAAGCTACTGGCAGGGGTAAGAGTGAAGCTGAGTACCAGGTAAAGAAGTGTGAGTGAAACAGAGTCCTCTATAAGAGAGGGTAACTACAGGAATTTTTGGAACAGAAAGATCCAATTCTTTGTGAGAGTCAGGAGCTGGAGAGAGTGAGATATCCAAGATGTCCTGGATGCTTGAGATCTTTCTGTAGATGGAGTAGAGGTTCCAGAGACAAGAGGATAAAACAGAGGCAGTTTTCTGCCTCTAACCAGAAGTTAAAGCATCCCTTTGTGTCTGGCCTTGACCAAGCCATTTTTAAAGCATGTACGGTACACAATTAAGTGGAAACCTGATATTAATAATGAGTGATGTTAATTCTGCACACTTTAACCATTCATTCTTATTATATTGACAATATGGAAACGGATGCCATGCAAAGCCATATATTAGACAATATTGCAGGATCCACTGTAATAAACAATTAAATCGTATTATAACTTGCTTGCAAGCATACTTCATAGTAGGTGGCAAATAGCATGAAAATCTACTTTTGGATCAGGAATCTTGGTAGCATCACATTTTGCCCCCTTCCTTGTCAGAAGAATAGGAATCATATTGGGCTTTTAACATATAATAAGGCCTCAATCTGGTATTTACATCATCTGGTATTTTCTAAAATGATGGTACAACCGAAAGAAAAAAGTAAGAAAGTTAAAGGAGAAAAAACAAAGTTCTACCCAAAACCGAGTAATTGAAGCTCTTCCCACCAAAGATCCAACTCCAGCTAAATGAATCTCTATTAATTGAGTGCCAAAGTTCAGCAGTCCTGAATATGTTAGATTAAGTATGGATGTTCATTCTGCAACTGAGGACTTCTATTAGTTAAATATATTTAAATATGATTATATGCAGCATTGAAGAAGTAGACTATTCAACTTTTTTTGCACACAGCAGAAATTCAAACCTAAGAAACTCTGCCTCTAATCAGAAGTTGTTGTTTTTTTTTACTAAAAGCACTTTTATGCAGACTGAAATGGTGGGCCAGTTCAATTTCCTTTACTTACAGCTGAGAAGCAGTTGCTGATGAAAAAGAGCAGTCAGATCATATAGAGAAGTTGCAAAAGGGGGACCATAATGACTACAAAACTATTGAAGTAAGTTTGTCCTTTAAGGTTAAGCTTTCTCTGACTAGTGGCTCAATCATTTTTCATACTCTTTACCAACACTAACAACTTTTTTTTTTCAGTTTCTATCCAGTTTTATTATAATATATTTTGAATGCATCTGCAATCTTTATATGTTTATTACAGAGTTGTTAAGGTTGAACCAAATTATGTTTTTAAAGAGGAACAAAGAGGCACATCTTAATCCTGTATTAATGCTTTGCACCAATGACAGAAAATGTAAGCAGCTCTGAAGCAATTTGCCTCTTACCTGAAGTGCAGCAATTGCTAAACCCCCATTAATAAAATTAGTCTGCCTTTGTTATGGCACACTGTCCTAAAACACTGTCTCCAGCTTTTAACCCCAAGCATATATCTCTTCTGATGAGGATTAAAAGTGGTAATTGGTGGGAGAAAAAGAGAGGAGTTTCAAATACTTAGAATAAATTTTGTTTTGGAGTCTTGCCTGCAAACAGAACTAGAAAGTCATTGCTAAGACGGTTTGTCGCAGGGCACCTCAGTGCCTGCTCCTAGAGAGGAGAAACTGCCAGGGAGAGCGCCCTGGCAGATCCAATTGAGCACAGCTGTGGGTTGCCAGGGTAACAAGCACGGCTGCGGGTTGCTGGAGCAACTAAGGGGAGCCAGCTGCCTGTAGGGGGCAGGGCCTGGCCCTTATAAAGCCCAGGGCTGAGGCCAGGCTGGTAGTTCCCTGCCAGCAGCCAGAGAGGCAGGAGCTCATGGGGCCAAGATACGAGTAATGCTTGAGCAGGCTGAAGGATGGTGGCTCTGTGGCGCAGGACCTATGTTATTGCAGCCAGGTGGCTTACTTTATAGTGGCTAGGTGCCATAGGTTTTAGTTATAGCCAGGAGGCTCTAGTTCATGTTTGTGTTCAGGCTTTGTTATTGCACCGGAGGTTTGGGTGAGGCTGTAGGGGTTGGAGGAGGCCTCAGTGGGGACTCACAAGGGAGTGTGAGGCCCCAGCGCCAGTGAGGGCGCGGTCTAGCACCAGGAGGGCGCATCATTCTTACAGCGCCAGTGAAGGCGCAGTTTACACGCCAGTGCAGGAGCAACTGGCGGCAAGGAGCGCAACCAGTGGGTTGTGGGCGGGGAATGAAGACCCCGGGTTGTGTGCAGGGCACGTAGACCCCAGCCCCAGAGAGGGGCGATTTTATCAGGGAGCCCGAGGTGGGCATGGCGAACCCCAAAGAGGGGGAGCACCATATTAGGAAGCCCAGGACGGGCGCAGCAGATGCCAGCAAGGGCGTCACTTGTGGGGTGCATAGACCCCAGCCACAGGGAGGGGTGATTACTGAGGAGCCTGGGAGGGGCCATACTGAGGAGCCCAGTAACAAGCTAGCACTGCGGAAAACCCAGAGGAGGGCAAGTGCTGCAGTTGCCCCAAGAGGACGGAGAGTAGCAGCGCAGTGAGCCTGCATCAGAAAGGGTGGTAGTGCAGTGGGCCCAAAAGACCGGTGGCCAGAGAGGACGTCCCAGAGGGGACTAGCCTAGTATAGAGAAGGCCCAAGCGTGGGCTAGGTTATAGAAGAAGGGCCCGGGAAGCGGGCGTGCAGACACAACAACGTCTTTCCCATCAGCAAGGCTTGGGGTGTGGTATTAGGGGTGGTAGGAGCCATGCGCAGCCCATAAGGCTAGGGTGCCTGGCGAGCACCCATTACACTGGGAGACCCCAGGTGGGGTTCAGGAACATACAGGGACAGAGGTCCCGAGTAGCCGTGCCCAGGGAGTCATAGGCAGCCTCCCAACCTTATATTTACCAGCAAGACGTGGCGGGCGAGAATAAGAGGGTGCCTTGGGCCGGCCTTGATACAGAGCGAGGGACCTCGAGGAGATCACGGCCCTCCTGAAGGACCCCACCATGACACGGTTCTGAATTGTTTAACAGAGTCTATAAGAAAATAATATCTAATATGTCGGAGCCAACTTCTTTAAAAGCAACAAGATTTCAGCTCCATAGGTTTTGGAACTAGTAGTGTAACTTGGGGTGGGCAGGTGGGACACCATTCCTGGGTACTGACTTAGTAGCATCAGCAACAGGGTTGGGTAGACCACACCATGGCAGCACCAGCCAGGGATTTTGAGTCCCCAGCAAGTACGATTCTTCTCCCTACCCCCCATTCTCTCGCCTTTCCAGCACTCAACAGTATTTCATGCCCTCCCTCCCCCCACACACATACATTCTCTGACAGGGCTTTTTTCCAGAGCATAAATCCTGCTAGCTATACATCTGTCTGGAACTCATTCAAGAATCTGGCAGTGCACCTTGAATAGAAACTGCACTGAAGAACAGTGCTAAATCTATTTCATAGCTGACATTCCTAATTCAGAGCTTCATTACTGCCCAGTGCTTAAGAGTTACCATTCCAATATTCTGAGTCCAGACACGCATTACATTGTATGGTTAATATTATTATTTTACAAATTGATTTTTGGGGTCAATATTCCTAAGGATTCTCCCACTCCCTTTCTATCAGAGGACATCTTTGGTATCCTCCAGCTGATGTCCAAGCCACTTAAGAAATAACCACCCAGTCTCCAGAGTGTCTCTATTCTTTTTAAGTCAGGTGTCTGGACAACATCCTGTTTTTCGATCATCAATCATCATCATCTAACTTCTTACCTTCATTACTAGCTGTTTTATGTTCCTAATTTCTTCTCTACTTTGTACATTCACTTTAGATACCCTTCTTTCCTCAGCTTTCTGATTCCAAATCCTACCTTTACTCTCATTACAAACCAGTGCTGTCAGTGGGATATGAATACCACTCTTTACCTTTTCCACTCCAACCCTTCCCTCTGCCTTTTTTGCTCATTGCTCTCCTTTGAACAGCTAGAGCTCTTTTCTATTCCCTCAGTGTATTGCCATTTACTTTTCATTCATCCACTTAAAAATGTCTTGTTTGACACCTCTTCCACTTCTTTTCATCAGAATGTCTCACCTGGGCCCTTGTAGACTTCAGTTGCCAGATTGAAGTTTAGTCCCATCACCTGCCCTCCAACTTTCTTGACATTACATCTTGTTGGACATTAACTTTGTGCGTGGGTCAAATAACATGTACACATGTGGCTGTTTACACTAAGCAGAAATTTCTTAATAGCTGAGTTTATTCTCAGACAATCAATTACTCTTGACAATCAATTACTCTTGATTGTTTATACTCTTGACAATCAATTAATTTCTTCCACATTGCTCACTTCTCCTTCCCACTCCTGACCAGCTCCTCTGAGGCTCTCTCTCCATTTATGTCTGTGTCTCTCATGATCCTTTCCTTGACTCTTTCCTCCAATGATTGAGCCTTCAAATTCTTATACTCTACATTATTTAATACTATTTTCCAATAATGTATTAATGAGCCTAGATTTAAACAAGTCCTTAAAAAAGCATAACAATGTTTAAAAAAAAAAAAATCACAAAATTGAAACCCAGCTAGCTTCTGGAGCTTCTTGAGGTAGTGTGTTTGGTTTGAAATTAAGATGTAAATTTTCAATGAGTATAATTTTTATGAAGTCAGCTGTGACTGCTGAAAAGACACTAGATTTGAAATCCAATGAGGTCTCTTTGCTAGTTCAAATTCAAATTTCACTTAAACTTGGTACTGAAAAATATGAGTATAGTCTGAGTGTAGTGGCCATAAGAAATCATAAATTCAGCGTGATTTGGAAATATATCACAAAAAACCCTAAATTCAATTTTGGGTAGTATTAACAGATGTGGTATATGCAAAGCATAGTAAAAGATAGTTATACTTACCTCTGATTAATGTCCAAAACTGGAGTCTTTTGTCCATTTTGGATACTACATTCTAAAAGGAGTGGAGATAAACTTGAGAGGATCAAAAGGGAAGCGATGAATGAGAGCCATATGAGGAAAGGTTGAAAGAACTACTTATTAGATTGAAAAAAAAATGAGATAGAGATAGCAGGTTTGAAGTATTTGTAAGATTGCCATAAAGAAAATGGAGAACATTTTTCTGCCCATTTATTCCCACTTGTGGCAACAGCCTCCAGACCATCCAAAAGTTCTGACTCGTCTGCAGCGACAAGCCTCTTTGTTTGTGACCCTAACTTTTTTTTTTGTTTTACTTGCTTCTGGATTTTGGCCTTGGATTTCTCTGTTGATCTGTTTCCTGCCTCCTGACACTGGTTAGTCTCTGTTCTCAGACTTCTCCCTGTGGATTGCCCCTCGGATTGGGTAACTCAGCATCTGATCGCTTGGTTCTGACCCTGGTCTGAGTTTGGGACTTTGCCCTTGGATTTGTTCTGGACCTGGTAATTTGGCTCCTGTATTCTGACCTAGCCCATATTCCCTAGCCATCCATCAATGGCCTAACCATTAGACAAGACTTCCTAAGCCCTATTCTCTTACAGACAAAAGACAAAGGGCAGAACTCTATTTCACTTTATGGACACAAACAACACTTACACAGCTAACTAAGTGCCTTTTTGGCACTTACAGTGCCAAACGTTATTATTGTTTGATTAGAGTTATTCTACTGTGAGTAAATACTTAAATGGTCCTTAGACCAGGAAGAGGTTGAAAAACAAATGATCTTTAGCTGAGTGATTTTAGGGAAATTACCTGGGACAGAATAGTCCCAGGTTCCACTCCTTGTTTTAGTGGGATGCTTGGGTGTCTCAAAAAATGTTACCTCAGTAGCCTTATTACTGTATGCAGTTTTATAAATATGCATCCACAGACCCTTAGTAGCATTTAAAAAAATCTTATTTTGGCATACTGGAGGGAGATTCTCCCTGTGATTCAAATGAGAGATGCTGCTGGAACTAGTACTATATTTCAAAACAAGAAATGCAGGTGCAACTATTTTGTGTAGACAAATCCAGTTTTAGCCTAAAATGTTGTTCTCATTGATATATTAAGTATCAATTTAAGTATTTAGTGCACATTGGAACAATTCTAACAGGACACTGAGAAAACACTCATGTAAGTACTCAAAGGCTCGGGCACCCTTCTAAGCCATAAGAGATATAGGCAGAGGAGGAAACAATGTAGACTATTTCCTGTTCTTGCAACAGCAGGACATTGGTGCTCTTGTACCCCTAAATTACCTCTGACAGGTTAGGATGTCCTTGGTATTTTGGGGCAATGTACTTGGTAGTTATGTCAAGGTTGGCCCCTTCCAGCCCTTTATTTCTATGATTTTCTATTATTGTAGCAGGCTTGTCTTTCAGAGCTTGGATTCAGTCCCAGGCTTGAATCTGGCTGTTTTGATTGGTGGAGCCCATCCATCAATAAGAAGGCAGCAAGAGGAGTTAAGTTATGCCCCTTTCCTGAGGGGAGGGGGAGAGGAGTCCCCCCTCCCCCCATGGACCTGATTGAAGACTGCAACACTCAGGTCTGGAAGGCTTCAGGGATGGAGCCCTGGAGCGTATAAAAGGAGCTGCGTGCCCAGCATGAGGGGAACACATCCAGGACAGAGAAGAGAGAAGAGCAGGGCTTAGCAGAGCTGAGGAAAGCTGCTCAGCAGGGTGAAGCATGGTGTACAGCTTGGTGTACAGCATGGCACATGGCTTCCAGACCCTCAGAACTGCGTGAGGCAGTTCAGGTATGCAACCTCTGGCGTGCAGCCAGAGACACGGTGCACAGGCCGGTGCATGGAGTAGGACCTTTGGAGCATTTGGGCGGCTCAGGTCCTCAACACCCAGAATGAGACTGGGAGCTCGGTGCAGGAGTCACTGCATGGAGGGTCCAGGAGCAGACCAAGCCTGGTGCTGCATGAGGCAGCCCAGGCCTCCGACCCATAGCAAAAGGTTGAGTCCAGGGAGCCAGACAGTGATTGAGTTACTGAGCCAACAGACAGGGCCGAGCCAGAGGCCCCAGAAGCTCTGCATAGTACAGCCTGTTCCAGGGGACAGCGAGCTCCCCAAAGCCATTGCAGGTGAAAGAGCAGCTTGACGCAGAGGACGAGGGCCACCTTCCAGGCCTGGGAGCTGTGAGTTGTAGGGAAAAGAGGATTCCCACAGGGGAGGGGGAGTTCCCCCTGGTTAGCAAAGAGCTACTGAAAGTGGAGGTCCCACTGGGAGGGCCCTCTTAAAGCTACCAGCTTCATTGTAGGGCTTTGGAAAAGCCCAAGGGCATTGGGGTTTCCCCTCGGGATTGAGTTTATCTTTGGGCTTCTTGCGACATAAGTAATGTGATGTCATGCCTTATATTTTGTGTACTCTCATGTTTGCAAATGAGTAGATGAGTAGAATCCTAGGACTCTGCTTGGACCCCCTGTTGCTATTATTTTGTCTGTTGTTTATTTGTATTTATTTGTGACTTATTTATCGTTCACCCATACTTATCTAGAGTTTATCTTTTGGGTATTATGTTTATTTGGGGGTTTATCTGTTTCAGATCAGATACTTACCTGTGACTTACCTGTATCTGGAGCACTGGCATTTACCTAGAGGGTATTGTTTATGTTATTTGTTTAGATATTTTATAAATATATACATTGTATATATGTTTATATCCATGTTTCTTTTCCTTGTGATAAGTTAATGTAAATAAATGTGTATATAGTTAATTTTCCTGACTGTCCTAGCCTGGCTCTATAGGGACAGAGGGAAACTGAGTGGTCTGCAGTTCCCCTACAGCACACCTGCCAGCTAGCAATTCCCTTCAGTTGGAGAAGGGGAGTATATACCCAAGTTACCTGGGCTACATTATATTAACAGAAACTGTAAGTTAAATATTAGGGAGGAAATCGAATTTATTGACCCAGCTGCTGGGTTCTTGATCATCTCATGTTCTTTGCACAGCATCAACCTAGATCATTTCAATATTATTTACAGGAATTTCAGAGTCTCAGGTGAATTACTTAGTCATGTAAGACTATGTACAAGGCTAGCTGTTGGCAATTTCCAATTTATTTTTAACACAAAGTGTCATTTGTTAATTAGAGTTAGTGTTGTCATTCTTTCTTTATCAGCTAGTAACTACAACCTCTAATATATAATGTATGAATATAATTTGCAGATGCAAGGAATCTGCACCTCCCTCCTCCAATTATCACAAGGTTAAGCATGCACTACATTTCTACATAATATTAATTGTTATTTTTATAATGTGCTCCATGAATCATCTTGATCCAAGAGTTAATAACCTGTCTACCATAATTCAATATAATAGTAGACTTCCTATTGTTTTTGCAGACTTTGGTTTGTATACTTCAGCAAAACTAGGAAACATTTAATATTAATATCAAATGACATCTGTAGTGCAGGGTCTTTTTCTTTCCTTTAAGATGGGATAACGTTTATTTCAACAGAACAAACATTCACTAATTCTCCACACGATGCACGTAAAAAAATCAGTCCATTACACTCAACTTCCTATAATTAGAAATTGTTTTGCTTTTAAGCCTGTCTGGTGTATCCAAACATTCTTTGTAGCTCCTCTGGTCTGTTTTTTTATTTGTTTGTTTTGTATGAGAGTTCTCCAGAATCTTATATATCCCCTTGGGGCAAAACCCCTGCCAAGAATCTGCATAGACACATCTGTCAAGATTAAACACATTAATGTTTGTGGCACCAGTAATTAACCTTCACTCTTGTTGTTTGTTTAATGTTGTATCTTCTAGATATTCTTCACTAAACACGATAGTTTACAGTTGGAAAGAATAATCAAGAACACGATCCTTTATTTTACATCTTGTTTTTCTCTTTCTGAATCCTGGCTGACAGTTTTGAGTGAAGGGTTGATAGTAGTAGTATTCTCCTACCTGTTCTTCTCTAGCTCTTTAAATGTGTTTAGTTTACAACTCAAGATGTTAGGACTTGGTTTGCACACTTTTATACTGACTTCAATAGGTATCTTCAACAGAGCAATCAAGCCACCTGAAAAATTGGCATACTTTATTTTTTAAATGCCTTTCATATAGGCACAATGACATAACAACATTTCTATAGATTCTATCACTAGCAATTTGAAATATTTTGGAAAGCAGCCACTTCCTGTTATTCCAGCTTTGCAGATGTGAAATTAAAAGGCAAATGCATAGACTTTATCAATACAATTCTATAGGTTCCTAAATGTTTGCTTTTGGCCATAAGTGTAAAACAGTTTGGGCATATGCCCATTGTTCTGCAAAACAGGAATCTCCATTTATCTTGCCTTCTCTCATGAGCATTTCTGAAGCACACCAAAAGACTCCAAACTATGTAATATAAGTGGTTATCATACCCAAGTGTCTTTTATCATGGGGTTTGATTCCATTATCTACATAAGGACATTTGAATCTACATCTTCCATTTCCTTGGATGAATGATAGAACTAAAGATTATGTAGAAAGGGAGGGAATTTGTTGAAGTTTCCACTTTTTGTAGACTAATTAAATGTTTAATGATACATGGCATGTGAAAAAGACTCTCTTGTTGGAACATTTACCTACAAAAGGGATGATCTTAGTTTCAGTCCCTGACTCAATGAATACTCGATATTCAAAACATGCAAGTTCACTGATGCAGGGATTGGAACCAAGTCATCTGTTTACCAGGTGAGTGCCCTAACTACTTCATTAGAAAGTTGTGCTCATACTCTACAGTCCAGTTAAATCTTAAATTAGTGCATGTAATGGATGCATGCCTCTAAGTTTGAACATGCTGATGTGGTTCACGTGGCATGTGGACTTCAGATTGTCTCCAACACCATCTAACCAGAGAATAGTGCTTAGGGCCCACTTCTGGGATATGAGAAACAAGGGATCAGCAAAGACTATTGGATATGCAGGAGTGCACTTTTTTCATTAGCTTGTTTTGGAGCTGTTTCACTTCATATAAATAATTAAAGTTTCTATATCAAAGAGAAACTGTGGCCCTGTAGTTTGGGTGCTTACTTGTTCTCTGAGGAAATTACTTTAAATTCAAGCAGTGAAGAGTTTTGAACCAAGATCTATTAACTAACTGCCCACTAAGCTGCTAACAGAGATGGAATCAAGAAATGAATGTTCAAAACTGACATCCAAGAAGCCCCTACTGATCTAACTGTGTAATAACCCCCCCACCCCCCGCATCAGATGTGTAGGAGCTGTCCATCAAACACACATCACTGTAACTATGTGTGTGGATGTATGTATATTTATAGGGATAGATATTTATAGAACAGTCACCTAGTTAATGGGAGATGTGGGTTATGGACTCAACCTGAGAGGTGTCAAACTAAGATTCCACCCCCCTCCCAAAAGAGTGCCCTAACCACTAGGATAGAGGGAAGCCTTGTGTGAAATGTGCACCGCCCATATTTTGTTGATGGTGTGCCACTCTACAGCAAGGAAGCCAAGATTCATGGAGCCAGAGAAAGCAAGCAAGCAAGAGAGCCTGACTTTGCTCCAACTTAGGAGAGAGGGTCTTGATTTGTAATAACAGTACTTTATGCAATTAATTCTGAACGTAAAACTTGTAAATAGTTGTTGTAGAAGGGACCAGAACAAAGATCCCCTCTCTTCCAATTCCAACTAGACTACAGATTCACCATCCCTTTTGTAATTTTATTTATTGCAGGACTTTCAGACTTCTTGGCAACAGTTAAGGTACTTGACATAGGGGATGACAGTTCTCCTGGGGATGTAACATATCCAGGACATATGGCACCAAAACAGACTGTCTAGATGGAGCCAGCACAAAAGTCTTGGTCTATTAGAATAGCAATAAGGCTAGACCCCAGCTGCTTGCAAAGGGCAGTAGCAAATGTTACCTTTTTTGTTGAAAATAGTTATTTATGCAAAATAGTTATTTATACAAGTTCTTATACATGACAAAGAGTTGTTTGCACACCACAAGTCTCATCAAGGTACTACACTGGGTAATCACCAGGGGTCCTGGTTTTCTCTGATTAAAAAAAAAATCCCCAATTTTCAGTTTTAAAAAAGTAACCCCAAATCCACATTTGTCCATGATTAAAATGAAACACCACTAACATATATAAATATAGTGGGGTTTATTTTAATCATGGAAAAATGAGGTCTAGCCAAGAAGTTTCTGCTGGCTCCACCCAGACTGTCTGTTTTGGTGCAATATGCAAATGCTACATCCCCAGGAGAACTGTCATTCCCTATGTCAAGTACCTTAACAGTATCCAAGAAGTCTGAAAGTTGTGCAGTAAATAAGATTTAAAAAGGGACTGTGAATCTGTAGCCTAGTTAGAATTGGAAGAGGGGAGATCTTTATTCTGGTCCCTGCTACAACAACTATGTACATGTTTTACATTCAGAAGTAATTGCATAAAATACTGTTATTAGAAATCGTGTGTGTGTGTGTGTGTGTGTGTGTGTGTAGTGGTGTTTCATTTTAATCATGAAAAAATGTGGATTTTGGGTTACTTTTTTTAAAACTGAAAATTGGGGATTTTTTTTTATCAGGCAAAGCCAGAATCTCTGGTAATCACAGTATCACAATAGGAACCATACTGTATTTCAGAATTTTGGAGAAAAAATCAAGTTTCTAAGGGCACCTAAGTGACTTAGCAGTCCAAGTCCCATTTTTCACAAACAACACGTAGAAGCATACATTTCAGTGAAAGTCAAAGGCAGATACCTCAGTCACATAAAGTAGGAGTTGGCAACATACAGTTTATGAAGAGATTTTTATCTGGCCCTCAAAGCCAGGGCAAGGGAAGCAAAAGGTGGCAGGGATACTTGCTGACAGTTGGAGATGATGGGAATCAGTTGTGGGAAGCATCATCAACAGCAGCCTATTTAAGATGAGCTGCATTCATTTGGTCTACCTTTGCTGAAAGGTTGGCAACCCCTGATTTAAAGCACTTTTGAAAATTACTCCATCAATATTTTGGATGGGAAATTCTTTCCCTTTAAACAAATTTCAATCTTCAAAGAGCAATGGCCATGAGCACTCAAAACTAACCTGAGGCTAAATGTCAGGATCCATACTGGTAATGTGATAGTAATCGGGATGTTCTGTAGTTTATGATATAAATGACTAGATAAATCAGATTCTTATATACATTCATGTTCCTGATGGTTTATGGTGTGTGTGTGTGTGCATTTATAGTGTGTGTGCACTTATACCAGATTATTGCTAGCTACCAAAATATTTTTATTTATAAGAAATGGTTTAACATCAGAATGCTAGGAACCACTAGGTGGGTGACACTGTAATTTCATCCTAAAAGCATAAAACAATGAATAGGCCTTCCAATCAACATTGATTAAAATAACGTGAAAGGAGTGAGTTTCTGTATCCCCTAGACATCAAAAGACCAAGAGAAACTGAAAAACAAATGATCATCAAAGAAACAAATATGCAAATTTCAAACAATTACAGAAGAATTATGTTGTACAGAAATTACATTATCCTGAATCCATAAATACTCATGTGATCAAACAGTTTTAAAAAGAAGTACGCATCTAAATGTAAAGTTCCTGTAAAAGTACTGAAATCAAATGGTTATTTTAAAATCAGAATTATCATTTATAACTTTACAAAGAACTTTACCTTGAGTAGCTCAAACACAATTGGAATGAGAAATAAATGTGACACTTAAAACCTATATTCTGATAAAACATTCATAATAGTCTCAATTTAATTTTTTGCTCCAAATCTTTATTATCAGAACTGGTTGATTAGTTAAATTAATTTATGAATCTTTTACTGAATAACAATAAGTTCAGCTCTTTATGAGTCATGTGTCTGCATTATTGGTAAAGTAAACTCCACATTTAATGAAGGACACTTTGTTTGTTCTCTTCTAAAAATATTTCTGCAAGCCAATTGAGAATAAAAACCATTCAATATGAGACAAACTGTCAACCGATTAATTCATAATGCATATATTTGACATGGTTCTGTTCAGCTATGCCTGTTCAAGACCGTTACAAGATAAATTATATATCTTTATCTTTATTTTACAAATGGAGAAATCGAAGCACAGACAGGTGACTTTCCATAATGACTGTAACAGCTTTCCAAGAAACAGGGTACATCTACATGTGCATTTAAGTGCATCTAAATTTAATGCTCATTAGACTAATGTACTGTCCCAGGGGCACGGGGCCAGAAGAGGGGGAAGCCTTATCCAGAGGCAAACCCCAGACAAAGGAGAAGGGAAAAAAAGATGACATACCTGTTGCAGGAACCGGGAGGAGTGAGGAAGCACGTGGGGGGGAAACTGTCTGCAGGGTTCATCAGCCGTGCCCAAAATCAGCTGGGGCCAGGTGATGTCATGAGGAGATGCCACCCAGCGAAGATAAAAAGCAGCCACGAGAGTGCGGGAGGAGGAATGCCGGGGACCAGAGGAGCGGCAAGAGGCCAAGAGGAGGAAGGTGTTTGGCTTCTGTGATCTGAAGCAGCAGCAGCAGCAGCAGTGGCAGTGGCGGCAGAAGTAGCAGCTGGAGCCGCGGAGGATCTCCGAGCCGGGGGAAACCAGCAGGGATAGGAGAAGCTGGCAGGGAGGCCAGCATTTGGTGGCAGCAGCCAGAGCCATGGAGAGTCCCTGAGCTGGGGAAGACTGGCAGGGGCCGGAGGCATCAGCATGGAGACCAGCAGAGGCAGCAGGAGCTGCGAGAGAGCCACGTGCTAGAGAAGACCAATGGAAGATCAACGAAGCTACTGGTGAAGTCAGCAGAGGCTACAGCGAGAGCCGGCGTGGGAGCTCCCACCAGAGGTGCCAGGGTGGAGGCAGGTCCTGGAGGGAAGGGGAGAAATACCCCGAATGGGGTGAAGACATGGACCCCGACCCAGAGGGTGCACCAGCCTGGGGCATTAGGGGCGTTTGGTTGTCCCTTTGGTTGCGCTCCCGTGGTAGTCACATTGCTGGTTTCATTAATTTTTTTCATGGCAGGACAAGGGGTTATGGTGAGGTTATTGTTTATGTTCCCCTTTAGGGTTAGTCTATGGTAGTTCCCTGGAGAGAGTGGATTAGCAGAGCTCTTAGCGCCAGGCTAGGGTAGCCAGGATGTCACCCAAGGGTGAGAGAGGAACCACGGGTGAACCTTGTGAGGGGCAACAGCATCAGACATAAGGCTTAGGGCACTGAAGAAAACAAGCCCAAAGGCCGAGAGTCACCAAACCCTCCGAGTCCAGTCAGGGCCCAGGGTAATCATCCACAAGAGGAGACGCAGGGACCAGGGAGAATATCAGCAGGGGCTTGCTGCAAAAGACTCGGAGGCCCATCTCAAAGGTTGGCTTTTGGCTGGGGTGTAGGGGAGGTTGGAGCCCGTATACATCCGCTGTGACACATGACAGCTCTGGAGGCATCCTCAGAGGGGACCCCCTTCACTGAAGGATCATTCAAAGTCATGGCAGGGGAGTTTGGGGGCCACCCTGAAGGTAGCTGAGGAGCCCCCTGGGGTCTGCACGAAGGTTCCTGCCGAGCAAGGTCAGCGGCTTGGGCAAAGGCGGCACGAGAGTGAATCATCGCAAGGAGGAGGGCACATGCACATTAAGTGACTTTTGGCAGGTGTCTACATGTACAGGGATTTGACACTAAAGTTAGTCACAAGACCCTGGACTTGACACTAAAGTTAATCCTAGGTCCCTGCAGCCCTGCCATGTGCCCCTGTGACAACCAGCCTCTGACCACATGGCTGCTAGCACTTGGAAGCCATGTTGAAGCCAGAGCCAACTACCAGCACCTGGCAGCTATCTGGGAAACTCTGATCCCTAGCCAGCCCCTTCCCTGTCCAGGATCTGAATGGCAGCTCCCTCCTTGCTCAACCTGTCCCCCCCTCACACACCAAGGCTGCCTCTGCCCCTGCCCCTGCCAGCAATTTCCAACACCCTGCTGCTCCAGCCTGGCCCCTGCCAGTGGCAACCTGTGCCCCATGCTCCTGTTGGCCATGCTGCTGACAGTGCTAGCCCCAGCAGCCCCCTCCCCCACCCTGCAGGCCCCCGGACAGACACACATTCACCAGCAGGGACCAGGACATCTGCTGCAGGAGGCCCTGCCCGACCCCCTGCTCCTACACTACCTGCTCTAGCCCACCTGCCCTGCCACCCATACACCCCCTACCTCCTGTTTACCCCCAGCACCACTCTCAGGACACACAAATGGGTGAAAGAAAAACACTTTATTACCCTCACAACACCCACCCTAATTCCTCCACCCTTTCCCCTCAACAAACAGAAAATGGGATTGGGACTTGGACTTCTAAGTCACTTAGGTGCCCTTGGAAACTTGATTTTTTTTTTCTCTAAAATTCTGAAATGCAGTGTGGTTCCTGTTATAATTCTGTGATTGCCAGGGATCCTGGTAATCTTCAAGAGGAAAATAGAGGAAAAATAGGTTTAGGTTACAGATTAAGAGGCACTATTTCACTGTCAGGGTAGCTAGGATCTGGAACCAACTTTCTAGGGAAGTGGTCCTCACTCCTACCTTGGGTAAATTCAAAAAAAGGTTGTATGAGCACCTGTCTGGGGTCATGTGATCCCAGCATATGCCCCAACCAGTGGCAGGGGGTTAGACTAGATGATCTATTCAGGTCTCTTCTGACCCCTAACTACTATGAAAATATGAAGGACATAAAGGCATGTGGTTTCATATCAACAGAAGACAGAGGACAACCTATGATGGCCACCCTAGTCCATGCTCTCAGAGCTGGGCAAGGAATAGGCTCCACTGCCCCCACCAGCAGGAAGCTTCCACTGCCAGCTCTGTGACCACAGTGCTGCTGGTGAGAAATGCTTATCTCCCAGCCTAAGCTCCAAAGTCACAGGGCTTGGGATGGGTGACCCATATTTCCCAGTCCAAGCCCCACAGTCATGGGCCTCAGGTTTGGAGACCTTTATCTCTCAGCCAGAGCTCACAGAGGTTGGGGAGGGGAGGGAGGGCAAGAATCCCAACCCCTACCTTGCATGCCTAGGTGGGAACAATATCCCCCTGCCCTAGCAGCAGGGAGCTTGCAGACCCTGCTCCCTGATCACAGTCACCAAGCAGGAGCTGGCAGCTTGTTCCCATCCCCTGCTCTGCAATCACAAAGCTGGGGCTGGGAACAGGCTGGGAGCTTGTTCCCAGCCCCTGCTCCATTACAATGAGCTATCCTCACTCCGCAATTGCAATTGTGATCATGGAGCTGGGGCTGGGAGCTCCTTGCATGGGGACAGTTCTCCACCTAGCCTTGATTTAGCTGGGCCCTACCCTTAACCAGGACAGTTCCAAACCAGCCCCAGGCTGCATGGGGGAGCATGTGCAATGTGGAAGTGGCTGGAGACTGTTCTATTTCAGGCAGTCCCCAGCCAGCTCCAGGCTACACATGCAAAATTCCCCATGCAGGCCAGGGCTGGCCAGGAACTGTCCCAGTCAGGGGCAGGTCCAAGTCCCATTCCCTGATTGGGTAATTGAAGCATGGCGCTTGGACAGATCTGCATGGATGGGGTAGGGTCCAACCCTCTGCCCCAATCCACCAGCAGGGCATCTAGCAGTGAGCTATCTGCTAACTGCCCCACTGATGGATTGGGGCAGGGGGCTGGGACCTACTGCTCCTGGACAGCTCTTTCCAAGCCCCATGACCCTGATTGGGAAACCAGGGCCAGGAGCTCCCTGCTGCTGAGGCAGGGGGACATTGCCCCCACTCCAGCAGCAGGCAGCCCCTTGAGGCCAGGAGACAGCTGTCTCCTGGACCACTGTGCCCTGCCACCCCCAGAGCTAGCACCCAGGGAGAGCCAGGAGCTTCCCCTGGTGACAGCAGGAGTCCATTGCAGGGGTGCAGGGAACTGAGTGCACATCTTCTCCCTAACGACCACATGTGTAGACACCTACCCAAAAACCCTTTACACTGCAGTACCTTAATGTACAGTATATTTGGCTGGAGTAAATGCATGTGTAGATGTGCCCAGAGTCAGCTAAGACACTTGAAAAATTATCATGGTTTAAAATTCAAACTTTGATGCATATCCACATATCTTTATTTCAGTATTTCTAATGGGATGATAAAAAAAAATCTCTAAGATGTTCTTCCTGGAACTTTAGCATGTTTGATTTCTTCATCTGGTCTCAGTTCTTGCTGGAAGCCATCTACAGATTTACACGTCAGGTTTCATCCTTAATCTCTGTAAGAAAACTCAGACCACTCAGCCAGTGTAAATTCATATGCTTTCATTAACATCCACCAAACATTAACATTCACTTTATATCAACTGAGCATCCGGTCCTCATGTATTTGTACTGCTGCTGCTGAAAGGGGTAAAACCCTACCTATGTATTTAAAACTTAGGCTGGTCTGAAATTTAATAACATTAATAATATTATTATTCTTCATCTCAAGTTTGTTTTAAAAAGGAAATATGAAAATTGCCAGCAATCAGGTCATGAAAATCTGTAGTGTCATTTCCTGATATTTAGAATGGGAATGCTTTAGAATATAAAACCACATAGAATTTTTATGGATGCCTCTGGAAAAAAAAAGCCTGCCCTGAAAGTAGCAGGTTATTCCCAGCAGTACATCCAGAAGTAATTCTGCAGCATTCATCTATAATAAGTAGCTGACACATTTTGCATGCACTGGTTCATGGTGTACGCTAATGGGGCCAGGTATCTCAGCCTGTGTTTGCACCACTTAGTCTCAAAGAACATAGTGATTTTATAAGCTTTTTCAAATGTTATTTTTAAAATGCATGAAAGGCATCTTTCAGGGAACTTGAACAGGAGTTAGCTTTCTTAAAGGAAAGTACATTTTAGAGCTTGCTTCTATCTCTCCACATGTTTTACCAAGATCATCACCATGGTATCTGAGCACTTAAAGAAACAGATAGTGTCCCATTAAAATCCTGATAGCACATTCTTTTGAGAATGTGCCATTTTCTATTCTTGTCACAATCAAACTTTATCTCCATTGGAGTCTTAAGCTATGAACATTTCAGTGGCTGCTAGATGCTATATGTGTCACAGCATGTTTTAGGTAAAGATAATTAAAAATTCAGGAAAACTGGCAGAAATCAATCCTTTCCTTCAAAAAACCCAACAAAATAAAAAAAACCCCATGCGATTAGAAACAGGTGGCAAATTTCTCCACTATGGCATAGCATAATAGCAATTTGTCACCTATTTTCCACTGAATCAGTGAATGAGAAGAATCGAATTGTGTTTTCTATTATCCTACGCTCTGCTGTAAGCTTGTCTGTGTGATCTCTTTGATCCCAGCCTTTTCTATAATCAGCCCCAATTTTGTTCTGATTTTCCTGAAGTTTTCTTCACTTCAACCTTTTCCTCCTTTCTGATTTTATTTCTGTTGACATTGCATTACTGAGCCCTTGTGCCTTTTCTGGGTTAATTGGTCCAGGTGGATTAATTTGGCATCTAATTTCACAACTGTTTTTGATACTGCTGTGAGTTTTTCAGGGTCACACTAAATGAACTGCTTTCAGACATTTTTTTTTTTTAAGTTTAGGGATATTTTTTTTTAATTTTTTTTTAAATCTAATGCTGAGCTCTGTCCAGCTCCTTTGAAGTCAATGGCTAAATTCCCACTAACTACACTGGGAGCAGAATCAGGCCTGAAACATAAATAGACATATGTTACTTGGCACATTTTAGATGCAGTGTGTTAAAAAGCATATGCTGCCTGCAGGCTGCTTGAAATATATGCAGAAGAAGAACATTTTCAGTCTCTCTCTCTCTCTCTCTCTCTCACACACACACACACGCACACACACACACACACACGCACTTATCCTTGTTACTACAACAGTTCAAATGCAATGTTCAGATGCATGAAACACAAGATTTTCCTGCTTCTACAGATAGTCCTTTTGGGTTTTGCATGCAAGTAAAGGCTAGTTTTGTGAATAAAGGTCCACAGGCTATGACTCCACTTTTGAAAGATGTATTTCATGGGTGTGCTGATTGCAGCGCACCACTCAGCAAAGACAGCATGGGACAACCATTTCTAAAATCTGTACATGAAAAAATAACCCCCATGCTTAAAAATAATTAGGAAACATTACTACATGAAATTCAGTCAAGCTGACAGTCAGAATTAATTATCCTTACCTCTTTCCTCTCATATGACATACTGTCTTGCAGAGATTTTTAATAGATAGACATTACAGGAACAAGTAAGGTAACATGGTGTAATATACTACTTCTCTAATCAGAAATATATTGTACACCTTAAATACTAGTAGTAATAGTCAAGGCAAGGAAGTATTGCAATGGGACATCCACCTGGAAAGAAATGGGAAGAGTAAAGGAAGTAAAAGGAACAGTAGGAGAGAAAAGGGAGAGAAAGAAATGAACAAATAATGGGTACAGATGCAAAGGGGGTTAAAAATTAACAACTGAGATGGCTGAGCTCTCATCATGATTCTGCAAAGAACAAAGTACTTTCCCCACCCTACTGAAACCTACCACATGGATTCAGGGGGTTCAAACTCTCTAGAGGGAGTATGTGGGAAATAAAGTTATAGAGAGTATTCTGTTCTCGACAACAATTTTTTTTTACTTGGAAAGCCAATCAGACTTATTGCAGAGTGATTATTTTCTCTTTTTCTGAAGCCCTTCTGAAGTCAGCTGAAGTGTAAGAAAACATTAATAGCAGCTGAGAAATTTTCCTCTAGCATCTTACCTGAGATTCATGTGAGACTTGCTGGTTCAGGGGAACACAAAGTAAATATCTGACTTCGTCAGTGGCATTGGCACAAATGGAGGATTTACAAGGGAACTCTGAGTTGGAACTCACTGAATCCCCATTTTTCATGCGCTAATGCTCCAGAAAGGAAAACATGTCTCTGGTGGAACAGGAATAAAGACAGAAAGGCAGATAGAGAAGGTAATTTATGGGATAAGATCACAAGATTTTTTCTTACTTCTTGATACAGAAATAGTTTTGTTTATTTTTTAATCTAGTTTTGTTTTTTAATGACTCATTCTAATTCAGATACTTTACATTTTGGATTTGGAAAATGTAGTCATCGTTCAAAATAGATCCAAGTCACCTGACCATAATGTGACAGCATTTGGGATAAAATATAACCTTGATTAATGTATCCCACTCCCTCACTTCCTTGATATCCATGCATTTAGACAAGGACAGAAAGACTTCTTCTAAAGAACACACTGTAAAAATATTTTAGATAAAATAGGCCTATACATTATAAAACAAAACAAAAAATAAGCCCCTTCAATTACCAACAGTGCTTAGGGTGTAGAAAATAATTATTCTTAAACGCTGTATTTTTAGAATGCTTATAGTGTTCAATAAAAAAAAAAAAAAAATTACCAATTCTGATTGGGTTGCTCTTTTTAATTATAGGAAATATCACTGAATTTACTAGCATACCTGCAGCTGAATGAACTTTTTTAACTTCAACCAATGTAAGGCAGTCTAGACACCTGTGGTTCGAATACATATTAAACAATTATATAAAGATTAAAACATTTCTTCAGAATATTATAACTTGTTATTGTATTTGGAAAGTCTTCATTGCTTTGAATGATTTTTGGATTAGGCCTTAAGATATTACTTTCTGTCTCTGCCATACAAAGAAAAACATTTTCTTTTTATTCAGTGCTTGAGAATTTTTCTTAAGTGCCCATAAAATGTTGCTACATTTCTTCAGCAAGTATCTCATCAGCTGATCTGTTACATTACTCCCAAGTTTTGTTCCTACTTACAGGATTGAGGCTTGAAATCTATATATCTTCTGTCTACTGCATATGTAACAGCCAGAACCAGAGGGATTAATAAGCAATAAATATGTGCTTCTTGGAGGTATTTGGTATTTTGCCTAAACAGGTAATATTAGTTAATATAAGCTTGCAAGTTTGTAAACTGCAAATGTGACTTGTCTGTCATAAGTTTAGCTAAAATGATAAATTAACTGTTCGTGGAACTGACTGGGCCCCATAGGCAAAGCTGTAGCTATAAGATTAGGAGATCCAACATTTTTTTGCTCAGGGTTCAGCCTTAGCGATAAAAACTGGATCCAAACTGCCTGGTGCACCCAACACATTCCAGGAAAGTATATCCCAAGAAAGCATATTAAAATGAAACCTAAAAGGGATTGGAACTTAGGCGGAGCAATGTCAATTTCAAACCTAAAGGTGCTGCATCATAATTTGCTTATTGGATAAACCCAAGTCTGGGTAGTAACCTTTTATGATCATTTTTAATACCTTTCAGTCCCATAGGGTAACAGCTATAGGACAACATTGTGAGTGGTTCTGAGGCCAACACATTAGCATAAGACTAGGTATAAAAAGCACGTGTGTCAGGTAGCCAGCAGGAAGGAGGGAACAGAACAGTCATTTCTGTTCCACGCCTGGACCCCAGACTCCTGGTGTGAGTGAGGATTGGATCCTGATCAAGGGATCTTCCCTGGTAGCCCTCTGACAGCATCTATCAGGGACACCTGACTTTGCTGGAATCACTTGGCATGCACCTGGCATTGAGGGACTATCGATAAGTTGCCAACCCAAGTCTGTCTATCTGTTGTTTTGAACAGCCCAGTGGCTGATGCCCTTGCAGTGCCTAGTTGGCCTGCAGCAGAATTGATCTATCTATCTGTTGTTATTATCTGTTGTTATTATTTACTATTACCTCTTTAATACTGCATTATCTGCTTATTGCATTTATCTTTCTGTTAACTGTTGTGTGTGTGTAAGTTATAATAAATTTGCCTTTATTTCACTCCCAACTTTGCCTCCTCGATCTGAAACTGAATCAAACAGCCCAGCTGGCCTGTGACATGTGTAATTAAGAATATATTTTATACAGCACCTTTAGTTTTTGCCTTTTGCTTAAGAAGAGGTACTTTTATTCATCCTATTGATTCATCATTACCAGCTTCCTGGGACAATTGAACAATAGTGGTTTAGCTATTGTCAAATTTACTTTTTTGTTCCTTAAGTCTATTGCTTTATAGCAATTTCTGCTGTAGCATTCTCTCTCCATGCAATAAAATTTCCCACATATTGCTAGCATATTCTCAGCTATCTGGCAGCTCTTTCATATTCATGCTACAAATGTTTCTGACATGTAAGTGGCCATGCATTAATACATTTCTTATTGTCAACACAATGCCCATGACCTTTCTGACTTCCTTTCTCCTGTGCTTTAGGTATTTCTATTTTGGCTTTTACGTATTAACAGGTGCAATCAAGAAAGCATGTGGTGCCAAATGATTCACTGCTGTGATATAAGATGGACTTTCTGAAGAAGTGATAACAATTATGTTATGATGCAGGAAGCCCATTCGGCCTATCATTGCTTGGCACCTATCCTTTGTGTCAAAGGACTGAATAATTTGGGGCACCACAGATACTCAAGAAAACATGAAACTTAAAAATCTTTCATGTATACCACCTGTGGTTGGTAAGAGCAAAATTGCCTTTTGTGAGTGTTCAAACATCTGTCTGTATTACATTTATAAAGATCTAGTTAATCTGATGTGATATTCCCAATATGTGTCTCTAAATTATAATTAAAAAAAAAGCAAAACAAAACAAAGTCCCTGGAACCATGTATCAAAGATAAAACAGATGGTGCAAAATGAAATTTGGTGTGTATGTGCAGAAAAATATTACACTGAAGATGTTTTTTCCCAAATCCCCAAAAGGTCCATTAAGGTTTGGGGAATCATGTTTTTTCCTTTAATGGATTCAAGAAATCAGCACAGAAATTTGATCTTCTAGGGTTCAAAATGAACTGGCATTTGTTGCTTTGCTCAGAGGTTCAAGTTCCATGACATAAAGTCTGTAAAGTATATATCTCCAATCCTGCTGCTCTTTGAACTTGCAGCCACCCCTACATTTAAACTTTGATGCCTGGTGTCAGGCACAAGTCAGACAACATGGACAATGCCTGACCCATAGACTGGAATCCATGGGGTGGGCTGGATTTTTCTAACAATGCCTACCAAATCAATCTTTACAGTAATTAGAGAGGGACTTACCTAGTTTTTAGATTTCAGTAGGATGCATGTGATGGGGTGCAACAGCTCAGTACCTTTGTCCAAACTGGATACATCTACACAGGACATTTTACTATGCAGTAGAGTAAATTACTGTGCACTAAGCAATGCCATGCACACATGAAGACCCTTACTTCAAAATAATTTTCTCTACTCAGCAGTTAATTTGCTGTCTGCAAATACAACTAGCAAATTAACTGCAGAA
This sequence comes from Alligator mississippiensis, assembly GCF_030867095.1. Classification (NCBI taxonomy): domain Eukaryota; kingdom Metazoa; phylum Chordata; order Crocodylia; family Alligatoridae; genus Alligator; species Alligator mississippiensis. Next base: position 393,997,203 of record NC_081824.1, read on the forward strand.
TAATTTACTTCACAGAGAGGCATGTGTAGATGGCTGGCTGGGAGCAAATTGGCTCCTGGTCAGCAGGACAGTACGGGTTGGGAGATTGCTCCTCTGCCCCTGGGAAATGCCTGCTGCTGGGGTGGGCTCCACCGCCAGAACCTGGGCAGAGACAATGTCTCTCTGCCCTAGCAGCAGGGAGCTCCCAACCCCTGCTCTGTGATTGCAGAGCTGGAGCCAGGAGCTCCCTGCAAAGGGAGAGTTTCCTGCCCATCCTGGAGCTGGCTGGATACCCCAGACTGGGACCATTCCTGGCCAGTCCTGGGTTGTGCAGGGACGTCTGCACATGTAGCCTGAAGCTAGCTAGGGACTGTTCCATTTCAGGTAGTCCCCAGCCAGCTCTGGGTTGTATCTGCAGACTTCCACACACAGCCAGGGGCTGACCAGGAACTGTTCTGGTCTGGAGCAGGTCCCAGCCCCCAGCTTTTTCAGAGCCCCATTTCCTAATCTGGCAATTGAGGCAGGGGCTTAGAAAGAGCTGCAGAGCTGGTCCCAGCCCTCTGCTCCTATCCACTGGTAAGGCAACTAGCAGTGAGCCCCCAGCTGGGTGGGGATTCCTTGCCCAGCCAAGGGCTCACTGGTAGCTGTCCCACTGGTGGATCAGGGCAGAAGGGTGGGACCTAACCCTCCCCACAGCTCTTTCCAAGCCCCCTGCCTCCTACTGAGGATCTGGGGCTGGGAGATTCCTGCTGCCAGGGCAGGGAGACATTGTCCCTGCCTGGGCTCCACCAGTGGATCTCACCCTGGCAGCAGGCAGTTCCTGGGGTAGAGAGCCATCTCCCAGCCTGTGCTAGGAGACAGCTGTCTCCTGGTTCTGTGCTCCCTGCCAGCCCCTGGGCTAGCACCCAGGCAGAGCCTAGACCTCTCTCTCTGGCTGCTTCAGGGAGGGCAAAGCAGGGTGCGAGCAAATCTGCTTCCAAATATGCAAATGTGTAGATGCCTGCCCAAGGTAGGCTTACTCCAGAGTAAATTACTCTTGAGCAAACCCATCCAGCAGCATTTGCACTTGTAGCTGTGCCTGCTGGATGTGTCTACATGAGATGCTTACTGCATGGTAGCCTAAGAATGCTGTGCAGTAGTGTGCCAATCAAAAACTGTGCTAATATGCTACTGTATAGTGTTATAGGCTACTGTGTAGTAACTGTAGCTACTGTGCATTTACTTCATTAAGGAAGTACTAAAATAAATGTACAGGAAGTATTGTGCATTAATGAATGTGTAGACACACTTGCTGAGTCACATCTGGGCATGCAATGAGCCTGAATGAGCCTGGGCAACTTTAAGGTAAGAAAAATTTCAATGGAGCTTAGGTATCTGCAAAGTTATAAGACATCTGAGCAAGGGACACAATTTCAGAATAACAAATTGGGGTTTAGGTACTTAATTCTGCCTGAGACCCATGTAAGGTGCCTAAGCCCTTTTATCAATATGGTCCATAATTTCTGAAGTGAATAACTTCAGCATCTGTCTTCTGAACATTCAGAGCAAAGATCTGAGTTTCATTTATGCATCATATCTAAGTGGTTGGGCAAAGTCTGAATGTGTTTGAGCCAAAGTGCTTACACAGCTATAGTTTATTCAGTTGTAGTATAATCTTTATGAAACTACCATTTTCTATTTCATACAGCATTTACTTCCCAGAAGCCTCCTTCATCTTGTATTCATAACAATTGTGACTATAGCACCTCCCATACTAAGGTCACAAAGCACGGAAGTTAATTACAAAATTTAATTAACCCAGATTGCTAGCATCTTTTTGAGGTTAAGTGCTTTTAGCCACAGTTTAACAGACTGGTAAACTAATATACAAAAACATAAAGTAATATGGGAACACTGTGACAAAGTCAGAATAGAACTCTAGCTTTCCAGGTCCTCTGTCCCTTAAGCAGAAGACTATCCTTTTTCCCTGAAGTTAGTATTTAAAAAAAAAAAAAAAAAGTATATTGTGTACTGTTTTCCACCTTCATTTTTCAAACTTTCTCCAATTTTGGCATCTATGCAAGTAGACAGCTATGACAGCTTCCTCTCACCCCCAACTATTGACTAAAATCTTGACAGAGAGAAGTTTCTACCACCTTAGCAGTCAAATTCAGACCTGATTTAAGAAGTCACCATATCACATTTTTTCCCATGGCATGTTCTAGTTCATTGCCCCCAAGGAGGTATATTTATCTGATTTCTGAATTTCATGACAATTAAGTACATACTAGAAAAGAATGAGAATGTGTCCTTGATACTTAGGCATAACTTGTATTATTTAGACTGAAGAAAATTCCATAGAATTTTCATTGCGTGTAAACCGATGTTTTATGTTTTCCTTTTTTTTTTAAATTTTTGGGGGGTGGGGGGGTTGTTTCTTTTGCTTTTTTTGTTTTGTTCTTTACAGAATACAATATCAACATTGAATGAAAGAAACCCTGATGTTAATATCTCTTTCATTGACCTAGGCTTCTTTAGCTATCCTTTAACAAGTCAGCTTTTTCATTCTCTTATTTTCAAACAGCATCTCTTCCTGCCAAGCCCTTGGGACTTGCACAGGGTTTACATCTATGTCATTCAGATTCTGTAATGATGAAACCTTTATACCATGCTACTTTTTCACTTTGATTCTAATTTTACTAGAAAATTATCTTTTCAATGTTTAAGTTAAAGAAATGTAATAAAAATATTTTAGATTATCTATATTTATATCAATATCTCTACCTCTATGTAATATACATTAGGGCTCTTTATATGTTCCTTAATATCTTAAATTCAAAACCAAGTCTCTCTATAGGAAAGTAAAAAGTTTCAGTTTATTTATTATATATGTTTAAGGCAGTTTTATGGCAAAATATTTTAAAGCGTTAAACCTTAACAAAGATTATAGAATAAGACCATCAAACCCTCTTTATTCTCTATTCCTACTTAGTCTATTTATTTGTTTTAAATATATTAAACCTTGAGGATTTTCTTTTATAAACAATTACACTTCTATCATTCAAAACTTTAAAATTCTCTTCATAGAGTAAAATGTGACTTTCAAACTATAAACTGCTTGGAACTTTGAAACAAAACACACTAGTTTTTGCATCCATGAACAGTCCTCCCACTTCTTTTTTCTAACAACACACTGATTCAAATCCTGCATTCCATCTGATGCAGTTATTGAGAGACGCTATATTTCTATTCAAGAGATAACAAGTAATGTTGCAATATATTGCTACTGAAGAGAGGTGAGTGACCTTTTTTTGTCTTTTCTCCTAAAGGTTTCTTATTTCATTCCACCTTTTATGCTTGAATATTCTTCCAATTCATGAAGGAAGGCCTAAACATTCTTTCTGGAAACCCATTTCTCCCACAAATGTCACCATTATTTATCAATCCTTTTCTCTTTTGGTGGCTTCCTCCACTATTGTGCTGTTTAATGGCAGTTCCCTCCCTCAAGCCTATAGGAATATCATAAGGGTCTTGTAGTGCAGTATTATAAGTATTTCTGTATGTGCATTTATAATACTACGTAAAGAAGATATAGTAAGATACTCAATGTTGCAAGAAGAAATATTGTTTGGGGAAATTAAGTAATAGAAACACAATAGAAACAATGCCTAAAGCTGAGGGGGAAAAGAAAAAGACATAAAATAAATACTTCTATCAATAACTGGGATACTATAGGAACTAAATAGTTATCTGTAACTGAACTGAAATCTATTGCAGTTGATCCACTTGTATTTTTTTTTTGCATTCATGTCTATAACAAAACCTTAACTACAAAAAAAAAAAAAAAAAAAGATTTCTTACCAATAATTCCTTTTAGTCCTGGGCCCAGCATAGACCTGGCATAAACTCTTAAGTCTATACATTTGTATATGCTTGAATTTTAGTGGAATTTTCAATTTACCCTCTTTTAAATATACCTGTGGACGTCTTAGTACTTTTAGATTTACTTTCACTAGTACCCAGGGAACTTAGATCTGGCCCTAGATTCTGAGCTCTTAAACTTTTACACACATATCATTCCTTTGGCCTTAATTTTATACTTAGCTTGTAGCTGTATTTTGAAATCCTTATTGTTTGGTTTAACTAGCCCAACTTCTTGTTACCAATCCATGGGACTTATCCCTATGCCCTCTTAAGAGAAGTCACTAATTTGTTGTACATAGAGCTGAATAAAATATTTGAAGCCAGTACTCTTTAACTGAATTTAGCCTGATTATTTTTTTTATTTTGTACTTAAGGGCACTTGTGGCAGCTGTGTTGTTTGCCTTTGTGTTTGATTATTGTTTTTTTCTCCCCAATTTCATTTATTCAAAGTCATGCTAAAATGGTCATGACTTTATTAGGACCAGCAGTTCTCCTTTGATTTTTTTTTTTTGTAAATACTTACTTTTCCAGCTATGTTTTCTGTTCAAATACATTGCATGCTATAATTTTTTTCCTGATTGGGTAGAAATGGAAATATTTCCAACAACTTCAGTCAAGTATTCAGTTGCTCCAGTCATTTATATAAGTAAAACTCAGTCTTAATGAATATTTATGGAAACTAAATACAAAAGAGGAAGGGAGTTGGCGGAAGCCATTTGTTTAAAAATATGGACAAATAGTCACAACCTTTTGTATATGTTATTCAGCCACTCTAGCTGGTACTGCAATACCTATACCTTACTCATATTTTGAAATTATTGTTGTTCAACATCATTTTTAAAATTGACAAGCAGATTTACTCAGTTTATTTCATCACTACAAGCAATATGTTTGTAAGAACAAAAATAAAACCATTTGCCCACTGTTTGATCATGGCTGAAAGACCAACAACCATTTTACAGGAAGACATGAAATTCCATACCAACCCACAAACATCTTTCTTAATTATTTTTTAATACATAATTCTTCAGTTTTTCATTTGGAGATGCCAGATTGATGTAGTTGGTCATTCTTTGCCATTAAAAATAATTGATTTTTAGTGTTCTTCAGATTCAAGATTTACAAAGAAACAAAATCTCAGCAGAAATTTCCAGGATTTTTCTACTAGATGATAAAATCATAGGATCATACAAAAGTAGAATTGGAAGGGACCTCACACAGTCATCTAGTCCAGGTCCCTGCTTTAGGCATGATCACCATCCCAGCCATTACAGCAGTCTAACCTGTTCTTGAAAATTTCTAGGGAAGGAGATTCCCCAATTACTTTTCCAATGCTTGATCAGCCTCAGTCAGAAAGTTTTTCCTAATCTCCAACCTAAATTTCCTCTGCTGAAACTTGAGTCAAATGTTCCTAGTCCTGTTGTTGTCCTGTGGGACCAGGCCAACTCTCAGGATCTCAAAATTGTGCTGTTAGATGAGAGGGTGTGACACAATTGCACATATACACACACAAAAATCAATTAGGTACATATACACACACCAGGCGCATGCACCCCCACCACCAACTCAGGCGTGCACACATCCAAAATTACCAGCCTAGACACATGCAAACCTATCACCAATTCAAGCACATACACACTACACACACCAAATATTAGACAAAATCAGTTACCAATACCTGCACACCCAATACATATACACGGATCACTAATTTGTATATCACACGCACTATGACATATATGTATATTCACTAGTTCACACACATACCACCCACCTACACATACACACAGGTGAGTTACTAACTTGGATGGTATAGTGTTTATGTGTGTGCTTGGGGTAATTCAGATACCTGGGGAAGGTTAAGGTGAGAGAGTGAAAGTGTAGGGAGTGAAAGTTGCTGGGAACAAGATTAGAACTGATAGACTAGATAGAAGCTGGGCTGAGGAACTGAGGCACTGGTGCTGAGGTGGAAGCAAGGGAAAAAGCATGGTGGCAAGGAGGAGACAGCCAGGAAAGAGAGAGGCAGAAAGCTGGGAGATAGGGGCTGGAAACAGAGACAGAAATCTTGGAGATAACTGGGAAATCAAGAAGGAGGGTTGGGAGGTCAAGAAGACAAAAACCTAACTCAGGGTTTCAAAATAGCAAGTTTATTAAACAGACAACACACTGCACAGCCCCACGAAATTATTGGTTCCTACACCCACACACACAAACACTCACATACACACCCACACAATGGTAGCAGGAGAGAAAAAGGTTTGGTGGAGGGATTGAAGTCAAGGTGTGTAGGGACAGATCCAGGTCCTTTGCTTGGGGAAGGAAGGTGGGTGATAGCTACCTACCCTGGACTGTTGTTCTTTGATGGCCAACTGGGGTCTTCTCCAGCAGGGTATTGTCCAGAGGGGGGTCGCCGGCAGGGCCTCTGGGTGGATAGGTGGTGTGGCATATTGCCGGTCCAGATGGAGAGGATGTCCCACTGGGTCTGTCTTCACTGCCCCCTTTTATAGGGGCAGATCTTCTATGATACTAGTGGCAGGGGCATGCCCAGACAGGGTCAGCCCCTGGTGTACTGAGCATGTGCATTCCAGGTCAGGACATGCAGTTTCAGGTGTCTATAATGGTGGGTTTGGTGGCTTCTGCAGCAGTCTTTGTCTTCCAAGCCTTAAGCCAGGGAGGGTCAATGCAGGGTGATGATGGTTGGGTCGTCGAGTTGATGGTTTGGTCATTCAGAGGGAGCTATTTTTAGATCTACTTCCATTCTCTCTCAAGCACCTTCATTCATCCCCATTCATTCAGGCACCAATTTACATAGGAGAGGTAGGCATGAGTCATAGGTTACACCCGGGCAGAGGACACAAAATGGAGGCTTGACATACTAAATGGAAACTTGATATTACTTGACATTACTTTACAGACACAGGCCTAAACCATACAGTATTAATATGAAACAATAAAAATCAATGCAAAAATGTTATGAATACAATATAATACAATATAAAACAGTAAAAATCAATACAAACATAACAACACTATTTACAATATAAAAGGGGCTTATTACAATAATAGCATACAAGAACTTAGCTTACCTAGTACTACTTGTAATCACTTATAAGGGATAGAGAGGGCAGAGAGAAAGTCCGTAATGGTTAGGGGAAGGGGAGGGAGTGTATTTTTAAATTAAAAAAAAGGGAAGCTAGGGGTTTTGTTATACTGTTCCCTATGGCCACAGAGAAAAACCTATCTCTATTCATTTTATAATTGTCCTTGAGGTATCTGAAGACTGTTGTCATATCCTTCATTCAGTCTTCTCTTCTCCAGACTAAATAACCTCAGCTCTTTCAGCCTTTCCATATATTCCCTTAATAATTTTTGCTACTCTCCAAACTGTCCCCATCCTTTTCGAAGTGTGGGACACAGTACCCTAGGTGAGGCCTCACCAGTGCTGAAAAGAGAAGAAGAATCACTTCCCTTGATTTACAAGCAAAGTATTAATACAACCCTTTTTGTTCTTTGTCTTTTTTGCAACAACAGTATACTGCTAGCTCATGTTCAACTTATGGTCCGCTATAACCCTCAGGTTCTTTGCTGTAGTACTATAGCCTAGCCACTAAATTCCCAGTCTGAATTTGTATGTGCAATTATTGCATCCCATGTGCAGGACTGTGCACTTGTCTGTTTTGAATCTCAGCTTGTTGCCTGTGGACTGCTTCTGCAATCTGTCCAAATCCTTCTGGATCCAAACCCGGATCTTCAGAGTGTCTGCCACGGTACTCAACTTGATGTCATCCACAAATTTGCTAACCATGCACTCAGTCCCATCATCCAGATCATTAATGAAAATGTTTAATAGCACCAAAACTAGGACAGACACCTGGAGAGCCCCACTTGATATCTTCTTCCAACTAGACATTGAGCCATTGCAGACTACTTGCTGAGTATGATGATCCAACCAGTTATACATCCACCTTACAGTACTTCCATTTAGTGAGCATGCTATGAGACACTGTCAAAATCCTTGCTAAAGCCAACGTGTATCACTACTTGATGATTACTCATTAGCATCTCAGTGGCTATTTGTTGAACACAGTAATCTAAACATTCATTATCCACATTGCAGTACTTTCATCTAGTTTGTATTTTGTCTGTATTAAATATGCCTCTTATTTTCTGTATTATTTATTACTCTTTATTAGTTATACTACTTATTTAGAAAAAAAAAACATAGCTCCATTTAAATATACCAAAATATCAGTTATCACAAACATGTATCCAAGCTGTGACAATCATTTGTCATCCTACATGTTAAAGGGCTATGATTAGGTACCTGTTGTATGCATATAGTTTCACAGACTTTTTGGCCAGATAATGGTGCCCTCCAGTTGATCTTGTGTACATCAGATCAGATTTAATCTAGTTAGACCTAGACTGACCACAAAAGTTATACTGAGTTTGGAGGCAGTGGGAGGAAGACCACATGTCTTCCAGAAAGACCTCCAATCTTGATTTGAAGTTCCTTAAAAGATAGAGAAAACTTCCCTGGCTAGTTTGTTGCAATGATTAATTGTCCTCATTGTAAAATAGCTTTAAAAGTACCTGTTTTAATTTTAATTCATCTGGTTTCAACTTGTGAATGTTAAATCTTATTATATCTTTCTCTGCTACATTAAAAATTAATTTAGTACCCACTATTTTCTGTCAGTGAAGGTATTTAAATCTCATCACCTCTCAATCTTATTTTTGATAGGCTAAATAACTCTCATTGTAACGTGTTTTTCTCCCATTCTTAATTTTTGTGGGTTTTTTCCTACCCCTCCAGCTTTTCAACATCCTTTTAAATGTGGACCGTAATAATATATGCAATATTCCTGTATTCATTTAACCACTGCTATAAACAAGAGTGATATTTCTTTCTTACTCCTGCTCACTATTCCCCAGTTTATATATCCAAGGATTTCATTAGTGCTTTCAACAACAACGTTATACTGACAGTTCATATTCATTGTTGTTCTGTAGGTCTGCTTATACATGTGCTCAGAGATGGGGAGTGACACTTTTAATTTGAGCAGTTCCTGGATAGCCACTCTAATAAAAATGGCTCACTGTCACATGTATTAACCCACCACTACCACCATCATGTTTCAGAATGGCCATGGAGGTGCTTTAAAGAAAGCTCATTCAATGAGGTTGTGCCAGGTGGATGTAACTGCCACCGGCACTTGAGACCTCAATGCCTGAGGTGGCTATCCCTCCTACTCACCTGCCATGACTTGATGAATTTAAGAAAGGAATGGGAGGTTTGTTGAAAGATCAGATGTCTTCCAGCCTCACGCTGGCTAGGGCAAATTGACTGGACCTCCTCCCCTACACCCCATCCATACACTAACTGAAATAGTTATGACTGGCCCAAGATTGACTATCGAACAGTATGGACTCCATCTATCATGCCCCCTTAGGGGTTAAATTTACCCTCTCCCTTCCTAGGTAGTGTCCAGTGCCACTGGCCAAGCTATTCTACTGTTGCCGCATCCCTTTAAAGAGGAAAGTTCATTGCTACTGGCTCTCCCCACCGGGTTACTTGGGTCTTGCTGGGGTATTCCCCCCCAGGTTGACACTATCTCAGTGCACTTCAAAGTCAATAAAGATAACTGAAAACTATTATGGCATCAGGTGTTGTGACACCCAGGACTTGGGACTCATGTGTCCATCATTGCACTGTATGGGCTCACTCCCAAGGTCAGTCCCACCAGTTGGTCCCACCCGTTGGATCTGCAGGCTCTGCTGTTGGTGCTCCAGTGGGGAGATTCTCCCAGCTCTCCCCCATGCTGCCCATACAGGCTTCCCCTGAATCTTCTACAGCTTCTGCTGAGTCTGCAGTGATACTCCCTACAGCCTGTGCTGCCTTCCCTCCACTGCCAGTGTCTGGGGCTTGCTGGTGCCCTGGACACCTTTTTATGAGGTCACTGGAGGCATGCTGTCCCCCACACAGGGAGAACATGGTTTTAAAACATGCTGGAGATGCCATACCTGCTTTGGCATCTCAGGCTCAGGCTCCTGCCGGGAAGGTGAGTAGCCCTTCAGCCTGAACTGGGCTAAATTCCCCCTTTGACCAGGGTTCACTGTGGGGACCCCTGCTGCACCCAGGACCTCAGGGAGATAAGTCACCAGTGCAGCAACAGAGGTGTAGTTAAAGCATCCCCGTGGCCATTTTGAAATGTGGGGAGGTTTAATACACACGATGGTGAGACAACACTGGGGCATTCTAATTAGAACATGGAGCAGACCTGATTGATCAAGTCTGCTCCGATGCATTCTAATTAGATCATGAACAAGCATAACTTTAGGCAGTCTAGGAGTTGAAGAATCATTTCAGAGTTGCCACTTTCCAGGATAGAGTCGTTATTAGATCCACAAAAGGAATTACACACCTCACCAAGTGTAATATTTAGATCCTCCAACCCAGGCTTGGCTTCTGTCTAATTCTAAAAGATGTCTTATATTCAGGTACCTAAATGCCTTTCTAAGGATGCCAAGAACTGTCTAGACCATGACAGTGTATCAGCTAAGTGTCTAACACATGCCTAAGATCTGTTATGATTCACAAATTAGTTGTTCCTCTGTCAATCTTGCCTACAGGATCCACTACAGTAGGATTTCTCAAAGCATAGCTACCAGATAAATCCTTAAAAAAAAGTTGGCGGGGGGGGGGGGGGATGTGATCTCCAATCCATACTTTGTCTAGGGGCAAACTTATTCAACATTTCCCACCTGACCCTGACCACTGGATCAGGCTTTATAAAATCACAGACTGCCACAGCAAGGCTAATTAGACTATATCACATGCCTCAATCCTAGTATATTATTCCATTTCCAGTTCATTGAGAGGTAACTCATTAGTCTTTAGCTACACTGGATTATGTCACATAGATGGATCCACTATTAATGCCAAATGAAGAAGGAAAACCCCACCTATGATTTTAAAGTCAAACAAGGAATAAGTTTAGGTATTTCAAACATAGCTCCAGGTGCAGAGAAGCAGAAGTTTTTCTGTTTTCACTGTTAAACTTAAGATTCTTAATTCTGCCCAACTTCAGCTTTAGGCAATTTATCCTTGTATTTGATTTAACCCAAAGTGTCTATAGTTAGCTGTATTAACCAAATTCAAAATTTTATTAAAAATTGACTGGACCTCTTTCTTTCCATAAAATCCAAGCTCAGAATTACTTATACTTTTTCTTAGCTTTAAGAGAAATGTCTTTTGGAAGAACCAAGCATACATTTTAATGCACAAAGCCATGTTTATCTTGAATGTTAAGATTGTTAATCCCTAATCAACCACAAATTTCCAGGCCAGCGATTAACAAATCTTCTCCACATTGATAAGACTCACATTAGAGCGTCTTCAAAATTGGTACCACACAGTTTTTGTTTAAGACCTCCACTATAATTTTTGGAACTCTAACAATATTATTTTAGTGGTTGAATTAATCCTCCACTGTATGTTTTGCAAAGTTATGTCCACCATAACAACATGATTTTTCTTTCCGCTCATTCCAGAGATATGATTAAGAAGTAATTCATCTTGTACTCTAATTTGACTGAGGACTTCTAACAGGCACTCTCCAGTACCACCCTTGGGCCTTTTAGTTAGTACAATGATCAATATTCATTCAAGATCTTTTAGTTAAAGGCTATTATTAACTGTAATTAGATAGCTCTGGTTGCTTCAAGATGCAGGTGTTGCCTTTTGCATAGCTATCTTCTCCTAATATATAGCTCAGTTTCCTACAAATCCAAAATCTTCAACAGTCACCTTGCCAACTTCCAGGATTTTCTAACTCCTCACACTCAGGGAACCAGAGGTATTTAGAAGATAATTTGGATTTTCCTCTCCTGAACATTTCTGAGTCCCATGTGACTGAGTTCCAGGCCCAGGTAGGCAGACTTTGTGCCATCAGGACCCACGAGCAGGAGATTTATGACTACCACAGTCAGGCTCTTCTTCATTCTTCAGGAGAAGAGAAGAAGATAGAGGAGAAGGTTACCAACAAGAAGGCTGGCCAAAAAGACCCACATGGAGCTACCTGGAAGACTGCCGACTCAGGCTCCAGAACATGCAGGGCTGCCGTTCCCCTGGCATTGCACAACAGGTATGCTCCCCTCACTATGCATGATGAGGTTCTGATGGAGACACTGGAGGAGGAGGTCGGTAGTCAGTGAACTACCACCCCCAAGAGAAGAAACAGGGTGGTGGTGGGTGGAGACTTTCTCCTGCGGGGTACTGAGGGACCCTTCTGTCATCCAGAACCCCTAGCCCATGAAGTCTCCTGCTTCCCTGGGGCCCACAGGATGTTGTAGAGAGGATCCCAAAGCTCACCTGGACTTCCAACCGTTACTTCATATTCCTCATCCACATTGGCATGAATGACATGGCCAGGAGTAATCCACACTGGGTCATGAGTGACTACAGGGCTTTGGGGACTAGGCTTCAGGGGTTGGGGGCACAGGTAGTCTTTTCTCTGTGCTCCTGGTTGGAGGCCATAGACCTAGGGGGGAAGGATGTGTCAAAGAAGTACACCGACGACTCCAGTGGTGGTGCTACTGAGAGGGCTTTGGTTTCTTCAACCACAGAGCATACTTAAGGGAGAGATGATGCCTGGTAAGGGATCCCTTGGGGACTTACATGGAGGGGTAAGTCCCATATCTTCTAGATAGGACTTTAAACTAAGATTGCTGGGGAATGGAGAAACACTGACTGGAGAATGCCTGGGGACTGGCACACAAGAAAGCTCTAAAGTTGGGGACACAAGGAGAACCACTCTTGCAAGAGCTGAGGGAATGGTTCTCCCTCAGTGTGACAAGAAATCAAGGGTCTCATTTGGAGGAGTCAGGTGCCTGTACACTAATGCCAGGAGCATGGGGAACAAGCAGGAGGAGCTAGCCCTCCTACTCTCCAGTGGGCATTACGATCTAGTAGGGATTATGGAGACCTGGTGGGACTCCTCATGTGATGAGAACATAGCCAAAGAGGGCTACAACCTTCACAGAAGGGACTGAATAGGGAAGAAAAGTGGAGGTGTAGCTATTTGAGGGAGCAGTACGCTTCCATTGGAAGCTGACATCAGCTCAGAAGAAGAGCGGCTCAAAACCCTCTGGGTCAAATTACAGGGGTCGGGGGGGGGGGGTGATAAGAGAGACCTAATTGTCAGTGTATACTACAAATGACCAAACCAGGAAGAGGAGCTTGATCTGGAGTTCTTCTGAGAACTGGCAGAGGCTGCACGCACATGGGACATGTTCATTGTGGGTGACTTCAATTACCCAGACATCTCTTGGGAGGAACACTTGGCTAACTCGGATCAATCGTGTTGCTTCCTAATCTGTATCAAAGAGCTCTATCTGACTCAGGAAGTGCATGGGCCAACCAGAGGTAATGTTCTCTTAGACTTGGTTTTGACCAAAGGAGATGATCTGGTGAACAACTTGAATATAGAGGGTAGCCTGTGCAACAGTGACCACAAAACCATTACATTCACTATCTGTCACTAGGCAGGAAAATCAACTAGCAGGAATGAAGTTTTAGACTTCAAAACAAGTGAATTTTAACAGGCTTAGGGCAATAGTAGGGGAAGTGCTGTGGGACCAGGGACCAAAGGTGAAAGGAGTGCATGAAGGGTTGTTCATTCCTCAAGGACATGATCATCAAAGCCCAAAACAAGTCAATTCCCATGTGGAGGAAAGGTAGCAGAAGGGCTGGTAAATCCTTTTGGCTTAATAGGGATATCATGGTCCTCTTGAAAAAGAAGGAAGAGGCACACAAACAATGGAAGCTTGGGACAGGCCCCCAGGAGGACTCTACAACAATGGCCCGCACTTGCAGGGAGCAGATTAGAAAGGCTAAGGCTGTGACTGAATTTAAATTAGCAACAGAGATCAAAGGCAATAAGAAGTCCTTCTTTAGATATGTAGGGAACAGGAGGAAAACAAATGTAACTGTGGGGATGAGTGTTGGCTAACAGCTCAGGACAGCTGGCTACTGACACAGGAGAAAACTGAACTCCTGAATGACTTCTTTGCATCGGTATTTCACTGGACTAAGGGGGAAATCTTACTAGATAAGGTTCAGAATGGGTATGGTGGAAATGATCAACTTCCTACCATTGACATTGAGCTGGTGCATGACCAGTTAGAAAAAATAGACATTTATAAGTCAGCAGGACTGGATGAGCTTCATCCGAGAGTGCTGAAGGAGCTGGCTGAAGTCATCACAAGACCTCTGGTGAAACTCTTCCAAAACTCATGGTGCTCAGGGGAGATCACTGAAAACAGGAAGAGGGCCAATGTTGTGCTCATCTTCAAGGAGGGGAGAAGAGAGGACCCGGGTAACTATAGGCCAATTAGCCTAACTTCTATCCCAGGAAAAATCCTGGAAAAATTCATCAAAGAATTTATGTGCCATATGCTCGCAAAAGGTAGGATTCTGAATGACAACCAGCATGGCTTCATCGTGGGCAGGTCTTGTCTTACCAATCTCATCTCCTTCTATGACCAGAAAACTCATCACCTGAATAAGAGAGAGGAGGTCGACCTTGTATACCTAGACTTCCAAAAGGCCTTTGATCTGGTACGCTATTATGTTCTTATGGGAAAATTGGAGGATTGCAGGGTTAACTGTTTGACAGTTATGTGGGTAGGAAGCTGGCTGTGGGGTAGTACCCTGGCCAAGTTTGCAGATGACACCAAGTTATGGGGGAGTGTGGTCATGCTTGAAGATAGGCTGTAAATACAGGTGGACCTAGACAGGCTGGCAGGGTTGGGCGGACTGGAACCAGATGAAGTTCAACATTGGGAAATATAAAGTGCTCCATCTGGGGATGAACAATCCCCAACATACTTACAGGTTCAATGGTGCCAAACTGACTAGCACCATAACTAAAAGGGATCTTGGGGTAATAATAGTATGAACATGAGTTGTCAGTGTGATCCTGTATCCAGCAGGGCAAACAATATTCTGGCATGCATCAACAGATGCATCTCAAGCAAAACCAGGGAAGTGATTCTTCTGCTGTACTCAGCATTGGTAAGACCGCAGCTGGAGTACTACATCCAATTCTGGGTACCGCACTTCAACAAGGATGTGGCAACAAGTTTGAGAGAGTCCAGAGAAGAACCACCCGTATGATCAGAGACTTGCAAGGCAAGCCATAAAAGGAAAGGCTGAGGGACTTGGGCCTCTTCAGCCTAAAAAAGAGAAGGCTGTTAGGGGGCTTGGTAGCAGCTTACTGCTACATCAGGGGAATACATCAAGGCTCGGTGAACAACTATTCACCAGGGCACCCTTGAGGAAAACCACCAGTAATAGCCACAACTCCTAGAAGACCATTTCAGGTTTAACACTAAGAAAAACTTCTTCACAGTCATAGTGTCTAGACTGTGGAATAAATTCCCTCTAGTGGTGGTACAATCACTTACCCTGGAAATATTTAAGGGGAGACTGGACAGTCACCTCGCTGGGGTCACCTAAACCCAGTTGTCTTTCCTGCCTAGCGCAGGGGGTTAGACCTGATGATCTTGCAAGGTCCCTTCCAGCCCCTCACAATCTATGAATCTATGAATCCCTGATGGTTAACTCAGCTCTGTATTCTGTCTTGTTATAGGTGATACAGAGTAAATTGTTCGACATCCTTTCCAGGGGAGACTTCATAATACCATAAAAACTGCTTTATTCTCCTGCTGCTAAGCATGGTCCTTTCCAATATCCATTTGTATTAGGCTGCAGAGATCTCTCAGTGATCTGCTTGTGGTGGGGTGGGGGTTAGCAGGGTTGGGGGCAAGCAGGAAAAGCACTCCTGGGATTCCAACCGTAGGTAGGCATAGTTACTCCTAGATCACCCCTTACCAATGCTTATCCAAACTTTTCTTGAACACCTGCAGTGATGGAGATTTCACAGCTTCCTGACTTTGCTGCAACTTCAGTCCACAGGTAAGCAACCTGCTCTTTGCAGCAATGGAGGAAAAGTTCTCTCTTGTCTTCATGGTGGTCCTTCAGATATTTGAAGACTGCCATCATGTCCTGTTAATTGTGGATAAAGCTTGTTTCTTTCAACTTCTGTTCATATGGTTTGGCTTCCAAGCCTTTTATCTTTTTTGTTGCCCACTTTTGAACTATATTTAACTTTTCCATATTCTTTTTAAAATGGGAACCCAAAACTTCACATACTACTTTAGATGACACTATTATTAGTGTCAAGTAAAGAGGCACTGTCACCTCCTGCGTCTTGCGCCTAATGCCCAAAACCAATTTTCCCTTTTGTGTAGCTGCATCACACTGCAGATTCATACTGAGTGTTTGATCCATGAAGACTCCTAGATCCTTCTCTACAGTGTTGCCATTCATCCAGTTGTAATCTATTTTGTATTGTGTTTTTGATTATTCTTCCAAAGGTGTAGTGTCTTGCTTGCATTTTCAGAATTAGACTTCATCTATTTGGCTCTAACTCATCTTTCCAACAATGACTATCCTTCTGAATTATGCTTCTCTCCTCCAGTATGTTCACAGTACTTCCCAGTTTCATGTCTGAAAATCTGTTTTAAAGTAAGTGGTGTTAGCAGAGTGCTGATGAAAAAATTGAGACAAGTATTTGTGGCATTTGCCCATTGATACAGAATATAAGATTATACAATATGTCCTGTGTAAATAATCTTTTTGGTATACATGTACTGCAAAGTACTGGTGAGATACTCAATTAGCATTAAACTAACCATCTTGCTTACCAGTAGCAGCCTAACTACAGTGTGAAACTCAGTATGAGCTCCAAAATCTGCCCAGAAACATTGTAAATTAGGTAGTGCTAAACTCTGTGCTGCTGTGATCATGCCACAACTAGACATAATCTCTTAAATATTTTCCATTATAGTGTGATCACTGCTGTGATTGCAATGTAGACATACCTCTTGTTGACACTGTACTTCAAAATGGCAGAGGTACTCTGTAATTCCCCACAAACAATTACTTCCCCTATTTTTTTTGTATGTTCACAATATCCCTAGGTTGCTGGTCATGCCTTATGAGTATAATCATATGACCATTTTGGTCATATGATTATACTCTTATGATTATACTTGAAATCATAAGAAGAAGATGCAGTGGTTTAGCCATGTAATAAGAAGGCCTGGCACCCTTACAAATCCCATCCTTCATGGTGCTGTGGACAGACAAAGAAGAAGAGGAAGACCAAGGAGACTGGACAGGATTAAAACTCATTGATTGTACAAGGATTGCAAAAATACAGGAAGAATGGAGGAAAGTTATTGCTACATCAAAGGTGCCCCAACAGTCAGTGACTTGACATGACTTGACTTGTTGGTCATGCAAGTTTGTTCATCTTTATTATGGAGCTGTATCACTTTATTATGGTGCTGTGGAAGCCTTCCCAATGGCTAGAGAATATTTTAAATGCTACATTATTTCATAATGTTAGATTATTTCATGTGAAAGACACTGAAACTGCTGTCAAACTGACTTTATCTTCTAAGAAATTAAGCTGCATTATCTCACACAATACAGACTTTTTATAAAAGCAGCAAGGCAAATCTTGTGGATGGTTGTCAGGAGATAATCACATCCCTTGGGAATTATACATACTCTGCTAAATCTCATATCTTTTACTGCCTTAGGGATATGGATATATTATGACAAACACACCCCTAGTGCATTACTTACTTTTTTTAGTTAAGGGCTATAGTACCTGCAATCATCTTGCTGAAATACCTGAAGAAAAAAAATCTTTATGCTATAATATATCAAGTTAAAAAACACAGGAGAGAATATCAACAATTCAGCTAGAGACCTCTAAAACTCTGTTAGGCTATCACTCATTGAAAAGTATCAGTGAAGAGATTTCTGTAACAATATTTATATTAGCTAACAGCATATATAGAAGTACACTAAACCATACATATGCCTGGGTGCAATTGTAAAAATAGCAGTATTTATGCAGCACTTTTTGTCTTCAGAACTCTATACATACATTGAGTTATTCAAAGCCATAAAATAAGATTGTTTGCTAGTTGAACAGGAATAAACAAAAGGTCTTTCACTACTTCCACCTCAAAGGCGGAGAAACAAATTGGAAAAAAAATGGGTTCTGACGAGTCTAACAACTCCTTAAACATGATAGCATGATGTACAATTTGAAACTGATAACAATTTTTTTTAAAAGATCTAGCCATGGAACTGTGTCAACCATTTTAATTAATAAAATTCTGACTACAATTGTTCAAGTCATTGGGCACCTATACACATGACAAAGCTCTGCTCCAATGCATGGTAGTGAACACATGTTGGAGCAGACTTGATTAATCGAGTCTGCTGAGAGTCTGCTGGAGCATGCTAATTAGCGTGCTCCAGCAGCCTCCACATCACATGTGTCCAGTGTCCCCACATTTCAAAATGACAGTGGGGGCATTTTAGCTAAAACTTATTGAATGAGCTTCAGTTAAAGCACCCCCACCATCATTTTGAAGTGTGGGACACTCAATACATGGGACGCTGTGGGTGCTTTAATTAGAGCAGTTCTCAGAGTCACTCTAATTAAAGCACCCCCACCTCCACCCCAGAGCCTGTGTCTAGATGCCTATTGATTTCTTTAAAGAAATTGGTTCAGCAGCTTAATTGAGCAAATGAAAAAAAATAAAGGGTTGGATTGAATCAAATTTTACATGATTTTTTCCTCATTAAACTGAAAAATAAATATCATTTTGTTCAACCTTGACATTCCACAATGAAATTATTCTTTTGGGTACTTGCAAGAAAAGTCAAGGGAAAAAAAAGGGTTTTGCAAATCCCTTTGGTTAGGGAAGGTAATTTAACCCATGTGTTCCCTATCCTGTATACGTGTGCTGATCACTGAGCCATTGAATAAAATGGTGACACTTCTACAATCTCCTTTGGCTAGATTTCACTTCTTCACTCCTCCTGGGGAAACAAGAATACCAGAGTTACAGAGGCAGAAAGCCAACATCCAGAGGAAAGTTGGAGGTTGAGCTGTAACCTAGTAAGGAAGGAGTGGGCTCTGGTTCTGGTCTCAATGCTGTTTATGAATTTTATCCAAAAAGTATTTAGTTCAAAATGTATGAGCAGTTCTAGGAAACAGAACCTAGAGCTCACTCTTGTCTCCCCAGTGAACCAATTTTACCAGGACAAGTGGAAGGTGCCTTCAGCCTAGCCCATTCCTTAGTCTTTAACTAGGGCATTTGCAAGTGGGAAGTGGTAACTATGGCTTCAACCCCTTGGCTATAGGCAATTAGTATATCAAACTCCCACTTCCTATACAAGTGCCCTAAGGCTGTTGGGCAAAAAATTCCATGGATTGTTTCTCAAAGAATCTGAATAGTGAACAGAGTGGGCTTCTTCAGGGATGACTAATTATTGAAACCAAATGGCCTCTGACAAGATTTGGGTATTAAAATGCACACCATATTCAAAATGGTAAATATATTAATCATGTGCAATAACTATGTTTTGTTTTTCAAATCGTACATTCCTTCTTGCATCTGTGCCAGAATGCATACATTTCTGCTGCTCACCTAGAATTTGCAGGGCCCTAAACACTTAGGTGGAAGTTCACAGATTTCCATCTTACAGAAAAGGCACATCATTTTGATTACTATAACCATGTAACTTCTAATATGGGGTACTACATAAAGGCACATTAGGCTGCCCTTGGGTGTGTCTACACAAGACACTACGAGCACTAACCATGATACCACTGCTACTGTGCAGTAGCAATGAGCACAGTAGCTCATTGCCAGTGTGCAGTAACATCGGTAATGAGCTGTACATCTCTGGGACTGAGCAGTACTGGCAGGTCCTGTGCAGTCATTTAGTACTTGCTACAGGTAATAAAGCAGCATCTGCTAAAGCAAATGGCTGCGTAGTACCAACTGCCAAAGCTACCATGGAGCTGAGGATGGCAACCCAAGTAAAGCCAAAGCTACCATGGAGCTGAGGATGGCAACCCAAGTAAAAGACAACAAGAAATTGTTTTTTAGATATATAGGGAGTAAAAGGAAGACCCAGGGAGGAATAGGACCCCTGCTAAATGGGCGGAAACAATTGGTGACGGACAGGGGGGACAAGGCTGAACTCAACGAGTTCTTTGCCTCAGTGTTCCTAAGTGAGGGACACGACAAGTCTCTCACTGGGGTTGTAGAGAGGCAGCAGTAAGGCGCCAAACTTCCATGCGTAGACCCTGAGATGGTGCAGAGTCACTTGGAAGAACTGGATGCCTTTAAGTCGGCAGGCCCGGATGAGCTCCATCCGAGGGTGCTGAAGGCACTGGCCGACATCGTTGCAGAGACACTGGCAGAAATATTCGAACGCTCATGGCGCACGGGCCAAATCCCGGAGGACTGGAAAAGGGCCAACGTAGTCCCCATTTTCAAAAAGGGGAGGAAGGAGGACCCGGGCAACTATAGGCCAGTCAGTCTCACCTCTATCCTTGGCAAAGTCTTTGAAAAAATTATCAAGGCTCACATTTGTGAGAGCCCGGCAGGACAAATTATGCTGAGGGGAAACCAGCACGGGTTCATAGCAGGCAGATCGTGCCTGACCAATCCAGTCTCTTTTTATGACCAGGTTACAAAATGCCTGGACACAGGAGGAGGGGTGGATGTCATATACTTAGACTTCAGGAAGGCCTTCAATACGGTATCCCACCCCATACTGGTGAACAAGTTAAGAGGCTGTGACTTGGATGACTACACAGTCCGGTGGGTGGCGAATTGGCTGGAGGGTCGCACCCAGAGTGTCGTGGTAGATGGGTTGGTTTCGACCTGGAAGGGTGTGGACAGTGGGGTCCCGCAGGGTTCGGTCCTTGGACCGATACTCTTTAATGTCTTCATCAGTGACTTGGACGAGGGAGTCAAATGTACTCTGTCCAAGTTTGCAGATGACACAAAGCTATGGGGAGAAGTGGACACACCGGAGGGCAGGGAACAGCTGCAAGCAGACCTGGATAGGTTGGACAAGTGGGCAGAAAACAACAGAATGCAGTTCAACAAGGAGAAATGCAAAGTGCTGCACCTAGGGAGGAAAAATGTCCAGCACACCTACAGCCTAGGAAATGACCTGCTGGGTGGCAGGGAAGTGGAAAGGGATCTTGGAGTCCTAGTGGACTCCAAGATGAACATGAGTCGGCAGTGTGACGAAGCCATCAAAAAAGCCAATGGCACTTTATCGTGCATCAGCAGATGCATGACGAATAGGTCCAAGGAGGTGATACTTCCCCTCTATCGGGTGCTGGTCAGACCGCAGTGGGAGTACTGCATGCAATTCTGGGTGCCACACTTCAAGAAGGATGCGGATAACCTGGAGAGGGTCCAGAGAAGCTGGACCTCTGGACCATATGAGTTAACCATAACTCATATGGTTAAGGGCCTGCAGACCAAGCCCTAAGAGGAGAGACTAGAGAAACTGGACCTTTTCAGCCTCCGCAAGAGAAGGTTGAGAGGCGACCTTGTGGCTGCCTATAAGTTCATCACGGGGGCACAGAAGGGAATTGGTGAGTATTTATTCACCAAGGCGCCCCCGGGGGTTACAAGAAACAATGGCCACAAGCTAGCAGAGAGCAGATTTAGATTGGACATTAGGAAGAACTTCTTCACAGTTAGAGTGGCCAAGGTCTGGAACGGGCTCCCAAGGGAGGTGGTGCTCTCCCTTACCCTGGGGGTCTTCAAGAGGAGGTTAGATGAGTATCTAGCTGGGGTCATCTAGACCCAGCACTCTTTCCTGCTTATGCAGGGGGTCGGACTCGATGATCTATTGAGGTTCCTTCCGACCCTAACATCTATGAATCTATGAATCTATGAATTGCTCAGAGGGGCGCATGTGTAGATGCATGCCTAATATAGCAAATGTAGTAGAAGAGAAGATCCTTTTTAGTGATGCATAATGCGCAGCAAACTAATTCTACTGCACATCAGTGTATTAGCACTATTTTTGAAGTGCCTCTTTAATAAGCAGTAGAATAGGCTACTGTGTATTAAAACACATGTGTAGGTGCACTCACCGTGGAATAAACAGAAAGGATAGCCTTAAAAATCTGATCAGTGTAAGCATAAGGTCGTAGCCTTTCTGATTTTACCATTTTAGTGGGCTTTATATGAAGCATATATTAAAAATGCCTTATGGGATAAGTTTCATCTCCCTAGCTACCTTTCTGCCCTAGTAAGACTGCTCATAACAGAAACATTACTTTCAGGGGAAAAAAGCACAAAAATAGCTAAAATAGGTAAGACATGGATTTGCATGATTGATTATTCTGTCTCACATTTTTTTAAAGGATAGTAAAATCTTTTAAATTATTTGCAAAGAATATTTGGATGAAATGAAAGCTGTGCCTGTCTTTTCAGAATCACTGCAAAAGGAAGAACAATAGACAAGCTTTCCTCACACAGACATGCACCTTCCACAGCCTCTAATACTTTTATTTCAACATGTCCTATACTTTGCTGAGTGCTGTTCTTTCTCCATCATGCAAGCAGGGAGTCCAGTTTGGCAGCTGTTTCTCTTAAAAGTTTTTTGATGTTGACATCCCATACAATTTAGTTTAGTTGCTATAGAGATCACTACAGGGACACAAAAATAAAAGAAGGCAAAATTAATCTGCCTTATAGTCTAGTTTCCTAGAGTGCACCCCATATGGAGAGAGTGTAATAATTAGGTCTTGTTTACCATATGTCCTTAAACCTTTAATGTTATTAATGATATTGTCATTGTCTGATTGATTTTTCAGGTGTGGAAAACAAAAACAATTAATTCCCTTAATCCTCACAAGCAAATGACACATGCATTGTGAGCTGCAACATAAAGTTCTTCTTTAACAGCTGGAGGCTTTCTATTTGCTCTCCATTTTATTTTGCATTGTATCAGTGTATCCGTTTTGAGGAAGGAGAAATTGCTGCAATCCCCAGGTCTGGCTTTTATACATGGTTCAAGTAATACACAGAACAAAAGAACTTGTCTTAAATTAATGTAATGCTTCCCTGTTACAAAATGATAGCAGGAAAAGAACATCTTTTCATCGCCAGGAGATGTGTTTTAACTTACCTATAGTACAGGTTTTGTCTAATATACATTTTATTAAGTTATAAATGATGGTAATAAAAGAATCAAGGAAAGCAACAAATAAGTTTCCTAGTCTGTATTCATTACTAAAAAGTAAATATTTTTACTCATGTATTTAACACCAGGAATATATTAATATCATTCATTTTCTTTACTTTTTTACAGACATTGATTTGCTCTAAGAACTTTACTAAGAAGTATATAATGATAGCATTAAGGGTTGGATTTCATAACAGTTTACTTATGTATATAAAGGATATTTTCACTTCAAGATGATTTGTATGAGATCTTCGAAGTAAAGCGCTCTTAATTGGTTCTGGAAAACCGAGCACTAAGCAAAACAGTGTTAAGCAAAACTCATTTTCCCATAGGATTTAATCTAAATAAATATAATTGGTTCCACACAACCTGCCAGCCCAGATCCCATGCTCCTGGCATCTGACCCTGGGCCCTGCCAGCCAGGGATTTACAGCAAGAAGGAAGCAGGGCTCTGACCAGCATGAGGGAAGTAGTGGGGCCACCCACCCACCAGTGCCTGTGCTCCACTCTGCCCATTGGAGACTCACTCCAGGGCATCCGACACTGGGACTATCTGCTACTGCCAGACTGCTGCAAGCTCAGGACAGCGTCCATGCCCTGTGGGTAAGTGCATGACTGGAACAGAGCATGGGCTGCAGCCCAGGGGTGGGAGGGTGCTGCAGCCCGGGGACAGGGGACACTCTGCAGGATCAGCCCCACTGTGACCTGGGGTGGGGAACTACATACACATATCCTGCCACCCCTGGCCCCGGGCCCTATGCTCCTGCCACCCTGCCAGCTTGGGCCCAGCACTCATGCCCCCTGCCCACCTGCCCCTTCTGGCTGCCAATGCCACTTCTACCCACCTGCCCGCCAGCCACAGGCTCCTGTCATGCTCCTGCCACCCCGTCCCACCCTGGGCCCTGCCAGCCCTGGCCCTAGGCACCATCCCAAGCTCTGTGGTCATGCCGTCTTCCCCCCGCTGCACCCACCCCTTCTTACTATCACCGCTTCTCCCCGACAGCTCCAGCAGACCCTGCACTCCTGCTGCCCCACCCTGGGCCCCCACCAACTGTCACCACTTCAATGGCTGCTGCTGCTGTCACTGCTTCTCCCCAGCCCAGTGCTGAGCATTATAATGAAACACTATGAGCACTAAGTGAAACCAGGTATCTAATTTAAATGAGTGTTATAGCAAAACCACAGTAAGCAAAACTATGTTAAGCAGGGGTTGTCTGTATCTAAAACTGATCATGTCCCCCCAAAATATAAGACTCCTTATAGGTACTTAAGAGTAGTTGGGCCAATATATGCTAGTTGGAAAAGGAGCGAAGGAGAAACATGCTGGAATCTTAACTGCACAGAGTAGTCTTTGTCAGAATATACTAGCTCTAAAAAACACCATTTACACTATGTAGCATATGCAGTGTGTGAATTTATTGCAGTTTCCTTATCTTGACACTCCTGTGTCACTTTCACTAATCCTCATGCTCAATGAAACTGCATACTCTCAGATGACAGGTCCAGGGGTATATTCTGGTTATTTGCTTGTCAAAATAAGAAAAAAATAATATTAGCTTCCATAAAGACACAGGCAAAAATTGTAAGTATGGTCTTCGCAAATTCTTCTGTGGAGATTGAAAGTTTAAATAGGGGTAGGCAATTATTTCAGGCAAGCTATTGAGGGCCACATGGGTAGCCATGCCCCTTGACTCATGCCCTACCCCCTGGCCACCATCTTGGGACCAGAAGTCCCGGTCCCTAAGCTCTGACCTTTGCCACTGGAAGTCCCTCCCATTACCCTTGGAAGTACTCCATTGGGGAAGAGGGTTTGCCATTTTAGGCAAACAAATTATATACTAAAAATCAACATCCATAATAATATATTGTAATTTAATTAAAAAATATATTTTATCGTGATTTGTGTGTGTTTGTGCTGTATATGTAGAAGTGATTGCATAATAGTTAAAAATGTAGTCTTACTCGTATATAGTGTGGGGTGTGCAGGGTTTTGGGGGGTATGAGTGGGTGGGTATGGAGTTTGTGATGAGCTGTGGGTGGGTGGGTATGGGGGTTTATGTGGATGTGTGTGTGTGGGTATAGTATTGTGGGTATGGATGTGGATATCGGATATGGTGCAGAATGGCCAGTGGGCAGGCAGGAAAGTGGGGAAAACAGCAGCAGGCGTGGGGCGAGTGGAAGCATGCAGGTGTTTGGGAGCATGGGGCCTGTGCTGGTGTCCCAGGGCCAGTGCCGGTGGGGTTGAGTGGGGCAGTATGAGCATGGGGTGTGAGCTGGCAGGGGTCTATGGAGCCAGGATGGACTGTACCAGCAAGAAGACAAAGGAACTAGCCTGGCTCCATAGAGCCCCAGCCAGCTGGGACCCTGTGCTCTTGCCACCCCACTCTGGGCCCCATTGGTGCTGGCCCTGTGCTCCTGTCTGGCTGTCACTAGCTCCCACACGCTGGCTTGCTCCCAGTCCTCCCAGCCCTGTGGTACAGGTGGAGATGAGTGCATGTAGCCCCAACCCTGTGCTTTCCTGTCTGGGCAAAAGGATCCTGCAGGTGAAAAGATCAGGCCCTGGGCTGCCTGAGTGGGTGCCTGCATCCCTGGCAGCTTGGCCTGGGGGCAGGCACCTGCAGAGACTTGGCTCAGGTCCATTGAAAAAAAAAAGGATCAGGCCTGTGGCCACTTTTCCTTTCTGGGGGCTCCTACAGCCACCAGGAGCTTGGGGGATGCCAGGGTAGAGCCTGCCTAGCCCCAGGGGAGCACAGGGGAGCTGGTGGGGACCCAGCATGGGACACTGGAAGCCCAGAAAGTCTCCCTCAAAGTTGGAGCAGCTGCACCAGGAAGCAGCTGGAAGGACCGCTTGTCGCCTGCCAATGGTGCTCAGCCTGGGCCCCAAGCTGGCTATAGGATCACTCATCAGGGCTGAGCAACAGCCACAACTGGACACAAACTGCTGCTCGGGGCAGAGGAAAGTGCCCCCTGCTGCCACCGCTGGGCAGTATTTGCTGAGGCTGCCATGCCATGCTAGGCTGCAGTGCAGCTCTTTCACTACTGCTTGTGAGCTGCCCAGCAGGCAAGCCTGGAGCTGGTGTGGTGCCCAGGTTGAGCAGTGGTGGCAGGGAATAAATTGCTGCTCAGCACACGTGAAAAGCAGCCCCTCCCCCTCCTGCTGCCAGTGCTCCATGCTGCAGGCACTCAGAGATCACATAGGGCTGCCTGTGCCTGCTCTCCATTGCAAAAAGCCATTTCTGAAATTAGGAGTGTTAAATCACAAAACCAAGGACCAAGCCACTCTCTCCCCAAAAACAAAATAACGTATCCCAAATAAAAATATCAACATAAAACTAAACAACACACCCCATATAACTTGCAGCTAGAATCACTAAAGTGGCTCTCATTCCCTAGCAGACTGTAGCTAACAGGAGGACTCCTTTGCCCCATTGGTCAGAGCCCCAAATTGACACCCTTTCTCACTTAGTGCCCAAGGTTTGCATCTCAGTTGGCAACCCATAGTTATGCTACTGCCAGCAGGTTACAATGTATTCTGGAATGAGGTACTCTTCATCTCTCTTATTGACACTTATGCCCTTCTGTTGGTCAGTCAAACCTTAGAGAGACATAAATGTGAGTCCCCCGCTTATATAAAGGTATTAGGCATCATGATATAAGGCATCAGGGCATAAAGCCTTCTGAGGCAAGTTTATTCCAATCTTCTCTGTTCCTATTGGTAAAAATACTTAAATGGCCACTGAAATAGAAAGGAATAGGATGTCCAACATATGGCATGTGTACCACAAGCAGGATAGGCATCCTCTGTGTGTGGCACATAGCAGATTGGGAAGGAGACAGGGATAAGTGGCAGACAGGGCAGGAAGCAAAAAACAGAGCAGTGGATTGTACAAAGAGCACAGGGCAAGAAGCAGAATTGGAGCAGTAGGGAAATGGATCAAAACAGACTTTCAGCACACCTGCCAAAAAGATTGTCCCCTGAATCTCTAGATTGGTGGGTAGGAAGCTCATTTGATCCAGTGAAAATTTCTTTATAAGGTATGGAACCACGTGAACAAAAGGCATTCAGGAAATATGACTCCTGAATCCCCATAATCAGGTCACTCTTATGGGTGATGTGGTTTCAAATTTGCTCAGACAGAGGAAGAAATTGAACCCGTGTCATCCTATGTCAGTACACTTACCACTGAGCTACTGGGTAGAGAGTTAAAGAACTCCTCTTCCTAGAGCATCTTCTAGACCATCATTTCCTTTGCTTTTCTTACAAATGCAAAAAATGTAATTGTTTGTTTTCCCTTTCACTGAGGAAAACCCATATGGACAGGGATGCAGATACAGATATGGGTCCGGTTTTTGACCACTGATTTACAAGTAATAAACTCTATATCCTGTTCCAATTCCCTGAAATTTCCTACATTTACTGACTGGTTATTAAAAGTACTTGCCACATATCCCTTGGGAAAGAGGGCAACTGGGAACAGCATGAAGTGAACAGTGTTTCTAAGGATATTCTAGAAAATATCCTCCTTCCTTTCTTCCTTCTTCTTGTATAAATATTAGAGTTCTGTAGAAGATGCTCAGTGGAGCAACAGCCCTCTTTCTTAGGTTATAAGAAAGAAGCTTTTTCTTTATAAAATTGTACCTGGAGGGATAAGAATAATCAATAAATATGGTAAAAAGGTGCTTCTAGTGTTAAATGTCACAGCTTTCTGTGTGCATGTGTGTGTGTGTCTGAGAGAGAGAGGTTTCCCACATTCTTGATCACATATAAAACTCTATTATAATAGAGTACTTAGAGAAATACATAACCACAGTATAGGCATGCTTCATAGCACTTGTTGTTGTTGAAGAACACCCACGGGCAATTTGTGAGTATGCCAGCATGACTGTTATAGGGAGAGAAAACAGACTCCTAGATCTCTTTCCTTCCCTAAAGGCCTAACCCAAAGCCCAAAGGAGTCCTATAACTGATTCAATGGATTTTGAATCAGTGCCCTACAACTTCCACAAAGAAACAGCCCTATTTCAGCAGCAGGGACTAGGAGGGTTTGTTAAAGAAGATAGATATCACTGGTAGCACTACTGTTAGTTTGGACAGAGAATAATCCAGTTATTCATTAGTAGAGCTATCCTGGTGGAACCCTTGCTTTACCTGTTGCTAAAATATAACATTTTCTGCTGAAACGGCAGCCCATTGCCAAGCACTCAGGAAGGATCACAGCTTTCAAACAGGGGCCACAGATGTTTTGTCTCTCTACATTATGGAATTATTTTTCATGTTATAACTTAGCTTTTTGTTTTGTGCACGTGAGTATCCCTTAATCAGGTAGAAGATACTTGAAATTCAGTCTGACATTCTAGTTGTGTTCCATGCTAAACACCTCTCCTCTTATTAATAATTCAAACTATCAAACAGGAACTCCTCACCCCCCCCCCCCAATCCCAAATATAGAAAAGCAAAAATCATACAATGCAATGTGTGAAGGCTGACCTGGACACACCTCAGTACAATTTCATTCTCAGCTTTAACCATTCTTACATATTCAAATGCACATAGCTCTTTATTTCATGTTATCAATCATATCAAGCAAACACTAATTTGACACATCTACATGTGTGCTTTAATGCTCATTAGCCTATTTTAATGCACATTAAAGTGTCACTAAAAAGCCATGCTCTTTAGCTAATGAGCAGTAGAACAAACTAATGCATATTTTCCTAGTACCTCATAATGGTGATACTACATTTAATTCACATTAACTAAAATGCATTAATGCACGTGTAGACATGCCCTTTGGCCATGTCCACATAAGCGTGGACATTTGTTTCCGTGGGGACAAGAAGCAGAGCATACCTTGTGCCGCCCCTACTTGTCCCTGGGGAATGCTTGTGTCATGCAACCTCTGGTGCATGGCAGGTTACCCTGGGTCACTGGGTTGGTCCCAGCAGCCTTACCTGGGGCTCTAGGAGCTTCCTGAGGCTGCAGCAATCTTACTGCCTGGTGCCTGGCAGGCAGCTGGTGTGTGTGTCTGACTGGCTAGGCTTGTGTTTTGGGCAGCATACATTGTTCCTGTGTGCATCACCCCACTTTTTTTTTTGCATGTGATTTTTTACCCCAGAATCTCCTGGGGTCAACCCCCACCCCACCCCATGCAGCTACCTTGCAGCACAGAGAACACCTGAATTTTCAGCATGGAGAACACCTGAATGTCCACATACAGCACAGCTGCATTTGTCTGGATGTGGTGTTTGTGTCCAAAACTGATCTTGGATTCAGCTGGAACTTTGTCTATGAAATTAATACAACATCTAATACTCTATGTTGTTTTTATCTGGGAGTAATTATTTCATTGCTCCACCTCTGTGTCCTTCACATGCAGACCAAGGTCAACTAAACTTCATCTTGTTGAAATGTCTTGTGAATGTGGCAAGCTATCATCTTTACTTTGTATCCCACACTATATTTAAAATGACTCAGACATTTAGCATTTTATTTTACTTTTCATGTGAGTCAACTCATAGCACAAGAGACTAGGGAATTCATTTTAAGTTTTTTTTTTCCCCCTAAAATATATATTGCATGAAAGACCATAGAAAAATTACACATGTGAACTTTTTTGTGTTTGCTCAGATTACATTAAGCAACACAAGAAAAAATGAAAATGCTAATGAAATAAGCTGCTGGGCTCTGATAAGTGACTCCTAGCAACTTCAAATGCTTCCATTAAAGTAAATCACTGTACTTTATCCTGTTGACATGTGTTATCTATTCAGCCACTACATCATGGTTCCCTTTTTGTTCCATGGCATGTTGTGATGGTCTGTAGAAACCATAAGTAAGTGTTTCTGTTAGAAACAATAGAAAATAGAAGTAAAAAATTGCACTAATATGACTGTCTAATCTTATGGAAATGCAGTTATGGTGGTGCCCACATGTCCATTGTAGCTCTGTGGAAGTATTTTGTGTTTTAAGCAAATTATTATTTGCATTATATTATTTTCTAATTACTAATTAGTGACTGGTATTGAAAAGTGACCCAGAAAAAACATAGGGACAAAAATAACAGAAATGAATTGTGAAATTAAAGGTCTAAGCTGAAAAAAAAGGTCATTCTGAAACACAAATGATAAAAAGAAAGTTAAAATACTTCTTAATGTATTACATTTAAAGAAAAAAGTCCATATTTCATAACTTCTTATATTTCTATTAAAAACAGGGGCTGTGACAAATGTGGTAATAAATAAATCCATTAAAGTATAAGGTGTATGAGAAATCTGGACTCAGGTGTTATATACTGAGCACAAACAGGCCTTACCCAGTAATTAGTAAGCATAATAGCATTTATGTATTAGAAAGTACAATAGCACTTTTCTCTCTAACTCCTCTGTAATTCTCTAATTCATACTTCTTCAGAAAGTCCCATCATCTCCCTCTGAGTCCTAGCACCTATAAACTCTACCATATGTATATAATTACATGTTCTGACTTTGTAAAAATACATCTCTACCTAATAATCAACTCTACCTAACTCTTAAAAATACACAGGTTAATCTCTACATGTCACTTACA
Source organism: Alligator mississippiensis (assembly GCF_030867095.1). NCBI lineage: Eukaryota > Metazoa > Chordata > Crocodylia > Alligatoridae > Alligator > Alligator mississippiensis. The sequence goes on from NC_081824.1 coordinate 394,027,817, forward strand.
ACATGTTAATAAAATCAATTGTTAATTTAGGCTTTCTTACTATATGTGGAAATGTATCAATTGTTCTTTAAAGTATACTGTAGGTCATTAATATAGAAATATGCTATTCAAATAGACACCAAGTCCAAACTTTCACATTCACATGTAATCATTTATCCAAGAGGACTAAAACCCTTATGTACACCACAGTCAAAAATCCCTTTACTATATAAATAATAACTCCACACACCCCATCCCCCATTGGCTAGAGAATGATATTTGGTAAATTTGCTTTAAAAAATTGGGTAGCATTGGAACAATGGTCTAGGAGAAACACAACAGTTAATTGGTTTCTAAAGTCTGTTTGTGGTGAAGATTCATGTTCTCAGCATTTTAGCATCGAAGAGTCTAAGGTCACCAGACAGACAGATACACATCCTAGCAAATTGAAAACATCCAGCAGCAAGACAAGCACTCAGTTCCCTTAGAACATATAACATGGTATAAACATGCAAAATTAGCATCAGGTCACAATGACCAGCTGTAACTTGGCAGAAAGTCCCCAGTTTTGGAGAACTTCTCACCTTTTGGATGCCCAAATTACGAGACCAGGAATGACCAAATTAAGGTACTGGCAAATAACCAAATTAAGATATATGCATGTGATGTGTTTGAGGAACAAAATGATTATGAGGACAAGGCAGAATGTGAACAGCATGATGAGCACAGGGAAACTAATTGATGGTATCTGGAAATGAAGAGTCATCAGGAGAAAAAAGAATACAAAAAGTGGGATCTTCAGGGCAACCATTTGGGTGGACAACAACCCCTCAACCTCCAAGGCTGTTGACATCCTGATTCAAGTAAGAACCATGAAGTGGGGCTTGCATACTGGCTGGATGTACTGTTTCCTTGCGAAACCCTAGGACTGGTAAATAAGTAGGACGGTATAGTCATTTTGCTTGTTTTGCTTGCATTAGTTTTATCTATTATCACTGGACATAAGTCTGAGGGGAGACCTTGTGGCTGCCTATAAACTCATCAGGGGAGATCATCAGCAAATAGGAAGAGCCCTATTCTCCCCAGTACCACCTGAGGTGACAAGGAACAATGTTCATAAGCTGATGGAGAATAGGTTTAGGTTAGAGATCAGGAGGCAATATTTTACAGTCAGGGTGGCCAGAATCTGGAACCAACTTCCTAGGGAAGTGGTCCTCACCCATACCTTGGGTAAATTCAAAAAGAGGTTAGATGTTCACCTGTCTGGGGTCTTTAGAACCCAGCATTCATTCCTGTCTGTGGCAGGGGGTCAGGCTAAATGAAATGTTCAGGTCCCTCCTGACCCTAGCTACTATGAAACTATGTCTACACAAGGTTGTGCACACCCAGAACAAGGTATCAGGACTTGTTTGTAAATCCAGTGGCAACAATTGGCAACTCTGTGGGGACTCAAGGGCAGTAACCTGACTGATATGGGAATTTGCTGATACAGACAGAACCTGCCTAAAAGCATCAGCCAAGGCCCACAGTAGGGCGAGGCTGTGGGACTACAGGTGAAAACCTGTGTTTAAGGTGAAGCCATACAGCAGTTACAACTAGGGTTTTCATCTAAGTAATCATGTATATATTACAGTCTTTTGTGCAGGAGTTTGGTCATGAGCAGGCAGGCAAAGAAACTTTGAGGTAGATGAGTCACAACCTGATTCATAGATTCATAAATGTTTGGGTCAGAAGTGACCTTATTGAGTCTGACTGCCTGCCCTGGTCAGGAAAGGGCATTGGGGTCAGATAACCCCAGCCAGGTGTATGTCTGATCTCAGAGATTACCTGAGACCTGAGATTTGGGCAAAGGTACAAGCTGAAGTCTCCTTGGGTTAAGAAAGGGAACCTCCTATGACAGATATGATGGGAAGCCAGGAGCAGGGAAAATTAACCTCTCTGCTGGAGGACTTTGTGAGTGAGCAGGGAAAGGGTCCTTGGGAATCTGAAGCATTTGTAGGGAAAGCGAGGGCTGCTTTGCAAGGCATATGTAAGGCATTGTCTACTGAAGTAGTACAAATGCAACAGAACGTTATAGAGTATTATGAACAGTGTTGTGTCTTTGATCTGAAGACTATAAATGGAAAGTTACAGGTGCAGGCTAAAGCAAGCCAGAATGTTAGCCAGGCACCACAGCTTCAGGGAGGTTAGACACAATTAAAGTAAGATAGATATAGATGGATTTCCCACTGAGAAGCTTCTTTGGTGGCTTACTCAGCACAAGTTAAAGGAAGAGCAGGAAGGACCCAGCCCCACCCCAAGATGAGGGATGATGGATATGAAATAGGGATGTGTTGGGACCCCCTATGAAGAGATAGAACCATTAAAATTTGCTTTGTTGGGGTGGCTAGGTATCCCAGTGTGTTAGAATGACCAGGAGGGAACACAGAGTAAGCAAATAATGTTATTGGACACCAGTACATTCTTTTGGTTGTTCTATTTCATTGTGCTAATGTTTGTAAAATGGCATGTCTCAGCAAGCGAAAGAGGCTTCTGTAATTGTATGTGTAAACACTTTTTCTAAATGCTGTTGTCAGGGGAAATGCAGTTGTTGCACTGGTAATAGAGGTGAGGGACGTCTTTGACCTTCTGTCCCCAGCCCCCAGCCCCCCGCCCCCGCAAGAACAGTGTGAATATCTTAGAAAGTAAAGGAATAGACTGTTAGATCAGGAAAGTGTTTACAAAAACAAAAAAGTCAGGATATAGTATTTTTTAAGTTATTTTAAGCAGAAGTCCTGACCAGAGGGGGGTGGGTTCGGGGGGGGGGGGGAGAGAATAGATTCATAGATTTATACATGTAGGGTCAGAAGGGACCTTGCAGATTTTCTAGTCCGACAGAAAATGGCTCAAATGACCCCAGGTAGGTAATTGTCAAGCCTCCTCTTAAAGACCCCCAAGGTAGGAGCCAGCATGACTTCCCTTGGAAGTTGGTTCCAGATCCTGGCCACCCTGACTGTGAAGTAGTGCCTTCTAATGTCTAGTCTGAACCTACTCTCTAACAACTTATGGCAATTATTCCGTGTTACTCGGGGAGGCGCTCGGGGGAACAAGGTCTCTCCTATTCCCTGCTGGTCCCCCAGTAAGTTTATAGACAGCCACCAGGTCCCCTCTCAGCCTTCTCTTGTGAAGGCTGAACAGGTTAAGATCCTGTAGCCTCTCCTCGTAGGGTCTGCCCTGCTGTCCCCAGATCATGCAAGTGGCCCTCCTTTGGACCCTCTCTATGCTGTCCACATCCCTCCTGAAGTGCGCACCCAGAACTGGACACAGTACTCCATCTGTGGCCTGACCAGTGTTGTATAGAGGGGGAGGATCAACTCCTTGGCCCTGCTTGTGATGCATCTGTGGATGCATGACAAGGTGCAGTTAGCCTTACTGACCGTGTCCTCACATTGGCGGCCCATGTTCATCTTGGAATCGATAATGACTCCAAGATCTCTTTCTGCCACTGTGCTTTCAAGAAGAGAGTTCCCCAGACTATAGGTATGCTGCTGATTCTTACTCCCTAAGTGCAGCACTCTGCTCTTGTCAGTATTGAATCCCATCCTATTCTCATTTGCCCACTCCTGTAACCTGTCTAGGTCCATCTGTATCCTGTCCCTCCCTTCTAGCATGCCCACCTCATTCCAAATCTTGGTGTTGCCCGTGAATTTAAACAGGGTGCTTTTCACCCCCTCATCCAAGTCATTAATAAAGAAATTGAACAGTGCAGGCCCAAGAACTGAGCCCTGGGGGACTCCACTGCTCACATCCCTCCAGGTTGAATATGATGCATCCACCACCACTCTCTGAGTGCAGCCCTTCAGCCAATTTGCTATCCATTTGACTGTGTAGACATAATTGCCACAGTCACCTAGCTTTTTAATGAAAATGTGGTGGGAGACAGTGTCAAAGGCCTTCCTGAAGTCCAGAAAGACTACATCCACCATGACACCTGCTTCTAATGATTTTGTGACCTGATCGTAGAAGGCAATCAGGTTGCTCTGACAGAACCTGCCCCTAATGAAACCATGCTGGTTGCCCCTGAGCATCATCCCCACTGCTGGCCTTTCACAGATTTGCACCTTGATAATCTTCTCAAAGAGCTTCCCCAATATTGAAGTAAGACTAATGGGCCTATAGTTCCCTGGGTCCTCCCACCTTCCTTTTTTGAAGATAGGGGCCACATTGGCCCTCTTCCAGTCATCTGGCACGTGGCCAGAGCACCATGAGTGCTCATAAAGCCATGTCATGGGCCCCACAATAAGCCCTGCCAATTCCCTCAACACCCTGGAGTGGAGAGCATCTGGGCTTGCTGATTTGAACACTTCCAGCTCCTCCAGAAGTTTTTATGGATGGGTCTTATCAGCAAGTTACCTGCTGTTGTTGACACTGTGACTTTGAAGTTCTTTTTAGAACTGACAGGGTTCCCATGAGATTGTGTGTGATTTGTTGATAGATCTAGTTGTTATGAAAAGGGAACCTAAAAAACAGGGTTCACTGTGGTAAATGTAAAGGCAGGCTACAGAGACAGTATCTTTGCTGTCAGAGAGAAGTAAGGGCTTTGTTGCATTGGTTGCTCATAAAGAAAGGCAAGAAGGTGCCACTGCCAGAGTCAAGCATGGATTAGGAAGCCTGCAGCCCAGAAAGGACATGGCTAAGGCAGTGCCATCAGGAATTAAAGGGAAACAAGGCTGAAACTTAAGTTAAGGGAGACCCATAGGATAAATGTTGAGGCCTAGAGAGGGGAGAAGAGAGAGTGGTGGTCCAGAGGCTCAGAGCAGAGCTGAGCAAGAGTACCATAGAAATATAGTACTCAAGAAGACACCAAGACCAGAACTTCAGATTCACAGGCAAACATTTATCCAAAGTTAACTAAAAGCATCCACTTGAGCCCTTATGTATACCAGAGCCAAAAAACCCTTTCCTACAACAACAATAACACCTCCCCCCGACCCCACAGAAGTACCCTATATCATGCCACAAGTAAAAAGAGAGGAAAGGTATGGTTACTGCCAGGTCCCTGCTATTCTAATAGCAGAGAACGTTCATAATAAAAAAAGATAAGCTGTGTAATTCTACTATTTAAAATAGTGTTATAAACATAATGTAAGAAGTGTTATGTTGAATCAGACCAATGGCCCATCTAGACCAGTACTGTCTCCAACAGTGACGGGAGTGGATGCTTTAGAGGGACAGCACTGAACTGGATATAGCTAAGGTGATCTACCCCTATTCATTACCTTCCCTGTCATTCATGAGGCACCATATTTGTTTAGAGATGTCAGAGGAAACATCTCCAACTATTCTGTTCTGATTGATGTAGCCATGATGGTGCAGGAAATAGATTAGAGGGAAGGATTTTTGTGGGCAATATCTTCTATTGAACTAACTGCATGGTTTGTGTAGACCTAGACTTCAGGAGACATGTGGTAGGGTATTTGGTATCCTATTACTAGGGACCTATCAAATTCACAGCAGGAGTGGGGTGTGTGGCAGCTCCTTTAATCTTGCAGGCTCCCCTGTGTGCACCTCCCCAGCCCCATTCATTGGCAGAGGGATTCCACTTCTCATCACTTGCTTCTGATTGGTGGAGAGGCAAAAAACAGAATTTTAAATATGGTGCCATTTTTTGTCACTTGCTGCTGATTGGCCAAGGGGTCCTGGCAGCCACAACTGGTTTGCTGACCAGCCAGGAGGCAAAAACAGCACCATATTTTAAACCTTGGTTTTCACCTCCCTGCTGATCAGGAGTGAGCAGTGGGGTATGTAGCAGCTCCTTTTATTTGGCAGGTTCCCCCGCATGCTCCCTCACACTCTCACTACTCATTCCTGATCAGTGGGGAGGTGGAAACTGAGATTTGAAATATGGTGCTTTTTTTGCCTCCTGGTCTGTCAGCAACAAACAGAATGGGTGCCAGGCACCTCAGCCTATCAGTGGTCAGTGGTAAAAATGAAATCATATTTAAAATTGTGTTTTTTGCCTCCCTGCCAATCACAAGTGAGCAGCAAACAGCAGGGCCCCTCCATCAATCAGGGATGGGAGGGCACACAAGGGAACCTGCAAAATTAAAGGAGTCACCACACACCCCACACCCACCATGAATTTGGTAGGTCCCTACCTATTAGGGAAACTAAAACAGGTTTATTAAATAAAACAGCGAATGTGGTATGAAAGACAGAAACACAAAGGCATAATTTGAACAGAAATGTTCATACACAAGGATCAGCTTCATCTTTGTGAAGTGACTAGAGCCTCACACGGTGTTAGTTAACTACCAAGTCTGTGTGTGTCAGGGCACTAATTGTGCCTGCCACTTTAAGGCAAGTCAGTGTGAGTATGGAAGCCCAGCAGGTGAGGTTAATACTCATTAGGAGGTTTAGTAGGCTAAAAGGCTGGCAGATGGAGTCAATGAGGAGGCTTCATGTGACTGCTGGAAGGGTGGCTGGTTGGTGGAGCCTGGGCTGGGTCAGGGCTTCAGCCCAAGCAGAGTGCTATAAGTTGGCAGACACAGCAATGGAGCAGAAAGAGCAGCACTCTGTTGGAAGGAGCATCACAGCTGTGGGAAGTCATTGTTACAATTGGAGGACACGCTAGGAACTAATGGGGAGGTGGAGGTTGCTAGGGACCCATAGAGGGCTCCCAGCCCAGCCAAAGCTGATGAATGAGGGGCAAGTCGAGCAAGGCCCATGGGGAATTCTCAGATATATAGAGGCAGGACCATCCTGAACCAGGGGCTTAGATTGGTGTCAAGACAGCCCTGAAAAAGGAGCAGCCCATGAGAGGCCTAGAACGTAGGGTAGGTTTGCCCCAAGTCTGAAGCCACCCAGAGTAGGGGCCTCCATAGCAGTACAGCCACAGATGAGCCACGGGCTGCTTGCACCTGAGTCTGGGTGAGAGTTAGGCTTAGTGGCCTTGAGAGAACTAAGTAAGGAATGCGGCTAAGGCACCAGGCCACAGAACGAGATGGAATAGACCCTCAGGGTGCTGTGAGCCAGGTCATGAGAGGAGTAGTGCCAGCCATGGTGTGTACCTAAGGAACATAGAGAATAAGATTATGGTGGGTCTTGAAGCCCAGGATTGTGGAGGGCCCAGGGAGAGGAGGGCCCAGGGAGAGCGAAGGCGAATGGCCACAGAGGCTGGTCTCAGACACCTCAACTGGCTTGGATGAGGCCACATCCCAGAGGGACTGAAGAGCGGAAGCCCACTGAAAGGGGTGGGCAGCTCCATGGAGAGCCTGACACCCTGACTGGCTTACTCCTAGGGCCAGGGCCTAAAAGTGGTCAAAAGTTCCCAACACAGTGCAGACCATGGTTGAGAAGTAGAGACCAGGGACATCCTTGCCCACGTAATGGTGACTGGGAGACTCATCTAAAGGTGGTGGCTAAAGGCTATGGGCCCATGGTAAGAGGTGGGCCAGGAAGAACCCAAGAGGGAACTGGAGTGTGAGAGTATAAGAACATCCCTGAAGGGAGAAGGGTACACCTTTAGGGGAGACCTAGGGAGAGGTTAGTGGTAGAAATGAATGACCTGATAGAATGGTCCTCGGCATGACAGAAAACTGTACCCTGCTGGGGTAGGTTGGTATGGTGGGACTGCCTGCGCCAGGGCAGCCTCTAGGAAAAGCAACACCTGTGCCTCTCCAGTGAAAGGTGAGGGTGGGGAAATGGAAAACCTCAGCCCCCGCTGCCTTGCAGGTTACCTTGTGGAGGGAAAAGGCTAAGGGAGCACACCCTGAAAGAAAAGCAAAGGGGCTGGGAAAGATCATGGGTGCCAGAGGGGCCCAGAGGTTCCCAGGGAGATGTGAAGAGGCCTGAGTAGGCTGAGACCAAGCTGAGAGAGGTCTGAGCTAATTAGAGCCAGACCTAGTAAAGGACCTGAGCATACCAGAGCCAGACCTAAGTAAGAGGATAGGCCTGAGCCAGCAAAGCCCCGCTATTAGGCATGAGGAGTACCTAAGCAGACAAGCAAGGCCTTTAGGAAAATGGAGAAGGGCCTGAGCAGAGAAGGGGATGAAACGTGCAGCCCCAGGGCTCGGGCCAGCAGCTGGGATTTCCAAGCCCTGGGGCTGTGCTGAGAACTATACAAAAGTTTGGGACAGATCAGTCTAGACATGGCCAACCCAATCTAAATCAGACCTCAGAGGTAGGGTTAATTTAGATTGGGTTGGCCATTTTTAGACCAATCTAACTTTCCTGGAACTTCTGTACAGTTTGCACTTAAATCATCCTATCTAGGGATCTAAGTGTAAGGTTTGAACCTGGGCAAACTATGCTAGATTAGATTGCCATTTTTAATGTGATCTAACATCCCCCTAACCTTTCCAAATATCTGTACATAGCCTGAAACTTTCTCCTTTCTTGTTTTATTCCTTACCTCCCTGACTACTTGTTCAGCATCTGGGTTTATCTTCTGCTTTCCAGTTGTCATCCTCCAAAATGTCTTACAGGGCTCCTTCCTTCCTTTGTCTCCTGCTGTACCCAGTTTCACCCTCATTTTTTAGTGATCTTGACAGATCAAAGTTTACCTTTATGCTGTTGAATCATAGGTCCATCATTCTGCCTGTGTCCCTTCATCCTGTTTATCTGAAACATCTCTTGGGAGACATCTCCTCTAAATGACTTGAAACATAACATGGTCAAAATAGATCTCTTGATAGAGGTGTTTAATACACTAGCAGAATGAATTAAAACTACCCATTGAGTTTTGAGCATTAATACTGGTCAGAAATATACCAAGATAAAATAAAAATATACCAAAGCAGTTTAAAAGTCCACATTTATCATACACATTTTATTTTATTATAGTATTCACTTTAATACATATACTTAGAAAAAGAAATACTCAAATACAGCTATTATGAATGATTTAATGCTGACCTAATAATAATAGTAATAAAACATACAGCAAGCAAACTTTCACAACCTGAATAAGTACAAATCAGCAAGTCCAGATGGTATTAATCACATGGTTTAAATGGATTTAACTAATGAACCCACTGAAATACAGAAAATTTATTTTGAAAATTCAGAAGTTGTATGTAAGATCAACTAAAGAACTGGAGAAAAATACCTAATGCTCTATTCCATTTTCAGTAACCAAAAAAAAAAAAAAAAAAAAAAAATCTGGCAATTACAATCTAACTTCAATCAATAATAATCTAACAGAGGACATTTTGCAATTATAGGCCAGATTCACCAGAACCTTCAGATGGTGTAGATGGTAAAAAAAAAATGACAGGCCCTCTGCTTAGCCAACATATGGAATTTCTTTCGTTGTATGAGTCAGAGCCAAGGAAAAAAGGCTAGTAGTCTGAATTCCAAAGTGGAACAGAGTGGTTAGGGCACCCACAAAAAAAGTTTTTGTGCCTCCCTCTGTTTGGGGCCATCTGCCCATCATGCCTTTATTGCTGCTATATACATTTAGACTGTGGGAGGCTGTCCCAATCTTGGTGGTGCAGGCTATCCTTGTGTCCCTCGTCTTTTGGGCCACCACACACAGCAACCTCCCCTACACTGTGGTCCCAAGCCTTGCAGATGGCACTGTCACTGTCATGTCCAGTACCAATCCAATCCAAGTCACTCTCTGAGCTGAACTCTGTACTTCAGCCCACACCTAACTGGACCGCTAAGTTATCACACATGCTAATAAAGGAGTCATCGCTCCATTTTTGTTTAAAGAATATAATCCATTAAAGATACAAATTATGTCTGAGTACAGGCTCTTGTTTGGAGCCACAAAATGCAAGTGCTCTTACTTGCTTTACAACCAATGAACTGGAAGGAACATCTTGTTTGTCAAAGCAAGTCCCCTGCTATTATTGTCAACCATGTCATAAAATCCCTGTCCATTAAGCTATTCAACTTCATATCAAAAGTAGTTAAGATTTCACCTTCTCTACTCCCATTGGAAGTCTGTTTTCTCTAATTGTTCAACCTTTCTCTAATTCCTTGAGTAATTTTACTCATGACTAGATTACACGCATTTCCTCTCAGGCTAGCATGGCCCTTTAACATAAACAATTCTTTTTTCTCTTTAGGGTTTACTCTTTTGATATATTTAGAGGGGGCAACCATATCCACCTTAGGTTTCATTTTGCTAGGCCAAACAAGTTCTCCTTTTGAATTCTTGATTCTCTATTTGCCTAATCATTTTTAATAATTCTTATCAGCAACTGTTTCCTTGTTGCTATCAGAAATATATTTCCTAATGCATTGACTTTTTTAATGGACATGTCATTCTGATGGCTCAGAAGCATCCTGTGATCAAATAACATACTGAGTTTCACTCCCCTTGTGTCATTTTCCAGTGAGTACCTTATAGCAAGTATTTTTACAACTGTTCCTGATGCAAGACCTTCCACTATTAGATTTAATATAATTTCTTTTGTTATGAGTTCATGGGTCCATTCCGTTCTTCTTGTCTGATATTCCAACCCTTCTCCCTATTAACAATGCCTCCAAATACTGTGCCCTCAGAAAATGTCATCAGCACACTTCTATTTTTTTTGTGCCAATACCAATGATGAAAATAAAAATAGTACCAAAACATATCCTTGAGAAAATCCATTAACATCCCTCCAGCCCAACTGAAGGGATGTTTTACTCTTTTAGAACAGTGCATTGGGATCTACCATTTAGCCAGATCCTCATGCAACCTAAAATTCTCTAGATGGCTTCCCATATCCACTGGAACATATGAATCTCCACAGTGGGTAATATGGTCCACTATCCTGTCTCTGACAGCCCCAGATGTTTCAAAAGAAGGAATACAGAATCTACATTTGGAGTTGTAAAGTATTCTATCACCAAAAATCGATTTACTCCAGGCCTCAATTAACTGGAATTTGTCTGAAGTCCAGAAGCATGAGGATTTATATTTATGAGGAATTATATCTGGTTGAAAAATGTGAAGATAGAGAGATCAGACATTTTTTCATGAAAAAAAAATTGTCCCTTTTTCATTATAAAATTCTAAAATTTAAATATTTTTCCACTTATCTCATTTAAATACCTTCTAAATTTTGTCCTTCAATCCTCATTATATTTATTCTGTTTTTTTTCTATATATATAAAAATGTTCAGGCCCTGCTAATTTATTGGCCTCAGTAATATTTTGTGTCTTGAAATGCTACAGATTAATTGTGTGTTATATAAAAGCATTGCCTTTCATCAGTTTTAAATTTGCTGCCTTTTCATTTTATAAAAAGTTCCCTTGCTCATGTATTATAAAAAAGAGTGAACAGAAGTGTCCAATCTATCCTCTGTAATCCTTCCATGTTTCAGCCACAGCATTTCTTTTTTAATCTGGAGCTGGCCAAATTATTTGATTTTTTTTTTCCTATATGTATATAAGGAAAACTTTCCTCGTAATTGTAGAAGAAATTATAAGACATGTAAGACACTTATACTTTTAACTCCTTTTAACTCCTTTAAGAAAATCCAGGAATTGTTGAAGCTGAAAGTTCTTACTGAAAGATTAATAAGGTATAAGCTATCAGTATACTTTCCATGTATTGCTTCTTAACCCTTTGGCCAAGATCAAATGTACACTCCCTATAAATGCATAATAACATGTGCACAGGGTAGCTGATTTGAACAGGACTTGGAAAGGCAACAGCAGTAACTTTGATAGTACGTTTTCATTTCAGCTGGAAAACAAAATCAACCTATGACATATCCAGAGAAAATGCAAACTCTTTTCCTTCTGTATTCATTTTTGAGAACAAGCAATTACATTTTCCAACCTAAACAGAAAAGCAATCTTAAATTTCTAATGGAAAAAGTTGCAATATTGTGGATTTATTAAATATTTAAGTTTGTGGTACAGAAACTTTATTGTGTGTGTTTTTGCTTGTACCGGGCACAATATTTCCTTATAATGGAAATGACACTATATGTATTCTAGACTCTTGGTGTAAATGTGTATGTGGAAGATTTAAGTGATCGTACACTTTTTCAGATTCAATATTTGATATGCAGGGTTCTATTCATGTAAATTGTTTCATTCCTTTCCAAAAATGTCACTGAATATGCAAAATTTGAATATATCAGCATGCAGCACATTTAGCTTGCTATGTCTAGGGGTAGCCCACACTGTTCTGTGTCACATACTATAACCTGGAATCAATCCAAAGTCACGAATCAGATTTTGATAAGGAGTAAAGAGGAGGAGCTTCTAGGGGTTTTTTTTTATTATTTATTTATTTTTGTCTAGCAAGAAGTGCACTTTCCTTAGAAGAAGTTTGAAAACATGTCAATAATTCTTTTCTACTGTGGTGTCTGCTCTTAACACAGGAGCAACCACTATTGAAAAACCTGTCCAATTACCCGTACATTGGAGATAGATCCTTATGTTTAATGCATAGTCTGGTTCATCAGGTTAAAGGAAACATCAAGTGGCTTCAATGAATTCTGTCATGGGTGGTGGGTCATTAAGACAGTATGAGGGAAGGACCCAATGTAATGAAAACATTCCACCGAGTGAGAGCTTTTGGAAAAGGAAAGAGAAGAGAAAGAGAAAAAAATTGAAGCTAAAACTTAGAACACTTTCCTCAAAAAATAAGCGCAATGTCCTGTTTTCCTTGATAAATAATTACAAATGTATTGCTACTTAAGCTTTTTATGCTGTAGTATATATATTTTGGACAATAATAATAATGTGGCAATACTGGAGTGATGCTTTAGTTGTGATAGTGTAAGCAAGTATGCAGGAGGTAAGGATAATCTTTGCCTCTCAACAATGATAATGATTCCTAGGGTAGCCTGTACCCTAAAAGTATGTTAGACCTAAAATATGGTATGGAAAACCTAACAGTATTTTGCAGAATTATTGTTACTCTCTGTTCAGCCATGAGTAAATAAATTACAGGACAAAAAGGTGAAACAATCTGAAGTCGGATAGAAGTCTGAATAGTATCCTTTGTATTAGTTGTTTTTATTCTCAAATAGTTTTTCATACTGCCTGAATTTTTTTCTGGCAGATTTTTCAGTGTGTCTATAGAACAGAATTATAAAAGCAAGCGGGGGAAAGCTGATGGCTTTGATAACACAGCATAGGTTAGTTAGGGATAAGTACAAATGCGTGCATGCAAACACATGTATGTAGGTGAGTGATTGTTTCACCACTCCTCACCTTAGCAAGCCTTAATAGCAACAACACACATCAGTGTGTGCCACTGTTAAATCAACAATAAATATTTGTAAATTTCTCATATCACCAGAAGGAGCTATATCAGCTCCTCAGATTTGAAGCTCAAAAGAGGATCTGGGAAATCAAATACCAGCAGTGGCAAGAAAATGTCAAGGAGATTCAGCTCTACTCTGGCAAATATGATATTTAAAGTTTCCTTCAGGCAACAGAAGCCATCTATAGTCAACCTCCCATGGTCCTACTTTACTGTCTTCTCAGGATAGTTTGACATTCCTCAAAGACAAAGAATTTGTCAAAGTAGATAGAAAGAATGCTTTCAGGCACTTCTGAACTGTGAGTTGATTGTGACAGATGACCCAATTAAGCTCATCCCCCAACATCCAAAAGGGAATCCTTCACTAACCCTCCTAACCTAGAAGAAGTCTCCTGTGTAATCAAGAAAACCAAGAACAAACAGGCTACCTCACTTGATATCATACCTACTGAAATCTTCACGTCTGGTGGTAAGGAACTGGTACTGAGACTCCATTAATTTATTCTTCAAATACCCCTGGGGACCTGAGGAATGACTATCTTCAAGAAAGGAGACAAGTCTCTGTGTGTTGAATATCAAAGTATCACCCTCCTTTCAACAGAGAAAATCCTCAACTGCATCCTCCTAAACCATATCCTACCTCTTGCTGAGAAAGTCCTGCCAAAACCTAAATGTAGTTTCAGACAATCCCACGGGGCAGTTAACATGGTCTTTTTTCCCCTCTAGGTACCAGACAAGTATCAGGAACAACATCAAGATGTGTTTCTGGCTTTCAATTACCTTATTAAGTCCTTTGACTTCAAGCGCAAAACCAATTCCTGGGACTCCACTTGAATCCAGCTGCCAAGTAGACATTTAGCCATTGTTTGGCACCCTTTGAACCCAGCAATCCAGCCAGTTTTCTATGCACCTTAGATTCCATTCATCCAACCCATACTTCCTTACCCTTCTTGCAAGAATTTTGTAGGAGATAGTATCAAAAGCCTTGCTAAAGTCAAGATATATCATGTCTGCTTCCCTCCCCACATCCTAAGAGCTAGTTATCATAGAGGGGAATTAAGTTAGTTAGGTATGACTTGCCCTTGGTGAATCCATGTTGACTGTTCCTAATCACCTGGGATCCTGGTTTTCTCTGGAAAAAAAAAAAGTCCCCAATTTTCAGATTTAAAAAGTAATCCAAAATCCACATTTTCTGGTGATCAGAATGAAACACCACTAATATATACATATATATTAGTGATGTTTCATTTAATCATGCAAAAATGTAGATTTTTGGGTCACTTCTTTTAAAACCAAAAATTGGTGTGTTTTTTTTATCAGAGAAAACCAGGATCCCTGCTAATTGCAAAGAACAAAACCTAATCCAGATGCCCGTTAATTACCCAACTAGGGCCTGATCTAGGTGTGCAGCAACAGCTCAGCTGGGGCCTGATCTGGTTGTGAAGCAATGGGCTTACTAGGGCCTGATCTGGCTATGCATGGTTTGGAGGTTTGGTGGTGGAAGAGCCGTGGCAGTGTTAATTGCTGTCACTCCCTCATTGCCAAATTTCCAAATCTGTGGGAATCTCCATGGGCCAGATGACCTGGATCCATGAGTTTATATGGGCTGTGGACCAGGGATTGAACACACCTCAGTTAGACAATAGATGTGTAGTGGATGGTTTGTATAGGGATAAACCTGCCTCATGCAGGATTAGATGGTCTCTGGAGGTCCCTTACATTTGTACTTTCCTTTGATTCTATGATTCTGTGATTCTATGGGATCTTCCTTTAAAACAAGAATGCTCGAATTCCAACCCACAGACCAAATCCAGCCCACAAAAGAATGTAATCCAGTCCATGGGTCTCCCTACAGGTCCAGATATTTGACAGTGAGGAAAGGATGGCAATTAAAACTGCCACCACTGCCCTGCCACCAAATTTCAAAGCTGCAGGTGGATGGATCAGCCCTGGCCGGGCCACACAAAAATGGCCTTTCCATGGCCAGATGCAGCTACATAGGAATGGGGACTGACACAGATGCATGGGAAGAGCCTAGCCAGAGTCCAATACAGTCCCAGGACAATGACCCAACTGGAACTTGGTGCAGCCATATGGGATTAGGCCCCAACAAACCTGTTTACACATAGATTCCTTAGGCCCTGGCCTGGCCATTTTCATTCAGCTTGATTTAACCTCACTTGGCCCCCACTGTATGTCAGATTGGGCCTATGGACTAGATCTAGTCTATGGATAGACCTGGTACCATACCTTTGGCCCATGGGCTGAAAAGGTCAGGCACCAGTGCTTTAATGCAATAGCATAATTATTAGACTACCTCTCCAGGACTGAGATATATTGGATTCAAATCCCTTCTCCTCCAGGTGGGATTAAAATCCACTTCTACTTCTTAGATGAATTGTCCAACCACTAGGCTTTAGGCTATTCTAGGTTGGGATAAAACAAAGATAGCTGGGGAAAATGGAAGGGCACTAAAAGACAATTAATCTATAGACTAATGGTTATGGCACTCTGGTGGGGTGTTCTGAGTGTCTTCTGAGCAAAGGCTGACTGTATATAATGTTTCACTGAGGAGGGATGCTCCACAGTCCAAACTGAATAATGGACCAAATTCATTGCTTCTACAGATAAAAAAAGTCAATAATGTTTTACTGACAATTAACTTGCATTGTTAACCTTATCTGCTTTTGTTATGATGCATAATATTTAACTAACTTTGTTTAGTTAGTTACAAGGTTTTTATAGCACTTTGAAGATATAGCTTGTATGTCCACACATCCATACGATCACATTTCGACTAGCCAATTTAATTTTTTTTCAAGGCTCTTTTCTTTTACTGTGTTTATACTCACACATACAAAACACTAACACTGTACTTCACACCTCAATGATTTTTAAGGGGTAACTCTTTAGTTTTTAGAATATTCTCTTCTTGCTTTTAGATTACTCCCTTCATTACATTTCTAATATTTGTGAGGTTGCTGGAATTATCTGGGTATTTCCATCTATGTTTTTATTGTATGAGAATTATAGATAGAGTTGTACAGCTGTGTAATACAAATACAAATATGACTTAAATCAGGAAAATCAATCCTGAATGCAACTATAACATGATTTTTTTTCAACTGAATTTTATAAACTCTTCCTTTTCCTTACATCATTGAAATCTTTTATAGAAAACACTGGAAAATGCTGACGGTTGTTGATGTATAATAAATCAAGTTCATAATTATTTTAAAGTATTTTGTAAGGGTTTGTAACAATAAACTCACAGTTTGGAGCACTACAGCAATCTAATAAAGACTTCTTTGCAGTTCAGATATAGATGCAGGTGCGATACTGTCACGCTCAAGCCCTTTACTTAGGTTAGGCCTATGGCTAATTCACAATAACAGTGCATAATAAGGACAGAATGTCAGCGAGTCTCTGACACTGTGTGATTGAGATGGACTGAGTGAAACTGAGTGTATAATTAAATTTATTCAGGCAAAGAAACAGGGTACCTCTACATCTATGTACTGTGGTAGAAAGTCAGCAGGACAGGATCACTGGGTTAAGGTTATTCTACACTTCATAGACATGACAGTGATTTTAACTCTGAAAAACAAATGCCATTCAGAGCTCTCAAATATTCAAACTTCATTTCCACATGGACACAAGGGAGGAAAATAAATATAACAGATATTGGGAAGAAATTGACAGCCAAGGTTTGTAGAAGGATATAATAGTTCAACAATTTTGAACCCCTCACTCACTAATTCAGGAATGTATTGACTGAAATCAGTGGAGTCATTTCATGGCCTAAGAAGGATAACAGAAATGAAAAACCTATAAGTACTTAGAGCCAGCCAAGACTGTCCATAAGAAACCAAAGAGAATCCCTCAAGCCTTACAGCTACAGTAAGTTGCATAAAATAGCATAAATATGGTCTTCAAATCCAAGCACATTAACTGATTTGTTTCCATTATAGCTATGGACACAATATGTTCTATTTTTATGTTTAGCACATCAATCTGTGACTAGAATTTTTTTAATTGAACCTATCCTTGGCACTGCTAAAATGTTCTCATGATGAAGAAGACCTTTCCAGACAAAGCCCCTTTACTGTAGTTGTTTTTTTCAATATCAGGGAAGTTTCCTGAATCCTAGTAAATTTCCCCAGTATCTTCTTCCTGCTTTCTCCACATAAACCTTAACCGTAGTTTAGAAATTAACATTAATTTGATAGTATTAAAATGATGCTAATTAAATCTTTAGGTGTATCTGTATGGAATTAATATTCGTAACCATGTGGGCCTGGATCCTCAAAGGTATTGATTGAAGTTGGGTGCCTAATTCTGAATTGGGCATTCAAATACTTCCTATGTCTAGGGTAGAAGATCCAAAGCACTAAAGCCAAAGTCATAGTTTTGAATCTATAGTTAGGCACTTTCAATGATGCTGAATGTCAAGATGTCATTGACATTAGGGCTGCTCAGCATCTTTGAAAATTAATAAAAATTGCTTAAATATAGGTTTAAGAAGCTAATATTTAGTGCTTGGTAGTTTTGGTTTAAATCCATTTAGGACACTTAAAATTTGGTAAAAAGACACTTTAGTTTTAGCCAATTTTGAAATAACTGCTACTTTCCCATAATAACTTTCCCTTGCCATTCTGATAGAATATAGTGTCTGCAAATAAAATTCAAATAATTTTGATTACAAAGACTTAGATAATTAAAAAGAAAAATAATGATAAAAAATTACCAGGGAGTATTAAAATAATATAGTTCCTTCTGCATTGTAAAGCCTCAGAAATGACAAAAGTGGAAAAAGTTCAACAGTTGTAATAATCAACTCTCTTGAGACTTTATAAATATGTAGGAAAACATAATGTATCCGAAAACAAACACTGCAGGTATATGCTGTTTTTAGTTTTATTGGTGTGAATCCTGATAAAGCAATAATTTCATTCAAGTTACTTTGGACATTCAGACTTGTAACTTAGAATTTGTCTCAAGAGTATTGAAATTTTAACAATGCACCATAATATGCAGTTATTATATTAACTATATTATCCCTTTGTACTCTGCTGAGTACAGAAACTGGTGTGCATATGTCACAATAGCCACATGGGCTACTAGGCTTGGTTACACCTTTAAACTTTACCTATCCATTTCTTTCCTTGTATGTGTACATGATAATTATACAAATAACAAGAAAAAGTCAAATTTTGCTTTCGGTCAGGCCACTATAAATGTGGACCAATTCCACCAAAGTCTGAAGTTACTGCATGCTTATGCTGGTATATTTCAGATCAGCATGGAGCCCTAAATACTTGTAAAGAAGTTATAACATTAAAATGAAGAACAGCACAAAGTTAAGTTAATGAATATCATCTAATAGGGATCAGGCTGGACTAAAAGACTGTAATTTATTTAATTGTTTAAATGAGCCTCTTTCTAAAATCTGGCCTTTTTTTTCCATTTCTTTAGTTCCTAATTATAACTGTCCTCATTTTTCCTGAAAAGGTTTTACATGACAGAAAGTTCATACTGATGAAAAGTTTGAAATATAGAAGTGCTTTCTTGACCTTGATTCAAATGCTCAGCAGGTTCAGCTATCCACAAAGGAAGGTAACAACTTAATATGAGGAATTTACCAAGGATTTTTTTTGTCCTAGAGATAACTTGGAAATTAATGCACTACAGAGAGAAGGTAAAAATTAATCAAATAACATAGGACTAATCAGCAAATAATTTGTGACAGTTATTAACTCTATGCCATAACAGCCTAGTAATCTTTAATATATACATTAAAAGATATCACTAATCCCTCTTTATGGTTTATTCACAAATACAGTTCAGACTATGTTCTTAGAAGTTTCTGTTTGTTACTTTTCAGGGAAAAAATGCTCTTTGTTTTAAAAAAAGAGCAGTTCATGTAACTGCCAACTTTGACCTCTGTGACATTTAAGGCACATCTGTCAAGCAAGAACCCTTATTTACAAAATGTTATAATCTGCAGAAATCTGGAAAATTCTTTGCATGTAGGGAAAACAGGGATCCAACAGTAAACGTGCCTTTTGATATATTTCTGTCACTATGTTACAACTGTATTCCTTCATAGAAAACAGGATCCTTTCATAATAGGCTCTCAAAATATGAGTTATGCCCATCACTAATGATTGTTCCACTAAAAGATAACAGCATGCTCATGGTCCAAGCTGGTCACCTTGGAAGGATAGGGATTTTTACATTTACTCCTGGAAACCTCCCACTGATTTAATTGGAATTTTTTCCATAAGTAGGGGCTGCAAGAATTAGCCATTCTTAACTATGTTGTTTCTTCTACTGATTTAAACAGACACAACTTTATCTAAAAAAATAGTTTATGTATTTTAAAAAGTACAGTACGGCCTTAGGTATGCCCAAGGCCAGAGTTGTGAAAAGAGTTAAATTTTAGCAGTCAAGCTTTCTTAGTAACAAATTCTTGACTGTTAAAATCAGCTAATGCTAACATTTCTATTGACTATGACAGTCACGTAATACTGCTAAAAATTCTGCAAGAAACCCAATCCCTTTATGAAATGTTGATATCCTTTACTAATAGAAGATTAAATTAGCCCAGCTGCCTCTTGCACTTATCATTAATAATAAAAATGAAAGTATAGAGGATATATGGATGTCTGTGTGTAAGATTTCAATATTCTAATCTTATGTATATTCCAATATATATTTCACATTCATAAAAAGCATACTGGAAGTTAAACTATATCTATAAATATACAAGAAGTTTTAGTCATATTAATTTAGCTCATTCACAATGGATTATTTGAAAAATTTGAATATTACTTGAATATCACAAGTGCATTTATTTAATTGCATACTATTGACAATTATTATTGTGAAAATCACGGCCATTAAATTCAAATGATACTATCATGTCATTATGGTTATTAAGGAAAAATACAACAGGATCAAAACGGCACATTTATAAAGTGCTTTTGTTGAGAAATACAATGAACATGTAAAACAATCATGTCATAATTGAAAGTTCCACTTATCTATTTATACTCAAACTTGGCTCTCAGATTCAGTTCCCATTGAGCAAAAATGAATACCAGAGCAGTTCTATTCCCTGTTTACAGCCGATGTAAATACTTACTAGAACTAGGCTTACTATTTAAAATGTTGCAAAAAGATGTTGTAATTCAATCACACTTTGTTCCCTGTGTTTTCATTCCTGTGCCATTCCCTGTATATTCTAGTGTCTCTCTCTCGCTCTCATGCTGGACATGCATCTAAATTTAAGATTAATTTCTGTTTTCCTTTCAAAGCTAGGGTTCAATTGTATTCTTACTATGAAAAGAACAGCATGCTCCCCAAACTTACAACACTTACATTTTGACTGAAATATTTTCTAAAATAATATTAAAGTAAGATTAAATAAAAAATCAGGCCCTTTATCATATGTATGATCTGTATAAATAAATCTATATAAATCTTTTCTTATTCCTATATTAATAATGGAATGACTTAATGGCTCTTGTATCTAAATGTTGCTATTCTTTGGGCTACTCAAAGGGTCAAATCAATAGTTCAGGAACCTATTAATTGAAACTTGGTGGCATTCCTACTAAGTCCTTCAATCACATGCTTCTTCCACAGATACTTTGCATAAGACAATTTTAGTCTTTGTTATGATGCAGTGGAAAGAGTAAAACTGAACATATATAGCAAGAGCCTCCTTGATGGATTATTCAGTCAAGGTTGCATGCTAACTTGGGCAGCTGTAGATGAGAGATTTGTGATGGCATGCTGCCTTGGTTCCAGTGTGTACCAAGAATACTGTCAGAAGAATAGAAGCAGAAGTGCAGGTGAGGCACTTATAGTAAAGAGACCTTAGAATAGATTTAAAAAAAAGATTTAAAGGCCAAAATGATCATATATATTTCCTCTTTTGGCACCTAAGTTGTACTTCTCTAGCCACATCATTGTAGTTTTTTGGCACTTACACACAATTTCAGATTCAGAATAGCTACACAATACCATTACTTCCCTACTGAGAATGTTTAAGTTTGTGCCTATAATCCATTGAGTCCTTGGAGATGCTCAATATATTAGTTATATTTAGGACCTTGTTACACATTAATTTTAGGAAGCCTTTTAATCCCTGTATTATCCATACATAAACACCTGAAACTAGTTAAGCACACTTTAGGTGGCTTAAAGTTACACCAATCCAGGGCAAGTTTGTCTCTGATGGGTGTTACCCAGCTCCTTTTCCATTCATGTGTGGCCATCCCTCCCAGATGAGCTACCCAACTACAGGCCTCTAGTGTCCCAGGATGCAGTGTCCTCTCCCTGGTCCTTCTCTTCTGTGTGGACAAACTTTTCACCCTGTCAACTCTACTGCCCAAGGGGTAGTTCTGGCACAAAGCCAACTCCCACTCTTGCCCCCAGGGGTATGACATTTCCACTCCCAGGGGTGCAATCCCTTGAAAACAGTCTTCAGAGCACATTCAAGATTGTTCATTACAAACTTCACACGTGAAGTTCTGTAAGTATAGGCTATCCACTTCTCCTATTGAAGTGGTCAGGAAAACAAGACAATGGGTGTGTCTACATGAGACACTTTACTGTGGTACTGACTAATGAGCTCCTCAGTAAACATTGACATATGCAGTGCTATTCCGTGAGAGTAAACTAATTAACTCTGTTGTAAGATAGTACTTCCCAACACAAGTACTATCCTCCAGTGGATCTATTTACTCTCTGCAATGCACATGTAGATGGTGAAAGGGCCAGCTGGGCCACAAGGATGCTGCAGTGTGGAGGCTGCCCACACTGTAGCACCCTCATGCCCACACTGTAGCACCCTCATGCCCCAGACAACCCCTCCACAGCACAGTGAGCCAAATCAGAGCAGCCCTGGGCTCATAGGCTCCAAACTGGTGTCCCCTGCCAGCTGAGGCTGCTCTGACCCAGCTCAGTATGCTGTGATCCTGGTTGCCCATTCAAACAGAGAGCCTGGGAGCAATAATCTCCAGCACAATATATGACAGAGTTTATTTTGTAGAATTAATTTTATGTGCTCAGTTAGGGTCAGAGAGACAGTGAGCAAGAAGGAGTCATTAGATGAGATGTTTGCATGACCCAGGGAGCAATGAATCATGTTTTGTCTAATCTGGGACCACAAAGAATAGAATATTGTACACATAATAAAATGGTAATTACATAGAGTAGTTAAAGCTGATTGTTTGGATACCTTAACTATTAGAGAAACATTATGTTAAATATAATCACATTTTGATATGATTTTTTTGTCTTAGAACAATGCAGGTCTTGAGTGCGCCTGTAAACATGTGAATGAATCTCTCCATCCTTATAGAAGGATAGGAAGGTTAAGAGAGACAGACCAAAGAATGGATGCAGAATTAGCTAGGGAGTGCAGAATTCATGTGTCATCCTCACAGCAGTTCTACAGAGCTCAGAGCAGAGGCTTGATTACCTCCGCACTGGGGTTGCCTATTAAAGGGAACAATGGTATAAAAGAGTGTAAAAGAAATCCTACTATTTTCATAATATTATTATCCATTTATCACTTTAAGATGTACTATGTCCTATTTATAATCGCATCCGCCCATGAAATTTTATTTATTTATTGTGCCATTAATTTATGCTTAGTCTGTCTGTTTATAAAGTAGCACCTGACTCAGAAACACTCACACACATGCATGCACAAACTGCAAATGTGGAATTGTTTAATCCCTATTGTCTACATAGCCTGGGGACAGACTGAATTTTAATCTATTTGCTATTCTTACTACATCTCACATTTAATTCACAATTTTATAATTGGAAGAAAGCTTCTGGAAAAAAAGATCAGAGGGATTTTTCCTGTACTTTTGATGGCTCCTAGTAATTCACTCACAATTAAAAGAACAAGTAGCAGTGGCATTCATGGTAATGACAAGGGACTGTCATATACATAGGGAGAAAGGAGAAATGTCTCCGAAAACAACACATTATAAAGGGGCATACGGTTGTAAAGGGCTTGGCCTAGGACATGCTTTAGAGCTTTCTTGTTGTGGGACAACTCCCTACCAGGCAGGTTACTGGAAAAGTAAGCAGACCATTAAAGGTGGCATTTGACTGAGCCAGCTGCTGCTGAGCAAACTGTCAATGTCCTGACAGGGAATGCTTCTAATACTTTTGATCTATGTTCTGGAGAGAAAGAGGATGTTGTAAGTGAGAATATCACCACAGAGCCAGTGACTCCTACTGAGATCCAGGAGGAACATGAGGGTTTTGATGTGAAGTGCAAATAAAAAAAAAAAAAGATGGACATGAGGAAAAATAACAGGTTGGCTCATTTATTATTACTGCCTGGAATTCAGTATTGCCTGCAAATCCCAGGCCTCTTGTCTTGAACATTTTCCAAAAGTTGGGGAGGAGCATGACTTCAGATTGTTTTTGTTTCAATAAAAACTTTTCTTCTCCCCAGAACAGCAGCTTTTTTTTTTTTAAAGAACATTTAATCAAAAACCCATTGTTATGATGCAAAACATTTCTGTGACATGAAGTAACTTTCTTACAAATGTCATCCTGCCCTTAGACAACTGTTACACACTGTAATCCATTTAATGGGAAGGAAGATTTTCCTGAATATTAGCTTACATTTTCTTTTTTGCAATACTTTAAAAATAAAAACTTATAATACATAACCTGCTGGACTATTTTCTTGGTTTTACTGGTGGTCTGCATCAGTGGGGACCACACACCTGTGGACTGCACCAAGGTAAGCCAAGGCTGTCTGCCATGTAGATGTCCTCCCCCCACTCACTGCACTGAGAAAAAGACACTCCCCTGCACAACTGCACCATATGTCTGCGTTAACACCACTGCATCGTGTATGTACTTCCCCTGGATAGATGGTATTACCAAGTCAATTTTAATTACACTTTTCATCAGATCATGTTGCAAAATATTAGGCAAATATACATTTTCAAAATGTAATATAGCTGACACATAATATGCTATTAATACTCTGTGCAAGGCAAAAAGTTTACATCATTTAAACACCAGCTACAGACAGTTCCATTCCAAAAATATCCACGGTTCCATTGGTATTTAGTTCACATTAAAATTAACAGCAAGGGAGAAATCATCAATCTGATACACAGACAATAAAACATAATTACTAAACAATTAAAATGAAACACACAATAATTATATCCATTATTTTCATTTCTCTGAATTTATTTAAGATGAAAATAAAAACAAGTGTCTGCTAATCAATCTGCCGCAGGCAATAGGGGCAAAGTGTGAGTCAGTGTAAGTGGAAATAAATTTACTCTTAACATCTGGCATGGGTCCCCTAGCTGGGCTGCCTTTGCCACATACAGCAGTCTTCTGTTCTATTGCTGTACTCTCATTTTGACTCGTGGCCTCTTGGTATGGGAACTTGGCCTAACCTAATCTTTTGGTTGCACTGCTTGCTTCCATGGAAGACAGTTGTCCTGTCTTTCTCTGCTAGCTACCTGAAAACTTTTTTTTAGAGCTCTTTTTTTTTCATTTAGCTGTTTGTTATTCATGCTGTAGCTCCAAGGAATCTTTCAGAACAGAGTCAGTTGGTTAACCCACAGTAGGGTTTTAACTCTATATGCTACAGTGATTTGAAAGTAAAGCAAAATCCCCTTTTCTACTTAAACTGGCACTCCTTTACAAATTCTCTACCCTTTTCTTCACTTGTTGGCTGTTCTCCATGACACTTTCCATGAGTTTAGATTTCCTTTAGCTCACAACAATTTCAGCAAGCCCTTTGAGCAGTCTGAGAAGTGGCAAGGATGTATCCTAAGGCAGGGCTTTGCAACTGGTGGCCTAAGGGTTAATTTTCAGCTCCTGGGCTCCTATCCAGATGCTGCTCCCCCCTAGCACTTCAGCTGCAATAGCAGCTGGAGTCTCCAGGCCACCCTTCCCTCACTTCAGCTTTGGCTGCCTGATCCAGGCCCAGGGGGCAGGGCACTGCAGTGAGGCAGGGCCTGGGAAGCTGATGCTACACTTGGGGCCTTACAGGTACATGGTGTAGCAGGAGGGACACACATGATACAGTGTTGGTGGCATGAGCATGTTATACAGTTGGGGGGGATTCCATGTCTGCATGTGAAGCCCTGGTAGGCCACAGGAAACTAATTAATTTTGCCACAGATTAGTGGCATCTTGTGGTGGAGTTCTTTACTGCATAGCACTGAATGTATAGACACTGGCAAGGCTGGCTGGGTCACAAAGGTACTTCAATGCGGGAGCTGCCTGACAGCTACCCCACCAGTCGAGCATCCTCATGCCCTAACCAACCCCATTGCAGCATGTTGAGCCCAGTCAGAGTAGTGCCAGGCTGGCAGGCTAATCCCCAGGGCTCCTTGCCACCTGGGACTTCTCCAACTTGGCTCAATGTTCTCTAGTCCCAAGTGCATGTATAAATATGGCACTGAGGATCAATACACTTTAGCATGACATGTTCTATGGTAATCGCACAGGTAGATGCACCCACTAAGGACGGTGTTATTGAGATTGGACTGCCCAGTGATGATGAGGTCTAATTAGTAGCAGTGGCCAGATCTTGGATGCTTCCATGGTGCCTTGTGGCATGGTTTTGTTTCAAAGAACCAATTAGAATAATAGAAAATTAGGGTTGAAAAGGACCTCAGGAGGTCATCTAGTCCAGCCCCCTGATCAAAGCAAGACCATCCTCAACTAGATCATTCAGGCCAGGGCTTTGTTGAGGCAGGCTTTAAAAACTTTCAAGGATGAAGATTCTACTAAATCTCTAGGTAACCTGTTCCAGTACTTCACCTCCCTCCTAGGGAGAAAGTTTTCCTAATATCTAACTTAAACTTCCCTTGCTGCACCTTGAGATCATTGCACCAGTGAGCACTGTCTAGCTCCATTTTCTTTGTAACCACCCTTCAGGTAGTTAAAGGCTGAACTGGTGATACACAAGTTATGGTAGGAGTAGAACTCTAACAGCCTTTGTCCATTATCATTCACACTACCCACATTACATGGGACCAGTTAAATTGTCTAGGATTCACACTCACCACCAACTCTGGCATTGAAGTCCCCCAGAAGCTACAAGTTCTCAGTGTTTGAATTCTTACCAGTAACATTAGCCAGTTCTTTGTAAAACTTGTCGTTAACCTCAGCAGAAAAGTTGGAGCATAGGCACCCACTAATGTGACTAAGCCAACTGAAGTAAAAAAAAAAGAGTGTGATGATCCTCTCAGAACCATTTGATGGATTCTCAACCATTTGCGGAAGATTGTTTCTAACAGCAAAGCCTATACCATTTTCATGTAGATCTTCAGGATATTTTTGTTTCCAGAAGAATGTATAATATTTTTCTCTTAAGAGCCATCGGAGGTCAGGTGTGTTTCTTGCAGTGTTGCAATGTCATTATTCAACTGTTTAATTCCATTTATGTCATGGCTGTCTTATAACTAACTGTTACCTCCTGTGTTGAATCTTCTCTCTTGGGGACAAAAGTCTGGGCAGTGTATATGGAGTTGCTTACACACAGGTGTCCCCATTCTTGGCCTTGCTGGTTTAATCCAAGGGAAAGGCACATTTGTAATTTGCTTGGCTGCATGTGCTACCAGAACAAAGGAGTCCATCTAGTGGGGCTCAACTCCTAGTATAACTACTGATCAAGTTTAAGGTTCCCAGTCATCCCTATTGTGGAATGAACCTAGGGCAACTAGTGACAGATAGGGGAGACAAGGCTGAGCTCTTCCATGAGTTTTTTGCCTCTGTATTCCTGAACACAGATCAGGACAAATCTCCCAGTTGGACCATAGACAGGCACAAAAGGGAAACCAGCCCACCAACTGTTAGTGCTGACTTAGTGAAGGGACACTTGGAGGGGGTAGATGTGTTTAAGTCAGCAGGCCCAGATGATCTTCATCCAAGGGTACTGAAGGAATTGGCCAGTGTCATAGCACAGGTCCCAGAGGACTGGAAAAGAGCCAATGTGGTCCCTATTTTCAAGAAGAGGAGGAGGAGGATCTCGGTAACTATAGACCAGTTAGTCTCACCTCTATCCTTGGGAAAACCTTTAAAAAAATTATTAAGGTTCACATTTGTGGGAGTCCAGTGGGAAAAAAACAATGCTGAAGGGCAATCAGCACAGATTCATATCAGGTAGATCCTGCCTAACTAACCTTTTTTATATTTATGACTAGGTCACAAAATGCTTAGACGCAGGAATCAAATCGAGGTAGATGTCTTCTTCTTGGAATTTAAGAAGGCCTTTGATACGGTATCTCATCGTATTATCACAGATAAACTGAGCAGCTGTGACATAGATGATTACACGGTCAGTTGGGTGGCATATTCGCTTAGGAGTCACACCCAGAGAGTGATGGTGTATGGGCTGGATTGATCTGGAAAGATTTGGGCAGTGGAGTCCCACAAGGCTCTGTCTTTGGACCTGTGCTGTTCAATGTCTTCATCAGTGACTTGGATGAGCGCATGGAAAGCGCTCTGTCCAAATTCACAGATGATACCAAATTATGGGGTAAAGTTAACACACTAGAGGGTAGGGAATGAATCCAGGCAGATCTGGACTGGCTGGAAAAGTGGGCTGAACAGAATAGGATGCAGTTCAACAAGGAGAAGTGCAAGGTGCTGCACCTAGGGAGAAGGAATCACCAGTACACTTACAGGCTGGGGGAAGACCTTCTCAGCAGCGCAGCAGAAAGGGATCTCAGAGTCATTGGTGACACCAAAATGAACATAAGTCATCAATGTGATGAAGCAACAGTAAAGCTAACCACACTTTATCATGCATTAGCAGGTGCATCACAAACAGGTCCAGGGAGGTGATTCTTCCCCACTGTGCAGCAGCTGGAAAACTGCATACAGTTTTGGGCTTCACATTTCAAGAGGGATGTGAACAACCTCGAGAGGATGCAGAAGAGGAGCACTTGTATGGTTAGGGGCCTGCAGGCAAAACCCTAAGAGGACAGATTGAGGGCCCTGGATCTCTTCAGCCTCCGCAAGAGAAGGCTGAGAAGTGATCTTGTGGCCACCTACAAATTAATTGGGTGAGGGAGGGGGAGGGGAAGGCAGCAAGGAATAGGAGATGCTCTGTTTACCAGGGCACCCCTTGGAGTAACTAAGAACGATGGCCACAAACTGACAGACAGCAGATTTAGGTTAGACATCAGGAAGAAATTCTTTACAGTAAGGGTTGCCAGAATCAGGAATGGGCTTCCAAAGGAGATCGTGCTCTCCCCCACCTTGGAGGTCTTCAAGAAGAGGCTAGACATGCACCTAGCTGGGGTTGTTTAACCTCTGTGCTCTTTCCTGCCCAGGGCAGGGGGTCAATCTCGATCATCTGCTAATGTCCCTTCTGACCCAAACATCTATGAATCTATGAAATCTTTTGGTCACATTTCCTCCATCAGGGGTAAGACTAATAACCCCACCTCTAAGATTCTCTTCTGTCTGAAGCCATTGGCATCCTAAAGGTTGCCAGGTTATTTAACTACCATCCAGCACTCAGTATTAACAGTCACAGGTAGTACCATCTACTGTAAATTATGGTGGCAGGCAAACCTGACCTGACTCATGAGAAAAATTAATTGATGTCCCAATTATTCCAAGGTTAGTTAAACAGTAAAATAGGGAGATGATGATTTCTGATCTGACTTAATAAATTCATGGATTTAGGGTTTTAATTCTTAATTTTATGGAATGCAACTTGTGCTCCTCTACTGAACACATCATAAATAGGATTTTCATTGTTATTACCAGATATACACACAAATAGTGCTGTTTCTGTGGTTTAGTTGATTTCCTCGTCCTGTTAACTTCAGCTATGATCACCTTTCATAATGATTTATTTTCAAAATGAATACCATAATATTTTAGGAACAAATAAAAAGAACTTAAATGTACTTGTCTTCCTGGTAGTTATTGCACATATTTTCCACTATACACAAAGACAAGTCCTTATTTGTGTCATAAACCTGCTTTGTGAGAACTTATCCAGCTATGGCATATAATGAGTGACAAGCATCCACATTGTTACTGAACATGTACAGTAGGCTGCACTTTTACTGGGCACTCTTGCACCCCTCCCCCCACCAACCAGTCCTGGCACCCCTCCCTTAGATGGCATCTGGTCAATGCCCTGCTAGCCCGCCCCACCTCTTAGTATTAAATAAGTCTTAAATTCTGAAGCAAATACAAGTTTCCCCAAAGTCATAGACGAGTGGAATCACTAACTTCTATATTCTGTCCTTTAATAGTATACTTGTGCATTAAATTCACATATGAATATTTAATAGGTTTGCATGTGTTTCAAGGACATGCAGTATTTTGAATTTTTCCAAAAGAGAAATTATCTTTTTAATGAGGAAGTTTTCATATGACTGAAATTAAAAAAAAAAAAAGACAGGTGATTCATTCAAACTAAGCTTGATTTTCTATGTTTTGAAAAATTCATTCTGCTGCAGTTTATAAAAGGCCATCCTGCCTCATTGTACACATTCATGACAGATCCATCTGACAAGAAAATGGTCTTTAAAAAAAACCCCCAAAACCTAGAACATTGGAACTCAGTGAGAAGAATAGTGGTTGTTGTGTCTTTATATTTTCAAGTTTCAAAAATAATGAGATTTTTCTTCTAAGGAAGGTCACTCTCTCCCTCTGACAATCAATTATAACAAACCTCTATCCAGAGATTTCACTCTACAAATAAGATTTCAAACTTTTAAAAATCCTCATAGATATCATAATGACAAGATATAAGAAGTGGTTCTTGTCTACTGATTTCTATAAGGTCCCTAGTTTCTCTATGTTATCTAATCTATTGACCATCCATCACCATGGTATCTGAGTGCCAAGCCTGCAAATTCTGGTAACTGAAAATATAAGTCTAGGGGATAGATGTTTTTTAAAATAATTCCCAAAAGCTAATTAGGGGGGGAGGGGGTTACACAGTAATGGTGATAGCAATGTGTAGTAGTAAGTCCTCCTCATATAGAGGTTCTGCTGCTGCCAATGACAAAGTCATGATTAAAGAGTTGTGCTTCAGGTAACTAATTATATATACTCCGTCTTTCATGCTGTTTTCCTTTGAAAAAGAGAGTGAGAGAGAGAAAGAGAGAGAGAGAGAGTGAGGGCAGGCTCTGTTTCTTAATACAACTTAGAAAACCACAGAAAGATTACTTAAGTGTAACTGATGTCTTAGGCTCCTGGAAGACATTCAACTAAAGGTGTCATGGGATCTGATGCTATGTGTACATGGGAGGAGGTGTAATTGTGGTACTCTATTGGGGATTAGATCCCCATTGCATCATATTGCTGATGCTAAGGAAACACAGGATCATGATCCTGAGCTCCCCCTACATTGGTAATTAGGAATCCAGTCAGCTTATTCATGCTCCCAGCCTTGGGAGCATACTGGCATTAAGGATCTCTGGGACATAGTGGATCACTTGACTTTGATACATGCCCAAGGCTGGGAGCCCCAGTCAGCTACTGTTCCCCGCCCCTGCGGCAGATTGGACTCAAAGGCTCTGCTGCACCCTGGAGACTGAGAGTGCAGATTAGCATGACTCCATTGTGCACTTGAGGCTGCAACCAGCAGCTGGTTTGGGCTACCTGGCTTCAGGGCAAAACTGGAGTCAAGGGCTCCACTACACCCTGGGTCTGGGAGCCCATATTGGCTGAGCAGAATGGATCATAACTAGGCCTGTTCAGTCAGGATTTCCGCTGCTGAATTGCACACCTGTCTCAGTGTCAAGTACAAAATGGCCATCATACAGTCATAACTCCCATGTAAGTCCACGACTAGGGGCTTCCAATAGTCACCAGCACCTGCCCCATTGCCACTTGCCCATCGCTGTAGGATATGTAATTGAAGGAAGCCACCTGTGTATGCCTTCTTTTACAGTGGGGATGTTGGTGTATATCAGCAACCACACAGTACTTCAAGGGAAGATAACTTAATACAGTGCAAGGAAAACCTTGAAGACAGGAGGTTTCTATTCTACAGCAATCTTCATTCAACTTTGCTTGATTCAACTGTGAACAATTCTTACTTCATCCATCTGCTCTGGTATTGAGAGGTCATAAGTAATGATCCTCAGTCATTTTAGTGCATGCCAATATGGGGAGGGAATTGCCAACCCCATGCACAGAAGCACAGGGTCACACACAGCTCTTTAATGAGGTGGAAGGGGGAAAGCTAAGAACCCAGGGTATGGGTAGTGAGATACTGAGCAGACAGAATCCACTAATTCCTCCTTCTAGAAGGAGAACCCTGGGGCTTTTTTGAAGAGGACTGCAAGTAGTCATCTATATAAGTAACCCATGACAACATCAGTCTAAGTATTGTTAGAGATGGTTATGATATGCTTTGAATTGCTTTCATATTCCAACTCACCTGCTATGAAATCAAGGGCATATAATTGGGTTTGTTTAGTGACCAAAGTACTTGAATAGACATAATATCATTTTAGAAACATTAATTTTAGATAAGCTCAGTAAACCAGTCAAAATACTGGCATTCACATGATTTCAGGTAATATTTTATTAGTGTATTTACTTGAGTCCAAGATGAGGTTTTTTTCCCCTAGTCAGAGTCCACTTGGTCTCCAGAGAAGCCTCGCCTCTGCCATCTAGTGGTGGTTCCTAGTTAAAACTGTGTTGACACATTGTTATGGGAAGGGGTTTGTGACTAGAGGGAAATCAACCTGGGTGATGGGGGGAAACTGTTTTAAAGAGTTATAACCAGGTGAATGTAACCATTGAAGTTGTTTGATGCAAGTGGGACCACCCAGTGTGGTGGAATTATTCACCTAATGTTGCAGTTGTAAATTCTATTCAAATTGTTGGTTTCATTATTAACTATTGATTTATATAATATGCATTTTTCTTCTCTTGATTAATCATTTCTTTTCTGTTGTACATAATAAAGAAAAACCAAGGTGTTTCTTGGGTTTGGAGTAAATTTTTGCATTGTGAGGGTGAGGCACACCAGGGTATACTTCAGTCAGCAGACCTGCCTGACAGGGTTCCGAGGGCTACTGGCACCCCAGGGATCCAAAATCTGGCACATAACCCTGCCTAGCATGCCAACGTGGGTTATATATACATACATATATATATATATATATATATACACACACACACACACACACTTAAAACCAGGCATATGGTGAGACGGGATGCTATCAAACTAGCTACTGGAAGTAGCAAAAATGTCATCATGTTGACTGTGAATATAGAAAAATAAGATGGCTTGGCCCTTGAGACATCATAAGAAAGGAATTGGCTAAAGAAGATAAAGTTTAGTTTTTGCCTGACAGTTCTTAAACTGTTAGGCAGTTGTGTAAGTTAGACAAATATACTGCTTTTATGGTTGCTGATTATTTATTTCCTATCATTGTTAAATGACAAATGAAGAACTTTTTTTTCCTACTGAGGATAAAAACCTAAAATATTAAATGAAAATACAGTAGTTTTCCATCAATTTTTCTGCCTTTGCTTCTGTTTTGACCCATATGGACCAGATTTCTGAATTTAATTGGGTTTGCATTTATTTATGTACTTATTGGATTGTGATCCAGGGACACAGGAATTATTAAGAAGAGAAAGGGAAAAGTGAATTAAGAGCAGATGGCTGGTTTAACCCTCTGATGAACCAGCAGCATAATATCATGCTGAGCTTAAAAGGTGAAAACAGACATTTGGTATTCAGCTAACATTATCTGAAACAATCATTTGTAAGCAAGAAATTAAAAAGTTATTGTTTAACTGTGTTTGTGAATCAACCAATTAAGGCTATGTTAAGTTATTTGAAAGAGGTCTATATGAGCAAGTAATAAGGAAATTGAATGCATTGGGGGCATGTTAAATCAGGAATTATTTAAATTAAATGTGTTAACAGTGCAGAAGTTCTGACAGTGTGGCTGTAGTGCTGGGTGCTTATGATTCCAGTTACTCTGAAACAAACTAAGATTTGAGGGTTTTAAAACTAAAAGAGATAATTATGATCATCTAGTTTAGCCTTGGGTTCTCCATACAATGGTGTTCCCTTAAGGTACCAATAAACATATAGTACAGTGCAGTTTTGAAAAAGCCTTGGTAACCATAACTGCATACTGTTGTGCCAATCAGCTGCAAAGTGTGAAATTGTTCCAGCATGGAGTAGGATTAATCATTTAAGGAGGAGCTACAGGAGAAATGTAAAAACCCCACTACCAAACAGGAAGTTTACCAAATATCAGAAATGCAATTATTACTCACATAATTATTGGCACTCTGTCACACCGATCATATTAGGTTTGCTCAGAACAGTCATGATGAAATGTGGCAAAAAATGGGTACAGCTCTTTTATGTAGGTAATAAAAAAGTTTACTCTGCTTTAGGTAATAACATAGAACAATTCATGTTTTATTTTGTTCTGCATTGTTCATAAATTACATTGGCTTAAGAGTGCTATTTACAAAGGTGCTGCAGCTATAGCTAGCATTGTAGCCATGTATAAACAAATGGTCTTGCTGGCATCTACTCCACAGTTTTCCCTTAGTAGTGGATACAGGAATGGGGGAAAGAGGGTGCAGCTCCCCCCCACCACATACACTTCAGCTGTGTCATGGATGTAGAATGAGCTCTCTGCTCACTTCCTTGTCAGCATGGATTCCTAATAGTCAGGGATCCTGCTTTTTTCCAATTAAAAAAAGTCCCTAATTTTCAGATTTTAAAAAAGTAATCCAAAACCCACATTTTTCCATGATTAATATGAAACACCACTAATACAGAGATATCTATATATTAGTTGGCATTTCATTTTGATCGTGGAAAAATGTGGATTTTTGGTTACTTTTTTAAATCCAAAAAATGGGGATTTTTTTTTTTTTAATGAGAGAAAAGCAGGATCTCTGCTTATGAGCATCAAAAATGTTCACTACACAGTCAGGAAGGCCAGTACATGTTAAACTGCAGAGTATTGATTTTCTCTTTTTGTTTTTCTCTAGTACAGTGATACAATTAGCTTTTTGTGTTTTCTCTCAGCTCCAAGTACCCACTAGAGAAGGAAGACCATAGTGGATTAGTACGTTGGCTAGAAGCTGCCCAGCTTTAGGCAGGTAATAGCTGATCGATGATACAAAGATCTCTCCCACCAGCAGAGGCAACCCATAGCATCCCTCTCTCAGCCAAATGAGCTGGACTTAACTCCTAACCAGGGATACTGGTTTTCTCTGATTAAAAAAAAATCCCCAATTTTTGGTTAAAAAAATTAACCTCAAATCAGGGAAAAATGATCATGGAAAAATGTGGATTTTAGGTTACATTTTTTAATTTAAAAATTGGGGATTTATTTTTTTAAATCAGAGAAAACCAGGATCCCTCCTGATAGTCATGCACTTTGGGGACTTACGTGCACCCAGTGTCCATTCATTTGGAGCTGTGTATATACCTGGCCAGAGCACAGCCTACTGTGCATGCTCAGTTGTGGTGTGGATGCTTGTACATGTACACAGAATAGAATCACTAACTGTAGCTAAACACCAAGAAAGGAAGTTAAACACCTGGGTAACTTAATTTTTATCTGAGTGTGTTGAATGAAATATGATTCTGTCCCTAGTGCTCAACTTTTCTCAAATAACAAAAAACAAGAAAGCTGCCCCAGGCTGGATCCAGGGGCTATGAAGTGATGAGGTCACTGCCCCCCACCCCCTTCCACTATGTACCAGTAGAAGGCATGCCAGTAACCAAGCCCAGCACCCCTGTATTCCTGGCTTAAGTTGCTGCTGCTCAACTCTGCAGGAGACTTGGGCATTGGGACCCATAGCATGTATTCTAACTTCTAACTCCAGCCTGAGCACCATGAAACTCCTGGCAGAGTAAAGGCAGCTACAGTTCAGAGCAATAGTAGGAAGGTCCTGGGAACCAGGGGTGTTTGCAGCCATCATTGCAGAGCCAATCACATTTGCTACACACCCCTTTTCAAACGCCTATGTCTATGAATGCTAAAATGCTTTGCTATATTATCTAGCATAGACAGGCCTCCTAGAGCAGTGGTTCCCAACCTTTTTAGACCGCAGACTGACAAATTGTGGACCAGAAGTGACCATGGATGACAAATTGCAGACCAGCATACTGCAGGCTGGAAGTGACTGGCATAGTGTGGACCGTCAGCCGACCCTTTTTTATGCCGGGTATAAAAAAGGGATGGCTGCTGGTCTGCAGTATGCCAGTCATTTCTGGACTTCTGGTCCAGAGGCTAACCCTTCTGCAGACTAGCAGCCAACCCTTATGGCTCAGTACCTGGCTGTGGCATGGGAGCTGGAAACCTCTGTCCTAGAGGAAGCAGCTGCCAGAGGGGAGAGAAAACAAGTCATAGACAGCATTTCATTAATATCCTCTTCATGAACACATTGTAAATAGGAACTTGGGTAGTCTTTTTTGCCTTATCTAGGAGTCTCATAGCTCAGTTGGTAGGTGACTAAAGGATGTAGGCTCAATCCCCAATGAGAGTGGTGATTTTCCATTCATTGTTTCCATTGTGACCCTGAAGCCCCACAGCTGCGTACTGAAGTAAAGTAGACCACATCACCTCCTTCTCATGCTACACTTAAAGAAACAGTGGAAGCCTGTGATAATGGAAGGAACATTTTCCTTTTTCATAAAATAAACATTTTCTAAAGGAGCGTGTCAATTCACCCATAAATATTTTCTGTTAGGCAAATAAAAATTATGGTTCCCTGGTTGTCTCCCTGGAAAGCTCTTGTCAATCTCACATTCTGCCAGTGTTATCAAGAGCCTTCCATGTGTCCTGGCAGAATCAGAGCACTTGAGTTCTCTGTCTTCCCACAGCCCAGATATGTTCTGGCATGAACTTCCTTCCTTCCTAAGGAGGAAGGAAGGCCGAGAACTGGAAACTCGAAGGTCAAAACGTTCAATTGCAAGAAATCTGCTTAGAAGTCTTTTTCTTGTCAATTTAGTCTTTGCCTTCTGGACAGCTAAAATTTACATTTTGGATCTCCTGAAATGATTTAAAAAAAATACCTGTAACATGGGTGCAGCAGGGTAAGTGCTCCCTCCTCCAATGGAAGGGAAATGCTAGGTAGGCAGGAGTGCTGTGAAAGGAAACTGCAATCGAAGCCCAGTTTCCTTCTATTCCATATACAGGTAACCCCTGCTTAATGCTGTTTCACTTAGTGCTATTTCGCTATAACGCTCATTTGAAATTGATACCTGATTTCACTTAGTGCTCAATGAGTTTTGTTATAATGCTTGCAGTCACCATCTGGGGTCATTAAAAACAACTGTGGTCGCCATCTTGGGTCAAAAATTACTTTTGGTTTTGC
The DNA here is from genome assembly GCF_030867095.1 of Alligator mississippiensis. Classification (NCBI taxonomy): domain Eukaryota; kingdom Metazoa; phylum Chordata; order Crocodylia; family Alligatoridae; genus Alligator; species Alligator mississippiensis. The sequence goes on from NC_081824.1 coordinate 394,064,368, forward strand.
TTAATGCTTGTTTCACTTAACGCTCGGTTTTTCAGGAACCAATTAAGAATGCTAAGTGGGGGTTGCCTGTAGAGATAGGCTGGGACAACATGGACATAAATGTATACAGATTTATTAATAAAAATAGACCAAGAGAGGTATATTAATAGACATATTTACAAATGTACAACTTTGATACAAATCTATACTCTGAGAGCAGAATCAGGGGAAAACTATAGACTACCACTAGGGGTTCCACTCAGGAACAGGTAAGTAACAAATCAAAACAGGTAAACACAAATCAGGAACAGGTAAGTAATAAACCAGTAGAGGTAAGCACATATCAAGAACAGATAAGTAACAGGTGATTGGCAGAGAGAGATCCCAGCAAGGATTTCAGTGGGACCATATGTCAATGAATCAACAATTATCATTACACAGGAATAACAAAATATAAGGCATTATCTTACAAAATATGAAGTGCATAGCATCAGAAATGAAAAATAACTCTTTAAGGGTCCCCAAGGTCTTGACGGGTCCTGAGGCCTTGTTAGTGTTCCAGAAACCAGCGGAGGAAAACCCTAATTCCCCTTGGGCCTTTCACAACCCCAAGGAGCCACTAAACTCAAGGGCCCTCTCCCTCTGCTTTCCTTCTAGGAGCCCCTTACTAGCCAGGAGGAACAGTGGGAATCCTTTCCCCCAGCAACTCATGAGTCTGGGGTCAGGATGGGTGGTCCTCATCCCCCTCAGCTGAGGTGCTCCTCACATGTGAGGCCTCTGGGGCCACTGCCTCCCCTTGGGCTGCTGGCCACTGGTGGTTCTGTGCATCATCGCATGCTCCAAGGGCTCTGCCTTCTGCTAGGGGTTAGAGGCCCGGGCTGCCTTGTGCAGTGCCAGTGCTTGGCCCACTCCTGGACCCTCCATGCAGCATTGGGCCAGGCAAGTTGATAGCAATTTTAAAGGTAAGCAGTGAAAAAAGAAATTCCAAAAAGATGGTGATAGGAGTTATAATTTAGAGAGGTTTTGTTATAGGAGACTGAGTGAAAAGGAATTGGAGGTTGCCTCAGTCTGGATGTAATATAATCCATTCTTATCAACTATTATTGGTTTACAGCCTATGTCTTGAGGCTCTTGAGCATAAAGGGCTCTCTGCTATCATCTCTCAACTGCTAGATTTGTTTTTAAATTCTTGATTGACAACAGATTTACACCCTATCTGTTGGTGAACAAGGAAAAGATTTACTATAGAGTTATGGCCATTTGCATAAGATTTTCACTGACAAATCACTGAAACCAGAATAAATTAAGTTAGTAAATTAACTTCAAATTGGTTGGATATTGGCTGTTAGGAAGATAATTACTCTGGACAAGAGTATTATATATGCTGGTTCCTTTTTTTTCCCTAATGAACTGTGCCTTTAAGGAAAACATTTTGATGAGAGTTCACGTACTTAAAGGACTATAACATAGGAGTCTATGCAAGATGGCTATTCACACAAGATGTAATGGACAGTAGCAGAACTGAGTCAATATTGCTGATTTTTCCTCTCTCCAACCACTTAATACAGATGAAACCCATAAAGGTGGTTAAGTGATGAAACCTCAAGATCAGAGCAGTCTATGTACTTCCCATAGGGTTTTTCACAGGTCTGTCAAATAGCACTTTAACTCAGTGACTATTCTATCTGTTGACATTATGAGTGGTATATAGTAGGTGCCAGTGGAAAAGAGGAAGTGATCTGGTAAAGGAATATTTGTCTATTGACTATTTATGCAAAAAGCTAGAAAATTGACTTAAGAAACTACTGCCAAATATACTATGGGAAAATGTTCTTACTTATTATTCATTATACATGACATTGATGCTGTGTTTTTCAATACAGCAACATACCTTTCCCACCAAAGTTTTTTTTTCTGTTTCATGCACATTCTGAGTGGGAAATATGATGTTATTAAGGGTGCTCAGAAAAGGTATTAAGTGATTATAGAAACATTAAGGGCCTGAGGTGGGGATGTGTGCTAAGTGTTGATGAAACCTAGAAGAATTAACAGTGAAAATGTTAACGGAATATATGGGGGAGGGGGGGCAGCTTCTTCAAATGGAGTAAATGGGTAGAGTTAATAAACATACATTTATGGCTTAAAAGTATATATACACAATAAGGTAGAGGTAACCAGAATTCTAAATTTACTGAAAGAGAAATATGGCTTGAGAGCTTCTGATACAGCTGCTGAAAGAGTTGTCCTTTCTTCATTATGGGGAAGCATTAACATGCCTCACTAATAGGCACTAAGAAATCACTTGGAAAGCCTCCACAATTTTTTTCTTTTTTTTTACTGCATGAACTAAGTTTATCTTTGGAGTGGGAAAAAATTGTAGAACTGGTACACAGGAAGAGCAAGAAAGAGAAAGAAATTAATTGCAGAGCTGTGTAAAATCTTCTTATATAATATGATACTAGATGAGCTTGCTTTAATGACATTTTATGAAGGGAAAAATAAAAACGTTGGTGTGGGAATATAAGTTTATGTAATACAATTGGAATGGATACAAATATGTGAGGTCTCTTTGCTGCAATGCTTCTTTTTACTTGGTCTAAGTAGTTGTATTGGTTCAGTCTGTTCATGATCCAGATTGTTTTTAAGAGTAAGGTCTCAGTAGGTACCAGTGTTGGAAAACCAGGCCCATAAAAAAGAAAGCTCAATGAAGAAGAAAGGGTAAGAAGGAGGTATGAGGAAGCCATTTATTGTTCTAACAGAAGCAGAAGCCGTGCTAAATGGTTCAGTGGTAAACATGATTAAAAAAATCAAAAAATCACCACTACACATTTTTTCAATGTTGTAGCATGCCCCTACTTTACTTATCAAGATAGAAAGGTCAGTTTTACACAAGGTTGTCTACTATTTCATGGAGCTGTATTACACAATATGTTTGTCATCATTGTGCATAGAAAGATAATGTTTTATGCTTAAAATTGGGTGGATAGTAAATTACCCTGTCTTGATTTCTAAAAACAATAAACATAAGGAAACATACAGCACTTTGAGCATGCTTGCCTTATGTTTCATGAGATTACTATAACAGTGCTATATATAGCAGATGTGAATTGGAGTGATGCAGTTGTCAGAAATACTGTACTTTTCGATGCACTACATGCATTTTGAATTACATTTGTTGAAATCACAAATGGCACTTTAAAATATTCACTGTAATTCTGAAAAGGAGAGAACATCCGTTATGCATGAATCAAATGCTGGCTTTTCAATAGAGCATCACTGTAAAGTAATAATTTGGGCACTGAAGCGTGTAAAGTTGTCAGCAGTTCCCTTGAGTTCTCTACTAAAGAAAATTCTATACAGCTATGGGTAGACTCCTTCCCTTGTAAGAAATTCATGTACTCCATACAACAGATGAAGTTACCAGATGAATTCCTTACACATGTGCACACAGCCCTGGGACAAGGGGCAAGGGTCCTTCAGTTGCAAACCTGGAGGTCTCTACATCTTTAACTAAAAGAAATGTCCTCAGCTGGCAGTAGTTAAAATGTTCCATATTCTTCAGGGGCCAACCAATGGAGAGATAACAAGATCATCATTCTTTTAAAGTCAAATATATTTCTTTCCTGCTCTTCTCCCCAGTCATACTTGACAAAATATGACTCCATGGACCATACTGTGGTTGTGGTTGTGACCCTTTAAATATGGCATTAGTGTTACTTCTCCATCTATTTTCCTTCAGTAAGATTCATAACTGTCCTAGAGATTTAAAAAATGTCTTACTGGGTGGAGACAGGGAATGCAAGCAGCAATTGAATCTTATTTCATAAACCTTCTGTTCAAAGAGACAGGAACAGGAGCTTAAATACCATTCAAAATGAGTTTCTCAGATACTTTTTTTCTCTTATCTTCATTAATTTTTCCCCTCTGTTTCTCTTTCTGTACTGAATTCTATTCCTCTTCCCTTCACATATATCTTTGGCCCTATTAACTTTTGCTCACAATTGTTCTCAGTCATGGCTTATCACTGTAATTTTTCAGTCTTTTCCTCTCTCTGGGTGTGGCAATAGAGTGCTTATGATATCTAGCTATGGCTCCAGGGGCAAGAGTTCAAAGTGTTCTCTGGATTCATGCTAAAGGCTCTATTGGTTGACCAAGCTGTTAGTGGGTTTGTGATTAATTGGGATGAAAAGTCAAAGGTGGCAAGGTGTACTATGTAATCACATTATTCTCTTGTGTGCCTTGGGCTACAGAAAATAGAGTGCCTTACTCAAAGGAGCCCAGCGAGCTGTTAAGCTTGGGCACTTGCTTCTCCTTTCAGCATTTTTCCAGCCCAGAGTAATAAGAGATGGCAGCAGGGCTTCAAGCATAGCTCTCTCATTGCTCTGGGAACATCAACAAGGTGGGGAAAAATACCCTCTGTATTTATTGTTACTTGACCCTTATTATGCCTGACTGGATCAGGAAACATTCAAGCATTATCCATCATTAAATATTTTTTGATAATTGATAGTGAAATAATACATGCAAAATTACATAATAAATACAAAGTTAGTACATAAGATAGTCACTGGCTTCTTTCTACCACATCTTCTAGGGTGCTTGTCTTTTTTTTTTAAATTAGACAAGGCTTGAGTACCAATTTTTCCTTGGTTATCAAGGTGGTTTATAAGGCCCTTTCGCAATTCTTATTACTAGCATTTATAGATATGATACAGAAATCATCCAGAGATTGGAACACAGGACTCAGCACTCATAGATGAGTGTCCTAATCATTGCAAAGCCATGGTCTCTCTCTCTGTCTCTCTTTCTCTCTCACCTTCCCCTTAAATTCTTGTATGACCAATGGACTGAGGGGGGAGGAGCAAATTCCCTCCCTACCCATTTAGCAATCAGCAAAGCCCAGTATCACAAGAAATACCCATAGAAGAACATAAATCAGTGGCTGTCCAAACTCTTCTTAAAATCTTCAGTAATGGAGAGTCCACAATTTCCCTAGGCAGTCTATTTAACTGCCTCACTTTTCTAAGAGTGAAAACTTTTTCTCCTGATATTCAATCTAAGCCTACTTTGCTACAATTTCAAGCCATTATTCCGTTTCCTACTCCGCAGCAAGAAAGGAGTTTTCTCTCTTCCTTATGGCAGCCCTTCAAGTATTTGAAGACTACTATCATGTTCCTTCGTAAGTGCCTTTTTTGCAAGCTGAACATAACTAGTTCCTTCATCCTCTCCTTATCTGCATTACCTTCCAAGCCCTTTATCATTTTTGCCATCAGTGTCTGGACCCTCGCTTTCTTCTAAAAGTCCCTTGTTTTGTGTTTGACCTTTCTAAAGGTCTCGCTTGTTTTGTGTTTTTTTATGATTATTCTTCCAGAGTCAGTATTTAAGATTCATACATGTCTTCATTGTTTACTACTTGCTTGTTCTAGGTGACTTAATGCTCAGCATGCCAACTTCAAATGGCTCATTGAATTTGAGGTTGTGGATGCTTTTCTGAGGCACATAACTCTCCTTTTGTATGTTGTAGGAGTTTAGGTGCCTAAGACAGGTTCTATATTCTATTTGAGAGGAAAGTGAATGCCTAAGCATTGCCACACCTAAATCTAGGCATCTAATTCCCTTTTTGAAGCTAGAAATTTGCCCACCGTCACAAAGGAAATCTTTGGCAGAACTGAGTGGAATACAATTCTACTGGGTGCATCTACACAAGACATTTACTGTGGAGCTGACTAGTTAGCTCTGCAGTAAAGCATCAGTGTCTACACATGTGGTGAAATTAGACTGGAGTAAACTAATTAACTCTGCCATAGGATACCACTGCCAGACCAAGTACTATCCTATTGCCTAGTCTCACTTTGTATGAGGCTTAAGGTTCTTAGAAATCAATTAACCCCTGCTGCCCATCCTGAACCATTATAATGTATATATCTATAGCTATAAGCCATTTCCCCCCAAAACAAACCTTTAAATACCATTTCTAAGCCAACACCCAAGGCTGGCAGGCTGACCCCCAGCATCCCCTGCCAGCTGGGGGGATGCTCAGCTACCTACCTAAACATGCTGCAGTCTTGGGTGAGCATGCAAATGCTGCTCCCAGGAGCAATAAGCTCCAATATGAACTGTACCAGAGTTTATTGTGTCAAATTAATTTCACGTGTAGACATGCCCACTGAGTCACAGTCTAGTACCTTGACTGCAACATCCTAAATTATATATATAATAATTTATATTTAATTACTCTACCTTCAAAAATAAACTAATGTATAAGGTCATCAAGTAAGCTTTTTGCCTTATTATAATCAGTACTACATTATTCCTTCAGAGTGTCATTTTCAGTTTTTCAATAACCTAATAATATAGTGATGCAAAGATCCATTTTATATAGAGTTCACTTAGGAAAAAAAATACTACAATGCAGTTCATGTTTCATTACACAGTCATACAAACAACAATTTTGTTGCTTTTTTAGAATACATTTAATTAAAGTATCATAAGCTATAAATATATGATTTTTTTCAAATAATCAAAATTATTGTCCCTAAGGTACTGCACAACCACTTGATGCATAACTAGATGAAGTATTTAAAGTATGTTGAAACAAAAAATAATCCAGATAAATATGTTTCTATTATTTGTTCCAGTTATATTTTTGTCTTTATTTTGACTGTGGGAATCTGGACCGCACAATCACTTTGTCAATAGCATTCCTCTCCTCTGATTAGCTTGACAATCTTTGTTAGTCATTGAGGGATTTACATAATTGTCCAAAGCACCAATTCAGTGCATTTTTTTACAGTCCGGATGAATAGCCATGGAACTAGTTACTTTTAAAATTATTGTATTGTGAATATGTAAAATTCTTTATTCTAATTAGTCATTGTAGTCATATCTTTTACTAGTTTCTGTACTTAGAATTTCCATTTTGCCAGTAATAAAGACACCAGCTTTGATTTTCTTTGCAGCTCTTATGTAAAAACTTCAAAGCTCTAAAGAAAGGGTTAGGGAATCAACAGTCACTGTCCAGTGAAATTGAGATGTCAAACTGTGAAAAAGAATATGGAAGAAGTGGAGAGAAAATCCTTTGTTTCATTCTATTATCCTTATTTTTTCATGTCTTTATTCCCAATCTTTTCATTTCCAGAAAATATTAGGGATTTAGTAAATATTTCCTCCATATCTTCCCATTATAATTAAAATTTCAAATTAATTTAAAACTGGAAAATGATTCAACTATCTGAAATGAACAAAGACTTGAAAAAATATTTCTGAGCTGTTAAGAGAGAAGAAGTCTAAGAATGGAGAAAGGGATAAGAAAGTAGGCAGGAAGAAAATGGGACAGATTGAAAGATGATTATGAGGCAGAATGAGCAAACATTTCTTAAGTGATTTATGTTTAGCCTCTTTCATAGGACCTGATCCAGCACATACTGAAAGCATTGGCAAAACATTGATTTGGGCATTGAATTTAATGTTGCAGGAATAGAGGCATAGATGTATTAATGCTAAAAGAGAATGTTGTAATGGCCAAACCTGACTTTCAATTTATAGCAAGGGTTTTCAACCATTTTAGACTCAAGGCAACCCTCTTTGGACTCGAGGCTTCCCCCTACAACTTTTGTAAGTTGAGCAGAACACAATAAAAAAAAAAACTAACTTATTATAGTTATTATTACTTATTTACTATTTATCTCCTTGCAGAGGATCCAGGGAGTGGGGGCAGGGTAACTGCCAGGTAGGGGCAAGACTAACCCTGTGCATATCTGCTGATATCCTCACACCCGGTTTCTCTCTTCACACCACCTCACACCACCCTTCAACGGATCTCAAGGCACCCCAGGGTGCCCTGGCACTCTGGTTGAATCACTGGTCAGTAGTCACATGCAGTGATTCCTGTATGAAGCCTATATATTATAGTTGATCAACAACATCTCAGAATGATCTCCAGGAAAATAGTCTTTGCTTTTTCTCTAGGGATGTAAACAGGTGACCTTTTATGGTGGGAACAGATATTCTCCTTGTTACACTCCAAGTTCTCAAAAATGCTTGTGTGACACTGATAATTCCTGATAACAGTTTGTTGCTACTAATCACGTTGGATGTCTGTTCACTTATGATGTGACCCCCAGTGTCCAAAGCAGCCCACACTCTCCAGTCACCCTGGGCAGGCAATTCTGGGGTGCACATTTCATGCAGATGAAACTGTGGAGTCACCAGCTCTGTGCTTTTAGACAAGAGCCCCATAAATTCCCCTGCAGGGGCTGCAAGGATGCCCCATAAGTTCCCCATGCTTAACACTGGACAAGGGAACCCCTTGCTGTTCTCTAGGTTGGGGCCATTGTCCTGTAGGATTGAAATCCTGGAAGTGGCAGGAGCGCAGTGTTGGGGGACCCAGGTGATATATGTATCACCCAAGCAACCACATCAGCTCTACCAAGATGCATCCCAGCACAGATGATCCCAAAAAAACACCATCTGTTTGTAGCCTAAAGATTTTATTACACATTAATTTTAGATGGCTCAATTACCCACACATTAACACCTGAAACTAGTTTTAAGCATGCTTTAGGAATCTTAAAGTTATCCCACTCTAGGTGAGGTTTATCTCTGATCTGTGTCACCCAGCTCATGTTTCATGAATGTGTGGCCACTCCCTAGAGATAAGCCACCCAAACTTCTGTCCTCCAGAATCCCAGCAGGCAGCGTCCTCTTGCCTTCTATGTGGAAAAACTTTCAACCCAATAAACTCTACTGCCCAGGGGATGGTATTGGCACTAAACTGACTCCCCTGTTCACCCCCAGGGGTGTAACCTGGCTGGGCAGCTCACAAGTGTACAAACCAGTCCAGGAGGGAGGGCTAGAAGGGGTGGAGGGGGGTCCAGGTAGGAGATTTCATAGATTTCATAGACATTAGGGCTGGAAGGGACCTCGGAAGATCATTGAGTCCAGCCCCCTGCCCAAAGGGCAGGAAGTCAGCTGGGGTCATAGGATCCCAGCAAGATAAGCATCCAGTTTGCTCTTGAAGGTGTTCAGTGTAGGTGCTTGAACCACCTCCGGAGGCAGGCTGTTCCAGACCTTGGGGGTTCGGACAGTAAAGAAATTCTTCCTTATGTCCAGCCTGAAATGGTCTTGCAGTAGTTTATGACCATTCGACCTAGTCATCATCCCTTGGGGCGCTCTGGTGAACAAACATTCCCCCAGATACAGGTGGTCACCCCTGATAAACTTGTAGGTGGCCATCAGATCACCCCTGAGCCTGCGCTTTTCCAGGCTAAAGAGCCCCAGGGCTCTCAGCCTGTCATCGTAGGGTCTGCTTCCCTTACCTCTGATCATGCGTGTGGCTCTTCTGTGGACTCTCTCAAGCTTCTCCACATCCTGTTTGAATTGTGGAGCCCAAAACTGGATGCAGTACTCCAGCTGCGGCCTCACTAAGGCCGAGTACAGGGGGAGAATGACGTCCCGGGATTTGCTTAAGAAGCATCTATGGATGCAAGCCAGCGTTTTGGTCACTTTACTAGCCACAGCATCGCATTGCAGGCTCATGTTCATCTTGTGGTCAATGATGACCCCCAAGTCTCTTTCTTCCATAGTGCTAGCCAACATAGCACTGCCGAGCCGATAAGGATGCTGCGAGTTTTTCTTCCCAAGGTGGAGAACCTTGCATTTATCGGCGTTGAACACCATCAGATTCTCGTCCGCCCACTTGCTGAGCCTGTCCAGGTCAGCCTGGATCATCTGCCTGTCTTCTGGTACGGATGCTTTGCCCCAAAGTTTGATGTCATCGGCGAACTTGGCCAGTCTGTTTATGACTCCAGTGTCCACATCATTAATGAAGATGTTGAACAGTATGGGTCCAAGGACAGAGCCTTGGGGGACGCCACTGGTCACAGGACACCATGATGAGTGACTTCCATCAATTACTACCCTCTGGGTCCGACCACGGAGCCAATTTTCCAGCCAGTGGATCGTGGAGGACCCAAGGCGACAATTGGCCAGTTTCTCCAAGAGGTGATCATGGGAAACCAGATCGAAGGCTTTTTTGAAGTCAAGATATATGACATCCATCTCTTCTCCCTTGTCCAGGTGATAGGTCACCTGGTCGTAGAAGGAAATGAGATTGGTCAAGCAAGACCTACCTGCAACAAACCCGTGCTGGCTATCCCTTAAGATGTTGGCGTCAGACAGTCCATTAAGGATGGCCTCTTTAATAAACTTTTCTAAGATCTTCCCCGGGATAGGAGTCAGGCTAATGGGCCTATAGTTAGCCGGATCCACTTTCCTCCCTTTCTTGAAGATGGGCACCACATTGGCCTTCTTCCAGTCTTTGGGCACGACACCAGAGCGCCAAGAGTTTTCAAAGATCCGCGCTAGAGGCTGGGCTATGATGCTCGCCAGCTCCTTGAGTACCCTGGGGTGAAGATTGTCAGGGCCGGCTGACTTGAAGGTATCCAGCTTCTCAAGATGTTCCTTCACAAAGTCAGCATTAATGGAGGGCAGGGGATCACCCTCACCTGGACTTTCCTGTCCCGTAGCAGGCATGGGCGTCCCATGGGACTGATGAAAGACTGATGCAAGTACCTATTTAATAGGTTGGCTTTTTCCTGGGCGTCAGTTGTCAGTTGCCCCATCTGGTTCAGCAGGGCTCCAATGTTGCCCCTGCTTTTCCTCCAGCTCCCCACATATCTGAAAAAAGGACTTTTTATTGTCCTTGATGCTCAAAGCTAGTTGGAGTTCAGTTGCAGCCTTGGCTTTCCTGGTCTGCTCCCTACAGGACTAGACCAGTGCAGAATAATCCTCCTTGCAGGTGACTCCCATCCTCCATCCTTTGTAGGCCTTTCTTTTTAGCCTCAGGAGGTCTGCTAGGTCCCTGGAGAGCCAGGGGGGCTGCTGTGCCCTCTTGCTGCCTTTCCTCCGAGATGGAATAGACTTAGTTTGTTCATTGAGGATCACTCCCTTGAGAAGCAACCACTCTTCTTGAACTCCCCTCTCCTTGTGGTCACGGTCCCTTAGGGCCTCACTGACAAGCCTCCTGAGCTTGTCAAAGTTGGCTTTTCTGAAGTCAAGGACTTCCGTGTTGCTGACTGACTTGCTAGCTTTTCGGTGGATGGTGAAGGTGATCAGCTCGTGGTCGCTGTCACCCAGCTTCCCACTGATCACTAGGTCGCCGACTAGGTCATCCCCAGTAGCCAGTACCAGATCAAGCAGCGCTTTGCGTCTTGTTGGCCCATAGACCTCTTGAGTCAGATAGAGGTCATCCACGCATGAGAGGAAGCTTTGCGACCGCTCAGATTTTGCTGAGCGATCCTTCCACGAGATGTCCGGGTAATTGAAGTCACCCATGACAACCATCGTCCTGGAGCATGCCACCTCAGCCAGTTCCCGGGCAAACTCCTGGTCAAGCTCAGGACTTTGGGTGGGAGGTCTGTAGTAGACTCCCACCATTGTGTCTCCTGTGCCGTGTTCCCCATGGATTTTAACCCAGAGGGTCTCCAGCCGTCCACCCTGGTCGCCAATATCAGCTTGCAGGGACGCGTAGCTTTCCTTAACATAGAGAGCTACACCCCCGCCCCTTTTATCTACACGATCCCTCCTGTACAGGGTATAGCCATCTATACCCGTGGTCCAGTCATGGGTGGAGTCCCACCAGGTCTCTGTTATCCCTATGACATCATAATTATTTGCATTGAGCAGGAGGATGAGCTCCTCCTGCTTATTCCCCAAGCTCCTGGCATTTGTGTACAAGCAGGCAAGTGTCCCCTTGGGGGGCTCCTTCCTTGCCCACAGATTTTACCAGGGCTGGGGCAGGGGTGGGCTCCCTTAAGTGCCTTGAACTGCTGGCTTTGCAAGGATTGCTCAGTGGGCCAGCAGTGGTGGTAGTCCCCCCGTCCTCCAGCGGGCTTAGTTTAAAGCCCGGTGGAACAGGTCAGCCAGTCTGGCTGAGAAGAGTCTCCTCCCTAGGGGAGAGAGGTGGAGGCCATCTCTTCCCAGCAGACCACTGCCTCTCTCGCCAAAGAGCGGGCTGTGGTCATGAAAGCCAAAGCCTTCCTGACGACACCAGTGCTGCAGTCTTTGGTTGACCACGTGGATCCTCCTCTCCCTCCTCAGCCCATAGCCTGAGACTGGGAGGATCGACGAGAACACTACCTGTGCCCCCAGACCCTTTAGCCCCACTCCCAAATCCCTGTAGCGCCTCATGACCCGACTGGGAGCGCTCCGAGCCATGTCATTGGTGCCCAAATGAATAAGGAGCATGGGATAGTGGTCTGTGGGTTGGAGGAGCTTTGGGATCCTCTCCACAATGTCCCGGATGCGGGCCCCCGGGAAGCAGCAGACTTCCCGGGCTAAGGGGTTGGGGTGGCAGATTGCCCCTTCAGTCCCCCTCAGGAGGGAGTCTCCCATAACAAACACCCTACGTTTTGTCTTGGGGAGAGCAGGGGCGGTAGCTGCAGTTGGGCCCATATTGCCTGTGGGAGCCAGCAACTCAGCAGGCTCTGCTGGAGCGGCAAGAGGTGCGTACCTGTTGCTCAGCTCTGGCGGGGCAGGGGCCTTGGTGCAGTAGGCCTTAGTGCCCTTGGCCACCTTGGTCCATACCCCTGGCTGGACAGAGTGGGAGGTCCCAGAGTCCTCCTTTGGTGTGGAGGGAGACTGTGGTCTACCCTCCGCCTCCCAGGGAAGAAGGGCCTGGCAGTAGGAGTCTATCTCCTGCTCGCAGTCCCTGATGGCACGCAGTCTCTGGACTGTGGCCTGGAGCTCCTCCAGCTGGTGCACCAGAGACCCCAAAAGGGAGCAGACCCCACAAGGGGAGGTAACCATGCTTCCAGGCCCCAGAGCCTGAAAAAGGGACAGGCAGCCCCCGCAGCCGAGAGCCAGGGGCTCCGTCTGCGTGGAGGCCAGAACCAGGGGCTCTGTCTGGGTGGCAGTCTCTGAGGTGCCAGAGGGGGGGGCCGCAGAGCCCGAGGGGACCCTCAGGGTGCAGCGTGTGCCCATCCGTGGCATGCCTCTGGTAGGCTGGCTACGTCTGGGACTGTCTACCCTGGGGGGTGTGCTGGCAGGGTCCTGGGCCCTCCTGTGCGCCCTCCTGTGTGAACTCCGCACTAACTCATGCACCGACAGAGAAGCACGCCTGTTTGCGCAGCCTGTTCATGCGGCTCCTGTCGCATGGCTCCCTGGGGGGCTGAGTGAAGTAGGGGCCTGGGTGGGTCTTGACCCGGCCCGGCTCCACTCAGCCGCCTCCTCCCACTCACTAAGGGGTTAGCCCCCTCTCTCCACGGGCCCCATTTACCTCCGGCTGTGCTGGGGGTCAGTGGGGGGCTCCGCGGCTGCTGGAGGGTTTCTGGGGGGCTTTGGGGGAGCGGGGGTGCAGCGGGCTTTCACCTGCGTGTCTCTCGCTGCTCCCGAGCCTAACTGATTAGGAGAATAGATTCCGGTCCCTGTGAGCTGGGGCTTCCCTCCCAGGCAAGGAGCAATGTTTCCATCAGATGGGCCTAGTCAATCCCAATCCCAATCCCAATTCCAATTTATTAAAATGTGATTTCCCTTGATTTTCTTGTTCTTTATTTCTTTTAAAATTATTTTTCATTTCTTCTTTTTATTTTGTCTTTAGGGGCTTCAGTAGCTGACTTCCTTCATTTCACCACCCAGTCACCATCACCACTTATTGTTTCTCCATCTCCCATTTCACTACCCAGTCCCAATCATTAAACTCTGCCCCTTCTAGCCTCACACTCCCACCCCCACCCACTCATCTCTCTAACCCTGCCCTCACCTGGAGTAGGATTAAAAGCCTGTCCTGGCTTGCCAACCCTCTACTGGCAAGTTATAGCTGTGCAGGTTGGGAACAGTCAGAAAAGGTTTTTAGCCTGAACATGTTTTAACTACTCTAAAGTCAGTGTAACACTAACACCAATCAACATCTGAGAAGTTTCAATTGTAATGTGTAACAAAGACCTAAGAAATGTAGCACAGAACTTGCAGCTCAAACACAATTTTAAGTAACCTCATACAGATGGAAAGGCCCCTGCTATAACTTAGGCAACTCAGGGGATCTGATTAACTTGCACAAGCATAATATTCTAAGGGCTGTTGTGCTGTCTTTAAGGACTGTATTCTAGAGCTCTGCAGTATCTGAAAGCCATGGACCTATAAGGTTCAGAAAATCCCTGTGAACCAGGGGCCAGAAATCTATACACAATTTCAAAGAGAATCTCTCTTTTAATCAGTAAAATTTTGTTGAATGCAAGATGCTTTCAGCAAAATATTTTAGTGTAAAAAAAGTGGCTTAAATCTCATGATACAATTTCTACCCAGTTCAGTTGAGGATTCTATCCCTAGTTTAATTTAAAGACGATTCCCCTGGCTGCTTTGGTGATTTACTCTTAGGTTTAATTGCTGTCATGTCACATATGGGCTTTAAATATTTACGTATTTACTTTATCATTTAATATATTGATTTTTAATTCTCCATATTATTAGTATCACTAAGTTTCCTAGTTTACAAATATCCTTGACCTTCAACCTTAGACCTTACTTACTATGAATGCTTTGTCCATCATGTATTAAACTGATTATTTGTTTCTTGAGTTCCCAAGTTCTAGCATGTGAAGTAATTTTATTTAAAAAATATAGGTTATAGTCTAAAAGAATAAGAAACAGCAAGAACCAAACCAGAAACAGTAAGGGCATAACTGAATAGCCATTCCTCTTAATTCTAGTTTAGGGGTGTGACTATTCTTCTTTCACTAACATAAGGCTTTTAGCCACCCCCTGCACTCCCACTAGGGTGCTTCAAAATCACCACAATGGCATGATACATTTTCTAGCCAGAGGGAGTGAGTGATAAAGCTGAACCTGGTCCCACAGCTCCATTCCCCACTTCATGTCAGGGGAGAGAGAGAACACATACATGTGAGAAGCCTGGTCCAATGCACTGGAAATCCAGTGCATCAGAGCAAACACATTAATTGAGTCTGCTGGAGCTTGTAAATCAACATGCTCTGGCAGACTTGCACATCACGTGTATCAGCGGCACAGAGTGCCTCTGTGCTGAGACAATGGCAGCAGTGCTGTTTGAACTAAATCATGTTAATGTGCTTTAGTTCAAAGTGCACGGCTGCCATCTTTTCAGCACAGAGGTGCACTGCACCACTGATACATGTGACATGCAGGCAGTTTTAATTAGCATGGCTCACTAATGAAAAGCACCTGGTACCATGTCAGGAGCATGTGTAAAAATGCCCAAAGTCAACAGCCAGCGGCCACTCTCTTTTTCTCTCCGTCTCTGGTCCCTGGAGATAGTTGTGTGCAAGGAGTCATTCTTTTTCCAAGCACTCCTCACCAAAACGGTGAGAGCGGAGGGCCCATGGCCTGCTGGTGGAATCAGGAAACTGGAGAGGAAGAGGCATGCAGGGATGCCTGTTCTCCAACCTCAGGGACAGCTGGGGACACAAGAGAAGATTCCCATTCACCTCCATTTCCCCTCCTACCTCGCGCTGAGGTGGGGGGCAAGTGGAATGGGGCACTGTGGGATGTCAGAGGGCTGAACAACCCTCTGCATGCAGCTATAACTGAAACTGCTTCAAATGAAGAGCTCCCAGTGGGTAGCTGTTTCATCCAGAGTTAGTTTTGGAGCATTTTGGAGCAGTTTAGGGTGCCACATAGGACAGGTGTAGCTGTCCACTTGCTGTTTGAAGCTCTTCAAATGTTACATCTGTCCAGAGTTTTTAACATCTCAAATACATAAGAAACAACCACTGGGCAGAAGCATGAGGTATGTAGACATAACCGAAATTTTCTGTAGCATAGACTCAAACATTTTTATTTTTTCTTAGTGTTTGAACGCTTCTGTGCACTTACAGGAAAAAAATACTTTCTGTAGGGAGGCCTTCAGCAACTTTTGAGTAAGTTCCTTGCAGAGGGACGCTAATTAATCTTCCTTATGATATAGTTAGTAGGCACGATAACAGATTTCAGTGTTCCAGAACATTGGGCATCCCTGGGTTTTCTTTTAAACCGTGGCAAACTATCCTTTAAAATTGTAAAAATTTTACAAAGTTTATTTTACTGAGATTAAGATCGTGTTTATACTAAGTTAGTGTCATGTCTTTGTGGAGACATTCTTTTTGGTGATGTGATGCAATCAAATAGTTTCTACTTGTAGTATATTTACAAATTGCAATAAGATATTTCTCATAAATATTTTATACAGGGTACAAATTCCAGTAACCAGTGAACATTAATTTAATAAAATAAGGCACCATGCTGTTATGTTCTCCAAGAAGCATGAGTATAAAAATAACTGTAAGTATCTTAACATTCAGAATGGGTACAGGAGTGTTTGTACTGATGCAACACGATCAGAATAAATTATTTTATTAATATAATCTTTTCCCCCCAAATGTAATATCCCTTCTTCCCCTGCCTCTCAAGTTTTTATTTCCTTAAAGGAAATTTTTTTTTTCTTATAATATTGTGGGGAGTTTTTGGATTGGGCATAGAATTCTTGTTGGTTCTGCCTCTTGCTGAGTATTATTCTGGCTAGTAAATTCAGCTATTCAATCAGCATCACAAAACTCCTATTGATTACCAAGCTACAACTATATGATATCTTCTTAAAATATTTCCCCTTGAAAATATTACAAATAAAACAATCAGAGAAATCATAGCCTACATTTCTGTCTTGCCTGCTTTAAAATTGTGAAATCATAAGTCTCTGAAGGAACCCCAGACTTTATTAGGAACACATGGGTTAAAAAAAAAAAGCTTGAAATACAACAATGTAGTCTAATGTGGATTTATGCAAAAAAAAACAAACAAAAAAATTAACGTCCAGATTTTAGGGGAACTATTGAAGCTTCCAAGCACTCTGGGCAAGTCTACACGTCACCATATGACAATGTCGCTACAGTGCCATGCTTTAGTACTTTCTTTTGGAAGTAGTAAAGCATAGTGCAGTATGGACAGTTACTGCACTGTGCACATGGAGCATGGTTAGATTTTGCTGCTATGTGGCTGTAGTGGCATGCTATACCAGGGGAGTGCACTGCTATGGTGATGTAGCTGCTGATCATGTGTAGACTTACATGATCACTATGTCGCTGTAGTGCACCATACGGTGACGTAGCATGTCACTGTGTCGCCTTAGGGTGATGTGTAGATGCACCCTCTCTTGTCTCATTCTCTCCCTCCCTCTTTGTTAAGGTGGACCCAACTATTACTGCAATTTAAAACAGATAAAGGCTAAATTATATCAGCACTTGAATTGACCACTGTTAGAAATAATGCAGTCAAGAGCAAGTTACTTGGCTGTTTTCTGTCTCATTTTTGAGCTTGCCATAACAGGAGGAAGAAAGAGGGGATGACTATCAAAATATAGAGTTGCCAAAACTTATCAGGTATATCAAAAAGTTCCTTTATCTGCATTAAGTATATTTATCAGGCAGCTTTAGAATATTGCCCAGAGGCTGGCAGTCTTGAATTGCAGCTTTGATATTGTGTAGTTAATAATCCTGAGTGTTATAAGGTTATCTCTGAAACATATTAACTGTACTACACTATTAAATTTCTGCAGATGAAATGTGTTATTATGAATGAAGAATATGAGCCTGTGAGCATTTTGGGCATAATTTCCTTCCTTTCTGTTTGATTTATATGTATGCATAGGGATAACTTAATTCACAAGAGATGTACAAGTTATTTATTTCCAACCACTGAACTAAAACTGGACAATAATTTATCTGACTTTTAACATGATGCTGCAGCCAAGGCATAAATGACATTGAGTGATACTGAAGAGTTGTCATTTTGCTGTTTATCTTTGGCTTGGGGCACTTAGACATTTTCTTTGCAAAGCCAAATTACTTCTCTTTTTACACACATGCAGAGAACAGATTTCCCCTGGTCAGATATTAAATGGAAACCAAATGAGCAATAGTCATTGTTGACTGTTTTTACTTAAATTGGATAGCTACAGAGCTGCAATCAAAAAAAGAAAGAAAAAAAACATTGCAGCAGTAACAGGTGCCTAGCACAACTAAATACTCATGCTTATTCATGCTACGCTACATAATCAACATATTTTGGTCTATGCAGAATTCAATTTCCTTCCCTTTGCAGTTTAGAAACAAAGGACTACAAATTGCACTCTGACTGATTTTATTTAGTATATTGAAAATATACTTTCTCATGTGAGTGATAGTGCTTGTCCCTCATGAATGAGGATAGTTAAAGGGGTATTTCTATCGTTTTTATCTGAAAGCCTTTGGATTGCCAAAGGCTTTATAACCTATCTTTAAACGAAACATTTTCAGTATTTGGATCCAGTAAAAGAATCTTTGAAATAGGATAAATGTGTAAAAATATATATTTTCTGTTTAGTTAAATATGAGCCCAAACAGTAAAAAATAAAAAAGCTTCCCATTTTATTTTCTTGACAAGAACCCTAATCCTAAAATGAGTCCAGGATCCACATAGCCATAACATTTTAAAGATGTCTTATCATTGTGCCTAATCTAAAATGCTCTGACCACAAAACTCTATGGGAAACATTCTCATGGAGAAATAAGTATGATGCTTAAGATTTAAGGCAAAATCTCTTCTACCTATGAGGCATCTAAGTGGAATTAGGCACCTATGCATTATTTTACCACACCTTCAAATCCTCAAAATCCATTTATGCATCTACTTATGTAATGCCATCTTATCCTTAAGACAGTTGCAAAAAGCAGAAAGGAGGAGGAGGATTCACCCACTTTTTGGATTAATAATTTCTTTAGGGACTAAATCATAGTGGAATAGGATTAAATTTGGATGACTAAAACCAGTTTGGTACCTAAGAGGTGGAATAGAAACCAGCCCATTGTATTCAACTGCACTTCTAAACTCAGAAAATCATTCACAATCCCTTGATTCAAGGATGATCTCTTCCATGGCTCATGAATGGGTCTTGAGGTGACTTAAGAGTCAAATCTTTGAGCCACAGATCCATCCACAGAAGTTGCAGTTCTTTCCACAGGGAAGAGTTAGATGTAGGTTAGGATCCTTCTCCTTTTCTATGCCCTCTCTTGCTTCAAGGGCAAAATGCTTTACCTTGAAACAGGCTCCCACTTGGTTGAAGTTGCAGCACTGTTGTAGTCAGTTACCAGACAGCTCCTGCCAGCTCTTGATGTTGGTGTCCATTTTCCTGAGATATACCTTCAGTATACTTTTGTAGTGTTTCCTCTAGCCACCACGAGATCTCAGGTCACAGCTAAGCTGGGACCAGAGCACTTGTTTTTGGAGTCAGGAATCAGGCATCCATGTACTTGGTGCCTGTTGAGTGTGGGATGCCAGCTCTGATGCTGTAATTACAGCACATCGGAGCAGACTCAATTAATCCAGTCTGTTGTACCATCCTAATGAACATGCTCCAGCAGCCCCAGCATCTCATGTATTCAGTGTCCTTGTGCTTCAAAATGGTGGCTCGGGCACATTAACTAAAGCTTGTCAAACAATCTTTAGTTAAAGCGCCCCTTCCCACATTTGGAAATGCTCAATGCTGAATTGCTTCCCTGGGCTCCATGCTTTCTCTGTACTTAACCCCAAAAGTTTCACTCCTAAAGAAGGGGTAGAATCCTAGCTCCTGGCTCACTAGGCTTCTAGTGGTAAATCACAGTTGTGCAGATCACAGATGGCCTTAAATCTTAACCTGAAACTGTTTTGAAATTGTTGTAACTTTAACTTTAACCTAACTTTCCACAGGTTTAGAATGGTTTAAAGGTATTTGCAACATCATGCTAATATAGACAACCTAAATACCTTACTATTTTGTTCTTTTGAATCATGGCTTTGGGGCTGGCTACCTTCTAATCATATTAAATTCTAAATTGGAAGTGCCTAATGAGCCAACCTGGATATTATACTAGTTTACTCATACTTTTGGGCTTAGTTTCTGACTCTTCAGTGGAAGGTTTTGTCAACTGCGAATCTACCTTTTACCTTGTGTTATGTAGTATAGCTTGGTTCTGCTCTATTTTGAAGAAGAGGACAACAAGACAAATACACCCAGTGCTAAAAAAAGCAGACTTCTTGGACAAAGTTGGGGGGGGGGGGGCTTGTTTCAGCCTTTGATTTTTGGATCTTACTCATTATTTTATTGCCATGTTTAGAAATATAAATTTGATACCATACTTCTCAATTAGAAGCCCTAGTGTGACACCTCCAATTATACTAAAAAAAGCAATAGGCTGCAATCAGTGCTGATATGATGGTTTCTTTTTAATATAAGGTGACGATTGTATTGATCATTTCTTAACAAAATCCTGAGTTCATCCCCACTGACATACTATATTCACTGTTTTCCAACCAGTTGCATCAATAGGGAACATTTATAAGTAAAGAAGTTAAGAAAATTAAAAAAAAAAGTTTTTTGGAAAGTGCAATTAAAGGAACCACTAAGCAATATTATATTTAGACAGAGCTCAATTAGGGTAAGTGCCAAGCTGATTGATATGGTATAAACAGAGGGGATGGAAAAAATACAGCAGCATTAAGTGATAGGGATGGTGACTGCAAAAAAGGAAAACAATAATGCTATTTCTTAAGTGTCATGATGAGCTTTTTGAACAAGTGGCAACTTTAGCTCAATGTCAGTATATAACTTGCTTTTCAGTGGTAATCCCTGACAGGTGACAGATAATGCCTCAAAAACTTTAGATCTTTCCTACCCTTGTTTCTCTTTTCTTTCCACCTACATTCTTTTCTTCATCTTTCTTTCTCCCCTCCCCTCCAGTTGGTGATATATAAAAAATGATCTTAGTTTTCCTTAAAGACATTACATAAATAAGCACAAAATATGTAACAGCTTCTAAGGGGATAAAATCTATGTATTCATGTATCTGTCCCTTACCATGTTAGGAAATCTCTCAGGGCAATAGTTTCTGCACTTATGATCAAAAGAAACATGTTACAAAACATTTTTGAGACCAAGTGATTTTTTAAGTAATGTCAGGTTTACATTTACATTCCTTTGCTCAACTCATTCCCTTGGAAAACAGTAGTAAAGAGGAGAGTATAAGAAATTCAAAAATAGATTTTAATAGATACCTTTACTGAAAAAGAAATAAAAATATGAAATAAAATTTGTATTATATGAGAAATCAGAATATACAGCTCATGGAAATATGTTTTTGATTTAGACAGTACCTCTCTCTCATTTTGGAGGAAGATTATTTTTAAAGGTTTATTATTTCTTTTTGGTTTAAAAAGATGCTAATATGATACCTATTAAAGCATACAAATCTCAAAGAAGTACCCAGGAAATTGACTTGTATAATTCCCATTACAGTTAATGAGGGTTAGACACATAAATTTCCCTTGATCTAATGGGAGAACAGATCCCTAATTTTTGAAGCTTCATATTACTTAACCAGTAGACTATAGCAGTCTTCATGAGTCATTACAGTCCATTGAGTAAATTTCTGTTTAAGCATATTCATATTTGTGAATTTTTAACCCACCAAGCAAAAATCTCGTCTCAGTTCATCCCTCAGTTCATCCTTCGATTTCCAGTTCTCTTGTGAACCATTGCAGTTTGTATTAAACGGCTCAGATGCATGACTGCATACTCCAGAAACTAAAACTTTTAACAATATTTTCATAAAATAAAGGTAGTCTCCTGAAGTCCCAAGATGACATCACTGGGAATACAGAGGTCTGTTCAGTGATATTCACATGCTGATATCATTCAGCTTTTAGGAGCATTGCATATTAAAAATATTGGCGTGTGAGCTGAAAATTGTCATATAGCTCTTTTGACTTTAAAGAAGCTTCGCTGATTTACATCAGCTGAGGTCCTGGTCCACATCCACATTCTGTATTAGACAAATAGTTTTGAAATTTATATAATTTCACTAAAAAGAACAAATTGGTGAACTTCATGGGTTTTGGAGGAAAACAAACCCTCAATTCAACTGGAATTCAACTGGAATTATAATTCAACTGGAATAGAACATGTTTGTATAAAAACAACTACCATAGCTTGTAGTGGAGTGGTTTATTCATTTATTTAGTTAGTTTTACCCATATACTCCCATAATCCAAAAGTTTCAGAGTGAGCAATTGTTACCCATTGTGCTCCCATCAATACTGTGAGTGGATCCACTGGCTAGGCCACTACTGTTCCACCAATTTCATTAATCCATCCAACAACTCAGACCTTTCCAACGTTGCAGACAGAACACCTATGGCATGAAAGTGAATTGCGAGTACCTCTTCCTTGTCTTCTTCTACATGGTAGAAGTCTGGTAGTTCCCACAAAGTTCTTTTCTTAACTGGAACTGGACTGGGAAGAGGAGGAGCAGGATTTTTCTTGAGATCAGTACATTTCCCTCTGCCTCACCTTGGAACAACTGCTTTCCAGTATAATATACACTTTTGATTTGAAGGTGGGTATTCTAAACAAGACTTAAATTTAGGAAAGAAACCTTTAACAGCAAGATGTCAAGGTTCTTCTTTATTATTTTCTCTTTCTTCCTCCATCTTCATGTGCTGCTCAACGGCTGCCTGGGGCACAGTGTATCTCAGCATGGGGGTTGCCTGTTGGCTAGCCCTGAGCTGAGAAATCCTGTGCACCAGCCAGCTGGGGCAACATTTATACATGCACTGCTGTACACACAAAAACTCTGCAGCAGGCTAGTACTTGTATTTTACAAGACTATCCTGCTGTGGAGTTTATTAGCTTCATGTGCCCTGAGATGTTTATTGTGCAGTTAATTAGTCAACTGCACAGTAAATGTCTCATGTAGATGTATGTGCCCACTGTGAGCAGTCACACACTAAATGTTAAAATTGTTTCTTGACTGCACAAATCTCTGATTTGCCACTAGAGGGCTGATGAACAAGGGTATGGCTAGGAACCAGGACACCTCTGCTCAATCCCTGGCCTAGTGGGAGGAAGGGAAGGAAAAGGAGTCTGGGAGTGGTACATTTTGGGATGCGGGAGGACTGCAAATTGCTCATTTTGTTTATGTGGAGCAGACTGTAGTTACCTTAACATGAACTAGGTAGCAAGGCCTAAAGTTAACCCTCACCTGAGACATTTGGAAGACACTTAGCATGAGTTAATGAGCTTTAATGGGCAGATACTGACATTTTAAGTGCCCTTAGTACAGTCTAAATTTAATACGTAATCTCACCTTAAGGGGAAGTAGTTAGATTCCTGTATATAAAATGATTGCTCTTAGTTTTGTGCCCCACAAATGTGGTTTTTAGTTTTAAAGGACCTATGTCTAGAACAGGTGACTTGGTTATTTTTCCCTTTTTGTTTTGGTTACTTGTATTCATGAATTACCCAGAGATACACCCATGGATAAACTTAATACTTTTTAATACTTCTACAAATGATAGAAGGCTAATTATTTGTCCACTCTGTAGAGGGTGAGAGAAATGGCCCACAGATTAAATAAATGAGAGGAAATTTCACAAGGTGGAATGTACAGTGACAATGCCTCTTGCACTGGAGGGAAAACTTTGACACCTTTTCCTGGTTTTCTCACCATGTAATCCCCTCTGTCTTCCATAACATCAATAAAAGAAAAACACACACACAAAACTACTTATGAAAGTTCATAGGGATAATTTAAAAGCAGTGATGATATTTTGAAAAGGTGTTCCACTGCACAGAGCATTTAGCAAGTTATATCTCCAGTCGTAAATAACTATGGCCTACTAGTTCAGTAGTTCATGCTCCTTTTCTCAATCTACCTTCTTGGAAAATATTCAGGGAAGACAAATAAGAGTATACTTATTATTTCTTATAAACCTTTTATGCCAATAGTAACACTGTTTGCATTATGAAAGATAAAATTTTACCAAGAAATTAATTTGCTGCAGGAACAGAATGTTTGCACAGTGCAGAATGCAAAATCATTTGCAGAACAACAAATCTCAGTCCTATCTGAGCTGTGTGCTCTTCAAATGTGTATATTAATATTAGACTATTTTCCTTATGCTCCCAAAAAGAACTCTGAAATGCTTTAACTGTTTTTTTTTCCTTTCAATTCATTTGCAAACTTGTTTTATGTAATACTGGTTGTTTAACTGCTGGAGTCAAACTTTTTGACATGTCAGCAGTACAAGAGTGACTGATCTATATATGGAGGCAAAATCATTGTAGAGATTATTCATCCACTATGTGCATTTCATCAGAAAGTAGCTATTCTGGGCTATGGTCATTACCAGGGATCCTGATTTTCTTTGATTAAAAGAAAACATCCCCAATTTTCAGCCTAAGAAAAGTAACCCCAAATCTACATTTTTCTGTGATCAAAATAAAACACCACTAATACATATAAACGTAGATTTTGGGATCCTTTTTTTAATCTGAATTGTTTTTTTATCAGAGCATACCAGGATCCCTGGCCATTACTTTCTTCTACTGCGTCTTTACGTTTTATAGATTTTTTTCCTGTTCTATGTTATTGTTGTCTCAAGTTCACTCCTTTGTTTCCTTTAGCTTAATGTATGAAAACAACTAAAGGAGGAGTTACGTGACTGCGTGCTCAGTTGCCACATTTGCCATATGCGCTATACAGGGGACACATGATAATTGATTTGTTTGGGGATATTATTTTTGGCTTCAGTTTGTTTTCAAGGAAGTCCATGTGCCATGAACTGGTTCTCTCAGTTTAGTTGGTACACTGGAGTTGTTAGCATTCCAAAAAAACAAAACAGAAAAAAAAACCAAAACCCATCATCACTGTTGTTACCCAATAAGACTGAACACTCAACCTGGAAGATAAAGTTCTAACTTTTGGTTGCTGCTGTCAGGTCTGATTATGCATCTTACATTAAGTAGTTACTGGATTAAAGAAGAAAAAAAAAATAACAAGGAATCCAAGTCACCCTGGACTTTCTTTAACCACTAAACTATTATATAATAAAGTTAGCCACCAGGGTAATTCTTTAAAAGGAAAATCGTGAGCCATGTTTGATTCCTTCAAAGAACTCACTCCAAGATGCCTTGAATCTCAAGTAGATAGTAGCCATTATGTCCTATTAGCTAGCTCTCGGAGACTCCCTATTCAGTATGTGGCTTTTCTTGCATTACCCATCTGGGTTCTGAAATTCTCCCCGTGATATGTATGTGTCTATGCCTAATTCTGGGGTTTGGGTTTTACTTGGAGGAGAGGGCAAGAGAAGAAAGTGTCGATGTATCTAAAAGCCAGGGTAGACAGTTGCTAATATGTATGTTTAAAATTTTAACGAATCTTTCTGTATTTTATTTAAAATTTAGTGTGGTTTTGGGCTCCACATTTTAAAAAGGACATGGGGAAATTAGAGAGGTTCCAGAAGTGGGCACCAAAATGATAAAGGGTTTGTGGGGCAAGTCGTATGACAAGAGGTTGAAAGAAACAGGTATGTTTGATTTGTGGAAAAAGTGATTAAAAGGTGACAAGATAGCAATTTGAAGAACTGCCATAAAGAAGAGTGGGAACACCTCCTCTCTCACTGCAGAGAACAGGATGATGGCTTGAAGTTGCAGCAAAATAGGTTTAAATTGGACATCAGGAAAAAAAACTTTTTCACTTCTACAACAATAAGGCAGTAGTGTGAGCTTACTAAGGAAATGGTCCATTCCCTGGCAGTCAATTAAAGATGCTCAGAAGAGGTTAGATAAGTATTGGTTAGGGATTATCTAGGAGTGCCTATGTTATACCGTAGGTATTCCCATCCTTCTGGGACTTGCTGGTTGCTACATGGGTTTGGGAAGGATGCTTTTCCCTCTCTTGCTGCTACACATGTCAAGGTTTGTTTGCTTGTTTGTTTTCATTTTTCCCCCAGGTTACAGTCAAGGCTGGGAATTTTGACTGGGATATGCCAGTAGTCTACATGGGACTAAACCCAAAGGTTCCTGGCTAGAAGGACTTATCCCTCCACTCAGAATCAGACTGACCATCACATCTGAGGCAAAGAAGAAATTGTACTTTATGATCAGATTGGTACAGACAGTACAGGTTTTTGCATTCCTTTGAAGCAGGGGTCATGGCCTTCTTCCTTGGATCTCTGAGTGTATTTTAGCAATGTTTGCAGCAGCAAGATGCTGAATGCCATTATCCCCCTGCTTGACTTGTGGCAGGTTAGTGTGCTATATGTCGTAGTTACGTGACAGGGTTGATTGTATAATTTTTAGTAATAGGTTAAACAAGGATTTGTATGGGATGGTTTCAGTGGGGATCACCCTACCTCAGGCAGGTGTTTGGACTACATCAGGGCTATCTAACTTCTAAGCGGCTGCGGACTGTATACCCCACAAACCACTCCAGCAGGGACTGCACATGGTGTGGGCTGCATCAGGTATGTGGGCATTCTGGTCCCACCTTCAGCTTTAGATATGCTGCGCAGGAGCCCAAGTGCTGAAAATTAACCCCTTAGGAGCTGTAATGGACATGTGGACCACCAACTGCACAGCCACAGGCGAAATGCCCACCAGGAGTCCTTTCCAGTCCTAGTCTTCTTTGAAAACCTGGGCTTGTCATGGTTTGAAACCCAAGGGTGCATTTCTAGTGTACGAATCTCAGGAACATGATATTTATTGTATTATAATTTTGATATAATATACATCCTATTTCATCAATTTAAGTATGAAACTGGTTGTAAGCAGTAGTCTCCCAATATTTGTTAAATTTAAAAAAATGGTATTTTGCATAATGGTGCTGCATTTTACTGCAATCTAAGGCACTCGTCATCTGATACAGCTTCTAAGCCCACTACGGTCCATACCTGCTTTCTGATTTAAGCAGAGAATTGTGGAATTAATTCTTTTGAATGCATATTTGCTTTTATAGACAGTTATTTTTAGAGACCAGGTACTGTGAAATGTTTCTTGGCATACAATATTCACTAAGGTAGAAAGCATTGGCAGTATCTTAGTTAATGGATTAACATTGGGCTTGCAGATTGAAAAGTGTGCTTTCTATGAAAAATAAGTACAAGATGAAGCTATTGTTAAAGCAACCCAATTTCTGAGTAATCCAGGGGAGATAAATTCTTGGTATATCTTGTCTTTGAAGGAAAACAAAAGATTTTCTGAACATTTATATTACTTGAGAATCCATAGTAATGGATGTTGTCTCTTTAAACCAGGGAAAGCACACATAGGAAAAACAAACTTAGCTTTTTGAAGTATCCAAAAATATCTTTTTTATAATGTAAAAACTTTTACATTAAAGTTTTTAAACCTTTATTATACAAATATTAAAAACAAATGGTGAAAGCACATGTGACATGAAACACTTGTCAGCAACAAAAAACACTGTCACCAGGGGTTAAACATGTCGGAGCTGCTGTTCATCTTCCCCCTCGCAGAGGGCTCCTGTAATGGCACAGTACAACAAAAACTGTTCCACATTTTATTACAAGATGACGTGTCCAAATTAAAATGTGACTTGCATCTCGACTAGGAAGTGGAAGAATTGGAGGGCAACATTGAAGCCAGCCCCTGTGAATCGGTTTCTGAAAACAGGGAGAAAAATGATGATTTATTTTCAATATCTGCCACTGATGAGTCAGGATAGTACCTGACACAAAGGGTAGTCTGTCAGAAGTCTTGCCTTTACCTCTGAGGCACAATCTAACTCCGTCTGGCAGGCATGTGTTCCTCTTTCTGAATCAGAAAACACAGCCTTTCACTGAAGTTCCAGCCATATTTTATTTTATGCTAATGTTCCTGTAAATGAGGTTTGAACCTGTAAACTGAAATTCTTTCCTGTGACAAAATACACATTTGGCCAGAAGCATCCTTACAACTTTTCCTTCTTTTCATCAGTCATTTTGCCAAAACTCCTTGCTGTCTTTTAACAATAGATTGCTATTGTCTGCCTAGGAGAAGTGCCAGATCGGGGAAACAAAACTATGCTGAAAGTGCCCATGCTAATGTTATTTCCGAGCTTCTGCACCAGGGATTCTAGCAGCTGTTTTTAGCAGCAGCATTCCACTCTGACCTCTGCTATTCATTTTGATGTCCAGTAAACACTGCTACAAGCAGCACAGTGGTTAAATACCAGAGTAGAGAAGCAAGCCTGTTGAAAAGTTATCAAGGCTTCTGATAGAGACACTACTATGCTTTGACATAGAATGATAGAATCATACAAAATTAGGGTTGAAAGGGACCTCAGGAGGTCATTTAGTCCATCTCACTGCTCAAAGCAAAATCATCCCCAACCAAAGCTTTGTCTACCTTAAGGGTCTTAAAAACCTCTAAGGAATGGAGAGTCTACAAACTCTCTACATAGCCTGCTACAGTGCTTTACTACTCCTGGTAAGTTTTTCCTAATATCTAATCTAACCTTTCCCTGCTGTAACTTGAGACCATTGCTTTACATATGCTTTACGTGTGAATGATATTATTATTGAGATTTGAATACACCTTACCCAAATATGCATCTTGAGACATGTTGCATCTTCAGATCTCCATAGTGAACTACAACAGAAAACTGAAGAGCAGTAAATTCATAAAACAATGTGTATTATGCATATACATATTCTTAATACACTTATTACAAGTTAAGTATTATCTACCAGTTACACAAGTCAGGGCTCAGCAAAACACAAGCTTTTTGCAAGCCATTTCTTGTCTTTCTTTCCCTTTCTTCATTAACACTACTGCTTCTCAATATTGGCAGAATTCTACTTGTTTTTGGCTCACTGCAGTGTGACACGAGGACTGACATTCTCTAGAACAGCTAAACATACACAGGAACTTCCCCTTCCAATTGTTCTTCCAAATCCACAAATTGAATTCCCACTGCCTTCAAATAATGTAATATATTTTGCATTTGTTAAGCTCATTTTTAAAAAAAATAAAATAAACTTTCCACCTGTTTTTCATGAGCTATATAAATCCTTGGAGAATATTTAATCATGGATTTATGTAACCTGCTTTTTTTCCCAAAGGATTTTAGACTAATCTATTTGTTGAAAGCCCTAAAATGTGTTTGAATACAAAACAAATGAGATGCACCATTTGCAGCAGGCTTCATATGCTATTTTGTCAGGATAAATAAAAACAACTGTTGTACATTATCCTTTTCAGTGGTAGCTACATAACTATTGTGAGGCCCAGGGCATTTTATTTATGTTTCTCAGCTTCAAAATTGAAAAGAAATAGCATTGGCAAGGAGTTGGCTGTGTACTGTGAAGATGTTACTTCATTAAGGCTTACTGCTTCATTACTTCAGGAAGTAGAGCACAATTCAAACTTTTGAGGATTAATTGCTGTATAGATGTTAATGCTTTAATGTTGCAGAAAAACAAAACAAAACAAAAACCTGCTTTGCAGGAAAACCTGAGCCTGAATACTGCTGCTTTTATCAGTGAACACTACTTCCTTCCTTCCTTCTTTCCTTCATTCCTTCCACTTCGGACGCACCGGACAAGACTCGCTTGGAGCTGCGTGGGGCGATCCTGAGTGTAAGACTCCCTGGCTTCCTATCTCTTTTCTTTTCTGACTTATAGTTTCATAGTTTCATAGTTGGTAGGGTCGGAAGGGACCTGAGCAGATCATGATGTCTGACCCCCTGCCAAGGCAGGAAAAAGTACTGGGGTCAAACGACCCCAGCAAGGTGTTCATCTAGCCTCCTCTTAAAGACCCCCAGGGTAGGAGCCAGCACCGCCTCACTTGGAAGTTAGTTCCAGGTCCTAGCCACCCTGACTGTGAAGTAGCACCTCCTGATGTCTAGTCTGAATCTAACCTCTGCCAGCTTGTGGCCGTTATTTCTAGTCACTCCTGGTAGTGCTTGGGGGAACAGGGACTCCCCCAATGCCTGCTGGTCCCCTCTGACTAGTTTGTAACAGGCCACTAGATCCCCCCTCAGCCTTCTACCTGTCTAAAGGTCTCTAGCTTCTGTTTATCTCGCTTTCTGATTCTTTTCTTGCATTTTTGTAGCTTTTTTTTTTCCTTTTTCTCTCCTCTTTGTCCCCTCCTCGTTGTACTTCTGGTTTCTTTGTCTGTGAGTTGCTTCTTTATAGCCTTCTTTCTTACTGTCTCTCTTCCTTCCTTTCTTTCTTTTCTGTTTGCTTGTTGCAGGGAGTTATCTTTTCCAATAGCTTGCCTTTTGAGGGGTGCTCTTAATTACTCCTTCCCCCACGCTTTGTTTTCTTTATTTTTCATTGTTTCAACCCCCCCCCCCACCATTCTTTTTCTCCTCCACCCCTTTCTCCCTCCCATCTAGAGTTTTGTGGCCGCATTCCCAGACACTTATCTTTTTAGTAAGTATAAACTTTTTTTTGTTTTCTTTTGCTTAGTTATAGCTTGAAATTAACCCCGTTCTAGCAGGAATGGCTGCTCCTACATCCAGCAGCTGGCATGAGGATGCCTCTCAGAACCTCCCCATTACCCATGGCTTGAGGGTACACACCCCTCCCTACATCGGGGTCCAGGTCTGCGTAGATGCCCTTGCTAGTCTCCTGGGACAGCGTAACATATGTTACACAGGTTGTGTTAACATGCTTCCAATGATATACCTGAGCGATTCCACCCTAGTTCACAGGGTGTGCGCAGAGGGCATATACATTGCGGGTGCGCATTATTTTGTCATGCCCCTAGACACTCCATCAGTGAGGGTGGTGATTTCTAATGTGGCCCCACATGTGACCGATTGCTAGCTGGTCAAGGAACTCAAGCCCTATGGGGTTCTTACGAGTCCCTTTCACCAACTGACAATAGGGAGTAAGAACCCAAAACTGAGGCATGTCCTATCTTTTCAAAGGCAGGTTTTCATGTTTCTCAGGGAGGGCCCACGGTCTCTGCCTCAGTCCTTGAGCCTCATGTTCAATGGGCAGAGGTTTGTGATCTATTTTTCCTTTGGGGAAACCACATGTTTTCAGTGTGGTAGCTCTTCCCAACTAGCAGCCCAGTGCCCACAGGGGAGATCAGCCAGAACATCAGCGATTACAGTGGCACCGATCGATGGCACATCTACTTCTGGGCACAGGCCACACCCAGTGAGGCTGGGAGCTTTTCCCAACCCCCTTCTACCCCTGTTCCATCTGTGGGGGCTGGAGTCTCTGGCATAAGAGTGCCATCCAGCGGAGGGGCTGGGACTAGGCCCCAACCCTCCCCTCCCCACTCATTCCACCTACAGTGCCCACCCCCACCAGTACAGAGATGCCACCAGGTGGAGAGGCTGATGCCTCCACTTGCCCCCTGCCTGCCCTGACTGCCCCAGCCAAGGCAGCTGGGGTGGCTGGTGACTGTGGCACCAAGGCCCTGTTGGATGATGGGGCTCAGGCCTCCTCCTGGCTTCCCTCCACTGCAGCCTTGTCTGAGGTGACTGGCCCTGGGGAGGTGGGCCAGGAGCAGTCCAGCCCATCCCCTGTGAAGGGTGGGTCACCTGCCACTAGGAATAAGAACAAAGAGAGGAAGGTGAAGGGAGCTTCTCAGGACACCCCACCCCTGCTGGGACCCTCCTTGGCTGGTGCTGGGGCAGGGGCCTGCTGGAGAGCTTGACCCCACTTTGGCTGTCATGCCAGCAACCCTGTTGACCATGGATGGGAACAGCCTGGAGGTGGGGAAGGCGAAGGTGGGGGTCACAAACCCTCACCTGTCTCCCAGATTCCGGAGTCAGGTGGCAGTAAAAGTTACATACAATGCCGCTTTTCTGGAGGCCTGACCCAAGGCACAGCAGAAGAGTCTTCTGACCTCTTGGTCATGTGCCAGCCTACCAAATTAGATGAGGAAGCTAGTGAGATGGAGATCCACCTTTCTGACTGTCACAAGTGACTTTGAGAGCAGGGTGGCCTCTCTTTCCCCCCAAGAAGGCAGGGATCACTCTTCCAGAGCCAGTCCTTGACCTGGATGATGAGAGGAAGCTGATGTGTCTAGACATTCAGGATATAGCCACTGCGTTTGTGGGTGAGCTCCCACCTGGGGTGCAGCCTCACCATGCTTCTGTTGCAAATGTCCAGCCTATGTTGGCAGACCCCCCTGGGTCAGCCCCAACTATGGGGGTCTCCTGGCCTTTTTGAAACAGACCAAAGGACAGAAGAATGTAGTGGGGTGCATCACCCACTGGTGCGCAGATCTTAAACTCTTTGTTAAGGCTGCTAGAACTGCAGCCAAACTTATGCAACAGGATCTAGGCACTCAGCAGATGGCTTACCATCTGGAGAAGCTTGCACAGTAGATGAGAGATGAGTGGGGCCTGGGGGGGTTGTCCTTGGAGAAGGGTAGGGTATGATAGGCCTTCCCTGACCTGTCTCTGCTTTTTTGTTCTGCTCTTGGGTGCTCACTCTTCCACCTACACCTTACCTTGCTCTTCCTTCCCCATACCCACACCCATAGCAGCCATGACCATTGGCATTTTTAATATCAACAACTGTCGAGATCCAGTGAAACAGGAGGCCATCCTGGACCTCATGAGACAGAAGCAGCTGGCCATTCCCTTCCTCCAGGAGACACATTCTGACAGGCTCAACCAGGTGGCTTAGCATGCTGCCTGGCAAGGCCACTTGTTCCTGAGCCATGGCACCAACCTTAGCACTGGGGTTGCAACCCTCCTATTGTCACAACTACAGCATGATATAGCAGTGGTGCAGGAAATCATTCCTGGCTGCCTGCTGACTGTCTGTGTCACCCTAGCAAAACAACATCCGCTACTCATCAATGTCTATGCACAGACGGATGGCCAGGACAGAGTTGCTTTCTTCAAGCCCTTGGCCTCCCTCCTGCATGACGCTAGTGAAAATGAGGACTTGCTCCTCATAGGTGGGGACTTTAATTGTACCATTGATGCCTTGCTCAACCGCACGGGGCCTGAGCCTCACTTGCCTTCAGCCTGCAAGCTACAGTCTGCCTTGGAGATTGCAGGCCTCATTGATGTCTGGTAAGCCCTGCATCCTGATGTGTGTCAGAACACCTGGGCCAGGATTAGTGCCGGTGGTCTCACCATGGTCCGCCTTCACTGCTTTTATGTCACCAGGCACCATCTACCATTCCAGCGGCAGCATGTTTCTCTCAGGCCTGTCAGATCATGGCCTGGCCTTCTGTGAACTAAGCCTGCTGGGGAGAACCTGCTCACAGGCTCCCTCTCGGTGATTCAACATCAGCCTGCTTCAAGGCTTTTAATTCCAGGGACTGCTTTGCCCACTTTTGGCGGGGCTCAGAGACTGCAAGACTGAGCAAGTCCTCCTGGAAGCTTTGGTGGGATGTAGGCAAGGTCCAGATCTGGGATTTTTGCCAGAAGCAAACACAGCTGGCTACAAATGAACTGCACTGCTGTATTCAAGAGCTGGAGGAAGATGTGGCAGAGCCCAAGGCTGCCCTGCTGGCAGTGATGCGGTGCTGTGTGAGAGCCTCCAGTTCCGCAGGAAATGCCTGTGTGACTTGGTGGAGAGAGTGGCCTGTGGAGTGAGGATCCATGCCTGCTGCCAAGAGCTGGCAGAAACTGATGCCCCAACCCACTTTTTCAACCTGGAGTGGTGTCAGGCAGTGAGCAAAGTCTTAGATCACCTGAATACCCCCGAGGGCCAGGTAATCATGGACCCAGGTGAAGTACATGAGCATGCCGTCACCTTCTATTGTGACCTGTTTGCAGCTGAATCATCTTGCCCTGAGGCCACATGGAAACTCCGGGAGGACCTGCCACATCTCTCTGCCCTGGAAGTCAGTGAGCTTGAGTGGGAATTGTCTCTGGAAAAGCTGGCAGCCACCATGGCTGGCCTCACTCTGGCAAAGCCCCAGGCCTCAATGGGTTACCTGCCATGTTCTACAAGGCCTTCAGGCCTCTCCTTGGCCCCTGCCTCCTGCACATTTTCCAGAAGAGCCCTGCCAACAAGGTCCTGCTGATCAGTTGCCACTGTGAGGTGCTCACACTGCTGCCCAAGAGGGGAGACCTTGGCTGCATTAAGAATTGGTGGCTGGTCTCCCTGCTGTGTGCAGACTACAAGATTCTGGCCAAAGCACTGGCAACCCACCTCCGCACCTTCATGGCCTCCATCACTGGGCCTGAGCAGAGCTACTGCATGCCAGACAGGACCACCCAAGACAACCTGTTCCTGCTGCGTGACCTACTCACAGCCAGTGAACTCTTTGGCCTAGACATAGGCCTCATCTCTCTGGATCAGGAGAAGGCCTTTGATTGGATGAGCCACACCTACCTCTTCCAGACCCTGGAGGCCTTTGGCTTTGGGCCTCTCTTCACCGGGGCCCTCTGGTGAAGTCTGGAGGTGTACCAAGACACCTCCAGCCAGCTCAAGGTGAACAGCATGCTCTGTGCACTGTTCCCTGCACACAGGGGCATCCATCAGGGCTGCCCCTGTCAGGCATGGTCTATGCGTTGGCCATTGAGCCACTGCTGCATGCACTGTGGTGCTGCCTGAGTGGTGTGGCCTTACCATCGGCCACGGGCCCATCCATTGGCCCTCCACTCCGGGTGTCGGCATATGCGGACAAAGTGACCTTCTTCCTTAATACCCAGGAAGACATGAGGCCCTGACGGATTGCCAGCAAGCCTATGAATGCACCTCCTTGACCCATATCAACTGGGCCAAGAGTGATACCCTGCTGCTTGGCACATGGATCAGTGCAACCCCTCCAGATTTGCCAGAGGGCCTCACCTGGTGCTGTGAGGGCCTCAAGGTCCTGGGCGTGTTCCTGGGGCCACCAACCTTCATGGCGTACAAACTAGGATGACTTTGAGGAAGGGGTGAGGCCCACCTATAATGGTGGCACTGATGCCTGCCCACCCTCTCCTGCTGTGGATGTGTCTTCATCACAAACAACCTGGTGGTGGTGACCCTGTGGCACCGGAGTGCCATACTCAACCCACCACCAAGAGCCTCAAGAGACTCCAGCCTCTCCTGGTAGATATTTTTCCTGGGATGGGTGTCACTGGCTCCCACAAGCTGTCCTTCACCTACCTGTCATTGAGGGGGGCCAGAGCCTGGTCAACCTCATGAGCAAGGTGGCTGCCTTCTGCCTGCAAACCCTTCAGTGACTCCTCTATGGTGAGGAGCACCTACCCTGGCAACAACTGGCATGCTGGTTCCTGCAGAGGGTTGGGGCCCTTGGCTTCAACTGGGAGCTTTTCCTGCTGGACCTCACACTCCTGAACTGGGCAGTGCTTCTGGCCTTCTACTGCAGCATGGTATAAGCCTGGCAGGCCACCTTCCACCTGAAGCCCTGGGCCCGGCACCTGCAGTTCCCACAGCTGATGAGGGAGCCCCTAGTGCACAACCCAACCCTGAGGCACCCTGTGCCAAGCCTGGCCTCTGACAGCCTCACAACCACCTTCATCCAGGTGTGTGTCCTTTTCCTGAGCCATCTCTTTGACCCTGCTCAGTCAGCCTGGATCTTGTCTGAGGCCATGAGCTCCCAGCTAGGCGTGCGTTCCATTGGCAGTGTGGGATGTCTCCTGCATGACATCCAGGCTTCCCTCCTACAAGAGGCAGCAGCCAACCTGGATGACCATCTCTGGCTTTTCCCATGCTGCTCATCAACCTGGCTGTGGCTGGGAGCTGGCCAGCAGGCCAGGCATCCTGCTGATGCTCCCTGTGCCTCCCGACTGACACAGGGTGCCCCTTTGCTTTCCTGTCATGTAGAAGCCTTTATGCCTGAGTGGTTCATGTCCACCATTCCCAGGTGCTGGTGGGTCACCCTGAAACACTGCGGTGATGGCATCTGGGGCCACCAGATTCCCCACCAGCCCACCCAGCTGGGCATACATTGCATAAGCCACCAACTGCCAAGAAGACTGGCAACCTGCAGTGGTGGTTGCTGCATGGCATCCTAGCCACTGGCACATTTGCCTCCCACTTTGGCCCAGCCACCTCCACGGCCTGCCCCTTCTGCCCCAGGGGCATTGAAGAGAGCCTCTTCCATGCCTTCCTCGACTGTCCCCACCTGTGGCTGCTCTTTGTCACCCTCAAGCCGCCACTGTGGGTGCTGGGCAGGAGCCTCTCAGAGAACATCTACATATGCTCCTACCTTTACTGGGCAGCCAAGCAGGGCCCCATCTGCCTGGCCAATGTTTTACTGGGCCAGGCCAAGATGTCTGTCCTCAAGGGCTGCCCCAACTGGCTTGCCGGGACCAGCTCAGATGATGCCTTGTGGCTTTTCAGCCTCCTGGTGCAGGCATGCCTCTCACTGTGCTCCAGTGGGTGGCACCTACCATTGAGGCATGCTGGGCCCTTGAGGGAGTGCTGTGCCTTTTGGAGGACGGCTGCCTTCAATACATGCTCTGATGTCATGACCCCTTTGGGCGACCAGGCAGGCTCGGTGTCTGACTGCGACTCCCAGCTCATGCCACACCCTGGGCCCTCACCAGGCTGCTTTTTGCTTTTTTCTTTGCATGGGAAGTTGAAGGTGTTGTCACATGTATTACTGGATATAGCAGGGTAGGAATTATTTGTTTATAGAGGGCTTTGGTCTATATGACTGTGTAGCCAGGTCCCAACTGAATAATGGCATGTTAGGCAAAACATGTAATACAGTGAAGGTGTCTGTCACGGTGGGATGTTATGAATGTAATGACATGGTGCTCTTGGTTTGATGGTAATTTTTTAATCTTTGCTTTCTATATTGGACCTGGACACTGGTGGGGCAAACTTTTTGTACCCAGAACCCCTGAATAAAGTAGTTAAAAGTCAAAAGTCCTTCCTTCCTTCCTTCCTTTTTTTATTTTCAGGGCAGTCTGAAGTGACCACTGAATAGATCAATAAAAATTCATGGCCTTAAAAGCCAGTGGGAATTCTATCATACTAGAAATCTTAAAAATGCTTTAAAGTGATCGCTGAAGACTCAGGGTTATTCAGCATTTACATCCTTTACTGTATAGAGACTCCAGTGTCTGGTAAAACTTGTTTTTTTAGTGATGCTCAGCAATGCTCAAACAACAAGGTTACAAGAGCCATACAGATATTTTATAGATATCCAATAGATATGGGCTATATATCATTTGTTATAGTCAACATTTTTCATTACCACTTCCATTTTCCCTGTTAAAGAGAACAGAATTCAGTTTCCTTAGGACTGTGACTAAAGTACTGCTTTACCATCAACGAAGGAGTTAGTACTGGACCAGATGATCATTATGACAAAGGTATTCTGTCCTCTACATTTATGAAGCACTTTCTTGAACACAGGTAAGACACATTCCCTGAAACAAAAAAATTAGGTCTTGATTTTCTGCTGTCTCTGAGCTGTATCCTTTAAATTTTACTGAAAGCAGCAAGGTACCTTTAACTTCCACTGCTTCTTGTATGCTCCATAAAACCAGTGACTAGGTAGTAGAGAAGTTCAACTCAACCACAAACCTCTGCTTGCCTCTGACTTTCCCTTAGCATCCCTTTGCTATGTCTCCTTAGGCCAAGAGTAGGAGAGCAGCTGATACAGAAGCAGCTATACCATTTCTTTTTGCTTTCTATTGCTGGAGATTAAAATTAAATTTAATGGACTAGAAAATTCAGCCCTTAAAAACTTAAGGCTCAGCTCTTAATATATCAGGTTTATAGGTAGAGTCTGATGTTGCCCCACTGGCTTCAGTAGGATTCTGTGTACACCCAAAAGTCTGTTTAAGTTTTTACTCAAGGAGCTGAAAATCTTTTTTAATATCAAACAGTCTGTGGGTCGGCCAGTTAAGAGATGAAGCCAAGGAGACATTAGAGTATTAAAATGGAAGCCTGCAACAGCAGGAAAATAGATGTTTTTGGATGGTGACTGTAAATATTTTAATAGTGAATAATGTCGCCTGTATATTTTTTGAAAAAAATTGGGACTAAGCACAATAGTGAGCTCAACTCATAAGTGTGTTTACATTAAGCATAAGTGTTTGCTAGACCCGAACTTTTAAGTAAATTTATCTATTAATATTTTATACACTAATAAAAATGGAAACATTGACATTAGTGGGAATCTCATTTGAGTAGGAGGTGGAGGATTAAACTCTTAATCAATTAACACCAATCCTTGAATCAACCTTGTTGACTGCTACGGACACAGAAAGTTTCCTGTAATACCATGAATAAGGTGGCATTGAAAAATATTCTTAGGCAGCTGACTGTTAAAAAATATTCTTTACACCAATGATAGCTCTCACCTAATATGATATTCTTTTCTGTCTCATCCATCTAATTTGGCTTATGGAATTTCTGATATTAGGTTGATGACCTAACATATTATTGCTATGGAAGGAATTCTAATGAGATAAGCAAACAATGGTACAATTGAAGAATAAGAAAATAAGTAATAAATAAAAATGCTCACATGTACTATATATTTTGAAAAATGAGGTTGAATAAGCCTTTTAATAAAGCTATTATTCCTCTTGTCATAAATCACTAAAGCTTATTTTTGTCCAAAGATAGTATTCAGTGAAGGACAAGTCTTTTAAATTTGTCCTTGTCCACAATTTGCAGGATCAGAAGTTTTTGTTGTTTTTTTTTTATAAGATATATATGTGTGTGTGTGTGTGTGTGTTTGTGTGTGTGTGTGTGTGTTACTATTATGAAAAAAAAAATTGTTACTGTGGAAATGATATATTTTTTTTCTATATGGACATATATTTTTATGGTATTGACAAGCATAGTGGTTCAATAATGACAATATGCCTAAACTGATTGCATGGCTCAAAGCATCTACAAAATTTGGGGAACTTGAACATTTTTATCTTAACTGCATACCTTAGTAAGCCCTATAACATGGTATATGAACATTCCTTATTTTAATGTGCATTAAAGCATCACAAAAAAACAGAGTAGAAGTGAGCATCACTTCCCTTGGAAGATTGTTGCAGCTCCTAGCCACCCTGACTGTGAAGTAGTGCTTCCTGATATCTAGCCTGAATCTACTTTCAGTCAATTTATGGCCGTTATACATTGTTACTCCCAGTAGTGCTTGGGGGAACATGAACTCTCCCATAGCCTGCTGGTCCCCCTTGGCCAGTTTGTAGATGGCCACCAGATCCCCTCTCAGCCTTCTCTTGTGGAGGCTGAACAGGTTCAGGTCCCGTAGCCTCTGCTTGTAGGGCCTGCCTTTCTGCCCCCTGATCATCTGCGTGGTCCTCCTCTGGACCCTCTCAATGTTGTCCACATCCCTCCTGAAGTACGGCGCCCAGAACTGAACACAGTACTCCAACTGCAGCTTGACCAATGTTGCATAGATGGGGAGGATCACCTCCTTGGAACTGCTCGTGATGCATCTGTGGATGCATGACAAGGTGCGGTTAGCCTTCCTGACTGCGTCCCCACATTGGCAGGCCATGTTCATTTTGGAATCAATAATGACTCCAAGATCCTTTTCTGCCTCTGTGTTGACAAGAAGGGAGTTCCCCAGCCTGTAGGTATGCTGCTGGTTCTTCCTCCCCAGGTGCAATTCCTTGCATTTGTTAGTATTAAAACCCATCCTATTCTCATCCACCCACCCCTGTAACCTGTCCAGATCTAATTGTAGCCTGTCCCTCTCCTCCAGTGTGCCCACTTCTCCCCATATCTTAGTGTCATCCGCGAATTTGGACAAGGTGTTTTTCACTTCCTCGTCCAAGTTGCTGATGAAGATGTTGAATAGTGTGGACCCAAGGACTGAGCCCTGGGAAACCCCACTGCCTACATCTCTCCAGGTCGAAAAAGACCCATCCACCACCATTCTCTGGGTGTAGCCCTCCAGCCAATTTGCAACCCATCTGACTGTGTAGGCATCGACACCACAGTTGTCTAATTTTTTAATGAGAAAGGGGTGAGAGACAGTGTCAAAGGCCCTTCTAAAATCCAGAAAGACTATGTCCACCACCACACGTGCATCCAAGGATTTTGTGACCTGGTCATAGAAGACCACCAGGTTGGTCTGACAGGACCTGCATCTAATGAACCCATGTTGGTTGCCCCTAAGCATGATCCCACTTGCTGGTCCCTCGCAGATGTGTTCCTGGATAATTTTCTCAAAGTGCTTCCCTAGGACCGAGGTAAAACTAACAGGCCTGTAGTTTCCTGGGCCCTCCTTCCTCTCTATTTTGACAATGGGGACCACATTGGCCCTTTTCCAGTCCTCCGGCAGCTCACCAGAGCACCATGAGTTCTCATAAAGCCATGCCAGGGGGCCCGCAATGACCTCTGCTAATTCCCGCAGCACTCTGAGGTGGACATCATCAGGACCTGCTGATTTGAACATGTCTAGTCCCACCAGAAGTTCCCTGACTCAGTCCTCACTGATCCTGGGCCTGGCAGCGCCTCCCTGACCAAAAAAATGGAGGCAAAGAAATTGTTAAAGGGTTAGCTTTGTCATCTGGTGTAATCACCAGATTTCCTAGTGTGTCCTGCAGAGCCCCTACATATCTAATGGCATGTGTAGATGCTCAAACTGTTGTAATCCAAGGTACACATGAAGACACTTTGCCTGGGACCACAGCAGCTTGACCCAGGGTAGAGCGGCCCTAAGCTGGCAGGGAAACTGGAGTGCCAGACTCTACCTCTGGCAGGCAGTATTGGACAGTGAAGGGGCTGGCTGGAGCACAAGTACCCCAACATGCAGAGCCCTGTGGCTTGGTGGCAGGCAGGGGTCTGACCCCCTGAAGCCTGGGCTGACCAGGCACAATGTATGCCCAGGTTAGCATTTACATGTGCATATAGGTGCAGTTATTTTCACTCCCATAAAATAGTAATGTCTCTGACAGTATTATCTTATGGCAACGAAAATTAGTTTGCTGCAGTCTAATAGCATCACGTGTAGACAGGGATTCTTTACACCATAGTAAGTTAGTGTACTGTACAATTAAGCACATGTGCTGATGCACCCAATGAGAAGTTTCTTTTTTAGACCTTCATATAGAAAAAAAAAATTTTCATAGGCATTAGGGCTGGAAGGGACCTCGCAAGATCATCGAGTCCAGCCCCCCGCCCAAAGGGCAGGACGTCAGCTGGGGTCATAGGATCCCAGCAAGATAAGCATCCAGTTTCATCTTGAAGGTGTTCAATGAAGGTGCTTGAACAACCTCTGGTGGCAGGCTGTTCCAGACCTTGGGGGCTCGGACAGTAAAGAAATTCTTCCTTATGTCCAGCCTGAAACGATCTTGTAGTAGTTTGTGACCATTCGTCCTCATCATCCCTTGGGGCGCTCTGGTGAACAAACGTTCCCCTAGATACTGGTGGTCACCCCTGATAAACTTGTAGGTGGCCATCAGATCACCCCTGAGCCTGCGCTTTTCCAGGCTAAAGAGCCCCAGGGCTCTCAGCCTGTCATTGTAGGGTCTGCTTCCCTGACCTCTGATCATGCACGTGGCTCTTCTCTGGACTCTCTCAAGCTTCTCCACATCCTTTTTGAATTGTGGAGCCCAAAACTGGACGCAGTACTCCAGCTGCGGCCTCACTAAGGCCGAGTACAGGGGGAGAATGACGTCTCGGGATTTGCTTGAGAAGCATCTATGGATGCAAGCCAGCGTTTTGGTCGCTTTACTAGCCGCAGCATCGCATTGCAGGCTCATGTTCATCTTGTGGTCAATGATGACCCCCAAGTCTCTTTCTTCCATAGTGCTAACCAACATAGCACTGCCGAGCCGATAAGGATGCTGCGGGTTTTTTTTTCCCAAGGTGGAGAACCTTGCATTTATCGGTGTTGAACACCATCAGATTCTCATCCACCCACTTGCTGAGCCTGTCCAGGTCAGCCTGGATCATCCGCCTGTCTTCTGGTGTGGATGCTTTGCCCCAAAGTTTGGTGTCATCGGCGAACTTGGCCAGTCCGCTTCTGACTCCAGTGTCCACATCATTAATGAAGATGTTGAACAGTATGGGTCCAAGGACAGAGCCCTGGGGGACCCCACTGGTCACAGGACACCACGATGAGTGACTTCCATCAATTACTACCCTCTGGGTCCGACCCCGGAGCCAATTTTCCAGCCAGTGGATCGTGGGGGACCCAAGGCGACAATTGGCCAGTTTCTCCAAGAGACGATCATGGGACACCAGATCGAAGGCTTTTTTGAAGTCAAGATATATGACATCAATCTCATCTCCCTTGTCCAGGTGATAGGTCACCTGGTCGTAGAAGGAAATGAGATTGGTCAAGCAAGACCTACCCGCAACAAACCCGTGCTGGCTATCCCTTAAGATGTTGGCGTCGGCCAGTCCATTAAGGATGGCCTCCTTAATAAACTTTTCTAAGATCTTCCCCAGGATAGAAGTCAGGCTGATGGGCCTATAGTTAGCCGGATCCACTTTCCTCCCTTTCTTGAAGATAGGCACCACGTTGGCCTTCTTCCAGTCTTCGGCCACTACACCAGAGCGCCAAGAGTTTTCAAAGATCCGCGCTAGAGGCTGGGCTATG
Organism: Alligator mississippiensis; assembly: GCF_030867095.1. Classification (NCBI taxonomy): domain Eukaryota; kingdom Metazoa; phylum Chordata; order Crocodylia; family Alligatoridae; genus Alligator; species Alligator mississippiensis. Next base: position 394,106,624 of record NC_081824.1, read on the forward strand.
ATGCTCGCCAGCTCCTTGAGTACCCTGGGGTGAAGATTGTCAGGGCCAGCTGACTTGAAGGTATCCAGCTTCTCAAGATGTTCCTTCACAAAGTCAGCATTAATGGAGGGCAGGGGATCACCCTCACCCGGACTTCCCAGCCCTGTAGCGGGCACGGGCGTCCCATGGGGCTGATGAAAGACCGACGCAAAGTACCTATTTAATAGGTTGGCTTTTTCCTGGGCGTCAGTTGTCAGTTGCCCCATCTGGTTCAGCAGGGGTCCAACGTTGCCCCTGCTTTTCCTCCGGCTCCCCACATATCTGAAAAAGGACTTTTTATTGTCCTTGATGCTCAAAGCTAGCTGGAGTTCAGTTGCAGCCTTGGCTTTCCTGGTCTGCTCCCTACAGGACCGGACCAGTGCAGAATAATCCTCCTTGGAGGTGACTCCCATCCTCCATCCTTTGTAGGCCTTTCTTTTTAGCCTCAGGAGGTCTTCTAGGTCCCTGGAGAGCCAGGGGGGCTGTTGTGCCCTCTTGCTGCCTTGCCTCTGAGATGGAATAGACTTAGTTTGTGCATTGAGGATCACTCCCTTGAGGAGCAACCACTCTTCTTGAACTCCCCTCTCCCTGTGGTCACAGTCCCTTAGGGCCTCACTGACAAGCCTCCTGAGCTTGTCAAAGTCGGCTTTCCTGAAGTCAAGGACTTGCGTGTGGCTGACTGACTTGCCAGCTTTTCGGCGGATGGTGAAGGTGATCAGCTCGTGGTCGCTGTCACCCAGCTTCCCATCGATCACTAGGTCGTCGACTAGGTCCTCCCCAGTAGCTAGCACCAGGTCGAGCAGCGCTTTGCCTCTCGTTGGCCCATAGACTTCTTGAGTCAGGTAGAGGTCATCCACACACGAGAGGAAGCTCTGCGACCGCTCAGATTTTGCTGAGCGATCCTCCCACGAGTTGTCTGGGTAATTGAAGTCACCCATGACAACCATGGTCCTGGAGCAAGCTGCCTCAGCCAGTTCCTGGGCAAACTCCTGGTCTAGCTCAGGACTTTGGGTGGGAGGTCTGTAATAGACTCCCACCACTGTGTCCCCTGTGCCGTGTTCCCCACGGATTTTAACCCAGAGGGTCTCCAGCCGTCCACCCTGGTCGCCAAAATCGGCTTGCAGGGACGCGTAGCTTTCCTTAACATAGAGAGCTACACCCCCGCCCCTTTTCTCTACACGATCCCTCCTGTACAGGGTATAGCCATCTATCCCCGTGGTCCAGTCATGGGTGGAGTCCCACCAGGTCTCCGTGATCCCTATGACATCGTATTTGTTTGCACTGAGCAGGAGAATGAGCTCTTCCTGCTTATTCCCCAAGCTCCTGGCATTTGTGTACAGGCAGGCAAGTGCCCCCTGGGGGGCTCCTTCCTTGCCCACAGATTTTACCAGGGCTGGGGCTGGGGTGGGCTCCCTTGAGTGCTGTGATCCGCTGGCTTTGCAAGGATTGTTCAGCGGGCCAGCAGTGGCGGTAGTCCCCCCGTCCTCCAGCGGGCTTAGTTTAAAGCCCGGTGGAGCAGGTCAGCCAGTCTGGCTGAGAAGAGCCTCCTCCCTAGGGGAGAGAGGTGGAGACCATCTCTTCCCAGCAGCTCACTGCCTCTCTCGCCAAAGAGCGGGCTGTGGTCATGAAAGCCAAAGCCTTCCTGACGACACCAGCGCCGCAGTCTTTGGTTGACCACATAGATCCTCCTGTCCCTTCTCAGCCCATAGCCTGAGACTGGGAGGATTGACGAGAACACCACCTGTGCCCCCAGACCCTTAAGCCCCGCTCCCAAATCCCTGTAGCGCCTCATGACCTGGCTGGGAGTGCTCCGAGCCGTGTCATTGGTGCCCACATGAATAAGGAGCATGGGATAGTGGTCTGTGGGTTTGAGGAGCTTGGGGATCCTCTCCACAATGTCCCGGATGCGGGCCCCTGGGAAGCAGCAGACTTGCCGGGCTAAGCGGTCAGGGTGGCAGATTGCAGGTTATTTATGCATAAATTGTTATACCATATGGATATGTCTACATGAGATGCTGACTGTACAGTAGATGAAAAAATACTGCACAATAATGCATCACAGCATGGACAGTGCTAATATGCTATTGCACAGTATTTTCAGGCTACTGCACAATAGCGTCACCTAAAGACGTTTGATGGCACTTCTGCACAGTAACTCTGGTTACTGTACGTTTATTTCATTCTTGCTAATATAAGTAGTAAATAAATGTGCAGTAACAACTGCACAGTAGCATCTCATGTATGTGCACCCTATGTAAACAAAAGTTATTAAAAATAAATAATAAAAATTGCCTCAAATGTTTTTCCAGGTTAGGTATATAATGCTATTTAGAACTTATTAGGTTTGATCATACAATGAGCTTACTACCCTATTTTCACTTTTGGTTAATTCTACATTCCATCTTCTGGAGATCCTTTAATCCTCCTCCCTTAACTTCATCTCTATCACCTCATAAAACTCTGTAATTGTACCTCTTCCACTTATAATGTACCTCCAATTGTATCTTCTCATAAAACTCTGCGATTAAGCCTCCTTTGGTACAATACAGCATAAAAATTTCAGGCCACATCACCTCTTCCTGGCTTTCTGTTCATGAACTTCCCTCTGCCACCACATAAATCGGGCCCCATCTGCTTGTCTTCACCTCGGGTGGGGAAGTAGTGGGACAAGCCCTCTTCCATCTCCACCCACGGGATGTGATAAAAAAAACTTATTTTATTATTCTTTAGTTAAAAAAAACCCAACACATCTATGAGGCCCTCTTCATGGCATCCAGTTCTTCCTTCACATCCCAGCCCCATTCTTCCTGTTGAAAAGGACTCTGCAACCTACATTGCAGCCTTAAAACTCCTCCTTCCTTTTCCTCATCCTTCTATGACTCTCTGCCATTAAAACCTCTTGCTTTCTGTGTTACCGCTTGTCACCATTCCCACCTAGTTTTAAAACAGTTTTTAAGCATCTGCCAGCTGCTATACAGTTCTCTAAAGTTCTCACACACTCATCCTCCAACAACCACATGTTTAAGTTCCATAGGTCCTGCCCCCCCATACTGCTTCATTTTGCCCCCAACATCTACTCTTAACATAAAATAGTCTGTAAAACACACTGGTAAAACCAACTTCTTAACCACTTCAGAATCCTTTGAGATAATAACCAAATCAATGTGAGAATATGCCTGTGCTCTGTGGTCTACTTTTGTCATCACTATTTTTCTTTCAAACACTTTTTAACACTTTATCTTTTAAATGTTATGAAGCAGCTTTCCCAAGCTATCCAAGTCCCGTGACCCCTCTTCGTCTTTTTCTATCAACCACCTTAGTTATATAGTTACAATCCACCACTACCACTTGGGCCCTTCCACTCACCACACAAATTGCCAGGTTCCCATACCTGTTACCTGGCCTCTCTCTTCGGAGTGGAGTAGACATTAAAAACTGTATTTATGTCCTCCACCCTCACATGCAACCATCTGCCATTAATCACTTCCTCCACTCTCAACATTTTCACCTGTGGGCTTTTGATTAAAATCACCACCCTGCTGCCTTATTTATGTGACTACCTGAACACCACAAGACTCCCCACTTACACCTCCTCCCAAGACTACCATGGTCTAGGTTACTTAGTAATTAGTCCTGGCTGGGCTGCAGTTAAGGCTCCTGACACCTACATTGTGGTATTTTGATGTAGCCTCACTCTAAAATATAAACTCTTAGGCTAGGGACAGACATTCAAAAAGCCTGAGCTAAACTTGATTCAGTCTTTGCTGGTTAGTCTAACCTGGCTAGGCTAAATCAGCTTGTAACTGCATAGATGTGCAGGCACATGCCTGCAGTGATTTAGGCTAGGCTAGAAGCCGTGGGGTACTAGAGCAGCCCTCCCTTCCCTTCCATAGTTCTGAGCTGAGGGAGGGGGAGTAGCCAGGCCCCAGGAAAATTAGGGAGGGGTTCCTCCCCTCCTTGAAAACAGAGCATTTATCACTCCATCAGAAAACAAATAGCCTCTGTCATCAGTTCAAGCTCTTCTTAAACAAAGAAGGAATGGAGGGACATTACCAGCTGACCTGTTGATTAGCTCCAGAAACACCTAAGCTGACACTGCTGTCTGCCACAGCAAAGACCACAGCCAGCATGTGGTCTGCTAGCTAATGCTGTGTGTCTGTGTAAGTCAGAGGGGTTGGGGGAATCCCTGCTTAGCAAGGAGTGGTGAGCAGAGGGAAAGAGCAGGAGGAAGCTAGGCAGAAGCTGCTGTGCCTGCAAATCTGTTCTGGAGCTGCAGCCGGCCAGGGAGCAGAGGGGAGGGGCCAGCCCTTTTGTGGAGCAGAGGGCTCTGCCCAGCCCAGAGACCATGCTGGGATGCTAGGGGAGTCTGATTTAATTTAAACCAGAAAGGGGTCTGGGACAGACGTTGCGTTGGGTGAACTGGTTTCACCCAAAGCAGTTAAGTCCGATGCTATATTCAACCGGGTTTATCTCAAAGTTGTTTCAGCCATTTTCAAACCAGTTTATGTGCACTGAACACCTGTTCTGTTACAGGTCAAAACCAGTTTCTGATCACTTAAGCTGGTTTATGTGTAATGTCTGTCCTTAGCCTTAGGGTATGTCCAGATGAGTGCACATGTGCACTTTGAGGCACTGCAAAATGCACGTTATATTTGAACAGGTTCTTTATGCCACATATTTGCAGCATGGAGCCAAAATTAGATACTGGAAAATCTCAGTATTTAAAAAAAAAAAATGCTCCAAAAAAAAGGCAGGGTGGCATACATGGCTGCAGCATCTCCTGCAGAAAACCAGAGCCTGGACAGCCAGAGTCATGCTCTGACTGCTGACCAAGTCCATGTGCCTGGATCAATGCCACTGGAGCCCCAAGAGGCCTCCAGGTAAGGCAATGGAGCCAGCCCAGGTACTGGCACCAGCCCTCCTTACCCCACCTGGGGCAAGGGGACAAGTAGCAGCAGCACAACTATGATTTGCTGCTATTTGTCCATGAGGAAACATATGTGCTTGCTCATCTGGACATGCCCTTAGAGTGGATGAAAGATTAAATATACTGGCCCTTTCATTCCCACCCACCCATTTTTTTGGATTAGGAACATTATTACTATAGGAACTTTTCAAGTTTTTAAGTGACCATATTCAGGTCTCTCTTCCAGATCAATTTAGGTACCAGCTGCAGGAATTATTTAAAAATCTATGAAGGAGAGCAATTTCTGGCCATGTTAAGGAGACAGATTCCTATAAATTCTTATTGATCTGGGAACACTACTTATCTGGCCCTCAAATGGCAGGGAACACTAGCTAATGGAGTCCTGAAGGATCAGCCTCTACCATAGGACAACGGCTTAGACCAGAACTCCCTCTTCACACTAAATAACGGTCATTAGGTTTAGGTGTGAGGAAGGGCTTGAGGGAAACTGTTCTTTGATATGAGGACAAGATCCCAGTTTGGAAGCTAGCCAATGGACACACCACTTAACCTAAGTGGTAAGGGAAAGGTCTCCATGTATAGCTACTCTTATTGGTAGAACTAGAAGCCAGTATAATTTCATTCAGGTCCTTAATACTAACTACAAATGCCAATAGTCTGCATGTACTCTGCTTTAAAAATTGCCCTATAACAATAATAATATGTAGAACTCATACTAAATTCCTTCAAAGTATTCGCTTTAAGCACCTTATAATTGAGGATGGCAGCGAGAGGTCTGAAGGACAGGGTCATGACAGAAAGGATGTGAAACCCTGTCCCTAAATCCAAGAATGTACATTTCAGAAACTCGCATCCACACATTTTTAGGGCTGAAACTTAACTGGATTTATGGACCAAAAGTCAGAACTAGAATGTTCATAAGATTTTAATAGCTTCTACAGCTCATGAACTGAAACAGCTTTGCGCTTCTTCTCTGTACCTGCTAGGAAGGGATTTTGTCTAACCCTTTTTAACTATCACAGAGGCCAACACTGAACTCCTCTTTACTTTGGTTTTACATAAAGGAGCAGCAGTTTTTCATGTTAGTTTTACCTGAACTGTAAATCTACTTTCATTTATGTTCAGTGATTTAAAATACTCATCCTTGTTATCTATTTTGGAGGTATCGTTTGCTTTTTAGATGATATACATATACATTAAAAAAGGAATAAAAGAACTCAGTGTGTGGGGGTGGATTTTTTGGGCACTACAGTACATTGTTTCCATAGAAACAAAGCATGATTATATAAATTGAGGCCAAAGTAGATAAAAATAGTTGCAACAAGTTTTTGAAAAGTAGTTTTATCCAGTTTAGGTCTCCATTGCAGGGGTAGGAAATAATCATTGTTTTAAATATGAGAAATTCATATATATTAGTGTTTCCTCTCCCACCAGGAAGACGGCCTAATTTTGGATATTCTTCTAGGCAGCAATTAGATACAGAGTAAAGGTATATTTTTATTGTGCTTTCATTCTTAAAAGTCACTAGTTGTGGTCTGCGCAACTGGGATATGTTTATGTAATCGGACATTTATTTAATCGGTTTATAAAAGGAATAGCATTAAGGATCTAGAACCAATGAAATGTTAAACCAACTAGTAAAGTGTGTTTAGCTTTTCTTTCAGGTAGTCAAACAACTGTATCAGTCCGTAGGAAGTGAGAGGTGAATCCCACACCCTAATCTAATGCCATTTTTTATCAGTATTTATGAATTCTGCATTACATTTGTGGCTCTTCACCTAAAGAGAGAACTTGAAGACACAGGAGAAAACTTACAAAGATAAAACAGGTCCCAAATCAGGCTGATTTTCAATAAGAGCTGGGAACTAATGTTTCTTGGGAATTTGAAAATCTCATATAAGAAACTCAGGAACATTTGTTTGGAGGCCTCAATGAAGCAGGATACAAATTATTTTAAACATCTAGACTTTTATTTATATAAATGATTTCCTTTTGTGTTAAATAATAAAAAATGCATAGGTAAATATGTGATCCCCAAATTTTGAAGTATTGAGTGAAAATGACTTATTCCATATCAATCATCAATTGCGTCCACTTCAAAATGACAGAAGATATGGTACATGTATTTACAATGAATTATTATTTTAAAAATTGCAACAGTTTTCAGAACCTCATTAAAAATAATATCTTAAGTTACATAAATCAAACTGAATTTTTGTTCACAAGGGTTGCTAGTAGAAAACATCCCAAACACAATGGCTTATACCACAACTACTCTCTTTACTTTAGGGGAGTGAAGAAGCAATTCAGTTCAGCTACTAGGACTCTACTTAACAACAAAATGTCACTGCCTTACTCAGAAAATAAAGTCTAACATCATTACTTTAATTTGATCTTTATCAAAATTTTGTGTGCAATGATAGATGAATAATTTCTGCAGAGGCATCTCTTTTGGAGGTTGGAACTGTGCAATGAAATTAACAATAAGGTTCTTCCTAGAAGCAAAATGTCTACTGATGAAAAATATTTTATTCATTGTAACCCACTAGCCAAAAAGAAGGATTGAACATTGTAGGTGGGTGGGGTCTTAATCCATTAATGAAGTGAGTGTACTGCTAATGATGCAATTCTTCATCTCAAATTCTTGCCCAGGCCAACATGGAGAAGAAGGTGAGGCACATTTCCTTTTTAGCTTTTTACATTTGCAAGAAAGGAAGCTACAATGGAGGAGAGCACTGCACTTTCAACTTCAGGAGTTAAAAAAAAATCATCGCAAAGCCCCCACAAGTCACTTCACTGTGACTTGTTTAATTTTGTGCACTGGGGTTTAGCCCATTTACCCAGGATACCTAGGTTATAATCCTTGACAAATAAATTATTTCATGCAAAGTAAAATAGAATCAGTAGAGGGTTGAGAGAGGAACTCCAGTGAGCCTTGCTATACCTAGTAGTTACAATCTGTACAGTACGTACAGATGTTACTTTTCAAACAATGGAATCACAGTCCAACTGGTTAAAATGCTCTGTGTGCAAGTGCTCAAAGCACTTCAACTGCTTTGAAAATGGCTGATATAGTGGTGGAGGCCTCAATCAATTGCACACATTCCCAGTTAACAAGAGCTGTTGGGGTGCCCTCTGAGATCCCAGTGTGCCTTGCTCCCACCAACAACCTCCCTCCTAGAGAAATGTTTTGTGCTCACTTGACTGCTGCAGCCTGAATCAAATCAAAACCCTGAGCAAGCCCATTCCTCCTGCACCATTTAGGGGCTGCACAACTGTCAGATCCCCACCCTGAGAGGGCAAGGGAAACCCACTCATCAGCACCTAACCGTCACCTCACCCCTCACATCTGCCCAGCCATCCCCAAGCCTCTGCAGACTGCCCTTCCTCCCCTACCAGACACTGACTGGATATTCACTTGCCCTGAATCTAGGCAAGTTCTCCACTGTGTGATGCCTCCTTTTTATAACATCCATCTCCTAGAAAGATATCATGGCTGTGAATCACGAGTAAAGAGAGATGCCTTACTTTTAGGTAGCCTACTGGTTAGTGGATTTGTAACTCCTGAGTTATATACCCTGAATTCCAATAAAACACGTTAGTGAAAGGCAGCTAGGGAAGACAGAAGCTATCTAGCTGAACACAAAACTACCCAGACTAGTTAGAGGAAAGAAACAGACCACAGAGTTTGATAGAAGATGGGCTAGGGTTTTAGGGACTATAAGTGGGAGCACCAAGAAAGGCAAATAGGCATCTAAGTATCTTGGAGAATCTGGATGCTAGTCTCCTGACTCTTAGTTCCATACCTTGTCCACTCAGCCTAACTTACTTTCCACTACTGTGTAAGGGAGTAGGTTTGCAAAATGAGGAACACCTGGAGAAAATGAACACAACAACAAAACAGTTATCTACAGTTTAACACAAAGCATAGACTGCTGGGCTTCCGAAACTGCTTAGTACTCCCAACATCTTAACTTCAGCTACCAAGATTGCTACTAATCTCAGACATCATGCTAACCCTTCCTGTTAAGCTGTTGCCTGAAGTAAATCTTATGCTTCTGCTCCAGGGCATTAATATGACAGAATACCCATACTGCCTCTGTTCCTGCTGATTGATTATTGTTGCACCTGTGACTCCTTAAGTTAGTCACAGCTGGGCTAGATGGGCTTAATAGAAGCCAATTGTCAGGAAGTGGCTGACAAATTCACTTTCTCTCTCTCTTTCTGAATTGAATTGGAGAGGGAACAGATAGAATTCTCTATTCCAATCCTTACGCAAGGGTTTCTACAGTCATGATCTTGCAGAGATACAAATAATTAGGCTGAACATTTCTTTTTTAGTTTATTGTTTCAGCTGTAGGTACAATGCTTTCCTTCTCTTTGACTCTATTAACCCCTTCGAAATGGTAATAAAACATTCCATTTCTTCACTGACTATAGTATGAAAAGCTAACGTCTTAAAGAAACTAAAGGGCAAAAAACAATAGTATAAATACTTGTCCTAGAAATGTGGGATGCAAAAGGCCTCAAGAGGTTGTTCAGGCCAATACTTTCACTGATCAAGATTTACTTGGTCCATCCATGATGAATCCTTGCTTTACTTGTTCATTAAAACGCCCTTTCTAGTTAGTCCATTCTAGTTTTCCACTACTTATATAGTTAACATTTCTTTTTCCTAGTATCCAGTCTAAATCTCCTCTGTTGCAAATTAAGCTGATTTCATCTTGTCTTTCTCCCTGTGAAACAATCAATCACTTTCCTCCCTGTAACAACCTTTTTACAAAATGGAAGGCCTACTATACCTTGACTTATTTTTCTTTTTTCTAAACTAGACAAATCTAATTCTTTCAACCTTTCTAAGGTCATGTTTTCTAAACCTCTTGATAGGTAAAGGACATAGTCCAAACCCAATATGAAAGCTTAATTTATTAGATAAAGCAGCTTTATCTAATAGAATTTTAAGACAATATATTATCACTTTTTGGTCACAAAGTTACAGTGGGCACATCTATATATATGCTTTACGACAGAGTAGAACTATATGCTCCATAGTAAATTGTTTACTGTCTACATGTGTGCTACAATTAGGGCACAGTAGACTAATTTACTCTGGCATAGGATAGTCCCATCATCAGGGATCCTGGTTTTCTCTAATTTAAAAAAAAAAATCCCCAATTTTCAGATTAAAAAGTCACCCCAAATTCAATTTTTTCTATGATTAAAAGGAAACACCACTATAGATATTGATATAGTTTCATTTTAATGATGAAGAATGTAGATTTTGGGTGACCTTTTAAATCCAAAAATTGGGGATTTTTTTTTAATCAGAGAAAACCAGGACCCTTGCCCATGAGACACAAGTACTATACTATGCCAGAGTAAATAACTGCAATTAAATGCACATGTAGATGGTCAGCTGAGCGAGAAAGGGGCCAGACTCCTGCCTGCAGAGCTATGTGGTGTGGTAGCCAGCCAGCTGTGGGAGTCTCGTGGCAGACTCAGCTCCTCTGCCATCCAACAGAGGTACCCAGAGCCCAGGTCTGCTCCCCTGTCCCCCTCCCCCTGCCAGCCTGGAGCTGCCCCTAGACTCCAGGGCTGCACAGTCAACATCCCTGCCAGCCCATGCCTGCCTCCCCCTCACCCCCCCCAGCACTGTGCCCCACTTCTATGGTAATCTGCCCCTGGACACTGCCACCTGGACCCCAGGGCTGCACCACCAAGGCCCCTGCCAGCCCAGGCCTGCCACCCAGGCATTGTGCTCCACTGCTGCATGCACCTGCCACCTGACAACCACCTGGACCCCAGCACTGCACCACTGAAGTTCCTGCCAGTTGCCACCATATCAAATCCTGCACCTGCTAACATACAGAAATATCCCCTGCACATGCCAGCTTCAGCTCATTTCTGGAAGGGGGCAATGCCCTCCAGATACCTCTCTGTGGTCAGGGACAGCATCTGACCACTGGGAGTGGCTGACAAACCCACCCAATAGGCCCTGCACAGGGCAGAGGTCTGGGGCCAGGGAGGGGACACTGTGGCCACCCATGCCTGTGCCAACTCAACCATCCCCTCCTAAGCTGTATGCTTGGAACCAGAGGCATTGCACAGGGTGCGGAGCCCTCCCCTCCCCTCCTCTCCCCTCTCCTCTCTCTCTCCATCCTGCCTAGCGGAGCTCCCCTCTTTTACCATAATCTCCCCCCATAACATACAGGGAGGCAGGAGGCCTTTTAGAACTTTATTGAGCAGCCAAAGGGCTCCCAGCTAGGCAACCAAGGGCACATCACATGTCAATGGCAGAAGCAATCTCTTCCTCGGTTGCAGGGGTCAGGCACTTGTAGTAGGGAGAGAACACGCCCCTCCCCCCCCAGGTGGTGATGCACATTGTGAGGAAGTCTGGGTTTGCCTGGGGTGCCATTGAAGCTCAGGTCCCCCTGTGCCAGGTTCTTAGCTGCACCTGGGGAGCCACTGTGATCAGAAGCAGAAGGGCATAGTGGGTCAGGCAGCCCCCAGAACACCCAAACATCTTGTCACGGAGTGCCCAGATGGCTCTGACCAGGGGCACCCTTGGGGTACAGCCCACACATGGCAGGGGCCCTGGACCAGGGCACCTCTCTGGAGAGACCCACTGGGAGGAGGGAGATATATCACCAGGTGTGCACCCCAACTGGGTGGGTGCCCCTCACCCCCAGAACCCCGGCAGCACAGGCCGAGCAGCATGGGAACAAAGTGTCTGGCTTGTAGGGAGGAGAAGAGGGAGAGTTGCTCCATAGCCACCATGGCAGCTGCTGGCAGAGCCAGCCACAACCTGACCTGAGTAGGGTACGGGAAAGGCAAGGTGCCTGGAGCATGTAGCAAGCAGCCCACCTGCCCCTGCTATGGAAATGGGAAAGAAAAGCTCACCCAGCACCCAACTGTAGAAGGACCCACTCAGACAACTTACCATGTTCCCAAGGTACCCATGAATGCACAACCCCAAACTGAGAGTGGGCTGTGGACAGCCCCTCTGGTCAGTGCATATTATCTCTGAAATGTGGCAAACTCTCACAAAGTGCCTCTGCGCAGACCCAGCTGCTAGACACAGGGGGAGACCCACCTGCTGCCAGTGGAGACGAGGCCCAAAAGATGCCACCCACATGCTCTGCATGCGTTGGCTCTGTCAACTCTGGAGCCAGGACTGGACAGCTCTCCTTGAGTGGCTTGTCACCAACTACAAAGCCCAGCTGAAGGAGACCTGCATCACGAGATCTGTAACGTGGACCAGGAATACCTTGCCCTCCTGCAGAGGCAGGTAGGGGCTCAGCAGTGTACCATGGTGTGCCAGGTACTGGAGGCCACTGAGGATGACTGGAGTGTTTTCAGCATGGTGCTGGCCCTGGTGGTCTTTTTTGTGCTACATGATGTTTAGGCCCTGGGCCCAGCTCCAGCTGGCCCTTGGCAGCCACTCATGGGCTTGCTTCATGCCCATCAGTGGGTGTAGGAGGACCCAGCCCCTGCTCTGGATCTTGGTCCCACTGTGGCCAGACCCTTTACATCACCTGCTACCTACTGTTTGTACTGCCTACGTGCCATCCCTGAGCAGGAGCTGGCGATGGCAGGGCCAGCTGCTCATGTTGGCCCTGCTGGCCCTGGCCCCATGGAGGAGAAGGAGAAATGGGCTGAATGGGCTGGACAATGCTTGCTCTGGCTCCTGGGCCATCCCCCAGCCTACCAGGATTGCCCCAGTGTCCAGAACCAAGGTGGTTATATAGGTGTTGGGAACAAGTAATGATTAGTTTCCTAGTCTGGGATTCAAGATATTTCAGTCATCATCATGAGGGATCCTGGTTTTCTCTGATGAAAAAAAAAATCCCTGATTTTCAAATTTAAAGAAGTTAACCTAAAATTTACATTTTTCCATGATTAAAATGAAATAGCAGTATGAATATAACTATATATTAGTGGTATTTCATTGTAATCATGGAAGAAATTTGGATTTTAGGTTACTTGTAAATCCAAAAACTGGGGATTTTTTTTTATCCAAGAAAACCAGGATCCCTGGTCATCATAGTCATACTTATGCTTCCTCTTCCATCATAGCATACTTGTGCTTCCTGGATTCTGTATTGCTCTATATTGTGCTTTTTAAAGGGGTTTTCCATTGCTCTTCTAGCTTTCACATACACAAAACTGCATCTTAAATACACTTTAATTTTGTTCCAAAAGGACCCTTACTTAACACAAATTATCCATATTTACTTCTTCAGCAAGTCCTTGCAAAAATTGATGGAACTATCCACTTCTATATATGTTGAATACTATTCTTCTGCCTTACTTCATTTTGCAGAACATACGTGGCAGAACATATGCTCCATCTGTACATGCTAAAGGGGTCTCACGTTCCAGTTAATGTAAGGCTAAAATTTAGCTTTATTTCTTGCTATGAGCCTTGATTCATTGTGGATATGCCATTCAGTTTAAAATAACTGCCTTTTAAAAACAACTGTAAATGCATGCATATTGTCTCTACATGAGAATCATAAAACATCTGTACAACACATTTTAGAACACATCCCAGTTCACAAGACCCTTCACCAGTTTCTGTTGCTCTTATTTTTGTTGCTTTCCTCTGGATACTCACCATTTTGTCCATATTTTTATAAAAAATGTGGTCCCACACTGAGGCCTCCCAGCGCTGAGTGGAGAGAAATATAATTACCTTCTGCATCTTCCATGTGACACTGTTACTCACTTCCTAAAATATATATATTTTTAAATAGCATCACATAGTTAACTCCTTTATAGTTTGTGATATAACCTCTGGATCCTTTTCTGCTGCACTGTTTCCTAGAGTGTTTTCCCCCATTTTATATTTATTGAATTGTTTTTAATATTTAGTCCATCTCTTAAATTTTTCAACATCATTTTGATTTCTTATCCTGTACTCCATAGTCCTAAAAAACCCAAACTATCCCTGAGCTTGGTGTTGTTGGCAATTTAAAAATTTTTACTCTTTATTCCATCATCTAAGTTCATGTATATATTGAATAGTAATGGGCTTGGGACAGACCCCTTCAGGACTTCACACAAAATTACCTTCCAGTTTTATTGAATTATTGATAACTACCTTTTAAAGTGGATTTTTTCCCCCAACTAAATGTGAATCTACCCTATGTTGACTTCAGCTACACTATATTTCTCCAGGTTAGGTATACATTTTTTACGATCGTGGCCTGCAAATTATCTATCTCTTTATGTATTTGCATCCATTTGCATCTAAGATAGCATTTTGAAGATCTAAATTTTGGACTCTAGCATCTGTGAGGTGGGACTTAGTTTCCCAGACTGAAACACTGACTTCACTTAAGTTATTGTCAAAATTCCCATTAACTTCAGTTGGCACTAGTATCTTAGTACACCTAGTCCCAAATACCTTCTCTTGTTCAATGTTAGAAGAACGTTAAGGACATGGGAAGAAAACCCATTTATCGCAATGAAGTTTCCTGACAGTCTCTATTACTAATCTTCTCAAAGAGGTAAAAGAAGAAATAGTTTAGACAGACCTGTCTTGCAACTGCTTACTTTCTTTGCAGGTTTAATGTACAAGGAGCAATCTGTGGCATTTAAATCAAATTAAAAAAAAGCATAAATACAGAATAAGAAGGTCTGCTTATTACAAGTCAGCCTGTCAGTGTGGCCAGACCATCTGGCATCCCAACAAGGGGAAAAAATCTACATGATCTTAGTTCCCAGTTCCTGAGTTGCCCTACTGAAAAAAACAATCTCTATGACACATAGCCAGTGCCATACCTAGGAAGAGTTTGGGCAGACAGTGGTCTAATATTCCCTAATATTTTGTACAATATCTATGTTTGGTGATGTTCCAAGGATGTGGTGAGAACTATCAAATATAAGGGGAGATTCTATTTAATACCACCCTCCCACTCCCCCTGTTTCTTATAGCTCCTGAAATGTGAGGCAGGAGGATATTAATTCACACTAATTTCAATTTGCAGTTTATTTACTAAACTAAGTTACAGGAAAACAGAATATGAAAAAAATGATAAAATAATCAAATCCAAATAATAGTAATAAAATGAATTAAGAATGGGTTAAATGGATAAGTTGATATTCATTTAATTAATTAAAATGCTGTATTACACAATTCCTATGAAAACTGACAATTTGTGGAGGTAGCAGTCCCTTTATATCTCAGTACAAATAACATTTTTTTTTACATTTAGGTCAATTTTCTATTGTTTCTACAGACTTAAGAAAAAACGGGGAGTCTGTCTAGATGTTAGGGACTACCCCTTTACCAAAAAAAAGTTGAAAAATTCCTCTAATTTTCTGATTAATGCTAAAGCTAACATAAAGCTGTCAATGAATTCATAAGGAAAAACCTTCCTCTTAAGACTCTGTTTATATTCTATAAACAGATGCTTTACTTCTTCTTTTACGCTTTGGTGCTGAGTGGCTTAAATTGGAAGAAAAGGGTGCATGCAAGTATCCAGTGAGCGGATCTAAGTGGTTTGGTTTATTTCAGCAGTCTAAATGTCTTTTGACAGAGTACTATGCAAGCATTTGGTGTTTAGGGGAGGTTGCACTCAGGTAGCCTGCACTGGCAGTGACATGAAGACAGGGTCTCTATGCATACATTCCATTATGCCTGTGGGCTCCCTGGGCTTCCATAGGTTGCCAGTGGGAATTGAGGGCACACTGCAGCCCTGAGTGGCTGGCTGACACTGGGAAAGCTTTTCTGAGAAACTCCTAGGCACAGTAACCCCTTCTCCTTTCTCTCCCTCCCTATTCCAACCTCCCAGAGAGTCCCCAAGCATGGCCCCTCTCTTGTTACTTGCAAGAGTGTCAGTTTCTCTGCCCCAATATGGCTTCATACTGCTAATATACAAACCTATGGACCTGCATGAGTTCATCATTCTTGTTTTCTTGTTCAACTCTTGATGGAGGCTGTTGGAAATTATCTGTCCCACTGCAGTTATTCCAGCCAATAACTGCCCATACCTCCTGGCCTAGTATCCAAAGGCTTGGTTTCCCACACTGGGCCACTTACAAGGGCTGTGCGAAATTTTGATGAGCGTTTCATTTCTGGCAAAATTTTGCCACTCTGTCAGTTCCCTAGTTTGTGGTCAGGTTCTTCATCCTGGTTAGGATGTCTGTAATAGACTCCTACAGTTATATTTCCCTCATCATGTTCTCCCCATATTCTAACCCAGAATGCCTCAAGTTGCCCTCCTCGGGTGCCAACCTCTGCTTGTAGGGAAGTGTATGCTCCTTCACATAGGGAGCTACACCCTCACCCTTCCTTGCAACCTGATCCCTCTTGTACAAGGTATAGCCATCAATACCTGTGGTCCAGTCATAGATGAAGTCCCACCAGGTCTCCACTATCCCTATGAGATTGCATTCATTTTTGCTTAGCAGAGGGGCTAGTTCCTCCTGTCTGTTCCCCCTACTCCTGACATTTGTGTACAGGCAGCTAAGCCTGCCATCAGAAACCCTGAGTTTCCCTCTCCTCTTAGAACAGCCCCATCCTTGGGCTGGGATATGAATGAGTTCCCTTGTGTTACCTGACCTGCTGATTCTGCAGTTGCCACTTCCAGGGCTTGCACTAGTGATTGTCCACCTGTCCCCTGGCAATCTTAGTTTAAAACCTTGTCAAGCAGGTCAGCCATTCTGGCTAAGAAGAGCTTCTTTCCCACTGGAGTGAGATGGAGGCAATCCCCTCCCAAAGAAACACTGCCTCTCTCTCTGAAGTGCAGGCTGTGATTGAAGAAGCCAAAGCCTTCATGATGGCACTAAGTCCACAGTCTTCTATTGACTTCTTCATTATGTCTCTCCCTCCTGTGCCCATGACCCATGACTAGAAGGATCAAGGACAAAACTACCTGTACCCCCAGCCCTCTGACCTCAGCCCCCAGAGCCCTGTAGTCACGCATGAGCCAGCCAGGATTGCTCCAAGCCATGTTATTCATGCCCACATGGATAAGGAATATGGGGTAGTGGTCAGAGGGCTGGACAAGTTTAGGAATCCTCTCTGCTATATCCCAGATACAACCCTTTGGGAGGCAGCGGACCTCACAGGTAAGGGGGTCAGGGTGGCAGATTGTTCCCTCTGTCCCTCTCAGGAGGGAGTCACCCATCACAACCATCCTGCATCTCTTCTTAGGGGTGGCAGCTAGCTGCCTCCCCTCATCCAGAGCCGGTACTTCTGCTAATGTTTCTGCTGGTGATGTGAGAGGTGAATACCTGTTCCTAAGTTCCAAGGGAGGAGTGACCCCGGTACTGCATGTCTTGGGACCCAAGACTACCATCTTCTAAGTATCCCCCGGGCACAGCTCCTAACTGATCTTCCTGTTGTCCAACTTCCTAGTATACATCTTCACATAGTTGGGCATCTGTACTCTTCTCTCTAATGTAGTGCTTGTAAGCATCCAGAATGGCTTAAACAAAAATCTAGAGGCACTAACTCTATCTGAGAGAAAAAAAAAGTTTTTTGGAAAAATCAGTGTTTTGAGGATTGGGGGTTTTTTGGTTTTCTCTTTCATTGATGGGTGTCTCTGTCTCTCAGTATTATGGGAAAACAGCCTATTTAGTACTCAAATTTAAAGTGGATTTTTTGGAAAGCAATTTGATGTTTGCTGATAATGTTGATTGCTGCTTTGTCAGTGTTAGCTTTTAAGCTTCTGTTCTGGTCTACTTAATTTTTTGAAGAAACATATTTGATTAAGTGATGCTTTACCACCAATGGCTTGGTTGGCTGCATGCTAATGTCTGTCTGTCCATCCATCCTTTCTTCCTTCTTCATAGTAGTTTTTCTACTTGCTAGATATTCTTATCATTAGTATTATAAATTTGTGTATTAGATTCCTCCTCTCCTTTTTTCTGAATGTATTCAACAGCCACAACTGCAGAGTTACTTGCTCAAACAAAGGAGGTCTACAGGAGTTAAAAAAATAGGGGACTGTGGCATTGACACTTACACAGTCAAATGGGTCACTAACTGGCTGGAGGGCCACACCCAGAGAGTGGTGGTGGACGGGTCTTATTCGACCTGGAGGGATGTGTGCAGTGGGGTTCTGCAGGGCTCGGTCCTCGGGCCCACACTTTTCAACATCTTCATCAGCAACTTGGACGAGGGGGTAAAAAGCACCCTGTTCAAATTTGTAGATGACACTAAGATGTGGGGGGAAGTGGACATGCTAGAAGGGAGGAATAGGCTGCAATCAGACCTAGACAGGTGACAGGGGTGGCGGATGAGAACAGGATGGGTTGCAACACTGACAAGTGCAAAGTACTGCACCTTGGGGGGGAAGAACCAGCAGCATACCTACAGGCTGGGGAACTCCCTCCCCATCACTGCAAAGGCAGAAAAGGATCTTGGAGTCATTATTGATGCCAAAATGAACATGGGCCAACAGTGTGGGGACGCGGTCAGGAAGGCCAACTATACCTTGTCATGCATCCACAGATGCATCTCAAATGGGTCCAAGGAGGTGATCCTCCCCCTGTATGCGGCACTGGTCAGGCCGCAGTTGGAGTACTGAGTCCAGTTCTGGGCACTGCACTTCTGGAGGGATGTGGACAACATGGAGAGGGTCCAGAGGAGGGCCACTCACATGATCAGGGGGCAGCAGGGCAGGCCCTACGAAGAGAGGACCTGAACCTGTTCAGCCTCCACAAGAGAAGGCTGAGTGGGGCTCTAGTGGCCTGTTACAAACTAGTCAGGGGGACCAGCAAGCACTGGGGAGTCCCTGTTCCCCCAAGCACTCCCAGGAGTGACAAGAAATAACGGTCACAAGCTGGCAGAGGGTAGATTCAGACTAGACATCAGGAGGCGCTACTTCACTGTCAGGGCGGCTAGGACATGGAACCAACTTCCAAGAGAAGTGGTGCCGGCTCCTACCCTGAGGGTCTTTAAGAGGAGGCTAGACAAACACCTTGCTGGGGTCGTTTGACCCCAGTCATCTTTCCTGCCATGGCAGGGGGCTGGATTTGATGATCTGCTCGGGTCTCTTCCGACCCTACCAACTATGAAACTATGAAACTATGAGAATATAGGCGAGTCTGGTTTGTTATTTCAGGGTATGGACAAATGGTCAAATTAAAGCAAGTTAATGGGGGTCAAGGACTTACCATAAAACAGCTGATGTACAGTAATTGTTCACTCATCCACAGTTATCTTGAGCTAAGTGAAAGCTAAGCAGTGGCAGCTTAGTCTTGTATGATACAAAGGTTAGGAAGTGCCTATGCTACGCTGTAATCATCCAGGAAACAGGCACGGGTTTTATTGTGGTTAACTCATTGAAAATGTGTACTCAATTCACAGTTGTATTTTAAAAAAGCAAACTAATTTTTGGCTTTTATGGAACCTTGGCACACCGTCATATTTGCTCTATAGAAATATTCTTCAATATCACTGGTACATTTTCCTGGGTAATTTGTATTCTCTGTTTGCTTCTAAAACAGAATGCAAAAAAAAAGGTTTCCAGAAACAAAGTGAAGAAGGGCTAGAAAGACTTTCATGTTGTACAGAAAGAGTATGATATATTGGAGTTTTGCTTGATATAGGACTGTTTCATTCATAGACAAATGGAAAGGCATTTATTGAGGACACAAGATAATGGTATGAAGTATTCTATATTACCCTTTTTCATAATAAAAGAATAAGGAATATCTATTGAAACTTAATGGAATCAAATTTAAAATGTTTTAAAAAGGAAACTGATCTTTGGAGTTTATTCACACAAGACATCCTCTGAAGCAAGAGATGGGGAAAATAAATCTAGAGAAATCTTCACTGGAATTTGTTGATTAGCCCAAAGGCAAATATTTGTAGCGATATCATTAATTGGACCAACTCTATAGTCTGGAGAGCTGTTCAACAAGCTTTCAGGTATCAAATGCCCTTCCTCAATTTTGTCTCATAAGAGATATTGTGAAATATCCTTGTCTTTCATATATTGCCTGGACCAGAACAGTTAAAACAATACTCAAACCCTACTGCAGACTTCATAGTCAAACCCAAAAAGCTGCAGGGAAATAGCTTGATTTCAACAAAGCCTTCTGTTGTAGAACCCAGTTTTTCAGGCTGATCACTCTTCAGCAGCCCAGGCATCAATGATTTCTAGGATCCTTAATCCTTAGGACCATGGCTCATATATTGCAGAAGCCTGGAAAATCTGGGAGTCCTGGCTTTTAAACTCTTGGGTCTGGAGGCTGAAGACAGCTTCCTCCTCCTTATCTTCATTGCAAACTGTCTCATCCTCATGAACCCTAATGTAGATTCCAGGTCTTTGGAACTGCCCACTAAGTGGGTTGCCTTAGAGTTGGAGACCCAAAAGCAATTAGGGTCAGTATCTCTGAAGCCTGCCAAATAAGATTAATTTAGAACAGGTGTTCCTGTATAGCTGAAGGCCCCAAAACTGAAGGGTTTTCAGATTCAAAATGGTTGGTGTCCTTTTACAAATGGTGAAAACAGATTTTATAATAATAATACTCTGAAACTGAATTTTGTTTGCAGGATTCAATAAAGGATTGATATTGTCTCAGTAGGCACTTATCTAAGTTTGCTGTGAAGTGTTAGATTCCTAAATCCTAAGGAATGATTTAAAATGGTCCAAGGCCAGTACTCTAAAACCCATTACATGCCTTAATCAAAGTAGCCCTGGGAGGCAATCAAGTTATGCTTAAGTCCCTGGAGAGAGCCATGCTATTAAGGTAAATAAAAAAGTTAGCACTAACTCAAACTGGCAACAGAGTTCAGTACAGAATGATGATGGTGGGTGTTTTTGTCCAAATGCTTCATAAAGCATTTGCCCAGGATGCCCAGGATGGGAGACATGGCATGATGGGTCACCACTCCAGCTGGGGATGTCATTCTTCTGGAATACAATGTCATTATTCTGTGCTTTCTCTGTCCAAACAGAGCAAGGTTATGACCTATCTAAAGAGAAGGTCTTCTGGTGAATTGCTGAATGCCTTGATCCCAGCATCTTGCCTGTAATTTGAGACCGGTCCTTGCTACTTGAACCCTTGTATGTTTGTCTGTCTCCTGACCCCTGGCTTGCTTCTAAGATTCTCAGCTTTTGATCTTAACATGTTCTGTGTTTCCTGACTCTGGCTTCCTGTCTTGAACTGTGACACTTTAAGTATGGCTTATATCACCATCTCTTCAGCATCCAATCCAATTTTAATACTTTTGATCCTGTTTTGACTCCTGGCTCTGGATTTAGGTGTCTGTCCTGATTGCTCATATTCTGGGCATAATGCTTGTTTCTTGGCCCAAAAGAGTGGATTTGAATCCATATCTGTTATTTTAGGAGAGAGTGCCTAACCCCACAAGGTTATAGAATAAGTTAGAATAAGCCTATGATAAACTCTGTAAAACATGAAGTCGCTGAAGAATTGAACAGTATATTGGTATAATTCTACAAATGGGGAAGAAAGGACATCTGCTGTGAAACATAGCCTGGCAAAGATCTTGGAAATTTTACAAGAAATGTCTACTTCTATCAGCAGGAGTATAATTTGTCAACTAAACAGAAAAAAAGCAAACTCGGTAGAAAGCAGAATATGTCCACAGAGAAAATAGTTAAAAACTTATTGTGTGTTAAAATGCATTTATAAAAGACTTCTGTGATGAAAAGCACACTTCCCATCTGAGAAATAGGAATTATAAATGAGCACATAGGGACCGCTACAGATACCTTTTTTTCAACCACTGACCCTTTCAAACACAATGACATGAAATAGTAGTCATCACTGTGACTAATATTTGGTGATTATGAGCCATAAAAATGTCAAAGAATATTGATCCTAGCCCTGGAACTGCCAAAACACAAATGCAGGAGTTTGGCCTCTCTGGGATGCAATTTGAAGGAGGACCCAGGCCTATTTTCATTTATTTCATTTGGGAGCTATAGGCAGACAATAGATTTGCACTGAGTGAGGCATCAGCTTGTTGAACATCTGCAGGTGTGGCTGTAGAGCCCAGTTATTGAATAATTACATGAATAACTTCAGTGGGAGTAAGAAATGAGAAATTCCAAAATGATATGACAAACCAGAAGTCATGGTCATGTTTCTTGTGGAGTTACAGAATCATAGAATAATAGGGCTGGAAGGAAATTCAGGTGGTCATTTAATCCAGCACACTGCTTAAGAAAGGATCATCCCTTACTAAATCATCCTGGTCAATTGTTTGTTTACCCTGCTCTTGAAATTATCCGAAGATGGAGATCCCACAGCCTCCATCCTGGGATGTTCCAATGTTCACCATCACACTGAGGAAGTTCTTAAATCTTCAAACTAAAATTTCTCTGCTGCAGTTTGAGACAATGATCCTAGTTCTACCCTTATGGCTACATAACATAATCTATTGCCATCCTCCTTAAAACCAGGTTGGTCAAAAGAAAATCCCAGACATCCAAGACATTCATCTTGGACATCTGGAACATCTGGGACCCTTCCCCCACAACACCCCCACCCGCCTCCCCACCCCATGCTCTTACAAGTCAACGGAAGTAGGAAGCATGCCAGGCAGGCAGCAGAACCTGTCTGCTCACCTGCAAGGCACTCTGTGCCACACTGACTCCCAGCCAGACTGCAACCCACACTCCAGCTTTTCTGGGATGCCCATTATAATTCTGAACAGCCAGATGGGACAGGCCTCTGAAATAAGGGACCATCCCAGCTAAACTGGGGCACATGGTCACCCTATGTATAAGCACTCTTCAGGTATTTACTATTTGTTAGCAAATCCCACTTCAGTGTTCTCTTTGCCAGATGGATGAATGCTAGTTCTTTCATCTTTTCCTCACAAAGCATGGTTCACAAGCCTCTAATCATTTTGTTGCCTTGTGCTGAACTCTTTCTAATCTTTCCACATTTTCTTGAAGTGAGAAGCCCCAAACTGGACCTCCATTGGGAAGCCTCAACAAAGCCAAATGAAGCAGAAGGATCCCTTGATTTGCAGGTGACACTATTGTTAATATTATTCCATATGCCATTGGACATTTTTGCAACAAGAGTACACTGTTTGCTTACATTCAGTTTATGGTCTACTGTAACCCCCAGGCACTTCTTTGTAGTACTGCATCATAGCCATTTTCAAGTTTGCATTTGTGTATGCATATTATTTCATTCTTCGTTAAGGACTTTGCACTCTTCCTTGTTGAATTTCATTCACTTGATTTTGGACCTTTTTCAGTTTATCCAGGTCATTCTGGGTCCTAGTCCTACCCTTTGGAGTGTCTGCAGTTCTGTCATACTTGGCGTCAACTGCGAATTTACTAAGTGTACACATATTCTCATACTCCAGATCATTGAAGAAGTTATTAAGTAGTATTGACACAAAAGAGAAACCTGGGAGATTCCACTCAATACCTCCTTCCAACTAGAAATTGAGTCATTGATGACTACTTGTTGAACATGATGATCCAACTAGTTGTGTATCTATACCTTAAAGTACTGTTGCCTAGTCTTTATTTCCTTAGTTTATTACTGAGGATGTCATAGAAAGTCTCAAAAGGCTTGCTAAAAATCAAGGTATAGGATATCTACTGTTTTCCTGCTATCCACAGAGACTGTCACTTTAGCACAGAATTAAATCAAGTCAGTTAGGAATAACTTGCTCTTGATGAATCCATGCTGACCATTCCTGATCACATTGTTCTCTCCCAGTGCTTGGAAGTAGATTCCTTGATGTTCTATTCCAAGATCTTTCCAGAAATCAAGGTCAAACTCATAGCCAATGGCTTTGACATTACCTCTGTAAATTCCTCCAGTATTACAAGGTGCATCCTATCTAGCTTTGCCCCCTTTAAAGCATCTCACTTCTCTAAATAATCACTAACCTGTTCTTCCATTGGTTTAGGCTCCTTTTCCCAGTCTCTATGTTTTCTGCCTACTGCAATCATCATTTGGTAGTTGATTTTATCAGTGAAAACTAAATTAAAAAAAATATTAAATACTTCAGACTTCTCCACATCATCTGTAACCAAATTGCCTTCTGGATTTAAGTTTAATAGACACCGTCTCATTTAGAGGGGGAGTAAATCTCTAAGATGCCACTTTGCCTAGCCTTCTGCCTGACTTCAGACTAATACAGCTCTCTCTTCTGCATTTCCTTGGGCTTCCTCTTACTTGGGACATGCCTTTTATATCTCTGGGCAATTACGTCTCAAATCTTGCCTTGGCTTACCTTATTTTCTCTGTGCATCCCTATGCAATAGTCTTATACTCTTCCTTAGTAATCTGGCCATGTTTATACTTTTTGGAGGATTCCTTTTTGAATTTAAGTTCTTTCATTGTGGTTCCTGGTTATTCTTTTGGCAGTCTCCTTTTGCATTTCCCATTCCTTCATCACATTAGAGTAGCTTTTTTCTTTGCCCTTAAAAGATAGCCTTCTCAAAATACATTTAGCAATCCTCGATTCCTTTTCCCCTCAAGCTTGCCTTGCAGAGGATCATGTTCACCAGTTGCCTGAGTTTGTTAAAGTCCAATTTTTGGAGTCCAGTCATTATTCTGCTATTCTTCTTCCTTCCTTCCTTTAGGACCTTGACCACTATCATTTTATGATCACTGTCACGCAAATTACTTTCAGGGTTCAAGTTCTCAACCCTGCTTGTGAGCATCAAGTAAAGAAGAGCGTCCCTCCTACTTCACATCTCTACTCCCTGTACCAAAAAAGTTGTTGTTAACACACTCCAATAATTTTCTGGCCTGTCTGTGCACTGCTATAGTACCCTCTCAGCATATGTTGTGGTAATTAAAGTCTCCCATGAAGATGAGGTCCTTAGTCAGTTGTTTAAATAAAGCCTCATCCACCTTTTCCTCCTGGTCACTATAACAGATGCCAATGATGACCTAATACTCTCCTCACACTGCCACTATTTGCACCACAAACATATACATTTCCTTTATATATAGAAACGCCTCATCCTTTTTTCCTCTGCCTGTGCTTCTTAAACAGGTTATCCATACTCATCCATGACAATACTCCAGTCATGTGAACTATTCTACAATATATCTGTAATTCCAATCATTCATAATACCATGAGTGTACTAGGGCTTCCAATTCTTTCTGCTAATTCCCTGTGCTTCTCAAACTGATATCTAAACATTTCATTTATCTACTGGATTGTCATATCTTCTCCCTGAGAACATCACTAAGGCTTTTGCTATTGCTTCCCCTTACTAAGTTTTTACTGAAGCCTCTGGTTCTTTACTTATCTATGGGCTTTTGCTTTATCCCTTGGTAAGTCAAGTTTAAATCTATCTTCTAGGTTAGACAACCTGTACACAAAGCCATTTTCTCCCTCTTCACCAGGTGGACCCCATCTCTTCCCAGCACTCCTTCTTAGGACACTATATCATCACCAAAGATCATCTTTCAGCACTATCAAGGATGCAAGTGTTCCTACCTGGACCTCTACCCTTGAAGATATCATCACTTACATCCCTGTTCTCTTTATCTTGCATATATATTTTTATTTGCCCAAGCTCAGCCTGGCAGTGTCATTACTGCCCATATGAATATGCAGTCATAGAAATCTTTCTGTGATGTCTCAGATGTAGGCTTCTGGCAGACGGCAAGCAATTAAAACCAAAATGGCAACCTTATTCATATATCACATGAGCAATCCTTCATTAATAGCTTATGTGGCCAGCATGCTTTGTTAAATTATCATGTGGGAAGATGTGATACATTTCCTCTTTGAATTCTAAGAAAGGCTTTTCACAACTTCTGTACCAAGAGAGTAATTTTAGAAAGTGTTCACAACTTAAAGCATTTCCTTCCACTATGCTCTCTTTGTTCCCTTGAGTGGCATAGAGGTACAGCGTTCTTTGTACTTAAAACAAAACTGTAAAATTACATAAATATTTTTTTTAATCAGCATAAGAAGTATATATTAAGTGTGTTTTCCATAAACTAAATACCTTTACTGAGATTAAAATGGCTACAAAGGAATACTTTCGTATGAATTATGATTTTTTATAAATATTTTTTCTTGTTTGTTCCCCTTTTTAATCTTTAATAATTGCCCACTTACAAATTAAAATATTCTTCCTAGGGATTCTTAGGATTACAAGTAATTGGAACTGCTTTTATATTCCTTTTAATTGAACTACCATAATTGACAAAGCTAACTGAAGCCTAAAATATGGTCTAGTGCACAGCCCTAATCAATTATTAAAGTATAACTGACCAGTAGATTATATTGATATTGGTCAAAACTTGAGCTAAAATAACTGTGCATCTCCTTAAAAAATGGGGAGGTGTTTTTTATTTTATTTTGTTTGTTTTTGTTAATGGCAGTTGATGATAGTACATTTATGAAAGACATGGAAAAGCCCTAGGTAGCTCTCCCTTTAAGAATATTTTTTTTGTGCCAAACTATTATATTTCAGCATCTAAGGGAAAAAAGTAACTGCCAAATACAGTTTTTAATACAGCTTAACTCAGATGTTGGGATAAAGTTTGTGTTTGTTTTCTTTATGGACATGCCTTTATGATTATATTTAATACTCATGTGGGATTTACAACTAAATCAGTTACAAGCAAACTGTCTTTATTTTGCTCATTCAGCAATTTAAAAGTCAGAAATCATTCCTCTGCATGAATAAAGTTAGTTTTACATGATAGTTGGGATTTCTGAACCTATTCTTTATGGCAACCATCTTGCTGAAAAGATGCATCACTTTAGGATATCTGTAGAATGAGGGTCAATGTTCTTTTTTATGAAAAACAAAGT
Organism: Alligator mississippiensis; assembly: GCF_030867095.1. Classification (NCBI taxonomy): domain Eukaryota; kingdom Metazoa; phylum Chordata; order Crocodylia; family Alligatoridae; genus Alligator; species Alligator mississippiensis. The sequence goes on from NC_081824.1 coordinate 394,133,321, forward strand.
GTCTCTATGTCTTTCATGAACCCTCCATGGGTGTCTAGTTTTTGAGTTCTTTGAGGGAAAGGCTATAGCTGTTTAGATACAGCAGACAGTAGAATGGGTCCCATCTCAGCTGGGACTTCTATATGCTTTTGCAGTATCAATTAATACCTGGTAATAATATATGTGCTTTTTCCTTGGGAAAAAGCTGTCATTTAATTTCCATAGGTGGAAACTGTATAATGCCCTCCTACATACTGTCAGGTCAGCCATTAGTCTGAGATGTAGCCAGTAACTTCCTAACTTCATGTTGCCATTCTGTTATTGGGGAAAAGGGGGAAAATTTCAGCTATTGCAGAACAGATGCTACAACAAGACCAGAAGGTTCACAGAATTTTTGAGGGCCTACTTAGTCATTGGCAGTCCCTTGATACAAGGATGAAAGACTTCCAGAAATTAGGAAAGTGAGTTTTAAGATGACTGAGGAGACCAATCTGAGATCCTCAGGCCTTATTTACTTTCCTATGCCCCCCACCCCAAGTGTGATGATCTGTATACCTGATCTGCTCAAAGTAATATGACAAGACTTACTCTTTTCTGGATCAAGTAAAGGATAGGGACAGCACTACATGGGATTACTCAAATAAAGTTTCTCAGATATGCTATATAGGGGCCTTTTTAGGTCTCTTAAAGCATGATCCTAAATGTCTGCAGCAAGGTTTTAAGCATTCTCAAATCCTATTAAGCTTGCAGGAGCTGCAGATATGCAACACCTTTCAAGGAACAGATGGCACCTGTGACAGGCTCTTTGGCTGTTTGCCCCTCAAAGCCCTTGTATCATTTTTGTTCTGTGTTTTATTGAACACACTTAACATACAATTACCCCAGTACAGCACATTAGAATTGTACCTGACAAGCTGTTGCTAAGAGAATAACAATTATAAGGTTTTAATAAGCTTATATTTACAGGTTTTTCTGTAAGGTTTTGTTTATGTAGAAGTTTAGCTAGGTGGTATTTTTCCAGTAAACTAGCATCAAATTCTCTGAATATTCATCATTTTCATTATGTACTAAAAGCATACGTGATGCATAGCGGAGGGCATGGGGGGTGGGGAGAAGTGCCCCCCTGAGATTGGCCACTGCCAAAGCTGCCTCTGGCGGCATCTGCAGGTGGTCCCCACTTGCTCCTCGCTGCTACTGGCAGGTGTGGGCGGACCTGCTCACCACTCACCACCATGGTGCCCCCCCAGTCTCAGGAAGCACCAGTCATTCATGACTGAAAGTATATATTTTTAAAGTAACGTGAACTGTTTCCTTTGATTTTATGTGAAATTACGTATAGATTTATATGTTGTGACCGGACTGACCTGGAGGGTGGCCTTGAAGGCTTGCCAAGTGGGCCAGTCCTGCACTCCCTGGTCCCTCTCTACATTCATCAACCATGCCTTGTTGGACAACACATCCAGGGGAGGTGGCCTAGTATATCAAAAATGGGAATCCAGTGGTATTGATCCCCTAAACCAGGCTGTCTCTGATGCTGGCTTTCTTTCCCTATCCATTATAAAAGACGCAGTTGCCTTAAAAGCAACAATCATAATCTCAATCCACCCCCATAGTTAGGCCCATACCTCACAGTCTCTGTTTACTAGGCTTCCTGACTATCCTTTTAGTCCTTCGGCCTCCATCCCTGGTCCCTGTTTCAGCCTCAACTTCTTGGGCGTTAGCTCAGCAGCCTCCTTTCTTCTCTTCTCTGTAGTTTTACCTTCCCTGTTGGACCTCAGCCCTATGGCTTCTCCACTGTGGCTCATTCCTCACAGAAAAAATCAATTAAAACTTGAAGCATGTAGAACAATCTGTTGTGTGACCTCCTAACCACACCTCACTACTGCTCCCAGTCCTCTGGTGGTTATAAACCAAAACAAAACCCCACTGGGTGCATAAACAGTCCTCAACAAAAGTTCCAACCCCTCCAACTGAAGTAAACATGAATAGTTCTCAATCAAATCCTCACCCATTCATACACTTGCCAAGAGGGATAGGCTCCTCTTCTCCTGCTAGACTTGAGTTCCTCCTATCTTGCAGAAGAGTTTTGGCCTGTTCCACAGTTGGGACCAGAGTGTCCCCCTATCCTTGAGGTGAGCTTATATATGCATGCCAGCCCCACCCTACCAGGGAGAGCTTGAAGTCAGAGTGCTAGCCTAGGATTGGGCAGACTTTGGTTTAGTTAATGCCTCTGCTATTTCCTACTTGCTTTTTATATGACCTTGGACAAGCCATTTTCTCAAGCCTTAGTGCTTTATCTATATCTGTATTATTCCTGTCTGGAAAAAGGAATAAGCTACTTCTCTATCTCACAAAAAGATATGGTGGCTAAACACAACTCAGCAAAAGGTGCCATATATATTGTTGATATAGCTAGTATTCAGTTGAATAAGGGACATAGGGAAGAGGGAAATAAAGAAAAAGGAAAGGTTGGATTGTACTTGACGTCCTTCCTGAAGTGTGGAAGGTACTGCTGTTCAGCTGTGGCACAGGAGTTTCCAATTCTCTTATTTTATGGCACCTGCCAGAGGCAAGTCCATAGCCTGGAGTCAGCTATTTCTCATTTGACCATCCTTGCACCTGCTTTCAGCCTGCAGCTTTCCCTTCACTGCTAGGCAGGATGTTTACCTTAGCAGCTGGGACCTCTGCTGCCCTAGCTGCCACTTCTCAAAACTGCCTCTGGCTGCATGTGGCAGCCTTTCCCTGCCTTACAGACCCATAAATCTCCTGGGAGTCTGATTCTCCCTTTTTGGTCTTTGCCCACTTCAGGCCAAAAATCCCTAGCCTTGAAAGGACCCTGCAGGTTTTTCTAGTCTCTCATCTCTTTCCCATTACCGGGCTAGTGTTCCCTGCCACAACATGCACATGAATTATTTCAAATTCCTAACTATTTCTATTTTTAAGTTAAAAAAAAATAGAAAACTTTTTTTTTCTTTTTGTACCATAAATCTCTAGATTCATAAAGAGATTTTAGATACCTAAGTGATATCCTTTTGGACCTAAGGCCAACACTGAGATGCTACTCAGTGTTATACAACACCCACACAGCTTCAGCCTAATCATATTGGTTCCTTAATTTCCTTAATGTCATAGTTATTGTCATTGGACATGCACACAAATTTCTAAGCAAATCCTGACAGGGCCAAGGTTTCTTTGTCTTACATACTAACCCCCATCCTTTCCTTTTCCTCCTCCTGTTTTAAACTAACAGGCTTAGATACCTAACTCCAGTAATGAGTAGATGTGAACTGGAAGCACAGATAGACATCTCCTTACTGGCTTTCAGTGTAGGGTCATAGTCTTTACACCTGTGGTATTTCATAGGATCATAGGAAAGTAGGGTTGGAAGGGGCATCACAAAGTCATTTGTTCATCCCCCTGCTCAAGGCAGGATTATTCCTGACTAAAACATCCCAGCCAAATGTCTATCTAACCTGCTTTTGAAAGTTTCCAAGAACAGAGGTTCCACAGTTCCTTTAGGTAGCTATTCCAATGCCTGACTACATTCATAGTCAAAAGGTTCCTTCAAATCTCCTATCTAAATTTATATTAATGCGGGTTGAGGCTATTGCTCCTAGTCACAGAGGAGCTGTCCACAGTAGTCACGGAGAAAAGCCAATCTCCATCCTACACATATTTGAAGACTGTTTTCAAGTCTCCCCTCATTTTTCTCATCTCTAGGCAGACTAATTAACCCTAGTTCTTTCAGCCTTTCCTCCTAAGTCCTGCCTCCCAGGCCACTAATCGTTGTTGTTGCCCTGCACTGGATTCTTTTCAAACTGCCCACATCTTTCTTGAAGCATGGAGCCCAAAACTGGACACAGTACTTCAGGTGAGACCTCCCTGGTGCTGAATAGAGTAGAAGAATCACTTCTCTATGCAAAATGTTGTTGGCTTGTTTACAACTAGAGTACACTGTTGGCTCATATTCAGCTTCTGGTTCACCATAACACCAGGTCCTTCTCTGCTGTACCAAGCCAGCTGTTTTCCAGTCTGTATTTGTGAATGCATTTATTCTATCCCAGGTGCAGAACTTGGCACTTATTCTTGTTAAATCTCATATGGTTTTTATACACCATTTTCCAGTGTATCCAGGTCATTCTGGATCCTAGCCCTGCCCTCCAGAGTGTCTATAATTCCACTCAACTTGGTGTCATCTGCAAATTTACTAAGTGTGCATTTGATCCCATCATCCAAATCATAAATGAAGATGCTGAACAATATCAGACCCAGAACTGACCCAAGCAGTTATGCATTCTCCTTACAGTACTTTGATCTAGCCTGTATTTCCTTAGATGGTCAATGAGGCTATCTTAAAGGCAGTCTATATCGGCTAGTTCACATAGGTCCTCACTCCACATCCTAGCTTCTGTGAATCCTGTTCTTACTCACTTATACATTATATGGATGAAATATAGGTACCAATGCCATGTATAGACATTCAAAACACCCCCATAGGAATTGATCTAAGTTATGACATGTTCTCTAAGCAGCCCGGTTTAGATCAGGAGTGAATAGTATACACATCTGCTCTCAGGGAGCCTATGCTCACTGAAGCCCATAGGTGGGGGCACTTCTGCATGCCTCCTAGCATGCTCTTTGGGCTCTCTAGGCTGCCAGAGACTATCAAACACATCTGAGCACCCTTGATTAACTGCTGGGTATGGGCAAGCATGCCCATGACTCCCAGCCATATCCCTATGGACTGTTCCCCCTGGGGCTTCCAGAAGAGCCACAGAGCAAATGCCCTCCCTCATGAATTGTATATGCCTTCATATCACACTCTGCCATGGCATCCCACCACCTGCACCCAAGCATGGAGAGCCAGGAGCTGTAATGTATCCTGCATGTCTTGCTGCATGACTCTTGAAGGAGGCTGCAAGGTATCATACATACTCATTTGGACATGATGCAGCAGCTGGCCACCATGGGATGTGGTTTTCTGCCCCCAAGTCAGCAGCCAGCCATCCTTCACAGGGACATCTACCACACTCTGTGCCTCCCAAGCATCCTGGATTAAACCAACTAAGATGGAGCCACCTAAGATACTATGGATGCTGGGGTGCTCTGGCACTACCCCAGACCATTGAGTGCGGATTCTGAGCCTATGCCACCAAATCATCCTGGACACCTGGGATGACAAACCATTGGCCTAGACCTTCCATTTGCACTGTGAAACCTTAATGGACACCATCTCCTGGGGCCCCCACACATCACTCATCAAGAGGTCAGCATATGGCCACCCTTCACTCCTGAGAAGCGGGTGGCCAACACTGTCATGCAATTGACCATCTACAGTAGTATCTGTTACATCACCAACCAGTTAGCATGGGGAAGTGCGCTGCCAGAGAAGCCAGCCAGGATGTGTGCCTGGTCATCCAGAACATCCTGGCCAACCATTTCATATAGCTCATCAACCTGCAGGGGGTGGTTGCTGGCTTCTACTCCATGAGCTCCCCCAACTGCAGGGGATGAACCAAATCCATATCCCCATGGAAATGGATTCGGCACAAGTGCACAAGGGCTATTTTCATGAACCACAAGGGCTACTTCTCCATCATCCTGCAGGGCCTCTTCAATGCCCAGGGCTGCTTTACCCACATCTTTGCCAGCTGGGTTGGCAGTACCCATGATGCCCAAATCTTCACAACTCCCCACTCCTCCAAATGATGAGGAGAGGGTGCTATGCACCAGGGGTCCCCAATTTCATCGTTAGCATCATCAGCATCCCTCTCCTCATCATTGATACCCCTCCTACCCTGATTCATGAACAGGGATTCTGGTTTTCTCTGATAAAAAAAAAAAAATATGCCCAATTTCCAGATACAAAAAAGTAACCCCACATCCATATTTTCCCATGATTAAAATGAAGCACAACAATGCATGTATATCTATAAATCAGTGGCATTTCATTTTAATCATAAAAAATGTGGATTTGGGGTTTCTTTTTTATATCCCAAAATTGTGGATTTCTTTTTATCGGAGAAAACCAGGATCCCTGCTCATGAAGCCCTATGGTAGTGGGGACAGCTGGACTGACAAAAGGAGCACTACAACTACTGCCTGCTCAGGTGCCACATGACTAAGAAGTTCACCTTTGGCTGCCTCAAGGTGCATTGGCAGGCTTTTAGAATGCATCCTGAGGTGGAGGCGGAGAACTTGCCATGCCTCATCATCACTGCTTGTGTCTTTCACAACATCTGGAAGACAAGGGAGGAGGTCCTCTGTGAACCCTGGGAAGACCAACCACGGCATGCCATGCATGCATGGAAGAGGGATGCTGGAAAAAATTATGTTGGGAGCACCAGCCCTGAACAATGACAGGGTTTGTGAAGATCTGGCGAACTACCTCCTGACCCTTGGGGACAAGGAGAGCTCCCCAGATGAATAGGGATGGAGGGCTTTGAGTCCCTGAGTGCCCATGCCCTGGCAGTGGGTGAAGTCTTTTTTTAAATATATAGGGAGAATGAAGAAGGCACTGGGTAATGTGGTGCCCCAGCAGGATATGCTTGGCAATCTGGTGGTTGCACCAGAGGAGAAAGCAGACCTCTTTAACAAATTCTTCACCTCCATTTTCTTGTGCAGGGACCGGGACTCCCCAACCAAGATCCCATACAGACTCGGGAGAAACACCACCAGGCCTAAGGTCAGGAAGGACTGGGTTAGAGAGCTTCTGGAGGGGCTGGACGTGTTTAAAACAGTAGGTCCAAATGCTTTTCACCCCAGGGTGCTGAGGGAATTGGCAAGGGTTATTGCAGGGCCGCTGGTATGGCTTTACAAGCACTCATGGTACTCTGGCCAGGTGCCAGATGACTGGAAGAAAGCCAACGTAGTCCCCATCTTCAAAAAAAGGGAAGAGGGAGGACCCGGGCAACTATAAACCCATTAGTCTTACTTCAGTCCTGGGGAAACTCTTTGAGAAGATAATCAAGGAGTACATCTGTGATGGGCCAGCAGCAGGGATGATGCTCAAGGGCAACCAGCACAGTTTTATTAGGGACAGGTCCTGTCAGACCAACCTGATTGCCTTCTATGATCAGGTCACAAATGCATTGGACACAGGTGTTGCGGTGGATGTAGACTTTCTGGACTTCAGGAAGGCCTTTGACACTGTCTCCTACCCCATTCTCATCAAAAAACTAGGTGTCTGTGGCATTGATGCCTACACGTTCAGATGGATTGCAAATTGGCTGAAGGGTCATATTCAGAGAGTAGTGGTGGACAGGTCTTTTTTGACTTGGAGGGAAGTAGGCAGTGGAGTCCCCCAGGGCTCGGTCCTTGGGCCCTCACTGTTCAATTTCTTTATTAGTGACTTGGATGATGGGGTAAAAAGCAGCCTGTTTAAATTTGATGATGATACCAAGATTTGGGGTGAGGTGGGCACACTAGTAGGGAAGGACAGATTACAGCAGGACTGGACAGGTTACAGGGGTGAGCTAACGAAAATAGAATGGGTTTCAATACTGACAAGTGCAGGGTGCTGCACTTGGGCAGCAGGAACCAGCAGCACACTTATAAGCTGGGAAACTCCCTTCTTGAGAGCCTGGTGGCAGAAAGAGATCTTGGAGATGAACATGGGTTGACAATACGAGGTCACGGTCAGTAGGGCTAACCATTCCTTGTCGTGCATCTACAAATGCATCTCAAGCAGGGCCATGGAGGTGATCCTCCCCCTCTTTGCGACACTGGTCAGGCCACAGCTGGAGTACTGTGTTCAGTTCTGGGTGCCACACTTCAGGAGGGATGTGGACAGAATTGAGAGAGTCCAAGGAGGGCCACCCACATGATCTGGGGACAGCAGGGCAGACCCTACGAAGAGAGGCTATGGGACCTTAACCTGTTCAGCCTTCACAAGAGAAGGCTAAAGGGGGACCTGGTGGTCATCTATAAACTCATTAGGGGGGACTACCAGGATTTGGGAGAGTCCCTGTTCCCCCTAGCACCCCCCCCCCCCATGGTAACAAGGAAAAATGGCCATAAATCATTAGAGAGTAGGATTAGACTAGACATCTGAAGGCACTACTTTACTGTCAAGGCAGCTAGGATCTGGAACCACCTTCAAGGGAAGTGCTGCTGGCTCCTACCCTGGGGGTCTTTAAGAGGAGGCTTGACATCTACCTGGCTGGGGTCATTTGAGTCTGATTTTCTCTCCTGCCCAGGGCAAGGGGTCAGACTTCATGATCTACAAGTTCCCTTCCAACCCTACATCTATGAATCTATGAATCTATCATCTCCTGCCCCACATTCCTCTGGTGCTGCATCCCAGTAGCACCAGCCAGAATCCTAGGTGCCCAGACCCCCACCCCCACATAACCACCATTTTCCCAAGGGGCACAAACAGGGATGTGGGGGAATGCACTTTGAAGAAGAGAGGTGCCTCAGTTTACAATGTTGTAGTTGCCAGACTTCTTGTGTTTAATAAAGAAAACCTGCTAAACATTGATTGTGTCTCAATCTGGTATCTCTTCCCATTGATGCAAACCAGTAAACCTTTGGAGGGGGTGGGAGTGGGTGCAGAAGCAGGAACAGGAGAAACATCTGGGCAGGGGAGGTTTGTGAAAGGGGCAAAATAACCTGGTGAGGTAGTTAAGACAGAGAACAGGGAGGGGGTTGGGGTCAGGGGGAATGCTACAGGGGCAGAATTCAATACACATACTTGGAGAGGAGGCATGGGGAAGAGGGCTGTAGACATGGCACACTCATTTCCAGACTCAGGAGTGAAGACCCTGGACTTCTCTGTGCAGGATCTAGACAGGTGGGTGACTATGGATCTACTGTCTCCCTGAGATGGCTGTCTGAGAGAGTGGTGGGAGGTGTTTGTGGGGCCAGGGAGGGATGAGGGTTTGAGGTGGGTCATCAACACAGGAAGTACTTTGGATTTGTGGTGCTTCCTCACAGAACCACCAGCCCCTTGCCTACCACCAACAGGTCCAGTTTACCTCTCTGGGGACCCCCATACTGCAACACTTGGCCATTCCTAGGGCCCACTTCATGTGGCAAGACTGAGTCCAGGGACTGCCCATCACAGCTGTGGCTGCAACACTCTCCTGCAGCAGGACCCAGGCCAGGATGGGGACCGCAGGGAGTGGAACAGCTGAGATAACAGTTCCCACATGGGACTCCTGCCATCACATCTGTGCCTTTCTTGGACTGGGAGGGAGGAAGGGAGGGGGAGAGAGGGGTTGTTTGAGAACCCCTCAGAACCTGTGGTGCTGCCACCTGGGAAAGGGTGCTGAGCACTGGAACTTGTTCCTGTTACACTTTTCTTGGTGAACTCAATCAAATGTCTTAGTGCCTCTCTGTGAGTGCAAGGGGGAAGAGGAGGCTGTTTCAGCACCAGGGATCATGGTTTTCTCTGTTTAAAAAGAATGCCACAATTTTGGGATTAAAAAAGTAACCCAAAATCCACATTTTTCCATGATTAAAATGAAACACCACTAATATATAGCTAAATAAAGCGATAGATAGATAGATAGATAGATAGATAGATAGATAGATAGATAGATAGATAGATAGATAGATAGATAGAGTGGAGTTTCATTTTAATCGTGGAATAATGTAGATTTTGGCTTACTTTTTTAAATCTGAAAATTGTGGGTGGTGGCTTATCAGTGAAAACCAGGATCCCTGTTTAGCACCTATACTCTGGACAGCTGGAAGGAGGATGAGCTTCTCCCAGTAGCTGAGCATGGCCCAGAGAGATAAGGCAGGGAGGCATGAATGAGGCATATCTACATTAGGGAGTGGGATGGTAACCACAAGGCTGTGGAGGTGGGGCTTAGTGCTTTGGTTGCCCTGCAGGAAGGGAGGGAGGTGGAGGTGGCTGGTTTGCACAGTGCTGAAAGACAGAAACCTATGGAGAAATTCATAGTTTCATAGTTTCATAATAGGTAGTGTTGGAAGAGACCTGAGCAGATCATCAAGTCTGACCCCCTGCCATGGCAGGAAAGAGTACTGGTGTCAAACGACCCCAGCAAGGTGTTCATCCAGCCTCCTCTTAAAGACCCCCAGGGTAGGAGCCAGCACCACTTCTCTTGGAAGTTGGTTTGAGATCCTAGCTGCCCTGACAATGAAGTAGCGCCTCCTGATGTCTGGTCTGAATCTACCCTCTGCCAGCTTTTGGCCATTATTTCTAGTCACTTCTGGTAGTACTCGGGAGAACAGGGACTCCCCCAGTGCCTACTGGTCCCCTCTGACTAGTTTGTAAATGGCCACTAGATCCCCCCCTCAGCCTTCTCTTGTGGAGGCTGAACAGGTTCAGGTCCCTTAGCCTCTCCTCGTAGGGCCCACCCTGCTGACCCCTGATTATGCGAGTGGCCCTCCTCTGTACCCTCTCCATGTTGTCCACATCCCTCCTGAAGTGCAGTGCCCAGAACTGGATTCAGTACTCCAACTGCTGCCTGACCAGTGTCACATAGAGGGGGAGGATCACCTCCTTGGACCTGCTTGTGATGCATCTGTGGATGCATGACAAGGTATAGTTGGCCTTCCTGACCGTGTCCCCACACTGCCGGCCCATGTTCCTTTTGGCATCAATAATGATTCCAAGATCCTTTTCTGCCTCTGCACTGACGAGAAGGGAGTTCCCCAGCCTTTAGGTATGCTGCTGGTTCTTCCCCCCAGATGCAGCACCTTGCACTTGTCAGTGTTGAAACCCATCCTGTTCTCATCCGCCCACCCTTGTAACCTGTCTAGGTCTGATTGCAGCCTATTCCTCCCTTCTAGCATGGTCACTTCCCCCCACATCTTAGCGTCGTCTGTGAATTTGAACAGGGTGCTTTTTTACCCCCTCGTCCAAGTCACTGATGAAGATGTTGAACAGTGCAGGCCCAAGGACCGAGCCCTGCAGTACCCCACTGCCCACATCCCTCCAGGTCAAATTAATGGCCTGGGCCACTACGCTTTGAGTGGTCTGGAACATCTATGGAAGCTGTGGTGGGAATGGAATCCTGGGGCCCTCATGTTTGGCCATAGTCCATGGGGTCTAAAACCAGTATGGGAAGGGGGGAGGAGCTTCCATGAGGTGAAGAGCATGGGCTCCAGCTTCAGGTCCTGGATCTTGATTTCTGTGGCATCAGAGCTTTCCCTCTGTTCCTGTGCATCATGCTCCCTGTTCTCAACAATGCCTAATATGTCAAGGGAGCTCAGGTCCAACTGCCAGTGAAACTCCAGATCCTGTAATGATCCAGAGACCAGCACCAAGGGGCTGAACTCATTGGGGACCATCAGCAGACTTTGTTCCCTGTGGCCCGCAGGCACCTGCTCCTGCAGACCAGTTTTGCCATCATTCCAGGGACTTCCTTCTTCAGTGGGGTCCCTGCTGGCTATTTCTCTTGCCCCGCATTGGTGTTGTAGGTATGTGTGGTAGCAATGGCCCTGTCTGTGGTAAGAAAATGGGACAGCTCTGTGTTGAAAGGCATTCTCTGCGTCCTGGCGCCAACATTTTGTTCATGTCATACACTTGGTTGTGCTGGATCTCCATCCATTTCATCTTGGCACAGCATTGCACCTAGTCCCTGTTGTGGCCCCATGCTTGCATCTGTTGGGCAATATGCTTTAACACCTTCCTGTTGTGGTGCCCATTGTGGAGATGGTTCTGGTCTCCTCCTTGCCCAAAAAGGTGACAATACCGAGCATTTCTCCATAATCTCCATTATTTGACTAGGGTTACATAGTAAAGAAGGACAGGACATGTTCCCCCAAGGTCCTAGGAGGCACCCATGGTGTTTTGGTGTCCACAGATGATTGAGGGTCTGGCTGTGAGAAGATGGATGAGTGGTGGATGCACATAGAAGTGGGTCTTGGTACTTGGCTCTTCCTCTTACAGCAGCTGGGTATGGCCCTGCTCCAGAGTGACCAGGTCTCCACTGGCCAGGCCACTTCCATGACCATGAACTTTCCAGCGGTTTCCAGCAGACAGCCTGTGATGCTGGAAACATCCTACCTCTATCTTGGCAGTTTCCAATGTTTTCTACCTGCAACACTGAGGTAACTAGCCATGCCCTGATGTTCCTGTTCTTAAAGTTTCCAAGGCATCAACCTGTTTGCCTTAGTTTGGGTTCTCAGTGCCCCCACTCCTATCCCCCAGCTCAGGGACCCTGTAGCTGTGATACAAAAACCCTTACAGCATCCCAGGTGCACATGGCCCAGACACCTTCCATCAGTCATGTGCAGGCCCAGTCCCAATACTCTGCCCCCTGCCACCCCAACCCACCATAGGTAAATTGCCCACACCAGCTCCTGCTCAGGATGGGGGAAGGTTTATACTGTGGTCCAGGTGGCAGAGTTCCGGGCTCTGACCTCAGAGATGTGATGTGTGGGTTCTAAGGGGCTGTGCCAGTGCCTTGGGGCATGGAGGCCCCTGGCTGTGTGTGTGCAGGTGCCAGGGCCAGGGTCCAAGGGCTGTTCCCAAGCACAAGAGCATGGGGGTTCCTGATTGGGTGTGTGGGTGCCAGGGCTGGGATCTGTGGGGCTATGCCTGAATGCAGGGGTTCTCCTGGGCTCAGTGTTGGGGTCTGCATGTACAATGTGCAGTGCTTTGTGACAGATTGTTGGAAGTACAGGGGCATGGCCCAGGGACTTGAGTTCCCAAGTCTCATGGCTCATGCAGGGGACACATATACCTCCCTTCCTCCTGCTGCCTGCTTGCAGCTGACAAATGGCTGGATCCTGGAGGCAGAAGGCAGGGCTAGGGAGAGTGGCTATGCTTGCTGAGTGCTGGGAGGCCCAGGCGTGAGCTTGCTGGGCACTCAGCTGAAGCAACTGAGCATGAGCCAAGTACTAGTGTGCCTCCCTGCAAGGGAGGGGTAGTTGGGGCTGCAAAGAAGGCTGGGATACCAGAGGACAGTAATCTAACTTGAATTGATAGGGAAACAGTACAGAAGTTCAGTGCGCTGGTCTAACCTAAATTGATCTGAATTTTGTGTATATCGTACCAGGTCTCTTAGACCTCTTGTTCCATTTTTGTGCACTGACATTCTGTATAGTTATGGGATTAGATTGGTTGCCATTCACTTAGACCACTCTAAGTGTAATGTCTTTGTTCTAATTTAAGGTTATGAATTCCATTAGACAGCAGGAAACACAAAAAAATAGGTATTGCAGCATTCAGCATTGCAACATCTAAGTCTCCCTTGTGCATCTAGAAAATATACTAAAGGTATTGAATTGTATCAAATATTTACAATAAGGTATTTGAAAAACTCAGAAGTTTCCTAGCATTGCCTCCAGATTGGATTCAATGGGAGTTTAACTTATGAATTCAGTAGTGGCAGTTTTATGCTGAGGCTTCAGGTTTTTAAAAATCTAGCTTTTAGTTACCTTACAGTAACCATCTTAATAAACAATACTGTTATTCAGTATTGTAACATCATATGTGGCCATGCAATGTCATTAGTGTTGTATACTGTCATAGATGTCATCATTGGCACATTAACTGTGGTTTTATTATATACTTTTCATATAAATGATACATGAGTTTTATGGACTGTATACAAAAATAAATACTATATTGAGCTCTGATCTTGCAACTAGATTATAAAGGAAAACTCTTGTACTTATGGATCAGATTTAAATTTTAGAGCTGAAATTATATTTCAAAAATAGTATATGATCATAATTTTAAAGTCCCCATGAAAATAATGTTACACTATAAGAGAGTGTAACCTTTGATATTCCCTGCCCTGTCTGTATTTAAGCTGACTTTTAACACAAGGTTTTGAAATGTGAAGTGCCATATACATTTGCAATATCTAGACAAATGTTCTGACTAATAAAGAGTTAATTTAGAATTTAATTGGATGTCCTTCTAGAAATCTTAAACTCTTACATACCTAGAGACATTAGCAACAGGTACCCCAGCTACCTATGCAACTGTCGAAAGTGTCAAATGCTGCAGGCAAGTCTAGGAAATAAGGAACAGAGGTCTGTGCTTTTTTCATTCATATCAAGAGATCCATCCAATAAGTGTCATAGTCACAGATGTTGAAGTGAGATTCTCTCTGGGTGCTTGATACTTTCTGTGTAGGAAACAGATGAACTCAAGATATTAAAACAGGCTGTTTGTTAACCAGTATATGGAGACCAGACCTATGTGGCCTCAGAAACTTCTGAATCAATGTGATCCTTTCAGGGAAGTAAGAGGATTAATTCCTTCCAGTACCTGGTGCTGGATTCAGTTGTGGAAACCATGAATAGTTGTTTTTCTCTTAGTATTTAGTAGAAGTATGAGGTTGAAGGTGGGAGGGAATGTAAATTTTTGGTTGATTGGTTGGTTTTTACTTCCACCTCCATGAGAGGAGATCTTGCTCTTCTTGTGTGACAATTATAGCTGTAAAGTACTCTCTTGGTCAGAAGAAAATGGGGAAGCTGAAGGAACTAAGACAAGGCTTAGGGCTTCTTTCTTGAAAGGGAAACAAACTCTTTTGTCTCTGATGTGAACCTAATCGTTGTGATGGTTTTTGTATTAATGAAAGGATCTGAAAAAAACTCAAGAAACTACAGATTCTAATCAGTGGACTAATACATTGTATTAATTTATAGAGGACATTCATGTCAAAATACGGAAGGGAAGGACAATATTCTCCATTTATTAGTATCTGGTATAATACCCAAGTGCCTCTCAACTTCCATCTTATTCATTAGTACTCTTGGGAACCTATACATGCGGAGCAAGGCTGCTCCAATGCACTGTAATTACAGTGTATTGGAGAAGACTTGCCTAATCAAGTCTGCTGGAGTGTGGGAATTATCAAGCTCCAACAGATTCCAGTGTCTCATGTATTAGTGTCCTTGTGCTGAAAAATGGTGGCAGGGGTGCTTTAACTAAAACTCATTTGATGCCATTTTTCAGTGCAGGGACACTGATACACATGACACTCCGGGCACTTTAATTAGAGTTTCTTTTGGAGTCGCTCTAATTAAAGCATCCCCCCACCCCCCACTCCCACAGCATGTGAATAAACGCCCCTTATTTTCACTATTATGTCTGTGACTGACTTTTCCCAAGCATGAATAGTTAACACTATGAAGTTAGGCAGATTCATATAATTTGTATTAATTATCCTCTCTCTTCCATTTGTTTTATGTGTAATTAAATGCATTTGGGAGGAAAGATTCATTCCTATTGTTCTGACACATATTTTTTCATGATAATTGTTTCTATTACCAAACTAATTTAATATCATTTCAAAGTTCTTTCCTTTGAAAGTAATTATAATTTTAATTATATATATATATATATATATATATATATTTCTAGCCATATCGGTTTAATTACACTTTCTAGTTCTAACCATTCTCAGCACCCTTTCACTTACATAGCACCCCTCATTGTGAGGCTCTAAAGCACTTTACAAAGGAACAAATGTCCAAATCCAATTTCACAGCCTGCAAAAAAACTACAGATGTTAAGTTGTAAAACGTGTGCCCTACTTGTTTGCATGTCTGACTTTTGATCTTGACTTGATATAGTTTGGCCTTGATTTCCAATGGTTGATGGGTATCCACAAATCTAGCAGGGATTGGAGCTACTCATTTAAGGAGATTGAACCCAAATGTTTCAGACTGCAGATCATGGAAAAGAAGAATGAAAAACTGTCACCCTTGAAATCATAGGCCCAAATGGCTTGCCCATCTTGACATGGCAAGTGAGAAGTGTAACAGAGATCTAGAGCTTTGACAAGTGAGAGAGATATACTTCTCTTGATCAAAACACAAAACCAAAAACCAAACCCAAAACATGCACTTCACTATCCCTCAACCCCTGTGGGTCACAGAAAACTTAGTGTCAGGGGAAAGCTGGAACAGCCACTAAAGATCATTCTAGTAGCATTAACATTTTTAACAGCCCACTCTTTCTAGATGGAAAGAAAGGGTACAGATATGATTAAAGCTTTTGATATTATGTCTGGCCTCTGACCCTGAACTCTTCCTTTTTGCCATGCTACCCTTGAACTAGCTGTACTATAAACCTTCAGACTTTAGATGAATGGCCTTTTTTAGCAGAATCATAGGAAAGGGAAAACCCTTAATTTTATTCTAGTTTAAACTGGGGGTTTGATGCCTTCTATGTGCATGTAAAATACAATCTGGGCATATATATGTGGACCTATGTGTGCATATGTGTGTGTATAATCAATGGTGTAACTGAGGGGTGGAGCATGATAGAGGCAACCACCCCAGACACCAACTTGAATGGGATATATAACTTACAGGAAGTAATGATTTATATCTTTGTTTCCTTTTTTTGTGCAGTTGCAGGTCTTTTTTTTGAGTGACACCTCTCTTGAAGGATTCAAATTCTCTCCCTTCCTGTTATAACCAGTTAATTCCTCTAAGATGCATAAACTTTCAGGAAGAAACATGATACTTTAATATACTATAACATGTCTATCAGACGTATATAATTTTCCTAAACTAAATCAAGGGACTTAAAGTAATTCCATTAGAAATGTGGCATCAAAATAGTAAGTAACATCATTATCATGTGAAACTATAACCACAAAACTGACATGAAAAGAGTTTCAGACATTGGCAACATGTTCTGGGCTGACCGTGGGGTGCGGGTTGTGCGGCTGCAGCCCAGCTGGAGCCAGGGCCTGGCAGCAGTGGGAGTGATAGCAGTGTAGAGTTGTGCTCTCCCCACTCCTCACCACTGTCAACACTTACATGTCATCAAAGGTTTCAGAGACACCACCATATCAGTTTATTAGTGTCAAATCAGTTGGTTTTAATTTTTCATTCTTCTAAAACTGAGGGGTCTAATTCTCCAGTTATTTTCAGTTTGTGTCAACCTTCCTACCTAAGTAGAGTAAATGTAAAATAGATGTGAGCTACTCTTAAAACAAAATAAAAGCATTCAACAGCCATTTACTTTGCTCAGGTATCCGTGATATGTGAGCAAGATGAATGCAAGACAGCAAAGAATCAGATTTGGATTGGATTAAATTTAAGGAAAAAGAATATCTATTTTAGCATTAAAGATCTGACTTATCTGGCTCATATAATTTACATTGCTACTTGGACAGATGCTTTTTGACACGGTTTTTTGTGACTAAACCCTCTAATGTATAGTTAAATGCTTAAATCTTCTATCCTGGTGGTGCACAGATGTTGAGTAAAACCAGTGATAGGACCAGGTTTTGAATTACCTGCCAGTTCTGTCACTAGGGGAGGGACAGATCTGCTGAAGAGTGAGCAAGTATCTGTGACTTGAAAAAGAAAGTAATTCAAAAGCTTGACTAACTCTACCCCACCCAGATATCACCCCAAAAAATCCTTGCCCCTCACATAATTCCTGGACCATCATAGCTACAACATCACTTGGACACTACCAAGTATTTGTCCTGTTTTAAAAAATCTCTGAGGTAAATGGGCAGCATCTTATAACAGACTGTGTGGAATGCCATTGTTAGATGCTCCATTCTTTATTAATATTGTGGTCATGCATCACTGAAGCATTTGCCTTGGCTTGAAGTCTAATTGAAAGGAATACATAATTTATGTAGTTGTAATGTGTTGCATCCATTGGGTCAACACTGTTGTTTCAAAGACATTGTCTAAGATACATAAGCCTTGGTGCTAGTGGCAGCTGACCAGGTTGTGCTATCAAATAATAGCTGTCTCAGTATAGGGTGGACTGCACTATTTGAAAAGTTTAGGAAGGCATGGGTTATGCCAGTCATCAGTGAGCTTGGATGTTCCTTGCTAATTTTTAACTTTTGAAGATGTTGGCACAGATTTACTAGTAGTTTTATTTGTTTGGTTGGTTGTTTTAATTACCTCTGTCTGCATGATTGGATCAAATGTCATGAAAAGTAGTGGTATGATACCAAAAAAGAGAGTGTTCCTGTCACAGAGATGTGTCTGGTATTTTGGATCTGTAGCATAATGGAAAAATTCAAAGTGGATATATACTGGGAATTATAGGGCAGTTGTGATTTGACATAACATGTCCAAAGAAAAAATATGCATCCTTCAGAGTTGTATTATAGGATTAAATTAACATGATAGGCCTCTGACACTGTCTTTTTCAAATGAAATAATCAGAAATGTAGACAAGGGGTTAAGGACTATTATTTCTGGATATCAATGCTGAACAATCTGTAAAAATCTTTCTATATGTAAAATATAAGCTAAATTAATCAAGAGATAAATGTATATCTACCCATCAAAGGAATAAGAGTTCCCAGTCTGCAGTCTGTTAACTCAAAGAGAGGCATTCACATCCAAATCTCAGTCACAAATAGTTCTCATTGGACTCTTTCTTGCCAATCTCAGTAAAGAAGCCAAAGATTTAATTGGCATACACTCACATGCTTTAAGCCTCACACAGACCGATTTGTGAACATGATAAAGTCTTTACACAAGAAGTAGTATTTGTTTAGGAATCTTTTATGGACCAACTGTATAGTTGTGAGAGATATTAGATAAGTTTTAAGGAACCAAAAGCCCTTTCTCAGTTCTCGGGTAGTCTTTTTTTATTGTCTTCAATTGTTTTTCCTAGCATGGTTCAATAATTGGTTGAAATCATAAAATTGTTTTAGACTAGTGGGTTTAAATATCTGTGGTCAGATCCACATTTACACTAGTAAAATTTTGCTGAAATGTGTGAAGTTACATTAGCATAAAATAGTGTAATAATGGTAAATACAATAGTGAATCAGTTTCTTTTTGTGGGGGGGCATTAAGGAAAAGTGCAATATGAATAACTGCATTGGATCAAAACTGTTTAGAATGATTTCATCAATAGCTGTTCTAACAAATGGAACAGGGATCTTATCTATCTTTTTTCAGGGATGGATGTCAGCAGATCTCTGTGTAACAAGTAGGTAGCTCAACATACTATCTTTTATGGGAAATATCAACAGCAAGAAAGTGAGGGTAAAGAGCTACACTTTGCAAATCAGCCAAAATATGTTTAATTAATTAAATACATAAGGAGGATTTTGGATCCATTCTTTTGTCAGTATGCAAGAATGTATAGAGTAATTCCCATTAGCACTAATAAGAGATACCGTATACACCTAAGTTCCTATATATTAAAGAGTGAATTGTTCCTATTTGTAAATGCAAAATATCTTGCACAAAATATTCCCTCTGCAAAATGTCCTCTAGGCAAAGAGATACTGATATTCTTTAAAAATCTCAGTAGGCCTCAGTCTATGAAAAAAAGATGTTTGAAGAGAGTGACAGAAGGTAAATAAGGCAAAAATTCCATCTCTATGCCTTTTTTTTTCAATTCCAAACTCGCTATCCCCCCTCCCCCCCAACAAACAAGCAAACAAAATAAGACATTTCTATTAATTTTTAGGTACTGCAGTAAATAATACAGTATTTATGGCACAGTCTGGTATGTGCAAAATCTATGGCAAAAAATCTGCCAAGGAGTCTTAAGTGTTATGACCAGGGATCCAGATTTTCTCTGATAAAAACATCCCCAATTTTCAGATTTTGAAAAGTAACCCAAAACCCACATTTTTCTGTGATTAAAATGAAAAAACACTAATATATATAATGGCATTTGCTCAAATTCAAGATGATTTCATATTTAAGATGACCCATTCCACTCTGCCCCCAATAATTAGATTATTTATAAGGAACATATATACATTTGTTATAATTGTCCATGTATTATTGTAGGGTCATCTTAAACGTTCCCCCACTGCTGCAGCAGAAGAGCAGCAGGGTGGCAAGTGGTGAGGGAGCAGGTGGCAAAGAAGTTAAACAGCCTGACCCCTGCCTCTTGACCACCCGCCCCCCAGCCAAATTGACTTCTTCTGCCTGTCTGCCCCCAGCCACTTTTCCTCCTGACACCTGAATCCCAGGCTCACCCTCCATGATGTCTTCCTTCCTGCTGCCTACCTGCTCAGTGCTTGCAACTCCTGGTTTCTGGCCTTCCTGCCACCTGCCCCACTACAGCAGCTGTGCCTTCTGAAGCCTGCCCCACCACATGTCCCCTCAACTCCTGCCCCCACCATTTGGTTCCTTCTGCACCCTCTTGCTGATCCAGCTCTGATGTGACCCAGGGCACTCTGGTTCCATCTCCTGCCCAAGTATGAAACAGCAATGAGCAATATATATATATATATATATGTATAAAAATTGAGAGAGAGAGAGGGAGAGGTGTTTCATTTTAATCATGGAAAAATGTGGATTTGGGGTTACTTTTTAATGTGAAAATTTGGGATTTTTTTGTCAGAGGAAACCAGGATCCCTGGACATGACACTGACCTTGCCTTTATGTACAAACTAACCTAGGGAAATTTGCGTAATCCAAATTGGGCACCTAGGAGCCTTATGAAATGAATGGGGCGAGTTAGGTGCTTAATATGGCATGAAAGCCAGAATACTGTGGGGGAGATGATATGTTTGAGTTTGCAAGTGCTAATTGTAAGGAATGATACTTGGTGTTAAGGTTATCATGACCTAACAACCAGTGGCATGTTAAGGCATAATACCATTGCTAACATGCACTGCTCAGACTTGCCATTAAAGAGTTGATGAGTAGCGACATGTGTGATCCTGGAGGAGAGAGAACAGCATGCCAGGAGATGGAAAAACAAGGACGTGGGTCATGGTGGGTATTATGTAAAGGTTAGTTATTTAAAAGCTTTTTTATTTGATTGAAGTTAAATAAGAGATATAAAAAGACTCTAGATTCTTATTGTATGCATGGTAAGAGAAGCCTGAGCCCTGGGGCCCCCTACCTGAGCCCCCAGCACAACCAGGCCCTTTGCCTTGCTGCTGGGGGAGGCCAGAATAGGATGCAAGGAAGGCTCTTCAGCATGGGGTGTTGGTGCAGGCCTGATGGGGGGGGACTGAGAATCCCTTCCAAGGTTCCCTCCTGGATGGGGCTTTGGTGCCCTAAGTCCCTGGTAAGCTACACTGCTGGTTGACTGCATTCCAGCCAGCTGCTGAGCACCCTGCTCACTCTGGAAAGCTTGGGGCAGCTCTTGCCATCAGGTTGCAAGGGAGGGTTGAGGAAGGGGAAGCTCGGGTTGGCAACCTGAGTTCCCACACCACTTGCTGGCTGACACCCCCCATCTCAACCCTCCCATGAAATAGGGATCAAGTCTTGGCTACAGCCAGTAGCACCTCCCCTCCTTTAATCTTCATAGAATCATAGAATCATAGAAGTAGGGTCGGAAGGGACCTTGTAGATCTTCAAGTCCGACCCCCTGCCTGGGAAGGAGTAGGGCAGGAGGGAAACTGGGCTCAAGTGACCCCAGCCAGGTAGCATCGAGCCACTTCTTAAAGACCTCCAGGGTAGGAGCCAGCACCACTTCCTTTGGAAGTTGGTTCCAGATCCTAGCTGCCCTAACTGTGAAGTAGATCCTACGGATGTCTAATCTAAACCTACCCTCCAACAACTTGTGGCCATTATTCCTTGTTATCTCGGGGGGCGCTAGGGGAAACAAAGTCTCCCCCAAACCCTTCTGGTCCCCCCTAGTGAGTTTATAGATGGTCACAAGGTCACCCCTCAGTCTTCTCTTGTGAAGGCTGAACAGGTTCAGGTCCCATAGCCTCTCATTGTAGGGTCTGCCCTGCTGTCCCCGGATCATGTGGGTGGCCCTTCTCTGGACCCTCTCAATGTTGTCCACATCCCTCTTGAAGTGGGGTGCCCAGAACTGGACACAGTACTCCAGCTGTGGCCTGACCAGTGTCGCGTAGAGGGGGAGGATCACCTCCTTGGCCCTACTTGAGACGCACCTATGGATGCACGATAGGGTCAGGTTAGCCCTGCCGACCGTGACCTCGCATTGTCGGTGCATGTTCATCTTGGAGTCAATGATGACTCCAAGATCCCTTTCTGCCTCCGTGCTCTCAAGAAGGGAGTTTCCCATCTTATAAGTGTGCTGCCGGTTACTACTGCCCAAGTGTTGCACCCTGCACTTGTCCATATTGAAATGCATCCTATTTTTATTAGCCCACCCTTGCAACCTATCCAGGTCTTTCTGCAGTCTTTCCCTCCCTACTAGCATGCTCACCTCACCCCAAATTTTGGTATCATCAGCAAATTTGAACAGGTTGCTTTTCACCCCGTCGTCCAAATCGCTGATAAAGAAATTGAACAGTGCGGGCCCAAGGACTGAGCCCCGGGGGACTCCTCTGCCCACTTCCTCCCAGGTCGAATATGACCCGTCCACCACCACCCTCTGAGTATGACCCTTCAGCCAATTAGCAATCCATCTGACCGTGTAGGTATCGATGCCACAGTTGCCTAGTTTTTTAATGAGGATGGGATGGGAGACAGTGTCAAAGGCCTTGCTGAAGTCCAGAAAGACTACATGCATGGCAAGACCTGCATCCAATTCTTTTGTGACCTAATCGTAAAAGGCAATCAGGTTGGTCTGACATGACCTGCCCCTAATGAAACCGTGCTGGTTGCCCTTGAGCATCATCCCTGATGCTGGCCCATTGCAGATGTGCTCCTTGGTGATCTTCTCAAAGAGTTTCCCCAGGATTGAGGTAAGACTGATGGGCCTATAGTTGCTCGGGTCCTCCCTCCTCTCTTTCTTAAAGATGGGGACCACATTGGCTATCTTCCAATCATCTGGCACTTGGCCCGAGCACCATGAGCCGTGCCAAGGGCCCAGCAATAACCCCTGCTAGCTCCCTCAACACCCTGGGGTGGAGAGCATCTGGACCTGCTGACTTGAACACATCCAGCCCCTCCAGAAGCACTCTAACCCTTTGAAGCTGATGCTTCAAGTTTAAAGGGACAATGGCTGGGCGGCTGCAGTTTTTCAGGGAAGTGGGCAGAGGGACATGCAGTGCAGGCTGCTGGGTTGCTGAGGAGCCCCACAGCCCTCCATGGTTTCCTCTTGGGGCTCACCAGCTGCCATAGAGTTCAAGAGGCTGGAAAGTCTTGGGGGGGGGGGAGGGGCAGCAAGAAATAGGAGATGCTCTGTTTACCAGGGCACCCCTTGGAGTAACTAGGAATCACAGCAACAAACTGATGGAGAGCAGATTTAGGTTAGACATCAGGAAGAATTTCTTTACAATAATGGTTGCCAGCATCTGGAATGAGCTTCCAAGGGAGGTGGTGCTTTTTCCTAGCTTGGGGGTCTTTAAGAGGAAGCTAGGCATGCACCTAGCTGGGGTCATCTGACCCAGCACTCTTTCCTGCCCAGGGCAGGGGGTTGGACTTGATGATCTCCTAAGGTCCCTTCCGACCCAAACATCTATGAATCTATGAAAGTCTGTCCTTGGAGGAAGATAGTGGGAAAAGCTAGGAACGGTATATCCTGGGATGCTGGAAGACTCCAAATTAGTTGTTCTATGTCACTGGAATGCTCAGACGTTTGCTTAAATCTAGCTAGTTAATACCAAGGCTTTGAGCTATCTGTTCACCATGAAAAAACATGGTAAAACCTGGATTTTCTCATTTTAAGGAGAAAAACCTAGATTTTCTTCTTTAAAGAAGAAAAACACAGGAAACAGTGGGTTTCCCCTTGGAGGCTGGCAGAGTTCCAGCCTGCAAGGTGCTGGAGGAAGTGAGAGAAGGGTGATCAGCAGGAAGCACCATGTGCATGTGTGCACTTACACATACACATGACTGCCAGGCAGCCTGGAGAGCAGCTCCCTGCAGATAAGTCTGGTAAGGGGTGGGGTGAGGTGGGGAGGTCCTTATACTGAGGGAGGGAGGGAGGGAGTTGGGCATGACTGGGGCTAGGGCTAGGGCTGGGGATGGGGCTGGGGCTGCTGCCCAGCCCAGGCAGTGCATGGGGTTTGGGGCCTGGGGCCAGTAGGTGTGGCTGCAGGGTCCAGGAAGGGAGAGGGATGGGGCTGTGGGATGCCTGTCTGGGGGGCAGGGGAAACTGCCTCCCAGCCACTGCACACACTTCTGGAGGAGGCCTGGGGGGCACATGCCTCCCAGATTTGTGCACAGGGAGGCATGTGCCCTATCCACAGGGTCTCTGCAGTGGGCAGGACCTGGCATGCCTAGGCAAAATGACAGAGTGACGAGAAAACTTGGTACCACCTCTGTGAGCCTTGCACCACCCTGGCAAGGCACCCTCGCCCACCCAGAAGCAGCAGGGGTGGCAGCACAGAATTGTGCCCCTCTCTGCTTCTGGGTGGGCAGGGGGTGCCTTGCCATGGTGGCAAGGCACTCCCAGCAATGGCAACAAGCTTCTCCACCTGGCCCTGCTCTGCCCTGCCACACTGGGTTATGACTGCTAGGCTGCAGAGTCCCAGAGGGAGAGGTCAACAGAGCAGGGAGTCCTGAGCCCACAGTGGGAAGCCTGCATCTTGCTCCCCGCCCCAATGAGCTCTGCTCTGGCCTGGCTGCGCATGGGGGAGGGGGAGCCAGGCTTTGTGCTTCACTCAGCAGCAGCTGCAACCTCCTGTGGGTAGCAACAGGGCTCAGGCAAACATGCCCTGGTACTGCAGGTCCCCTCCAGCAAGGCTGAGAGGGGCAAGGGGCTTTCGGTGGGGAGTGAGGGGCACTGGCAGGGCTGGAGATGAAGTGGGTGGTGAGTGAGGGGCAACAGCAGGAGTGGGGAGGCTGTGGGTGTGGAGTGTGGGGCACAAGCAGGGATGGGAGGACATAGGTTGAAAGTGAGCAGTGGCATGGGTTAGGCACTGACATGTCAGGGGTGATCAGTGCCACAAAGCAGTGGGGTGGAGGTTGGGCAGCCACAGCTGGACCCACATCCTGGTGAGTGAAGTGGGCAGGGGGAGCTCTGATTTCCCATGATAAAAACCCCAAAATAAAATGCCAGAATGTATAGGTATTTAGAATGTATTTTCATTATAGTGAATGAGGCACTGGTTGGCTTCCAAATTGCTTTAAAATTGTAAATATATCAATAAAATATTGTGTTCAACTGATACCTATACATATAGTGGTGTTTCATTTTAATCATGGACAAACACAGATTTTGGATTTTTTAATCAGAGAAGTCACAATTTTTTTTAACAGAGAAAACCAGAATCCCTGGTTGATACCAATCAATGATAATCCCCCACCTCCCTCCACCTCCCTGAAGTGGCATCACTTTAAGATACCTAAAAGGCACTTAGCACTAGTTAACAAGACTGAATTTGCAATCTTTCCAGTTTTAAACACCCTTAACAAGAGCTAATTGCAACATGTCAACTCATCCCATGTGCTGCTTTAAAATAGTGCTTTAAAACACAATTGTTTTTGGTGCTATCTTTTTTTGGACTAACTGTATAGTTGGAAGAGATCTTAAACAGACTATGGTCTGAGAAAGAAGCTTTCTCTGGCATCTTCAGGATTCAGCAGAAGAAAAGTGGGGGTTTTGAATATCTAACTTTGAATTAAAACACCTCAAGTGGCAGTTAACTACCTAAATTTCAAGATCTAGTGACTAAAATGGAATGCTGTGTAATATCATGGCCAACATTTTGTGCATCCCCTGATAGATGGCCAACAAAATTCACAGGTCCCACAGCTATCAAGTCTAGCTGAAGGGATGCTGGGTGTCAGAAGATAGCTTAATGAGATAACTGAGCTAATCACAGGCTTGAGGAAGAGTGTCTTATTCTTTATCTGCTGCCTGTCTTAGTATCACTGTCTTTTTAAAAGCAGAACCTCCATCAGCATCAGCAAAAGTGTATTATTGTGCTGCTAAAACAGGAAAGGAAATAATTTTAGTCTCATTGGTCACTCAGTGGCTCCAGGCTATGCCTGGAAGGGGCAGCAAATGAAGCTTTGATGCTGGACATAAAGCTTCGGGTTTGACCTAGGCTTGGGACCAGGGCTGCAATGCTGGAAGTCCTGGCTAATTGCCCAATTGCTGTTTCATACCTGGGCAGGAGATGGAACCAGTGTGCCCTGGGCCACGTCAGAGCTGGATCAGTAAGAGGGTGCAGAAGAAGGGACCAAATGGTGGGGGCAGGAGTTGAGGGGACATGTGGTGGGGCAGGCTCCAGGAGGCACAGCTACTGCAATGGGGCAGGTGGCAGGGAGGCCAGATCCCAGGGGGTGCAAGTACAGAACAAGTAGGCAGCAGGGAGGCAGGCATCATGGAGGGTGAGCCTGGGATGCAGATGTCAGGGGGGAAAGTGGTTGGGGGTGGACAGGCAAAATAAGTCAATTTTGGGGGTCAGGAGGCAGAGGTCAGGCTGTTTGAATTCTTTGCTACCTGCGCTCCCACCACTTGCCTCCCTGCTGCTGTTCTTCTGCTGCAGCTGTGAGGGAACAAATCTGAGATACCATCCTCCAGTAATACATGGAAAATTATAAAAAATGTATACATTTTCCATATATATATAATCTAATAATTGGGGGCAGAGGGGGGTGGGCATCTTAAATATGAAGTCATCTTGGATTTGAGCAAATACCGTTATGCAGAATCTTTTTCACTAGAGATTTAAAAAAAAGGTTAGATACATGTACAATAGGCATTTTCTAGGTAACTTACCTTGTTTCAATTCAGGGGTTTGGAGCAGATAATTATTTTGGCAATCTACAGAGGAGACAGATTTCTTTAGTTGTGATTTTCACATCAGCAGCTCTGATGCCCTAGGTAAATGTCTGACAAAATATTACAAGTATTAAATTAAAGTATAGTCCCTCCCCAAGATTGACATACTTTTCAGCAAAGATAGATAGATAGAAAGATAGATATAGATATCTCTCTATATATATGTGTGTGTGTGTGTGTGTGTGTGTGTGTGTGTGTGTGTGTGTGTGTGTATTAGGTAAAATCTGTTCAAAAACATAAATAATATATTAGATTGACATTTATCTTAACAATTCAATTTTTCTAAGATTAGAAACAATTTACATATATACACTGTACTGTACACACACTTTATCCAACTTGTCTTTTTTTTTTACAGTAGTTGCCATAACTACTAAAAAGATTTCATCTTGGATGTTGCGTGCTTCATTTTTACACGCAACAGTAAAAAATACCCATTACATGTGACAAATTACCAGCTGAAACCAATGCTTTATGCTAACATTTTGATTCACTCATGCAGCGAGGAAGAGCCAATACTAACACAGATCAGCTAGTATCAGTATGAGCAATTCAGAGCTAAATACAAAAGAGGAATAAGGGTGTCCAAATCTCACCAAATTTTCACTTTAGGTACTTTATTACAAAATTTAGCTTTGCAAACTTGTGGAGCCCTGCCCAGCTCTGAAGATGATTAAAAGTCAGGAGGAATCTGTAATGGTTCACTGGGGCATAGCTGGTCAGTGCATGTGGTTTAAGTGTTTGGGTTTGTGAGAGTGGAAACAAAGGTCTTGTCCAGGATAGGAAACTGAGGATTGAAATGACATTGTAATTAGTGCAAACAAGTGATCCAGGCTTAGTGGTCCAAGACAGGAACAAACAGGAAGAAGTAGGAGGAACTGAGCTAGATGTTCAGTGTACCACGTCAAGTTTAGAAGTTCTAAGCAGGCCAGGGGCACAATAAGGTGGTTGCCCGAACAAGTTGCTGGTCTGAACTTCTATAGGCCAGTGTGGATGGGGTCCTTTTCCTGAAGGACGAATCAGCCTGATTTTCTGATTACTTCCAGCTGGGTCCTGGTGAGCCTCAGCTCATCGCAGCACTACAGTTTTTACCAGTAAAAACTGCTAGATCTGGTGCTAGATATACTTGGATCTGTATACTTTCTGCCCATGTTGAAAAGTTCTGTGCTTCAAGTCCCATGGAGAGACAGACATGAATACTCAAATTACCAAACCCTAGATTCTAGGATGGGACCTTCAATATCCCTCCTATATGTACAGGAGGAATAAGGAATGGAATAATGGAATGATCTAGTAGGTGCACACTGAGAATGATTATTGAATTGCACCTACTAGATCATACACCACATGAAATATGACTTGAAGAGGAGGAAGAGATTATGATGTTCTTCTGCCTTTTCTAAAATACATCTCCCACATGAATATTCAAATTACCAAACCCTAGATTCTAGGATGTGACCTTCAATATCTCTCCTGTATGTATAGGAGGAATAAAGAATGGAATAATTGGTTATACATTCAGCCAGGGAGACAGTGAGATACTGAAAATGATTAAGACACCTGTCTGGGACAGAAGAGACCTGGTTTCCACCCCTTGATTATATAACTGTATTAAAATGATTAAATATTAATTGAAGCAGGGATCTGAATTCAGTTTTCCCCTCTCCGGTGTCCAAGTCTCTAGGTAAAAGGACCATTCTCTCCAATGGTGTAGCTAGTGCAGGGCAGCAGGGCACTCCATCCTGGGCACTTAGAGGAGAAATAAAAATAGCTACATCCACACAATCAAACTGGTGACATGGTGGCAACTGGAAGCTGCCACTGCCACTATGTATGGCAACTACCTTAGGCGCTTCGCCACATCATTATGCCTCTGGTTCTCTTGCTGTTTTTCTGACTCAGTCTTTAATTAGAGCCTTCAAAATGGAAAGACTGACAGGAGGGTTTGAATGCCTTCCATGCAAAGCTATTCTGTTGAGCAGTGGTTAGGGCATTCACTTTGGAAGTGGGAGATGCAGACAGAAATTCCCTGAGGCTGTGAAGGCAATTGAATCCATGTTGCTCTCATCCTGGGATCTGAGATAAAAATACCATGAGCACTGCTCATCCTCCAGCTTTGTTTAGGGATAAAATATTGACTTAGTTGCCTGAACAAGAAGTTTTATGGTTGGGAATCCAAACCAGAATAAAGTTGGGCTTAGATACACTCATCTCCTTGATGTTTCCTATTGGGTAGCTCCCTGATCAGAATGATGAATTTTATGAATGTTATTCTTAGTGGAATTCCAGAAAAATAAAAAACAGAGGGGGAAAAGCCAATGAATTATTCCATGGAATTATAATTGGTGTCATCGGCAAGGTTGGAATGTTTAGATCCATAGTAGAGACTTTCAGCACTTAAACTAATGGTAGAACTGGCATTAGTAATGAAGTATTATCTTTCTTAGGCCTGCCTCATACAGTTTGTTTATGGTATACATAGATATTTGCTGATACCAGAGGACTTTTTAGACTTGGGACCGTAAGCTTTTTGTTTAAAGTGTGAAGGAGAGCATACTCCAGTTCTAGCATCAGAAATGCCAATCTTTTACAGTTCCTATCCACATATTTGTACCCCTCTGAGCTCTTGCACCTGTCTCATCCCTGCCTGGCCCACTCTGCCACAGAAGTATGCAACAACTAGACAGAGTAATTGTAGGAGAGCTCCTATTTAAACATAGGCTGTCATATCCTCAGTAAACTTAAGGAGGAAAAAAAGAAGAGTATGTTTATCATGGATCTCTCTCAGGACAGAATGATATCAGTGTAGATGGACTACGCAGATAGTATTTATTTAATAAACTTTTCTGTATAAATACACAAGAAGTGTATGTGGCAGGGCACCTTAGGTGCCTGCCACTTTAAGGGCTAGAACAAGCAGCAGAACATCCTGCAGGTGGCTGCATTCCCAATCAGGAGTTACACAGCCAGCGGGAGGCTGCCTGTTTGAGAAGAGGGCACAGCTGTTAGCGATAAGAACATACCCTGAGCAGTGGAGCCAGAAGTTTGGTGCAAGAAGCTGGGGGAAGAGCACCACCCAGCTGGAGCTGCTGCTCACATAACATGTTGAAGGTACAGGGCAGGAACTATGGGGATGGCAGGAGGTTTCTGGTACTGGGGCATGACCTAAAACTACACCCTGCTGGGGTTGGATGGTGTGGTGGGGCTGCTTCTGGCAGGGCAGCTTCCAGGAAATGCCACACCTCTGCCTTACCAGTGAAGGGTGAGTATGGGGTGCCAGAAAGCCTCAGCTCCCACTGCCTTGTGGGGTTACCCTGTAGAGGAGAAAGGCTAGGGGAGCATACCCTGAGAGAAAAGCACAGAGGCCCAGGCCCACTGAGTGGGGTCTGAGGTGGGACCCAGGCCCATAGTAAAATAAAATAACTCATCTTATTTTCATAATATTATTCTCCAAGCCTGACCAGAAGGGTCAAAAGGGCCAGGGGCCCACCACGAGGGACACCCATGATAAGCAAAGAAGCTTGGGACCCTGACTGGCCTGAGATGGGGCCAGGGCTTATAATGGAAGCCGAAGGTCCCATGATTGGAGCCACAGCTAATGGGCGAAGGAGACGGTTGAGCCAGATGCCTGAGATGTCATCTGCAAGGCTTAAGCCACAGTGTAGGAGCAGAAAGGAGCCACAGATAGCCCCTCCCCCCCACAATATCGGGTTGTAAAATGGGCAGCCTCCCACCATAATTAACAACCTAATGAATTACAAGAAGGCGTGGCAGGAGAAACAGGTGAGCGGTGTGCCCAGAGGCAGGTGGGAAACTAGCTTTGTGGCTAGTCAGGGATCCCACTTTGCCACAGGCACCTGTAACATGTAGATGGGGCTTTATATTCATACAGAAATTGATAGCATGTGCTTTCTTGAGCTGTGCTCAATGTATTAGGAGATATAGACCAGGACTAGTCACTTCTTTTGCCACTCATTTAAAATGAAACGTGTTTGTTTGTTGATTTTTGTTCCCCAAAGTATGTGTTTTTCTCAGGAAATTTTGACTTTTTAAAGAAAAAAAAAAAAAAAAGGGCAGCTGGAGGGGGGCAGGAGGGTTACCACCTCAGTTCTTCATGGGATTTGTACCCAGTTATCTCTTGTCCTGATTTTCCTGTCTGTACCAGTTTTCTCAGTTGGACTATATCTCCAATGATATACTGCAGTGAGGGATTCCTATACTACAGCAAAGACATTCAGCTGGAGAAATTGGGGGTACATCATTTATTTATACTCATATTATATCACATTTATATTCATAAATATAAATGGTTTAGTTTTTGTGCATGTTTTGTGTTTTCTCTTTTTTTTTAACTGAAAACTATATTTATTTTAAAAAATCACCAGTTTTTTTCAAGGATTCCCCCCCCCCCCCCACACACACACATTGTCATCATTTTCTGTAAAAAAAATAAAAATTCCTCAATTTCTAGTCAGTTTGATGCTTATGTCCTTGATTGATGCAATCAGATACCAATCATCCCTAAACCACTATACAGTAGCAGAATAATAAGTAATGATTTTAATTTATCAGCTATTCCTTGTTTAATATTTGTATTATAGTGCCAGAAATGGCAAAAAGATTATTATGTGCAGAAATATATTAGTATCAAAACTCAAATGCTTTTCCAAATACCTTTAATGTAGTTATCAAAGTATACATTAATTTAATTTATTTGTTTCACTATTCTAAATGCTTCAGTACTTTCATCTTAATTTTCATGCTTGACAAATACAAAGGTAATTCTGTTTCCTTATAATATTCTTATTAGTAGTTTTCTTCATGATTACATTAACAACTCTTTATTACTGTATATTATATCCGTTAAAATTGCTTGAACTATATGTTCTTTCATTATCAACCTCTCAATTTTCAAACAGCAGTGTTGTATGTTTCATGACAATTTATATTAAGTTGCAGTGCATTTTTTGTGAATTTTTATTTTGTTTATTGGTTTCCTTTCTTCATGTTTCCTGATTTTCACATTCCAGATCTTTTCTCTTGCCTTGCACATCTTTCTGATCTTTTCAGCTTTTTTTTGTGATAACACCATTTGTTCTCTTCTGTTTTGTTTTTTTTTTTCTTTTTAAGCTACACCTACTATGGTTCCGAATGTGTTTTTTGATGCCTTCTACCTTTGTTTCTAGATATCCCTCTTGGTTGTAAATTTTCCCTCCACTCTGCACATTATTCAAGTTTGCAATGAAACAACAATGCAAAACAAAAGATACCTTTTAATAATACATTTTTCTAATGGCAAAATAAATTCCTCTCTGCTAAAGAAAAGCAAAATAGCATTTAGCTTAGTGAAAATGAAATATTTTATTCTTAATTTCCAAACTTTTCCATCTTACAAACTTTTTGCTCTGGAACAAGAATTGTACGTCCCATTAGATGTGTAACTACTATAGCAAAACTACTAGGAAATTGATGGGAGAAAGAGATTTCAGGAGGAGAATTTTTTAGAGAAGACACCAAACCAAAAAGTCAATTATGCTGAGAAAAAAAGAGCTTTTTTTTAGAAATATAGAGTCTTCTTATGCTGGCATCACTTACATGTACTTGAAATTGCTAGTATTTAATGAAATAGGTATATAGTCTTTTTGCTGCCCTTCCAGTCATAATGGGTATGCCTATCACTGACTTCATTGAAATTTAGGATCATAAGAAAATAGGGCTGGAAGACACCTCTCAAGGTCATGTTGTCCAACCTTCTGCTCAAGGCAAAATCATCCCTAACTAATTACTCAAGAGTCTAACTGAGCTGCTCTTGAAAATGTCCAGAGATCGAGAGACCACAAGAGATGGAGGAGAGGGACAGGCTGCAACTAGATCTAGACAGGTTACAGGGGTGGGCAGATGAGAACAGGGTGGGATTCAATACTGACAAGGGCAAGGTACTGCACCTAGGGAGAAAGAACCAGCAGCATGCCTACAGGCTGGGGAACTCCCTTCTAGTCAGCACAGAGGCAGAAAAGGATCTTGGTGTCATTACTGATTCCTAAATGACCATGGGCCGCCAATGTGGGAGGTGAGGAAGGCTAACCACACCTTGTCATGCATCCACAGATGCATCACGAGCAGGTCCAAGGAGGTGATCCTCTCCCTCTATGCAACATTCATCAGGCTGCAGCTGGAGTATTATGTCTAGTCCTGGGCGCTGCACTTCAGGAGGGATGTGGCCAGCATCGAGAGGGTCCAGTGGAGGACCACTTGCATGATCAGGGGGCAGCAAGGCAGGCCCTATGAGTGGAGGCTATGGGAGCTGAACCTGTTCATCCTCCACAAGAGAAGGCTGAGAGGGGATCTGGTAGCTGTCTACAAACTGGCCAAGGGGGACCAGCAGGCTATGGGAGAGTCCCTGTTCCCCCGAGCACTACCAGGAGTAACAAGGAATAATGGCTATAAGTTGACTGAGAGTAAATTCAGGCTAGATATCAGGAGGTACTACTTCATAGTCAGGGCGGCTAGGATCTGGAACCAACTTCCAAGGGAAGTGGTGCTTGCTCCTACCCTGGGGGTCTTCAAAAGGAGGGTAGATAATCACCTGGCTGGGGTCATTTGACCCCAGCTTGCTTGCTTGCTTGCTTTCTTTCCTGCCTGTGGCAGGGGGTCAGACTTGATGATCTGCTCAGGTCCCTTCCGACCCTACCAACTATGAAACTATGAAACTATGAAACAGTTTCTCTAGGTCACCTGTTCTAAATGCTTAACTACCCACATCATCAGAACCTTCCACCTAAATTTCTTCTGCTGCAGCTTGAGTCCATTGCTCCTAGTCCTGCTCCTTAAAGTCACAGGGAAGTATCTTTCCATCCTTTTTGTAATTGCCCTCCAGGTATTTGAAGATGTTATCAACTCTCCTCCCCACCTCATCCACTCTTCTCTTCTCCATACTAAATAACCCTAGTTACTTTGGCCTTTCCTCATAAGTCCTTCTTCCCACTCCCTGAATTTTTTTTCACTCTCTGTTGGATTCTTTCCAAACTGCCCAAATCCTTCTTGAAGTACAGGGCCCAAAACTGGACATAGTAGTCCAGGTGAGTCCTCACCAGTGCTTAATAGTACAGAAGAATCACTTTCCTTGATTTGTAACCTCATTAATACATCCCAGTATGCTGTTGGCTTTCTTTTTGCAATAAGAGCATCCTTTTGGTTCATATTCAGCTTAGTGGTGCTCAAACTTTTGACTCTGCAGGACAAATGGGTGGTCTGAGGGCTGGATAGGGCTGTCTGCAAAATTAGGTCCTGGGGGCCAGCACTACACCCTCTCACCCCATACTCCAGGATTAGGTTACATAAAACAAAAAACTCAGGCTCCACCTAGTAGTATGATCTACATTCAAAAATTGAACAGGCCTGTTTTGACAAATTTCCACTCTCCTCTAACAATTAAGGTCTGCATTTCACCGATAGCAATGTACTGTATGTTTTTTGCATATAGCATGACCTCATATATAATATGCATCTGAATTTTGAAGGGGAGTCTGAAGAAAAAGAATCTTCTATCAAGGTAAGTGAGTGGCAGATGCGAGGGAGTCAACAATGCTCCTGGGTCCTGGGCAATGCTCCTGGGTCCTGGGCAGCCCTTTATGCTGGTTGGGTCTGCTGACTGGCACAGCACAGCAAGTGAATGGCCATGCACCAAGTCTGATCCCATATACTGGCAACAGAGACAAGTACCAGGTTGGATTCGGTGAACCATATCTTGGACTACAGTCTGAGTCAGAAGCTTCACAATGGCTCTGAAGCCACATTCCAGGTCTGAGTTCCCATGCTGCCTCCATGACCATGTGCAAATCTCAGGTCAGATTTAGCACATAGCTCCACAGCTAACACGTGGTCTCAGGCTCACTGCACAGCCCCAGAGATGGTGCACAGGATTGGACACAGTACCTGGCTCCAGAGCCAGAATATACCTCCAGACCTGGTGTGTGATACCAGACTTAGCACGCTGGATCCAACCTGGAACACGGGTCTGCAGCCAGTGTACCTGGCACACCAGATCCAGGGCTACGTTCCAGGAAAGATCCAGTATGCTTTCTTCAGCATGCCAGCCCAATCCAGTGCATGGATGGGAAGGGGATCTCCCCAGGGGTCCAGAAATTTGCTGGTGGGAGGCAGCAGAGGAAGAGTTGATTGTCATGGCTCCCAGAGCTGTGGCAATTAATGCTGCCACTGTTCTACCTCCTCCCAAAATTGCAGACCCAGGGGTTCCCTTTTCCTCTCATATAATGTGCACCCCAATTTTTCCCAGCTGGTTTTGGGAAGGGAAGTGTGGGTTATATGTAAGAAAATACTGTAGATGTTGCAGTGATTTTCTCTCCATTGGGATTAGAAAATCATCAAAAATTCTTGCCCCTGATTCAGTAAGGATATCCTTGGTTTCCACATAATCACACAGCATTTATCCTCTTTGACTTGCACTGGGGGTACTTGAACCTATATCCATTTGCTTGGAAGCTCAAATTATTAACCCACAAGGTTAATATATATATCCATGTGTATATTTGATTCAACCTCAATAAAAAGTACACCTGTGGCTTTGTGCCCTAGTAATATGGGGGACTTATCATCTTTTATCCCCAAAACAAACTCATCTAGATGCCCTAAAAGTTCTTTTTACTGAGCTGTAGTGATCTTTCAAAAGTCACTAGATGCAATACTGGGTCATCATTGGTTCATAGTTTAGATGATGAGGACACGGTACTATAGTATGAAGGCAACTTTATAGACTTTATACGTTGGATCCAGCCTCAGTTGATCCAACTCAGGCTGGATCAACTGAGTTAGTCTCTGCTCCCCTGTTTCATGAACAGGCAGCAGCTGAGCTGCTAAATCAGCTTTCTCCTGATTTTTCATGAAGTACTGATAGAATGCTACTTGTACCTGAAGAGCAGCTATATGGGCCTGAAACTGCCCCTCCATGTTTCTTTCTTATTCATTATAGGATCTCCAGTGCTATTCATGACAGCAGAACACCTTTACCAAACAATCAAGAAGGAAAAGAAACTGTTGCTAATTATATGGCTAACCTTCAGAAATTAACAGAACATTGTCATTTTGGAGGGATTTTGAGTGATATATAAAAGGACTCTTTTTGAAAGCCATGAAAAATAATGTAGCCAAAGAGTTACTCACTGATGGTGATCGGCACCTAACACATTCACTAGAATTTTCTGCTGAAATAGAGACAGCTTGTAAAGCTGCCAAGTGGCTGCAAACACAGCAGCTAACCTGGGTAAGAAATGAACTGGAGTCCAATCAGAAAGTGAACTAATTGACAAGAAGTAACAGACTTAATTAAGGAATACAGTGAAATAGACAGTGGTTATAAAGACTTAGTGAAAGGGAAACTCAAAATAAATGGAGCCTACAGCCATTGATACTGTAATAAACTGTTCATTTACAAAGTAAAAAGGTTTGAAATTTTTGGCAACTTTTGGGGGAAAAAAATTCCCTGCTTGATAACTCACGAGATGACTAGCCCTACTTCTTTCAAGATAAGAAAAGTGTATGATGAAAAAGGGAGCTGTTTCAGAGAATCTGGCAGGGGCTATAACTTAACCTGCTGTGCAGTCTATTTGCTGCATTAAAATCAAAGATGTGCGTAAATAGGTCTTGAATAGCTATACATAACATAGCTATTAATGCCTGTCCATGTGGTTCCTCCATATTAGTGTTTTGTTATACAAGCATAGAGGCAACCAAGGTTTTTAACAACAGAAATACAAAAACATTTCATGAATGATAAAGCTACATTTCTGATTCAAAATACTGAAAGATCTCTATAATCAGTATAAGGAGCATATTGACAAGAATAACTCATTCTGAAAAGGCTATCCCTGAGAACTGACTTTGTTTGGGCTATAATATATCTTCAGATGCAGATATCTCCAAATCTGTCAGAAAAGCCATTAGTAGCATGGTAAGCAGCACTGGCCACTTAAGTTAGCTTTCTGCATAAACACACAACTCAGTTAACCTAAATGTCTGTGAATTGCTCTCCTCTACATGTCCTACCTTCCTACCTTTCGCTTGCACACAAATATATTGTAATATTTTCAAATGTAAAATTGAGTCTTTGACTATGAGGAAGTCCTTTTCTGTTGCTTTCTCTGGGTTTTATTGTGTTATTTAGGGCACACCTATTTTGTAGAGTCACTAACAATGTATATATATCAGCAGAGTCCTCTAATACAGAAGCATTGTTTTGTTGGTGCAGCTCTTCAACTTTCCTGGACTACATAAGCTAAACTGCCAAAAGCAATCTGTTGGCATATCTGCATCCGTGTCAAGGAGTTCGTTGGCACAGATATGCTAGCTATTATATAGATTTCATAGACATTAGGGCTGGAAGGGACCTTGGAAGATCATTGAGTCCAGCCCCCTGCCCCACATGTATGTATGTGTGGTGGGAGGTGTGTCTTGGTGTTTACTTTGTTGTGTTTGGGGGTTTTGGTTTGTTTTGTTTTGGTTTTAATAATCCTAAGTAGCTATGTCAACAGAAACGTGTAGTGCAGACCAAACTTTTGATATACCTCATGAGAAAAGGCACTGCAAGAAAAAAACAAAAACTGCCAGAGAGAGTAATAAGTGGCAGTGGCCTCATTCGGACCTCTTTTTAGAGTGAATTTTACTTTCTTTGTTCAATGACATATGGGGAAAAGGATGAATTCATGTATTACTGTCAGAGTACCATAAAAACAGTCTCTAGGCTGTAAATGCTGTAGTTCCACCTCTGCCTTGCATGAGCTAGGAAGGCAGTTCCTTCTGCCCATTTCACTGTTTACACAGACAAAGACAGATAGAACATGACTGTTAATTAAATGTTGAAGACAGCTGTTCTCAGAGATAACTAATGACTCCCAGGTTTTCAGCTAGAACCACATTTCAAGAAAAATACTCAGTAACCAAATAAATAAAGATAATCTGTCTGAATATCAGAGGAATTTAAGGACACATTTCTCTTTTAAGAACTCAGGGAGGAAAATCTTCAGTCCTAACTCTTTTCTAAGCCCAGAAATCACATTAGAAACAATAATCTGAGCCACCAAATGCAGGCACTTCCTAAGCAGCAGAATACAACTTAAAACATTCTCAATGACAAAACTGTATCCCATGACATTACTAAGGTCACTCCTTGCATGCATTGTACAAGAGAAAAATGTTCTACAATAACCAAGTCAGGAGGTCTATAAATAAGGAATTGGATACTTTCCTGAGAGATTAGGAAATCAGTAACGTTAAACAGCTCAACATCAAACATTTCCATTATTGGTTGCAGGGTAACATCTAACTCAAAGGAGAAATGAGTGACCTTGTTTAGTTAAACCTCTAAAGCAAAATAAGCTACCTTATCTGTAAAGTATCTGTGACCTCAAGATAGGCTGTTTTCAGAGTGGAGAGAGATGCTTTAAAAATCCTTACATCATTCCTTAATATGCTATAACTTCACACTGTTTAAGTACAGAAGCTTCAATAGAAATGACTTGTTGAAAGAGCAGGTGCAGTTTAGTGGGAGTTTGTATGCCACATCACACATGGATATAAATGAATTTCTTGGAGAAAAAAGAAACCTCTAATACTGAAGTCTGATACTGCATTCTAGGAAAAAGCAAAATATGCATTAAAATCTTTAGCTTATCAAACATATTTACAAGCCTTTGTAATGGCTACACTGCTCAAAAAAAAATTGTACAGAACTCTGAGGACTACATTCATCTCTAAAGTTAATAGGAACTGAATATAGGGTAAAAACTGATAAAGCAAACAAAATATTGGCACCAAGTGGATCTTGATGGCTTCCTATTTCAGTCCCCTTCTCTCCCTCTGGTGCAGGGTATATAGCCAGGCAAAGGGGGACATTACCAAAGTGGTCTGCCAAGCCTTTAGTCCTTACTTTCCAAAAATGTCCCATTAGACCATTAGCAACTGGCAGATAATAAAGCACTCTTCAGGCATGGACTACTCAGTACCAGATTTTCATCAGGAATAGAGTAGCTGAAAGGTGACTTAAGGCCATCTGCCAGTTCCATCTCTCCTGAACCATTCTTAATGCTCATCAACCGTATAACAGAAGAATTGCATTTAAATGTATTTGTCCCTCTGACAGTAATATCTCTGGTTTGTGAAAATTAATCTTTTACAGTTTAAGAGATAATATATGTGCTATATGTTATGTTACTGTAAACATGATGTTAACATTTAGAATTCATTCATATTCATATAATCTCTAAATAGATTTTTATGTTTTTAATATACTATTTATCCAAATATGAGACATTTGGTAGATTTTTTTTTTTCTTTAAAGTGCATACTAGTACAAAAGTCCATGAACATCAAGCCAAGGAAGTTCTGTACCATTTTGGTAGGTAATGTGCTGGGTCATCTTGGACTATGGCCAGTGAGAACAGGCAATTATCCCTGCTGTTAATGCTGATGTTACAGTGGTAATTACCATGTAACATCTACTGAAATTATAGTGTGAAAACAATTTCATACTGAGTTGATTACCACCTGGACTCTCCTGACTGTAATT
The DNA here is from genome assembly GCF_030867095.1 of Alligator mississippiensis. Taxonomy (NCBI): domain Eukaryota; kingdom Metazoa; phylum Chordata; order Crocodylia; family Alligatoridae; genus Alligator; species Alligator mississippiensis. The sequence continues at coordinate 394,172,378 of NC_081824.1, forward strand.
GGTTAAATGGTAGACAGGCAAACAAGGAAAAAATAAGGTGATGACACAAAATAGCTTGCATCCTATTATAGACTCCCTGAGGGCTTAGTCACTGTGTAACCACAAAAGCCCCATAGTTATACTTTAATGATCAATATGCACTTGTTCATTCTGTGGATATTTCTACACTTTGTTCAAAATATATTTAATAATGGTCTGGAGGAGAGGGAATATGCAGAGATGGGTGAATATCTGAAGTGACACAAAATCATTTAGGGCTAGTTTCTGTCACCCTTATTCATGGTGAAGAGTTCATTATCCCTCAGATAATACCATGTATTTCAATAGGATGCTTACAAGATAAGAAATAACTATGTAACATGAGGGTTATGGAACTCTAGCTCACACAAACAGCTCCATGTAAGACAATAGGCATGCATGCTTGAATAAGTGCCTCAGACTTCTTGATTAGGTCTCTGCACTTCACATTAGCCAGAACTATAAAACAGTCTGAGAAACTTCAAAAGGAAATCGCAAAGGACCAGATTCTAGACCAATTGTCCTGTTGGCTTCCATGGGACTGTTTGTGTGAAAACATGATCACCAACTTCTGTCAGGTTCTAAAGCCAGAATAGCAGCATGATAGCAAGTGAAATTCATTATGGAGGTGTGCAGATTATATATATCTATATCTATATATCTAGATATATAGATATATATATCTAGATATATAGATATAGATATATATGTATCCCCTAGTCACACACACACACACACACACACACACACACACACACACACATATGAAAGAATAATTGAACATTTTGTACACATCACTGGGTAGGAGTTTAATTGTAACATGAGAAAAAACGAATTCAATATTCAGTTCAATATAAAATTCTGTTGACTGTCTACTAACAATCCAAAAAAACAAACAAACAAAACCCCCTAACTCTTATGGTGCATGAGGAATAGGATGAAAAATGTGACAAAAAATTATAGAGTTTTAAATAAAGCAATAATACATTTCACCTGGAATATTAGGCTTATTTCTCAAAAAGATAATTGGAAAAAAATACAGGGTGGGTTCAGCGGCAGATGACAAAAACAATTGGATCTTTCAACTGTCTTTCATATGAAGTGAAGCTAAAAAGATTGGAATTATTTAGTTTAGGAATGAGACAAATAATAGAGTACATAACAAAAGTATGCAGAGTAATGAATAGTATAAGGAAGGTAATTTAAGCATTCCTCTGTATCTTTTCCATATTACAAAAGCAGAGGGGGGAGGGCAAAGGAATCAATGAAATTGAAAAAATAGTAAACTTAAAAGTTTTTTTCATAGGAAAATGTTAAATGCATTATAACAGAGTTAAGACTTCCCTATTGTAACTTTTCAGAATGCCAAGAATGTTAGACTCTGAAAACCAGGAAATAGAGTGTTCAGGTATATTCCAGAGAACCTTAATTACAACTACTCAGAGCTGGTATTTGTCTGGGGACCTAGTACAGCAATGTGGGCTGTTTTAGGTGTAGCTGTATGAAATCATGATGGGATTAGATAAAGTAGTTTGAATGAGCTATGATTATGAAATACAGAAATGCTAGGGAGGAAACCCTTCTCCCTGGCCCTCTGGTTTGTGTGAGATCAGAGGTGGAATATCAGAATGAAGATTGAATAATGGTTAAATATAAGCACTGTTATGGGTATAAAGATCAAGGGATTATGGAAAAGTTGTTATTTCTGTGAGCATGACAAACTTTGGTTTTAGAGCAAGTGTAAGTAGCTTTGTATAGCTCAACCAAAATCTGCCCCTTGTTTGATGCAGCTATAAATGGGTGCTTGGTCATTTGTCTTGAGCAGTCAGAAGCAGTGAGTGGTTTTGCCTTTTGAATTGCAAGTTTCAGGTGTAACTTTGACCTTTGACTTAGGAATGTATTGGATCATTTTATAGCATATGCAAAAAATAAGTTGTGTACCTTGTCTACATTTCCTAGTTTTCAGAAGCTTGAATTTAGTATTCTGACATGGAATAAAATGTCATAATCTTAATTATGAGTTAACAACGGCATGCTGTGTACATTTTTCTTGTTCTTAAAAAAGAAGAAAATGTTATTTTGGTCTGTTTCTTTCTTTTTAAGGATTCAGTGGTCACATGGACAGTTGGATTTAATACATAAGATTGTATTTGCCAAACTACTATCGTGTGCTAAAAGTAAAGGAATAAATGAGAATCCTAAGTGGTATATACTGAGGTTTGTATACTATGCTTAACTTGAATGGGGCTAAAGATTATACTCCTAAAAGTTTTTACTATATAATGGTAAAGAAGGGAAGTAGCAAATTCACAGACATAGCTTGTGATAGCACAATGTGATAGATTTGTCTCATCTTCTACAGGTTTACGAAATAAAATACTCTCTCCATCCTTTCAGCTCTTCCCCACCAGCAATTTAAAATGTTCTTGACAACAGTTTTACACAATTCTGCCCTTTTCATGAAGACAGTGGCACATAAGATGCCATTAGCTGCTTTATGTTTTCTCTTGCATATATGTACCACAGCTTACAGTTCACTGGCAAAGGTGAGAGGGCATACACTTTCTTGATTATGTAGCTCAAGTTATACTCCACTTTAGGCTCTTTATGAGCCCACCAGCCAAGGCCTCTGACCATGATAAATTATTTTTTTTAGGGAGATCTGTGTTGGAAGCTCCTTGATCAAACAGCCACAGAGACCACATACAGATGTTAAAAAAACTGGGGGAAGAATTGATCTAAGTTATGTGGTATTCTCTTAGTGGCCTAGTTTAGAGCAGCAGCAAACATTATACATACCCACCCTTGCAGTGGGGGGTGTTCACAGGTGGCCTGTGTTGGCTGAGGCCCACCAGTGGGAGGTGCTACTGCACTCCCAGCATGCTCTGTAGGCTCCCTGAGTTGCCAGAGACTACTAAGTGAAACCGAGCAGCCAGGGCACCCCTGTTTGGCTGCCAGATGCAGGCACCAACATACCCAACCTCTCACCACTTCACTATGGACTCTCTCCCATGCCCTACCCAGAAGCTTCCAGAAGAACCCTAGAGCAAGTGCCCTCACTTGTTGATTTCATGTGTCTCCATGTCCCTATGTGCCCACACCCCATCATAGTGCCCCACCACCCATGCTAAAGCACGCAGACCCAGAAACTGTGGCATGGCCTTCTTGTCACCCTGCATGACTCTCAAAGGAAGCTGCGGGACATTGTCATCTAGACCCGATGCTACAGCTGGTCACCATGGGATGTGGCTTCCAGCCTTCAAACCAGCAGCCAGCCAGCTTGTGTGAGGCCAGCTACCACACCCAGTGCCAACCAATTGTCCTGCACTGCACCATTGACTTTAGCTTCTCCATATAGGAGCTGGACAGGTGAGTGACCCTAAACCCACTGTCCACCTCAGGGTGCAAGGCATCCCCACAGCAGGGTCCTTATACTCCTAGCATTCCCTTATGGGACTTCTAACCCCTCATCCTTCACCCCATACCCCATGGGCCCAGTCTCCCTCTGTGGGGACCTCAACCCCATGACCCTTGATCATGCCTGGGGCCCACCTCACCCAGCAACACTAAGCCCAGGGGCTGGACATCCCCACCATACCTTGGGCATGTCACACAGCAGAACCAGGTCAAGGAGAATAGGGAGCATTTTGGTAGGATTTTAAAAAGATGCATGTAGATGTGTATGGGTAATGAGAACATCTATAGTTGCATAGGTATTATAAGAGACTTCAGCTCTGCTTAGCACTAGAGATTGAAACAAAATGGGCAAATCCTGAAGAAAACATTTGTGAGAAAGTCATTCAGTCTGGTTGTTTGACTGGCTTTTTTCACCATAACTCAACAAGTTGACAAAATATTTGTATAAATATCACAATTTGAAAATTGTCAACTATCCTTAGCTTCAGGACATAATTATACTTTTATTTGAAGGGGATTCAGAAGAAACACCCAGTGGGAAATGCGTAGTGTACTGGGAAACAGTTCTGTAATTGTTTTCTTTGGGGTTTCATTCATCATCCACTGATGCATTTAGTAATGGCACTATCAGAGACAAGATACTGCCTTAAATGGATCATTTCCTATGTTTATCAGTTTGTACACATGAGTAACCTGAATTCTAACACTTCCTAATTTTTTAATAGCTGATTTCACAATCTTTATCATATATCATTAGCATCTCTCTCTCTCTTTTAATTATTACTATATCCTCTAGTCATGGAACAGGACCCTCTTACACACTGAACAAGTACAGAATAAAAAATACAGTCCCTGCCCCAAACAGTTTACAATCTGTGTAAAAACTAAGAGACAACATATAGATACAGACAGAGGAAGATTACACATGCCAGAGAAGAGACTGAATAAATGGCCCCCATGTGGTACGGTGATAATAGTGCTATGCTAGCAAGCAAACCCCAGAACCCAGAACTCCAATTTTCCAGGCAAATGCGCAAACCGCTATACTCTAGGAGAAAAAGACAAACATACATTCAATGTTTTTTTTGAAATCCTGAGTCTGAATTCAGTAGTCATGGATTATGTTGTATCACATTTTGGGGCATCTAAGTCAACTACATATCCACAAGGGGCACACATACTGTTGACTACAAAGGACCAACTCATGGGATCATAATCAATTCTAGTTTATTGGACAGGATGTGAAGTTACCAATAAAATCATAAGTGCAAACTTTGAGTTACAGGTGGTACTGGTCACCTTAGCACATACACACAGACATGCACTCGCTCCTTCAAACCCATGCATAATGGTGTCAGCACCGGTGTCAACATATCTACCTATCCAAGGCCCTGGAGTCTGCTGTTGATGGTCAGCTTCCTTCAAGGTGATGTCTTCTCCAGAAGGGGGTCGCCTGCTTGTCCTTTTGTCTTGGTAGGTCAGGTGCTGGATGAGAGGGTGCCACTGAGGGTCACGCTTCACTGCCTTTTATCCTTTTCTGACAGACTTGTGTAATTCCCCAGGATCAACTTGGCTACCCAATCTGGAGGTCGCTGTCCCACATGGGTCTTGAGTAGTACCTGACACCTGTTAGTCATGGGGTCTCTGCTTTCTGGTATCTGAAGTTTTGGGAGTCCACCCTTGACTTATTGACTTAATGGCTGTATTATCATGGGTTACAGGAATAGTCCATAGGGTGAGTGCTCAGTTCCAAGAATCAGTTCTTTAGCTTGATTAGCTTAAAATGGAGTTCCTTTGGCTAGGCTAGTGTCTACTGATGATCATTATTCACTTGCATTCACTCAACAGATTTTATCACTTTACAGTTACAATTTCAATGCAGTTTTAACAATGGTCCAGGGTGTAACTTCATTCTACAGGGAGTACATTCCGTAAGAGTTTAAAAGTATAAAATATACAATACAAAATGCCATGGTAAAGATGAGACAGATGAAATATGAAAATGCACTGTGAGGAATATATAAAAATGCATTGTGAGATAGTGAGGATCAAAGACTACTGGGGACAGTATGTGAATTAGGTTATCACAGGATATATTTATAGTCTTTGCAGTGGATATTTTAGTTCTTTCGTTTTCTTTAGTGACACTGTGCTAAATTGATATGTAGATGTAGTTTCTAGGTTTCTCCTATACAAAGCCATTTCAGCTTTCTGGCTTGCTCTGACTCTTGCCACACCCATGCAATAAATGTGCTAGGTCTCTGCCAATACTTAGAAGGAAAAAGAAATGCACAGAATGGGGAGGGGGGGGTGCAAGCAAGAAGGGGCTTCTGTTATATCCATGTCCAGAAGGAAAATATACAAAGGGGGCGTTCTGCTACAATACAGCCTTGCTTACTACTGTACATGCTCAGTCTGTGCAACTACATTGTCAAGTATAGTCATCCAACCTATGCTTAAGTGGCAAAAACCAAAAATGCCATGGTCATGACCAAATCTGGCCACTTAGACTAGGCCAGTCCAAATGGCAGCCTGTAGGCTGCATGCAGCCCCAAATGGGTTAAATTGCAATCCCCAGGCTCCCACCCAGCCCAGAAGCATCAGGGGTCTCTGGGCTCCCTTCCCTCTGAGTTTCCCATCTGTAATATGAAGGGCAGGGAAGAACAGTGCAGCATGGTGTAGTTCCCTGTGCTGGGAGAATCTCAAGCCTGGGGTAACCTAAACACACAATGGAGTGGGCAAGGGTGTAGCTAGTCAACTTAGGTACAGTGAGGAAAGGGTGTATCAGGCACACAGTGCAGTGGGTGAGGGTGGGCAGTGATGTGCAGCCCTGGAGGGGGAGGGGGGGAGGGTCACCTACAGTCCCCATTCATGTGGTCCCCTCACTAGTGCAGACTATGGGGAGTAGGGCCCCTGGCCACTTAGAAGTTGAACAGCCCTGACAGACAACCAGAAGGGAATAGATTTCCACCCCTAGTTCTTATAATAGTGTTATAAGTTGCATATAAAGATAAAGTAATAAGGTAGATAAAATAATAAAACAATATCTATGTGTATATATACACTATTTAAATCTTCCAGACTCCTAATTCAATACTACTCTCAATAATAATCTTTTGTGACCATTCTAGAGGTTCAGTTCAGAATTGATGCAGGAAACACTGCAATACATTTTTAAAGCTCAGAACAGTCTTGTGGCCAGACTTTTTGCACTGCATCTTTATTTTAGAGATTCACATGCTATCAGAGAGGTTTCAGAATGTAATGACCAGGGATCCACTAATACACTACTAATATAGCTACAGCAGCTAGGGAAGGAAGCAGAAAGCAAAGGAAGAGTTCAGGAAGGAGAAACAGGGCAGGAAGCAGAAAATAGAGTGGCAGATTGGGCAAGGAGGACAGAGTAGGGAGCAGAAAGTAGAGCAACAAACTGGCAAAGGATCAGGGTGGCCCTTGGGGAGAATGTGGAGCTTATTTGTGGTACTCTTGCCAAAAAACATTGGCTCCTAATGACATAGCTAATATTCTAGGCTTATAGGAGATGCCCAATAACTCTGGTTACTGGACCCTACGTATGTCAAGCTGGGCTCCCAAAAACTCTTAATTTAAATGAACACCTTTGAAAATGTATTCTTGAATGCAAGGGGACTTGCTCAGATCCACATAAGGGAAATCAGAAGCTCGAGAATAAAAAATTCTAACACTTAGGCTGATGGTCCAACCACCTACTGCCTAAGAATGTGAACAGTGAATTTCATGGTTTGTCAGACACAGCAAGAAAATTAACTTTATTTAAAATAATTTATTTGGAAATATAAAATACATTTCTAACTGTAAAATCTTTGTCTTATGATAAAACTCAATCAACACTTCATGCAGTAGCATCTACTGCAATCCTTATCTTTTCCTGTGGGGAAAGCAAATGTTTGGGCATCTGCTCTGTTTAGGAATTCTTTATGTGGCACTGTCCATTTTTGTGCATAAACTTTACATTTCAATTCCTGTTTAATAGATATGGAGTAATAGAAATGATCCTCCTGTAGTGACAGACTTCTGTACAGGTACAGAAGATACTGTCTATAGTTTGAAATGTGAATAATTCTATATAGATATCGAACACTTTAATTGCAACAGTGAACTCTGTGTGAGTGAGCTTTTTCTACTGTAAACCTGTTCCATCTGTTCTTCTATGTTAAAAGGGATGAACACTGATAGAATAAATATTTTTGTTCTGTATAATTATCACTTGCACACTTACAAGCCTAATTATTTAAAATAAAATAAAAAAAATTGTTTTTCAGTGTTAGCAGAACTAACTTACTACTTAAGACTTTCACTTGTGAACAGTCTGAACTAAGAGGCACTCAACTCAAAGTTGAATCACAGTTTTTCATCTTTCATGCCTGTTGAAGTTGTCTGCAGTCTGTGTTCTGACATGGAAAGAAGGAATAAAAAGAAAAACTTTTTTTTGATCCTTACATTTCATGAGCAATAACTTGCTATCTTATCTCATGTTAATGGTACACAGCATTAATTGTAAGATGAATAGAAGGAAAATGGTCATAATGAGCAAGAATTTTAGAACAGCTTAGGAGACGGACATTTCTGAAAGGTAACACTGAATGCCAAAACCTAAATACTGTTGTCATGTTCATTTCATTTTATATAAATTGGATACTTGCTTCTCAGGGGAAATCATGGAAGTGAAATTTAACATTGATCTTTCTTTTTAATCCTTTCTCTCACTCCTATATAGGTTTTATTTTTTCAACTTGAAATTTGATATTAACAAAAGGCTTTATTCCTCCCCCCCTCTTCCCCGTTTCTACAGAGATCTGTCCCAATTCCTTTTTAGATGTACTGTGCACTAAACAGATCTGCTTGAGAAGCAGCTGAGTTTTTCCTGTCTTCAATATCAGACCACACATATGTCTACCAAAATTATATTCATATCACTTGGTATGGTTTTGTACATATAAACTGTAATAAGATGACAGTTCACATTTCCTTATTTACAGTTGTAACCACATTCTTATAACTGTTGTTGTGAGTTAAGTCTTTTTAATTAAGGTTTTATATTTTCATTTTTTTAAATAAGGTTTTTTAAACATAATTTTTGAATACATGAATGTTGATGAGATCTAATTTCAAGGACAATTTAGATTAAATTTCTCCTTACAATGTATTGTCTCCATGTACTGTCTATATGATATTTCCCATCTTTCTTTAGCTATACAGTGACTTAAAAATGCTAAATTTTGCAACCCTCAGGGGGAAAAACAATTTTTTATTTAAAAAAAATCATCAGGTATGTACTTTCAACTAGTAATTTAAATAATAATTAGAAATGTTTGTTTGATATCAAAGGCTATCTGTTACCAATACAAATAGTTGAATGTCTCCTAACAAAAAGACACAATTATAGCATGTTATAAAATGTCCTGATTAGACAAATACCTACCTTATGTAAGTGGACAAAACCCATATAATATAGTTTTGTTTTTTCTGGCTTAAGTTTCTACATTGTAAATTATGGTAAATATTATTAATCTTATCCAAAATTTACTATCACTTAAATTTCTGAAATGACTCAGACAAGGTTCTTTAGGTAAATCTTATATCTTTTATTAGACCAACTCAAATAGTTGGAAAAATTGTTCTTAGCAAATTTTTGGATACCAATACCCTTTGTCAGGCTGAGGAAGTGTCTGTAGTTGGTCTGTGTTCTTCCTGGATGGAGAAGTAAACCCAGAGACCAGTAAATAAAAGATATCAGATTTACCCAAAGAACCTTGTCTGCCTATGTCCTTAGACCAACACAGCTACAACCTATACCCTGAAGTAACTCATGATTTTGCATCACTGAAATTTTGGCTCATTTAAAAACTTCTTGAAGAGTACTCAATCTTTGGAGAACAGGCCTCATCAGTTTCTGAAACTATTTCAAATTAGGCACCCAAATAATGAAACAAAATCACTCACCATTCTTCTTATATACTGTGTTCGTAATGCTGATAATTTTGAATAGCCCCATGGTTAGGTAAAGTGTAGAAAATGTTTAGTTTTGTAAAACACAGAACTGCTAATCATGTAGATATGCTGAGGAGTCAACATTTTTGACAGGTTTCTTGGTCAGTCAGATATGTTGAAGGTGAGGTGATTATTTATTTGTGATGTGTATTCATTTTATTATCACATGTGCCAGTGGATGTATAAGATATTGATATATACCAGCAAGATGATACATACTTACAGTAAATTCAGATTAATTTACCAATGGGATAATTCACTATCATTATTTTATTCACTGTTGTTTTGACTCCTGGCCAGTGGCCCTGTCATACTGCTACCCCAACGATCAGCTCCTGATAATTGGTCATTAGTGGATATTTTCCCATGATTTCAATTCACCTTAGAGTGGCAACTTACTTGGAGTCTTCTGTACATAATGATTTCCTACATGGCAGGATAGGCACTTGTAAATGTTATAAATCAGGATAAATGATTACATTTATCATCTCTGCACCCTTCCCCTGTCAGGTGAGAAGTTTATGTGAACTTCACAATAACTTCTATATATGCTATTCAGTATCATTATTTATGACAATTAAAAAAAGATTCTTTGGGTAACCTTAGTGTGCATAAGACTGAGAAACTGTTGTAAACGCATTAGCTAGAATTAAGACACTGTAGGGGCATTTGTTTAAATCAAGCATGTTGGAAGTAGTGATGTACAATATTTCCAAAACTCCTGTGTCTATTCACCTCTATTTTGCCCTGCAACACCCCTGATATTCCATTCCTGGGCTTCCCTTAAGCAAAGACTGACAACCATGCCAAATTATGACAGATTGTGTTGTTGATTTATAATGTAGGCATTTCTTCCCTCAGGGACTGCATAATTATAAGCATAACAGCAATAAGAGAAATTAATTGGAAACCAAATCTTTAGGAAGACGTATATTTTAAGAAAGGAATTGGGGCTACAAAAAGAAATTAGGAATTTGAAAACATACAATGGTTTTAAGACCTAACATTGGCTTTGGAAACATAAGAATGGATCTGGAGACAAAAAGCATAAAATAATTTAACAAAATAAATATTCAAATTATATGAATGTTTATGTCTTACAAAAGCTACCATAACAATGTTATCTTGGGGGGGGGGAGGCAGGGGGGAGGGGGGTTTTGCTCTTTGTAGCTTGTTATTTTGTACGTGGTGTTTGTTAATGTATGATTTCTTTATACTTTTCTTCCAAGGTCTGTTTCTCTCCAGGCTTTATCTTTCCATGCGCTATTTAATTGCTGCTTTTACATTTACCACTCATTCTGTCTTTCGTATTTTATGTTTGATTCATTGTCTTCTCACGGCTTTATGCTTCTTTCCCCTCTCCTCATCTCTCTATTTAGCCACTGCTCTTAGCAAAAACTACCTTTAATTGCTCTTTCTTTACATAGCATTTGTTTATTTTTGTTTTTTCCCCTTTGATTATTTCTTTTCTTGTTAATTTCTTGTATTTTTCACTAAACTCACTTTTTTTCTGTTTCTTTCCCCTCCATCTCTACCTCCTCTTATCTTCTAGTCTCTTTATTTCCTTTCTTTTTTCCCCCTTTTTAAACTTTTTGATATAGAGAACAGCTAGGGAAATACCTCAGAATCATGGTGAGATATAAAAAATGGTTTATTCAAATATTCCCTTTTTAATACAGTTTTGCCAGACTGGGAAAGAGAATTCTTATTGAAAGGATTATCCATCTACTGCTGTGAGAGAAAAAGTGAAGCACCATAAACACAAAATGCAGACATTTCCCATTTTTAGTTTAATGCCAGTGACACATGAGCATTGATGGAGTAATAAAAACCAGTGCAAGTGCTCTGTAAAATCTGGTGATTGCCTCTTCGTGAGTTTCTGTGTATATAGGAGAGTCTAACAACAGGACCTGTGCTGGTTCAAGCAAATCAGAGGTTGCTGCAAAATCTTTCAACTGGGCTCCCTGGCTGGGAGGCAAAGATTTACTCTGTGACCTCCATCAATATCATCTGTCTCACTTCCCCCTTCCCTCCTTTCCTAGGCATGGATTACAGTATGTGTTTGTGGGCGAGTGTTTCATCCCACGGCAGAGTGATGGAGATAATAAAATGTGTCCAGATCCAGAGTGCATTTGTAAGATACTTTGCGATGGGGGAAGGTTGTGAATGCAAGTTTCCTTTTGTAAAGGTAAAAAGGAGAAAACGTGCCATAGACAGGCTTGTGACTTAAATCCTGGTTTGATCAACCTGTTTGCAGTTTAACATCATGCAACGCCATAGTGTCTTGTAAACATAGCAGCAGATATTCAAACCGCACTAGGAAGATGCTATTATTATCACAGTCTCTAGGGAGCTGCAAGTTTGGACTCATTGCTTGAACAAGCCCTGAATAGGGTGAGGTGTTTTTCATTTGTTTGTTTTATTTTGTTTTGTTTTTTGACTAAATTAGGCAGAAAGGGCTGCATAAAAAAGCACTGCTGAAAATACTGTGTGGTGCTCTGATAATCAAAATGTTAGTATGTCTAATAAATTCATTCTATTTAAACTGAGTCTAAGACACATAAACAACAAGCAGACTTGTTTAGCAATAGGAAAATTGCCTGACATGCAAGCGGATGGTTAATCCTTCTGGTCCATCTCAGCTTCATCAGTGCCGCACTATTAGAAGTCCTGAAACTGATGAGGTCCTGTCAGCTTCAAGGCTGCTATTAAAGGTAAAGCCATCTGAGTAACAATGTAAGGAGGTGCAAAAAGCTGAGAGCAGACTGTTCCCACAAGATTTATAAGGAATACTTAAATCAGCATACGCAATGTCTGTAACACTGAAATCAGATGGCTTTGGTAAATAGCTAATGCCATTTACACAGTTTAAATTGCGGCCCACCTGACCCACAGATGTGCTAAGTGGCTTATACGCTATACTCTTATACTGGCTTGAGAAATGCTACTTCAGGCCCCAAATAGAAAATTAAAATAAGATGCTGACAAGTGAAAAATGTATTTCTTAAATGGAGTTAGCTAGTGGCATCATAGATATTAGAAAGTAGTTTACTATGTGCTCTACAGCACAGATGAAGACCAGAGTTCTTTCATTCTTTATTTTTATGTGCTTCAGTGATAAACAAGCTATAAATGAAATGCTGCTTAAGAAAAAAAAAAAAAAAACCTATTCCCTTCAACACATTTAAATAAAGATAATTTTACAAGTTTTCTTTTCACAGTCAAAGTTCTGAACATGAGAAATGCCCCTGAAGATCTCAGCAGCCACCTTAGGTGTGGGTGGCTACTAGTAAGAAAGCCTTGTCGAGCAAAGGAGAAGGTAACCATATTACATTGAAACTAATATTCAATTATTTTACTGTAGTTCAAGAACAGTTGATTACTCCAAGTTTGAAATATGAACCTTCTACACAAGAATCCCATTCTGCCATCTCCAACTCATTGCTTCCTCAGAGAAATTAATGTATTAAAAATACAACTCTGCTTTCCCACTCAGAGCTAACCTGGTTTAAGCACCCTGCATAAGAATAAATATCCTCTTTACAAAATAGTTTCATAAAAAAATAACAGTTGTTCTAGGAGATATACTATGAAATCACTAGTAGTACAGATTGACTACAATTTTTTTTTTTTGTCTCATGCCATTCTCTTTTCACTAAATGAATTACAATTCCAAAGAAAGAACATTTATGAAAAATCATTCATCATGGACCAAGACAAAGGGCAGAAGATGACTACATGGAGTGACTTTTGTCATAGTATGCCATTTCCTCATCTCTTTCACCATTTATAAGACTACAAATACAATAAAGTTCATTAACAGCATTGTTTAGTATTCATCATGAATGATAAAGGAATTACGTGATTTTCTAATCATAAATATATTTAGTCAATTTACCCAACTGAACTCCCTTTTGGAGGATTAAATATAATCACCACAAGATGGCTCCCCAGCTTCTCCAATGTATTGTTTTTCTATCTAGCTACTCTCCAGTGGAGACATTGATTATCTTATAGAAGTCTGGAGTGCAACTGAGCAGACTGTGGATTAGAGCCTTGTCTAATAAAATAATAGCTATTTTTACATTAAAGCCCTGGAGATCTCTTTGAAAGGTAATTCTGTTACTTTAATTTCTGTACCCCATAAAAGGCTGTTATCTAGTTTGTGCCTGTGTTCATTTTTTTTTTCCTAACAGACAAAGATTGGCTCAGAGAATTCAAACTGATTTGGAGTTTTAAGCCTCCTGCTTTTAAAGGCTAAAGCAGCTTATACTCCTAAGATTTCTAAGTTTTTAAAGTACAGGGAATTTGAATGTCAGGCTTTCTTTTTTTTAATTATTGCTGGTTCTTGATTTACAAAAAGTAGCACTAAAATAAGAGGGCATGAGTCATAGTGCATTGCAAAGTTTGGACAAGCTATTTTCCCCAAATACTCTGAAATCAAATAGATGTATGCTGTTCTGGAGGTGAGGTAAGGGGAAAGAATCCAGATTTTTCTCTTTCTTGTTACCTGCTCTCTAAACGGAGACGTTCTACAATCAAAACAGATTAAATCTATCTGTCATGATTCAGTTAGTTATGTTAATTATGACAGTTTACATAGCTAGAATAGTGTTTCTGAGTAGAATAGTTTTTATTCTTCCTTGCTGGAGTCATTTAATTGATACAGCCTTTCTAACCCAGAATAGAGAAGAGCAAAGAAAGAGAAAGAACAGAAAAGCCCTGGGGAATAAGGACAAGTAAATGTATCTCTACAAAAGTAGTTGGTAACAGCAAAAATCTTTTAGTTTTATGCATATGATAGAGAAGGCAAACTTTCCTTTATGCTGTGTAAGCTTTGTTTCCCTTGTATGAGATGCAACAGTTCTGGAAACTGTTTCTCAGATGAAGCAAAATAAGTACAAGCATTTATCCCATTTTGAGTGGCAGGCTCCTGACTGTGTTTGGACCTGCAAGGTAGAGACAATATATCTGCTCAATAGATCAGTTCATCATTGTCAATATATATCATTTGAATTTGCCACAGGTCCAGCTGCCAGCCACATCTTTGCCTGTATGCCTGCATGTGCCCAGAAAAATGGCTACATCACCTAAAATGACTGCATCTTACAAGATTTATTTTTTTCAGCATGGGCAATTTATTTGTAATGTTATTGCTGAAAGCTTTTCCATTCTTTTCATTGTTTAACTATATCCCTAACTAAATTTCTTATGGGGAACATCACTATTGCAATTTATTTCTAATCCAAACAATTATTAACCTGTGATTAGGATTCGATCTCAACAGCCAAGAATGAGCAACATCTTCATACATAGGTGCAAAAAGTTAGGCATCTACATAAGAATGTAATCCTTCTTTTCCAAATTCTATAACATATTTTTTCCTTTGAATAAAATTCCTTTTTTTAAATTTGGTAACATTTTCAATTGCTGTTTTGTAGGAATCCTGTTTTAAAGCACCTAATTTTCCCGATAGATCATACTGAAGGCCTAGGCATCTAATTTAGAGACGTATGGATTGATTCCACTATGTATGGTCAAAAGTCTGAAAGTTAGTGGTTTCTGAGATTCCCAGCCCCAAATTTCCCATAGTCTAATTGTCAGATATTTGCATGGAAAATTCAGATTTAAATCCTCTTCAGCAGAAGTTATTAAACCTGGGTATCGCACACAGAAAATAACTGCTATGAGAGGTAGTTAGCCATATTCATCTGCTGTCAGTCAGAAGGCAAGGCAGAAATGCACCTTTATAGACTAACTAAAAGAGATATAGTAAGCAAACTTTCATGACCTGAAGCTTTCTCACTTCATCAAATCTTGTGAAAAGAGGTGCAGAAAGCAAAGTACAAGAAAGAGAGAGAAATTAGAATACAAAAGAGAACTGGGAGTGAGGGGAAGGAGCAGGGGAGAGAAGTCAGTGCTAGGACAGACAAGCAAATAAGTGTTAAATACATAGGAACAAAGGGCACATCTACACATGCATTTTAATGCATCATAATTGCAGCACATTATGCTTAGTACTTGTAATAACAGGTATTAATTTAATGCATCTTAATCAGTGCTACTGCACAGTAGTGCTGGTGCACATCTTTTACATGACGCTAATGGGCACTAGACTAATTCTATTGTGCATTAGCACATTAATACAGCTTTCGCTGTAACATGCTAGTTAGCGTTTCATGTAGATGTGCCCAAGGGGTCACAAAAGTTAATCCACGCAATGACATAAGAATCCACAGCCCTTGTTTAAACCATACTTAACACAGTCCAATATGTGGATGTTTTCTTCTTCCTCCTTTTCCTGTTCAAACTGGTTTTTATTTTATTTTTTTTTGACTGAGAACAGCAATCCTGAGGTCAAAGATGTAGTGCTTGAGGAGGTTGAAGTGTTCTTCCACAGGCATTTATGTCTTTTTGCAGCTGATGTCAAATCAGTGTTCATTCATTCTTATACATAGAGATCACCCTGTCTGTCTGATGTAGATTGGCATGGTAAGCAGGTGATGGCATATGTAACATTGGTAGAGTTGCAGACAAACCCTGGATGTTTTACTCCTTGTTTTTAGGCCCAGTGATGCCGTGAACTGTATTGATGTGGGGACACAGGAGGCATTTGGGCTCCTTGAAAGGCCTGCTGCCTCAGTGAAGTTGAATGTTTGTTAGTTTGTTGTTTGAGAGACACCAGGTGAGGTTGCTGGGCTGTCTCTAAGTCAGGACAGGTTAGTCCCCAAAGGCTACCTTGAAATGGTCACCCTTTTTCAAGAGGGGTTTGAAGTCATTCAAAAAGGTGGGGGTGTAGCTCTATATGTTAGGGAGCAGTACACATCTTCCATCATCAGTACACATCTTCCATCATCAAGGTAGGGATAGAGGAGGGGAATACTGAGGCATTGTGGGACAGGATCTGGGGGGGGAGGGGAAAAGGACTTGGTAGTGGGGGTCTACTGCAGACCTCCTCAACAGGATGATGAGCTAAACGAGGTATTCTCCAGACAGCTCTCAGAGGCCATTCAGGAGGGGGAGGCGGTGGTCATGGGGGATTTAAATTACCTGGACATCTGCTGGGAGGAGCAGACAGCCAAAACAAACCACTCACATAGGTTCTTATACTGTGTGCAGGACCTCCACCTAACCCAGGTGTGTCCAGTCCCACCAGGGGTAGCGCCTTGCTAGACCTCGTCTTAGCAACAGGGGATGATCTTGTGGGGAACCTGCGAGTGCACAGTAACCTGGGAGATAGTGACTATCACTTGGTAGAGGTCACTATTCAGTGAAGGATGGGAAAAATATCCAGTGAGGCCAAAGTGTTAGACTTCAGAAGGGCCAACTTTAGTAAACTTAAAAGGTTAGTTAGTGAGGTGGCAGAACTCAAGAGCAATGAGCAAATGGGGGTCCAGGAGGGTTGGAGGTTTCTCAAGGGACTGATCCTTGGGGCAAAAATAGAGTCTGTCCCCTTACGCAGAAAAGGGGGTAAAGGGATAAAAAAGACCTGTTAAATGAACAGGGAACTCCAGAAAAGACTGGGGGCAAAAAAAGAGATTTATAGACAATGGAAGCAAGGGGCAGCCACCAAGGAGGAATAAACCTCCCTGGAGTACTATTGCAAAGACTCAGTTAGACAGGCCAAGGTAGGGCTGGAGGGGCTGGAGCTTAGGCTGACTACAACAATTAAGGACAATAAAAAGTCCTTCCACAGATATATAGCAAGCAAAAGGAAGGCACAGAGTAACATAGGGCCCCTGCAGGACAAATCAGGACAGTTGGTGGTTGATGCAAGGAAAAAGGCGGAGGTCTTCAATGAGTTCTTTTCTTCAGTATTCCTAAGTACTGACCAAGACAATTCTCCCACCTTGAACATAGACAGATGTCCAAAAGGCACCAGATCACCAAATGTTAGTGGTGACTTAGTTAAGGAGCATATGGAGCGGCTGGATGGGTATGTCAACCTGCCTGGATGACCTCCATCCACGGGTGCTGAAGGAATTGGCTAGTGTCCTAGCTGAGCCACTGGTATGGCTGTTTGGGAACTCATGGTGCTTCAGTCAGGTCCCTGAGGATTGGAAAAGGGACAATGTGGTGCCCATTTTTAAGAAGGGGAGAAGGGATGAGCCGGGTAACTTTAGGCCAGTCAGTCTTACCTCCGTCCTTGGGAAAATATTGGAAAAAAAACATTTGTGAAGGCACAGCAGGGGAAACGACGCTGAAAGGAAAACAGCATGGGTTCATCACAGCTAGATCCTGCCTGACAAATCTTATAGCCTTTTATGACCAGGTCACACACTGCCTTGACACAGGGACTGCGGCTGATGCCATCTACCTGGACTTTAAAAAGACCTTTGACACAGTTTTGCATCCTATTCTCATAGGGAAGCTAGCAGACTGTGGAGTGATTGCTTACAGTCAGGTGGGGGGAAACTGGCTTAGGGACCACACCCAGGGAGTGGTGGTGGATGGGTTGTTCTCGGCCTGGAAGGAGGTGGGCAGTGGGGTTCTACAGGGTTCAGTCCTTGGACCGGTGTTATTTAATATCTTCACCAGCAATTTGGAAGAGGGTGTGGAGAGCACCCTCTCCAAGTTCACAGGTGATACCAAGTTATGGGGCAAAGTTAAGACACTGGAGGGCAGGGAGCAGATACAGGCCAATTTGGACAGGTTGGATCAATGGGCAGAATGAAATAGGATGCAATTCAACAAAGATAAATGCAAAGGGAGGAGGAATCCCCAGCACACCTATAGGTTGGGGGATGACCTCCTCAGCAGCTCAGCAGCTGAGAGGGATCTTGGAGTCTTAGTTGACTCCAAGATGAACATGAGCCAGCAGTGTAACAAAGCCATCGACAAGGCCCATCACACCTTGTTGTGCATTAGCAGATGCATGACCATTGAGGGAGGTGATGCTTCCCCTCTATGTGGCACTGGTCAGACTGCAGTTGGAGCACTGTGTCCAGTTTTGGGTGCTGCAGTACAAGAGGGACATGGAGAATCTGGAGAGGATTCAGAGGAGGGCCACTCGCATTATTAGTGTTCTCCGTGAAAGACCATACAAGGGGAGGTTGAGGGATCTGGATCTCTTCAGCCTTCACAAGAGACGTCTGAGAGGAGACCTTGTAGCCACTTACAAGTTTATCAAGGGAGGTCAACAGGGAATTGGAGATGTGCTATTTAACATAGCGCCCCTAGGAGTAACTAGAAATAATGGGTACAAACTAGTGGAGAGTAGATTCAGGTAAGATATTAGGAAGAAATTTTTGACAGTAAGGGTGGCCAGAATCTGGAATGGGCTTCCAAGAAAGGTGGTACTGTCACCTAACTTGGAGGTCTTCAAGAGGAGGCTTGATAGACACCTGGGTGGGGTCATCTGACCTTGGTCCTCTTTTCCACCAGGGGCAGGGGTCGGACACTATGATCCTTTGTGGTCCCTTCCAACTCTACAATCTATGAATCTATGAATCATTAAAGATGTGTCTTAGGTGTTCAAGCTGGGATCTTAAGTGACAGCCAGAGAGATTCTGTTGTCTTGGGGTTGGCATCATCGGAGGTTAGAGAACGATCTGAGTTTCACTTTGTTGATTTGAGGGCTCAGGATTTTATTGTAATGGTAGGAATCCCTCCTCTAAATCCTTAAGGTTTTCATCCTGGTACATGGGATCAGAGAAGATCTGGTTGTAAGACGGAGCTGAGCTATAGGTTATGGATATGCTGCTGTTCTTAGATAAGTACTATAAAACATTGAGTGACTGGACATGAAAGGCACAGGTTTTGTTGGTTTTTTTTGCAAAAGGGTGGGCTTAGGTGTTTAACTGTTTAACAATTTTCATGAAAACCCTAGTTGTCTGAGCAACCCTTTATGAATAACAAATGAACATGGACACAAACATAATAGAAGCAAACAGCTGCTTGATATAAACACTGCTTTGCAGTGTTTAACTGGTTGTATTACATAGAAATCAGCAATTTGAAAATATAGCCCTCTTCTTCCTGCTTTCAACAAAAGCTACATAATGGAGCCACTAAGACAACTAACTCCTCCTATTTTGAATACTGATATGCGGAAATGTTCTGTCTCTGTTTACATTAATATGCATATAATGTGCCTTTTCCTGTTAGTCTCTTTTTACTTTTCAGGACTTCTCTGAAATGAATACATCTAGAACAACCTTCTTCTTCATATCTTACTCTTCCTTCTATGTTTCACAGCCCCTCTTCTTAAACATTTAATAAATTTTGTCATATTGATTTATCACCTCAAAGGCATGACATCCCCTGTTGTACGGGAAGATCCTAACTGAATTCCCCTTGCTGGTGGAAACCAAAATCTATTTGGTTTCACTATTAAGGAAATTGACCTATTTCTTCTCTTCTTGGACCTTCTCCCCCTTGCCACCCCGGCAACGAGCATAGGTACTTTGGGCCTTATCCCATTACACCTATCATGAACCTTGATGGACTAAAGCACCTAGTGGAACATGATTGCACTTATGTTTGAGTCCATGAAAATCCATGTTTGTACCATACCATCATCTTACCCTTAAGTCTAAAATATAAATACACAGTGATGAGGAAGAACCACCCACTTTTTGTATTAACAGTTGTTCCAGGACTTGATTATGATGAAATAGGATAATGCTTAGACAACTAATAGGATCTAGTCCTCCATTTATAGATTTAGAGGTATTTTTATAACCTCCCAGATTTTAACTAAGATTTGTTATGACTTGAGCATCTCACACCAACTACCCACTTCTAATTCATTATAGATTACACTATAATGGTGCCCCAACACCATTACTAGAGGCATTGGGGTTTTCAAGGTGCTCCTTTACTACTGTACCCTCCCCTTTTTCCTTTCTCATTTCCCCATGGATGACTCCCTGTGCTTACCTTTCACATGTGCTCTTCCCCACCCCTTTCTCTCTCTATCTCTTCACACAATGTGCACCCTCTCTTACCATCTCCATGGGGCATGGGCTTTACTGCATCTTACCAGCAGGATGCCAGGACAGAAACAAGGAGGCCACCAGGTACACATTTGGGCAGCGCCAGAGGACCCACAGAGGAAGTCCGAGGGTCAGGCGACCTATTCTTACAATAAGTGAGCCTGATCTGGACCAGGGAACAGAAAGGATGCAGGCATGCTGGAGGAAGGCAACTCCCTGTGAAGAAGATGTGGGGAGTGGAAGTAGAACCAGAACCAGAGCAAGTAGGCTTAAACAGCAGTGAATCAGAGGATGCCAGTAGTACTGCACTGGGTAGCCTGATAAGTTTCAGAACATATTTTCTTTTTATTTTGGACTTAAGTAGAGTGGCCCAGGGTGAGGCAACCCCATGGCAAGTTATTCTTTTGCCTTTGAGTCAAGCCGATACCCAGGTGGGTGGTCCTTGACCCGGTGGAGCAGACTGTGGCTAAGAGGAAGAGGAGGCCAAAGAAAAGGGGCTCCTGAATACTACTCTGAACCATAAACTCTTGGGAGAAGTGAGACAGAGACTGATGGGTTAACTGTGAGCTCGGTAAGGAAAAGTCAGTTGAGATGGAAGAGAACTGGAATATTTCCTGTAAGCTTAGCAGAGAAGGGCTGACTGAGGTGGAGAAAAAAAGGGACAGCCCAACTTGGGGCTGATAGCCTAAACCCAATGCTCATTCTGCTGCAGGTAAAGCCTGTGGTCCTGGATAGTGAGCCCAGGGATAACCAAGAGTAGCTAGAGAAAGCTTAGGGCAGGACCACAGTGACACCAACTAGATAATGACTCTCTGCCTGAGAATTCTTTCCCACGTTTGCAGGGCCAAATCCTGGTCATTTTATTCCATCAAGACATAACAGGAAATGTCATTGATGTGACAGCCCAGAGGAAGAGAGATGATTGATGGAGGGCAATATTCAGAAGGACAAGTACAATGTCTCCTATCCTGGAGAGGTGTACATCCCCTCAGTCAAAGGAATGTTAGTTGATGACTGACAATGTTACTTGATGACTAACAATGTCCCCACCTACCAGAGGTAGGGACAATCTTGGAGATAGCTCTGTTAGGCCTTCAGTCAGTGCAGATGTAGTTAGGGATCTTCTGGAAGGGCTGGACATTTTTAAATCTGCAGGTCCAGATGCCCTCCACCCAAGGGTCTTGAGGAAGCTGGCAGGGGTCACCACTGAGCCCTTGGCCCGGCTGTATGAGCGTTCGTGGTCATCTGGCCAGGTGCCGGGGGATTGGAAACTGGCTAATGTGGTCCCAATTTTCAAGAAAGGGAGGAAGGAGGACCCAAGTAACTATAGGCATGTAAGCCTCACCTCGGTGCTCAGGAAGATCTTGGAGAGAATCATCAAGGAGCACATCTGTGGGGGTCCAGCAGGGGAGATCATGCTCAGGGGCAATCAGCATGGGTTCATCAAAGGCAGGTCCTGCCTGACCACCTTGATTGCCTTTTATGACCAAGTAACTAAATCCTTGGATGATGATGTCACCATGGACATAGTCTTTCTAGACTTTAAGAAGGCCTTTAACACTGTCTCTAACCCCATCCTTATCAATAAATTAAGTTACTGTGTTATTGATGCCTACAAAGATGGATGGGTAAACAATTGGCTAGTGGGGTGCACCAAGAGAGTAGTGGTGAATGGGTTGTACTCACCTGGTGAGATGTAAGCAGTGGGGTACCCCAGGGCTCAGTCCTCAGGCCCGCACTGTTTAACATCTTCATCAGCAACTTGGACGAGGGGGAGGAAAGCACGCTGTCCAAGTTTTCTGATGACGCTAAGATGTGGGGCGAGGTGGACACATTTAAAGGGAGAGAGAGGCTGCAACTAGATTTAGACAGACTACAAAAGTGGGGAGATGAGAATAGGATGGGGTTCAATGTAGATAAATGCAGGGTGCTGCACCTTGGGAGAAGGAATCCACAGGATACATACAGGCTGGGGAGTTCCATTCTTGAAAGCACAGAGGAGGAAAGGGATCTTAGAGTTATTATTGACTCCAAGATGAACATGAGCCGCCAATGCCAGACCGCAGCCAGCAAGGCCAGCCATGCCTTGTCATGCATCCAAAGGTGCATCTCAAGCCAGTCCAGAGAGGTAATACTCCCCCTCTATGTGACTTTGGTCAGACCGCAGTTGGAGTACTGCATCCAGTACTGGGCGCCACACTTCAAAAGGGATGTGGCCAGCCTGGAGAGGGTCCAGAGGAGGGCCACCCACTTGGTGAGAGGGCAGCAGGACAGGCCCTATGAGGAGAGTCTGAGGGACCTGAACCTGTTCAGCCTCAGCAAGAGGAGGCTGAGGGGGGACCTGGTGGCTGTCCACAAACTCATCAGGGGAGATCAACAGCAAATAGGCAGAGCCCTTTTCTCCCCAGCACCACCTGGGGTGACAAGGAACAATGGTAATAAGCTGATGGAGAATAGGTTTAGGTTAGAGATCAGAAGACAATATTTTACAGTTACGGTGGTCAAAATCTGGAACCAACTTCCCAGGGAAGTGGTCCTCACCCTACCTTGGGCAAATTCAAGAGGAGGTTGGACGATCACCTGTCTGGGGTCTTGTGAACCCAGCATTCATTCCTGCCTGTGGCAGGGGGTCAGGCTAGATGATCTGTTCAGGTCCCTCATGACCCTAGCTACTATGATACTATGAAACTATGAAACGAGAGTAAAACAAGTTAAGAATCCAGAAGTATGATTATGGATCCAGATTGGAGCCTGAATGCACATGGACTACAATATGAAGTAAAACTTTGCAGAAAATATTCAAAATGCATAAAGGTTAAATTCTTTTTAGGTTGCTATCTGTTTCTTTAGGCACCCATTGGTTAAGCCCAGAGTATCTAAATCTTCAAAGTCTTTATTCTGCCCCACAGCTAATGAGGTGCTTGGGACCTTAGTTTAGGACAAAGTTCCTGAGCAGTATTCTTGAACTAATCCCTGCACCACATCCTATATTGTTAGTAGGGCCGGTCACCAATCCTGTAGGCCTTCACAGTGGAAAGCCGGTTCAACCCACATAGAAGACAGCCAAGAAATAGATGCCCATGTTCATCAGTCACTCTCTCAGCCGCTTGCCTACAGAGACATATTTTTTTTCACTTTTTGGCATACTGAATTTCACTCATGGATATATTAGGCAACTCTTTATTCATTGAATTTCTGAGGAGTCCTTCTTTTTCAGTTTAATTCTCCATGTAATGCATGGAGAGCATGGGCATTTAACATGAGTCTTTGTATTCCAGTAAGCAGATAAACATCTAAGATTTAAGCACCACAACTCTAAAAATTACATTTGACAAAATACATAACTAGTCGTTTGATCAGGACCTGAATCTCCCTTTCCCAACTGAGTTCCTGACCATTCCACTACTGAATAGCATTAAGACTTGTACCTTCATTTTGGAACAGTAAAATCTAGAATACTCTTTTGTACAGTGAAACAGTTTTGATAGGTTGGACAGGAAGTTCCTCCTCACAACCTCTTCCTTTCCAACACCCTATATACCATGGGTACCGTCCAAGAATATCAGAGATGTAGTTTTGGATCTCTTCAGCCATAGAAGGCTATTAAATCTCAGTTTTTTACTTCCATAGAAGGCTGTTGAGCTACTGTATGCAAAGAGAAGGGCAGTAGGATCTGCTTCAGTTATCTTTTAAAAGAAAGAATGATACCTGCCTTTTTTCCTTTTTTCTTTTTTAAAGAACATCATAGAAGATTATATCTAGCACATGAATCCAGGCTATGGAGATGGAATCCAGTTGTTTTGGATTTCAACGTGGAGCATTGCATGACATTAAGGAATTCTTTGTTCTAGGTGGCACTAAGGGACCCAGGGGCATTAATATTAGGGTGAAGTTACATGTTACACTTAGCCCATATTGGGTGCATCTACACATGCACTTTAATGTGCAGTAGCCTATTTTACTGCACATTAAAGCAGTGTGTAAAAGAAATGCTATTATGGTATTGCACAGTAAAATAGGCTACTGCACATTAAGCATCGCCTAAAAAGCAAGCGCTTGTGCTACTGCACATTAGCATAGTCTAATGCTTATTAATTTAGTACGTCACATTGGAGGTATTAAAGTTAACGCATACTAGGAAAAGCACATTAATGCATGTGTAGACATACCCACTAAGTCTGTAAAATGTTAAGCAGTGTTACATTAGACTGGGCTGTGAGTAGTTGCACATCAAAGGTTAATACCATGTCTTACCTGTACAAATCTGACTTGCCACTAGAGGGCTTCTGGGATGCTGGAGGATTTCAATTTGTTTGTTTTATTTCCATGAAGAAAATAAGGTCTCTTTTGCCAGTTCAATGGTTCAAGCAACTGGACTGATATTACCATAAAATGAGATAGTTAACAAGGCCCATAGTTAACCCTTACCTGAAGTAGCATAATCTTGAGGCACTTAGAGATCACTTAGCACAAATTAATGCACTTCAAAATATGGACGCTCAGGGCTTTGTTACACATTAATTTTGAGTGGCTCTTGGAGCTCTTAACCCCTGAATTGCCTGCACACTAACATCTGAAACAAGTTTTAAGCGCTCATTATGCAGCTTAAAGTCATGCCACTCATGGGCAAATTTATCTCTGATACATATTACACAGCTCATATTCCATTAAGGTGTGGCCAGATGGACTACCCAAGTTGAAGTCCTCCAGTATCCCAGGATGCAGTATCCCCTCCTCAGTCCTCCTGTTCTGTGTGGACAAATTTCTTCTCCCTGAAATTCTACTGCCCAGGGGTGGGAGCAGCAAGGATCATGATCACCTTCTGCAATGAACTCTCATAGATCCTTGAGAGGGCCTAAGGCATCCCCTAGACACCATCCATCACCTTCCAAAGCGCCTGAACACAACACCAGCCAAACACCAAAAACCTTTTCCTGCACCCAAACCCCTTACTGGAGGGGTTTCCTGCAGCATTCTCAATGTCTGTGTCATCTGAACAGACACCATCCTGTCCCAGGTCCACCTCCTAGGTCTCTTGAATTCTAGATTCAGTGATGTGGCTCAGGGGCTCAAGAAAAAAGTAAAGGGGGCACCAGGTCTTTGAAGCTTTCTTGGAGGGCAGCAAGTGGCTGCTGGGAAGAGGCTGATCCCACCCTGGCTGGTCACAGTGGAATAGACTCAAGGCTGTGTAGTGAACCATGTGGTGAGGAGTCAAATGATGAATCCTCTCAAGGATCTCCATAAGCTCATTACAGAAGTTGAACAGGGCCCTGGGTGTCCCAGAAAACCTGTTGGCATCCCTGGTCCTCACATAGAGGGACTTCTAGGACTTTATTTTGGTCTTGACTTGGAGCCAGTCCTGCTAATGCCCCCTTCCTGCATCACCCTCCCCCCTCTTCCCAGTGCCCCAGGATGTGGGTTGGAGCCTAAGTTAAGGGCTTTTCTCCCCCAGCTGCATGGTCTGGGAGTGGCCAGCAGGGGCACCTTTCTCCTCCAGTGCTAAGCCCATTTGCATGGGTGAGCATAGCCAGACCACTCCCCTTCCAAGCCCTATGGTGTGGGAAAGAGCTGTGTTACCTCTTTGTAACAGAGAGCAAGTATCATTGGTAGGATCATCTGGGTCCTTAATTAGCTTATCTCAGCTAATCAAGTCTTTGCCATTTCTGGGCCCCTATACATTGATCTCTGCTACTCATTGCCTGTGGCAAATAACTGTTTAGTTTCCCTATATACCTCACTTAAAATATACACTTTTGAACTTAATAGTGAGCTAACTAAATTAAATTTATAGTAATAAATTATATTTAGAGTCCTGTGATATATACAAGGTAAGATGAGAAGATCTAGGGGTCCTTTCTGGCCTACAATGCACACAACCCAAATATGGTTTATAAATGGGATAGAAACGGTTTTATAATGTGGTTCCCTTTCCAAGCAAAAGACTATTTCATTGCCAGTTGTAAATGGAACTTAACTGGAGAAAGTGAATGTAGGAAGCACATTAGGTTGTCTAGCATCAGTTAATAGACCCAAAATTCACAAGTGAAGTAAAATCATGCTAAGCATGTTTAAATCTATCCCACTGCTTGTCAGAAATCTAATTCTGTAAAGTATGTGCAATTAAAAAAAATAAGTTAAGGAAATAAAACCTCTTGCCTAAGCCTGTGTTCCTTTATTTCTTATTACACATCTCTCAAAGGTTTAATAAGAAAACTTAAGTGAACTCTAAAGATATGTATCTAAGCATTCCCTGACTAGGTCGCTTTTTTCAGTTCAGTGCTTCAAACAACTGGACATTCACTGTCCAAAGAGGGTGTCAGACATGGGAGCTACACCTAGGCATGTTTCTCAGGGACCCAGGATGAAGTGCAATCAGAATAAAGTAGTATTCATCCAGAGTGACTGGGCTGGATTGTGACAATCTTAAAACCAGGTAGAGAAGAAAACTGAAGGGTTCCCCAGTATCAAAAAGAGCCAGGTATCTGGGAAAAGCTATGTTCAGTTCAAGATTAGCATTGTGAAGTGAATAGGAGTTTCAGCATTCTATTTAGATGGACCCTGTAATTTCTTTTGTTTCGGGTCTCAAAACCCAGTTGAAAAGCAGTTACAGCAATTTTACAAATTATTTAATCTTTCTGGATCTCAGCCCTGAATTGCAAATACAAAAGGAAATTGCAATCAGGGAAGTCATTGACTCACTGAGACACTGAAACCCAACCTATGTATTATTTGACCCTTAGTGGATGCTGGCAAGAAGCAATATTCCTTTAGTTCTGTTAAGAGTGCCAACATTTCTTTATTTAAGGTTTGATTTTGATAAAGTAAATGGCAAAACTTGCTAAATTGAAAAGGAGAAGGATTACTTCTTGGCTGCGAAGCAAAGCAGTTTTTGTGTCTAATGTGTTCTGGTGGGTTTTTTGTTTTTGTTTTGTTTTGTTTTTGCAGGGTGACTTTTTTAATTTGATGGTGGTGACATTAGTTTCCATAATCCTTCCAATCGCCCTTCTCTACCCAAATCATAAAAAGAAAATGTAAGTGTGAATCCATAAGATAAAAAGGATTTTCAACTCTCATTTACTTTATTGGTGTCAATTGGATATATTGTCTTTTAGCTACACTGTTCCCAGTCTGGAATCACTTCATTACAATCAACAAATTTGATTTTCATCAGAGTAAGTGAAAATTCTGGATTTTCATCAGAGTAAGTGAAAATCCTCCCCGCAATAGCATGTTGCCATAAACTGTTAAGGGTGTTGTCCTTGGGCTGTTTTATACATCTATTGGTTTGGCTAGAAAAGGAAACCCTTCTGACTAGTGTTTAAACATGTTAGATCACAAGAAGCTTTATAAACTATGCCCATAATTCTCATGATCTAACTCTTCACTCCCAACCACAATTTATTTATATAATTACATAAAGTTACAGTGTATGTAACACAGACCAGAATACAAAAGGAGTTCATTTTACGGAAAGAACTTGCTTAACAGTTGTTTGATTATTATTATGTTTGATTGATTGATTGATTATTTATTATCATTACGCTTGATTCAGTGAGAAAAATATTTTATTAAACTCTGGTGAAATCCAGACCCTGTTGAAGTTGACAGGATTTTTAACTTAGCCATTAATGGGCCAAGAAGTCATCAGTTATCTTTTATTACTCTTATGTATTTACAAAATGCATATTTATTAATATATAAATTATAATAGGCATGTATGTGTAATGAGTATGTATACACATTAGCATGGGCAGAAGTAGAATTCTAAAAATAGGGTGCAAATGGTGTGATGCAGCATCACATATAAAACAACACATGTTTTTCTCCAGGTAAAAAAAGAAAAACTAAAACCCACAAAAAAATAGAAGCTTTACTAATATGCTGAGGTTAGGTTTATATTATTCAGTTTAAGATCAGAGGAAAAATAATATAACTTTATTAGAACATGCATTAATTTGATAAATTATATATTGTTTAAAAACAAAATGACCTATGCAAAACTACTTAAAATATTTCATTTTCTTAGTCTTGTAGTCACTATAGTTAAATGTGCATCTTTAATTCAGATGTGTAAAACAAAGTCTAGGCTTCTTGAGTATCTAGGCAGTGCATCCAGCACTTCACTGTCAATCATTTCCAAAGCTGAGTTAATTTTCACCTGAGTTTATGTTACCACACCTCAGTTAAGGTTTTTAGGCAGGACTAAAAACAGTCTATAGGGATGTGAAGCAGAAGAAAGATATTACCAGGAATGGCTATGATACACCAAGGCTGCATCTAGATAAGCGCAGCCGTGAGGTATGTGGCACCACAGAAATGTCTGTGGCACTACATACCACACATTTAGGAGCTTTCTGCACTTCAAGGGAGAAGTGTGGGGGGTTTATTTATTTGACCCCTGAATATTTAGGGGTAAAAAAATAAATAAAAGCACGCAAAACAAAAAAAAGCAGAGCAGTGCATGTGGGGGCAGCACACACCACTCAAAAACAGAGTAGGACTGGCTCGAGCCATGCTCCAGCTGCCAGCTAGGCTCCAAGTGGCAGGATCACTGATGCTGCAGCCCTGGGAGGCCTCCAGAACCCCAGATAAGGCTGCTGGGGCCCTACCCCACCTGAGGTAACTTGCTGCATGTCAGAGGGTACATGGCCCAGGGGTTCCCTGGACCTGGGGAACCAAACTGCTATGCTCATGTTGATGTGGCCCAAAATAGGAAAAGAAGGATAACTTGGTTTAAAAAAGAGAGAGGGTCACCTGAGATTATCAGGAATCAGAAATCTTATAATGAGTCGTATAATTGACTCACTCAACACTGACTGAATAGAAATGCAGCTGCTCTTCCCAGGGAGTTGATTTTAGAATTTATATGGAGCAGGAATAAAAAGAGATTGCAAACACACCACTACACCTCCCCCTCTCTCCATGGATCCATCCGTCCCTGGACAGTATATATAATTTATTTATATATGTCCTGGGGATAGTGAGAGGAGGGGCCAGGAAGCCCCACCCGTGGGACTCGATGCAGGAAGAAACAGTAAAATAAAGAAAGAAATACAAAACAGTTACTTACCTGCAGGAGGAGTGGCACTCCTAAAGAAGATCTAAAAGAAAAGCCCGTGTGGTTTACAAGACATGCCTTTATGCAATTAAGGCCAGTGGGTGATGTCATAAGGATGCACCAGCTGGCAGGAATAAAAACGGCCACCGGTAGTAGGGAAGGGAGAGCCAATGAGGAGGTGGAGGCTCCCCGTGCTGGTAGTAGGCGGGACTGGCACGAATTTGAAATGCCCGGGTGATGGGCAGCTGGAGAAGGACTGAGAGCTTCTCATGCCGGGGGCACTGAGATTGAGCCCCAGGAGGGGAGGAGTGCTGGGAGGGACTTCCCTCTAGTGCTGCCGAGGAGGTGCATCGAGGGAAACACCAAGCAGCGATGCAACCAGGATGGTGAACTCAAGGAAGAGGGTGAAGCAAAGGTGTCCCCACTCGACCGTTCCCAGGTACCAGGTCGGGGAGCTGGGCTAGAGGTGGAGAGGAGGAACCCTGTGGGACCAGCGTCGGGGGAGCACTGCCAAGTTCAGGCAGGAGGGCTGAGAAAGCTGACCGGTAGGACACTGGATAGGGAGACCTTTTGGATCCCTTCTTTTGGTTTCTTTTCTTTGTTTTATTCCTTTACCCCTGCTCGACAGGGGCACCCTTGGACCCCAAGAGAAGAGCCAACCGGCTCAAAGGGATTGCAGGCTTAGAACCCGGGCCAGCTAATTATCCTTCCCCAAGGATAGAGGAGGATACGAGAGGGCATAAGGAACATCTGCACTGGACAGGCAGCCGTGTCAAGATCTGGCACCCCAGCAGAGGTTGGTGTAAGGCTGGGGTGTAGGAGAGGTGGAGCGCCACAAACATTCCACAATTGGAGTGATCATCCCTGACAGGAACTTCAAGGCCGAACCCCACACTAATATAATATTCCAAGACATGGCAGGAAAGTTAGGGGAAGGCCAGAGGGACAACTGAAGCCCACCTCAGGGAACCCATGATGCTAGAGAGCCTACACCCTCTACCACCCAGAGCAAGGTGGCATGCAAGTGGGCACTCAAAGCCAGACAGGTGCAATATATAATGTGCATATATGTGTGTGTATGTTTAGACATATACATATACACATACATATACATATTGTATGGGAACCCTCCAAATCGAATGGGAACCCTCTGAATCAATTTGGAGAGATTTGGAAAGATTTGGAGATTCAGACATAGACACAGCTTTAAATGTTTTTTCTACATACCTTTAAGTAGCAGGTGGCTCATGAACACTTCAATGCTGGGGCACATGAAGCGTCCCACAGGAGCACGGGGGTCTCCCCAGTGTGCTCAGCAGCAGACCCAGAAGTGGATCAGAAGCACTTCCATTCCACTTCCAGGTCTGCTGGAGAGTGCACTCGGGGCCCCCCACCCTCCATACACTCCCCTGGTTTGGCGACTGGTGCCTCTTGGGTCTTGCAGGGGCGTCCAGGGTCTACCCACAGCTCATCACCAAGCTAGGGAGACACGGGGGGGGGGCGGCCCTGCGTGCTCCCCTGCAGACCAAGAAGTGGACCAGAAGTGCTTCTGGTCCACTTCCAGGTTCACCGCCAAGCATGTAGAGGGCACCCCTGCATTCCTGTGGGACACTCCATCCACCTCAGCATTGCAGCTTTCACAAGCCGCGCTGGTAGCTTGAGCTATATAGAAAAACTTTTAATGCTGTTTCTTGTCCAAATCTCTGATTCTCTGAATCAGCATCAAATATTCAGATTTGTATTAAGCTGAATCGAATCAGGGACAGTGATCTGAATCAACGAATTGAATCACTGTCCCTGATCTGGGCTGAATCCAAATCCAAATTAAACAGGGCCCGCTTTGCACACCCCTAATGTGTGTGTGTGTGTGTGTGTGTGTGTGTGTGTGTGTGTGTGTGTGTGTGTGTATTTGATGCCTAGGAAATGGCATATAGAGATCTGCTGTTTTAATTGGCTTACAAATAAAGTGGTAATGTAGTAGAACAAAGGTCCAGGGCAATGGGTTAATTGATTTATAAAAGTCTGTCTGTGACAAAGTTTCTTCAAGGCCCACTGTGTCTGATGCAGGTAAGTAGCAAACAGACACATAGGCTGGGTAATAACACTGTTCCATAACATCAGATAAAGTGGCACCAGGTCACAGTGCCCAATTGCAGAGCCCTTGGAAACTCCAGTTTTGGGGAACATACCTAATTAGGAGAAGATTGGGAAATCCGAAATTAAGGTGTGTGCATGTGATGGGTTTGTGAAACAAAGGATTATGCTGACAGGACAGAATGTGGGCAATATGATGACTACTGAGAGACCAATCAGAAATATCTAAAATGAAAAGTCATGAGAAGGAAAAAGGATAGAAAAGGAGGGATTTCATGTCAGCAAAGGGTCCCTGAGAGGGGAACCCAAGGCCACCATGGACAGAGGGCATATCATCAGCATGTCTCACCCACCACACTGGGCAGAGGATCAGGGGATGCTTGGCCTCCAACCTCCAGGCTGATGACATCTGACACTCAAGACAGAACCTGTGAGTGAAGCTCACATTCTGGCCAGATGTACCTTGATTCTGATGACAGCTTTAAGACTGGTAGATATATAATTGTTTGCATGATTCTTATCTGTTACCACTGTGCATCAATAAAATTCACCTATTATTGAATGGAGAGGTTGTGGTAGGTTTGAGGTTTTGGATCTGTCTGGAACATGGTATCTGGATCATAAATCTAATGTTAACAATATGTGTA